>NC_143480.1:7642464-8883709 GCF_027475165.1 Benincasa hispida
CTCCACTATTTTGAACCCTCTTAACATCATCGTGTTTCTTTATGTGATAGTAGTAAACATTGACCACATTACCAGAATATTTTGCCACAGTTGGATAAGGTTCATTAGCTATCCATCTCAAAGAAAGCGATATGGAATTTTTGGGAACTTCGAGAGCTAGTGCAACATACGATATATTTCATAATATTTTAGTAGTTAACATTTAATTATACATCAAATAGTAGGTCTCTAGAGATTACCTGTGTGGATAGCCACCGACTGAATGTACGATTATGCTCTTCTTGAAGCCACTTTCTACTTTTATTTTTACCAGAATTGAGCTTAGAAAAAATATCCATATGTTGTCTATTATAAATGACAAAGTTAGTAGATTATTGAATAATCAAGTAACCTAAAACAGGAATAAGATGAAGATCTACATACTCGACATAAGGAAACACCTCATTTACATTTTGAAGGATATAAAGATGAGCTTGATCTAACTCATCCTTACTCGATCTGATAAAAGAAGCAGCTGACAATGCTCTATTAATGTTTGAATTCGCTTTCTTTGTTGATGAGTTTAGCCCAATAGAATTAACACCATATACAAATTCAGAACAAAACTCTATAGTCTCTTCAACAATATAATTTTCTCCAACACATCCTTCTGGTCGATTTCTATTTCGTACATAAGTTTTTAACACTTTCATGTATCGTTCAAAAGGATACATCCACCTCAAATAAATAGGTCCACAAAACTCAACTTCTCTTACGAGATGCACTATAAGGTGTACCATTATTGTGAAGAATGATGGAGGAAAATACTTCTATAAGAGGCATAGAGTAACAACGATATCCTCTTGCATACCCTTTATCTGAGATGAATCGATCGCCTTGCAACATATAGCATTAAAGGAGAAACATAGGCGAGTAATTGCAAGTCTTACATGTTTGGGTAAAATATCACGAATGGCTACCGGTAATAATTGTTGCATAAGAACGTGATGGTCATGTGACTTAAGTCCGTAAACTCTCAAATCTGTGAACGACACTAAACTTTGAATGTTTGATGAATAGCCTTTAGGTAATTTAATTTCTGATAGTACCTTACAAAAGCTCAATTTCTCAGCTTGTGTTAATGTATAACATGCGGGAGGTAAAAAGAATTTTTTCTCTCCTACTTGAGGGGCTAACTCTGATCTAATGTTCAGTTCCACTAAGTCTAATCGAGTTTTTATTCCATTTTTGTTTTACCAGGAATACCAAGCAATGTGCCAATAATATTTGTACATACATTCTTTTCAATTTGCATTACGTCTAAACAATGTCGCACATCAAGATACTTCCGGTATTCTAACTCGAAAAGAATAGATTTTTTCTTCCAATAAGTTGAAGTGCTATCTCCACTGTTCTTTTCTTTGATACTTTTCTTACTAAATGAATATTGATACTTGTTTCTGCAAGAATTTATTCCCTACTCAATGGTTTTGGACCAAATTCTAGTTCTTGTGCGCCATTAAAAACTTTCTTTTGTTTCTTCTTTTGTTTCCTATATGGATGATGGCGGGTAGAAACTTGCGATGCCCGAGATATGTCATCATCCTCTTCCCTTTTGGTAAATAAGTGGATGAAGTATTCTCTTCACAAGTTGGGCATGCATGATATCCTTTAACCGTACAACCACACAAGTTACCATACGCAGGAAAATCATTAATGGTCCATAATAAAATGGCTTTAAGCATGAAACGTTGTTCTTCATATGCATCGTAACATTCTACCCCATCTTTCCAAAGTTTTTTCAAGTCATCTACTAATAGAGCTAAATAAACATCTATGTCATTTCCCGGTTGTTTAGGATCAGATATTAGTGCAGTCAACATAAAAAGTTTTCACTTCATGCACAATCATGGAGGTAGATTGTACGTCACTAACATCATTGGCCAAAAATTATATCTACTACTAAGATCTCCATGTGGATTTACCCTATCTGTCGAAAGAGCAAGACGAAGATTTCTAGGTTCTGATCCAAACTCTGGCCACAAGTTGTCTATTTTTTTTTCCACGATAGGGCATCTTTGGGATGTTTTAATAAACCATTTGTTTCATTTTTTTTAGCATGCCACGTCAATAAATTGCTGTTTCTTTACTTCGAAACATTCTTTCAAATCTTGGAATTGGGGGGAATACTACATGACGTTTGCTGGGATATTCTTAGCCCTTTCGTTTAAATTTTTTTGAAGCTTCCATCTTGACGTACCACAAATGGTGCATACATTTTCATTAGAGAGTTCTTTTCTATACAAACAACAATCATTTCTACATGCATGAATCTTCTCATACTTCATTCCAAGAGTACCCAACATCTTTTTTGCTTCATAAGTAGAAGTTGGAATTTCATTAGGACTAGGTAATATGTCATGAATTAATTCCAACAACTCGGTGAAACTCTTATCACTCCATCCAAATTTAGCTTTTTAATTATATAACTTTAGCAATGTAGATATTTTGGAAAAAGTTTTACAATTTGGGTACAATGGTTTCTTCGCATCATCTAATAATTCTTCAAAAATATTGGATTTTCACTAAAATAGTTATTGTATGCAGCCTCAAACATTCCAATTGTGTCACCAACATCAACATCATCCTCATCAACTTCGTCTCTTTCACTAGTAGACACATTTTCATTGTTTCTCTTAATCAGTAATGATTCACCATGAAAAATATATGTCTGATAACTTTGATCTATACCATTAAAAAATAAATGTTCTCTTATTTTGTTTACATCTAGAGTCTTTGCATTAACATACTTCAAACATGGACAACTCATGACATTCGGTATATTTGAATGTTGTAGATCATTTTTAATAAACACCTCGACCCCTAAACCATACTCAGCTGACATTCTATTCATTTTCATCCCTGACTTATCCATGATTGTAAAATATGCAACTTAATCTACAAAAAAAAAAAAAAAATAATAATAATAAGGAAAAATTTAAAAGCATAAAATTATGATTGTAAAATATGCAACATCAACAAATTTAGAATTAGACTTTTAAGATAAGCATCTTATAAATATTACCTTGTCTTTGTTATTAATGTTGTTATGAAGTCCTTTTTGTGTCGGGTGTACCTTCTCCACTTGTCAATCTTTTTAAAACACGTCTAATGCAATCTTCCTATCTTCCTTCCAAATCTCCAAGATGATATAAATTTCCAGTTCATCAATAAATGCTTAAATGCTTAGACTTACTACCCTAGTTCATATGCATACAAAGAGCTTCTAACGGAAGTTTTAGTTCATTTCAATTGATATAGTAAGCAATCCATTTTTATAATTAAATACAATTTTGCGAGAGAAACCTTTGCCAAAATAAAAATAAAGGTTTAAGAAATTATTATTCCTTTAGATCGCAGTATCTCATAATTTCAAGATTAGATCGACATATTGATAAATACGCCAGGCACCAATGAACCAAAACTTGTGTGAAGTCAAGATAATATAAGAAGCTATAGTTGAAACAATGCTCAAATATCCAATGCCATAGTTGAATAAATTACTCATGAATTTGATGTTTACCTAATCTCTCCAAATATATTCTCTGTTTTGTTGCTTAAACACTAAGAGAAACAGGCTTATTCATAGGATAACGATATTTGTGATTCTTTGCTTAAACCACTAATCACGATAATAGAGTACTGAAATAGACGAAAACGGAAGAGGAAAAAAAAAAGTAAAATCCACACCTACAGCAAAATTCGATATCTCGAGCGCCATAGCTGAATGAATTACTCATGAATTTGAAGTTTACCTAATCTCTCCAAATATATTCTCTGTTTCGTTGCTTAAACACTAAGAGAAATAGGCTTATTCATAGGATAACGATATTTGTGATTCTTTGCTTAAACCACTAATCACGATAACAGAGTATTGAAACAGACGAAAATGGAGGAGGAAAAAAAAAAAGTAAAATCCACACCTATAGCAAAATTCGTTATTTCCTTTCGCCTTACGAATTATCAGCAATCAAACATTCAACGAACTCCATCGAGATAAATCAAAATTGAAGAAAAGAGATAAAAGGAGAGAAGCAACTTACCGAATAAAGCTTAAAGAAATGAGAAATGAGAAAGATCGGCGGACGGCGTGAAGAACGATCGACAGACGGCGAGGGAAGAAAGCTGATAACGAAGAGAAGGAGTGACGACGATTTAGGGTTATATTATTTAGTGTCGGCGCGAAAGGTAAGGAAGAGAAGGAGCTGCGATTAGGGTTATATTATTTAATAAAATAAGAAGAAAAAAAACATTACATCTTTAATGTCGTTTTAAATCGACATTAAAGCCCATCTTCAATGTTGGTTTAAAACCGACATTAACGATTTGTTTTTTTTTAAAACCGACATTATATATCTGATTTCACTTTTTTTAATCAACATTAAAACCCGAATTTCTTCTAGTGAGTAAATCAAAATTTGACCTATTTGGTTATGCAGATTTTGGATATTTATCTGATCCACACAAAACTAAATCTCAAACAGGTTATTTGTTCACATGTGGAGGGGCTGTTATATCATGGTGATCGATGAAACACACCATAACAACTACTTCTTCAAATCATGCTATTCTTGCAATTCATAAGGTTAGTCAAGAATGTGTATGGCTAAGATCAATGACTTAGCACATTCGTGAAACATGTGACTTGTCTTCTAATAAAAATCTTCCAACAATATTATATGAAGACAACAGTGCTTGCATAGCCCAAATCAAAGGAGGATATGTTAAAGGATATAAAACAAAACATATTTCACTGAAGCTTTTATACACTCATGATCTTGAAAAAAATGGCGACATTACTGTACAATAAATTTGTTAAAGGAAACTTGATAGACTTATTTACAAAGGCATTACCAATCGTAACTTTTGAAGATTGTTGCACAACATTGGAATGCAGCGACTCAGAGATCTTAAGTGATGTTTTCTTGAGGGGGAGTAAATATATTGTATTCTTTTAGGATATATATTATATGAAATATGTAATTTTTTTCCCTCTACTAGAATTTTTTCCCATTGGATTTTTCTTAAAACCTAACGAGACATATTTCATTTATATATGGATATTTAAAAGGGAGTATTATAAATATTGTAAAAATAGATGCCAATTGCTTAGTATCCTAAAAATCATGTGTCAATCTTCATGTTGTCCATGTGTCTTGTAGTTATTCATGCTTGGTGTTCATGTAAGATCACATCCTACTTGCAACTTTGGCTATAAATAGTGGTATTTGATGGATCTTAAATTCACATACATTGGTAAGAAATCCACCAAGTTTCCATTAAATTTTCATAATTTTAGTTATTTTATTTTATTATTATATTTATTTATTTATGGAAAATTCTTATAAATAAAAACATCAAAAAACTATTTACATTTTATAGCAAAAAATTCCAAAAGTGTTTTGTACTTATGAAACTTTTTGTTATAAAGTGTAAATATTTTTAAATATTTTTTATATTTAAAAAGACCAATTTATTTATTATTATATTTATATATTATTATATTATATTTTCTCTATATCCGTTGTGCTCCATTGTGCTCCTCAATTTCACAACATAAATATATTTATAAATATATATTTATATGTTTATAAATATATAAATATATTTAAATACCTTTTCCTTTTCTTTCATAGGGGAGGAAGGGAAAGTTTTATGTGAAAAAAGGCGATATATGGTCTCATATCTATCTCTCCTTGACTCCTCGGGTTTGGTTCGAGATATGAAGTTTGGTTATGACGAAGATCGTTAGGTTTCCAGAGAAGGAATGCTAATCATTCCGTATTCATAAAAATGAAACAAGAGGAAAAATTCTTCAATTGTACTCAGTTTCAAAGTCGAAATTCATAAGTCCAATTATGATATTAGTCAGAAAGGCAATTAGTTATATAAAAAGACAGCTAGTTTTATATATATATATATACACAGTTTTCCTCCATCACATCAACTCAAATCTCTCACATCGCTTAAATTATTTTAAATTTTAATTCCATTATAACTTGCCCACTTTTCCTTAAATTATATTCAAATTTTCAAATCTTATCCTTTTTAAATAAATCAATTTATTCCTTAGAATTCGAAACATAATCCCAAATAACTCAAGATAATTAAATAAAATTTACCGAAATTTTTAAATTGAGATTTTCTGTGTTTGTCAAAATTGTATATTGAAGATATTAAAAATTAAAGATTCTAACCACCTCGTATCATTAAAATAAGGGAGGAAATATTATTTTCACCCATTAACATTTTAAAAATAAAATAAAACTAAATAATTAAGATAAAATAAAAAAAAGAGCTAAATAATCAAACAAAAACTACAAAACATTTGCCTACTTTCATCATTTCTAACACACTCTATTTACAATAAAACTATCTCAATAAATATTTTATCTAATTACTTAACCGAATAACATATACACTCAGAAAATATTTGGCCCACAACGCAAATAATGAGATAATAAACCTCTTTAATAATTGGTGAACATGGTGGGTGAGTTTTTTTTATCCACCCAACACAACCCAATTTAGGGTCAAACATCCCCTCAATAATTTACTCTAATTATTAATATAATTTAAGCACCGTGTGTTGGACGAGTTCATTATATTAGTGAACCACCTTAAAGAATTATCTTCCCATCGGATTTGTCGTCAGCAAAATTTTATAAGAATAACGCATAAGCAATTTGAAGAATAGGACAAAATTGAAGGTTTTTTTGAAATCGAGATGGCCACAGCTATACTAGATAGTTGAAAATTTAATAAGACCAATTTAAAAAGAAAATGAAACGATATACCAAAACCAAGTTGGGTAATGCTCCAAGTTGCAAGTTGCCATAAATCTAGAAAAAGGAAGAAAGTTCGGTGATGAAAGGATATTAAATGTAGGCAATGTAGTATTTCTTGGCAAATGAAATTCATGGATGTACCTAAACCAGTAAAAAATCATGGAATGGAACAGTGATAAAGAAGCAATATAATCTCTCCGACTCCGATATGCCTCCTTGACATCCCTAAACGTCGCACTCGCACCCACACGGCTGTTACACTAAATCAAAGGTTCTCTCTCTCTCTCTTATTTGTTTCATTTTCCCTTTTCGAGCACACTAGAAATCAAAGCTACGACGAGAAAGGGTAAAAAAGGGTCAAAACAATACGAACCCACTGGAATTCTAAGTCTCCAGTCAATGCCTCCTCGGAGAACGACACGTCGTCTATAAGCTGCTCGGCGCGTTCCTACTTCAATTCTATATATTAATTTCTTAATTCAGTGTCGGATATGGATAAGGTTGGAATTTATTTCAATTTCAAGTCATCGAACAGGGGGGGAATGGAAACAAATAGAGCATTTTCTTAGTGTTAGAGACTTCAAAGTGTAGATGTTTCTATTTTAAAATTTTATAGTTGTATTCATGTTTATGTTTTTTATGTTTAAAACTAAAGCGGCAAATTCCGCGTGCCAAGCGCGTGATTTTAGCCAGTATAAATAAATGAGAGATATAGGACATGGTGATTGGTAAAAATTAGAAGAGGGGGAGATTTAGATGGCGGAAAGCGGGAGTATCAGCGACCATGCTGCATCGGAGCGGTGTTTCATGGAGTGGATGAAGCTTCAAGAGGACACCCAAGGGGAGCTTTTCGAAGCCCTCAACGCCGTCCAAAACAGAGCAAGTTCCAACCAAGAAGAAACCGAACGAGAACTCACCAAGCTTGTCGACAAGAGCATAGAGCAATTCCAAGACTACATTGATCGACGAATGCAGCTCGCCAAAAAAGACGTGTCGGCATTCTTCGCCCCTGTTTGGTGCAGCGCCAGAGAAACGTCCCTCCTCTGGATCGCCGGTTGCCGCCCCTCCGTCTTCATCCGCTTAGCATACTCCCTCACCGGACACGACCTGGAAACCAGATTGATGGAGTTCCTGCAGGGGATGAAGTCGATGGAAGAATTAGCGGGAGAACTGTCGCCGAAGCAAATGGAGCAGCTGGACAGTCTGCAGAGGAGAACAATTAAGGAAGAGGAGAGGCTGACGTCGGAGCTGGCGAGGGTGCAGGAGGAGATGGTGGATCAGACGGTGGTGGGGATTGCGATGAAAACAATAAAAGAGAAAGGGGGGAGTGAGGAACTGGAGAGGGCTCTGGAAAAGCAGGACGGGGAATTGCTCAGACTCATCCAACAAGCCGATAGACTGAGGATCCGTACGCTGAATGAGGTGACGGAGATTTTCAGACCATTGCAGGCGGTGTGGTTCTTAGCGATTAGTAAGAAGCTCCATCTCTCCGTTCGCGAATGGGGACAACAAAGCGATCGAAGGCACGGCAGATTTCATACTCCCTAAAAATAAAATCAAACAAATTTTGAAAGATGCTTTTTTTCGATGTATTAAATTTAAGACGCCTTTATTATTATTATTATTATTATTATTATAATATATATATATTAAAAAAGAACTTTTGCGTCATTTTGCTCGAAAGAAAAATACAAACAAATCAACATATAACATAACACAGCTCACTGAAAAACAACCTAATAAGTACAGAAGAGGGTAGAAATGTATGTGTTTGAAGCGATTTGGGGTTGATGAAATTCCAGAAGAAACCAAAAAGAAAAATGTGATTTGTTGGGGAAATGCTGTAGTTGAAGCCATTTTTTTTTAAATCCTTGAAAAAGACAGAAATAACCCATTTGCTACCCAGTTATGAAACAATAATATAATATTAATGTTAATATACTTTGACATGACATGCAAACACCACCTTATTACCTAGCCCAATTGTGAAATAATGATAAGGCACCTTTCCTTGGCAAGTTTTCCGTGAAATTTTAGACGGGCATAGAATTATATTATGAATCTGTTGAGCAATAGGATTGGGTGTCTTGTTCCCACACATAAAAGGGCATTGAAAAAGGTATAAGATACACTCGTTACTTGTAACATAGATGTTAAACTGAAAGTACATATAAGTATTGTAATAACAAATAAAAATTAATATCAAGAAGACAAATAAAGACACACAGAAGTTGATAATCTAATTAGATAAAATCTACTACTTCTAGAGATAGTATATCCAGAAAAGATAATCCATTAATATTAACGAGCTGAGCAATTACAATGTAGTACTTATCTGTAGTTCAACAACTACTACAATGACTCTTGTAGAATCGAACTCACAGATCACCTATGCTCTCTCTAGATGTGAGATTCCCTCTCTATAGAACTTAGGCTCCCCCTAAGTGTGTTAAGATTAATGTTGAGGTTTCCGACAATATGCAAGGCTCCTTTCCACCTCATTATCTTCATTGTAACTTAGTGAATTCCTTTCACTGAAAAATCTTAGATTCTCCTTAAGATAGAGAAATCCTTCTCGAGAATGAAGTCTTAAGATCCCTTAAGATCGAAAATCCCTTCTCTACTGCGATCCATTAGACTTCCTTTAAGACAAAAATTATCTTCAAGATTTTGCACTGATCAATTGATGAAATTGCATAGCGGAATACTGTGAACAAAGATCAAAACACGATGTTGTATAAATTAGCCACCAAGAAAATAAACTCTCTCTCTCACGATGAATAAATGCGACAATTCTAAAAGAAAGTCATTATTCTCTTTTTAAAAATCGTGGCCTAAAAGAAAATAAATTCCTCAATTAAAAATAATAAGTAATACGTAAAATAAAGAAAATCTCGGAAAAAAATTAATTTTACAGATTTCTTTTAGTTAAAATAAGAAAATATTCAATCGAAAATGAAAGATGTTTAAACTTTATTTATAAACACAATAAAAATTATCATAAATTATTTTGAAAAAAAATATAGACAATCAACAAATCTCCAAACGAGCATAATGAACCCAAATACGAGGCGGCCGCAATTTCACAAATTGCCAACTTGCACAGCTAAACCTCTCCTTCGAGGCTCAAACATTCATGTATGTGTTGCATTTTTTTTTTTTTTTTTTTTTTGCCTCCCTATTTCTCAACTATGCTCTTCCAAATCCTTTTTCTTTATTTTTTATTTATATATTTCATTTGTTGCACGTTAATCATGCTCTCTCCCTGCTACGTGGCCTCACCCTCTTTCGCATCTCCTCACTTCTACCCATTGCTTGACAGGTATTGCATTCCCAACTATTTCAATTTTCACCCCCAAAACTTATTAAATTGTATCCAATTCCAATTCTAACCTTCCTATAACATTAAATTATTACGATTGTATTTCTTTATTAAGTTTTCACTCCAAATTTCGCTTAATTTATGCGTTCACTGAAATTATCACACACATGCAAAACGACATTAGAGCTAAATTCTGTTTCTTGCAATTTTTAGTTTTCTAAAATTATTTAATGATTAAATTAATGCAATGGCCAAAAGTATTTTTTTGCCAAATTAAATTAATGAATATACGAAGTTTTTTTTTTTTTATATTACTTTCATTTATAACTAGTAACCAAATTATCATAAATTGAATATTGTAATGATTATTTAAATTTAATGGATGGTTATTTAATGGGAGGATGGTTTAGTAAATTTTGAGTTATTAAATACTAATTTTGTTATATTTGCAATATTTTTACATGATTTTACTATGTATGTGAGTAGCCCTTGAATCATTATATATAATTTTGTTTATGTCTAATTGTACAAATAAATTATCCAAATACTCACATGAAAGTTTCAAAAATGAGGCTAAGCAAAAATGAACTCAATGTCAGCTATTATTTAAAAAATAAAAAATAAGAAAAGGAGGCATACACGTGAGCGGGAAGATGGGCTGGCTGACGGCCCATTAGGAGTAAGGAAGTTAGGGGGGAAACGAAACTGGGGGCCTCTTTTACATCAATGCCATTATTTCTCCTTTTAAAAATCCAAATTTCCGTATATTCTAATGTAAATTCGAGGAACACAACGGTCTACGATAAAAATATTTATAGATAAAATATAATATAATATTAATATTAATAAAATAAATATCTATTAAAATAAATCAAACATAACATATAAATAAATAAAATAAAATAAATTAACAAAATATGAAATAAGGAATTTCTCTAAAATCTCCACTTTCTCCAATTTAATTTTAATAAAAAAATTGGTATGAGATATGTAAAGATCAATTCATCCAACCTAAATAAACATTAAGCAGTTAATTTAAGGAACAAATATTACAATTAATTTCATGTAATAAAATATAGCAAAAAATTAATTGCAAAATTAAAGTAGAAGAGTGATAGAAAAATTAACACCGAAAATTTTATAGTGGTTCAACATAATCGGCCTATGTCCATTTTTCAAGCTCATCTTGGGTACTTCACTAGAAGTCTTTGGCTCTTTCCATGACTTAGAGTCGAATCGCTACAACGTTTTTTTTCCGGGTGCAAGAACAAACCTAATATTTTCCATGGTTGAGGATCAAACCTTTACAACGACTTTTTTTTCGGGATCAAGAGCCACTCTTATAAAATAAAAAGTACACTTAACAAACTCTCTACAATAGTGGATTTATAAATTTTAGCTCACAACAAATTAATCCGCACAATACATAAGATATCTCTCTCAAGAATTAGATGAAAAGAAGAAAATTAAAGTTTAGAGAGAGAACAACAATTGTGACTTTGAGTTATGGAGGAAGTAGAAAATCATTGTTAAAATTTGGAGAAGATGAAGTGTTTTTTAAAAAAATGAGGAAAGTTGGTCAAAATCATATTCAAATTGGGTCATTGGATGTTGGTAAAAAAAAAAATTTGAATGGTAGAGATTTAAACTCAACTAACTATTAGACACATACAAAATATATATATATACATACATACATATATATATATATATATATATATGTCTTTTTAAAATCATTTCTTTTAAAAACCAACAAAAAGCAAATGTCATTATGTGTCAAAAACTAATCGTTATACACAAATATAAAATAATATTAAATTTATTTTCTTTTTAAAATCAATCCAAAAACCAAAAGCCCACACCATGTATCACTCCTCCATTGGTCCAAGTAGCACATTTCAATCGGTCTTCTTTGATGAGAAAAAAATATGGCACATCATCAGTTTGAGATTTTTCTATTAAGCTTGTTTTGCCTATATCTTCTTCGTTTAAACTCCAATTTAGATGATTCAAATTGTATCGGAATCATTGTTTCGAGCTCTGCGCAATACTTCACACTCAAATTGTCAACAAATAAAAGTAGGTTTATCACTATTAAAATATTAATTAATTATAATTAAATAATTAATTAAGGTTAAAGGCGAAAAAACTAACGCAATTAAATATCTTAATGTAATTGCATCCACCATTGGAGAATATGTCTCCTCATAATCAATACTAGATCTTTGTGAAAAACCTTGTACAACGAGTGTTGTTTTATATCTTGTGCCCACATTATTTTCCTTTCTTTTCCTCACAAATACCCATTTGTATCCCACAGGTTTGACACTTTCTGGTGTTCGGACTACTGATCTAAAAATCTGGTGCTTTGAAAGTGAGTTTAATTCTACCTCAATTGTTTCTTTCCCCTGAAGTCAATATTTTCTATGTCGACATTCTACAATAATTTTTGGTTCAGGATCCTCACTTTCAGATATAATATCAAAAGCAACATTATACGCAAAAATGTTGTCAATAACTACATTAGTTCAGTTATATCTTTTTCCTGTTATGACATAGTTTATTGAAATCTCATCATTATTTTTAGATACTTCACATTCCCCACTAGTCATGTCAAGGACCCGACCCCACGGAAAATTTTGCCAACCCTAGCGTACAAGTGACGCTGCATGCAAAATAGCATGTCTCCATACAGATATAGGAAACTTAGCTCTCATAAGCAATGGTTTAGCAATTAACTGCAAACGTTTTATGAATGATCCTGCTAAATCATTTTGTGTATGAACATGAGCTATAAGATGTTTAACAATTATCCTAATTGACATACAATAATTATAAAAAGCTTGGGATGTAAATTCACTAACATTATCAAGAAGAATGATCTTAATTATATAATCAGGAAATTGTGCTCTTAACTTAATATTTGAGCAAATAATCTTGTAAATGCAAGATTTCGACTTGATAATATGCACACATGTGACCATCTGCTGGATGCATCTATTAATACCATGAACTTGTTCTAAAAATGTAGATAATTCAGTCCATACTTTAGCTAGTGAGGGACTATTTATCAATTTTCTTTGAGAGCAAACATCACATTATAATTCATTATATTGAAGATTCTTCTGGCTCTTCAATGGATGTCCATTTGAATCCTCAATAATTCTTCTAATCATTATAGACCTTGCATGACCTAATCTATCATGTCGAATTGTAAATATGTCTAGATTCATGAACTTCAAGTTCATTGTTGCGTATGTTTCAATTACTTATATATGAGTATAATATAATCTATAAGATAAAGCAGATAACTCTTTCAATATATGTTTTTCATATGAGATAGTAGATATGATATAAAGATACTTCATATTATTCTTTCTATCAGTCTCAATATGATAAACAATGCAACATATATCTTTAAAACTAAGTAGGTTTCTCTTTGATTGACTAGAAAACAATGCATTGTCAATTGTAAATTTTGTTCCTCTATGCAAAATAATATTTGTTTTTCCAAAGTCTTCAATTAGGTTTTCAAAACCTGATATCGTATTGATTTTTACTTCCAACATTGTCAATTTGGAAAAATATTTTCAACTTGTAAATATTGTATGTGTAGTTGTACTGTCTGCTAGACATAAATATTCTTTACTCATCTTTGAGTCACTTAACATATGAAATGATCCAAGTTTCTTCATTAAAAGAAAATAATTATACTAAGAAAGCAACGTTTGGAATATACAAAGGTTAACATCTACTAAGAGAAGGAAAAAAAACATGGAGATGAATAAAAAAATATTAAATCTAGATATTTTCAAAGTAAAAAGAAACATTTGATGTTCTATCAATTCTGCCGATTTTCGCTTCAGGTGTTCAAAGAAGTCCGCCACATCAAAATTTGTCATATGGGATGAGTAAAATATGTCATTATCCTGGTATGCAAATTTTCTTCCACATTTTTCTCTTTTTCCTTCAAGGAGGCTTAATAGAGATCAATTACGTGTTTTGACGTATGACAAGTACGTTATTAATGCTCAATCATTTTGCATTAGAAGCATTTATCTTCAACACTTTTTAAACTTTTATCTTGTGGAGTTTTTCATTTTTTATCATTATTTTGTGTGGTTCTTTTGAAATTTGAATGACTATAATGACCACTAGAAAAATAATAATTATTTTTTCCTCTGCCACAGTCACGATCTCGACCGCGACCACGACTTCAACCACGATTATTAACATTCACAACATTCACTTCAAGAAATGAGGTTGGTTCCAATTGGTTGAGATTAACAATTTTTCATCGATAACTCGTTTTTTTTTTTTGGCCACGAGAAGACATGAAATTAGTTAGAATACTTTTTAAAACCTTTCTGTCGATGTTGCTATTGCATGAGCATATCCAAAATGTAGAGAAATGTCACTACAAGAAAATTAATTTTCATGACAAAATTTTAGCGAAACAAAAATTTCTATTGCTAAGAACTATGTTATAGCAACACATTAAAAATATATCTCAGAATATCATTTTTAAAAATGAAATTTACATTAGCGTCACTAAAACAATTTGTAACGTACTAACCAGCGCCACTAAATGTTAAAAACTTTTACCCACTTATTTACCTTGTCGCTTGAAGTAACAATATTTCAGAAGAAAATTAAGTGAAATTTTTAGACCTCTCTAAAAGTCTCTCTTGATTTTCCCCTCTTTTTTTGTTTTTCCCTCCCATCTTTCCCCCATTTCAATTTCCCCAAACCCTTTCCCCTTTGGCATCCATCTTTCTATTTCCTCGAATAATGTATCGTGTTATTTCGTCAATTCACTCTTCTGACATCCATCTCTCTTCTTAACGATTATCTTCTCTAACGTTCTTTCAATCTTCACATCCCCCACAGTTTCAAAGGTTTCTCTTTTCGGCATCTCTAAAAATCATCAATCGGTGAGTTTTTTCTCTCCTTGTCTATTTTCCCCTCCTTGTCTATTTTCCCCCTCTCCTATTCACCATCTTTGCCCTCTCAATTTATAAAAAATTCTCTTAAGAATATCAAAAGTCAATTCTGATGGATGAGGGTAGGATTTTGGGTAAGTGAAGTTACTTTACTTATATTCAACCAAAAACAAAATTTCCAAAAGATTCACGAATTTTTTAACTCAATTAACCCACAATCTAAGTATATATTCCAGCACATTATGGAAAAATGGAAATGCCACTCAAGAAGAATATCAACTATCAGTTAGAAAAGTTTAGAAATATGCAAATTCCATATATTTTGTAGAAATAAGAGATGAAAAACTACCGGATGTTAATGCATTTTTTCAACCCACAAAGTAGTGAAAGAAGCCATAGTTGGAAATGGCCAGTAAGAAGATAACTATATATAATGGTGTTCTTTCTTATGGATTAAAGTCGAAACTTTCCAGCAAAGATGGAATTGCCATTTATGTTTAATACACAAAAAAGAGAGACATGTTAAGAATTAGAAATCCTTTTATATTTGTATAATAATTTTGAGGGATAATTAGTAGGAGGAAAAAGAAAGAAAACACTTGCATTACAAAATTTATAGTGATAAAGTCTGTTGATCCTTTTAATGATTTGGATTAATATATTTATTGTGATTATTTAAGAGAATTCAAACCACTTTCCATAAGCATTTAAGCCCTTTTGGTGAAGTTTATTATGTAAAAACTCTTAGGTCCCCAATGAAGAGAAATAGCAAATAGCTGTCTGAAATGATGCCGTGTTGATTGTCCGCAACTCCCATTTTCATGGGTTCTTGAGGTTTAATCAATCTTGAAGACATTTCTGTTTCTTTTTATAGATTTATGAATGGATTTAGGGGTGATTTGAATGGCTAAATGAGGGTTGAGAAATTGTTTTGATTTCATTTATATTTTCCTATGAGAAGTTTTGCTTAAATTGAGGCTTGTCAATGATTAGTTGGTGTAATCTTCTGAGCTAGTTCTTCATTTTATCTATAAAAATGATCTCTTTATATTTTTGGAAGCTTTGTTTTCTTTGTACAATTTAGGTATTAAGCTCGTCATACCCTTAAGGAGTTTGAATATAATTTCGAGCTAGATTAATGTATTTTAAGATCGGCCCAAACATTTGGTTAAGATTACTGAACTAAGTTTGATCTCTACAACTATATTTTTGTTGTCCAGAAAATCTTGCAATTGTTTTGGGAGTACAATAAATAAGTGGAGTTCAAACTAACAAGATGTGTTCCTTTAAAAGGTAATATTATAAGACATTATTCTTAAAATCTAATTTATTCTTAAGTGTTAGATTAGAATATGTGTTGTAGTGCTTTGACTATCCTGCAATTATGATAGGCATAACTTAGTTATTGTTTATGTTTCCATTAAGTTGTTATGATTTCTATTATTAGCTGAGAAAAGATTTATAGTTAATTAGTTTTAGTCATTCTTTATTAGGTAGAAACTCTCTAGATCCTTGCAAACTCAATTAATGAGCTATAAAGTAGTTTATAATCTTGGGAAACTCTTTTTGTAGTTCAAGACTAGCTAGTTCAATGTTTGAATTAATTTGGAAGATTATAGTTAAGGTAAGAATCTCCCTTGAAAATTATTGTAATTTAATTAAGATTATATGGACTAAGTTCTCTAAGCTATATCGGAAGAGAGGTGTGTTGAAACTGTAACGATTCGACCTTTTGAGTACTCTGATAACGGTCGTTACTCATAATTACACATTTACATTTAAAGCATTTTGACCATTGAGGAAAATAAATTTCATTAAAATAATAAAGACAGTTTTCCAAAATAAATAACAAATAAGTAAAATCTTTGTTCGAAGTCCCTAAAATAATGAAGAAAAAATAACTTAAACAGATAAATTTTGACCAACATCAAGTTTCAAATAAAAACTTTTAAATGACTTGAAAACGTAAACTGAGCGGAAGCCATTTATATGTCCCATATGGCACGGTCATAGGTCTTTCTCGTCATCCACCGATTCGTTCCTATCATTACCTGAAAAACATAAATTAAGAAAGGTTGAGTATAAAATACTCAGTAAGTGATCCCACTACCGGGACCAGGCTATGCATCCACGAGCAAAGAAAAATAACCCGTGGCTCATATAGCTACATCGGTTTTTGACAATCAAAGGAAAACCAAAAGACGTACTATCTTACCTTAAAATGTATGTCTAGCGGCCCGTAGGCACACCGTCATGATAACATGAACGTGAACCCATCGACTCATGCATGTCTAGCGGTCTGTAGGCACACCGTCAAACATGATAATAACATGAACGTAAACCTGTCGGTTCATGCATGTCTAGTGGCCCGTAGGCACACCGTCAAACATGATAATAATATGAATGTAAACCTATCAGTTCACGCATGTCTAGCAGCCCGTGCACACCGTCAAATATGATAATAACATGAACGAAAACCTGTCGGTTCATGCATGTCTAGCGGCCCCTAGGCACACCGTCAAACATGATAATAACATGAACGTAAACCTGTCGGTTCACGCATGTCTAGTTGCCCGTAAGCATACCGTCAAATATGATAATAACATGAACGTAAACCTGTCAGTTCACGCTTGTCTAGCGGCCCGTAGGCAAACCATCAAACATGAAACTAGACCCGTAGGTCTTATGAAATAAAATATGCATCAAGGTGAGACAATAAACAGCTCTACTGGTCTATTCAGCATCACATACATAATATCAGTACTGATTAGAAATTTGAACATGCTCATAATATTTATAACTACCATGCAATAAGAAAAACATAATGACAAACAAAATCATGCTCCAGAGTCCACCAAGTAACTTTATAGGTCTAATCTAGGTCGGCTGGCACGAAGGAACCAATAATAATATCACTACCTCAACTTGATAAAAAGCACAAAACAAAATCTCCTTAGAACTTCTTTAGCACACTTGAATCAACCTAAAGTTGTGGCTTGGTCCAAGAAAAATTCCAAAACTTGATTCAATTAGCCAATCTGATCAAGAATTAAATCCAAAATCAATAACTTACGTTTTCCACTATTACTCTCAATCCAAAAGAATAACCAACCAACAACTTACCCCACCGATCTTTATCAATTTTCTGCAAAACAAAAAATGGTCTCTAGCTTGATGGTCAATGCCTCAAAACTTCCAAATCTGAATCTAAGTTTCACACCAAAGAGAGGTTACTGATTTAACCCAAAATCAAATGGGTGAATTTTACCTCCCAAATTATAAGGAAAATAAGTCTTACCAAGGTTTTTCTCAAGATTCCGACAAAGATCGGGCAAGTGGCGGCTGATGGTGCGTCAGCTCGTGGCTACCATAGATAGGCAGTGGGTGTTGCTATCAGACGACATAAATTGTTTAGGCTAACAGCTGGTAGCGAGGGTCTTGCATGAGGAGGGTTTGCGAGAGTAGGAGAGAAGCGGAATTTCTAGTTTTACAGATTTTATTCATCAGCAATTACGAACTAACTAGAGCTTCAAACATCAATCCAACCGTTCAAAATGAAACTCTATATGTCTCGAACAGACTGACCAAATTTGAATAGGATCCAACGGTTCAAACTACAGCAATTGACAGTTTTGTGAAAGCTGTCACTGAAAAATCGAATTGCTCTCTCCCCAATTTTTGGCCTCTTTTCACTCATTTAATTTCGAAAAAATCTCAGTCATTTTATTATTTTTTTTCAAAATTTGAAAATATAAATAAAATATTTTTTCACATCTCAAAAATCTCCAAATATTCTATTAAATTTATAAATCAATTAACTTTTCAAATTATAGGCTTCAAAAACCAAAAATTAAATGACATAAGATCCATCAATTTGATACAAATTAAACCATTCTAAATATTTAAATAATTCAAAACCACATGAAATTAATTATCTCCTTAATTTATTTTTTTTAGTTGGCCCTAAAAACCAAAATCAAAGGGAAGAAAAATTCAATATTTTCAAGATAATCAGTTCAAATATTTAATCAATTAAATTCAATTTAACCAATAAAAGTTTTTCAATTATTTCAAGTTAATCTCAATTTTCCAAATGAAAGGAAAATTTTAAACTCAATAATTTTAGATAGTTAACTTAAATTTTCCTAAAATTGGGGATGTTACAGAAATTATGACTAATTTTAATTGCTTTATAATTGTTCCTAACACTTGAAGCTTTGGATTCCTAGAATTATAATTGTCCCAAATCATTTTTGGTAAGTTTTCCAGGTGAATTTTTTGTTAAGTTTGTTTATGGTTTCCACTAAGTTGTATGTGTTTATAAGTTTTTTCTGTTTATATTTATATATTTTGCGGAATTCTAGTTATTAAGTTGAGGAGAATCATTAACTTGTTGAGTTTATGTTGAATAGTTTATGTGTGCCTTTGTGTTTATGTTTATGCATTTTGCCGAATGAATTTGAGATTTATTAGTCTTTCCTCTTAGTTTGAAAACATTCAGGATGGAAGTTGGAAGATGCTTGAGTTCAAGTTGGGTGTGATGATGTCGACAACTTCATTAGAAAAAAGCTAGGTGCGGTGAAACTAATGGTAGGATTTCTTGAAGTATTTAAGCTGAAAAAGACAATTATTTAAGCTCAACAAGTAATTTTAAAGTTTTAGAGTTTTGTACATATTATAGTTACCAATTTTATTGATCTTTGTAAGTTGACTATAGCTTGTGGAGGGACGAATAATTAGATTACCTTTATTGAAGTGAAAGAGTTAATTCCCAAGTTCTCGGATACTTACGTATGCTGCAAAACATATTTGTAATGATCATTGATCCACATTTAGCAACAATCTTATATGTTGCTAAAACTTAACTTTTAGAGACGAATTTTCAACGTCACTATATAACATAAATAGCGACAAAACATGTGTTGCTAAAAGTAAGCTTTTAGTAATGCGTTTGCATCAGTAAAAGTCATGTTTTAGTGGCGCATAGTGAGTATGTCACTAAAACTTTCGACTACGTGGCTTCTGCGACATTCATTAAAAGTTGAAAGCTATTTTTTTTTCTTTTAGCAATGCGTTTTACCCGTCATTGAAAGCTATTTTTCTTGTAGTGTGTCTTCTTTAACATATTGATTTAAAATTTTGGAGCCTTAAATGCATCCATTTATGATGAGCTTTAGGAAGAAAAAATGTTTTCTGATAGTCGCATGTTTATGGCATCCAGGTGTATTTTGGCATTAAGCACTATTGACAGATAATTATTACCATTAATATAAAATGCTACAAATTCTAATTTTGTAACAACATTTTTCATAGTAACATTATTACAAAATATTATATTTATATTATAAATTTAATATATATCAAATATGTAAAACAACATTTAATTTATTAATTATAACGAAGAGAGAGAAAAACCAACATATCTTTAAGACCAACATTTAGCGAGGAAAATGATAAAAGCTCGTGCTGATAATGTGTTCTAAATTTGAGGAGCATAACGATACACAATGAGAACACGAATATGGAGAAAATATAATATAATAAAATAAATAAATATTAAAATAAATTAAATATAATATATAAAAAAATTAAATTAACAAAATATGAAATAAAAAATTTCTCTAAAATCTCCACTCTCTCCAATTTTTATGCATTTTGCCCAATGTGTGTGTTCCAAAACCTACAAAATACCACTATTTATCGATAATTTTGCCAGTAAAAGGTAGATTACATGGACTAATAATGTGTAATGTTGAGACATATGAACAACAATTTGAAAAATGAAGGTATGACACATGGTCAATAGACATTAAGCATGAACATCTAATTGACATCTATTATCATAATAGTTTCAAATTTTAATTTGTACGAGATCTTAAATTTTAATTTGCTAAAAAAATATATTTTAAATTTAATTTTTTTAACAAAGTTATTAAATTTTTAATTTTATGTCCAATAAATTTTATTATATATATTTTTTGCGAGCAATAAACACTACAACAAGGGTGAGAATCTATGATTATGAAAAATTGTCGTAACCATATCATGACTTTTTTTAGTTTTTGGATTGATCATCAAGAAGCAATAATATTCAGGATAGTTAAAAAAAAAAAAAAAAAACTATCCAACTATCAAAGTGAGATGTATTTTAAAAAATATATGAATAACAATAATTATTTGGGTTATTTTCAAATATAGGAAAATGAACCAAAATATTTATAAATAATAGCAAAATATCACATTGTGATAGACAACGATAGACTACTATCTATGTCTATCATGACACATATAGATACAAATAATAGTTTATCACTATCTATCGCAGTCTATCACAGTGATATTTTGCTGTTAATTGTAAATATTTTAGCAGTTTTATCATTTAAAATAATTTCTCCCAATTTTATATTTTCTTAAATCTCTTTCCATTGGTAATATATATTTAGAATTATTAATTAGTTTTTAAAAATATTAATTAATTAACTAACTAATAGTAAAATAAGTTAATTTTTTCAATTAAACAACCTTGTAAACTTGTACTTCTAGTTTTAATTATTATTATAGTTATTTTTTAAAATTAAAACATTGTTTGATGATTTAAAATCAATTAGTTTATATCAACTATATATATATATAAGGCTTATAATTGACATTAGACAATTAGCTAGTTAACTCTTTAATAAACAAAACTACAGAAAAAAAAAAGAAAATAGATATTTAAATTAATTATCAATATTTTTTTAATAAAAAATGGATAATACAAATGGAAAATATAAAAAATTTAATTAATAATAAATATATTAAATTGGAGGGTTAAAATTAATTTAATAATTTAATGTAATAAAAATAGATTAACAAACAAAAATTAATTATTGAAATTAATTTTGATTAATTTTATATTTTATAATTGCATAAAATATAACACATTTCTAGACATCCTATTCCTATTTTCATACATAAGTCATCTTAGTATACTTTATTTCGAGGTATCTATAAAATCTTGAAGCAAATGACTATTAAGTCTAAGTTAAAAAGATTTGTTTTAGCACGTTAAGAATAATGAAGCAAAGTTCTTCAGTGTAATTGATGTTTTGTTACCATCATATATATTAATTTTGAGATAGAAAGAGAGTGAAAAATACATGGTTGAGAAAATGGTGATGTCATCATGAAAAGTTCATATTAGATAAATGACTGTGATAGAAGATTCTAACGCTGGATTTGACTTTTGTATCAATAATTTAATGTGATTAAATTGAAAATTGTAGTCACCCTAATACTTATATAATAAAGATTTGGAATAGAGTTAGGTTAGCCTAGGAGTTGAACAGTAGCTTAGCTTGAATGAATAATGGATATGCCCTCTTTACTCGCAAAGAAGAAGAACAGCTCCATCTATATCAACTGATAACAAAACCATATCTTTTTATTGATGCTATAGATTCATTACAAACCAGATTTATAAGCCAGGACCATTTTAAAGCCACATAAAGACTACAGTTGCAAATCCTTTTCAAACTAAAAACATGGGGAAATTTCTGATCCATAATTTTATGGTAACTTCTTTTAGAATATTCCTTTTTTTCTTTTTCTTTCTTTTTTTTTTGGGGGGGAATTCTTCCCATTCAAATGGATTATCGGGATATAATGCTAATTGTCATGGATAGATTTATCGAGATAGGCCAAGATTGAGAGTTGAGAAAAATAGGAAGCTTATAAATAGAGAGAGGCTCGAGTTCGCAAATCAAGGCCAATAAGACCCAATAGCCACCCATGACTTAAGTGGATTGATCGAGACCCATGAAAAAAACCTAGAGTGAGCTCAAAAAACTATAAAAAAGCCTAGAGAGAGCTCAGTAGGCCCTAAGAGAGTTTAGAGATAGCTAAGAGGGAAATAGTGGTAGTAGTACAAAGTCATAATGGACAATCCATAAAAGAATTAGTGAAAAACCAAGTTGATCAAGCCTTGGTTGTCGCTTGGGATGGTGAAGTTGTAGCCACCCAAAGTATAATGATTCAACATTTTATGGATTAATGAGATGTCACAATGAGATTAGGTTTGTTAATAATACCAATTCAGCCTAAGGAATCAGAATATCTTCGTCAAAGATACGTTAAAACCACTCTATATTATCTAGTTTGGACAATTTTTTCTTAGAATGAAATTTTATGGTTGATTTATTTTTTAGAATCAACATTAATAATTATTATTAATTTATTAATTTGAACATAATTCAAAGGTAATTTACATGTAATTATTTATTTGAAATCCAAAGTCGAAATAAAAATTATTGGTCTTTCTAATACAATAAATATGGGATGAGAATTGGGACTTCCAAGAGAGAGAAAAAAAAAAAAAAACTTTCATGCTCATTGATTTATGACCTTCCTTCGTCATAGTAATAATTGATTGATGACATACGACATTACACTTTTTAACATGTTTATAATTTATTTTTTTTTCTGTAACATTTAATTTTCATCAGATAAAGTTTCATTCTATAACAAAAGAAGAAAAACTTTCGAGTAACAAAAATGTAAAAGAGGTGTGAACTAGACTTTTCCCTGTGTAGTGGAACAAAACTTCATGTCAATCTTTCTCTTAAAAATGGTCCAACTTTTGTTTTTGGTAAAATCTACTTTACTTTGCTGATTAATTCAAATATCATTATAGAAAGTTATCATGCATACATTGAAATTGGCTATCAATTTGTTTGATCTCTATGATCTTGAGAATAAGATCATGATAACAATAAATGTAAACTAAATAATTAAATTAATAAGAACACACATAAGAATCAATCAAATGTGAAAAGTTTTCAAAAACATTAATGAGTTCCTCTATGAAAGCTCTAAATAATCAATCTTTATTATCTTGTCTTTTATCCCACTTTACTAAGCCTAATTAATTAAAAACATTAAACCCTTCTAATTAATTTATTTTTGTGGAGAAAACCATGAGATGTTTTAGTGATGCAAGATTGGATGGCTTCTTTAATTTGAATGAAAATGGTAATAATAAAGAGGAGTAACTTCATTGGAATTGGGAATTCCCTTGAATTTCAAAATCCGGAAAATGGAAAATGTCAAACAATCCCAACAACATAAGAAGACAAAACGCTTCACATTTCTTTCAAGTTAGGTCACCAAATAATTCAAATTTATGACCATATATTATATTGCATAATAATTTAATTTTACTTTTTAGAGTAAGCATAATATTTGGTTCTCAATTATTTAATACCCGTTCTATTTTTATTTTCTTACTCAATTGATAAAATGGAATAAATGATTTGCTTTTAATTTTGACACAATGTAATGTTGTTTGCCATTATTTGTTTCTTAATTTGGTTTTGAAGTAGTCAAGATGGTAATTAGTGATTAAACCAACCATTTATTCCAAAGAATCGAATCATTCAAATGTGATTGATCTAATAATAATTAAAATCATCAAAAAGAAAACAAGTTGTCAATAATTTTATAAATAATCATAGGAACTAATTAACCTTCCTCGAACCTGTAGAAGAATGGCAAGTTTTAGGTGTCCGTATTTGAGATAGATTAGTATCCTAATTAAGCTATGATATATATATATATATATCCACAAGCTAGCTTTTATACTAAAGGCCTTGTACACTTGAAATCCATTACATGATATATAAACCATGAAGCACAGATACTTCATGTGAAGCAAAAAATCAGTATCAAACACGTATCAGATACTGATTTTTTTAGATACTTCCCAGATACGTATTTGACACGTGATTTGATATATCTATTTCTATGCGTACTTTTTTTTTAAGAAAAAAGACAAGTAACTCATTTAATCTTTCCCAATCTAAAATCAGGCAACCTATTTAAAAAGTTCACTACTCGAGTCCAAAACTAAAGGAAAAAAAAATTGATCAAATCCTAGACTAGAATCATCAAATCTCCATCTTCACATTTGAGTCCCTACAAAGTCTACCAAAATATAAACCATTTGGATATCTTAACAATAAGTTCTTCGTTTATCTTCATACTTCTCCCTCTAATCTTCTTCTTCTTCTTCTTCGCAATTTGAGTTACTTTTCTATTGCATTTTATTAACTATTGTACTTCAACATCTTAGATGTTGATTTTTTTTTATTGTATTTTAATGTTTGTATTCTATTTTGCTATTGTTATTAACTTGTATGCTAAGTTTATCTATATCATAGAGTTTTTTTTTTTTTTTTAAAGAAAAAGAAAATGTATCTTCAACATATCAATATTCTCGTTTTTAGGAAATATATATATTAAAAAATATATAAAAAAATGACGCATCCTTAGACGTATCCGTATCTTAGTTTTTTAGAAATTGATAAATTATCGTATCCGATCGTATCCATATCGTGTAGTCGTATCTGTATTTGTGCTTCATAGTATATAAATAATAGATATAAGTAAATAAATAACAACTCCTGAGCTTCCACATGAATTTTGATTTGAGTGTAGATTATATGAATGATATTGATGTATTTTGTTAGGCAAAAAAAAGTAGAACCCACATGCTAGCTAGCTGAAATTCATCTCATATCTCACTTAGCCAATTCTTATAGAGAACATATGGGAATAGCATTATGGTACTCAGACTAGCATGAATAATAATGCGATTTTGCAGAATTATGTAAAGAATAGTTGCACCTTCTTAGTGGGAAGAATTAATTTAGGGGCCCATTTAGTTCTATTTCCCCTCCAATTATTACCCTACGAAACAAGTGCATATAATAATATATAATTAGTCAATTGGGTAGGTGATTGAACCCATGCTCCTTTTTCCCAACTCACTCGTGTGGACTCAGATTTTTATGGATAAATCACGTTTCAATTCAAAAGGGTTGTAGATTAGATTAGAATATGTTTTATCTTTGTATTATATTCTTAATTAATAAAAGTCTAGTACCGATTGATGTTGTGTTTTAGTTGTAAAGCACATTATCGATCTAATTAAAAGCATTTTATAGCTGTTGGCACTTGAATTAAATCTTATCCGTGCTCGTGGTTGAGGCCTGAGCTTTACCTTAAGCCTATTTTTTCTAGTCTGATCTCATGTTTTGAGTTGACCTTCGTAAGAGGTCTTCATGAGTTTGGTGTAGAGCCTACCACGCTTTGATGCCTAAATTAGTATGTATTTTAGCCAACCACATTAGAAATAAGGTCAAAACTCTCTTTTAGAGATTACTTTCTCTCTCTCTCTTAGAATCGTCGAATGAGACTATTTGTAAGTCCTTCTATTGACACTCGCTTCAAGTAAAGTGTAATGACAGTGATGTTAGAGTTGTTTCCTCCTGGCAAGGTGCCTAATTGAACTGTTCCCCTATGTCTCCTCCTATGGATTTGGGACCGCTCGTGTACTTTGGGCAACCCTCAACCATAGTCGAAGTAGATAATTTTTTTTTTTTGGGGGTTAATAAGCCCTTTTTTTTTTCTTTTTTTTTCTTTTTTAAAAAAATCAGTTTATATATATTTAAAAAAATGCAGCAGGTAGCGAAATGAATGAATGAAATATAGGTGTGCCTGTGGTTGGATGGCATGTAAATGTGCGATGGTAACGCAAGAATTTTGATAAGAATTGTTAATGGAATTTGGGGAGGTTGAAATCATAGGAGTGTGGGGTTGCTACATTACTATATTCAGCATACCTTTAATTATTCTCTTAGAAATTTATTAGGTTTTTGTTGCTATTGGAAGTTGGGAGTTCTTAATTGTTTTGCCTTTTTACACACTTCCACACGAAACCAATAAATAGGCTAACCTTTGGTTTTATTATACAGATACGTGCGCAAACAGAAAAAAAATAAAAATAAAAAAAAGTCTTTTTTTCTTTTTCTTTAATTAATAAAAAACATTGGAATGTATAATAATTTCTTGATAAGAAGAGAGCAAAAAAGTTTCTGAAGAAATGGAGTAAATGCATGATTTTTTTTAAGATATCATTTCATTCTTTCTCCAACGTCACATTACATAACATATTGACATTATATTGCCCAAAGTCCAAAAAAATAAAAATAAAAAAAGATCTCACCTTTTTTCTATTTCCTGCCTTTAATTTATTTCCAACTCTCAAGACAGTAATAAAAACTGTGAAAAACATAGGGGAAAAACCGTAGCCTCCATATTGTAAAGGAAAAAAGTCCAAAGTTTAGGTAGGAATACATTGAAAAAAAGGTGGGATATAGGTATTAGACCCCACATATTTTGTTTCAATATCAAATCTATCCCATTCATTATTAAAAATTATTCAATCACACCGTTAATATTGTCTCTTAATAATATAAATTTTAAACAAATTGTACTCTCGAGTAACTTATAAGGTCTATGAATAAACTACAATAACATTTGAATAAAAAGGATGCCGAAGATATGAAAAATATAGTTAAAGAAATAATTGATATAACTACTATCTACACAAAAAATATGCATTTTTTCTTTATAGTGTATTTGGTTTTAGTCATTTTAAATTGAGTGATCTCATAATTTTTTAAGTCTCCATTCACATAATTTAAGACGAGTAGAAAACGTGATCGGTTATAAGAAATGTCAGGATGGTCAAGTACAGATTTACTCGGAGTAACTTGCAGTAAATGTGTTATATACAATCTCCTTAAATAATTTCTGGGTCATTAGAGGAAGTTTTGTAGCTTTGAGGTACTAAGTCAATTAAGGAGAGAGAAAGAGAGATATATAGACAACTGTCAAAGGAGAGAGAGAGAGAGGGGGCCAGAATGAGAGAAAAATAGAGGAGTCACATGAATATTTCCAACAGTTTTTGTGGAAATTAAACTCCATTGGTTAGCATTATTGGATTATTATTACAACCACAAGTGGTGAGGGATCCAAAAAATTGGTCTCATAAAAAAATGTGCATGAATGAGAAAGTCCAAGAATATATATCTCATGGTATATATCTAATTCCAATATTAAAAGCAAACATATTTCCAAGTAACTTTTAGTTTTAGATATATCAAAATATACTCTCTCTTTCTCTCTCTCTTTCTTTATATGAAGATCATCAGTTCCAGCAATCAACTTGGAATTGAGTTCATGTGTTGATCCTTTGAAGAGGAAAATCAGCTTTTCAGATCCACCCTCACTTCAACAAGTTCCTTCTTTTCCCTCGAGAATCGGTTCAAACATTGAATCTTCAATCATTACCTACCAGAGAAAGATCATTTCTTCACATATTCATCAGGATATGAAGGAACCTCATCATCTTCAATTAATGGTTTGTATTTTTTTCTCATGAAAAATGAAGATCAAAACTTTTATACATATATATGTTTCTTTATTATTCCCTTTTTTTCTTCTCTCTCTCTTTCTGATTTTTTTTTTTTTTTTTAATGAATTAGTCTTTCCAATTTGATGATCTTGAAAACGTACACACTCTCGATTGTTTGTATATGTATATATATTGAAAACTTCTATAAGTAGATTATTAAAAAAAATGATCAAATTTACCTTAAGATTTTAGGTTTAATGGAAGAAACCTAATTTATATGATGGCCCTTTTGCAATTTCCCTTTTGAGAATTAATTAGATTTTGGTTATAAAAATAATATACTACTCTTGTGTTCTCTATAACCCCACAACACTAGGGTATAGCTATTGAAATACCATATGTTTTTGTAATTAAAATATATATATGGCAGTTGATATAACACACAAAACAACTCATACCCATATTTTGATCTTGACTTAATTTCTTGTCACAGTATTGCAGCAACCTATTATTGAATTTTCGAGATCGACGAAAACGGAGTCGGAGCGATGAAAATGGAGCCGCTGAAGAAAAGTCAAATCCATTGATGTCATCAAGAAAATGGTCATTGTTTGATTTGAATGAAGAGGCGAGGGTTGAAGATGGTGATGACATGAGTATAATAGAAGAGGTTGAGAAAAACGAAGAAAGAAAATATGGAAGCACTTCAACAAATAATGAGAACAATAGTAATAATAATGGAAGAAGGACAGCAGTTAGGCAATATGTTAGATCAAAAGTGCCTCGCCTACGTTGGACTCCTGAGCTTCATCTCAATTTTGTGCATGCCGTTCAAAGGCTTGGTGGCCAAGAAAGTAATAATTCCTTATTCCTTTCTTTTTAAACTTAAATGTATTATTTCATTTTTCATCTTTCAACAACTTGTAAACTTAGTTAGTTAAAAAAAAAAAAGGGTCAGAACTTTAATTTGTTATAAACATTAAGTTATGATAGTAGAAGATTTTAATTTTATGGTTTGTTCAAATTGAGTTTAGGTTTATGATTTTTTATTAGAATTTTACTTTATATAATGAGTGATTTATACAAATGAATGGTAGGAGCAACACCCAAGTTGGTTCTTCAGCTGATGAATGTAAAAGGACTTAGCATTGCCCATGTTAAAAGCCATTTACAGGTACTGTCACATAATAATAATAATAATGTGATTAATTTTGGCTTTCCCAAACCCTAATTAATTAAGCACATATAACATATTGCTTTTTCAGATGTATCGAAGTAAGAAGCTTGACCAAACTGGGCAAGGTACAAATTAATTAGGTTTTCTATTTTCTATTATTTATTTATTTATTTTTACATGGAAGAATTATAATCGAACCTAAGATATATGTTTTATTTTTGGGATAATATAATAGTTATACGAGAAGCATGCGATGGGTTGAGGTTGATGCATGGAGGAGGGAGATACTACAATAACAATAACATGTTGGTCCAACAAACAACTCAACATTCTCGTTATTATCCACTCACAAGGCATCTCCAGACTCAATTTGGAGCTCTTACAACACTTTTACACTCTCACTCACCCTATCATCCCAGTCCTTTCAGGTATATATCACTCTCTAACACATTAAATTAATTTAGGATCGGTTTGAAATGACTTTCATTTTCAATTAACGTTAATCGGTATAATATGTGTGATATTTTGATTTTGATGCGAGTGGCAGGCAAGTTTTGGAGCAAAAGAGTAGATGGAGTAATTTGGGAGAAAGGGGATGGAAGAATATGAGAAGAATGAATAATAATAATAATGGTAGTGAGTTAAGTAGAGGAAATTATTATTGGGAAGAAGGGTGTGATGTTCAAATGAAGAAGAAAGAGAAGAGATTGATGTTGGATGAGCCAGAGCTGGAGCTAGGACTGAGGCATACAATTAACACAACTACTGAACAAATTACCACAGAGCTTTCCCTTTCTTAAATGCAATATATATATTTGTGTGATGTAATATATAAGGGTTGTGGTTAGAGAGACAGAATAGGGGTACACCATTTAGTTTTTTGGTTTAATTGTTCAGTGCTGATGAGAGATGAGAATAATGTGGTCTCTTATTGCAAAATCACCCACACCCATAATTGTAAGGAATAATAATTATAGGGCAGAAAGAAAAAAAAAAAGAAGTTTTTGGCAATTGTTGGTTTGAGTTTGAGGCCAATTTGGGCACATTCACATTCATTTCATAACCCAAACACACATTATCATTATATTGGAAAGTAGAACCTCTGATCATATAACTATAAAATTATGATGAATACACATACACTTACCTTTCTTCTTTCGCACTCGAATGCATATATTCTTTTTCACTTTATTAATATAATCTTCACACTTTCATTCTATACGTCATTGAACTGCTCATTCAACATCATCAACAATGGGATCTATATTCACTTTAACCATCACAGATTACTTGAGCCGAAAAATGCCTTTCACTTTTTGTTTATTTATTTATGTCGATATAACGGGTTAATGTTTGGGTCCCTGCAAAGTGGAGAGGCTGGATGTTTGCTTGTTTCTCCTCTGTCAATTATTCCATTCTTATTAATGGACGCTCTTGTGATCGTATACAGCCTTCTAGAGGTATTAGACAAGGTGATCTTTGTCTCCCTTCATTTTTGTCATAGCTATAAAGATCTTAGCAGAATTTTCCTCTCTTATCTATCTTGGAACCCCTCTTGTTGCTAAACCTACCTCCCAGGCCTTTTGGGAATCAGTTATTGAGAAAATACATAAGAGGCTAAATCACTGGAAATACACATATATTTCCAAGGGTGACAGGATAACGTTGATACACTCCTCCCTCAGCAGTCTCCCCACATACCTGCTCTCGACCTTCAAAGCCCCTCCTTCCATTTGTAAACAGATTGAAAAGCATATGAAATATTTTCTTTGGAAGGGTGGCGAAAACAATCATAGCCCTCACCTGGTCAGATGGTCTAAAGTGATTGCTCCTAAGAATAAAAGGGGTTTGGGAATCACTAAAATTGCCCAAACTAATTTTGCTCTTCCTTGAGAGTGGCTTTGGAGGTATCTTCAAAATGACAGTGGCCTCTAGAGAAAGGTCGTTAATTAGTGCTAAATATGGCCATGCACACTCTGGTAGTTTTTCCTGCAACACTAAGAATAGCACGGTTAAATCACCTTGGCGTGCTATCATAAAGGGCAATAACTAGTTTAAGGCCCATTAACTGGTTTGACGACTGGTGCTCACATAGCCCACTTGTTGAAAGTCATCACAGGTTATTTGCCTTAACAACCAGACTAGATCTCACTGTTAGAGAGGCTTGGAATCGAACTAATGGTACATGGGATATCAGACCTCGGAGGCCCTTATTACAAAGGGAATAACAGCGTTGGATTTCCATTATGAATGAGTCTGTTCTTCCTGTTCTTAATGATGGCCCGAATATTCCTGAATCAAAAGTACTGGTGCATTCCATGTTTCTACCATTAAAATGGCTCCAGCCCTGCCCAAGTGACATCACTAACATAAATGGGAATGTATTTGAAAATCCGTGGAAATCTTTCATCCCCAAAAAATACAAATTCTTCATCTGGACTGTCCTCCACAGAGGTAGTAATACCACTGATGTTCTACAAAGGAGATATTCGAGCCTCCATTTGAATCATAACTGGTGTCCTCTCTGCAGAAAATCCAATGATACCATGGATCACCTCTTCATTTTCTATGAAGTTATAAGATGAATTTGGGCCAAGATCGAAGATGCTCTAGGTCAAGCTATTGACCTCTTTCAATCCATTACTGAGAGCAGCTTTTTATCCCAAGAGCTTTGTAAACACAAACAATGCTCTAAAAGGAAGATCATGGTTCTTAATATATCGTTGGCCATTTGTTGGACCATTTGAAACGAAAGAAACAATCGTATCTTCAAGGAGGAAGCTAGTAGATTCGCTATGTGGGACAATGCTAGGCTTCTTGCTGGAAAGTGGTGTCACATGTCAAAGCTCTTCTCTAGCTACTCACCTGCTGAGATATCAATTAACATGAATGCATTTATGTAACTTCCTTCTCTTTCCCCTGTCAACCTAATTGGGATTTTCTGGTGCACTTGTTGACCCCACTACAAGAATTCTGGGCTAACCGACATTAAAGAACTTTAATAACACTATCTTTAATGTCGGTCGCAACAAACATTAAAGCCCTTTAATGTCGTTTATCAATTGAAGCCCAGAATCCATTGAAGCCCTTTAAACCGACATTGAAACCCAGAATCCATGTCCGTTTTTTCAATTATTGTCCCTTTTTTTTTTTTTAAAATTCCATTGTCGAATCCATTTTTAATATCGGTCAAAAAGTTAAAAATGACATTATATGTCTTGTGTTGGGCCAGGAAATGTCCTTCATTTTTTTACTAAAAAATATAAAAAAATTATTTATTGTAATGCGTGCCTGTTATATTCTGCATGACAACAATATTTATCTTCCACCTATGAATTCACTGAACTCAAACATGAAATATAACAATAGATAGAACAATACACTCTACCACAAAACTAAATACAAAGTTACCTGCAATGAAGCATACTTCTATAATAATTTCTCCACAAATAAGAATTAATATTTCCAATCCATTCTATAAGTACTCATCAAATATGAAATAAACACACTAACCAACATTTGTATATTGATAACACACTTTCATGGAACAATAATTATAATTATCAACCACCTCTATAATAATCATTTCTCTCATTCACAAATATCAATTAGTACTTCCATGAATACTTATACCAATTACCCTACAAACAAAGAAATTATACATAATTCTTCCAATAAACAGATCATGGTTAGACAATAATTTATCTATCCATAAACCAACGATTAGTAATTCGGATTCATTCTAAACTTGAATAATTTACTCAAAACTCATCAAGATTCATTCTAAGCTAGCATTTACATTCTATTGAGACAAAAAACAAGAAGTACATCCTTAAACAAATCGGCCAACAAAACTTGCCCATTGGGTTCGAATTATGTCAATCTCTCTTTGGGTATATGCATTTTTTGTATTGAACTACAAAAGGAAAAAAAAAAAAGATAAACTCAACATAAGTTTACATCATTTATTAAATTAAAGCTAGTATATAAAGAATAAATAATTTACTTACTAGGCTAGTAATGGGAGTAGTAGAATTATGCACTATTTCGTGTATATACTTTTGCACATAGTACCCACATCCTAAAAAATCTAATTGATGGGGGCACTGCATATAAAGAAGTTGAAAGCAATTATTATGTTCGAATGAACATAAATTGTTAAAAAATGAATGCAAATTTACCTTTACAGGTTTCCATTTTGGAGAAGACCGATGGTGTTGGAGATCGTACTTGGTTTGCCATGTTTTCAATCCACTAAATAGTTTGAAAACATTAGTTAAACATAAATACTTCAATTAAGAGCCAAGAAAGTTCAATTACACTTACATATTTATAACTCCATGAAAATCCTATTGAACCTTACTTCGAATAGAGTCCAAAACATAAACACAATTTTCTTATAGATTGATTACAATCAATATCCAATGATAACTACAATAAGCATGCAAATTAAAAATAACTAAAGGACTTGTATTTACTTACCTGTGTTATATGGAATAGGAACTAATTGGTCCAAATTAACCAATTTTAGTTGGTTGGCTAAATTTATGGATCGAATATCTTGAGACTTCACATGTGGCGATATTCTTGTTAGATCAATTATAGAAAACTTCTTCGTAATATCACGACCACATTCATCCTAAAGATACCTACAGCTGAGAATCTAGATTTCAAGAAGTTCTACAAAGGTATGACTTCAAACCCTCTTGTGATTGATGAGCATGTTTTAGTTACTACCAAAATTAATGAATTAGAGTGCTTATTGATTCTTGTTGCTTCCACTGCTTGCTGATACACTCTAACAGAAGCAATATTTAAACCATTTGAATATAATTCATATTTAGTAAATGACCCTACAAAAAAAAAAGAGAGAAAAATAGAGCACTTAGTATAAGTACAAGTTGTTCACTGATATACTAATTAATAGGTATATTATTACAATAAAATTGATCAATGTCATACCATAGTAAATGAAAAAACAAACTTGGATTCATTTATTTTAACTTAAAAAAGAACTTGGGAATCAAGCGATAAGAATCACCAACACCTCCTTTCAACATCTTCATAATGGATTCTTTTGCCCTCTAAGCTTTATAATAACTAACAACCTCCCAATAATTCATTCACATATGATGTATTATATCCTTTGGTGCTAAATGATCATAGCTATATCAATTAATAAACTATGAAGATGCCTGCCTATGAGAAGCACAAACCATCAAAGAGCAATTATGTTCACTAATATACTTTTGAATCATCCACAATTCACTACTTTTATAATGTGATGCTCTAACAAACCATTGACAACCATCTTGAGTACATTTCAACTCAACAGATTTTAAATTTGACCTCAAAGTTTTAAATTCAAAATTATTCTTCACAATTATAAACTGAAACGATATCAACAAAATTTCCCTACTAACAAAAAAGTCCTTCTTCAAAGACAATGCAGAAGACATATTGTTGATATGAAAATCTGTAAAAACTTCTAATTCACCTTCAAAATCAGTCTCAATAATAAAAGAAGGAGACGCAATTGAAACCTCTAAAACCGTATTCACAACATGAGCAACTAAAGGATATTTTGTAAATGAATCCTTAACCACAGTTAGAAACCAACATACATCTTTATCTTCAAGAATCTTAACAACATGTTGAACTCTAATGCTACCTAAGTTTAATAAAACTAAAAATTCAATAGATGAATGAAGCTGAAGTTCCTTTCGTATGAAGTTAATGAAAGAATAAAAAAGCATCGCTTCCTCAACTAAAACACCAATGGTTTTGTAACCTACATAACATTGTCGATCATGAAGGAACTCTTATTCAAGAGTACCTACGAGCGGAAGCAGATCTTTCCAAATCGTTGTGACAGAATTACCGCAAAAACATTCAAAACATACTAATATGCATTCATAATGCTAAAGAGATCAAGAGATCATACCAGATCAAGATTTCTTCTTCACAGCGAGTCTGAAACCTAACCGTCTACCTTGAACAATCACCACTCGGACAGAAGGAAATGGAGAAGACAACACCACTTAGAGCCTTCAATATTCTTGAAATGAGAATCCAAACTGTGGGCTTTGTTTGGATTTGGTAGAGGGAAGGAGGAAGAGAGACCGTGCACAACGATCAAGCAAGTGGGAGATGCAGTCGTCTATAGCATAGACAAGATGCTTGATCGTTTAGGTGAAGTATACGATCGTGTAGGAAAAGTAAGCGATCGTCTAAACGATCGTGTAGGAAAAGGTAAATGATCGTCTAGGAAAAGGGTGAGTGATCGTCCGAACCATCGCGTAGGAAAAACTAAGCAATCGTCTATACGACCATTTAGTAAATACTGGGAACTAAACGATCGCTTAGGTAAAAGGTAAACAATCGTTTAGATAATAGCATGCGACAGTGTAATCGGTATGCGATGGTTTAGCAATATCGTATATATAAGCAATCGTGCAGTCACTATCGTATAGGCACTGATTTTCTAAACGATAACACTATCTTTTCACAATGTCCGCATACTTCAAGATCAACACACCGTCTGCTATTTATGTGCACTCATCTGTTATTTAGAACAAAAGAGGTGTCGTCCCATTTCCTTTATAACTGTCCAATGAATGTGATCTTATCATATTCATAACATATAATTAATATCAATATTTTTCTCTACTAGATATAAATCATATTTATATCCAATCTCCTCCAAATTAATGTATCTCATAAATAAAGTTAATTATATCATATTTAATTAACTCGTTCAATTATATCATATATAATCGAACTCCCTCTTGTCAATTTGAACATTTCAAATTGACCTAAAAAACTGACTCTCAACTTGTATCCTAGCTATGAAGGGGACCTTATGGATCTATGGCTTAAAGCACCAATGGTACGTGAATAGCTGACTAAACTCTTTAGCCACCATATCCACCATCCGTTAACTGCCAAGTTTTCCACTAAAGACTGACATTTAACTCTTCTTGCCATAGATATATGATGAGGGGCAGAAATGCACATCATTATCGGCCTTTTATTTAGAATTATGAGGGTTGTTAAGTAGAAGATAGGGCGATTATACTAAGAATTTATGAGAAAACAAGCTTGCATCAATCGGCATTAAGAATCTCGGCTAAACCACTTTTATGCGTTATTATGCGTTCAATTGTCTATCTTTGTAGCTAACGCAGAAAGCGGTCGCATACGCGGAAGCCAGGCTATCGCAAAGACGACTGCATGCGGGGAATCTCTCCATCGTAGAGGCGAATGCATACGTTTGACGCATTGATGTTGCAGCCATTAACGGCGTGCGTCCATCACATAGAAGTTGCGGTTATCAAGCGAATGCGGTCATCGTAGAGAGATTGCGGCTACAGAATAATAACCATAATAGAGGGATGACCGCAAGAGTGGTGGAATGCGTTGATACTCCAGAAACCAAGCATGAACGCATACCTCGGAGTATCAAAAGGTGATGTTGACATTTCACCTACCATGCCGTTAGCAGTAGAGATTCATAGCAGGTCCATCACGTCCATCACGCTGTTAGCTGCAGAATTTCAGAGAAGAACCATTAATACTGTCGGTAATTAAGCTCTATAAATAGAAGTCGTAGAGCAGAACTTCAAATTATCCAAGGGTTTTCGCCTGAGGTTCCCTGCCTTAGGGCGGATCCTTGTGATCCAGACCAAAGTGTGAGAAGATAGTCTTGAGAGTTCTTCATCCCTTCAATCATTCTGAGTGACGACCAGAGCCTTCACTGGAGTTAGAGCTTGAGAGAATCTACTCCACCGCCCATCCATGGCACCACCGGTAGCCTTGACACACATCTGATGGAAGCAAGACATTGCTTTCATCTGGCCCTCCGTTTCTCTTCGATCTTTGTATTGTATTACATTGTGGCTTAAGAGATTAATACATTTTGTGATCAATGAATTTCTATCTTTTTCTTCGATTCCATCTTCATCTTCATTTACTTAGCATCCTTTACTTTCATTGCATCACTTAGTAAGATTGCTAGAGTATCACATACTTAATCATGCGGCATAAGAATATGAAGCATGTAGCAAACCACTGGGAGGTGTGCATTGCGTGAGTGTTGTGAGAAAACCTTATTTGTTTAGTGTGAAGCTGTAGCAATGCTTGTCTATAACCGGACGCAATACTTGTCTATGAGTAGAATCAGCAGCAACCAACTACCCGGGAGGGTAAGTAGTTGATCGCATTAAGCAATGTAAGCAAGTGTTCACTAGAGATAGGAATAATCTTATGTCAACCATGTTTATGTGATTACCTTGTCTTATGAGCTCGTCATTCATCATTTAGGCATACTTGAGAGAGTAGTCTAAAAACCAAATCTAGACTCGAGAGAGCAGATTGGATCGCATAAGCAAGAATGGGGAACTTAGGAATAAGCTCCGTTTTCTACTACACAGCATATGTATCCTTTAAGTAGGACATGGTGGCATGCGGTCATCTTGTTTATATGTGAGAGCACCTGAGCAAGAATAGAGACTTAGAAATAAGGCCACACAACACTATTGCATATTCAGCGCATTTATCTTCGTCAAGTGTGTACAGCATGATCGCATAGCTTGCGTTGGCTGGGGTTACCCTTGCGGTCAAGCTTAGTGTTGCAGTGAAGACATCCTCGCCATTTTATCTCTTTTTACATGCATTTTACTACGCTTTAGCAGTTTCCGTGTCTCTACCTCTCGGACATACTTCCACCACTTAATCTGATAGTTAGGAGTAGGAGTAGTGCATAGCTCATAACCCTCAACATTCTTTTATTCTTCGCCGCAAACACATTACCGCATAACATTTAGCTACAAGTCCCTGATTCAACCTTGGATCACCCAAGAAATTTGCGATCTCATTATACTTGGCGAGAGTACAAGAAAACTTGTGATAGGAACGGATGGTCATTGCATATGAGGTTAACGTATACTTTCCATTCCAACATATGACCACCGACGCATGAGAACAAATGCATAACCTAAGACATGCATCACATAATAGGCGTTCCATAATTTTCGTCACCAATATATTTCTATGTCCATTGGATATAACCAATTATCAGTACGATGACCCTTCACAGATGCTCGTAATCACAGCAGGTCAATTTACCATTTTACCCCTGTAATTTCATCTTCCTTCTTAAGTACCACTGATCCCTCTAATGAACAATACAACATAGTCCTATTATGTGTGAACACCTCTCGGGCCATGAGAAGGTGTGTTGCGCCACATCGTTCAAGCCCTGGAATCAGCCCTTAAGGGAGTTATCTATCTACTTACTTCTGTCTTGGGGAAGGAGTGAATTCCATTTTGTGTAGCTGAGTTCCCAGCTCCCAAATCAGACGAATCCCCAAAATGGTAGGTTTGAGTCGGCATTCTGGCCACTCGCACCCATGCAAATTAATGGACCGCCATCAATAGCAGAAGTTTCCAACTCACTCAGGATTGAGGTCATGTTACCTATGGTCATCTTAGTGAAGTGAAGTCTCACTCATGAACGGTATTATATAACGAGACGTCAACAGTTCGTGATCAGGTCTTATATAAACTCTTTGTATAGGATGCCCCTGCTCGCATGTCCGCCACACGAATGATCAGGATCAGACCATCTGTGACAAGTCAGAACACTTGTGACCATTCTACAAAGTGGGTCGCATTCGTAGCATTACTAGGATAAGGTTTCCCTCCTATATCCATATACTATAGACCATTTTGATTATCACTCAAGACATGATCTACTTGTATGTCACCACATACATGCTTAAGTTACATACAGATAACCAGGGATATTAAGTTTATTGGTTTATGGTAAAATAAAAAACATCTAAATGTCAAATAGTGAAGTAAATATCATTTATATTATACATCATAAGTGTTCGTACAAAATTGTTTACAAACTACTGAACACGAGACTTTAAGGCACAAACCCCAACAATCTCCCACTTGTCTTAAAGCGAAGTGGGGAGTACAAGTAAAAAGGGACAAAACAATAAACTAGGGCATAAAAACCCAATGCAACAAAATCTCCCACTTGCCCTAGTCCAGACATAGGCGGTCCCGTAGACCCATGCTCTGAAGGTAACCCATAAACACTGTAGCTGTGAGAGCCTTTGTAAACGGACCAACAACGTTTTTCTCCGAGGCGATCTTTGTGACGATCATGTCTCCTTGATGCACTATCATGTGGATTGACTTTAACATGGAAACAAGTGAGAAAGTCTTCTCATAGTCGACTCCCTCCACCTAAGTATAATCCTTTGCCACAAGTCGAGCCTTGAAGGTTTGCACCTTCCCATCAGCACCTCGTTTGCGTTTGCAGATCCATTATAACGTATAGGACTTATCCCATCAGGTTGATCTACAAGATCCCATACTGAGTTGAAGTACATCGGCTCCATCTCAAGATTCATGGCTTTGACCCATTCATCCCGGTCAACATCCTCCATTTCCTTTTTATAGGATAACGGATCCTCAACGTCGCCATTTGTCACCATAGCTTGGATTTCTGTGAAACCCAGATAGCGATCAGGCAGGTTCGTAACCCTCCCACTGCATCGAGGTTCCCTCAACTCTTGTGGTGGAACCGACCTATCAGATGAACTATTATCAACAATTTTGGTTGATGAATTAGGTCCTTCAACAACTCTTGTTGATTTTTTAGTTGTTTCTTTGGAAAACTCACTTAACACGACTTTCCTACGTGGACTGTGCTCCCTGATATGATCCTCTTCCAAGAAAGTAGCGTTCATGGAAACAAACACCTTGTTTTTGGATGGATCATAAAAGTAACTTCCTCGTGTATCTTTGGGGTAACCTACAAAGAGGCACAACCTCGATCGTGATTCCAACTTCTTGGGATTTACCTCAAGCACATGTGCTGGGAAACCCCATATGCGAAAGTGAAGTAAACTAGCTTTACGCCCGTTCTATAACTCCAGAGGTGTTCTTGCAACACTCTTAGAAGGAACACAATTGAGAATTTATACCGTAGTCTCCACTACGAAACCCCAAAATGAGTCTAGTATGGAAGCGTAATTCATCATCGAACGAACCATGTCCAACAAGGTTCTGGAGAAACTCGTTGGCATTTAGATTGAGTTACGGCAGATTTAAACATGTCTATGTTATAGAGGGAACTTAAGGCTAAAGGTCTTAGCACATACAAGTTATTTTCCAGTTTAGCTGTACAAATTTCAATACCATCCTTATGAATAAATGCAAATTTCAATACCATCCTTATGAATAAATGCTTTATTCCATTTAAAAGAAATAGTTAATTGTATTGTAATAGACACTTTACAGAAATAAGGTTCCTTTTTAGTTCAGAAACTACAAAGACATCTTTAATATAAGAAACCTATTCTATAAAGTTAACTGGATGTCTCCCACTGCCATAGTTGAGACGACGTGCCTGGTGCCTACTCGCAACGTCATCTCACCAAACTTCAACTGCCGTCAGGATCTAATTCTTTGAAAAAGAAGAACATACCTGATTAGTGGCGTTCGAATCTACTATCCAAGCAGAATCATCATCTCCACTAAACAAGTTTTTAATACAAGTAAATCATATTTACCTTTGTCTGCCTTGGCCTTAGCCTTGGCAGCCTTTTTTTCCTTCAGATAATGAGGACAATTCCTCTTCTAGTGTCCGTTCTGGTTACAGTGGAAACATTTTCCTTTTTCAACCGGCGGTGGACGCTTCTTCTGGGCAATAAGTGGCGGGTTAGTAGGCGCATTCCCTTTCCCTTTACCACTCTTCTTCTTCTTCCCCTTTCCAGAGTTAGAAGTTGAAGGTGCAGACTTTGTTCCTGAGGTCGAACCTCGATAGAAATTTTTAGAGGACGAGACAACATTTTCCTCACCTCCTTTTTCTTCTTACTTTTCAGCAAGGATTGGTAAGTCTGCAACTCGTTGAAGAAAGTGGTAAGGGAGTATTCCACTTTGTTAAGAATCGTATTGCTAAAAAAGTAGAGGAAGCTCTCCGGCAATGAATGTAGGATAATGCTAACCTGACTACCCTCATCGATTTTAGACCCATTTATCTCCGCCACGTTAAAGTGGACCATCATATTCAGCACATGTTCACAAACAGATGTGCCTTCCTCCATTTTGAAGCTGAAGATGTATTTCAGAGCCTCATGCTTGAGCTGTCCAGATGGTTGTCCAAACATTCCCCGCAGAGATTCCATGATCTCACGAGCTGAGACCTTGGATTCGTGTTTCTTGGCCAACGTGTCACTAAGACTGGCCAAAATATAGGCTTAGGCCTTCTCATTTGCCCATGTTTAACACTAGTACACTATCAGAACATTTCGAGTAGCGTTCTGAGGTGGAATAGGAGGACATTCCTCCGTAAGGACAAAATTTAAATCCTCGATGATGAGTATCGTCGTGAGCATATGTTTCCAACTTGTATAGTTTTGGCCATTCAGTTTTTCGGCGCTAAGCAAATTGATAGTGGCTGATGCCATTAAAAACCGTTGCTGAAAAAAATGAATAACCTTTTACAAGACTTTGCAAAAACCACATTTTTTAATTAACCAATTAATTTTTAGCAAAATAGATTCCAAGTACCCTAAGTGAAAAGACCTATTTTGCAATGATGCCCTAGCGAGACAGGACAAACGTCACCGATGGGATGAACGGATGTCCCTTCACTGGGATGATACATTCTCAACCATTAGGTAGAACCAACTCTTGGAACTAAACCTAATAGCCACCATTTTTTCGGTCCAGAATAGTTAACCCTTAACAATCCTGAGTAAGTGTAACCTCTCATTTTCGGCCCCAGAGTCCCGCTCTAATGCGCTCACCGTAGGGAAAAGACAGATTAGGACAAGAGACTAAGTAACCTTATCCTCTTATAAGAGATCAAATAAAGAAACACACAAAACAACCATCTTATTAGGGGACACATCCAGGGTGTCATGAGGCGATGGGTGAAAACTTTATTCAATCCAACGAGGGAGACCGAGGGATATGTTGTCTCACTTCCCGCTCTCACTTACTATGAACACTCTTTCCATCCACCTTGATATTGATCTACCTAAACACCATCCATTGAGGGACACGCCAAAGGTGCCTTGAGGTCAAGGGTAGATCTCACGGTGTGGACTATGAGGGAGAAATGCGAGAGGTGAAAATGAAGCATCAAATGCCCCACAAACCTCCTACTGAATGTTTTACCTAGGGGTTTATTAACCTAGACAATCTGGCTACTGATTATGATCTAAGTCATTTATAAAGTTTGCTAAAAAACAACTTTTGTTTTTGAAATTAAAAAACAAATCCAAGTAGTCACATTAAACTCTTTAATGGACTAGCCTTAGTTTGCATGCATGCATCAAATCTATCTAAATTACCTTTCCAGGTAGGTTCCCAGATAGGGGTGTTCCGTTGCCGTCATCTTAAATACTCCAGCCTAGACAAAACCCGCCTTCGACAAAAGGTCTACTATAGATAGACTTGCTATATATTAATCTTTTACTAATTGTTTTAGTTCTAATTCCATTTTATAACCATTTATAAAATAAACAACTAAAACACTCATCCCACATAACAAAGTATTTATAACGCTTATAAATATAACGTTAAAAAAAAATAAAGCATACATAAATATAACCCTTATATTATATGATGCATGAGCATGCATTTATGTAAATTAAAACATGCTTCTCTAAATTATAACACTTATAATAAAGAAAATATGAATGACCTAAGGTGGGATTTATCTATATGTGCATACCATATGACATATTAAAAAACATACATTGCATGTAATAAATAAAGGATTAATGGACTGGGATGAGCCTTTACAAAAACTGGAATGAAATAACCCTATTTATTACATTTTTCATCGAGCAAACCAGTTCACAGGCGAACCGGGTCTTGAACTGCCAGGAGGACTCCATTGTGTAGTAAATGTCGTAGGTAGACGATCGCTTAGTCAGTTACTAAGCGATCGCATATCGTCCAACGCGAACTAGACGATAGAAGCAAAATTAAACGATCGCGTAGACGACAACGCGGCGACAGGTAAACAATTTACCATGTGTTACTAAGCGATCGTTTAGTCAGTTACTAAGCGATGAAGCTTGCTGACCAAAATGATCGTCTAGTGCGATCAATTATCCCGGTGACAGAAAAACGATTTACCTTGCATTACTAAGCAGTCGTTTAGTCAGTTACTAAGCAATGAAGCTTGCTGACCAAAACGATCGTCTATGCGATCACTTAACGCGGCGACAGGTAAACGATTTACCTTGCTTTACTAAGTGGTCATCTAGTCAGTTACTAAGCGAAGAAGCTTGCTGACCAAAACGATCGTCTATGCGATCACTTAACGCGGCGACAGGTAAATGATTTACATTGTGTAACTAAGCGATCGTTTAGTCAATCATTAAGCGATGATGCTTGCTGACCAAAACGATTGTCTAGTGCACGCGGCGTTAAGCGATACGCGAGCATCCATCGTATACACGACCCGATACTCAGCGATCGCATAACCGATCGTCGACACGATGCGATCAACCCTTGATTGCTTACCCGATTGCCTACACAATGTTGTCAACCCTTGATCGCATACCCCATCGTCTAACTGATGCGAACAACAGATATCACATACCCATCTGCACGATGCAATCAACCTTGCTCGCATACTCGATCATCTACACAATGAGATCAATAGCGATCTCGTTCCCCATCATCTACACAATGCGATCAACCCTTAATCTCATATCCCATTGTCTAACCGATGTGATCAACAACGATCGCATACTTCATTGTCTAACTGATTTGATCAATAGCGATCGTGTACTCCATCGTCTGCACGATGCGATCATCCCTTGATCATCTCCTTCCTCGAAGAACCACAACGCTTGCTCCGATCTTCTTTGCGAACGATTCAAAACTCAAACAGACTTTGAATATAGACTCGATAACGATTATGAATGCCCAAAAATGAAGGGGCCTTTACAAACAACCACAAATGTAAAAGAATTAAAACAAACCGAGGCTAACATCCATGAAAACATTCATAAATCTGCACATCCACATCAATTTAATGATTATACAGTGTAGAAATGCACCCACCAAGAACGTATTTGTAATTCTTATGCAACAATGAATTGGAATATCAGAAAACCTGGCTCTGATACCAATTGAAGGAACTCTTATTCAAGAGTAGCTACGAGCAGAAGCAGATCTTTCTAATTCATTGTGACAGAATTACCGCAAATACATTCAAAACATACTAATATGCATTCATAATGCTAAAGAGATCAAGAGATCATACCAGATGAAGATTTCTTCTTCACAGCGAGTCTGAAACCCAACCGTCTACCTCGAACAATCTCCACTCAGACAGAAGGAAACAGAAAAGACAACACCACTTAGAGCCCTCGATATTCTTGGAGTGAGAATCCAAACTGTGCGCTTTGTTCGGATTTGGTAGAGGGAAGGAGGAAGAAAGACAGTACACAATGATCAAGCAAGTGGGAGATGTGGTCGTCTATCACATAGACAAGATGCTTGATCATTTAGGTGAAGTATACGATCGTGTAGGAAAAGTAAGCAATCGTCTAAACGATCGTATAGGAAAAGTAAGCGATCGTCTAAACGATCGTGTAGGAAAAGGTAAATGATCATCTAAACAATCGTGTAGGAAAAGGGTGAGCGATCATCCGAACGATCGCGTAGGAAAAACTAAGCGATCGTCTATACGATTGGTTAGAAAATTCCGGGAGCTAAACAATCATTTAGATAATAGTGCGCGACGGTGTAATTGGTATGTGATCGCTTAGCAATATCGTATATGTAAACGATCGTGCAGTCACTATCGTATAGGTACTGATTTTCTAAATGATGACACTATCTTTTCACAATGTCCATGCACTCCGAGATCAACACAGCGTCTGCTATTTATAATGCACTCATTCGTTATTTAGAACAGAAGAGGCGCCTTCCCATTTCCTTTATAACCGTCCAATAAATATGATCTTATCATATTCATAACATATAATTAATATCATATAATTAATATCATATATTAATTATAATATTTCCTCTACTAGATATAAATCATATTTTATCCAATTTCCTCCAAATTAATATATCTCATACATAAAGTTAATTATATCATATTTAATTAACTCGTTCAATTATATCATATATAATCGAACTCCCTCTTGTTAACTCTCAATTTGTATCCAAGCTACCAAGAGGACCTTATGAACCTATGGCTCGTAGCTCCAACGGTACGTGAATAGTTGACTAAACTCTTTAGTCACGATATCCACCATCTGTTAACTGCCAGGCATTCCACTAAAGACGGACAGTTGAACTCTTCTTGCTATAGATATATTTATATGTCCATTGGATATAACCAATCATCAGTAAGATGACCCTTCACAGATTCTTGTAATTACAGTAGGCCAATTTACCGTTTTGCCCCTGTAATTACTTTTTAATCCTTAAGTACCACTGATCCCTCTAATGAACAATACAATATAGTCCTACTATGTGTGAATACCTCTCGGGCCATGAGAAGGTACGTGGTGCCACATCGTTCAAGCCTTGGAATTAGCCCTTAAGGGAGCTATCTATCTACTTACCCCTGCCTCAGGGAAGGAGTGAATTCCATATTGTGTAGCTGAATTCCCAGCTCCCAAATCAGACAAATCCCCAAAATGGTAGGTTTGAGTCGGCGTTTTGGCCACTTGCACTCATGCAAATCAAAGAACCGCCCTCAATGGCAGAAGTTCCCAACTCACTCAGGATTAAGGTCATGTTACCTATTGTCATCCTAGTGAAGTGAAGTCTCGGTCATGAACGGTGTTATGTAACAAGACGTTAACACTTTGTGGTCAGGTCTTATACAAACTCTTTGTATAGGACGCCCCCTCTTGCATGTCTCTTACACGAATGATCAGGATTAGACTATCTGTTACAAGTCACAACACTTGTGACCATTCCACAAAGCGGGCCGCATCCGTAGCATTACCAGGATAAGGTTTTCCTCCTATATTCATATACTACAGACCATTTTGGTTATTACTCAAGACATGATCCACTTGTATGTTACCATATACATGCTTAAGTTACATACAGATAACCAGGGATATTAAATTTATTGGTTTGTGGTAAAATAAAAAATATCTAATTGTGCAAAGTCAGGTAGTGAAGTAAATATCATTTATATTATACATAATAAGTGTTCGTACAAAATTGTTTACAAACTACTGGACACGAGACTTTAGGGCACAAACCCCAACAGATCATCCCATTAACCATATTGGAAAACGAGTTTAACCATAACTACAAAATGTTGCAAAAATAAAAAAAAATAATAATAATATATAACTCAATATCGTAATCTGATTTCCATCAGAAAGTAATCACATGGAAATCAAATAGAAATCAGATAACTAACACAATGATATAACTTACAAAAGATAGGCATCACATGACAATCAAATAGAAATCACTAACTACTAAGTACTAAATAGAAATTAGGGGTGTTCATGGGTTGGGCTGGATTGGGTTGAAAGGCTTTTTAGACCAACCCAATTATTCGGGTTGTAAATTTTTTCAACCTAAATAACCCTTATTAAAAAATGAACCCAACCCAACTCAACCATGAAATATTTGGGTTGGGTTGGTTCGGGTTAATGAGGTCATTTATTTAAAATTTTGTTATAAAAAGAAGTAAAATGTAAATATGTAAAAATCTAATTTAATTAGTTTCATATATTGAATTAATATTAACAACTCAATTTCAATTTATATAGTGAAAATTTTCTTTAGAAAATGTAGAGAAACTACTTTTAAGAGTTGTTGAAGAATAAATTATTCAAAAAATATTGAAATTAAGTCAAATTAAAATCAATATATGTATAAATAATTGTATTATAAGTAATAAAAAATATATTTTAAAGTTAATAATAAATTCGGGTTGGTTTGGGTTATATTAGGTGAACCCATGAACCAACCCAACCCATAAAATGTTCATTTATTTGAACCCAACTCAACCCAAATGAGTTGATAATCCAACCCAAACTGCACGGGTTGGGTTGGGTTGATCGATTTTTTCGGATCATCGGGTTTTTTGAACACCCTTAATAGAAATCAGATGCCAATCAAATAAAAAAACACAAACTCCTTACTATCAAATAGAAATCCAATAGCAAACTTAGAGTAAGATACAATGTTATTCTTCTCTATTTGTGAAAAAAAAAAACACAAATTGAGAAGGCAGAAACTCAGAAATTCAAGAACAAATCCTCCACAAACTGATAAATTCTTCTCAATCCCAAATTTACTGAGAGATTCGATACTGAGAATACAATAGTAGAGATCCATAACGAGGAATTTGAAAACAAACCCTCTACAAATTTCAATCTTATCAAGTTTGTTTTTTAAAACAAACCATCCATAAAATCGAAATCACAAGTTTGTTTTTTAAAAAAAAAAAAAAGAAAAGAAAAACCCCCACTAATCGACTAGGAAATTATAAATCAAAACCTTACAAATTCGAAATCAGAACATAATCTAAACCTGAGAAATTCATAAATAAACCTAACAAATTTGAAATCAAAATGTAATCAAACTAATTGAGCATGATTTTTAGGGTTGGTTATTGTAACAACTATCCACAAATTTGAATTTCTTAGTTTTGATTTTGAAAAAAAAAATCCACAAATCGATTATGAAAGTAGAAATCAAAACTTGAGAAACTCAAAAATACAAGAGAAAGTTGAATACAAAATCAAAATTGGCTGAGGAATTGACTTCGATTCTTCTGACTGGTTGTAGAAACTTGGATGCTGAAGAAGAAGGAAAAACGTAGGAGAAGACAATTTCACGATGAATATTTGGGAAATATGCGTTGTGAGGGTAATTTTTGAATAAAGAAAAAAATCTACAGCAAATGAAATCTAAATATTTTTGTTATATTTTTTCTATATATGTTTACCCTATTTGCAATTTTTTTTTTTTTTTTGAAAAAGATGATATGGATGCTAATATATTTGTTAAAAAAAATTCCCCAAATCCAAAATGCCTTTCACAATTTTAGTGGATAATTGCTATTAGATATACTAATAATAGACTTGGAATATTGATTGAGGTTAGATATAATATTCATATACTTATGTCTTAGTTTAAGTATTTAGTGATAGATGTCTAAACACTCAGGTCTTATATTTGATATATTACTAATACACTTGGATATCTACTTATAAAATGAAACATGTATGTTTTACTTCAAAATAAGTTACTAATTGAATGTTAATTGTTGTTAGATATACTTTTAATTTACTTGGAATGTTGATTGTTGTTTGAGTTTACTCATGTGATCTTTTTTTTTTCGGCAAAGATATTGTAATTAAAGTATGGTATGGGAGAATTGCACCTCTAACCTCGAGGTCGATAGTATGGGCACTATGTCAGTTGAACTAAGCTCATGTGATACGCTCATGTAATACACTGCGGTTAAACTTGGAATATATGCTAAAACAAAACACACATGTTTTACTTCAAAATAAGTTACTGATTGAATATTGATTTGAGCTAGATATACTGTTGATAGATTTGAATCTTGATTAAGATGTATGATCGATACACTCATGTCTTACTTCACGTACTCTCTTATTGATATTTGATACACTCATGTATTATAATCTAATATAGAGTTTAAATTGTTTGATATTTGATATACTACTAAAGGTGTGTTTGGGGTGAAGATTATCTGAAGATTATAATAGCTACAGTAAATTCTATTTTGTATTTCCCAATTAGCTACAATCAATACTATTTCAAAACCTTCATTTATTACAATGTTTACTATTTGCTACAACGTTTACTATTTTACATTCATCATTTTTTTTATTCATTACTATAGTATTTATTAGTTTCTTCTTAAACAAAATTTGTTTACACCTCAAACACATACTATTATAATCCAAATTAAAATAATCTATAACCCAAACACATACTATTATAACCCAACTGTAATAACCTAGGACTATAATAATCAACTCCTATTACCCCAAACGCCCCCTAATATACTATGATAATTTTGAAAGTTGATTGGTATATGATATATTGTGATATACTCTTGACATTCTTGAAAGTTGATTGATATATATTGATATACTGTTGATATAATGTTGATACACTTAAAAGTTGATTAGTATGTAGTATATATACTATTGATATTCTTGAAGGTTATTTGTTATGTAATAATGTACATTTGATATACTATTGATGTACTTATAAGTTGTTTGATATCTATTATACATAAAAGTTGTTTAATTTTCTCAAAAAAAAAAAAAAAAAAAGTTGTTTGATATGTGATATATTATTTACTCAAAACTTCATTTATATTTGATAAACTCCCGATATACTTGAATCCAGGGTATCTCTTGAAACCGTCATATTGCTATAAAAATGTGTCAATTAATGATATACAGAATATTAGATATATCATTTAGTTGATATATATTATCCAAAATTTAATCAAAAAAGAAGGGAAAAAAAACTAACAGACTAAGTTAGAATAAATGAGAAAGAATTTTTTTTTTTTTATAAAAAAAAAAAAACATATGTTACAATGTGGGATGGGTCTACGGCTAGAAAATGGAGGGAACAAGGAATGAATAGGTATGCAGGATGGGGTCTGCGACTGAAAAATAATTTGGCAATTTGGGAATATAAATAAATTAAATATTGGATTTAAAAATGTAAAATGTGACTGCTATGCTTGCAATATTATACTCTAAATTGTCACCCATTACAAATTCCCTTATTTACCTATTCTAATTTTGTGATATATAAAAGTTATAACTTAAGATATTGGGGATGAAATAAAAAAATATATATTATTAAAAATCTGTGTTGAATAAAGATCGATACTTCTCAAAAGTGATGAACTAATCTGAATCCTGCTCCACCTTTCAACTTAGGCTGGAATTCATTAAACGTTGGGCTATTTTCCAAATAAAAATGAACAATGTTGGCTTATTTGTTTGCGATTGCTTTTGCAATCATATTACAAGAGAATCTTTAACTTTCATAAAAATTTGGTCTCTTCACTTATCCATCTCAAATTTATCTTTCCATTAATTTTCCTCACATTCATTTCAATTTTTAAATAGTTCAATTTCTTATAACAATTATTTAAAAAAAAATCTTTAATAAGAAGATTTAGATAAAATAATATTCAGACCATATATATTTTCAAAAAATTATATTATGATAAATTATAAATTAAATATGAATATAAAAAATAATTGAAATGATAATCTACTTTTCTCTATATACTATACTACAAATTTGGAAACTTGAAGTCCAATTATGGTCAAATTGCCTTCTTTTCTTAGACACAGTTAATCCAGGTCTAAAAAATCATTTTTTGAGGATCCTTTGCCATTGACAAACAAATTCTCCAATGCTCATTCAACAATTTTACTTTACCTTCCACAATCTCTCGCTTTCCCTTCTGCTGGCTGCAGTGTAACAACATTGAGGTTGCCCTATAAATTGCTTTCTTCATCCGATGAACCATTTCCTGCTGCGTGTAATACTCCACTGTTACATTTTCCAGGATTTCTCGCACGGGTTCCTTCTATCACGACCTTAATCTGCCTGCAATCCACTCAACACCATTTTCTTGTTATCCTACCTAACCTTCTGACTCAAGATAACCAGAAACAACATTCAATCAAATTATATAGAACAAAACAGAATGTAATCACTACCAGTGAATGAAAAACTTTAGGTGAAGGCGCATTGACAATAGTATTTGGTCTCAAACATTTTTATAATACAATATAATATTACTGCATAAAGGAACGACAAACTATTTCAAAATCAAACTAAGAACTTGTTTGGATTGACTTTCTAAGTGCTTACAAACAAAAGTATTCCCCTAAGTTATACATACTCACTTAAAGAAAACAGTATTATATAGATTCAAATTTTCATCCCAAAGACTTGTTAAACAAAAGTGAATGGAGTTAGTGTTAAAACACATTAAATTCCTCAAGTTATATTATAAAGATAAATCAAATTTTCCGTAGGATGATTTGATCTAAAGATGAAAGTCATCCTTATGTGCAAGTGTGTGACTGCATGAGTACAGTGTAGATTCAAATGGTCTAGACACTGTCTAAGAATCAAGATGATTACCATTCTAGATCCGAATACACAGTGCAGTTGCAGGCTTTTCTACACCGTGCATCTATAAATCGCAAGTCTTGAATGCATGCATTGGAAAATACCAACTTGCCAAGCATGGACTTATCTAATAATCACAACTATACAACACGCGGATACATTAGAGTAGGTAGGTAAAGGCATCAAGAATACTGTATGACTTCTCATTCCGGTTTATGCAGCAGAACAATTATTCCAACCCAAATTATGAGATGCTATCCTCCAACTAAAGGTACTGCGGTTTCAAATTACCATCTTCATCCTTATCTAAAACTAGTACATAGTTACTTAAAGGAGATCGAATACATGGCTGAAAGGTTAAAAAACGACTTAAGAAAAGTCTACACAGAGTTCTTATTGATTATAAATAGACCACAAGACAAGAGTAAAGGTGGGGTTGGGACAAAATGCTTCTGACGAATTCAAAGCACTTCCCAAATTTTTCATGTTATTAACTATTAAGTTACTTGGTCAAAAGTGATATCAAGAAATTCTTAAAATGTGCTTTTAAAGGAAGCACACATTCAGTTCTCTTAAAACGTTCTTAAAGAAAGAGTATTTACTATGAAAATACTTGTCTCAAGAGTCATCATAAATTCACTCCAAGTCTAAACACCAATAGACAATGGTAATTTTAGGATCATTAACCAGCGAATAGCCAATCTTGTTCTAGAATAGCCCGACTTCTGCTAAGCTCCTAATCTAGTTTTCTAGTTTTGATCCCTCCTCGTGCTGAAATAATGCACTAAATAATTCATACCCGCAAATTTCAAGTTGGCATCTATATAGGTTGTCTACTTCATGTTCACACAAGCCTAGCATTCTAGATATATCCTTACAACTCAAGAACACAATAGTACAACCTATAGAACAGACCCTGTTCAAGTAAGGTCAATATATCCAACCATAATGTCAAAAGCAAAATATGGAAAAAAAATTCCTTGTGAAGCATGAGCAAGGGGTGAACATTTATTCCAGGAAAATCATCTCAAGTTTTTCAACGGAAAATTAGGAAAAAGAATGCATAAGCTGCATAATGTTCCGAAAGATAACGATGGGACAAAGAAAGCTAGAATATTTAAAGAAAGAAAAATATAAATGACAGACCATGTAAAAAAATTATTAATCTTACAAAAATGGAAGTCACATAACAGATAAAACAAATACGACTCTATAGCAGCACCTAAGATGGTCCTAACAGAGGAAGCTCGTGAAAAAGGTAACATTCGCTTAATAATCTTTCGTTCGCAAGTTTTTATTCAATCTTGAACAAAGTAAATGACTATAATAACACACTCAATTCAATCTTGAACTAACATATATTCTGCCAACAAGTAGCACATTCTCATTTTTCGTAATACTAAAATGGCTTATTAACTTAAAACCTATGAACTGTAACATGAAAAATTCATAAATTTATAGGAAGTAGCAAAATCTTTCCTTTTCTTAAGGGGCTCTTGGATCCGTCCCATGCTGACATACATAAACAAGCTCATCCCATCCAGTGCTAGCAAGCAGGCCCTCAACAAGCATGCTCATATCGATTCCTACGGCGAATTCAGTGTGATGATCATATCTCCCAACAAGAGCATCCTCCAGCACGTAATCCCACAAACAGACAGTCATATCGTAGGAGCAGGAGGAGGCTAACAAACCCTATTGATGCAAGGAGAATTTCACTTTCCTAACTGTATATCCATGGCCATTCAATACAGAAACCGGGGTCTTGCAGCTCTTAACATCCCATACCCTAATCGATTTATCGACCAAAGCTGTAGCGATACAACAATCATCGTACTTATTCCAATCGCAAGATAGAACTTCGAAATCATGAGCTGGAATTATCATAGTGGAGCCTGGTTCTCGCACATCCCAAATGCGAACGGTGCAAGCACCAGAGGCGGAAGCGAAGACATCGTCGTGACGAGGGTTCTAGACAGAAGAATAGATGCAATAGGCATGCTCTTTGAATGTTTTGACACTGATGGGGCGGTCTTGGGTCCAGAGCTTGGTGATATCGTCCCAGGAGGAAGTCAAAAAGAAGTCGCGACGAACGGGGTTGTAGTCAGCAGAGTGAACCTTGAGTATGTTCGTGGAAGGAACGAATGGGATTAGATGTGGGGGGAAGAGCGAGGTCGTAAAGCTTGACAGAGCCATCGGCGATGGTGGCGACGAGAAGGGAGTCGTGAGACTCGGACCAAGAGACGTCGTAGACTCCATCGGCGGTGTCGAAGGTGATGTGCTCGGATATAGGACCGGCGGGATTGAGATCGAGGACGTGAAGGCAACCATTGCCAAGGATTCCAAAATTTTGGGCGGTGGCGACGGCGATGCGGGACTCGTAGAAGGGGCTCAACTTGACAAAGTAGCCATTAAAGGGAGTCTTAAAGACGAGCATGGTTGAGGAGTGAGGAGAACCTCTCTGTGTCTCTCTCTGAAGTCTGATCTCACCCTCTTGGTTAGTTCGAAACTACGCATCTCTTTTTTAATCCTTTTATCCAACCAGAAATTGCAATTCCCCTTTCCCATTCCAATTACACCTTCCTTTCCCTCTTTTGTTTCTATCCTATCATAATCTTTTAATTTTCTTTTTCACTTATTTATTTATTTATTTATTTTTCTTTTACCTTTGCACAATATTCCTTCCACCAACTTTTCCTTAAATTGATAAAATAGAAAATGTCGATATGATTTTTCATAGAAAAAAAAGGTCTATATGAGGATGAGCACAATAGAAACGACTATTGATTTTTTCTTCTTTTTAATTTTTGTTAAGTAACGGCTAGGAAATTTACTCAAATTGAATAAATTTATATATATTTGGGGGTTAAAATACCATTCTAGTACCTATACTTTGAAATTTATTCAATTTGAGTCTATAATCCCCTTTGAAATTTATTCAATTTTAGTCTTTATTACCCATACTTCCAATAGATCTAAACTTTAGTCCTTCGAGTTATTTTTTATCGATTAAATAATAATAATAATAATTTTCATGTAAGAAAATAAAATATGTGAATATGTTTTCAAAATTTATAATAGATAACAAAAAGTCTTTTTTTAAAAAAAATCAACTTTACACTAGCACTAGAGACTAAATTTAAGATTTATTGAACATATAGAGAATAAAATTGAACAAAGTATGAGACCAAAATGTATCTAACAATTTATCTTCTTTTTTTTTTTTTCTTTTTTTTTCTTTTTTTTTTGTGAAATCCTATCTTCCTTAAATTGGGTAGCATAAAAGCAGCACCTAATGTAACATCCCAAAATTTTATTGTGATGTAATTTCAGTATTTTGTAATATTTGAGATCATTTTTTTAGTTTTGGAAATTTAATTGGATTACTAATGTTTAATTATTGAGAAATGGGGGTTTCAATTTAATAGGTTAATCAGAGGAAAATTGTGGAAATTAGACTTTTTATGCCACCCAAATTTTTAATTGAAATTAATGTCGAGAATTAGTTTCATTATGGAAGGGGATTGGTTAAAATCTTTTGAATGGAAGATTTAAAAGGGAAAGAAGGATTAAAAACAAATTTTGAAGGGAAAGAATAAAATAATACAAAAGGAGATATGATAAAATAAAATAAAGTATATTATTTTACTTTATTTTATTTTATATATTATTCTTTTTATTGTCTATATAAATTTCCTTCTCTCCTGCACCCTTCACGTTTCCCAAGCCGCCAGCTTCCAGTTTTCTTTACTTTATCGTGCTGCCTAAGACCCACCCCTCCTCTCTGACCTTCGACCCAGCACGCCGCCTTGCCGACCAGCCCCTTTGACGTCGACAGTCTCGGCTCACCCCCAGCCGCGCCGCCAGTCGGTCTTCTTCGTGCACAAGAGCCACCTACCTAGCGTCGTTCGAGAGCTTCGCCCGCGCTCGCGTCGCCTAGCCAATCCCCCCAGGTGCGCACCGCTCACCAGCGAGCTCCAATCGTCCGTCGCCGCTCCTTCGACCAGCCAGCCGCATCTATCCAGTACCGCCCAGCCCCACTGTCGTGCGTAAGTAGGTGTTCCTTTCCTCGAGTAAATCTATTGGCTATGGTGTTGCTTCACTATTTTGATACGCATTTGTTTGGATTTTGAAGTCAAGTTTTAGCGAGCTTGGAAGTCAAAGGGGCGCCGTCAACAAAAGTTGGAAGTTGTTTCGCCTTTGGGTAAGCATTTGGGCATTTAAGTTTTGGTAATCTTCGTGAGTTTTGTTGGTTTGGGTATTTTAGATTTGGATCTAAGGATTTTCAGTTAGTTGTGTTGGGCTGGAATTGAATGGTTGTATTCCTATGTTAGAACCGCTACCTTGAGTTGTTGTATTATTTTGGTTGCCTGATTAACTGTGAATCTTGACATCGAGATAAGTAATCGTACTACTAAAACTGCCTCGTGCCAGGCAATATTAAGCATGTTGTATTGAGGTTGTTTATTAGATTGATTGTTACGTATGATTTCCCTGAGTGAGTTGCACGAACTAGATACATATGAAAGAAGCTTGAATGCTAGCATGCTTTAAGTACATTTTATTCTTTGAGATTTTGTTGAATCTGAGGATGATGAGATGTATATGTATGTTATGGAACTATGATGATGAGATGTATATATATGTTATGGGACCATGATGATGAGATGTATATGTATGTTATGGAACTATGATGATGAGATGTATATGTATGTTATAGAACCATGTTATGATACTTGTGATGTGGAAATCATGATAGTATTCTCACTGTTAGTTAGATACTCACTAGAGGTTGTGTGTCCTTGGGATTCACCAGAGATTGTGTTTCCTTCGTGATCCACTAGAGGTGGTGCTTTTCTCCGGGATTCACCAAAGGTTGTGTTTCCTTCGGGATTCACTAGAGGGGTGTTTCCTTCTGGGTTCACCAGAGGTTGTGGGTCCTACTGGACTTACTAGAGGTAGTGGGTATACTTAATTACAATAGGATGAAATTTAGACATCCATGTATATATGTGTCCCATTAAGACAGGGGATTGCTTACGTCCCACCAGAGGTAGGCATCTAGAGTATATAGATGCCTAGTCTGGCCCCAGTAGTGGGCTTACTTACTGAGTATTTTATACTCATACTTTCTCATGTTGATGTTCTAAGTAAGAGTAGGGACGCACCAACGAATGACAAGCGAAATCCATGATCTAGCCACTGGGACTAGTTTTAATGCTCCTGCTCATGTTTTAAGAATTCCTTTATGTTTTTAACTTTCGGTCTTGTTATTTGGAAACTTAAGATTTGTTTTCAGACCTATTTATTTTCATTTATGATTTATGAAGAACTTTTACATTTATCTTATTTATTTAGCATTTATTTAACTATAAAAGGATGTCATTTTAAGTTCCATGCATGCATGTATTAAGTAATGGCCTAGCTTGAGTCCTAGGGAGTCAGATCGTTACAATTGGTATCAGAGCCCATGTTTTGGGTTCTGAAGACTGACTTACAATGTAAGTTTAGATAGTCCCTGTAACCCAGTAACAGATTCCTTATCATCACCAGGTATGTTCTAATAATGGAAGTTTTTAATATAAACATGAGATTAGCTAATGTATCGTTTTTGTAAACATGTTTGTTTTGTTGAGAGGGATCTAGAGAAAAAGAGTTAAATTGCGAGTTCATGACAAGACATGGCACTTAAGCTCAAACCAAGAAAAGTAGTTAGAAGAGGGGTTTGGGACCCTCAAGTGCAACATCCACAAGTTTAGGATCCTCCCCCTTCAGGGGTGCAGAAAGAAGGAGTTGGTGGAAGTCAGACCGTCCCGACAGCTTTAGATCCACCTATGACTTAAGTCGATGAAAAAGCAATGGAGGCAAGAATTAGGGAAGTCGTTGCATCTTCCCTGATGGAAAGACTATAGGAGTTGATCTGTAATACGATGGTAGGATAGACTACCCAGAACTGGACTCAGAAGGAGCAAGTACCAGTAGTTCAGTTGCAATAGACCCAGTCATCAAGTCAGAACATGCAGGATCTGTCCCATGAAGCTAAGGCACTTGAGAGATTTCAAGAAGTTTGACCCTCGCCCCTTCGATGAGTTATTGAGGGATCACACTAAAGTAGAGATGTGGTTGTCCTCGATCGAGACAATTTTCTATTATATGAGGTGCCCGAAAGAGCACAAGCTACAATGTGCACTTTTTTTGCTGACTAGCAACAAAGAGATTTAGTGGCGTTCAGCAGAGAAACTGATTGATACCACTGGAGGACTTGCAACCTGGGAGCAATTTAAGGAGCGTTTTTACGAGAAATATTTCTCAGCCAACACTAGATACAACAAGCAGGCAGAGTTCTTGAATTTTATCAAAGAGTACCTCTAAGCGGAAGTGATATCGTTCCAAACTTATTGTGACAAAATTAACGGATTCACAATCAAACAGGATAGATATGCATTTAACCACTAATTATAGACATACTTTGAAACTTAAACAACAAGAGAACAAGAAACGTACCAGTTGAAGAACCCTTCTTCGCTTTAGAACTCGTTCTCGTACAGAGACTGCTCCTCTCGCTCTCGCTGAGAACATCCAAGCAATCGTCTACCAAAACCCGATCTTCTACCCACGAACGGCCTCCACATAAACACAGCAATAGGGAGGACACTACTACTTAGAACCCTTGGTATTCTCGATGTGAGAATCTAGGAGGTGTGGGCTCTGTTGGATATGGCAGAGGGAAGGAGGAAGGACAATTGTATAGCACAACCAAGCAAGTGGGAGAAGGTAGATGTCTATCGTATAAACGATGCTTGATCATTTATAAGAGGTACACGATCGTTTAGTAAAAGGGTCGCAATTGTATAGACGATCGTTTAGTAAACGCTCGGGTACGCAATCATTTGGGAAAAAGCTAAATGATCGTTTAACAAATCCTATGTGATCATTTAGTAAACTGTGCGTGTGTATACGATAGTTTATAAACTTTGAGCTATCGTGTAGGTTCTCGATTTGCTATGCGATAGGTAGTATACACCAAACATGAGCGAATGTCTGATCTACTTGCAAAATGAATACGATTTTCATTTTATTCTTCAGTTATGAAAACTGAATGCAACTTCCCACTATCACACGGTTACGGAGAAAATGTTGATATAATTATCCCATAATTGTCCAAACAATACAACATAGTCCTACTATGTGTGGATACCTCCTGGGCCATGAGAAGGTGTGTGACGCCACATCGTTCAGGCCCCAGAATCTGCCCTTAAGGGAGCAATCTATCTACTCACATCTGCTTCGGGGAAGGAGTGAATTTCATCTTGTGTAGTTGAGTTCCCAGCTCCCAAATCAGATGAATCCTCAAAGTGGTAGGTTTGAGTCCACAATCTGGCCACTCACACCTATACAAATCAGAGGCTGCCTTCAAAGGTAGAAGTTCCCAACTTACTCAGGATTGAGGTCATGTTACCTATGGTCATCCTAGTGAAGTGAAGTCTCTGTCATGAACGACGTTATATAACAAGAGTACAACGCTTCGTTGTCCGATCTTATAGAAATTCCTTTGTATAGGATGCCCCCACTCGCATGTCTCCACATGAATGATCAGGATCAGACTATCTGTAGCAAGTCACAACACTTGTAACTATTTTACAAAGCAGGCCACATCTGTAGCGTTACCAGGATAAAGTTTCCCTCTTATATCCATATACTACAGACCATTTTGGTTATTACTTAAGACATGACCCACTTGTATGTCTCTACATACATGCTTAAGTTACCAACGACATCTAAGGATCTTAGTTTATTGGTTTGTGGTAAAAAACATTCAATGTTCATTGACAAATGTGAAGAAAAATATTATATATTATACATTACAAGCGTTTGTTCAAAACTGTATTTACAAACTACAGGACATGAGAGTTTAAGACATCATCCCCAACACGTCCAGTGTCTGAAAAGTGAATTGTGAGGTATGGTACATGCCTTGGACCTCAAGACATATGCTGCGATACTATGGGCCACTGTGAGGATTGATGCTGACTTCCAAGAGGGAGAAGAGTATAGGAAGTCACTTGAAATTGGGACCTCTGCAGGTGAAAAAAGGAAGGCTGAGCCAAGGGCTCTTGAACCTCAGCAAAGGAACCAGAATGCAGTTAATGCTTCACATCAGTAGGGACAGCAGGGCTCACAAGCTATAACTGTCAAGAAAGATAAGCCGATCTGTACAACCTGTGGTAGACATCATTGGGGGCGTTTTTTGGCTGGTACTGGAGTTTGTTTTCAGTGTAGTCAGAATGGGCATATGTCAAAGAAATGCCCAAGGAGGAATGTGTCTAAAATCAGAGGTCAGCCTCTAAACTCATTTTAGAGAGGCCCGAGCCATCGATAATTCTAGATATGCGTGATTTTGATGTGATACTGGACATGGATTGGCTAGCTGCTAATCAGGCTAGCATAGATTGCTCCCATAAGGTGGTCATCTTTAACCCTTTTATAGAAGCCAACTTTAAGTTTAAGGGGGTTGGGACTATGGTTCTACCCAAAGTGATTTTAGCACTAAAGGCCAATAGACTGTTTGACCAATGAGTCTGGGGTATTATGACCAGTGTGGCTGACACTAGAGAGGCTGAAGTCACCTTGACTTCAGAATCAGTAGTAAGAGATTTTCGAGATGTTTTTCCAAAGGATCTTCCCGGACTGCCTCCGTAACGAGAGATAGATTTTGCTATTGAGTTAGAGCCAGGAATAACTCCCATTTCGAAAGCTCCATACAGGATGACATCAGTAGAGTTGAGGGAACTTAAAGTCCAGTTGCAAGAGATGTTGGATAAGGGCTTCATATGACCCAGTGTGTCACCATGGGGTGCACCAGTACTTTTTTTAAAGAAGAAGGATGGATCATTGCACTTGTGCATTGACTACAGAGAATTAAATAAAGTGACCATAAAGAATAAGTATCCACTTCCAAGGATTGATGACTTGTTCGACCAGTTTCAAGGGGCTACTGTGTTCTCTAAGATTGATCTCCGATCAGGGATACCATCAGTTAAGAATAAAAGAGTAATATACCCAAGACAACTTTCCATTTGAGGCATAGGTATTATGAGTTCATTGTGTTGTCGTTCGGTCTAATAAATGCTCCAACCGTGTTTATAGATCTAGTGAATAGGATGTTCAAGGAATTCCTCAAAACCCTTTGTGATAGTTTTCATTGATGATATCTTGGTTTATTCCAAGTCCGAGGCAGAGCATGCGGAGCACTTACGAAAAAGTTTTGGAAACGTCGCGAGCAAATAGGTTGTATGCCAAGTTTTCTAAATGCGAATTTTGGTTGAGGCAGATGTCCTTTCTAGGGCATGTAGTATTAAAGGAATGAGTCTCCGTGGATTCTACAAAGATTGAGGCAGTTACAAGTTGGATTCGCCCAACCACAGTTAGCGAGGTGCGTAGTTTTCTGGGGTTAATAGGTTACTACCGGCAATTTGTGAAGGATTTTTCTCGCATAGCCACCCCTTTGACTTAGTTGATCGGGAAGAGAGCCTCTTTCGTTTGAAGTGAGGCTTGTGAGAAGAGTTTCCAAGATCTGAAGCAGAAGTTGGTTTCAGCTCAAGTTCTTACAGTGCATATAGATCAGGTGGTTTTGTTATCTACAATGACGCTTCCAAGAAAGGATTGGGGTGTGTGATGATGCAACAAGGTAGAATGGTTGATTATACTTCTCGTCAGTTGAAGAATCATGAACAGAATTATCCCACCCACGATTTGGAATTCGCAACAGTGGTTTTTGCTCTAAAGATCTTGAGGCATTATTTATATAGAGAAAAGATATAGATTTTCACCGACCACAAGAGTTTAAAGTACTTCTTCACTCAGGAGTTGAACATGAGGCAACGAAGGTGGCTAGAGCTGGTGAAGGACTACGACTGTGAAATTTTGTATCACCCAGGGAAGGCGAATGTAGTGGCAAATGCCCTAAGAAGAAATGCGGCTCATTCAACAGCCCTCATTACCAAAAAGACTCATTTGTGCAGAGCTAGAGCGGGCCGAGATTGCAGTAGTAGTAAAGAAAGTTACGACACAGTTAACGCAGTTGTCAGTGCAACCGAGTCTGAGACAGGGAATTATTGATGCGTAATGGTGTGACCTTTATCTAGAGGAGAGAGTTCATAAGAAGAAGTCAAGCTAGGATGGGGAACTCTTTGTATCAGTGAAAGGTGGTCTCCTCTATCCAAGACGTTTGTGTGTGCCAGCGAATAATGACCTTAAGAATGAGCTATTGTTAGAGGCTCACAATTCCCTGTTTTCAATTCATCCCAGCAACACCAAGATGTACCAGGACTTGAAGCGTTACTACTGGTGGAATGACATGAAAAGAGAGATAGTTGAGTTCGTCAGTAAGTGCCTAGTGTGGCAGCAGGTGAAAGCCCCGAGACAGAAGTCAGCAGGCTTGTTACAACCATTGAGTGTGCCAGAATGGAAGTGGGAGAAGGTGTTTATGGACTTCATTGTCGGATTGCCCAAACAACAAAATGTTTTACCATGATTTGGGTTATAGTAGACAGATTCACTAAGTTAGCACACTTCATACTAGAGAAGCCTACTTTCTTAGTAAACAAGTGGGCACAAATATATATGAAAGAGGTAGTGAGATTGCACGGGGTGCATGTGTCCATTCTGTCAGATAAAGACCTCTGTTTCACATCCAACTTCTAGAAGGGTCTACAGATAACATTGAGAACTCGATTGGATTTCAGTATAGCTTTTTACCCATAGACTGATGGGCAAACAGAACGTTTGAATCAGATATTGGAAGATATGTTACATGTCTGTGCTATAGAGTTTTCAGAAAGCTGGGATGCTCACCTACATTTGATGGAATTTGCTTATGATAACAACTACCAGTCTTCTATTGGGATGTCGCCCTTTGAGGTGCTTTATGGAAAGAGTTGTAGGTCTCTGGTGTGTTGGGATGAAGTAGGAGAAAGAGAGAGTTTCTAGGACCTGAGCTAGTATAAACCATGAATGAGGCAATACAAAAGATCATGGCTCGTATGCAAATAGCTTAGAGTAGACAGAAAAGCTATATCGATGTGAGACATAAGGACCTGGAATTTGAGACTGGTGATAATATATTCCTAAAGGTGGCATCGACGAAGGTTGTTTTGAGGTTTAGAAGGAAAGGAAAACTGGGTTCGAGATTTATTGGGCCTTTCAAGGTCTTGCAGCGAATTGGCCCTGTAGCTTACTGCTTGGCATTACCTCCATCACTTTCTTCAGTTCATAATATCTTCCATGTTTCGATGTTGAGAAAGTATGTGACAGATTCGCCCCATGTAGTTGACTTCAAGCCATTACAGTTGAATGACAACTTAAGCCACAGGGAGAAGCCCGTAGAAATTCTCGCCAGAGAGTTAAAGACATTGCGCTATAGGGAGGTTGCATTTGTGGGTTATGTGGCAGAATCACTAGTTCAAGGAAGCTACCTAGGAGTGAGATGATGTGATGAGAGCCTAGAACCTGGAGCTGCTTCAGGAGTAAACTTTCGAGAACGAAAGTTCTTTAAGGAGGAAAGAATATAACATCCCAAAATTTTGTTCGTAATGTAATTTTAGTATTTTGTAATATTCAAGATCATTTTTTAATTTCGGAAATTTAATTGGACTACTGAGGTTCAATTATTGAGAAAGGGAAGTTTCAATTTAATTGGTTAATTAGAGGAAAGTTGTGGGAATTGGACTTTTTATGTCACCCAATTTTTTAATTTGAAATTAATGTCAGTAATTAATTCCATTACGGAAGGGGATTGGTTAAAATCTTTTGAATGGAAGATTTAAAAAGGAAAGAGGGATTAAAAACAAAATTTGAAGGGAAAGAATAAAATAATACAAAAGGAGATATGATAAAATAAAATAAAATATTTTATTTTATATATTATTCTTTTTATTATCTATATAAATTTCCTTCTCTCCCTCACCCCTTCACGTTTCCCAAGCCGCCACCCCTAGTTTTCTTTTCTTCAGTGCGTCGTTCGAGACCAACCCCCACTCTCTGACCTTCGACCTAGCACCTCCTCGCTAACCAGCCCCTTCGCCGTCGACGGTCTTGCCTCAGCCCCAGCCATGCCACCAGCTGGTCTTCTCCGTGCGCTAGATCCGTTTACCCAGCGTCGTTTGAGAGCTTTTCCCGCACTCGCGTCGCCTAACCAACTACCCCAGCCGCGCGCTGCTCGCCGGCGAGCTCTAGTTGTCCATCGCCGCTCCTCCATCTAGCCAGTCGTGTCTTTCCAGCGTCGCCCAGCCCCGCCGTCGTGGTTGCCGTTGGATCTATTTTGGGTAAGGGGGTGTTCCTTTCCTTGAGTAAATCTATTGGCTATGGTGTTGCTTCACTATTTTGATACGCCTTTGTTTGGATTTTGAAGTCAAGTGTTAGAGAAGTTTGGAAGTCAAAAGGCCACCGTTAAGAAAAGTTGGAAGTGGTTTCACCTTTGGGTAAGCTTTTGGGCATTTAAATTTTAGTAATCTTTGCGGGTTGGGTTGGTTTTGGTATTTTGGATTTAGATCTAAGGATTTACAGTTAGTTGTTTGGGTTGAAATTGAATGGTTGTATTCCTATGTTAGGATTGCTACCTTGAGTTGCTATATTATTTTGGTTGCCTGATTAACTATGAATCTCGACATCAAGATAAGTAATCGTACTACTGGAACTACCTCGTGCCATGCAATATTAAGCATGTTGTATTGAAGTTGTTTATTAGATTGATTGTTACATATGATTTCCCTGAGTGAGTTACACGAACTAGATATATATGAAAGAGGATTAAATGCTGGAATGATTTAAGTACATTTTATTCTTTGAGATTTTTTCTGAATCTGAGGATGATGAGATGTATATTTATGTTATGGAACTATGATGATGAGATGTATATGTATGATATGGAACTATGATGATGAGATGTATATGTATGTTATAGAACCATGTTATGATACTTATGATGTGGAAATCGTGATAGTGTCCTCACTATTAGTTAGATACTCACTAGAGGTTGTATGTCCTTCGGGATTCACCAGAGATTGTGTTTCCTTTGGAATTCACTGTGGTGTTTTCCTTCAGGATTCACCAGAGGTTATGTGTCCTTCGAAATACACTAAAGATGGTGGTTTCCATTGGGATCCACTAAAGTTTGTGTTTCCTTCGGGATCCACTAGAGGTGGTGTTTTCCTCTAGGATTCACCAGAGGTTATGTTTCCTTCGGAATTCACTAGAGGTGGTGTTTCCTTCGAGGTTCATCAGAGGTTGTGGGTCCTATGGGACTTATTAGAGGTAATGGGTATACTTAACTACAGTAGGATGAAATTCAGATATCCATGTATATATGTGTCCCATGAGGACTAGGGGAGTGCTTACATTCCACCAGAGGTAGGAATCTAGAGGACATAGATGCCTAGCCTGACCCTAGTAGTGGGCTTAATTATTGAATGTTTTATATTCATACTTTCTCATGTTGATGTTTCAAGTAAGAGCAGGGACACGCTAATGAATGACAACCGGAATCCATGATCGAGCCATTGGGATCAATTTTAATGCTTCCGCTCATATTTTAAGAATTCTTTTATGTTTTTAATTTTCGGTTTTGTTATTTGGAAACTTACTGTTAAGATTTGTTTGCAGACCTATCTATTTTCGTTTATGATTTATGGATACTCTATCATTTGATTTCTAATACTTGAATTTAATGGAGATCTTTTAAATTTTTTTTATTTATTTAGTATTTATTTCACTATAAAAGAGTATCGTTTTAAGTTCCATGCATGCATGTGTTAAGTAACGGCCTAGCTTGAGTCCTAGGGAGTCGGGTCGTTACACCTATAGACTACACTACATGTGCAATACACATGCATGATCAACAAAATACATTTTTAAAGTGTAAAAATATAAGAATCGAATCTAGAACCAATAGTATCTAAGAGTGCCCTTGTCACTGCTCTACCCATGGATTTTAAATATTATATTAAATTTTGATATATATATTGTTAAAAAGAACTCGAAATTTGTATTAAAAATACAAAAATTGATAATTTGAGGAGGGCACGTATCCGTGCCCCTAAGTGGATTCGTCGATGTCAAATAGAAGATAAGTTTCAATGTTTATATCATATTAAAAAAAAAAACTATATATACTAAAAAAATAAAGAAAAAAAGATATTTGTATTTAGAAAATTTGATCTAATAGCATTAAGTAAAGTATCATTTAAAAATTTAGCAAAAATTAGAAATCATAAAAATTTATAATAAAACACCTTTCTTGCACCTAAAGCTTTTTAGGTTAATCCTAAAATGTCCTTCTTATGTTATATTACACCATGTTGTGAAAATGAGGAGCACATAAAGCACAACAAATATGGAGAAAATATAATATATATATATATATATATTATAATAATAATATAATAATAATAATAAATATATAACTAAACTTATAAATAACTAAAATTATAATTTTATGGAAATAGGAATAATTGAAATATAAAATATGATTTTATGAAATATGAAATATATGAAAATTTCTTTTTATTCTTGCCAATGTGCATAATTTTAAAATCTACAAAATGCCACTATTTATAGGCAAAATGGCAAGTAGGATGTGAATTTATATTAGGTTTTTAAAGGATGTATATTTTCTATGTTAATTCCTTCAAATTTATGTTAATTATTTGCTTTAATTGCTAATTTTGTAGAATTAAACGATCCCCAAAGTATTTTGGAGTCATTATAAGAAAATTGTGCCAAAAAGATAAAAATGTCCAAGAAAAGCAATAAACTGAAGGGAGTCGAGTAAACACTCAGGAAAGCATCGAGTAAGGCTATTGGAGCATCAAGATCAAGTATTTAGCATAATACTGTAAAAAAGCATCAAGTAAAAAACTAATGAGTATCCAACCATCTTCTATCGAGTTATCGAGTTCTGTCTGATTCATCTTGCATCGAGTTAATGCAATCTAGTGAAGAACATCCAGACCGTTGAGGATCGAGTATCGACCGTCAAGTTTCGAGGAGTGAGTATTAAATAGAAAAACTCGATGCGCTCGTTCTTCTTTCCAGATTTTGACACGATCCATCTGCGCGCTTCGGGATGACTTCCCACTGGTATAAATGAGTTCAGTTCTTTAGCGAAGAGGGAGAGAAATCATTTTTCAGAAAATCCATCATTTTCTTGAGAGAAAAACTCAGAAGAAGAAAAACCCATTTTTTAGAGAGAGATTACGATTTCCAAGAGCAATTCTTATAATTTTCTATGAGATTGAGTCGATTTGTACTTAGACTTGTATCAATATGCAACTATCAATGGAATGCTTAAAGAACTTCAACCTCCATGAGTAGGTATATCTTTTTCTTGGGGTACTATGTGATTAGGCATTTTCTTGAAACTTTTCTTGAACTTTCTTTCATGTAATTACTTTCTTTTGATTGTTCTTGCTGAGATTTAGAATAAAATTGATTAAGATTGAAGTAATGAATCAAGATTAATCAATTTTTGTATGCAAAAATTACATGGTTCTATAACAAAATTGTAATTTTAGTTACAAGAGTTAGTAGTCTTGATAGAAAATGTGGACTTCTTTTCCTCTTTTCTTTAAAGAATTTATTAATTCAGAATATTCATGTAATCAATCTTGAATTTTCAGTCTTTTGATTTCAATATTGGAATAGTTAAGAAAAACCATGAGTTCAATGCATTTTAGGGATTAGTTGTGAAATGTCTTTAGGAAGCAATTAAGACCTAGATTAGGGTTAATTGTGAAATTAGCTAATCAGGGCATTAGGAATTTATTCTTAATGAACTATTGAATAATCTAATTGCATGATTTTTTATTAACTCAATGATAGAATTGCCTAGTTATATAAAATCCCAAGATTTCATTTCTATTGAATTTTATCTCACAATCTCTTTCTTATTTCTCTCATCAATTAATTTTCTATATCAATTCTTGTCTTTTGCTTAGTTAGTTTCTTTTAGTTTTTAAAACAAACAACCCCCCATTTAATCTTTTGCATTTAGAAATTCAAATAGTCAATTTTTAGGCCGATTATTTGTGATTCTTTTGGGATCGACCTCTTACTTTCACTATTACTACGTGTTAGTTCTAGTTGTAGTTAGAGTTTAAATAAATTTCATTTGTTTTGGGTAGATAGAATTAACGGCACCTACTTTACACCGAAAAAATTACATGGACACCAAGCATGAATTATTACAAGACACATGGACAACATGAAAAATGACACATGGCTTTTAGGACACTAAGCATTGGGCTTCTATTTTTGTGATATTTATAATACTCCCCCTTAGATGCCCATATATATACATACATATATATATATATATATATATATATGAAATATGCCTCGTTAAAACCTTACTAGGAAAAACCCAATGGGAAAAAAATCCTAGTGAAGGAAAAATAATACATGCTTCATATAATACATACTCCCAAAAAAATATAATATATTTACTCCCCTCACAAAAACATCACTTGAGATCTCTGAGTCACCGCATCCCAATGTTGTGCACCAAATTTTCAAAAGTTGCGATTGGTAATACCTTTGTAAATAAGTCTGCCAGATTATCCTTTGAATAAATTTGTTGTACAGTGATGTCGCCATTTCCTTCAAGATCATGAGTGTAAAAAAACTTTGATGAATCATGTTTTGTTCTATCTTCTTTAATATATCCTTTTTTGATTTGGGCTATGCAAGTTGTGTTGTCTTCGTATAATATTGTTGGAAGATTTTTATTAGAAGACAAGCCACACGTTTCACGAATGTACTGAGTCATTGACCTTAGCCATACACATTCTCAACTAGCCTTGTGAATTGCAAGAATTTCAGTATGATTTGAGAAAATAGCCGTTGTGGTATGTTTCATCGATCGCCATGATATAGCAATTTCTCCACAAGTGAACAGATAACCTATTTGAGATCTAGCTTTGTATGGATCAGATAAATCTCCAGAATCTGCATAACCAACTAAATCAAAATTTGATTCATTTGAATAAGACAAGCTCATATTGATTGTTTCTTAGAGATAACGGAGTATATGCTTAATTCCATTCCAATGTCTTTTTGTAGGAGAAAAACTATTTCTAGCTAATAAATTTACTAAAAATGCAATATCTGGTCTTGTATTATTAGCAATACATAAGTGTACCAATTATACTAAGATATGGTATTTCAGGACCAAGAAGTTATTCATTTTCTTCTCGAGGTTGAAATATATCTTTCTTTATATTAAATTAATAGACTTCCACTAGAATATTTAATGGATGTGTTTTGTCCATATAAAATCTTTTCAAAATTTTTCCTGTATTAGTTGATTGAAGAATAAATATCCTATCTGCTAAATGCTCAATTTTCAAACCAAGGCAAGATTTTTTTTTCGAGATCTTTCATCTCTAATTCTTTATTAAGATATTCTATTGCCTTTGAAAGCTCTTCAGTGATGGAACACGAGACATACGCAGCGGAGTTAAGACCTAATTATACTCTAATTGCTTTTAATTTAAAAGAAAAGATGCATACAATTGAAGGAAAAACAGTAATTAAAATTACTTTTGTAGCTCCCGAAAACCGCTTTTCCTCGCTGAATCTCGACCCGAACTCTTCCGGACAACCACTAGAGTTGACCTACTATCCTCTGGACTCAGAATCGGGTTGTGGGACCCGGTGGATGAAGAAAATCGAGAGAGAAAGATATGGAAAAATAAGATGAAATTTTAGTTTTGGGTTTTCCTTTTTTTAGCCTAATTTTAGAAAACAATTTGGCAAAATTGGCAAAACCTTTTCAACTAAATTGAAAAGCCCAAATTATAGAAAGAAAACCATACAACAATTGCATGAACCAAATCCATAAATACCCAACACCTATAATCCACTATCATAATGGACTTAATGTCTCCACTATAAGCCAACACCTAGCTCCCTATTTTGTTAGTGGAATTATCCAACAAAAGTTTGGATTATCCCACTAACTTTAGTCAAACGGCAAAATAGTCATTTGGTCAAAGTCAAACTTTGACCAAAAAGTCAACATTTTAACTTTTTATGATTTTTTCCGTGTTGACTAATTTTGATCTTTCGAGCATGAATCCGCATATGAGCTAATAGGAGAATCTAATGGAACAACAGATCATGGGCTCCAACGATCCGAGATTAGCTAGCTAAACTCTTTAGATGGAGCTAATCAACATTCGTTAACTAACGGGTCATTCCACCATAGTCCCGTAGGTTCACTCCCCTCACTATAGATATATTTATGTCCATTTGATATAACCATGATTAGTAAGCTAATCCTTCACAAGTTGTTCGTAATCTCGGCTGGGTCATAAAAACCATTTTACCCCCAAGACTACATCTTGTTCCTTAAGTTCTACTAATCCTCTAATGAACAATTGGTTTAAGGTCCAACTTATAAACCGAATCCCTCTCGGGCCAAGGAGAGGGTGGGACCCCTTGTTCAAGACCTAGATTCAGTACTAAAGAGAACAACCTATCTACTATCCCTATAACGAGTAGGAGTGAATTCCGTCTTGCACCCTATGTTCCTAGCTATACACCCGATCTTACTCCTAAAATGGGAGGCTTATTGGGCCAGGATGATGAGTTGTCCTCACCTATGCAGATCTAAAGATAATTCCGAGTGAACAAGAGTTCATAGTTAGCTCATGATTAAGATTAGGTTACCTAGGTCATCAATTAACGAAATAGTCAGTTTTATACATAAAATGGCATTTAGAACGTAAAAAGTGATTATTTCATGGTTCAGTCTTATGCAAACTCATTGCATAGGATGCCCCCACTCACATATCTCTATATGAACGATTCAGGATCACATTGTTTGTACTAACTACAAAGTGAGCCGCATCCATAGTGTCCATAGAATAAGGCGCCCAACCTTATTCATATACGATAGACCATTTTGGCTATATATTTGAACTTGATCCATATTTATGTCATTACATAAAGTTCAAACTACATTAAATATCCTCAGGACCGTAGTTTATTGAATTCAAGATTACAATTTCAATGACAACTTTATCGAAAAACAAAACAGAATATGTTTATTAATTTACAAACTACGAGTTTTAGGACATAAAATTCAACATTCAGGAGTTTCAATTATATTCAAGTCATTGACATATACAGTTATAATAGAAAATCTTGATAGTGATTTCTTTATAAAAACACATGGATATATTGGATTATTTTGATATCATTCTTTTAATAAATATTCACTCAGGTGATTGTACCACATTCGCCCTAAATAAACCATCCAATGTTGGATTTTATGTCCTAAAAATCGTAGTAATTTTGTAAAATCCTCGAAAACAGAAAATAATTAATAGTGAAAAAGACTTAGTTGAGGATGTAAATACCTATGAAGAAATCATCGATATGACTAGTGAGGAAGGTGAAATACCTAAAGATAATAATGAGATTTCAATAAACTATGTTATGATAAGAAAAAGATGGAATCGAACTAATGTAATTATTGACAGTAATTTTGCATATAATATTGCTCTTGATATTATATCTGAAAATGAGGATCCGAAACCAAAATCTGTTGAAGAATGTCAACATAGAAAAGATTGGCTTCAGTAAAAAGAAGCAATTGAGGCAGAATTAAACTCACATTCAAAACGGCAGGTTTTTAGACCAGTAGTCCAAACACCAGAAGGTATCAAACCCGTGGGATACAAATGGGTATTTGTGAGAAAAAGAAATGAAAATAATGAGGTCACAAGACACAAAGCAAGACTAGTTGTAGAAAGTTTTTCACAAAAACCTGGTATTGAATTGTGAGGAGATATATTCTCCAATAGTGGTACAATTATACTAAGATATTAAATTAACTTGACTATGTATGAAAGTCTGGATATGCATCTTATGGATGTAATCACAGCATATTTATGTGGATCTCTTGATAATGATATTTATATGAGAATCCCATAAGGATTTAAGGTACCTGAAACATATACATCAAATTCTCAGGAATGGTTTTCAATAAATTTACAAAGATCACTATATGAATTGAAACAACAAATCGTGTGTTTTTATAAAGAAATCACTATCTTGGAAAATTTTCTTAATTCCTGTGATTTTATCTAAATGAGATAATAATGATGCATTCCATGTAATTTATTTTTTCAATTTTCTTAATTCCTCCTCCTAATGTTGGAAAATTTGTCTCAATAAAATGACAATCAACAAATCGTGCAGTAAATACATCACCCGTCAGGGATTTAAAAGATTTAATAATTGATGGAGAATCATATCCAACATATATTCCCAACCTCCTTTAAGGACTCATCTTAGTGCATTGTGGTGGAGCAAATGGAACATATACTGCACACCTAAAAATTCTCAAATTGGAAATATTTGGCTCATGACCGTAAGCTAATTATGATGGTGAGTACTTATGATAAGCTACTGACCTAATACATAAAAGTGACGCTGAATGCAAAATAGCATGTCCTCATACAGGTGAAGGAAGCTTAGCTCTTATAAGTAATGGTCTTGCAATTAATTGGTCTTACAATTAATTGCAAACGTTTTAGAAATGATTATGCTAAACCATTTTGTGTATGAACATGAGCTACAAGATATTCAACACTTATCCAAATTGACATACGATAATTATCAAAAGCTTGGGATGTAAATTCACCAGCATTATCAAGACAAATGGTCTTAATTGTATAATCAGAAAATTGTGCTCTTAACTTACTTATTTGAGCAAGTAATCTTGCAAATACAAGATTTCAACTTGATAATAAGCACACATGTGACCATATACTTGATGCATCTATTAATACCATAAAATATCTAAATGGTCCACTTGGTGGGTTAATAGATCCCCATATATTATCATGAATTTATTCTAAAAATGTAGGTGATTCAATCCCCACTTTAGCTAGTGATGGTCTAATTATTAATTTTCTTTGAGAGCAAGCATCACATGATAATTTAATATATTGAAGAATCTTCTAGTTCTTCATTGGGTGTCCATTTGAATTTTCAAAAGTTCTCCTCATCATTATAGATTCTGGATGGCCCAATCGGTCATGCCAAATTATAAATATATCTGGATTCAATAATTCTCCTCATTATTATAGGTTCATTGTTTCATATGTTTCAATTATTCGTATATAAGTATAATACAATCTAGAAGATAAATCAAACAATTTTTTCAATATACGTTTTTCATTTGAGACATAGAGATAATATATAGATATTCCATATTATTCTTACTGTTAGTCTCAATATGATCACCATTGCAACGTATATCTTTAAAAACTTAGAAGACTTCTCTTTGATTGACTAGAGAACAATGCATTGTCAATTGTAAATTTTATTCTTCTAAGAAAAATAATATTTTTTTTCCCAAAATCTTCGATCAAGTTTGTAGAACTTGATATTATATTTACTTTTGTTTTCAACATTGTCAATTTGAAAAAGTATTTTTCATTTGTAAGTATTGTGTGTGTAGTTACACGGTTTGCCAGACATGGATCTTCTTTACTCATTTTTGAAACACTCAACTTATGAAAATGATCCATATTTCTTCATTAAAAGAAAATAATTACAATAAAAAAAAAAAAACAACACTTAAAATATACAAAAATTACTAAAAAAAACATGAAGATAGATAAAAGAAAACAACAACATTAATTCTAGGTATTCTCAAAATCAAAAGAAATATTTGATGTTCCATCAACTGCGCCATTCTTCTCTTTAAGAGATTCAAAAAAGTTTGCTACATCCAAATTTTTCATATGGGATAGGTCAAATATATCATTATCCTGGTATGCAAAATTTTATTCCACATTTTTACCTTTTTCCTTCAGGGAGGCTTGATAGAGGTCAACTAAGTGTTTTGACGTATGATATGTACGTGACTAATACCCAGTCATTCTGCATCCGAAACATTTATTTTCAACATTTTTTAACTCTTATCTTGTGGAGCTTTTCCTTTGTGATCATCATTTTGTGTGGTTCTTTTGAAATTTGAATGATTAAAACAACTACCACAAAAATAATTATTATTTCTTCCTCTACCATGGTCATGATCTCGACCGCATCCACGACCTCGACCTCGACCTCGACCTGACCACGATTATTATTAAAATTCACAGCATTTACTTTAGGAATGGTGTCATTCTAGTCGGTCGAGATTCATGATTTTTTATCAATAACTCGTTATTTTGTTCGGCCACGAGAAGATGTGAAACTAATTTAGAATACTGTTTAAAACTTTTCTCTCGATATTGCTGTTGCAGGAGCATATTCGAGACATGAAATGTAGAAAATGTCTTATCTAACATATCAACATCAATAATTTTTTCTCCGCATAACAACAATTTTGAATTGATTTTAAATAATGCGGAATTGTAATCACTTATTGATTTAAAATCTTGTAGCCTCAAATTCATCCACTCATAAACGAGCTTTAGGAAGAATATCTGTCTTTTAATGATCATACATTTCTTTCAAATTTTTTCACAAGATACTGGGATCTTTTATTGTAAGATACTCTAGTTTTAATCCCTCGTGAAGATGATGACGAAGGAAAATCATAGCTTTTGCTTTGTCTTGGTTGGATGTCGTATTTCATTCTTTAATTGTTTCTCCCAAGTTCATAGCATCCAGGTGAATTTCGGCATGAAGTACCAATGACAAATAATTATTGTCATTAATGTCAAGGGCTGCAAACTCTAATTTTGTAAGGTTTGTCATGGCAACACTATCACAAAATATTGTATTTATATTAGAAAGTTAATATGTACTAGATATGCAAAATAATATTTAATTTATTAATTATAATAAAGAGAAAAAAACGACCTACCTTCAAGAATGGAAGCAACAGGGGCTCGTGCTGATAATGTATTGTGAAAATGAGGAGCACAGCGGATACGGGAAAAAATATATATATATATATAATTAAACTTATAAATAACTAAATTAAAAATAACTAAAATTATAATTTTATGGAAATAGGAATAATAGAAATAGAAAATATGATTTCATGGAAATAGGAAATATAAGAAATTTTATTTTTATTCTCACAAATATGTATAATTGTAAGATCCACCAAATATCGCTATTTATAGGCAAAGTGATAATGTGGACTTACATGGATACCAAACATGGATTATTACAAGACATATGGACAATATGAAAAATAGCACATGACTTTTAAGACACTAAGTATTATACATTTATTTTTATGATATTTATAATACACCAATCTTCTTATAACTTAGAAAATCCCCAATTTGTTTGGATCTTCATACAAGATCAAATCTATTTGTCAAATCTCACTTTATCTCAAATTTCCTTTTCTTCTTTTCTTTTCTTTTCTTTTTTTTTTTTTTCAAATCTCATATTATCCTAATTGTTTTGATTTTTTCTTCCTTTTTTGTATTTTTTTCAAATCTTATATCATCTTTATTTTCCACTTTGTTCTTTTATACTTTATCTTGTTTCTTCTTCTCGGATATCTCAAATAACCGAAAAATGAGTGCTATAGTGCTCCTAATCTGCCTTCTTTCTCAGAGTTATTATCCAAAAACTATGATTTTGTCCTCTTTATCATATCTATCTGTCTTTGTCTTTCATTTATGTTTGTTGTTTTTGCTTTTGTGAAAGCTTTTCATTTAATGACTTGACTTTCTTCAAATACTTCCTAAAAACTTCCTTTACAGAGAAACTAATACTCTTGATGTATGATTCTAATATAGTTTCAAGTTTCAAATTATTCTTTGTTAATTATTTTCTAAACACCATAGAAAATTTTAATAGTGAGAAGTATTTACCCTTTTTAATTGAATTTTGCAAATTAAGATTTGAGTTGTTATTGTTGTGATTCTTCGGTTGTATGTATATCGAATCACGCTTTAGTTCTTTATTTTACAAAATTATCAACTCTCAAGTAAATAGTTATTATCTACTTCTTTCTTTTGTTGTTCACCAAATTATCTTCTTGCTTTTCAACAACATATTAAAATTTTAGTGTAATTAACTAATGAAGATTACAAAAATTTAAAAATTGTTCTAGAATTCTTTCTTTAATTAAATTATAAAAATATAACTAAAACAAGTTTCAACATTGTCTTTTTTTTTTTTTTTTAGTTTTAATATAAAAAACGAAGCATAAAAATTATAATCAAACTCCTTTATTAAATTAGAGTATAAAAATGTAATTACAGAAAAAAAAATCGAAAAGTTTCAATTTTGACCCTATTTTGTAGTTTTAGTATAATTATAAATAATGAAGCATAAAAATGTGATTATAAAAAAAAATAGTAAAAAAAAATCTAAACACGAACTATGATAACATACACCCAAACACAAACTAAACTATTATAAATTATTATAGTCGACACTTCAAATATAAACCATTATAATCCACATAACTTGTAACGATCGGTTCCTTACATATTATGGTCCGACCGCTACGACATGCATGCTTAGACTTTTATATTATGAGATGAGTTTTGATGAAAATCTCAAAAGAACATATCTAAGATTTTATTAATTAGGTAAAAAACTATATAAAAAGTTTATTTTACAAAACACCAGGATTCATAAAACACTAGGTAGTGATACAAAAATGCATATGCCTATAATAGTGAGTTTGATGGTTGGCCATTTGAGCGACGTCCAGTTCTACCACCTACGCTGTGTCCTTACCTACAAAGTCTATAAAAATAGGATGAGTATATAATATACCCAATAAGTAGTTCTCACATAGGGTAGTGACCAAATGCACAATCACATGCAACATGTTCTGAAAACATATGATTGGGACCGAAAATATATAATAACATGTGGTGGTCGGTTATGCTTCTAACGTAAATTTCTCCGCCCTAGTAGGAAGATGAAGACTTAGGTGGAAACTAACCCATCTGATGATTAGCGGGTCATGTAGTCAGTAGGGCCAGAGTCGCATCCAACATCACTAACGTAAATTTCTCCGCCCTGATAGAAAGATGAGGACTTAAGCGGAAACTAGCCCATCTGATGATTAGCTGGTTATGCAGTCAGTAGGGCCAGAGTCGCATCCAACATCAACCATTAACATAAACGTAAGATTGGACTAGAGGGGTGCAACCATACATACCCTGTTAGTCCCTAGCATAATCTTGACATAGAATTGGGTCTAGAGGGGTGCAACCATACATGCCCAGCTAGCCCTAGAAGCATAACCTTTATCTAATTAAAATTTAATCTTATGAACAAACATAATGCATGAGGTCCTTGTCGACAAACATATTTTAAACATGTAATGCAATATAACAATCACATAATTATGCAACATATTAAAGGTACACTACCATGAAACACTGGTGAGATAACTACTTACCTTGACTGCGATCCTAGTTTTTCCTTATTATTCCTTATGGTTTGATCAGTAGAGCTTTCCCTCTTAAACTAGAAGGAAATTTGGGCAGCACCTCACCCGAGCTTTATCTCTTCTAACCTCACAAAACTTCCTCACTCACACTTACTCTTTCATACGATTCTTTATTACTGAGATTTGTTTGAGAATGGGTTAAATCTTCAGGCAAAGGGTCATATTTATAGTGGTTTTCAACTCTTCTCAGTGTGACAACTCATCCTACAAATGTCTTCTTTAAAATTACTTAGGTTTAAGAATTTCTCTTAATAAGACACCTAATTTTGGCTAATGATTGCCCTTACGTCTTCAACCTTTGTTTGTATTCAATTTTAGGGTTCTCCATGTATAATCTATAAGATCGTGGCCAAATTCAACGCATAATCCACGCTTCTGTCCAAATCTCGCTCTCTTTGTTCTCAGAATCTCGCTCTCTCCAGCTTTCTCGCTGGTTTGGCTATCGTGACTCTTGCTCTCGCTCTCGCTCCCGCTCTCTCCCACTGTCTCGCTGAGAATATTGCTCTCTTTACTCTCGCTCTCTCCAATTTTCTCTCCAATCTCGCTAGTTTTCACACGTGGTTGCCTTCACGGCTTGTGGATTCCACTTCCTCTTTTTAACTCTTTCAAATTTTAAGAGTATATGGGCAATTAATTCACCTCCAATTCTTCCAATGAGCAGTGTCCAAACAAAAAATTATCTACTGTGCCCTTTGTCTCCTGAATTAGCTAGCGTCCAACTTCTAACTAATCCTCCCTGATTCTGCCCCCTTATTCATTATTTTTGGATAATTAATAAATTTCATATTTTTTTCCAATTCTAAATTTCCACCCGATTTTCCTATTAAATTTATATATTTTTCATTCTTAATTATATATTTTATTTGTTTTCCTGTTTTCTAAATTAAGGTTAGGGTATTACATTTACCACTCCTTTAAATAAAATTTCGTCCCGCTCAACATTTGACATTTAATTTCGTGTATGCATACAAATTTGGGTTGTTACATAACTATAATAACCTACTCAACTCCCCAAACAATCTCAAATTATTTCAAAAGAATCATTGATTAGATTCTTGAAATAAGATGGAAAATGTCTTGTAACGGTAAATAGTAAAAGCAAAGGTCAAATATAGTCAATTCATGGTAGTTATAAAAGAAATGTAAAGAATTATAGTTACATTTCAAAATATAGAGTTAACCTCCCAAATTTACTCTCTTTCATTAACCTTCTTGTTTCTAGCAAGAATATAGTTCAATTGACAAAAATCTTCTCTCCTATATATTGGTGAATTAAAAAATGTATAATTGAAAAAAATAAATAAATAGAGACGTTGCAAAAATCGCTAGCTTGTCCTACTACATAATGGAAAAATCAAATGGAATACCATTAAAGAGAAAAATTGTAAAATAATGGATATTAGTAGAAAACATGGATTTATGGGCGTTGGTAGAACGACTAACAATATGATTAAATGAGGTAGAAAGAGAAATTTATCATCAAAAGTAATAAAGAGATTAGTACTATTAATCTCTCAGTTTGATTATCTCAGAATCAGTTGGTTTTTCTTTGGTTATTATTATTAACTAAATATATGATAGATTAGTACTATTAATCTCTCAGTTTGATTATCTCAGAATCAGTTAGTTTTTCTTTAGAATCAGTTAGTTGTCACGATAAATAATTTACTTTCATTTAAGAATTATGTAGACCATGTTTGCTGCAGACTATGTTTTAGAAAAGAAGATAAAAAAAAAAAAAAATACCTTTCATTCTCATACTTTTGAGAAAGTAATAATTGGGTCGATCTAATTCATATATTTTTAATTTTATATTTTTTTTAAAGTTTAGTATTTCAAAATCTAGTTTATGTAGATTAAAATTTGTAACGGTTTAGTTTATATCGTAAAAAAGTACTGGTAAATTGAACACCAACCTCGAAGAAAATAGTAAACTATACTTTTTTCAGCAGAAACTTGTGAAAAATTAAGGATGTAATGTAAAGTGATTTTTTTTTATCCTTTTTCAATTTTTATTTTGAGGAAAACATAGACTATTTTTGTTTTACAAGTAGGCTTTGGAAAAAAAAATTGCAAAAGCAAATTTTAAAATTTCATTTAAAAAATAGTAAAAATGTTTCGAAATTATAAAAATAGTAAAATAAATTTGTATAATAGAAAATATTAATTAGTAAATGACAAAATTATCCTAAAACAATAAAATTAAGTACAAATGAGAATGCAAAAATACACTGTTTCAAAACTAACTCGAATATCACAAATACACTTACCTAAACATTCTAGAATCGCAAATACATAATATCTAAATATTCTATAAGCAAAAATTAAAAATCATCCAATATGGTGCTCAACGCTTCCAACTGCCTATAGAATATCTGTATGTGAGGGAAGATGACGACCCGGCGGTGAAGGTCATTAGAAACTTATGGATATCTACAACGATGGACTTCCTCCAAGGTAAGATGAGAAAGAGCAAAGTTGATTGTACCATTGAAGTTGTTATTGGAAACTAAGTATTTGAAGGAATTGCAACTTCACAACGATGTGACTATTGAAAATATGGTTGCGTTTGACACCAAACCCATTGTAGGGAGTTTCATCGTCTTTATTCCATGTGACCATTTTGCTCATAAGATCTTGAAAGCAAACTTTAAATACTATCAATCCCAAAATATCATTATTGAAAACCATGTTCAAAGTAGAAACAAAAGCAGGAAACATGTGTGCGAGCGAAAAAAGTGGGCAGCCTGGCGAGGTGGTCGTCAAAAGCTAGCCAAGACGATAGAATTCAATAAAGATTTGTTGAACCAACGATTGCAGAGATTCAGAATGAGAAAAAGAGATTTTTAGGGGCAGCTAATTGAAGAAGATGAAGAATATGAGATTTAGGATTTTTCGTTATCTTATTTTAATAATAATGATAATGATAATGATAATAAATAATAACAACAATATTAATAATAAAGTGAACAAAATATCTATATATACATGCACATGTTTCAAACATTTAAAATTTAATTCTCATTTATATGCTTCTTTTGAGTACAACAAGACATTTTTATTTTTATGTGTACGAAAAATTGAAAATATAAAAAATATGAAAAAAAAACAATCAAATTAATTTGATAACAATATGTATAAAATAATGAAAAAAATATTTAGATACAATTGAATAAATCGAGAGTTAGTTAGATAAAATCAAATTTGATAATACAATATAAATTCACATATAAATTAGAGAGAAAAATCATGAAGATTTTGTTTATTGTGGTTAATTTGTCATATAGTTAGATAAAATCTAATTTAATAATAAAATTTAAATTTAAATATAATTGTGGAAAGAAAAATTAGGAAGAGAATTTATTTATTTACAATTACACTGTATTAATAATTCGATTTTCATTTAAATTTCAACAATTACACTGTATTTATAACTCCATCAACCACAAAACCTATGAAAGAAACATAACTCATTGTAGAAGCATATAAAAAACAACAAGATTGCAAAAGTGAATACATGTTTGTCAAAAAGATAAATTAATGGTATAATAAGATATAATGAATAAAAGGTGATTAGAAAAATGATAAATTTTAAATCAAATATATGATTTGTTAGATGATAATATGTATAAAATATTAAGTAAAAGCCTAATTTGGATAAAAAAAAATTAGTTCAAATTTGAAATAATAAAAAACAAATAATGTAAAATCTAAAGATATATTATAAATAAAAATAAAAATGGTGATAAACAAATTGAAGAATTGATTAATTCTGAATATTTTCGAAAAGTGGTTAAATCAAATCAAAACATAAATGAAACCGTCAATTCAAATTTTAAAATGGTATAAAAATTCGACATCTTATCTCTTGAATCCGTTAGCTTGAAGTCTCATAATCGACGGTTTCATTTACACTGTATTTCTATTGAGAATATATACGGTCTCATAACAGATGCTTCCATTTACACTATATTTCTATTGATAATTTATACATAGTATAACAATCACACAATACTCGAAAAAATGGTTAATCGATCATATCAGGGGTAATTCGGGGATTAAAAATATATAATTCATGTCCGTGATACTATTTTGCCAAAAATATTTTTATTTTTATTTTTTTAACAAAAATCAAAAGACACCCCCGATCTGGCTATTTCCTTCAATTTTCCAAAAAGTTTTAGCTGCAAGTATCCGGACGTAGTTTTGTGTAGGTCCGGAGTCTGGGGTGCTATAAATTGGGCTTAGACATGACATTTGTAGTCTTCACTTCAAGCCCAATGGACTCAATTATATATTGTGGACTAATCTAGCGCCCAAGCAACCAAACTGAGTTTTTTTTTCCTACTACTACTACTATTACAAGAGAAAAGAGAGATATGCTAATTTTGACTGATATCTTTGAGAGTCTATTTTAAAGGATCAAAGTGAACTTAGTTTGACACGTACTATCTCCCTTGAGGTCAAGGTAAAATCTGTATATCCTATTTGTTGTTAAGAAAACATATTTTAAAAGTTAAGTAAATTAATTAAGATAGAGATGAAAAGCAAAATTAATTTTGAGTCAAAATAATAGTAACAATACATGGTTCAATTTTATAGATTACCCCTTATTTACTATAATAATTGTGGACGTGGAAGATATAACCTTTGATCTTAAAAGAGGGAGGATATGTCAATTATCACTCAATTAAATTCATTTTCTGTAATGACCCGACTCCTTAGGACTTGTACTAGGCCGTTACTACATGCATGCATGCATCTCAAAACGACACATTTTATAAATTGGCTAAAACCAAATAAATTTTATAAAATAAATAACTTTTATTAAAATCTAAATAACTAAAATCTTAGATCAGGGTATCCACTGGAAAATTTTATCTAAAAATCCCCCAGTGCAAAACAAAAAGTTTATGAATTCAATGGCAAAACTGAGATTTAAGACATGAAAACATGAGGGGAAGCATCTGTCTAATCTCTAATGGCACGATTTCCGATTCCTCCGTTATTCGCTGATGTGTCCTTCTTACCTGAAAAACATAACATAATAAAAAATGAGTATAAAATACTCAATAAGTAACCCAACTATTGGGGTCAGGTTATGTATATATATCTGCAAATGCTTGCATATTGTGGGACAAGTATATCATAACTCATCAAAGAAGCATAAAAGCAGGAGCATTTGGAAACATGAAAACAGGGATGGCAATCTAGTGAACAATTAAACTCATTCTAACATGTATCTGGTGGCTCGAAAACACACAAACATACCCGTCGGTCCCCGAAGTTGAACATGGTAGTGAGCCTGAAGGATCACGATATGAACATGATAGTGAATCGGAAGGATCACAATAACGTGGTAGGGAACCTGTTGGCTTCCAACAACATAGTAGTGTACCCCGAAAGATTACAAAAATTGACTAGTGTTGGAAGGACAATTGTGATCACTGAACATGAATCATAAAATATTATCTAAGGTCCCACATCATAATGAATAGAATATTCTCATGGTTCTGAAATGCACATAACGGAATCATTCAACATACATAATATCCCTAAGGTCTAATACATGCTTATAAATTTACTTATTTCCATCTGAAACTAAGGACTAAAATGTCCAACATGAAGATGTTTCAGTAGTAAAGTCACTTACCTCAATAACAAGCTCAAACAACAATTTTGCTAGAAATCAACCTTCACAAACTTTGGATTAAATCCTAAGACATTAGCCAAAAATCAAATTAAATTTTTAGGATTAGATTCCCAAATAAAAAATTATCTCAAATGCATTCACTGAACTTACCCAACTTAAGGATTGATCCCAAAACCACTTCCAAATTTTTCAACTACACAACTTTTAAGTCAAACAACAAAATTTAAGGATGAGAAGCTAAAATTATAGCAACATAAATTAATCCAAAAGGATTCCATTTCATACTTACCAAAAATCTCTCGAAAATGGTCTTTAACACTTGATGGACAACCCACAAATGTCATCCAAATTTTGAATCTAAAACCCAAAGACAATGGGTATCAATGATCAAAGCCAACATAATTGGGTAACCGAAAAATTACAAAAAAAAAATCCATCAATACTTACCAAAAACCCATCCAAGATTATGGCAAAACCCACATGAACGACAGTAACCATGGATTTGGTGTCAACCGGACAAAAGCACACGGTGGTGCATTGAAGTGCTGTCGGTGAAGTTGAAATGTAGAGGAGAGAGAGAGAAAGAGAGAGAGAAATCGACGTTTACCGCACAGACAAGCTCAACTTGACCACCTCGGAACACGCAGATGATGAGACGTGGCTGAAGGAACTTTTTTTTACAGAGAACCTTGGAGTAGAAGTGGCTCGTCCTAATCCCATTTTGATTGAACACATGCATTTACAGTCAACAAAACAGATTATGCATCAAAAGATAAATTACAATATGCTTTTGAAATAAGAAACAAGGTTTAAAGATTATACCTTTGAAGAACTCTTCTTCAAGTAAATCCGTCAAGCTAATTCGAACACTTCGAACAACACGATCTCCTCGAACAGCAACAAACAACAATGCAACTCTCGAACAAAATGAAAGAACACTACCACTTAGTAATCTTGATATTCTCGGTGTGAGAACCCAGGAATGGTGGGCTCTGGCTATTTGGTTAGAAAGTGTTTGTGATTTGGAGGATGAAAACGATTGAAGGAAGAACTAACACTATCACATAGAGTTTTTGTTCTATCATGTAGGCGATCAAGTCTATCACATAGACTTTCTTAATTGATCATATAGTCTCACAAGAAAATTGTGTAGAAGACTTCATAAGTCGTGTGTATATCTTTTGGAATAATAAAATCGTATTTTATTTATCCCATATTGCTATAAAATCGATTAACTTTCCTATGGTAGTTAGAGAGAAAAAGGGGATAGTTATCAAATATAATTAATAATTATAAATAAATATGATAACCAAATTATCATATTATATTTATAACATATAGTTTTAATATTGCATCATATATAATATATAAACCATAGTTCTTTTCTCTATTTTATGGCATTTAATATAAACCATATTTATATTAAATTTAACAACTATGAATCTTATTCATAGAATATATATTTGAATCATATTCAAATATTTGTTCCTCCAATCAAACTATAATGTATCAAATACATTATGTCAATTATATCATATATAATTTAATTAATTTAATTATATCATATATATAATTAAATTCTCTTTTATTAATTTGAACATTTCAAACAAACCCAAAAATAGATTCTCAACTAAATCCTTTGACTACCAAAAGGACCTTATGAACCTGTAGCTTGAAGCTCCAACAGTATGTGAATAACTAATTAAACTCTTTAATCACATTATCCATCATCTGTAACTGTCGGGCACTCCACTAAAGACCGTTAACTGCACTCTTCACCTATAGATATATTTCTGTGTCCATTGGATATAACCAATTAACAGTATGATGACCCTTCACAAAATGCTCGTAAGTACACCTGGGTTAAATTACTATTTTGCCCCTATAGTTACATCTAATTCTTTAAGTACCACTGATCCCTCTAATGAACAATAGATCATAGTCCCATTATGACTAAACCCCTCTTTGGCCAAGAGAGGGTGTGGCGCCACATTGTTCAAGACCCAGAATCAGCCCTTAAGGGAGAAATTTATCTACTTACCCCTACTTCGGGGAAGGAGTGGATTCCATCTTGTGTAACTGAGTTCCCAACTCCCCAATCAGATGAATCCTCAAAATGGTAGGCTTGTCGAGTCGGCGACCTGATTACTCTCACCCATACAAATCAAAGGACCACCCTCATAGGCAGGAGTTCATAACTCAATCAGGATTAAGGTCATGTTACCTATGGTCATCCTAGTGAAATGAAAGTCTCTATTATGAACAATGTTATATAAAGAGACTAAACATTTCATAGTCTGATCTTATACAAACTCCTTTGTATAGAATATCCCCGCTTGCATGTCTAATACATGAATGATCAGGACCAGATCATTTTTAGCACTTTACAATATTTGTAACACCTATAAAACGAGCCATACTCGTAATGTCACCAGGATAAGGTACCCAACCTTATCTATATACTACAAATTATTTAAGTTATCACTTAAACATGATTCTCTTGTATGTCTTCACATACATGTTTAAGTTACAACGATAATTTTGGATGTTAGTTTATTGGTTTGTGGTTAATGCAACTAAAATATCATATATTTCATAGACAAGGTGAATAAAATATCAAATATTATAAATCATATATATGTTTATTCATACAAGGTTTATAAACTATAGAATCCTACGAGATTTAGGGTATCAAACCCAATAGTGACATGGTGGTTTGGTCGACGAAAGGCAGAGGCTGGTGGACGAGCGACAGAAGCTCGATGGTCTGGTGTGATCTGAGGGGTGAGATGGGGAGAAGGACTAACATGAGAGGTTAGAAGGAGATGGAGAAGAAGAGAGTCATTTTTTTCTTATTCCTCTAGGGCTACGTGCACTTAGCCAAGCCAAGCCAACAAACTTATAAATATAACTATTTCCTAGTTAAAACCATATTTTGACTTAATAATTATATATCTATATTTCCTTTTTCTCCTTAATTTCACATCAACTCAAATCACTCATTTATTTGTATCTAAATATATTTTCCTTTCCTAAATTTCCATAAGTCCACCGTTAAAACAAATCCAAAATCCCAAATTTAAATTTTAATTCCATAAAAAATTTCAAATCTCCAAATTAATTTATCCAACTTTCCTTAAATTAAATTCAAATTTTCAAATATTTTCAAATATCACTTTATTATCCACCTCAAACTACAGGTCTTTACGTCTAACATCGACATAATTTTTCTATCTACTTCGAGCTATTTGCATTCGTGTTCTAATTTATGTATTGCTTTATTTGTGGTCTGTTAGACATGAGATCTGCAACCTTTCCCATACAAGGCTTTAAATAGTGACCGTCAATAGTAGCTTGATAATTGTTATTATAAGAGAACTCCATCAGATGTAAGTAAATTTCCTTAAAATAAAATAGGCTAACTTAGTGAATTTAACCACTATGACCCATATCACTATATAACCTTTTGTTATTCTTGGCAAACCTACAATGAAATCCATAGACATATTCTCCCACTTCCATTCCGATATGCTTAGAGGCTACATCAAACCTACTAGCTTTTTTCTTGTGGCCTTCATCTGCTGACACACTAAACACTTATAGAAAAATTCTGCTATTTCTCTTTTCATATCATACGATTGGTAATATCGTTTCAAGTCGTGATATATCTTAGTACTGTCATGATGTATTGAAAATGGTGAACTATGATCTTCTGCCAATAATTCATCCTTAAGCTGACTGTTTACAGGTATGCATAAGCATCCCTAATAAAGGAGACCATGATCTAAGGATACTGAGAACCCATTATCTCGTTCTGCCCTTACTAAGTGAAACTTCTTAACACGATAAGGATTTCTTTATTGTGCATCAATGATCTTTTGTCTCTAGGTTGGTTGTACTGTTGTGCCAACTATGCAGTGACTTCCCTCACTACTACTACAACCCTGACTCGTTCAAAATCCTTGCATAGATGAGTCTATATGGTAATTAAAACTACTAAATGGGTTGTCTTTCTACTTAGAGCATCTGCCACTACATTTGCCTTGCCTAGATGATATAGAATCTCACAATCATAATCCTTCACCAACTCTAGCCATCTGCACTGTTTCATATTTAACTTCTTCTGAATGAAGAAGTATTTCAAGTTCTTGTGGTTTGTGAAAATTTGTATCTTCTCTTCGTCTAAAAGGCCTCCAAATATTTAATGTGAAAACCAGTGCTACTAACTCCAAATCATGTGTAGGGTAGTTTCGTTCATTATTCTTCAATTGACGAGAGGCATAAGCAACCACTTTTCCCTACTGCATCAGCATGAACCCCAATCCTTTTTTTGGAGCATCACTGTAAATAATAAAACTTCTTGATCCATCTGACACTGTAAGAAATGGTGTAGAAATCAAGTTCTGTTTAAGATCCTGAAAACTGTCCTCATAAGTCTTACCCTCAATAAAGGAAGATCCTTTCCTAGTCAACTTAGTTAAGGGAGTGGCTATGCGAGAAAAGTCTTTGACAAATCGATAGTAATAGCCTGCCAAACCTAGAAAACTATGCACCTCACTGACTGTCATAGGATGAGGCCAACTCATAACCACCTCAATCTTTTCTGGATCTATAGATACTTCATCCTTTGACACCACACGCCCTAGAAAGAACACTTGCTTCAACCAAAACTCACATTTAGAAAACTTAGCATATAACTTATTCGACCTCATAGTCTCCAAAACTTTTCGTAAATGTTCATCATGTTTTGCCTCTATCTTGGAATAAACCTAGATATCATCAATAAAAACTATCACAAATGGTAACATTATTCAACTATATATAATCAATGCATAAGCATAATGACCCATCATTCTTTTTCACAAACAGAACTGGTGCACCCCATGGTGACACACTCGGACGTATAAAATCCTTATCCAATAACTCTTACAATTGAATTTTGAGCTTCTTCAACTCTGCTGAGGTCATTCTACAAGGATCCTTTGAGATGGGAGCTGGACATGACTTTAACTCGATAACAAAGTCTATCTCCCTATATGATGGAAAACTTGGGAGGTGTTGAGTTGTATGTCCTTAAACTCATAGTTTGTAACATTAAACATATTCTATTTGAAATAAAGAGATGTTATTGAAGTTTATTGCACTTTTAAAGGCCTAAATCCAATAAAAAGATCCATGACTATTACATGAGTACTTGGACTTTATGTGGAGACATAAAGACGGATCAAGTTCGAGCAAATAGCTAAAATGGTCTATAGTATACGAATAAGGTTGGGTACCTTATTCTAGTAACACTATAGGATGGGATCAACTTTGTATTTGGTACAAATGATATGATCCTAAATCGTTCATATGGAGACATGAAGTGGGGGCGTCCTATGCAAAGAGTTTGTATAAGACCGGGCCAAGAAATGAGTAACTCTTACTTTATAATACTGTTTATTGTTTAAGACTGATTGTTTCAAATTAATGACCTAGGTAACTCGACCTTAATTCTGAGCTAACTATGAACTCCTGTTTATTTGGGATTATCCTTAAATTTGCATAGGTGAGGGTTGGCTCTACAGCGCCAGCTCAATAAACCTCTCATTTCAGGGGTAAGATCGAGTAAATAGTTGAGGACATAGGGTGCAAGATAGATTTCACTCCCACCTACTTTCAGGGATAGTGGAGAGGTTGTTCCCTTAAGTGCTGGCTTCGGGTCTTGAATAAGGTGCCCTACCCTTTCATTGGCCCGAGAGGGACTCAATTTGGTGATTGGATCATAAACAAATTGTTCATTAGAGGAACTGTGGGACTTAAGGAGCTAGATGTAATCTTAGGGGTAAAACAACATTTGACCCAACCGTTATTATGAACAACCTGTGAAGGGTGAACTTATTATATGGTTATATTAAGTGGACACAATTATATCTACAGTGAGAAGAGTGCAACTACTAGGTTTTAGTAGAGTGACCCGGTAGTTAACAAATGTTGATTAGTTCGGTTTAAAGAGTTTAGTCGATTAATCTGAATCGTTGGAGCCCATGATCTATAGGTCCATTAGGTACCTCTACTAGCACACAAACGGAATAAACCTTAGAATAGAGTGATGGGTTTAATTTGAAACATTCAAGTTCGAGTTAAGGGAATTAGTAATTATATGCGATATAATTACACGTTTAATTATTAGATTAAACGAGATTGTAGAATCTGATAATATTTAAATATGATTTAAATATAAATTACATGAATAGGGATTCATGGTTGTAAAATTGGTGTTTAATTAATTTAATATTTGATATTAAATTAATAGAATTAATTAAATTGTTTAATTACTTATTAATTTTATTTGAAAATTAATTAATGAAATTTTAGTTTAATTAAAGAATTAAAAACTGAAATTTGATATTAATTTTGAAAAAGAATTTCAAATCAATAAGAAAATAGATTTTGGAGAAATCCACTAAAAGTTGTGGATTTTCCCACTTGCATGAACACCAAAATCTCACTCACAATTCAAGTATGAGCTATCTATTTGAGATGCAATCAAATTGCATGAGGTGTGGGTATAAGATTCAAGGTTTAATGTCGAGGATTGAGGCCATGCAAAATTATTGAGCTGAGTTTTTAGTTGAAGAAGCGTTCTACAATTTGAGAGAAAAAACCAGTGAGCTTCTCTCCAAATTCCTTCAATTCAATTCATTTTAAGTCCCACAACACAATCTAAGGTACAAAGAGAATAGTAAGAAAAATCTATTGGTGGTTTACACTTTGTTGCAGAGGAGATTAAAGCTGGATTTGAAATTCTGGGCGGGATCTATCAGCAGCAACATTCTCTCTTGACTCGAGACCATTTTAGAATCATGGAATTCTCTTTAAAGGTGAGTTTTTTATGAAACCTTCTTTTTTATGATATGAACATGCTCACATTGATGCTAAAATTAATGAATTAGAGTGCTTATTGATCCTTGTTTCTTCCGCTAGTTGCTTGCTAACTCCATCAAGAGGTCCTCTGAAAAAACATCTAAATAATCTCTTACCATTACCTCTAAAGACAAGGCGACCTTAGTTTCTCTAGTGTCAACCACATTGGCCAAGATACTCCAGATACCTTGATTAAGCAACTTATTGGCTTTCATAATTGAAATTACTATAAGCAAGACCATGATCCTAGCCCTTTTAAACTAAAAACTAGCATCTGTAGGAGGATTAAAGATTACCTCCTTACGGGAATAATCTACACTGGTATGGTTGGTAGACATCCAATCCATGCCTAATATAATGTCAAAATCATGCATGTCCAAGACTTAAAGTCACATCTTGCGTATAATTTGCTATCTCAATCTAACATGCTTATATCTTTTCATTTGCTAACATAATTTCTTCTGACGGAGTAGAAGCTGATAAGATATAATGCAAAGGTTCTAATTCTAACATAGCATGCTTCACAAATACTGATGATATAAACAGATGGGATGAGCCAGAATCAATCAGCACCAATGCATAGTGTCCCAAGAATGGGAGCATACTTGTCACAACAGTGCCTGATTTCGTGGCTTCCTGCCGAGTGATTGAATAGACACGTCCTTGCTATTTTGATGGCTCGAACCTCCTAATGCACACTGGAAGGCTGACCCTTACTTCCTTATGAGCTTCTTTTGGGATATTTATCAGTCATGTGTGATGGGGGTGCAAGTGCACGTGCCAAATTATAATATAGTTTAAAACAGTTAGGACTGAGTGTCGTCTCATGGGGAATTGGTTGGACTCACTCTTAGCTAATCATAAATTTTTCTAATTTTATTTAGGAGAACGGACTATGATTAATATTTAATTAGTCTAATCCTAGAAAGCACAAAGGATAACACCGGGGTGAGAACAAGCTAAGACACACCCTAGGGTTATGGTCTCATTGGTGGATCAACTAGAATTATTGTTTTATGCCTTAGATTAATTTGTGCAAATTACAGATCTAAGAGTCTTTAATGATAGATAAAACTAACATGCAACGGAAGAAATCAAAATCAATAAGTACTACAATTACATTTATTTGAGTTTATAAAGCATGCTAAAGCAAGTTTTGCAGAAAAGAGGATTTCATGTTTGAATACCTTTGATGAATAGCTGAAATCTTCTTCTCCTCTACGAATTGGGCCTTCAATTTGATAGTAGACCACCACAATGATCTTCTCTACTAACATTCAACTTGGATTGTGTGGTGGAAATATTGAATTGAACTTAATTAGGTGTAAGGGAGAAAAGGGTTTGAGGGAGAGTGCAAAATTTCTAAAATTCTGATTGCAAAAATCAAAATGCATGCCTTCTCCACTGAAAATTTGAAGCTTTTAATCAATCAAACCATGCAAGCAATATGAATTCAGCATGGTGACACTTCAAACTCCAATTAGAAAGTGGGCTAGGTGTTTAGAATGGGATAAACCCATTAAGAATAGAAAAGTTGGATAAATCCACTAGTGAAATTAATTTTCTAATTTTTACTTAATTTCATTAAATTAAATAAAACAAATTCAAATATGAATTTGAATTTTGTAAAATTAAAAAATGTTTATTTTTAATTAATTAAACAAATTTAATTAATTAATTAAAAAATAATTTAATATCAAATATTAAATTAATAGAACATCTATTTCAAACATGAATCCTATTCACGTTAATAAATATTTAAATATTGTAAACTTTCCAAATTACGTTTAATTTCGATAAATTTAAACATTTTAATTATATCGAATATAATGAATTAAACCCTAAATTGAATTTGAACATCTCAAATTCGAAACCCTGATTTCGATTTTGAACATTTCAAATTCGCTCAATTCACTAATCCAAGGTATACGAACTAGTAGAGGGACCTTATGGACCTACAGATCATGAGCTCCAACGATTTGAGATTTAATTGGCTAAACTCTTTAGACGAATTAATCAATATTCGTTAACTATCGAGACACATCATTATAGCTTGATAGTTGCACTTTTCTCACTGTAGATATATTTCTGTCCACTTTAACCATAATCAGTAAGTCGATCCTTCACAGATCATTTGAATCTACAGCTAGGTCAAAATTATCATACCCCTGTAAATACATCTTGCTTCTTAAGCTCCCACTGATCCTCTATTGACCAATTTGGTTTATAGTCAAACTTATAAACCATGTCCCTTTTGATCAAGAGAGGGCGGGGCCCCATTGTTTGAGACTAGGAATCAGTGCTTAAGAGAACAACCTATCTGCTAACCCTAAATCTGGTAGGAGTGAGTTTCATCTTGTAGAATTATGTCTCTAGCTATCTATCCGGTGTTATCCGAAAAATGGGAGGCTTATTGAGTAGTGTTGTTAGACTACTCTCACCTATGCAGATAAAAGAATAATCCCAAAGAAACAGGAGTTCATAGTTAGCTCAAGATTAAGATCGAGTTATCCTAGGTCATTTGAATTTGAAATAGTCAGTTTTAACAGTAAAAAGTCGTTATAAAGAAAAATGACTATTTTGAGGTCTGGTCTTATGCAAACTCATTGCATAGGATGCTCCTGAAGGAAATCGGACATGAGAATTTTCATGAGTAGCAGAATGATCGTTCCAAATTTCGCTCGTATATGAACATTAACAATTACAGTACACAAACAGAAACATACAGGCTATGAAACATATGAAATTACAGCATGCTTTACTATACAATCAAGGGTAGAATTACACATAACTTTGAAGACTCATCTTCAACACCCTTGATCACGAACGCTTGAACAATCAGCAAGACTGCAACCCCGAATGCTCAAGCACTACGACCACTACATTGCACTATCATAGTGACCATGAACTCAACGATCACCAAGATCACGAACAATCGACAACCACCACACGAAAACCGCTAACTCAATGAATGGCCTCCAAAAACCTCGACTATGTCGAGTTGAGTACGGCACCACCACAATGGCTACCTTGGTATTCTCGGTGTGAGAATCCAGAAGTGTGGGCTCTGTGTGGACTTGATTAGAAGACGAGACTGAAGGAACAACAATCATGTAAACGATTGAGCAAGTGGAGATGGTAAATGTCTATCGTATAGACGATGCCCAATCGTTTAATAGAAGTTATGCAATCGTTTAGCAAAAGCTATGAGATCGTTTAGCTAATCGGCCAACTGAGTGACTATCGTATAGAAATACTCGATCGTCTAGTCTCTCTTCAGCTTTCGTTTAGTAAATCTCATTTACTTGACAGCCACCGTGAGAACTTTTCGAGAATATAAATTCTCAATTCAACCACTACTAAAATTTAGGAAAACATTTTTCCATTTATCTCATGGTTACAATGAAATTACCAATAACCTACCACTCAATTGGTTATTAAAGAAAAAGAGATAATTATCTAATAATTAATATTATTATAAATATATATGATAACCAACTTACCATACTATATTTATAACCTATAGTTTTAATATTTCATCTCATGAAATATATAAACCATAGCTCTTTTTCTATTCCATGGTCCTTAATGTAAATCTTATTTACGTTAATCCTCTACTTAATATATCTCATACATCATACCGATCATATCATATATAATCGAATTACCTCTTGTCAATTTGAACATTTAAAATCAACACCAAGAACTGATCCTCTACTTGAATCCATTGAGCTACCAAGGGGATCTTATGGACCTGTAGCTCGAAGCTCCAACGATACGTCAATAAATGACTAAACTCTTTAGTCATGGGATCCACCATTCGTTAATTGCCAAGCACTCTACTAAAGACCATCAGCTAAACTCTCCTTACCACAAATATATTATGTGTCCATATCAACCAATCAATAGTGCGATAACCCTTTACAGATCGCCCATAAGTACATCTCGACCAATAATCATTATGCCCCCGTAGTTACATATAACTCCTTAAGTACCACTGATCTCTCTAATGAACATAAGTCATAGTCCTACTATGACTGAGTCCTCTCTTCCAAAGAGAAGTTGTGGGCACTATGTTCAAGCCCCAGAATCAGCCCTTAAGAGAGCAATCTATCTACTTACCTCTACTTTGGGGAAGGAGTGAATTTCTTCTTGTGTAATTGAGTTTCCAACTCCCAAATCAGACAAGTCTCCAAAAAGGTAGGCATGTTGAGTTGGCAATCTGGCCACTCTCACCCATACTAATCAAAGGATGGCCCTCAAAGGCAGAAGTTCCCAAAACATTCAGGATTGAGGTCATGTCACCTATGGTCGTTTAGGTGAGATGTAAGTCTCCAGTTCAACAACGTTATATACATGGACGAATCATCTCGTGGTCCAATCTTATACAAACTCCTTGTATAGGACACCCCCGCTTGCATATCTCCATATGAATAGTCAAGATCTACCATCTGTAGTAGTTCACAACACTTGCAAACCTATACAAAGCAGGTCGTATCCATAGTGTTACCAAGATCAGATATCCCTCATTAATCCTTACATTACAGACCTATTTAGGTTATCACTTAAGGCATGATCCATTTGTATATCTCATATACATTCTTAAGTTTACAAACGATAGTCATTGAGCTTTGTTTATTGGATATGAGTAAATGTCTGATAAAATAACTCTGATTTTATTCATAACAATGTGTATATATTACAAATTACGAGACTTTGGGAGAATTAGGACACCAATCCCAACAGCTCTCACTCACATGTCTCCACATAAATGATTTTGGGATCACATTATTTGTATCAGTATACAAAATTGGCCGCATCTAATAGTGTCACCAGAATGAAGTACCCAATATCTTCCATATACTTATAGACCATTTTGGCTATATACTAAAACTTGATCATCTTTTATGTCGCGACATAAAATTAAAGTATTCATATTATAGCCATGGATTTGTTTATTGGATTTTTATAATAGAATGCAATATCAATAAAAATTTAATGAAAAAAATATTCAATAATACTTTTGTTGATAAACAGAATATGTTAACAATATTTACGAACTGCGAGTTTAGGACATTCCTAACATTTAATCCATGTATCCTCCTTCGAGCACTACCTTTCTAACACCTAATTATCAACTCAATTTCGTGCAATTGTTTAGTTAAGTGCAACATTAAACTTCTCTGTTTTTTATCCTTATTAATCTTCTATCACCTTTGTGCATATTTGATTAACAATTTAACATGTTCGATCTAACCCAATACCCTCTCTCTTTCAAGCAAGGCATCAAGTACACATCATTAAACATTGGCCACATGTTCAAAAGCATAAGTAATAGATATGCTAAAATAACTATGCAATTAATCAATTCCAAGAAACAACCAATCTTGTTTAAAAACAATCCAACAACAAAAACCATAAACCCAGAACTACAAATGTCACTCATGGGCACAACATAAATTTAGACCATTCATGATACATCTAAATTCAAAGAAACATAAAATTAAAAAAAGGAAGATGCAAGCCCATTCTTGACTGTTTTCCTTGTTGGGGTTGATGTCCTAAATCTCGTAGGGTCCTATAATTTGTAAACTTTGTATGAACAAACTCTTATGTGATTAATAATATATGATATTCTTATTCACATTGTTTATAAAATATGTGATATTTTAGTTGCATTAACTGCAAACCAATAAACTAACATCGAAGGTTATCGTTGTAACTTAAACATGAATGTGGAGATATACATGTGAATCATGTTTAAGTGATAACAAAATGGTCTGTAGTAGATGGATAGGGCTAGGTATTTTATCCTGATGACACTACAAGTATGACCTGCTTTTTAGGTGTTACTATTGTTGTAAAGTGGTATAAATGATCTGATCCTAATCATTTATGTATTAAACATGCAAGCAGGGATATTCTATACAAAGAAGTTTAGTCTCATTATATAACACCATTCATAATAGAGACTTTCAGTTCACTAGGATGACCATAGGTAACATGACCTTAATCCTGAGTGAGTTGTGAACTCCTGCCTATGAGGGCGGTCTTTTGGTTTGTATGGGTGAGAGTGGCCAGATTGTCGACTCAACAAGCCTACCATTTTGGGGATTCGTCTGATTGGGAAGCTGGGAACTCAACTACACAAGATGGAATTCACTCCTTCCCCAAAGCAGGGGTAAGTAGATAAATTTCTCCCTTAACAGTTGATTCCGAGTCTTAAAAATGTGGCGCCACACCCTTTCCTAGCCTGAGAGGGGTTTAGTCATAGTGGGACTATGATCTATTAGTCATTAGAGGGATCAGTGGTACTTAAGGAGTTAGATGTAACTACAACGACAAACGGTAATTTGGCCTAGTTGTACTTACGAGCAATTTGTGAAGTGTTATCGTATTGTTGATTGGTTATATCCAATGGACACAAAAAAATATTTACAGTACGAGGAGTGCAGCTGTCGGTCTTTAGTGGAGTGCCCGACAGTTAATGGATGATAGATAATGTAACTGAAGAGTTTAATTAATTATTCACGTACCGTTGGAGTTTCAAACTACATGTCCATAAGGTCCCCTTGGTAGCTCAAACGGGTTTAGTTGAGAATCAATTTTTGGGTTAATTTGAATTGTTCAAATTAATAAGAGGAAATTTAATTATATGTGATATAATTAAATTGATTCAATTATATATGATATAATCTTTATAATGTATATGATATATTATAGATTATTTGGAGGAAATAAATATTTGAATAAGATTCAAATATATTTTCTATGAATGAGATTCATAGTTTTAAATTTAATATAAATATGATTTATATTAAATATCATGAAATAGAGAAAAGAAACTATCGTTTATATTGTATATGATACAATATTGAATCTATAGGTTATGTGTTATATTTGATATAACATATAGTTTAATATAAATAAGATATGATAAGTTAGTTATCATTTTTATTTATATTATTTTATTATTTTGAATAATAATTCCTCTTTTCTCTCCAACCACCTTAGTGGGTGGTTGTAATAGAAATTTATAATCTTTGATCGCGTTGTCGTCAAACAACTTGTTAGGTTGCTGACGACGTATATATATGTATATATATGTATGTCTATGTGCTTTGCGACAATGATCGGAGGTCGAACATGGAGATTGTGATGATTAATGCGATACTGATGTGGTATATGCGACCGATAAACAAAAAGAATAATGAATTGATTTGAGAAAGTAAAATGCGGTAAAGAACAAAATGCGATGATAAATAAAATGTGATAATAAAATGTGGTGATAAGTAAATTGCAATGATAAAATAAAGTGTGGTAATAAAATAGAATGCGGTGATAAATAAATGAATAAACAAATAATATACAAGTTGAGGATTGGCTGTGAAGATTTGCAAAAGTATCTGATGAATGCAGTGACAAGTCTTGTGAAATGAGTTAGAAAAAGAATGGGTTGAGGGAAAGGACATCGCAAGTTTGTCAATCATGTTGAGAACGCAACTAAGATTCCACTTTCTCTGGGCTTACACCTTTCAGTGATCGGCCACGTTCCCATATGTCTATGGTGAAACAGGAATGAACGTGGTGAACGCAAGGTTGTTTTCATCTCTGGAAATACTTCTCGCTTTAGTTAACGCATTCTTTCAACCTTTTTTCGAGAGGCGGAATAACATCTTCACTTCTGCTCTCACAGATGAAGATGCCCTCGAGCATTCTTTAGCCAAACTTAGTTGATTTCTTCAACAAAGATTAACTTACTCGCTTAATCCTTCCCCTTTACCCTGAGGGATGAGTTACACATGATGAAGAAAATGGATGATGAATGTATGGAGAAGAACAGAGAAATGACGATGAATACGATAATGATATTAAAATCTAAAGAGAAGTGTTTGTTACAGATAGTGAATGAAAGATTAGAGATGAACGCAGTAGATGAATAGAAAATGAGAACAAATACGGAAAGAGTGTTAATGTCTTGACACGGATCCCGATCGGAGATGATTTGCTTGCCGACGTGTGGTAGGAATGGAGTGGAAAGCTTCCCTCTCAGGCTTGATTTCCAGGTAGAAGTGATCTTTTGCACAAAGCTTCTTCTTTGGGAATGGAAATAATTGCTTGCTCTAGAGACTTACCTCTCGGTCTTGTCTCGTCTTTCTCCCTGGATTTCTATAAATTTTCTCTTCAGACCAGCCTCCTCTCCTTGAATTTGATGTCGCTATTTATAGACCTTGGCTCCTTCTGCATCAATGGTCCCGCTCTGAAAAGCTGATTTTTTCTGCCATGGCATAGTTGAAACGTCCGCTCTGCTCCATGTTCAATTTTTCAGAATTGTACAACAGAAAAGTTGTACAATTTTAAAAGTCCTTGTGAATGTGTCGTTCTATACATCTACGATCGGTCGCCGTATGTGGTGTAATTGCTTTGATCTTTTATCGATTGCTGCATGCGGTGGAAATGCGTTGATCGTTTGAGTCCATGATCGATCGTCGCATACACTGCAATTGCGTTGTTCTTTTTCGTTCTTGATCGATTGCCTCAAGCAATGTGAATGCATTGTTCATTTTTTTCCTCGAGCGGTTGTTGCATGCGGTGACCTGTTTTCCTGCAAAATAAAGACTTAAAGATTCCATATTTGCCATCGCAATGTGGTTAGCGGGTGTGCTTATGACACTTTACAATTTTCACGTTTCTAAGCCAATTTCTATACGGTCGATGTAACTTTTCCTTCTTTTTGCCGCATAATCTAAATAAAACGGTATAAATAACTTGTATTTATACAAGTTATCAGTGGTTAATTAGTTTTATGGAAAAAGAAATTAAAAGAAAATAGTGTTCTTCTTCCTTAAAAAAAATTCTACACGACAAGTGAGAACCTACATGATTGAGAGATTTGCTAGACGATTGAACATTGTAGAATCGTTCTGTCTTCTTCAATCTTCTTCCTCCTCCAAACTCAAACAAACCCTCATAACCAAAATAGTCAGAGCCCACCATTCCTGGACTCTCACCCTGAGGATACTGAAGGCTTTCTGTGGTAGTGTCTTCTTGGTTTTGGTTCATGAATTTCTTAATGAAAGTCTTCAAGGTTTGTTGAGTTCGAAGTTCGTGACCGTTCTTTATAAGAAGAAAAGTTCTTCAAAGTATCCCTTGAACCCATTTTCTTTATAAAAATCATGCTATAATTTATATATAGAATGCATATCTTATATGTTTACTGTAAATTTAATTTTCAATCAAAATGAAATTTGGACGATCCACATCCGTTCAACTATCTCCGTAAAACAAGTTCCTTCAGTCCTCAAATCTAGCATCATACTCCATCGATCTTTTCATATCTCCACTCCCTTGAAGCTCAAACTTGCTGTTTCCGCCCAAATCTTAAGTCCCCATGGAGGCTTTAACGAACTTCCAAATTAAACCCTAATAACTAAAGAAACTCTTGTCGAAGAGCATCCATGAGCGCGTTTGGATCTTTCTGATTTCATTGTGACCGAAATACAATACATACATTCTAACAGATAGTTATTCAAATTAAGACTAATTAACGACATGCTACGAACAATAAAACACAAGGGAAAGAGTTCTCATACCAATTGAAGACTCTCTTCAAACATTGAACTTAGAAGTAACAGAAGAACCTCTACGCGAACTCTATCGCCCAGCAAAACAGTCGACTGCGGCAACACGATCGTCTACACGAATGGCAGCAACTTGAACAAGCACGAACAAGTAAACAACGGGGACGACACCACCAGTTGAAGGCCTTGGTATTCTCAGAGTGAGAATCCAAAGTGTGGTCTTTGGTGAATTTGGTAGAGGTTGGAGAAAAGACAGATCGTGTAAACAATAAGCAATTGGGAGAGAAAGAGCTATCGTATTGCAAGGATGCTTATCCTTTAGATGTAGCTACACGATCGTGTAGGTTTTACTAAGCGATCGTTTAATAAAAGGTAGACGGTTGTTTAGAAAATGCGGCACGCTATGCGATCATTTAGGAAAATTAAGCGATCATTTAGGGACAGGCGTGCGATCGTTTAGGCGTTGGTTTGCGATCATTTAAACAATGTGCTACTATCGTATAGGCTCTCAAGCTAGGCAATTGTTTACGTTTTCACACCGATTGCGAATTTTCGAACCCATTTGCAAAATGAAACCAAATTTTTATTTTATTCTTCAGTTACAATAACCGACTTTGGATTTTCCCACTAATGCATGACCGAGGAGAGGTTTTCAGCCAACTATCATATAATTAACCAATTTAATAATAAATGAATATAATCATATTATATTCTTACCCTATAGTTTGATATCACATATCTACTATAGTAATTTATCCTCCACATGATATAAATCATATTTATATCTAATTTCCTCCAAAATAATGTATCTCATACATTTAGCAAATTATATCATATATAATTAACCAGTTTCAATTATATCATATATAATCGAACTCCCTCTTATCAATTTGAACATTTCAAACTGACCCTAATACTGATTCTCGACTTTATCCAAGCTACCAGAGGACCTAATGGACCTGTGGCTTGAAGCTTCAACAGTCCGTGAATAGCTAATTAAATTCTTTAGCCAGAGATCCACCATCCGTTAATTGCCAGAAATTCCACCAAAGACCAATAGCTGAACTCTTCTTACCACAGATATATTTCTCTGTCCATCGGATATAACCAATCATGAGTACGATAACCTTTCACAGATGCTTGTAAGTACAGCTGGGCCAATTTACGGGTTTGCCCCTATAGTTACATCTCACTCCTTAAGTACCACTGATTCCTCTAATGAACAAAACAACATAGTCCAACTATGTGTGAACATCTCTTGAGCCAAGAGAAGGTGTGTGGTGCCACATCGTTCAAGCCCTGGAATCAACCCTTAAGAGAGTTATCTATCTACTTACCCTTGCCTCGGGGAAGGAGTGAATTCCATCTTATGTGGCTGAGTTCCCAGCTCCCAAATCAGATGAATCCCCAAAATGGTAGGTTTGAATCGACGACCTGGCCACTTGCACCCATACAAATCAAAGGAGCGCCCTCAATGACAGAAGTTCCCAACTCACTCAAGATTGAGGTCATGTTACCTATGGTTATCCTAGTGAAGTGAAGTCTCTGTCATGAATGGTGTTATATAACGAGACGTTAATACTTCATGGTCAGGTCTAATATAAACTCTTTGTATTGGATGCTCCCACTCACATGTCCCCTACACAAATGATCAGGATCAGACCATCTGTTATAAGTCACAACACTTGTGACCATTCCACAAAGTGGGTCGTATCCGTAGTGTTACCAGGATAAGGTATCCCTCCTATATCCATATACTACAGACCATTTAGGTTATCACTCAAGAAATGATCCACTTGTTTATCACCACATACATGCTTAAGTTACATATAGATAATCAGGGATTTTATGTTTATTGGTTTGTGGTAAAGCAAATAAAACATACAACTAAATAAAATTAAGATGTGAAGTAAATATCATATATTATACAATACAAGCATTCGTACAAACTGTTTACAAACTATAGGACACGAGATTTTAGGGCATCAATCCTAACACAACCTCAAATAGTGTCCTATCATGTAATCGACGGAAAGCAAAATTTATAAACAGAAGTCACAACATTGTGACGCTGCGAGGCAGCGTTGCAACACCGCCTAAAACATGGAGTATGCATGCCTTTTTCTTCTGAAGCGTTACGACGCTCTCAGTAGCGTCATGACACTGCCCTATTTTTTATTCCTCTCGGGTCTTCAACGTATTAGGGTAGCATTGCAATGCTGCGTGCAATGTTGTCCTGTTTTTCATCCTTAATGTTTTTTTTTTCACTTTTCTCGTGACCCTAGGTCAAAGTTCTGACTTTTCTTGGAGGTATTTTGGTCATTTTATCCTCGAAGTTTCTTGTTCTGATCCAATTGCTCATTTTTCTAAAATGAAACATAAAAAGCATCAGAGATATCAAATTAAGCATCAAACTAACTAAATTCTAAGCCCAAATAATGTACTTTTAGAGTGCATTTCACCACCACAAACTTAGAACTTAGCTAGTCCCGAGCAAAGAAAGAACAAGACTATAGGGGAATTCAAACAAGCATGTAAATGATTCGAAACCTCATCATTTGAATAGGCATATTAGATCCATTAGCAAAAACATTTCAAACACATCCTAAAATTAAGAGAATTCAAGGCCAAATCTTATCATCTCTCACGTATGTGTGTGCAAGCCCTTTTATTTAGTTCTAATAATTTTTCATAATTTTAAATGAACCTTTTTAGTTTTTCCCCTACTCTAGTTCAGTGAATTTATTAAAGTTTTCTTTATCATTCATTTAACAAAAATTTCATTAGATTGATGTAACGCTAAATTTATATCTTTAAGCATGTGGACAAATATGAATGTGAATGAATGAACAAGTCCATGTCCCCGGAAATGGCGCCATAAACTTGATGACATAAAAATGGTTTATAGTGCCTTGTTATGCGTGCACTGAAAAGTGTGTTATTGCTTATGCACACTACTGATGTGATACTACTTCTAAATATAGTTCCTTGTAGTATGCGATAGAGTAATGCGTGTCACAAGTTTCTTTGTGCTGAAACCAAGTATAATTCCAACACAAGTTTCTTAGAATAATCCGCGAACACATGGATTGTTTTCGTTAATGTGTTACTTTTGTGATACATGCGACCGGTTTTTACAATGAATAAAGAATGTGGGTTTATACGGAAATGTAAATTACAGTGAAAGTAAAATTGCATTGATAAAATAAAGTTGCGTTAATAAATAAAATCCTAAACTAATCTGATACAAGATACAAGACACATGATACATGATACTGAGGTCAAAACTGACTGTGAAGTTATACAAAGAATCGTGGGATGCGATGGCAAGTCTTTGTGAATGAAGCAGAAGAGGAAAGAGTAAATAGTAAAAACAATGCAAGTTTGTCAATTGCGTTAAAGATACAACTAAGTTTCCACTTTCCCTTGACGTACATCTCTCAATGATCGACCGCGTTCCCATATCTCTATGGTGAAACAAGGATGAACGTGATGAACGCAAGGTTGTTTCCATCTTTGGAAATACTTCTTGCTTTATAGTTAACACATTCTTCCAACTCTCTCTCGATCGGTGGAATAACATCTTCACTTCTGCTCTCACAGGTGAAGATGTCGTCGAGCATGCTTTAGCTAAACTTAATTATTTCCTTAACACAAATTAACTTACTTGCTTAATTCTTGCTAATTACCTAGGGAATTAAGAAAACATCATGGAGAAAATGGATTATGGATGAACAGAAAGAGATAGAGAGATGATAATGGTAATGACCATAACATTTAATGTTATGATTAAGCGTTCAATACATGGTGTGAATGAAAGATTAAGGAAGATGAATACAGATGATGAAATAGAGATTAGAAACGAATACAGAAAGAGTGTCAACGTCTTGACACAGATCCTGAATGGAGATTATGCTTGCCGGCGTGTGAAAGTGGTGGAGAGGAAGGCTTCCCTCTCAGGCTTGCCTTCCCGGTAGAAGTGACCTTCGTACAGAGCTTCAACTATGGTGATTGGAAGGATTCTTTGCCCAGAGACTCACCTTTCGGCCTTGTCTCGTGGTTCTTCCTAGATCTACTCTGGAGAGTCACCTCAGACCAGTCTCTCTCTCAGAAATCAATATATGCACGTCTCTATGTATTCATGTATATCTTTCAGTGAATTTGCAAAAGCTATTTATAGATGAAGCTTGGCTCTTTGACTTTGTGGTCCTTACTTTATGGTTATGGTAGTTCCTGAAATGGCAGATTGAATATTCCTTTACGCAATCAACCCATCAGAAATGCACAACTGAAAGCTGTACATTTGTCAGAATCCTCCGCAAATGCGTTGCTCTTTACATCTTCAATCGATCGTCGCATGCGGTGTTGTTTTTTATTACCGCATGCAGTTGAAATTGCGTTGATCGCTAAGCTCTTGATCGATTGTCACATGCACCGTCATTGCGTTGATCATCTCTTCATTCCTGAATGATGGGTGCAATGCGAAGTAGATGCGTTGTTTCTTTTATCTTTGAGCCATTAACGCATGCGGTGACTGATTTCCTGCAAAACAGAAATTGAAACACTCTATTCTACCATCGCAATGGTGTTAGTGGGTGTAACGACAACAATTTATAATTCTCGCATTTTTTAGCCAATTTCTATACTATATTGATGTAACTTTTCTTTCTTTCTATCGCAACATCTAAATAAAACAGTATAAATAACTTGTATTTCTACAAGTTATCAATTGACAATTATTCTTTTTTTTTCCAAGCAAAAGAAGAACATCTCATGACACACTACCTTCGTTTTGGCTTGCCCATATGGGTTTCATGAATGACATCCAACTACGAGCAATGTATCAATCAAAGTGCTTAAGCTTACTCACTTCCTAAACTAAAACAGGAAGGAAGAGTAATCTCCTTTTAGATTTTTTTCTTTCTTTTTCTATGTATGTATGTATGTATGTATGTATGTATGTATATATGTATGTATGTATGTATGTATTCAAAATTCAATTTGGTAATGAGACTACACAATACATAAGGAAGTTTCTAACTCATTTTTCAGGACCTTTCGGGGTGACAACCTAATTAATTCAAGTAAATTCATGCTTCACCATTAGAAACTTAAGCAAACAACGCCACGTGCTCAAATATGCAAGGGAATCAAAGAGAGACTTAAAGAAAACTTAATTCAGGAGTATTCTATCATATTTCCATAACAGATCATCTAATGCACAAGTATAGAATGAATCACAGGCAATCATAGTCATCAAATTCAAAATTAAAGCACAAATCATTTTTGGACTCAAAATACAAAAAAAAAAAAAAAAAAAAAAAATCTCCAAAACTCAGCCACTCAAACATATTCATTTAATTAATATGCATAACTCATTTTTTTCCTATATAACATGCAGAATAGGATATATACCGACAAATAAGAAAAAGTAAACAGTACTTCCCCCACCCCAAGCTTAAAAATATGCATTATCCTCAATGCAATAAAAGTGAAATAAGCACAAAGAGTGAGAAAAAATGGCCTGATTAGTGAAGTGATCCATATGTGTCAGGCCTACAAACTACTGCTTTATTAAGGCTCATGTAAGACAAACTCAAAATATATAAGACAGAACACCCATGAAAGCTGAACTAAAAACAAAAATAAATAAATTGAAGCAACTGAAAGAAAATAAAAATTGGGTTGCTTCCCAGGAAGTGTTGAGTTTAACACCTCGAGCAAGACGGCATGGAGATTATACGTCAAGTTATGTAAATATTCTCCCATTTTTCAGCCCCCTTCTTACTCGAATCAATATAACCTATAAAGTTTTGTAGGCTTACCATCTTCTCTTGAGCACCTGAAAGTAGAAAATTATTTTTGGTATTTTCAATATAAGAAAAATTAAAAGACAAAAAATTAAATATAGACTCATATTTACAAGGCTCATAAGAGAGAGAAAAATCAGGAATGAGAGAGCTCTCAAGAGATGGAAAAAAATGCTCTTCAACTTCTACCTTAATCACTTGAGCTTCCTCATCTAAATTGAGAACAATTTCTCTCTCAATCTCACAAACCTGCTCTTGGTATAACTCTAATGCTTTCAATTCATCCTCACCATAAAAATCTAAAATAATAGACCTCCCTACCTCAGTGGCATTGGAAAGATTCTCCTCATGGAAGGCTCTAATTGCATCAACCATAAGACTAAGTTGATATCCTATACGCTTAAGTGTTGCCTCATTCTCTACCACTTAGGTTTCTATCCTACCCAACCTTTCCTTCTTTAGTGCAAGACCTCCTAAGTTTGGACTCTAGGATATACTCTTTTAACTAGTCCTCTAATAAAGGTTTCTCCTCTACTGGGGTTGAATAAACATAAAATCCCTATGGTTATGGAAAGGATAACTGATGGGATAAGAATATGGGTTGAAAAGCAATGGTGGTGGTGGACCTAAGCTAGGTTGGTAAAATCCATAAGGCCATCCAAAATTATTGTAAGACATAATCGATCGAGCAACCATAAAAAAAAAAAAATCAACCAAGAAAAGACTCAAACAAAACAAAATCAAAATCAAAATAAATAAATAAATAATCTACACCCTAAATTAAGATTAGTAAAATCTCTTAAATATTAAAAGAAATCAGGACATAACTCCACGACAACAATGCCAAAAGCTTTATGGGACGTAAGCGCACGCGTCAAATTATAATACCGTTTTAAACGGTTAAAATCGAGTATCATCCTCTGGGGAATTGGTTTCACTCACACTTAGCTAATCAGAGATTGTTTTGTGAGAACAAGCTAAGACACGCCCTAGGGTTGTGGTCTCATTGGTGGATCAACTAGAATAGCTGTTTTATGCCTTAGATTGATTTTGTACAAATTACAAATCTAAGAGTCTTTAATCTAGGTATCCTCCTTCGAGCTTTACCCTTTCTAACACCTAATTATCAACTCACTTTCGTGCAATTGATTAATTAAGCACAATATTAAGATTCTCTATTTTTTATCCTTATTAATCCTCTATCACCTTCGTGCATATTCAATTAATAACTTAACATGCTCGATCTAACTCAATACTCTCTCTCTCAAGCAAGGCATCAAGTACACATCATTCAAACATTGGCCACATGTTCAAAAGCATAAGGAATAGACATGCTAAAACAATTATCAATTAATCAATTCCAAAATATAACCAATCTAGTTAAAACAAATCAACAACAAAAACCGTAAACCCTGGAACTACAAATTAATCACTCATGGGTAGAACATAAATTTAGACCATTCATTATACATCTGATAACTGGTAGAAATACAAGTTATTACAGCGCAAATAAGCAAAATAATGAGAGAATGAAATAGTAAAATAAACAATATCATGTCCAAAAGCACTGAACTGAAAGGAATTGCGATCGCAAGCGCCCTCACATAAAAGTAGTTAATTTACTTATTTTTTGCAGGAAGAATGGGATGGCGCAAGTGAAATTTTGATCCAAAGGAGCAAGTTATCAGCGCGCTTGAAGATTGCGATCGCAAGTCATATGATCGTATGCGATCGTGAAAAGTTTCTCTTAAAAAGGTGGGCGCATAAAGACTGTGCATCAAGGTGACAGCATAATAAATCATGATGGGACGAAAAGCTGATGATGGTCGAATATGAATTTAATTGACAAGCCGTTAAAGCCACACTGTAGCAAGTACACTCAACTTTCGGTAACCATTAATCAGCGCATCAGAGCAGGGGAATCGATGTCGTCCATAAATACCGAAGGTCGCCATTGTAAAAGGGTTAACAAGTTAGAGATTTAGTTAGTCTGTTCATGCACATACTCGGACATATGCTGAGAGGACGGAGAAGAGCAAGGAGACAAGAAAGCCGAGAGATCATTCTCGAACAAATTGAGAGACTGCTGGAAAGCGTTAAAAAGGAGAGAGGGAAAACACTTGCGAGAGCAAGAATATACATCTGGAACAGAGTTGAAGTGAAAAAGAACAGTGTGAAAGGCCACGGGAAGCAAGACATTGCTTACTGGGCTCCTTATTTCTCAATTCCATTTGTTATTTTGTATTCAGTACTTTATTTACAGAAAATGGACATCTCATTTTAATCTATGTTCAATCTCTCCATACTTCGCATGAGTAGCTAAATTTCTGAATGGGTTGAGAAGTACTTAGTTAGCATGACTTAAGATTTACATTTTATGCGATCATCTTGTCTTATGTATGCATCATTCACCCTTTAGATATACTTGAGAGAGTAGTCTAAAGATAGAATCTAGGCTTAAGAGAATCAGATTAGAATCTAGGCTTGAGAGAGTCAGATTAGAATTGCATAAGTAAGAAATAGAAACTTAGACATAAGTTTTATTGCTATTTACACATCGCATGCGCCCTAGAAATAAGAATGATTGTATGCGGTCACCTTGTTTTATGTGTGCATCATTCATCATCGCATAGACAAGAATAGAGACTTAGACATAAATCCTATCGAATTTTTCGTATATACATCGCATACGTCCTAGAAATAGGAATTATGACATTCTGCATTGAGAGATGACGTGCTGTTATTTGTGTGTAGCATGATCACATAACTTGTGCATAATCTTAGGAAGTGTTAGCTAAACTCTTCTCAACCCCTTCATCACATACTCATTGTAACTCTACAATTTCATCAACTCTGCATTCAACTTTGTCGCATAATGGTGTCATCGCATCTTTGCAGAATCAAATGAATGCGATGATAAATCTGTTACAGGGCATCACAATCAACAATCTTGGAATGTAAAGAGGGCAAGACAATGCAATAGCACAGACAAGCATCGATCGTGCTACGTGTAGAGAATCGCATTCGATTGAAGAGTGTCCACGGAACCTACAATCAATCTACTTTTTCAAGAACAACACTTTCTCAAATACATACAACCCCGGGTGGAGAAACTACCCTAATTTTTCTTGGAAAAATAACCAACAACAAAGATATAAACCTATGGCACAAAAAGAAAGACCGCAAGGATTTTTCCAACGAACTAACGGTCAACAGCAACAACAAGCCAACAGCTCACAAGCACCGCCATCATCCTCTCTAGAGAACCTATTAAAATAGTACATTGAAAAGAATGAGACGGTCCTCTAGAACCAGGCAACTTCCATCCGCAATCTATAAATCAAAATAGGACAGATTGTGGGAGAGCTAAAAAAAAGACCACAAAGGGACGCTGCAGAGCTCAACTGAGCTCCCACGCAACTCAGGGAACACAAGGAAAGAGCACTGCCAAGCAGTCACCTTGCAAAGTGGAAAGACAACAACAGAAGAAAAGAAGGAGCCTAGTAGGACCAATCAGAATGCGATGGAATCAAAGAAACTATTAATGCAAGATGAATCAGAACAGCCCGAGATGATGGAACTTGAAGTTGCGTCCACCTCTAAGCCTCTAGAATATGGAACAGTGAAAGTACAACTAATACCATTCCCACAAAGATTGAAAAAGAAGCAAAATGATGAAGGTCAGTATCTTCGCTTCATGGAAATATTAAAACAGCTACACATCAATATTTCTTTATCGAAGCGATAAAATAGATGCCAAAAAGATGCCAACTTTTTAAAGGACATGGTGTCAAAGAAAAGAAGCATAGGAAAGTTCGCTACGGTGGCATTAACGCAAAAATCAAACACTATAATCCCACCGAAGATGTGCAACCCAGGAAGCTTTACGATACCCTGCTCAATTGGCAGGATCTATATCGGTCAAGAATTATGCGATCTTGAGGGCAACATAAATTTAATGCCACTTTCAATCTTCAAACAATTGAATGTGGGATAGTTGACGCCCACGACGGTGACTCTCCAGCTTGCGACAGGTCCCTAGTACCCTGAGGGAAAATTGAAGGATGTCTTGGTCACAATTGATAAATTTATTCTACCGGCAGACTTCATCATTCTAGATTATGAGGCGGACAAAGATGTGCCTATCATATTGGGACGACCATTTTTATTTACTAGTCATGCTCAAATTGATGTGCATAAAGGAGAGATCATGATGAGCATCAATGGGAAGAAGTTTAGGTTTAACATCATCAAAGCGATGAAGTATCCAGAAGATGAAGACCTATCGGAATCTGGTAATCAACACAATTGTGATGAAGAGTCGGAGTTCGAAGATGAAGATGAAAGAGAAGATGCGACAGCATCCTTAGAAACCTGCCATGTAATCACAGAGATAGTAAACAGTGAAGAAAAGTTGAATTTGAATGAAGAGAAAAAAACACAGAAACCTTCCTTACAGCAACCACATACCTTGGAGCTGAAAACTCTGCCGAGTCATCTGAAGTATGTTTTCCTTGGGCAGAATGAAACCTTGCCGGTGATAATATCCTCTCCGCTACCAGAAGAATAAGAAAATGCTGCTCAACATCTTGAAGAAGCACAAAAAAGTAATCGGGTGGACGTTAGTAGATATAAGAGGAATTATTCCAACATACTGCATGCACAGAATTCGTCTCAAAGAAAACCAGAAAGGCTTTGTGGAACATCAACGCAGACTGAACCCTGCGATGAAGGAGGTTGTAAAAAAAGAGATCATTAAATGGTTAGATGTCGATATATATACCCTATCGCCGATAGCACGTGGGTTAGCCCTGTGCAATTCGTTCCTAAGAAGGGCGGAATGACGGTAGTCTCGAATGTAAACAACGAATTAACTAATGAGGACCGTCACTAGCTGGCAGATTTGTATGGACTACCAAAAGCTCAATGCGGCGATGAAGAAGGACCATTTCCCTTTACCTTTTATTGATCAAGTGCTAGATCAACTAACAGGAAATGACTACTTCTGTTTTCTTGATGGGTATGTGAGGCTACAACCAGATAATGATCGCACCAGAAGACCAATAAAAGTCCACATTCACCTGCTCATACAGACCGTTTGCTTTTCGTCGCATGCTGTTTGGTTTATGCAATGCACCGAGCATGTTTCAGAGGTGCATGATGGCAATCTTCTCCGAGTATCTCGAGGATTCAGTAGAAATCTTATGGATGATTTCTCAGTTTATAGGCAAACGTATGAAGTTTGTCTGAAAAACTTCGAGAGGATACTAAAAAGGTGCGAAGAGACCAATCTGTGCTGAATTGGGAGAATGCCATTTCATGGTTAACGAAGGAATTGTGCTCGGGCACAAGGTTTCCAAGGAGGGGCTAGAGGTGGATAAACACAAAAAATTGAGGCCATTGTAAAACTTCCACCTCCAGCAAATGTGAAGGCTTTAAAGAGTTTCTTGGGACATGCAGGATTCTACCGTTGATTTGTGAAGGATTTATCTAAGATAGCTCGACCATTGAGTGTGTTGTTAGAGGCTGGCAGAACTTTTGACTTTGATTCACAATAACTCAATGTATTCAAAGTACTGAAGAACACATTAATTACCACGCCTATTTTGATTACACCCAATTGGACTAAGCCATTCGTGCTAATGTGTGATGTCAGTGGTTATACGATAGGGGCAGTGCTAGCACAGAAGGAAAAGACAATGTTATACCCCATCGCATATGCGAGTAGAACATTGAACTCCACCCAGGAAAACTACAATACCATAGAGAAGGAGCTACTTACGATCATCTTTGCGCTTGAAAAATTTAGATCTTACTTATTGGGATCCAAAGTTATAGTTCACACCAACCACTCGGCAATAAAATATTTAATGACCAAAAAAATGCAAAGCCGAGGCTAATCCGATGGGTTCTCCTCCTCCAAGAATTTAACATGGAGATAATTGACTGCAAGGGAATGGAGAACCAGGTCATTAACCATCTATCGAGATTAGAGAATCTAGAAGTAGACCGCATTCAGTCGGAGGTGAACGCATCCTTTCCAGATGAGCAGTTATTCAAACTTGAAGAATTACCATGGTACGCAGATATTGTCAATTTTTTGGTCTACGAGCAATTTTCGGAAAATTACACAGCCCACCAAAAGAAGCGGCTTATGCATAAATGTAAATCCTACTATTGGGATGAGCCAAATCTTTATAGAAGGGGACTAGACCAGATCTTGTGACTCTGTATGCCAGAGACTGTTGTTCAACGCATACTTTTTCAATGCCATGACTCACCCTATGGTGGACATTTCTGGGGACAACGCACAGCAGCAAAAGTGTTACAAAGCGGGTATTATTGGCCAACTCTATTTAAGGATGCTCGAGACTATTCTATGAAATGCGACAAGTGCCAACGCACAGGAAACATTTCAGGGAAGAATGCGATGTTGAAGAACATTATATTGGAATTGGAACTCTTCGACATGTGGGGCATAGACTTCATAGGACCATTTCCACAATCAAATGGTCACAATTACATTCTGTTGATCGTCAATTATGTCTCCAAGTGGATTGAAGCGATATTATGCATCGCAAACGATGCAACGACAGTCTCCAGATTCTTACAGAGAAACATCTTCACTCGTTTTGGCACCCCACATGCCATAATAAGTGATGAAGGCTCCCACTTTTTCAATGGCATCCAAACTGTTGCTCAAGTACAATGTCCGTCATAAGATCGCCACCGTATATCACCCCCAGACAAACGACCAAGCTGAGGTGTCTAATAGAGAAATCAAGCTGATTATAGAAAAGATAGTGAATCCCTCACGAAAGGATTGGTCCATCAAGCTTGACGATGCCTTGTGGGCATACAGAACTGCATATAAAACACCCATAGGCATGTCATCTACTGCTAAAATTAGAGCACAAGGCGCTGTGGGTAGTGAAGAAGCTTAACTTTGATTTGAGGACTGCAGGGGAGGAGAGAAAACTTCAGTTGCTTGAGCTAAACGAACGAAGACTTCAAGCATATGAAAATGCCAAGATCTACAAAGAATGTACAAAGCGTGGGCATGACAAACGACTGTGTGAAAAGAATCTCCAGGTTGGTCAGAAGGTCTTTCTATTCAACTCTAAGCTACGATCTTTCCGGGAAAATTGAAATCACACTAGTCCAGACCATTTATAATTAAAGAAGAATTCCCGCACAGTGCGGTCGAATTAACAAATGAAGAAGGGACTAGAGCATTTAAGGTCAATGGACAAAGAGTCAAGATGTATCACGGAAGAGACTTTCATCGCAAGAAAACCTCCGTGGACCTAAGGAATCCAAAATGAAGAAGAAACGAGTAGTCCCTGCATTGATATATGACACAAACTCATCAGGGACGAATCCTTTTTTTGAGTATTCGTTTGCTATGTTTCTTTCATGAACTTATCTTACTTTTTGCATAACCACTACTCTTTAGAACTACCAACTCTGTCTTTCATACTTTTAATCCTTTTGCTATTTAGCAATGATCGTAGTGAACGATTGCGATGGAGCTGCAATAACCTCAAAATCGCGACCAGTTCGATCAGCGCATCGCAATCGAGGAATCAGCCCATCACAAGAAAGGATGCGATCAAAGATGATGCGGGCAACAGAGCAAATTTGGGGGTTGTGTCTTTCCTTGACTCATTTTATTTCAATTTTGCTAAATTCTATTATCGCATCCTCTTTAGTTTGACTCAATCATTGAATTTTGATTACTTTATTTAGTCACCGCATTCTTCCCCGTACAAATTATGATTTCAATGATGAAATTCATGCCTTTATTTCTTACCATATGTACCAGAGTCAAATTATTTTCAGGACAGTCAATTCATGAAACATTTCTAAAAATTAGCGGTCTTCCATTTTCCCTACAAATCTATTTTTATGAAATTTCCTAAATCCATCGCATGAGTTATTTCATCTATCAACAATGAGGACATTGCTGTGTATAAATTTGGGGGTGCTAGTATTGTTATTTTCAACCTTGCTACCTTTAGAATTTCAATCTAAAAAAAAAAATTATTATAACGTTGAGATCGAATCCTACTTGTAGTTGGATGTCCACATGACACTTGTGAGGGCAAGCCAAAACGAAGGTAAGAATCGTGATCAACGTATAAACCAAGTGATCGCAACTCTGCTGTAATAGGCATGAGTTCAAACTGAGAAAGAGCGTCTTGCTCATAGTTAGATGCTCGTATGACACCCTGGGGGAAAGCCAAAGTGAAGGCTAGGCACTTGGATCAGCGCAAGATCATAAAAAGAATATCTAAATCGCGTAAGGTTAAAAATCACTTGGAAACACCCTGACTGGAGAAAATTTTGAAATAAATCATGCGATGTCCTGGAAACGAGTAAAGTTTTTTTGAAGGTTAAACTTGCGGTCCCTAAAAATTAGAAATATTTTAAGAAGAGATCAGGACAGAAATTAAGAAGGCATTGGTTCATGAAATTTGAATAAGGCACCTTGAGAAGTCTAGGTAGGGTAAAAGTGGTTGACTTTTTAAAGAAAATCTTCAGTTTATGCTTGAGGACAAGCATTGTTTTAAATTTGGGGGTGTGATAACTGGTAGAAATACAAGGTATTACAGTGCAAATAAGTAAAACAATGAGAGAATGCGATGGTAAAATAAGCAATATCATGTCCAAAAGCGCTAAACTGAAAGGAATTGTGATCGTAAGCGCCCTTACATAAAAGTAGTTAATTTACTTATTTTGTGCAGTAAGAATGCGATGGCACAAGTGAAATTTTGATCCAAAGGAGTAAAGCGTCAGCGCGCTTGAAGATTACGATCGCAAGTCATGCGATCGTATGCGATCGTGAGAAGTTCTTCTTCAAAAGGTGGGCGCATAAAGACTGTGCATCAAGGTGATAGCATAATAAATCATGATGGGACGAAAAGCTGATGATGGTCGAATCCGAATTTAATTGACAGGCCATTAAAGCCAAACTGTAGTAAGTACACTCAACTTTCGGTAACCATTAATCGACGCATCAGAGTAGGGGAATTAATGTCGTCCATCATTGCAATTATTAGAAAGGTAGGTTGTTTCACCTTGTGCTCTATAAATACCGAAGGCCACCAGGTTAACAAGTTAGAGAGTTAGTTAGTCTGTTCATGCACATACTAGGACATATGCTGAGAGGGCGGAGAAGAGCAAGGAGATGAGGAATACGAGAGATCATTTTAGAAAAAATTGAGAGACTGCTGGAAAGCGTTAAAAAGTAGAGAGGAAAAACACTTGCGAGAGCAAGAATATACATCTAGAACAGAGTTGAAGTGAAAAAGAACAGTGTGAAAGGCCACGGAAAGCAAGACATTGCTTACTGGGCTCCTTATTTCTCAATTCCATTTGTTATTTTGTATTCAGTACTTTATTTACAGAAAATGGAAATCTCATTTCAATCTATGTTCAATCTCTCCATACTTCACATGAGTAGCTAAATTTCTAAATGGGTTGAGAAGTACTTAGCTAGCATGACTTAAGATTTACATTTTATGCGATCATCTTGTCTTATGTATGGATCATTCACCCTTTAGATATACTTGAGAGAGTAGTCTAAAGATAGAATCTTGACTTGAGAAAGTCAGATTAGAATCTAGGCTTGAGAGAATCATATTAAAATCGCATAAGTAAGAAATAGAAACTTTGACATAAATTCTATTGCTATTTACACATCGCGTGTGCCCTAGATATAGGAGTGATTGTATGTGGTCACCTTGTTTTATGTGTGCATCATTCATCATTGCATCGACAAGAATAGAGGCTTAGACATAAGTCCTATCGACTTTTTCGAATACACATCGCATGCATCCTAGAAAAAGGAATTACGGCATTCTGCATTGAGAGATGGTGTGCTGTTATTTGTGTGTAGCATGATCGCATAACTTGTGCATAATCTGAGGATGTGTTAGCTAAACCCCTTCTCAACCCCTTCATCGCATACTCATTGTAACTCTACGATTTCATCAACTCTGCATTCAACTCCGTCGCATAGGGAAAACCTTAATCAAAATACCATCCACAACATTTGTTTTTACTACCGCAAGAGAATCAAAGTGACTGTCGCATATTTACATAGTAGTCCTTGTGTTCAACCCTGGACTTACCAAGAAACCTAATAAGGCTTATACTTGGGTCTTGTTAGGAAAACTTGCATGATCACCGCATATCACACATCACCGCAAACTCACATCTTAACGCATCACATTTAACACGCATCAACATCCAAATTCAAAGAAACATAAAATTAAAAAGGGAAGAAAATGAAAGCCCAATTCTTGACTGTCATCCTCAAATCCGTCATCACAGTCCAACGATCTCTTCAAATATCCACTCCCTTGAAGCTCCAACTTGCTGTCTCTGCCATGATCTCAAGTCTCCGTGGAGGCCTTCACGAATTGCCCAATTAAACCCTAAAACTAGCCTCAAGTAACCTCCACTCATTTAATCGACAAAAAGAAAAAATTATAAACAAAAGTTGCAGCGTTGTAACGCTGCCTAAAACACAGAGTGCGCTCGCCTGTTTCTTCCGAAGCTTCTGAGAGCATCGTGGCGCTACCCTATTTTTTATTCCTCTTGAGTCTTCATCATAGCAAGGCAACATTATGGATGGAGTTAGCATGCAATTAGCAGAAGCAGTTAAGATCATCAAGCACTCTAATTCGATCAATTTTAGCATCTAAGCAAGCATGTTCATAAACTAAAATAGGATTTCTGAAAACTAACCTCTGAAGAACTCTTTAATCTTCAGTTCCAGCTTGAATCTTCACAGTAAAACCTCGTAGATCACCACTTGATCTTCCCTATTATTCTCTAAGAATTTTGATTGGATGGTGGTATCCAAAATGAGTTGGAATTTGAGGGAAATTGGAGAGCAAAAGACTGGTCTTGAGCTTCAAGGTAGAAGAACACTTCTTTTTCCAAAATTCCAGAAAAAAAATTCATTTTTCATGTCTCCAAAATTCAATAAACTCTCTTGGTTTTTATCAAAATTACCATGCAACTCAGATTGCATCAATGAATGACACCAAATATGTGAGATTTGAGTGGAAAAATAGTGTCAAATGTGGGGAAAACCCACTGTATTGAATTCTGAATTAAAAAACAATTATTATTGAACTTTTAATTTTAATTTAGTTTTCAAAAATCAAATTAAGATCAAATTGATTTAAATGTTTGAATTTTCACAAAATTCTAATATCCAATTTTTTAATAAAATTAATTCAAATAATTAATTTTAAATAAAAATTATTTATTTAATTAAAAATTTTAATTAATTCAAATAATTCAATATCAAATATTAAATTATTAAAACACCAATTCTACAATCATGAATCCCTATTCATGTAATTAATATTTAAATCAAATTTAAATATTATCAAATTCTCCAATTTTGTTTAATATGGTAATTAATCGTGTAATTATATCGTATATAATTAATAATTCTCTTAAATCAAATTTGAACGTTTCAAATTTACTCATCACGCTATACTAAGTTTTAATTCGTTTGTGAGCTAGTAAGGGGCACTAAAAGAAATTCGGGCTTTAATGTCGGTAGGGCTTTAATGCTGGTTGGCAACCGACATTAAAGATAGTGTTATTAAAGCCCTTTAATGTCGATTTTAAACCAACATTAAAGGGCTTCAATAACACTAATAACACAGCCTTCAATGTCAGTTGCAACCGACATTAAAAACCTTTAATGTCGGTTGCAACCGACAGGCTTTAATCACTAAAGACCTTTAATGTCAGTTGGAACCGACATTAAAGCCTATTTTTTTTTAATTCTTAACCGACATTGAATCCTGAATTTGTCCGTTTTATCAATTATTGTCCGTTTTTTAAAGTTCCCTTGCCAAATCCATTTTTTCAGTAAAAAAAAGTATAGCATGATACATCATCATTGAATGCTATGGCTATGACATATTTTTCATATATGGATTATAAATCTATTATATTTAATCCGCAAATTCTGCTGTAGAATTATAATTTAAAAGGCGTACAGTAATTCAAGCCTTGAAAACACAAATTACAAGTAATACAAAGATTATGATTTTACAAACATTATGAGTTTACTGTCCCTCTCCACTTGGTAAGTATGGATCCCTTCATAATTCATCTTGAACAGAACCTTCAGCTTCAACAGTTTCTGGTTATAGGCATCTTTGACTGACCACTGTTGTTTAAAGGATCACAAACAATAAAGGTTTGGGTGTAAGCGTAACACATGCAACGGAAGATTGTATCCATTCAAATATATATATATATATATATATATATAAAAATGGATAAAATGTTTGAGACCTTACCCTTAGAAACTCTGCAACTTTTCCCAGCTAACTGTTGCTACTCGAATGTACTTTGGTTAAACACTTAGTAGAGTTCAGTGAGGTTGCAACCTAGATAATCATAAGTTGAGACGTTACCATAAAACTTGCAATGGCTCAAATTAGTATAGGCTTTCAGCATAAACATGAAATATGACCCAATGACAATGTTATAACATTATTTCCAGTCAGCTTGAATATGTATGCACACATATATTTCAAACCTCAAGAGGCAAGATTATCACACTTAACATAGAAAGAAAATTATCAAAATCACTACTACGTACAACTTCAACTTGCACTGCTTTATTGTTGTGAATGGATGCAACAGAATCTTCCGTGTAAGTTTCATTAGCCAAAGCTTTATCTGCTATGAGTTTCTTGTAACTAGAGCTCAAGCAACCCTACACTAGAATTCATTAAGAAAATGATGGTTATCTGTGTCTCTCAAAGACCCTCTTAGTTTCACATCAAAACCTTGTAAAAGAAACTACAACGTGATTTTAATCAAAAGAGATGAGTTAAGAAAGAAGCTTTATAAGACTACCACCTTGAGCACCACAAAAAGTTGAAAGACGGCAATAAATTGGGGTGGCTCTCTGCCTTGAAATATACGACCCTGCCAAAAGAAAAAAGCATATGATGAAGAAATTCCCAAAGATAGAAACTATTTATCACGTATACTTTATGTTTATGGTACCTAAACAGGCCTCCCTTTCAGCGAGTTGGACATTGAATTCGTCAACCGTGTAGCCATCTTTTGATCTTCCTAAGGTTTGAAATAATAGAAATGGTTTAACAGCAATAAACACATATGTTTATGTACAAATGCACTTAAATATGTCATGATATGAAAATATAAGGAATGAGAAAACATCTCTACACGTGTTTACAAGCAATTATTCTTTTACAGGAATCAAGAGTACTTTCATTAGATCAAGGAAACCATCTTCTATTATTCCCTTTCTTAGAGAATCAACACTAGTTATTCAACTGAATTGGCAAGTGTACCACCACATTCCAAGTTTAAGTATGTAACTTACAATAGTTAGATTTTCTCAAAATAAATCCTAAATGCTAACTAACCTCGATGCTATCCTTTCCAAACCAAGAGCACAAGAAATAATCTTCTTTCCTCTCACCAGAGTGGTAGGTGTAAAGAATGATGTAGCAGTCTCCACTATAAAATTTACCAATATCCTCTGCAAGCAATGGAGTTTTGGCACTGCCATTGATTCGCCATACCTAGAGAATGAAAACCATCAGGACCCCGATGGTTTCATTAGTTGCCATACTTGAATTGTTGCTTTTCGCTCCTCTACTTGCGCCACTCTTCCAACCCAAACAAATATTTCAGCACCACAGTCTAGGAGATAACACTTATTATTTTCCAGTATGCTTAGGCTAACAACTACCCACATCAAAATTGCTAGATTTCTCCCAACTACAGCAGCAAACTTCCAGTACATAGTAAAAACATATCCAAATGAGATACACCAAATCACAGTAAAAATTACCTTCTCAAGTGTCTCCTTAATTGCTTCATCACTCAGCTTCTCACTCCTACCTTTCTTAAGGATGTTATCACAAAAGGCCATAGACACATAAAAAGGCCAAAATCTAGGAGTAGAGAGACATATTGGAGTGAAACTATAGCTGGCTTTCATTGAGACATTTACACAAACAGTTGAGAGGTGTAAACATAAGAACAAAACTTTCATGCCAAAATGCATAAAGTAACAACATGCCTCTAACATTGAGACATTTTCTTTACAAGTTCACAAGGTTCTCAACCCCCTTCTCACAAAATCTCACCAATGCATGATTTCTACCATATAATCCTAAACCATATCTCATGTCAAAACACATAAAGTAACAACATGTCTCCAACATAATTATATGCACAACCAAACATTCTCAACAAGTCAACAAAGTCATATGTACCATATCACTTAATAACTCTTTCACACGTAAGCTATTACACTACTACATGACATCACAACATGCTATTATTTAGCCAAAACACATGATTCAAGATGATCAATATGTAGCCATAAATAATATATAAATTACAATAGAAGCCCGAAACATACTAGCATACAACAAATAGACTCCAGAAGTAGAATTCCACTTGCACAACGCGTATAAAAGTACTTCTAAACTATTTGAAAGACTCCCAAAGAAATTTTAAATCTCAATTCGGACACTTTGAATCAAGTCTAAACAAAACAGTCTCATATTCTTGCTGAAAAGTATTCGAAGAGTTTTTGAAACTATTTTGAATCCAAAAGAACCCAAATCCTTGCTAGTTGGTGTCCGAATTTGCTTAATCCTTGTCCAATAGAACAAAAACTTTGTTGTAAGCTACTGTGAGAGTCCTAAATAATGTTGAAAAAGAATTTATCACCGTTGACTGCTAATGTTGTCATTATACCGAGACTGTAGGGTTGCAGGGTTGCAGGGTTCTCAATCGCTAGTCGTCGCACACTAGTGTTATCGATGTGTGTTGGAAGAATATTTGGGTTAGTGTGGCCTACCATCGTTGGAAAAGAAGAAGATGTTGGAGATGGGGAAGGTGGCCAGAGAAGGATAAATAATTTACGTACGAGGCTAGTAATGGGAGTAGTAGGATTATGCACTATTTTGTGTATATACTTTTGCACATAGTACTCGCATCCCACAAAATCTAATTAACGAGGGCACTGCATATAAAGAAGTTGAAAACAATTGTTAAATTGTTATAAAGAATTCGAATGAATATAAATTGTTAAAAAATGAATACAAATTTACCTTTATAGGTTTCCATTTTGGAGAAGATCAATAGTGTTGGAGATCGTGCTTGGCTTGCCATGTTTTCAATCTACTAAATAGTTTAAAAACATAAATACTTCAATTAAGAGCTAAGAAAGTTCAATTACACTTACATATTTATAACTCCATGAAAATCCTCTTGAACCTTGCTTCGAAGAGAATCCAAAACATAAACACAATTTTATTTGTCTACAAATTTGGGAGGTTTTGAGAGATTAAGAGATGTAATATACGTTGTTGAGATAGACTTCATTATCAGGATTCTTCTTCTTTAGCTCATCCAGCAACTACAGAAGAATTGGAAAGATTTAGAATTTAACTTCAACTTAACAAGTAAAGTTACTACACACAGTAAAAGTTAGCAGCAAACCTCAGCCAGGCACATGGAGGGTCCTCCAAGCTGTATTTTCTCCATAATAATGTTGCGAGTTGCCGATAATAAACTCTCCCTTCACATGCTTTCGCTTGCTGATACTTCCGTGGTAATCAGATCCATGTCAATAGTTCCTGAAAGTTTATTGCAAAGAAGAAAAATTGAAGTTAGGATATGAGTAATCATTAATCAAATAAATCAAGAAAATGTAAATTTGTAAACAGTAAAGAAATCGACATAAAGATTTGCGCAGTTCACTTATAGCGTATTAGCTACACCCATAAGCAGAGAGAGAACAATTCATTATTGGAGAGAAATATCATATAAGGTGACTCTAGGGTTATTTGATTTACATATAATGCACCTCTTTAAGCCCTAGGGCCAAACTCGTAAATAATATAAATGCATATACAACTTCATGCAGGTCATTTGGAGCGCTAAATAACAGATTCATGGCATTCTAACTATATGGAAGTGAAACTATAAAGGATCTAAAGAGATTTGAGGCATCGCCAAACAGCTACCTGTAGAATGATCTGTTGCAGATTGTTGCATTGCAACTTCTAGAAGCCAGAATGACTTAAGAGCATCGCCCTTTTCAACCTGAATGCATTAGAACTTCTGTCTTGTTATACTGACTATGATCCATTATAATGAAAAAGGAAAAAAGCAGCTTCACTAACCCATTCTGAGAAACGTATTCGAGTAAGAGCTTCGCTTTATTGTACCTTTTTTTAGGAAATTGTCTTGTTTAGTATTGTTAGATGCTCATATTTTCTTGTACCTTTTTTGTACCTCATTTAGGAATTTAGAGTTAGTTAAAATGAGGTGTTTATTGAGAGAATTGTGGCTATATCTGGAGACGTAGTTGCAGTAAGTGTTCTTCAAAATTTTAACTTACATTTCTTCATTATGCTATAATTCCATGCTTTGTTTGTCATCCAAAATAATAATAATAAGTAAATAAATCTATTATATGTTCTCTGATTCATGTTGGTAAGTAAATAAGTGAAATAACTTATTAACCTGTATTTCAAGTAACATTAGAGACTATAAATGTACTATATTATTGAGATAAGTGACAATAAACGTATTAAGCTTCTCCGCCATGATATAAGGGTTCTTACCCATATAAAAAGTGTTAGGTGGCAATAAAGTAGAAAGGTTTAGTTCGTGAAACTCTGATTTTGGTAATCTTTAATGGTAGAAAATGTGTCGTTCATTTTTTTCCCAATAGCCTTGTTTTTACTTCTAGGATTTACCGAAAGATACTCTGCTATACAATTAGAGTGATTGTGCATAATAAGCAAATTCCAAAGTTTTCTTTTTTTTTTTTGCTATGTTTTAGGAAAATATGTGAGATGCATGACCAATTAAAGATAAAAGAATTTGAGATATTCTTTCTAATCTGAAACATTATGTGAAAATTGAAGATAAAAGAGTTTATATGAATTAATGTTTCTGATGTTTCTGGAATAGCACCGCAATTAAGAATTTCGGATTTGCTTCAGTGTGGTTATGTACTGAATACTCAAGTAGTTTCTATCTTATCAGCATAAGGTTGATTACTAATCGCTACAACAAGATGAAAGAGGAGCAAAATCAGCTTATGTACTCTGTTTCAAAATTCCAGGTAATCTCTCTTTGTTCATCTACAATTCCAATTTCCTCATTAATAACGTATGAGAACAACCCAAATCAGAACAACAATCAGAATAACAATCAGGCACAACACACCAATTGTTAGAGAGGTGGTTGATTTCAAGTCATACCTTTAAAACAATAAGAAAGCTGAAGAACGATCAGCGGCGAGCGAAGAAAGCTGAAGAACGATACACGGCGAGTGAAGAAAGTCGAAGAACGATCGACGACGAACGAAGAAAGCTGATAACGATCGACGGACAGCGAGGGAAAGGTTTAAGGATTGGGCGAGGTAAGGTTTCGTGATGGTGCGACAGAGAAGGGTTTGGGCAAGAGAAGGAGCGCGCGAGTGATTAGGGATATATTATTTAATAAAATAAGAAAAAAACATTACACCTTTAATGTCGGTTTTAAACCGACATTAAAGATCCATTTTTTTTAAAACCGACATTATACATCCGATTTCACCTTTTCCAACCAACATTAAAGCCCGAATTTCTTCTAGTGGGGACCTAATGAACCTACAAATCATGGACTCCAATGATCCAAGATTAATTGGCTAAACTCTTTAAACCGAATTAATCAACATTCGTTAACTACCAGGTCACTCCACTAAAGCCCAGTAGTTGCACTCCCCTCACTGTAGATATATTTCTGTCCACTCGATGTAATCATAATCAGTAAGTCAACTCTTCACAGATTGTTCATAATAACTGTTGGGTCAAGAGCTGTTTTACCCTGGAGATTATATCTTGTTCCTTAAGTCCCACTAATCCTCTAATGAACAATTGGTTTGTGATTCAATCACAAATCCGAGTCCCTCTCGAGTCAATGAGAGAGTGGGGCCTCTTGTTCAAGACCTGGAGTCAGTACTTAAGAGAAAACCTCTCTACTATCCCTAAAAGCGGGTAGGAATGAATTCCATCTTGCACCCTATGTCCCCAACTATCTACCTGGTCTTATCCCTGAAATGGAAGACTTATTGAATCGTTGCTGTTGAGTCAACCCTCACCCATACAAATCTAAGGTTAATCCTGAATAAACAGGAGTTCATAGTTAGCTCAGGATTAAGGTTAAGTTACCTACGTCATCGCTTTGAAATAGTCAGTCTTAAATAGTAAACAATGTTATAAAGTTAGAGTGACTTATTTCTTAGTCCGGTCTTATATAAACTCTTTGCATAGGATACCCCTACTCACATGTCTCCACATGAATGATTCAGGATTGCATCGTTTGTACCAAGATAAAGTGGGCTGCATCCGATAGTGTTTCCAAAATAAAGTACTCAGCCTTATCCATATACTTATAAAACGTTTTGGCTATCTTCTCGAATTTGATCCACTCTTATGTAGTCCAAGTACTTGATGCATTGGAAAAGAAGAGGAAAATAAATATGCAACTTATGTTATGCGTTGATCTCCATGCGTCGATGGTCATGCGTTGGACGAGAAAATATACAATATGCATTTAAGCATGTATGCGATGATCATACGTTCCTGCCACAAGTTTTCTCACTTTCTCGCCAAGTATAACGAGAACGCAAGTTTCTCGGGATGATCTAAGGTCAAACACAGGGACTTGTAACTTAATATTTGTGAAGTAATGCGTTTGAGGCAATGAATAAAAATAAAAAGATAAAAGTAAAGGATTGTGTGCTACTCCTACTCCTAATTAAACAGATTGAGCAATGGAAGTTTAACTATGAGGATTGGTAGAGATGCGGCAACTGTTAACGCGTAATAATATGCATGAAGAAATAGAATTGTGGAGGGGATAAATTCACCGCGGCATTAAGTTTGGTTACAAGGGTAATCCCAGCTCGCCATACTAACGCATCGCACACCTCTCGGTGGTCAGCCTCATGCTTATATCTCTATAACGCAAGGTTGCGTGAGCATAAGATTATTCCTATCTCTAGGAAGACTGCTTACTTTGCTTAATAAGTTCTACTACTTACCCTCTCGGGTAGTAGTTATAGCTACCAGCTCATAGACAAGCATTGCGATAGCCTCGCACTAAGAAAAGAGGATTGACTCGCTATACTCGCACTACGTACACCTATTGGGGGTTGCTATATGCGTTCTATCTCTAGGCTACATGATTGAGTATGTGACCACCTTTGATAACTAAATGATGAAGGTAAATGATGACAAAGATGAAGAAGATGAAGAAGATGGTATTGAAGGAACTAAAGAAATGCATTGATTACAAAATATGTTAATGTCTTAAGCCAAAATGTAATACAATATAGAGATATGAAGAAATATGGAGGGCTAGATGTAAGCAATATCTTGCTTTCATCAGGTGTCCGTCAAGGCTGCTGGTGCTACCATGGATGGGTGGTAGAGTAGTCTCTCTTAAGCTCTATCTCCAGCGAAACTCTGGTCGTCACTCGGAATGGGCTGTGGAGGTGAAAAGTCCTCAAAGAGTGTTTGCTCATGCTCTCATCTGTGATCACAAGGATCCGCCTTAAGGCAGAAGCTTGGATACCTTGAATTTAGGCTCTAAGGCTCTATTTATAGAGCTCAAACGCCGACAACATTGGTGGTCCTGCTCTGAGTCACTGCCACTTTTGGCATGGTAGGTGAAATATCAACATCATCTTATCCTTTTGATACTCCCAAGGTATGCGTTCATGCTTGTTTTTCCGAAGTACCAACATATTCCACCCACTTTGCGATCACCCTTCTATCATGGTTATTACTCTATAGCCGCAACATCCATCCGATGAACGCATGCGATCAACTTTGTGATGGTCCGAGATTCAACACATGCGATAGCTACGAAAATAGACATTTTGACGCAGAATAACGCATAAAATTGGGTTAGCAGAGATTTTAGTGCTGATCGACGCAAGCTCACTTTTCACATGAAGTCTTAGTATTATCAACGCATATTCTACTTGTTAGCCCTCATAATTCTAAATAAAAGGCTACAATAGCTTGTATTTCTACTAGCTATCAGTACTCATGCAATAACCATGGATCTTAGTTTATTGAATTTAGTGCAATTGACATATTCAATAACAGTTTTATTAAACAAAACCTCAATAACATCTTAATTAAAAAATAAAATATATTTAATCTTACAAACTGCAAGTTTTAGGACATACAAACCAACAGTTGCAGCGTTGCGCGTGACATTGCCTTATTTTTCTTCCTTAATGATTTCTTCCACTTTTCTCCTAGCCCTAAGTCAAAGTTTTGACATTTCTTAGGTGTATTTTGGTCATTTTATCCTTGAAATTACTTGTTCTGGTCCAATTGCTCGATTTCCTATAATTAAACATAAAAAGCATCAAAGATCTCAAATTAAACATCAAACTAATTAAATTCTTGTTGAGTTTTATGTCCTAAAACTCGTGGTTTATAAACATTAAACATATTCTTTTTTGCAATAAAGATGTTATTGAGGTTTATTTAGTAAAATTGTTATTGAATATGTATTGTACCTTTAAGAACCTAAAATCCAATAAACTAAGTACCCCTGGCTATAACATGAATTCTTTAACTATATGTGGAGACATAAAAGTGGATCAAGTTCAAGTATATAGCCAAAGCGATCTATAGTATAAGGATAATGCTAAGTACCTTATCCTAAGGACACTATGGATGCGACCCACTTTGTATTTGATACAAAAGATGTGATTCTGAATAGTTCATGTGGAGATATGCGAGTTGGGGCATCCTATGCAAAGAGTTTTCATACGACTAGACTACGAAAAAGTCACTTTTACTTTATAATGTTGTTTAATGTTAAGACTAACGATTTCAATTCGATGACCTAGGTAACTTGATCTTAATCCAAAGCTAACTACAAACTTCTGTTTATTTAAGATTATCCTTTAATCTACATGGATGAGAGTGACTTATTATCGCCGACTCAATAAGCCTCCAATTTTAGGGATAAGACCAGGTAGATAGCTGAAGATATAGTCCTGCAAGATGGAATTCACTCCTACCCGATTCTAGGGATAGTGGATAGGTTGTTCTCTTAAGTGCTTACTCGGGTCTTGAATGGGGCCCTACCTTCTCATTGCCTGAGAAGGACCTCATTTGATGATTGGACCATAAACCAACTTTTCATTAGAAGATCAATGGGACTTAAGGAACAAGATATATTTACAGAAATAAATTGGTAATTTTTGACCTAGCTGTAATTACGAACAACCTATGAAGGATCAACTTACTAATCATAGTTAAATCAAGTGGATAAAAATATATCTACAGTGAGGAAAGTGTAACTACTGAGCTTTAGTGAAGTGTCTCGGTAGTTAACGAATGTTGGTTAATTAAGTTAAAGAGTTTAGTCGATTAATCTCGGATCGTTGGAACTCATGGTCTGTAGGTTCATTAGGTCCATTAGATCTCTCTACTAGCTCATATCAGATTAAATCTTAGGTCAGTGTGATGAGAGAATTTGAAATGTTCAAATATAAATTAGGGAATAAGTATTAATTATATGTGATATAATTGATGTTTAAATTGTTGAATTAAACAATAAGAGAAGTTAAAATATTTAAATATGATTTAAATATTACACATGAATAGGAATTCATGTTTGGAATTTGTGTTTATTATTAATTTAATATTTGATATTAAATTAATTTTATTAATTAAATCGGTTAATTAATTAATTATTTAAAATTAATTTTATATCAAGGTAATTATTAGAATTAATTTTATTTAATTTTTTTTTTAAAATAAATTAATTTTATTTAAAATTTAATTATTTGAATTTATGAAATTAAAATTAAAATTGAAAAATAGGGTTAGTGGGAAACCCCCACATTTTCCTCTAATTTGAACACCTAATTTTCCACTTAATGCATGTTGATTTGGTGTCAATTTCTCATGCACTTTGATTGCATGATTTTCTCTTTAAATAAGAGAAAGTATTTGTTAATAAGTTCCATGCGATTTTGCTTTTTTGAAAAGAATTGTTCTTTCGAGTTCTTCACACCTAAAAATTCCATATTCTCTAAATTCCCTTCAATTTCCTCACAAATTGGATCCTACAATCTATTATAAGGTTGGAGAATAGTAAGGAAGACTCTAGCGATAGTCCACAGAGTGTTTGTGATTTTTTTTTAACCGAAGGATAGCTTTAATTGTGAGTTTCTTCAAAGGTTGTTTCTTAAACCCTATTTCCAAGTTATTTATGTACATGCTTTAATCTTTAAAATTAATGAAATTAGAGTGCTTAAGTTTCTAATTGCTTCTGCATGCGCGATTTTAACTTTCGTAATTCTAAGCCCAAAGAATGCATTTGTAGAGTGCATTTTATTGTGCCCCTCTTGTCTGCAATAGAAGCACACTCCACTGCTAGCCAAACAACGTCCCCAAAGACGCCTCTTGCAAGATCTACACACCAGTCGGTCTCTCACAACCATTCCTAACTTAGAAACTTGCTGCTTGAGGTGTCAAAGTGGTTTTTCTTTTAATTCTGGCTTTTCTGCAGGGGCTTTGCAGCTCCCTGTTCCATCTTCCTTTTTTGACCTGAGGAAGGATCCACCCCAATGACTTTAAGCGCTCGCTTCCTGAGTACAAGTCCATCTCAACTACTAAACAAAGTTCCTTTGCATGAATGATCGGTTTAAAGGTTCGCATAAAACCTCATATCTCGTCCTTCAAACCTTAGATGAATCTTTATGCTCTTATAGCCTCTATAGTGACCAACTCAGGAGCGAAATGGGATAGTGTGTCAAATTCCTAGCCATACTCCTCAACAATCATGTACCCTTAATTCAGGTCCAAAAATTCCTTCTACTTATTATACCCCAAGTTAGCAGAGAAGTACTTTATGTAGAAGTGCTCCTTGAACTGTTCCCACGTTACTAGTTCACCACCTATACCAATCGTCCTCTCTTTCGACTCCCACCAAACTTGCGCTTTATCAGTGAGCATGAAGATGACACATTGCATTTTCTGATCCTCGGGGCATTTTATGTATCGAAATATCATCTCCGTTGTTAACTGTCATAGCTCTACATTGATAAGGTCCTTCAATAACCCATTGAAGGTACGTGGGTTGTATTTCCTAAAATCCTGGAGGTGTTTGGCCTCCATAGAAAGGTCTGAGATATTTTAGTTATGTGTCTAGTTCTAGGCATGAACTTGTGGTGTATGGACCTGTGGGGGTGGTATTGGTTGGGACAGGGAAAATTGAGCCATTTGCTCGTCCATTATGTTCTTCACCTTACTTAGTACTGTTTCCATGATTGCTTCCCTTATCGCCACTACCATAATAGTATACTCAATCAAAACGGCTGCAGGAATCGATGTTTGCTTAACCGCAATCGAATTTCGAGTTTGACTTCGTGTCTGTGTTCGCTGTCGCCTTAACATAGAAGGGTCACTAGACAGTAAGGGATTCTCTAGTGCAGGATTCATTTTTCTTCTTCATATTTCTCCTTCAAAGTTCACACCGTGACATCTATACTTAGCCTCGAGGCATTTTTGCTTGTGCCCCCCTACGAGTGATGTTTGTATAGGTTAATACGAAGGTGAATGAAGGGAGTGTTTATAATAAGTGGGAGTGAGATGCGTAGGAACACATCCTTTGGTCTTTCTCATTAGTTGGTAGTAAATTTTCATGCTCGGCCTCGAGCCACCTTTGCTTATGTCCCCCTATGGATGGCATTTGCATGACCTTTTACTCAAACTCTAGAAATGGATAGGATTACTTTAGTTTTTGCCCCAATCGGTTTTTCCCTAAGATTGGCGCATTAGGGTGGAACATTAAAATCTAAAATGAGGGATTACACTTACAAGAAAATGTTAAGCAAGTTAACAATTTCTGAACCGAACAATGGTGACTAATATTTACAATAACAAAGATTTGTTATGTATATTAGTTGAGACGGTCCCATTACAGTGAAAGGGTACCTGATCACCCTACGGTAGATTTTACCTTGACTCACTGAAATATCATTACAAAATAGATTCAAATAAAGTGCATTAAGTATTTTGCTAAATTTGATTGGTTTTTCAAATGGGTAATGCTCGAATTCCAATATAAATAATTTGTATGTTTCAACAAATTCATTATGACTTCTATAGCAGTAAATTTACTCGCTGCTGACATACTTACCGGCAAAAATTACACAACTCGAAAAAATAAATTAACACGATTTTAATCATTGATAACCTAAGATTGGTTCTGATGGAGGATTTTCCTCCTGTTCCTACTCAAAATGCTCCTCGAAACATTTGAGAGGCATATTCGTGTTGGATAAAGGAAAATGAAAAGGCCCAAGCGTATATCTTGGCAAGTCTTTCTGAAGTCTTGGCCAAGAAGCATGCACCCATAATCACTCTCCGTGAGACCATGGAGTCCCTGAGGGGGATGTTTAAACAATCGTCTGCACCACTCAGGCATGACGCTCTGATACATTTTCAATGCCCGTATGCTAGATGGGGCATCTGTTAGAGAAAAAGTTCTCAACATGATGATCCACTTCAATATGGCGAAGATGAATGGTGTCATCGATACAGCCAGTCAGGTTAGCTTCATACTATAATCTTTACTTGATAGTTTCCTATAGTTTTGTAGTAATGTTGTTATGAATAGGATTGACTACAAACTGACCATTTTGCTCAATGAGCTACAGACCTTTCAGTCATTGATGAAATCCAAGGAACGGAAGGGTGAGGAAATTTTGCTTCGTCCTACAAGAAGTTCTACAGAGTTTCGACCTCTAGAACTAAGTCTATGTCTTATTCTTCCGGCACTAAAAAGTGAAAGAAGAAGAAAGGTGGAAAAGGGAAAGCTAACTCATCAGTGGCTGCTCAGAAGGGTAAGAAGGCCAAGGATGCATAGGAAATCTGCTTCCACTACAACCATGAGAGACACTGAAAGAGAAATTGTCCCAAATACTTGGCAGAAAAGAAGAAGGCCAAGCAAGGTAAATATAATTTACTTGTTTTGGAGTCTTATTTAGTGAAGAATGATGATTCAGCCTGAATAATAGATTCAGGTTGCTAACCATGTTTGTTCTTCATTTTAGGGAATTAGTTCGTTGCGGCAACTGGAGGCTGGGGAGATGATGATGCATGTTGGAACTGGGCATGTCGTCTCAGCTATAGTAGTGGGAGGACTTTGACTCTACTTATAGAAATCTTATATTTTATTAGATAATGTATATGTGGTTCTAGGCTTGAAAAGGAACCTAATTTCTGTAAAATGCCTACTAAAACAACATTACTCTTTAAATTTTCATGTAAATAAAATGTTTGTATATAAGAATGGAGTATATATTTGTTATGCTAATCCTGGATATTATTTATAGGTGCTAAGATCATTAGCAACTAAAGTCCTCCTAAATACTGAATATTTAAAATTGGGATAACTTAGGATAAAACACTTAAAATTTTTCCTAAGGAAAATGCCTATCTTTGGCACCTGAGATTAGGACAGATAAATCTTAATAGGATTTAGAGACTGGTCAAGAATAGATTTCTAAGCGAGTTAGAAAAGAATTATTTACCTGTGTGTGAGTTAGGCTTTGAAGGAAAAATGACTAAAAGATCTTTTTACTGAAAAAGGACATAGGGCCAAAGAACCCTTAAAACTTGTATATTCATACCTTTGTCGTCCGATGAATATTAAGGCAAGAGAAGGGTTTGAATATTTCTTCACTTTTACTAATGATTATTCTAGATAAGGGTATGTTTATTTAATGCAACATAAGTTTGAAGGCCTTTAAAAGTTCAAGGAGTATAAGGCAGAAGTTGAAAACGCATTAAATAAAACCATTAAAACATTTTGATCTGATCGAGGTAGAGAGTATTTGGATCTAAAATTCCAAGACTTTTTATAGAACATGGAATTGTATCTCAACTCTCGGCACTTGGTACACCATAACAGAATGATGTATAGAGGAGAAATCGAACCCTATTGAACATGGTTCGGTCTATGGTTTTAACATAAACCCTACCTATCGTAGCTAACGAAGATGTTGAGGATGTTGGGGATGTTCTAAAACTCGCAATTTGTAAACATTAAACATATTCTGTTCACAATAAAGACATTATTGAGATTTCTTTCAATAAAGATGTTATTGAAAATGTTATTGAATTGCATTCATTACTAAATCCAATAAACTAACCCACGACTATAACATGAATACTTAAAATTTATGTAGAGACATAAAAGAGGATCAAGTTTTAATATATAGCAAAAAAGATCTTGGATAAGGTTGGGTACCTTATCTTGGGGACACTATGGATGCGATCCGCTTTGTATATTAATACAAACAATGTGATCACAAAGTTGCTCATGTAGGGACATGTGAGTGGGGGCATCCTATGCAAAAGATGTTTGCATAAGATTGGACCACGAAATATTTACTTTTATAATGACCATTTACTGTTAAAATTGACTATTTCAATTCCATGACCTAAGGTAACTCGATCTTAATCCTAAGCTAACTATGAACTCCTATTTATTCGGGTTTATCCTTTAATCTACATAAGTGAGAGTAGTTCAACATCACCACTTATTAAGCCTCCCATTTTAAGGGTAAGATCGGATAGATAGCTGGGGATATTGTTCTACAAGACAGAATTCACTCCTACCCATTTTAGGGTTAGCGGATTGTTCCCTTAAAAACTGATTCCTAGTCTTAAACAAAGGGGCCACGAGAGGGAATCAATTTATTGGTAGGGCCATAAACCAATTGTTCATTAGAGGATCAGTGGAGACTTAAGGAGCAAGATGTATTACAAGGGTAAAATGGTAATTTTGACCTAGATGTAAATACGAACGACATGCAAAGGATTGATTTACTGATTATGGTTAAATCAACTGGACATAAATATATCTACAGTGAGAAGAGTGCAACTACTAAGATATAGTGGTATGTCTATGTAGTTAACGAATATTGATAATTCGGTTTAAAGAGTTTAGCCAATTAACTTCAAATCCTCGGAGTTCGTAATCTGTAGGTTTATTGGATCCCTCTACTAGCTCATAAAAGGATTAAACCTTAGAATAGCATGTTGAGAGAATTTAAAATTTTCAAACTTAGTTTAGGGTTTGGATTATTATATTTGATATAATTGACGTTTAATTATCGAATTAAACAGTGTTATATTAATTTAATATTTGATATTAAATTAAATTAATTAAATTAGTTTAATTAATTTTTCAATTTAGTAATTATTAATTTTTTAATTTATGTAATTCAAAATTGGATTAATTGTTTTTTTTATTTATTAAAATCATAATTATAAAATTTATTTAATAGAAATTCAATTTATTGAATTGGAAAAATTAGAAGTTAATGAAAGTGGAATATGAAGTGGCTACTTATTCTTTGAATAACACCTCAAGCCACTAAGTTGAATGGAATATGAAGTGGCTACTTCATGTTTAATCTCAACTGCATCATCTTATTCTATATATTGATGTTTTAGATTAGATTGAGAGGGCATGCAATTTGAAAATCAGAAAAAAGAAAAATCAGTTTTTCCTCTCAACCCCAACTCTCAAAACCACTTCAAATTCCCCTAAATTTGAAGAACATACTTCAATCTAAGGCCTAAGATTAGTAGAGAAGATACTTGTGGTGGCCTACAACAAAGATTGAAGAATAAACTCGAGGTGAATCCAGTCAATTTGGGAGAATCATCATAGGTATTCACTTGAAGCCCTAATATGCTAAAACTATGAATATGTATGCTAATTAACTAAAATTGATGTAGTTAGAGTGCTTAGATCTTTAATTGGTTCCATTTGTTGAATTTCAACTCCATCAATATTTGTTGAATGTCAACTCCATCAATTGATATCGGAGCATATTTTAAGTACTCAATCTGCATTAATTTTAGTATGGTGGGTGTTTTACATGAGTTGCATGAAATGGTTGCTAAAATGAATAAATTTTGGTTTTGGAATCTAAGTTTTACTTCAATTTGCAAGTAATTATTGTAATTTGCTCTTTGTTTATGGGCCTTATTATGTTATTAAGAGTCTGTAATTTTATTAGAGTCAATAGAGTTGCAATTAGGTTGTAATTGAATAAAATCTGAAGCATGCTCAGCTGTAGAATTACAAAATTGAAGCTTCTGTCAGACAGTGTTGCAACACTACCTTCATTACGTCGCAACACTGTTCTTCAGCTAGCCTAGAAATGACGGTGTTATCCCGTGGTGTTGCAACGCTGGGATGGAGCATTGCAAAGCTGCTTATCCAAGCCCAGTTCGCGCGTGCATTAAGGTTTAAAATCCCACCATACGAAGCATGTATCATGCATCGAAAGTATGTTATAATATGTTATAATATATAGTATGCATGATTTAAGGTTTCATTTATTTAATATAATTGTTATATTAAAATGTAGAATTCTTGATGTATGTTATAGTATGTCTATAATTTTATAAAGTGTTATAAAATGTGTTAGGCATTTAAAATCTATAACAAAGATAAGAAGTATGCTCACTTAGGGTTAACAAATAAAAATTTATTTTAAGAGTTAAAAAATAGGTCGTTATCTTGTAAAACGTTGGTTACAAACTCAATCGGTCTATAATCTTATCTAAGACTGGAGGAACTTAAGTTGATGGTTTACGGAACACCTGCTACTTGGGGATTATAGCTAAACTATTTAGCGTTGTTAACCCGATTTTATGAATATGCATGAGTGATGTGAGGTAATAAAATAGTTTTATCAATTAGACATCGTAGGTTAAAATCCAATTATAATCGTTATACTTGGATAATTCACCTAGACTTAGGATGTTTTATCCGACATATACCTAAGTACATAAATATACTCAATTCATTAGAACACTTCAGTGGGATATTAATTATATATGATATACTGTTTTTAGCTCTCATGTCCTTAAGAGTTCACACCGTGAGCTCTATGCTCGGCTTTGTGTCACTTTTATCGTGATCGCTCCATTCGAAAAGTGTTTGCATAGGTCAATAACAAGATGAATAGGGGAAGTTCGTAGTAAGTGGGTGAAGGAAATGTATCAACATATCCTATGTTCTATTCCATTAGTTTGAATCGTGAAATTATTATGTTGCACCTGTTGTCGTTTTAGGCGGCATTAGCTAGTCGTTTTTCCACGGCTATTCCCTTGGAGGGTTGTAACATAGGATTCAGAACAACTCAAACTTAAAAAATGAATAAAGTTTTCTTAGTTCTGTCTTCAACATTGTCTTTCACTTTGGGGGCTTGTTGACACTGTACTCTGAAAACTAAAAATGGAGGGTCACACTTACAAGAATTACTAAAGTTCTAAATTGAAAATGGTAACTAAATAACTATAGGAATAAGAGTTATTCTGGAATTAGTATTTAGCCAAGCAATGTCTTGCTTCGGTGAAAGACTATTTGCTTGCCCTTGGTAGCATCTATCATGACTCACTAAAGTATCGTTGCAAATAAATAATGAAATTAGGATACATTATTACTTTTGCTAAATTTTAGAGTTAGATACAATTTTCTGATAGAATTTGTTTTTGTTTCAACATGTTGAACTCAATTGTCCAACTATTAGCTTCGAATAAATTCGATGGTGAGGGTTACTCGAATTGGAAATCAAATATTAATACAATACTAGTTGTAGATGACACGAGGTTTGTTTTAACGGAGGAACGTCCTCCTGTTCCCAGTTCAAATGCAAACTGAAGTGTTCGGGATGCCTATGATAGATGGGTTAGGGCGAATAAAAAAGCCCGAGCTTACATCTTAGCAAGCATAGCAGATGTGCTTACTAAAAAGCATAAAACCATCGTCACCGCTAGGGAGATCATAGAGTCGTTACAGGTGATGTTTAGATAGCCGTCCTCATCAGTTCAACACGATGCTATTAAATACATTTACAATTTCCATATAGGAAGGGACCTCTGTTAGAGAATACGTCCTGGATATGATGGTCCACTTCAATATAATGAAAGCGAATGTTGTTGTCATAGATGAAAAGAGTCAAGTCAATATGATCTTGGAATCTCTTCCGAAGAATTTCCTAACTTTCTACACAAACGTGGTGATGAATAAGATTAAATACAATTTGCCAATTCTTTTAAATGAACTCCAGACTTACCAATTATTGATGAAAAATAAAAATCAAGAAGGGAAAGCAAATGTTGTTTCCCAAAAGAAATTTCAGAAAGGATCAACATCTGGTACGAAACCTTCCGAAAAGAAGTCTGACCCTTCAAATGATAAAAGTATCCAAATGAAAAAGAATGGAAAAGGGAAGAAGATAGCTTCTGCTAAGAAAAGCAAGACGAAAGTTGCAAAAGAAAAATGTTTCCATTGCAACAAGGATGAACATTGGAAACAGAATTGCCCTAAATATCTTGCACAAAAAGAAGTTTGAAAAGCCAAACCGAGATAAATCTTATTTACTTGTAATTGAAATATATTTAGTGGAAAGTTTTCATTTAACCTGGATACTGGACTCAAGCGCCGCTAATCATATTTGCACTTTCATTCAAGAAACTAGTTCTTAGAGGCAGCCACAAAGAACGAGATAACTTTTTAAAGTGGGAACAGGTGAAGTCATTTCGGCTCAAGCAGTGGAAGATCTCAAGTTATTTTTTGGAGATATTTACATCTTATTGGAAAATGTATATTATGTACCTAATATGAAAAGGAACTTAATTTCTATCCCTTTTTTATAAGAACATATGCACAAGATTTCTTTTGATATAAATGAAGTGTTCATTAGTTCAATAGGTGTTTAAATATATTCTGCTAAACTTGAAAAGAACTTATATGTGTTAAAACCAATTGAGGCAAAAGCTATTTTAAATATAGAGATTTTTAAAACAGTTGACACAAAAAATAAAAAACAAAAAAAATCTCCTAACGTCTTTCTTTGGCACTTAAGACTTAGACACATAAATCTCAATAGAATTGAGAGATTAGTAAAGAATGAGCTTCTAAATTAATTAGAAGACAATTCTTTACCCCTCTGTGAGTCATGTCTTGAGGGAAAATGACCAAAAGATCTTTTTTAGGAAAAGGTCATAGAGCCAAAAAAAACCTCTAGAGCTTGTACATTAAGATATTTGTGGTCGGATGAATGTTAGACCTCGAGGAGGATCTGAATATTTCATCAATTTTATTGATGACTATTCAAGATATGGCTATGTTTACCTGATGCATCATAAGTCCAGAACTCTTGAAAAGTTCAAAGAGTATGAAGTAGAGGTTGAGAACTTATTAGATAAAAAGGTTAAAATACTTCAATCAGATCGAGGTTGTGAGTATATGGATTTACAATTCTAGAACTATCTAGTAGAACATGGAATTCAGTCCCAACTTACTGCACCTGATACACCACAACAAAATGGTGCAGCAAAAAGGAAAAATAGAACCTTGTTAGACATGGTTCGTTCAATGATGAGTTATGCTTAGTTATCTCAGTCATTTTGAGGAAAAATAGAATTCAATCCATTGTTGCTTTTTATGATTATGAAATATGGCAAATGGATGTCAAGAAGCTTTTTTGAATAGTTATCTTGAAGAAAGTATTTATATGTCTTAACCAGAACGGTTCATTGAATAGGGTCAAGAGCAAAAAGATTGCAAGCTTAAAAGATCCATTTATAGGTTAAAATAAGTGTCTCGGTTCTGGAATATAAGGTTTGAAACTACGATCAAACCTTATGGCTTTGAATGTTGACGAACCTTGAGTATACAAGAAAAAAGTCAACAAGACTGTAGCATTTCTGGTACTATATGTTGATGATATCATGCTCATTGGGAATGAAGTAGGATTTCTTATTGATGTAAAGAGATGGCTAGCATCACAATTTCAAATGAAAGATTTAAGAGAAGCACAGTATGTTCTTCTGATAAAAATAGTTTGAAATCACAAGAATAAAATGCTAGCATTATCTCAAGCATCTTATATTGACAAGATGTTGTCAAGATATAAAATACAAAATTCTAAGAGAGGTTTATTACCTCTTAGACATGGAATTAATTTGTTTAAGGAATAGTGTCCTAAAGACACCTCAAGAAGTTGAGGATATGAAAAGAATTCCTTATGCATCAGTAGTCAAGAGCTTGATGTACGCTATGTTGTGCATATGCCCAGACATATGCTTTGCAGTCGAAATAGTCAGCAGGTTCCAATCCAACCTTGGATATAGTCATTGGACTGCTATTAAGAACTTCCTCAAGTATCTTCAGAGAACGAGAGACTATACGCTCGTGTATGGGGCTAAGGATTTAATCCTTACTGGATACACTAATTCTGATTTTCAAAATAATATAGATTCTAGGATATCCACTTCGGAATTGATATTCACTCTTAACAGAGGAGCTATAGTATGGAGAAGTATTAAACAGATTTGTATTGCTGACTCCACCATGGAAGCTGAATCTGTAGCTATATTCAAAGCAGAAAAAGAAGTAGTATGACTTAAAAAGTTCTTGACAGATTTGGAAGTCATTCCAAATATGCATTTGTCAATCACCCTATACTGTGATAACAGTAGAGCAGTTGTCAACTCAAGAGAACCAAGAAGCCATAAACGAGAAAAACACATCGAACGTAAGTACCATCACATCAGAAAAATAATACATAGAGGAGGCGTGATCGTCATGCAGATAGCCTTAGAAGACAATTTAGCTAATCCATTTACTGAGTCCTTCACGGCTAAAGTGTTCGAGGGTCACCTAGTGGGACTAGGACTACGAGCTTTATAAGTCTAGGGCATGTGGGAGAATTCATGGGTATATAGGTGCCCTATTTTATTGTATTTATGCTCTTATACTCAACATTGTATATAAAAACCCACTGGAGTTTTAGTCCAAGTGGGAGTTTGTTGAGAATGTCCTAAAACTCACAGTGTGTAAACATTAAACATATTCTATTCACAATAAAAACGTTATTGAGATTTTTTTTAATAAAGATGTTATTGAAAATGTTATTGAATTTCATTCATTACTAAATCCTATAAACTAACCCATGGCTATAATATATACTTAAACTTTGTGTAGAGACATAAAAGATGATCAAGTTTTAGTATATAGCCAAAAATGTCTATAAGTATATGGATAAGGTTGAATACCTTATTCTGAGGACACTATGGATGCGACCCACTTTGTATATTGATACAAATAATGTGATCTAAAAGTTTTTCATGTAGAAACATGTGAATTGGGGCATCCAATGCAAAAGATGTTTACATAGGACCACAAAATAGTCACTTTTCTTTATAACGGTCATTTGCTATTCAAACTGACTATTTCAATTTGATGACCTAAGGTAACTCGATCTTAATCCTGAGCTAACTACGAACTCCTGTTTATTCGGGATTATCCTTAATCCGTGTAGGTAAAAGTGGTTTAACATCATCGCTCAATAAGCCTCCCATTTTAAGAGCAAGATCGGATAGATAGTTGGGGACAAAGTTATGCAAGACGGACTTCACTTCTACCCATTTTAGGGTTAGCAGATTGTTCCCTTAAGTACTGACCCCTAGTCTTGAACAAAGGAGCCCTACCCTCTCGTGGCTAAGAGGAATTCGATTTATTGGTAAGACTATAAACCAATTGTTCATTAGAGGATCAGTGGAGACCTAAGCAACAAGATGTATTACAGGGGTAAAACAGTAATTTTGGTCTAGCTGTAAATACAAACGACCTGTGAAGATTGACTTACTGATTATGGTTAAGTCAAGTGGACAAACATATATCTATAGTGAGGAGAGTGCAAATATTGAGCTATAGTTGGATGTCTCAGTAGTTAACGAATATTGATTAATTTGGTTTAAAGAGTTTAGCCAATTAATCTCAAATCGTTGGAGCTCATGATCTCTAAGTTCATTGGGTCCCTCTACTAGCTCATAAAAGGATTAAACCTTAAAATAATATGTTCAGAGAATTTGAAATGTTCAAACTCGGTTTAGGGTTTGGATTATTATATTTGATATAGTCAGAGTTCAATTATCTAATTAAACGCTAGGTGGAGAGTTGACAATATTTGAATATAATTTAAATATTTAATGAGGTGTTATATTAATTTACTTTTTTTATATTAAATTAAATAAATTAATTAGTTTAATTAATTTTTCAATTTGGTAATTATCCACTTTTAATTTATTTAATTCAAAATTGGATTAATTGTTTTTTTTTTGGATTTATTAAATTCAATATAATCAAATTTATTTAATTGAAATTCAGTCTTAAATAAGTCAATTTATTGAATTGGAAAAATTGGAAACTAATGAAAGTGGGATAATCCCACTTATTCCACTTTGAATAACACCTCAAATCACTAAGTTGAATGGAATATGAAGTGGCTATTTCATGTTTAATCTTAACTGCATGATCTTCTTCTACATATTGATGTTTTAGACTAGATTGAGAGGGCATGCAATTTGAAAATTAGAAGAAAAATCAGTTTTTCCTCTCAACCTCAACTCTCAAAACCACTTCAAATTTCCCTAAATTTGAAAACCACACTTCAATCTAAGACCTGGGATTAGTAGAGAAGATACTTGTGGTGGTCTACAATAGAGATTGAAGAAGACACTCGAGGTGAATCCAGTCAATTTGGGAGAATCATCAAAGGTATTCACTTGAAACCCTAATATGCTAAAACTATGAACATGCATGTTAATTAACTAAAGTTGATGTAGATAGAGTGCTTAGATCCTTAATTACTTCCGTTTGTTGAATGTCAACTCCATCAGAGGATCCATTGTCTTACAAGAAGGTGATAACTTGTAGAAATACAAGCTATTGCAACCTTTACTTAGAATTATGAGGGTTGATGAGCAAAATATGTGTTAATATTGCAAAGGATTCATGTGAAAAAATGATCTTGCATCGACCAGCACTGAAAATTCCTGCTAACCCCTTATTATGCGTTATCTTACATCAAAATGTCTATGTTGTAGTTGTCGCAGGAGTCGACCGAATGTGCTGATCTCAATAAAGAAAAGTTGGTTGCATGCACTGCCACAACTATAGTGATAACCATGACAGAAGTATGATCGCAAAGAGTTGGTGGAATGTGTTGATCCTTCATGAGAAACGAATATGAGTGCATGCCTCGAGATTTCTGAAATCGTACAATAGATATTCTGACGCGCTTCCTGATCGTTGACCATGATGCAACGCTGACATTCTCGCTTACTGCATCATTAATGGTGGCTAATCAAAGCATGATTACTAATGTTGTCAGCATTTAAGCTCTATAAATAGAGCTTTGGAGCCAATATTCAAGGCATCTAGGTCTCTGCCTTAGGCAGATTCTTGTGATCATAGACAAGAGCATGAGCAGAAAGTCTTTGAGAGTTTTTCATTCCCACAATCCTTTCCTATTGATGACGAAGCTTTGCCGAAGATAGAGCTCGAGAGAAACTACTCCACCGCCCATCCATTCCACCATCGACAGCCTTGACACACATCTGATGGAAGCAAGAGATTGCTTATATCTAGCCTTCCACCTCTCTTTTCAACTCTGTATTGTATTACATTTTGGCTTGAGACATTAATCCATTTTGTATTCAATGCATCTCTTTAGTTCCCTCAACACCATTTACATCTTCTTCTTCTTCTTTATCATCTTTTACTTTCATCTCATGAGTTAAGTGTAGATTGCAAGAGTCATCGCATACTCAATCATGTGGTATAAAGATATGATGCATGTAGCAAACCATTGAGAGGTGTGCGTTGCGCGAGTATCATGAGCCAATCCAGTTTGCTTAGTGCGAGGCTATCACAATGCTTGTCTATGAGCAGAGTAGCTATAACCAACTGCCTCAGAGGGTAAATAGTGGAGCTCACAAAGCAAAGTAAGCAATGTTGTTAGAGATAGAATTAATCTTATACTCAATGCAACCATGCGTTATGGAGATATAAGCATATGGCTGACCATCGAAAGGTGTGCAATGCGTTAGTGTGGCGAGCTAGGATTAACCTTGCGACTGAACTTAATGACTTGGTGAAATTTTCCCTCAACTCTACTTCTCCATGTATCTCATTACGCGTTAACAATTATCGTATCTCTACCAATTCTCATAGTCAAACTTCAATTGCTTAGTCTGTTTAGCTAAGAGTATGAATAGCGCATAGCAATTAGCTTCTTTCTTTTTATTTTTATTCACCACCTCAAACGCATGATTTTGCAAACATCATTTAGTTACAAACATAAAAAAAGAATGGGGTGCTAATGAGAAGGTGAAAACCTTTAAGGCTAGACTTGTGGCAAAGAGTTATACCCAAGTTGAAAGAGTCGACTATAAGGAGACTTTCTCACCTGTTGTCATGTTGAAATCTACCTGGATCTTCCTGTCCATTGCCTTATATTATGACTATGATTTAGCAAATGGACGTCAAGACTGCCTTTCTGAATAGCAATCTTGAGGAGACCATTTATATAGAGCAGTCTGAAGGATTCATAACCCAAGGTCAAGAGCAAAAAGTTTGCAACCTTAATCGGTCTATTTATGGATTAAAGCAAGCTTCTCAATCTTGGAACATAAAATTTGATACTGCAATTAAATCTTATGGCTCTGATCAAAATGTTAATGAGCCTTGTGTATACCAGAGAATCATCAACAATTCAGTAGTTTTTCTAGTGTTATATGTAGACGATATTCTACTCATTGAGAATGATGTAGGTCTACTAACTGAAATTTAGAATTGGCTAACGACCCAATTCCAAATGAAAGATTTGGGAGAGATGTATTTTATTTTGAGCATTCAAATCTTTAGAGATCGAAAGATCAAAACGCTAGCCCTATCTCAGGCATCATATATTGACAAGATGCTTGTCAAGTTTTCGATGCAAAACTCCAAGAGAGGTTTGCTCCCTTCCAGACATGGAGTTATATTGTCTGAGGAACAGTGTCCTAAGACACCTCAAGAAGTTGAGGAAATTAGATAGATCCCTATGCATCAGTTGTTGATAGCCTGATATATGCGATGTTATGTACTAGACCTAACATCTGCTATGCGGTGGAGATAGTCAGTAGATATCAGTCTAATCCAAGATTTGATCACTAGACTTCTGTTAAGAATTTCCTCAAGTATCTACGGAGAACAAGGGATTACATGCTCATGTGGTTCTACGGATCTGATCCTTATAGGATACATGGACTCTGATTTCCAAACTGATAAAGATTATAGGAAATCCACATTAGGATCAATGTTCACTCTTAACAGGAGCAGTAGTCTAGAGAAGCACCAAGCAAGGGTGCATTGCTGACTCCACTATGGAGGCTGAGTACATAACGGCTTGAAGGTTGAATACGTTCATAATAGAGACTTACATTTCACTAGGATGACCATAGGTGTCATGACTTGAATCCTGAGTGAGTTGTTAACTCCTACCTATGAAGACATTCCGGGCTTGAACAATGTGGCGTCACACCCTCTCTTGGTTATAGTTGGACTATGACTTATTGTTCATTAGAGGGATCAGTGGTACTTAAGGAGTTAGATGTAACTACAAGGGCAAAATAATAATTTTGGCCCAATTGTACTTACGAGCAATTTGTGAAGGGTCATCGTACTATTGACTGGTTATATCTAATAGACACAGAAATATATCTATAATGTGAAGAGTGTAACTGTCGGTCTTTATTGGAGTGACTGATAATTAATAGATGTTGAATAATTTAATTAAAGAAGTTTAATTAATTATTCAAGTACCATTAGAGCTCCAATCTACAGGTCTATAAGGTCCCCTCTGTAGCTCAATAGAGATTATTAAGAATTGATTTTGGGTTAATTTGAATTGTTCAAATTAATTGAGAGAATTAATTATATATGATGCAATTAATTCAAATTAATTTTATATGATATAATTAATATAGTGTATTTGATACATTATAAAATTTAATTGAAAGGAAATAACTATTTGAATATGATTCAAATATTAATTATATGAATGAGATTAACATAATTAAATTTAGTATAAATGCAATTTATATTAAATATCATACATGTATGAGAGAAATAAAACTATAGTTTACATTGTACTTACTATAGGTTATGTGTTATATTTGATATAATATATAGTTTAATATATATTATATGATAAGGTGGTTATCATACATACATACATACATACATACATACATACATATATACATACATACATACATACATATATACATACATACATACATACATATATATATACATACATACATACATACATACATATATATATATATATACATAATCTATTAAATAAATTGTTAATTATTTTTTTAAAAAAAAATAATTTGGGAGGGAGTTATAATTCCCTCTTCCTCTTTTCTATCTTATTGCATTACGTGTAGAGGTAGTTATTTTTTATTATTCAAAATTATCATATTCTTCACAAAATCTCCCAAGTGAAGTTTCTTTGGGATTTTCCTAACTCTTGCATAATTTAAAAAATAATTTGGGAGGGAGTTATAATTCCCTCTTCCTCTTTTCTATCTGATTGCAGTACGTGTAGAGGTAGTTATTTTTTATTATTCAAAATTATCATCTTCTTCACAAAATCTCCCAAGTGAAGTTTCTTTGGGATTTTCCTAACTCTTGCAGAAGAAAAGTTTCTCTAAAAAATCACTCTTCCTCTTCCTAAAAATAAACACAGAGCATACACCTCCTGTTATTCTCATCCCCTACAAAGAATACAGAGGAATTTCTTGTGGCGCTGTCCTCACAAATTGTTCGTGACCGGTTCAAAGGTTTCGTGAAGAACAGTTCTGCAAGGGTAAACATTCTTTTCCTCTAATTTAAAGATGCATGTTGTAATTTTTTAATTTTAATGCATATTGTACGTTCTGTAGTTTCATTGTTCTATGAAAATTGAAAAATTGGGTTGATCCCCGATTCCACTACGGAACTTCATAGTTCTTTCACCTTCTTGAACCCGAACACCACAATACAAAACTTATTGGACACCTCCAAAGAAGTTTTCCTTGTTATTCTCAAGGAGAGTCAACGGCAGAGTTATGTTGGCTTGCCTTTTGGTAAGGGAAGAATGAGAGATCTAGAGAGGGAAGTTCTTTGACAAAGGAAGACGGTGATCTAAAAAGCAGAGAGACTTTTTCTCTTCAATGTTTTCACGTCAATCACACTGATCCTCCCTCTTCACTGCCAAAATACTCTATATGATATAATGCGTGAAAAATAACTCGACTCCCAAAAGAAGTTATTTCTTATATTTTAATTATAATAATAATAATATAATAAAAATCAACTATAAATTATATCATATATAATATATAACCTATAGTTTATATTATATCACATATAATGTAACCTATAATTTATTTTATCTCATATAATCTATAGTTTTAATATGAATCAAATTCACATCAATTTTAACCTATAATTTTTATACGAATATTATTCATATAATTAATATTTGAATCATATTCAAATAACAACCTCTCTCATTAAACTATATAACTTTAATATGAATTATATGCATATTAATTTTAACATATAGCTTTTATATGAGTCATATTCATATGATCAATATTTGAATCATATTCAAATATTTAATTCTCTCAATAAAACTTTATATTATAATGTATCACATAGATTATACTTTATAATAATGTATCAACATATATTATATTAATTGTATCTTATACAATTAATTCCCTTTAATTAATTTGAACAATTCAAATTAAACCAAAATTAATTTGATTCTCATTAATCCTTATTGAGCTAACAAGGGAACCTTATGGACCTATAGATTGAAACTCCAATGATATAAGATTAATCGATAAAATTTTTAATCAAATTAATCAATTTTCATTAACTGTCGGTCACTTCACTAAAGATTGACAACTGAACTTTTTTTACACTGTAGATATATTTCTGTGTCCACTGGATGTAACTGATCAATAATGTGTTGACCCTTCACAAATTGCTCATAAGTATAGTCGGGTCAAAATTACCGTTTTACCTCTATAGTTCCATCTAACTCCTTAAGTACCATTGCTTCTTCTAATGAACAATTAGTCATAGTCTCATTATAGTTAGACCCCTCTTTGGCCAGTGAGAGGGTGAGGGCCCTCATTGTTCAAGATCCATACTCAGCCCTTAAAGGAGCAAATCATCTACTTACCCTAACAAAGGAAATGAGTGAATTCTATCTTGTATAATTGAGTTCCCAGCTCCCCATTCAGATGAATCTCCAAAATAGTAAGGATATTGAGTTTGCGAATCTGGCCACTCTCACCCATACAATCAAAGGAACACCACTCATAGGCAGAAGTTTACAACTCATTCGGTATTAAGGTTAAGTCACCTATGGTCATCCTAGTGAAATGTAAGTCTCTTCTAGCCATAGTGTTATAAAGAGAGACTAATCATTTTATATGTAATAATTATTTTATTAATAATAATTTGTTTATACAAGTTTACAAACTATGAGAATATAAGAGAGATTTTGAATATCAATCCCAACAAATAATTGAAGTTTGAATGCCTTTTACCAAGAAAATAAAAGTAAGGCAACCCTTGTTGATGGCAAAATTTGTATAGGAATTCCTATCCAGATTTAAAGGTTGTATCAGATGGGTAGAGATTAGTTATCTTTCTTTTGGAGTTCAACTTGTGGTTTTTGTGTGTTTGTGGCGTTTTCAGGTTGAGAATGTAGTTTTGGAAGTGTGTTGATTTTCTTTGTTTTGTAGGATTGTATGATTAATCATATGTCTTTTATTTGTTTTTCAAAGTTTATGAATTTTGAATGTTGTGTGGATGGGTTGAGATAAATTATTCTTTAGGAATTCAACTTGTGGTCTTTATGTGTTTGTGGAGGTTTAAGATTGAGAACATGTAGTCTTGGAAGTGTGTTGATTTTCTTTGTTATAGCATTATAGGATTTTCTTTGTTTTGTAGGATTGTAGGACTCACCTTATGGTTTTTGTTTGTTTGGAGATGATGTTGGAAATGTTGGAGATGTTGTGTTGGAGATGATGTTGAGAGTTCTTTCTTCTATGTATTTATCAAGACATATTTCATTTGTAGACCATTTTGCCAACTTTTCTATAATAAAGAATACTTTTGACTTTGTTTGTTTGTTTTGTTTCTTATTTGAATATTTTTTATTTGCTTAATAATGTTATACATTTTATGTTATTCAGATGAAATTTTAAAAAATTAAAAATTAAAAAAAGACTATCTCCCAACGAAACATGCCGGGAGTTCTTAAGCCGCAGGGAGTTCAAATTCAGAAACTCAAACTACTAATGTCGTATATCAAGCGTCAGAAGTTTATATCAACTCCTGACAACATATGTTACCACATCGAGAGATGTTCTCTTGACGGATATATCCTGACCAACCTTCTGACAACTAGTTTGTCGTCGAGAGTGGATCTTTCGATGCATGGTTTTTTTTTATCATTTTTCGACGATTTTAAGTGTTGAGAAAGGGGTGTTTTCTTGTAGTGGAAGATTCACTTGACCTTCACATGCCTACAATAGTAAATTTATAATTTGGGAAAGAAAGACGACCTACAAGATAAAGAAGAAGAAAATACCAGTGTGATGCCTACTATAGAACCTATGATGCATATATTAGTATTTAGTAAAGGGCCAGAGCAAGTTAGAAATAAGAAGAAGAACTTACCTTGGGTGATGCCCATGACCCCTTATTTATAGTGAGGTGGACCTAGGGTTCCAAATCTAATTGGGATTAGGGAATGCAAATTCGGACAGGGCAAGGGGGCTTGGATCATGGTCCACGAGAAATGGACCTTTAGAGATGGAAAGAGGCTCGGCCGAGGAGTGCATGTTGGATCATTTGGCCCAACAAAGCCACTCGCCACCGAGGTCGAGGTGGGCAAGTTGGGTCATTTGGTCCAATGCCATTCATTTCTCTGGTCTCTTCCTCCATCAGACCATTAGCTCGTTTCTTACACTCTTCTAGTCCTTACGTGACTGTCATTATTTCGATTTTACCCTTAGCAATCTACCCTCCCGGATTTGTGATTCTTTGGTCCAAAAGTGGCCCATAAAAATCCTATTTTTATGTTAGCCAATGGATAGAACAATTATAAATATTATAAAACTTATATATTAAATTAAAGAAAAATAAAGGAGAGATAAAGTGTCAAAATTAAATTTTGGGAGGAGTCCAATCAAATCCCAAAAGGAAGGATTTATTTGGGGTAGTACAATAATTTTCTTGTGTCACAACATCATAAAGAGACATACAAAAGAGACATTCAAACACTTGGATGAATTTAAAATTCTATTGTCGAAGAAAATGCGCCCAATGACGTCTAGCTAGATTCAATTATATTGTTGGTTGTAGGGAGAATAGTGTTTTTAAAGATATGCTTAGTTATAGTAGTCTTGTGGTTAAAATGTAGGCCATTTAGGAGAGGTCCAATAGTACTTTGTGTTGGATTTTTGGAGTTTGGAGTGAGAGAAAATAGAGGAAGACATATCTTTTTGAGTACTTAGAGGTGAATATATATACAATTTTTAGGCAATATGTTTACATATTTGTAATACCATTCTCCCGTATTATTCTTTCAATTTTATAGTATAACCCACAAACATATTAAAAAAGGAAACTACAAAACCATGAAATAGCATAGTTAAAAGGGTGAACTTTATAAATTTTGGTGTCATTATTATTATTGTTGTTATTTTTGGAAAAAAGGTTGTTATTTATAGTCATTTAATTTTATCCTACTTTATTTGATGGACCAATAGATCATTATAAGAGATGGTTTTATTTAGATTAAGTATGATGGCCAACTTATAGACTTAACCATTAAAACTAAAGATATCAATTTCTCATCATAAAATTAACAAGAACTATAAAGACAGATTCTTAGGATCGGCTAAGGAAGTTAAAAAGGCCACATAAGCCAATTTCGTAGGTTTCATGAAGGTCGATTCATATGGTTAGCCATAAGGGTCAGTCTCTTGGTAGACAAATTATAACCAAGTGTTGGTCTATTAAGCCAACAACTTGTACTTGAATCTATTTGTAATGACTAAATTAAGTTAGTAACAGTTAAATTAATCATTCGAAAGATTAATTTGCTAAAATAATAGTTATGTAACCATTTTTCTATATAATTAAAAGTGTTCTAAACATTTGAGTTATGCTGAAAATGATTTGAATTTTCTGTTCTCTAACTATCTATCTCTAAATAATTACTAACTTGATCGTCAGAGAGTTGGTGACTAAGTACCACACACGTGTAAGGTATTCTATTGTGCATGACAATCGTTTAAGTCCTACTGTAAATTACAAATTCACAATTGATACTAAAATTCGATATCAACAATTACATGTTAGGTAAGAAAAAGAACTACACATGTTTTCATATAAGTTAATCGAAGTATATAATATTCAATTGATAAGAAATTATAAATTTATAACATTGAATAAAAAAAAAAAAAAAAGTCAAAGGAATCTCCACCTTCACGTATGGTTAGACTGAAAAAAAAATCATATAAAGATATACAAATATCTGAAAACTTTCTTTAAACTATACTAAGTCGGCCACAACTCTCGCATTTGTTTTGTTCTTGGGGACTTAATGAAAAGAATTTCCTCTTTTGAAAAAAATTGCTGTATCAAAAGGAACTATTTTCTCTTTACAAAGAGAGAATTTTCCATAAATGATGAAAGAAAAAAATATTAATGGGCAGTATCCTTGCTCAAAAGGACCCGAGAGAGGCCTGCAAATTGAAAATGAATATGGAATAAAATATGAATTGTCATATCATATGTATTTATACTTTTGATGCTTGTCACATCATATAATCCTAAGTGTTTTTAAGGAAAAAACAATTACACATAAAACCAAAACTTGATCATAAAATAACTGTTTGTCAATTTTTTTCTGGAAAAGGAAATTCAAAACTGTCATCAAATAGCTTTTAATCAGTAGATTACATTTTTTAACCCCATATTTCATTCTGAATTTTGATTCGATTCCCTCAAATGGAGCTTACTAAACATGTGGCATAAAAGTTGAAAAACAAAAATTTTCTAATTTTCTTTTACGGAATCATGTTAAATTTATGACCAAACTAATTTTTCTAATCTTCTTTTAATCCTATCATGTCAAAACTAATGAACTAATCATGTTAAATTTAAATTATAAACGATTAACTAAACTTCAAATAATAAGGATATAGAAACTAAAAAAGTAATAATTATACAAACTTCTTAGGGGTAAAATGGAGAAAAAAAAATGAAAAAGGAAAAAGAAAGAAATGGACCCCTCTCCTCTCTTCATACCACAAATTCACATGCTGCCCACTAACAAATGGGCGGGGCATACATTTGATGGGACATTAACCCAAGATCAAGAGGGCACCATTCATCCAATTACAATTAATTAAATCCCTCTTTTCTTAAAGACTGAAGAAAAGAAAAATGAATGTAATCCGTATTAAAATGAAAATGAATCAAATCAAGAATCCTTTAATGGTACAAATTCAATGTACAAAATGAGATGCTTTTTTAATTTAGCTTTTGGTTATGGATAAAGATGAAGATGATGGGATTTGTTTTATGTAATGATATTGTGTTTGAATTGAATACCTTTTGGTTTTAGTTGTGAAATGGGTGTGTGTAAGAAAGATATGGGAAGTAGATACAACTACTCCACTCAAGTCAACACACACTTCCATTTCAATTCCAACTAAAGTAAAAAAGAAAGAACAGTACTTAGATGTAGCATAATTAATATATTTCCATTTTTCTGCATACATCAAAAAAAATAATGTGACAATTTTTAATTTGATGCGGTAGGGATGGTACCTAAATTTTTTTCAAAAAGAAATAAACAAAGTGTATGAAATGAGAGCCTGACTTTCCATTGAAAGGAACAACCCACATGACATTTGGCTTTGGGGTTTGGGGATAGACAATGAAAGCAAATAAATCTCAACCTCATACATGGAATTTCCCTCTCCTCAAACAAGATTTCCCCTTCCCTTCCCCTATTTTTCCCCCCCAATTTCAAATATATTTAACCAAAACTATTAAAAAAAATTTTTTATATATATATATAATAATGGGTCCTACAACAGTCCTGCCCCTCTTCACCTACTATTTGTTATGACGTTTCACTCCCCTCCCCATCACGTGTTCCCATCGTTTTTTAAAACAGATTATGATTCATTTATACCTAATTAATCTCTTGCTGTTTGCCAGACGAGAGCGAGAGCTTTGTTTCAACTTCAACTGAAATTTTCACATCAACCTTTTTTTTTTTTCTTTTTTTCCAAATATGGAACAATATTAAAAGGAAAAAAAAGACTTTATAGTCCTAAGTCAATGGTAAAATAAAAGGTAATATTAACAATTTTAGAACCTTTTTCAAGTGTATCTACGTATAATTTAAGTGTAAACATAAGATATCTGAAGGATCACAGAAAGAGTGTCGTAAACCTCTCTCTATCAATCAAATAAAATTTGAATTATATCAATCAATACAATCTATATTACTAAGTACTACAACTCGCAAGACTGGATCGGTCCTCCAGAAGCACAAAGATTAATTTTTCAAATTTAATTCTTTAGCTAAAGTGGTAAATGGGAGTTTTTTGTGTGGGTTGAGAAGCAAGTGTAGAAAAATAAAATGTGGAATGTAAATTGCAAGAAAAGTAAAAGTGACATATTCTAGTTTTTAGAGGTATTCCCAATTGTTTGCTTCATCATAGATTCATCGGACTAACTTGGATATTGTCTAAGTTTAGCCAACTCACTTAGAAAAGCTAGGTGAGAGTCCATTTATCAAATTAGTCAATTTAATTAGGATGCTTATCAGATGAGAAGCATCCTAATTAATTTGGACTGATGCATTAAGACTTGGGATTATGCTAAGGCGAATGTTCAATTTTCAAGCGCCTAATTAAACATTCAACGTGATTCTTCTTAGGTCGATAGAGAAATGCTTTTCATCATAGACAACGAATCACAAGTCTAACTAACCTTTTACTACCTTTGATCAAATTACAATTATATGGAACATATTGTGATTTATTGCCTAGCTAATAATCGTACATCCTCAAGCAAAAATACAACAAGAAATATGCAAAGACAGTAAAGAGTCCAAAGACAAAATAGAAACAATAAAGATTAAGAGTTTAGCACAGGTATCATAATGTTACAATTGGAGAAAATCTCAAAAACTAGGAATTATGGATCCTTACCTTCCCTTTAAGATGAGAAAGCTCAAACTCGCCATCTTTCATCCCAATTACTGAGAAATATTCAACCCAAAGTCTAAAACTAATGTTTTAGATGAATAGAAGACAAAAAAAAATAAATAAAGAAAGAAAATGAGTGGTCATTCATCCAAAACGGCCACCCGGATCAAAAGATATGATTAAAAAACCTAAGAGCATATTTTATATCCATTCTAGGCTACACCCTTTTTTAGCATTTTGTGAAGAACGTTGTGTCGTAGCGCTGTAGGGTGCCACGATGCTCTCTGGAGCAGATTTGTCATTTTCTCTTTCGTTTGAAGCCTCCAATGCCACTTTTAGCTCCCACTTGCTCCAATTTAATCTCGAACAACCCGTAACATTTTTGAATGCATGTATTATTCGAGATCCTACAAATATAAACATTTAAGTACATTAAATATCATAAATGAGAAAGATTACAAGCACTAATATAGTACATTTTGGGTGCTATCAATGTCTCTAGATTTATCTAAAAGATTGTAAATAAGTATTTCAAAAGAAATGATCTAGAAACATTCTAGCATGTCTTCAGGAGTGGATAATATCGTAGAAATATCTAGAATAGGTCAGATCCTATAGAAGTCTAGAAAATCATTTTTCTTGAGCTATATGAATCTCACACCTATAAATAGGATTGTATGCCCATTTGTAAGTGAAGTAAAGAAAGCAAAGAAAGGAAGATATAAGAAAAAAGCTAGAGAGTTAGACAAGGAAGAGTGAGTGAGTGAGTGAGTGAGTATTGAAAGAGTGAGAAAGTACTCTCAAAAGTGTCAATCTTTACACGTTCTTAATAAAAATTTCTTTCTTTCAAATGATAAAACATTTTGTGTCAGTTTCTTCCACAATCAAGACATAAACGATAAAGATTAAAAAAACAAGCTCATAATCATAATCAACATGAAACACATACACCAACTAGTGAATGGAATACATAATACGATGTTCATGATCTAGAGCTCTAAAAGGGATCCCAAGTTAAGAAACTTAAACAGTGAAGAAGAGAGGTCCTCGAAAGCAATTTTCCTTGCCTTCGTATTGAGGGAGGCAAGAAAATTTATATAGATGAATCCCTAATTGAACAAAGAATAATAAAATATACACAAAAAATGTTATACAAATGGCACAACATAAATGGTTAATCCATAACCACTACGAATCTTTCTTAACCAAATTTGTTATTGAAATATTCTCCATATTGGATGACACACATCTGCTGATTGGGATGGACTTGGATGATTTGGATGTGCTAACTTAGTTTGACTTACTTACAAGGAAGTCTCCCTGTACTTCCTTGATATCTCCCCTCAAACGAGGGGGTAGTGTTGAAGGGATCGAATCATGTAGCGGAAGCGTCTCGTGCTAGAACACCTTGCATCCCCCGATTCAATTTTTACATTAAAAAAATCATTATACTAAACGGAATAGATAAATACGTAAACTAGCATGCTATTGGAGAAAGGATTAGAACGATTCTTACCTTTGTAGATTCCCCAAGTGCCACGAACAATCCTCTCCAAGGTGCCAATGAATAGATCTTCAAACGGTCTTGATCACGAACAACTCCTTGAGCGATCTCGAACACTACCACAAGAGTTACCTCGTTATTCTCTAGGATTCTAATAGAGGGATATGTGGTATCCAACCATTGGGAAAGGAAGAGGAGAATAAGGTTTTGGAAAGTAGAGGGGATTTATGGCTTAGAGAAAATTATGCACAATAACACTAAAGAAGTTGTGTATTGTCAGAGTTTCTCTGCAATGAGAATTGCTTATTCAATGTATGTATTCCCAAAGGGCCATGAGGAGGTCTTTATATAGAAAAGGGTCATGCATCTTTCCCAATGTATTTTTATTTTCTAAAGTTAATTAAATAACATTTATTTAATTAATTAGCCAATATAATTAAATAACACTTATTCAATTAATTAGTTCAATTAAATAACACTTATTTAATTTGTGTAATTAAATAACACTTATATAATTTTGATTTGCACAATAATTAAATAACTACTTATACATTAAACCCAATTTAATGTAATTATCATATGTCCCATGTATATGTGCAAAACCTCTCTATTAATCAATTCTTTGAATTTAAATCTAATTCACTTGAATTAATTTAAATTCTATTCAACTATTACTCTCCATTTTAATTATAGATCATATCTACAATTAATTATATATTAATCACATTAATATATAGTTTCTTCAAATTAATTTGAACAATTCAAATTATCCCTCTTAAGTATCCTCTATTGAGGTAACGAGGGGACCTGGTAGACCTATAGATCAGAAGCTCCAACGATATGAGATTAATTGGTTAAACTCATTAACTAAGTTAATTAATATTCGTTAACTGTGAGTACACTCCACTAAAGACTCACAACTGCACTCTTCTCACTACATATATATTTCTATGTCCATGGATATAGATCAATACCAGCAAGTTAATCCTTCACGAGTGCTCATAACTCCAACTGGGTCAAATTATCGTTTTACCCTTAGGTTACCCTCTTTAAGTACTAGTGCTCCTCTAACGAACAACTTGTTTATGGTCCAACCAATAAACAGAAATCCCTCTTGGACCAATGATAGGGTAGGGCTCTTTATTCAAGTCCCAGAGACACCACTTAAGGGAACACTCATCTATTTACCCTCAATGAGGGAAGGAGTGAATTCCATCTTATATTATAATGTTCCTAACGCAACACTCGGTCTTGTCCCTAAAATAGTAGGCATATTGGGTTGGTGATCTGGTCACCCTCATCCATGCAAATCAAAGGACAATCCCTCGTGAACGGAAGTTAATATACTCAAGATTGAGAATAGTCGCCTAGGTCATCCTATTGAAGTGGGAACCAAACTAGTCAACGATGTTACATTTAGTGGTTACTATTTCACGGTCCAATCTTATGCAAACTCATTGCATAGGATAACCCCACTCGTGTGTCACCTACACAAACACGTTGAATCATTACGTTTGTATTAAATACAAAGTGGGTCGGTTCCATAGTGTTACCAAGATAAGGTACCACTTAGGTTGTATCTTGAATATTGATCCATGTATGTCTCCACATACAGTTCAAAACTCATAAGACAACCTTGGATGATAGTTTATTAAATTTAGGGTTATTAAGATAAGATAGACAACAATTTAAAAATAACATTTATTGATTTAACATCTATAACACTTTATTGATGACGGTCAATTAATAACATTTACTATTTACGAGTTTTAGAGCATAAAACTCAACAAATTCAACAACCCCAAGTTTGGATCTGAGGCTAAAAAACTGAGAATGAGTCAGTGTTTTTGTAAGGTAGTCTGCTATCTAATCAGATGAGGGTATATAACGCATGTCCAACTTCCTGTTTAACACTTGATCATGAACAAAGTGTATGTCAATTTCGATATGTTTTGTTCAACATGAAAGAAAATGTTGACGGCTAGTGCTCTGGCACTCAAGTTATCGCACCAAAGTGTAAGAGTCGACTTTCGTGGCATGCCAATTTCTCCAAGTAGTTGTTGTAACCAAATGCTTGCATGTGCGAGGGCCAGATACTCAGATTTCATACTTGATCTAGCTACCACTGATTGTTTCTTGGAGGTCCACGAGACAAGATTTCCACCAAGGAAGACATAATACGCAGCAATGGATTTTTTGTCATCAATGTTTGCTGCCCAATTAACATCAGAAAAGGCAAATATATCCATGGTTGAATTGGATTGAATGTGTAGGCCATAATTTTTAGCACCACCTATCTAACATAGGACTCTCTTAACGGACTGCCAGTGCACATCAGTGAGCTATTTGAGGAATTGACTAAGCTGATGAACTATGTAGGTGATGTCCGAGCGAGTGTTGGTTAAGTATTGTAGAGCTTCAATTGTGGAACAGTAAGTGAACATGTCTTGAAGATGAATGCCATCAGTTAAGGACAGATGACTATTCATAACACTTGGTGTAGGGGCTGGCTCCACATCATGAAAGTCAAGTTTGAGGAAGAGATCATTAACCTGTTTTTCCTGATTTAGGATAATACCATTGTCCAAGTAGTGGATTTGAACACCCAAGAAGTAATGTAATGTGCCAAGATCCTTAAGAGCAAACTTACTATCCAGAACCTTAATCAATTTGGATATTAGTGAGACATTATTTCCTGTGATAATAACATCATCTACATATACTAGTAGCAGAACCACATCAGAACCATTGCAAAGGATAAAGAGAGAAGTATCTTACTTGGCATTTTGAAAGCCCCATGATCACAAAGCATCCTTAAAGGTGTTATTCCATGCCCGAGGTTCCTGTTTAAAGCCATATATAGCTTTATTTAGCTTGCATACATGGTTTGGGAAGCTTCTATTAACACAACTTTGAGGTTGATACATATAGACATCCTCTTCAAGAGTACTGTTTAAGAATGCATTATTAAAGTCAAGTTGTCTAAGCCTCCACCCTTGAGAAGCAACAATGCTAATTACCACTCGAACATTAGATGCTTTTACCATAAGAGTAGATGTTTTTACCATAAGACTGAAGGTTTCAAAAAAATCTACACCTGCGCTTTGGTGAAAGCCTTTGGCAACTAGGCGAGCTTTATAGCATTGGATAATGCCATTAGGGTTTCTCTTTATACGAAAGATCTATTTGTTGTCTACTCCATTTAGTAAGGGTGTGGAAGGTACCAAAGTCCATGTATTATTGTTCATTAAGGCAGAGAATTTAGAATCCATTACAGCTCTCCACTAACGTGTTCTGAGAGCATCCACAACCGGTTAAGTGAGAGTCCGATCTTTTGAAGCTTAGAACAGTCATACCTTCGATTTGAATATCTCTACCTTGCCATGGGTAATCATGGGATGGCTAGGTAATTGAATATTAGTTTGTTGGTTTACTGGAACAGATGAAGGTAGGGAAGGGGAAGTTGGTTTAGTGAAGGGGTCAAGAAGGATTGGACTGGGATTAGGAGAATAGTGTACTTGTAGTAAGGGAGGTAAGGAGTGTTAATTCGGTGAAGATGGTTGAGAAATGGCACTGTAGAGGATGTTGGCAAGTGAGACACCCAATTTGAGATTGGAGATGGTAGGTTTGCTGGTTGGTGAGGGATATTGTGCTGAGACAAAAGCTGCATTTGAGAGAGATTAAAGACAATTTATGTGTGTGACAAGGGATTAGTCACCGTAGAAAAGTGTTGCAACCATGAGATAGGAGAGGAGCGTTGTGTGTTTTTGGTAGCCTGAGAATTGAGTTTTGGACAACCTGCAAAATCATACTTGAAGGGAAAGTCAGGTTCATTAAAAACAACATAATGAGATATAAATAATAGGTTCAAACTGATTCAGACATTTGTAGAATTTGTGGTGCAAACTGAGGCCCAGATACACACATTTTTTCAGACCGATAGATAAACTTATTGTTGTTATATGGTCAAAGATACAGATAGCCTGCGCAACCAAATATCCTTAAGCTTCTAAAATCCAGTTGAATGTTGTGTAAGACCTCAATAGGAGACTTATCTTTTAGAACTGAACTTAGTAGTGATGGTGTTGACAATCAACAGTCAGAAGAAAACAGGATCTTAAGCACTCTAACTACATTAATTTAAGCTAATAAGCATGCAATGTTAGAAATACAACTTAAGGTTTCAGAAATTTACCTTTGAAGAATCTCTTCCAAAGCTCCAATCGACAGCTCAATTCTTCACTTAATTGATTGTAGACCACCACAAGATCTTTCATACTTTTCTCTTGAGGATTGTGGGATCCAAAATGAGGTTGAATTTGAAGAATTTGGAGAATTTTTCAATTTTGGTGTCCAAAACCTAGAGAGAACAAATTCTCTCTAAATTTCTCGATTGCATGAATCATTTTCCAGCTGATTAACTCATATTTAATCAAATTTTATATACAATCTTATTACATGTTAAATTGACACAAATACTTAAAATAGTGAGTGGATGCAAGGCGTTGTAAGTTGGATAAATCCACTAAAAGGATTTTTCCTAATTAAAAATGATTTTCAATAAAATGAAATTTAAAATGAATTTATTTTTCAAATTAATTCAATTGATTAATCTAAATCAAATTCTTTTAAAATTAATTTTAAATAAAATTAAATTTAAATAATTAATTAAAAATTTTAATTAATTAATTAATTAAATATCTAATATTAACACACCATGTATTCCAAACATGAATTCCTATTCATGTATCTAATATTTAAATATTTTCCAACACTCTAATTTCATCTAGTTCGATATTAAACGTATAATTATGTCATATATAATTAATAATTCTCTTAAATTGAATTTGAACGTTTCAAATTTTCTCATCACACTATTTTAAGGTTTAATATGTTTAGGAGCTAGTAAGGGGACTTAATGGATCTATAGATCATGAGCTTCAACGATCCGAGATTATTTGGCTAAACTCTTTTAACCAAATTAATCAGCATTCATTAACTATTGGATCACTCCATTAAAGCTCAGTAGCTGCACTTTCTTCACTGTAGATATATTTCTGTTCACTTAATTTAACCACGATCAGTAATTCAATTCTTCACAGGTTGTTCGTATTAACAGTTGGGTCAAAATTACCGTTTTACCCCTATAATACATCTTGCTCTTTAAGTCTCCACTAATCCACTAATGAACAATTAGTTTATGGTCCTACCAATAAACCAAGTCTCTCTTAGTCATAGAGAGGGTGAGGCCCCTTATTCAAGACTAGAAGTCAATACTTAAGGAAAAAAACCTATCTGCTAACCCTAAAATCGAGTAGGAGTGAATTCCATCTTGTAGGACTATATCCCCAGCTATCTACCCGGTTTTACTCCTAAAATGGGATTATTGAGTGGCGATGTTGAGCCACTCTCACCCATAAAGATTAAAGATAATCCCAAATAAACAGGAGTTCATAGTTAGCTCAGGATCGAAATCGAGTTACCTTAGGTCATTAGATTGAAATAGTCAATTTTAACCGTAAACAACATTGTAAGAAAAAGTGACTATTTCGTGGTACGACCTTATACAAACATCTTTTTACATAGAATGTCTCCACTCGCATGTTTCCACATGAACAATTTTGGGATCACATCGTTTGTATCAAATAAAAAGCGAGCCGCATCTATAGTATCTCCAAAATAAGGTATCCATCCCTATCCTTATACTTATAGATCGTTTTGGCTATATACTCAAACTTGATCCACTTTTATGTCTCCACAAAAAGTTCAAGTATTCATTCTATAGCTAGGGGTTCGTTAGTTTATTGAATTTAAGCTTTACAATTTATATATTTAATAACTACTTTATTGTATAAATCTTAATAACATTTTTATTTTAAATAGAATAAGTTTAATGTTCACAAAACTACGAATTTTAGGACATATAGCCCAACAGGTAGCCCATTGATTAAATAAACAGTGTACACAAAGGCATCCCACCAATGAGTGAAGGGTAGAGATGCCTGAGCTAACAAGGTAAGTCCAATATCAGTAACCAATCTGTGCTTTCTCTCTGCCCTGCCATTTTGTGCTGATGTGTGTGGACATCACATTCATAAGATGATACCCTTTTGATGACAATATTGATGAACCCAAGTGTATTCTCCCCCATTTTCGGACCGAAGTGCCTTGTGTGCCCCAAATTGAGTTTTAACTAAGGTGATAAAGTGTTGAAACGTAGCCAAAGTTTCACTTTTTAGCCGTAGAGGATAGATCCAGGTGAATCTCCTGAAATCATTAACAAATCTCCTGAAATCATTAACAAAGAACACATAATATTTATAACCATCAATGGACAAGATTGGAGTCGGACCCCAAACATTAGTGTGAATCAACTCAAATGGTGCAGTAGCTCGGGAAGTGGAGTTAGGAAACTAAAGAAAATGGGTTTTTCCATAGCGGCAGGATTCACAAAATTGAAAATCTACATTAAGTATAATAGGAAGATTACATTTCTTAATCACCAACTCAAGTATTTTAAGAGATGGATGACCAAGTCGCCTATGTCAAATGGTCTTGAACACCCTACTACTAACAGACACACTAGAATTTGACAAAATTAAGGCAGGCATATTGTTATTTTTTGTCCACTGACTATAACTGAGTTGTATGCACCATAGTAGGTGTCCTTGAATCAACATCAGAGTTCTTGAACTAGTATAAACCATCTTTAAGCACCCTTTTTAGTAGGACCTGCCCCATACCCTTGGCCTTTACAAGACAACAATCAATGTGAAATTCAATGTAAACAACATTATCATGAGTGAGTTTGGATATGCTAACCAAATTCTTAGCAATATAAGGAACACACAACATGTTATTAAGTTTCAACTTATTATTTCCAGACTTCAAATAACCACAGCCTACATAAGATATATTTAAACATTCTCCATTAGCAACAGTTACAAGATCTTTACCTCCATACTCAATAGAATTCACAAGATTGTTGTAATAAGTTGTTACATGGCTAGAGGCTCCATTATCGGCATACAGTTGGTGTCATTATGTTCTTAGAAGTGGCTAAATATTGATTGGCAGATTGAGTTGTGGCAAAGGCAGAAGGAACCGAAGAAGCTCCCATCCCTTAGGCAAGAGTGAAACCTCCTCTGGTTTGAGGTGGGTTGGGTACAAATTCTCAGTTATACCGATTAAAATAGAAGTAAGCAGTGTGACCTTCCTTTCCACAGACTTGAAAAATTGGTTTGTACCTTCCTCTGCCCCTTCCTCTGCATTGAACTCTTCATTGAGACCTAGTAGAACCTAGACACTGAAGTTCTCATGGGAACAATGCTCTCTGCTCGCTCAAGGTTGTCAGCATTAGTTTTCATGATTTGTGAGTATTCTTCCATTTTAAGGTTACCTTTCCTGGTAGTTTGAAAAGCTTGCCTCAAATAATCTTCTTTAGCTCTTGACTAAACTCCGAACAGTTGTTAAATGTTGGTCCAGAGGTCTTTAGCACAATTGCACCCATCATTTGGACTGCCACTTCAGGCGTGATTGAGTTGTATAACCACCCAAGAAGTAGCTGATCTACTATCATCCATATTTCATATTAAGGATTTACTTGTGGGGTTGTCGAAGAGCTCGAGATTCCATTGCAGGAGCTTTCATCAAAACTTGGAGCTTTTGTTGTCGCAGCAGCTTCAATGGTTGTTGTATTGCTAGCATTTGACTAGAGGAATGCCTGTGAACATGGTGTTTGTCAAGTCAAGTGTCCTTCGAGCTTGTAACTTTGAAGGATTGGGAGTGCCAGGTTTTTCCAAAGAAGGAAGTTACTGTGATCCAACTTGATAGTTGTGATCTGATTAAGTAGTTAATTCAAAGGGGTAGTTGAAATTAGCACTGCCATGAGCAAAGGAGGAATTCCTACAGGAGCTGGTGTTGGCCATGGAAGCTTTGATACCAAGTTAAGAAACTTAAACAGTGAAGAAGAGAGGTGCTCGAAAGTAATTTTTCTTGTTTTTATATTGAGGGAGGCAAGACCATTTACATAGATGAATCCCTATTTGGGATGAGCAAAGCATAATAAAATATTCACATAAAATGTTATACTAATGGCACAACCCAAATGGTTAATCCATAACCACTAGGAATCTTTCTTAACCAAATCTGTTATTGAAATATTCTCCATATTGGATGACACAGATCTACTGATTTGGATAGACTTGGATGATTTGTATGTGCTGACTTGGTTTGACTTGTTGACAAGGCAATCTCCCTCTACGTCCTTGATATCCTATCCCACAAGACCAAAAGCTAACATGTTGTGTAAGAAGACTTGCTTCAACCATGTCTCTAAGGCACAGTTGAATGTAGATATCATAAACATAAGGTGCAAGATACCATGTTGAGAAACTCGGGCAACCATTCCCCTATGTGTTGATCGCTAGTGCATCCAAGGCTCCCGCACCTAGCTACATTCGAGAGGCCATAGATAATTTTACCCTTAAACTTCATGAATAAAATCAATTCATCCTTATTGAGTGTAGGTTAATTAAATGAAATGGAAGGAATAATGATATGCATCCTAGAAGCGGCTTTTTTTTTGTTGTTGTTGGGTAGACAATTGGATTGAATTTGGAAAAAAGTAGTAAAATTTAATGAAATTATTGAAGGGGAAAGGAGAGGGTGGGAAGGGGACCCTGTGTGTGATGGATCCAAAGGGGAAAGTACAGGTGGAGGCTGCCAATTATTAGTGCCATGAATTTCATCCAATCCAAATCCATAAGAATTTTCTTTTTTCTTTTTTTTTTTTCTTTTTAATTTTCTTTTTTTTTTTTAAAAAGGAAACTTTTCTCTCTTCATACATACACAACACAACACACAAACACACACTTTTGAGATGTAATTCTAAAGGAAGCCAAAGGCAAAGCTTAAAAAGGATGGTATTATAAATATATATATATATATATATATATATATATACATGCATCGGCATCGGCATCATTGGTAACACAAATTTTTGGAGCCCAAAAGAATAGAACCCTTTTTCACTTTCGCTTTCATTATAATTTCCTTTCAATTCCATTTCTATACATCTCTTTGATCTCTGCATCAAAAACTTCATACTCTCTCTCTCTCTTTATGAGAAAACAGAACAACCAAAACAGAGATTTAAATCCCCGCCCATGAAGAACACCATTAGATGCTGCATCTCCTGCATACTCCCATGTGGCTCTCTCGACGTCATCAGAATCGTCCATTGCAACGGCCACGTCGAGGAAATCGCCGGTACCATCCGGGCCAGTGACGTCATGAAGGCCAATCCTAAACACGTCCTCAAAAAACCCTCCTCCCCCACCTCCGACGATCGCGTCGTCCCCAAGATCGTGATCCTCCCGCCTGACGCCCAGCTCCAACGAGGAAAAATTTACTTTCTCATGCCCCTTCCTCCAGCTCCGGAAAAGCCCCGGTCCAAATCTCTGACCACCAAGAAGAAGAAGAAGGAATTACCCGGAACCGGTGTCGGTTCGGGTATATCAGTGACGAATTTGGTAGTTTCGGATCGGTACCTGAGTGAAATTCTGTCGGAGAAATTGACGACGGCTCAGAAGGATAAGCGGCGGGGACGGGTCGGAGTGTGGAGGCCTCATTTAGAGAGCATTTCTGAGTTCCCAACTGATCTTTAAATGGAATTTGACGGAGGAGAGTTTTTTTTCTTCCCGAAATTGATTCATTTTCTTAATTTTCTTTAAAAAAAAAAAAAATCTAAATCTCTCTGTTTGATCATGAATATATATATATATATGTGTACAAATGAAGATTTGAGGGGAAATTATGATTCTGCTGCCGGTGGGTTACAGGTGAAGATCTGAACTGGAGGATGTAAATTGGAGGGTTGAGATATGTGATTGAGATCGTTTTGGTTAGTAATTGGCAACGGAATATATATTATATGTGTTTGTATTTTGATTTAGACAACTGAGGGGGGGAAGGACTTACATTAATCTCTGGGGATTGTTATCAGAATTCATAATTTTCGCTTTATGTTTCGAGTATAATTTTGTTGTGGTGTCTGTGATGTGATTCTTTTGGACCTGGGAATAATCTAATTGCTATTATAGTTTACTATACTTGACAAGGATTATGCTTTTTGGTCTTTGGAATACATATATATTTTGTTTAGTTGTTAAATATTTTGGAAATCTAACTCTTATTAGTTTTATTATTAAACTTATTTTGTGGGTGGAAATTCAAATTTCTAATCCTACAATCAAAGATATATGTGTCTAGTTAACTATGCTAATATTCAACTATAACTCATAACTTATTCTATGCGATTTTGATTACTTGGCTTATATAGAGATCACATGTGATCTACTAAATAAATAAAAAGTTTCCTTAAATCAAATTTAAGACCGTCTTTTTTTTTTCATCCTTTTTATCGTATTGAAATAATTTATATTAGAAAATTGAATAATTTATACTTATTTGGACTTTGTATGATAACTATTTGGTTTTAGATTTTTTTTTTTATATATAAATTAAGTTTATAGACACTACTTTCACTTTTAAATTTCTTCTTTTGTTATCTAATTTTTATCAATGGTTTAAAAAATCAAGCTAAAATTTGAAAACTAAAAAATAGCTTTTAAAACTTATTTTTGTTTTTGAAATTTGGCTAAGAATTCAACCATTTACATAAAAAAAAGATGTAAATCATGGTAAGAAATTGAGAGAAAATAAACTAATTTTCAAAAGCCAAAATCCGTAAAGGAAATGGTTATCAAATGAGACTTTAATTTTTTGTTTTTAAATTAGAAACACAACTTTTACCTATAAGTTTTTATGTTATGTAATCTACACTCTATTAGTATTTTAAAAATTCAAGCTAAGTTTTAAAAATTTATGAAATTTTTTAAAACATTTTTTTTCTCGTGAAATTTAGCTAAAAATACATGGGTTTTAGGAGAGTAGAAATCCATTTTATAACAATTACTTAAAAACAAGTAGAATTTAAAATATATATATATATATCAAATAGTTATCAAACCAAATGTAAGCATAACTATCTAGCTTGAATCTCACAAATCTCATCCACATTAAGTGATATTTGGATACTTTTTTTTTTTTCTAATTCATAAAAGTGCAAGTTGTATCTATAAATAAATAAAATGTTATAAATTAGGAAAAGAGAGAAGAAAAAGGTGCAAAATATCATATAGTAGGGTCGATAGGAAAATTTTTCAATATCTTGTGCAAGATTACTACGTCTGTACAGCATTATTATTAATTAATTAATTTATCGTTCTCTTTATATAAAATATTCAAAATATAGGTATTAAAATGATCATTCTTATCTCCCAAAGTTTGGGGCTTTTTAGATCTATCAAAAGGATCACAATAAGTCATTTAAAATGTTATAAATTTTCGACATGTACATATATTCAAATAAAAAATGGTAACAAAAATAATTAAAATATGATCTTAAATGAATAAAAATTAGAAAGATCGAAAAAAGATAACAGATTATATATTTTCATATTTCTGATTAAATTATTGAATTTAAATGGCAAGAAATCACTTAAATATCCCTAAAATGGTCATTTTTTTCTCCTTTAAAAATGACTCTTTCTTTTTATCTTTTTCTGGTTGGATGATGTCATAAATATTAATTAAATTATTAATTTTCCAAAATTAATTTAATGGATGCGCAAGATCTTCATAGTATTGTACAAACATGGTCAAGGAAACTAGAAGTTCTTCAAAAGGATATAGTTCTTTGAATATACATTTTCTTCGCTTACAATCAAGAATGAATTTAGTATGGATTGGAACCCCTTTCAACTTTATATTTATTATATAGAAAACTAACATAATATCAAAATCACTAACTAGTCTAATAATAAATTCGTCGATCCACCACCGTTTACAATCCTACATTCATCAAAATCAATACACTTGCATGTGATTTTCAAAGTTTATTTATATAAATATACACACACTAATACAACAAAGATAGATATAGAACTTTATATTAAATAATCTCATATGCTATATTCTTTTTAATCTTAAATTTTTAATTTCATCAATTTAGATCTTAAATTTGAGTAATTGTATGGATTAATATTCATTATTTTGAAAGTGCACGTGTCTGGAGAATATGAATTAAAATTAAAGAAATCGAAATAAATCGATAAAATTGAAAGTTTGGAATTAAAATCGATACAACCATTTAGGGTAAGATTTTTTTTTCTTTTCAAAAAGTTAAAATAAAATAGAAATTAATGGATAAACAAAGAGTAGGGTGGGAAAGGAAATGATAGTCCCCATATAACTTACCAATTTCCACAATAGAATAATGCAAAATGTTAGCTTTGCACTTACAAGTGGGGTATAATCTTATTCTTCACAATCACACCACATTTATTTTATTTTATTTTCCCCTTCCAAAAAAATAAAAATAAAAAATATTGTGTCCACCTGCTGGTGCTCTTCTTCTCCAGATATGAGTATTATGAGGCATAAGAGATTGTGCCCAAATTGCATCCTGTAAAGTTGTTTTTGTACAGTTTGGATTTGACATCCACATTGATCGGAACAACGCATCTTGGTCCCTCTTGATAATAATCCCCTCCTTTTCTTTTAATATTTGAATTAAGTTGTATATACTTTCCATGTAAAGTTAACCAAGAAGAAGTTTATTTACTACCATTATGGATATTTATCTCTTTTTTTAAATACTAATTAAAAAGTGTGTTTTTCTTTGTTTGCGGCTGAGATTAATGGGGGTGAAGAATTAGAATAATTTGAAGGGTCCCCTTCTATCCTATACAGAACATAACTTTCCCTTTGATTGGTAAGGTAAAGAGTCACCATCTCAGTCTTTATATTTCCTTTCACCTTTTCAATATGCTCAATGCTCAATGTCACATTATTATTTACTTTTCCTAACATTTTCCCTTCCTAGATAATGCAATCAAAGAAATGGTGTACTGTCAATCTTCTCATCATATAAACTTTATAGTTTTAAGAGATTATGTGAAGAATTAAAAAGAAAATAGCAAAAGGAGGATTAAGGACTGAGGTGGGTGGTTCGTGGTTCTTGAAGTTTTTCAATCTCCACTAGTTATCAAGTGATTTGAAAAATATGACAAATAAAGGTGTTAGAAAACACAGTCATTCTTACTTAATTATCTTTATTTAGGCACGTTTTGGAAGTCATCCTCTCTTTTTTTTTTTTTTTGTTGTTGAATTAGATTTTATGGATATTATTAACCGACACTATCAACTACAAGAGTGTGGATTTCTTTGGCTAAAACGAAAAAAACATCGTTGATGAAATTATAGAAATCTTTGTGGAGGTGGAGTTCAGAGGTTCGTGAAATGCCATAGAAATGGCAACAAATTAAAGTAGTCCATCTTTGATTTCATTACCTTTTGATTAATTGTCAATCTCTGATCTTGAGAAAGATTCTATTTTTTGGAATTGTAACTTTTCATTTTAACTCTCTTCTACCTTTAATGAGGAATGCATTTATCTTAAATTATGTTACTTGTTTATGAAGTTAAGTTTCAAAAGAGAAATTAAAAAAATCACAATATTTCAAAAGAGAAATTAAAAAATCACAATATTTTCTTGTTGGTTTGTTTTTGCTTTAAGTTATGATGAATAATATTTTGGGTTGAGAGATTTAAAATTCAAATCTCTTAAAAATGATATACATGTCTAAACCAATTGAACGTAACTATGTTTAAAATAACATAATTTTTTATTAAAAAATTATGAATGTCGTAGTTTTAATCAATAATTTAATGAGACCTAAAAAAATGGAAAAAATAAGTGAATTATCAAAATGTAAAAATAGTGCATTACTAACACCATCAAAGCTAAAGCTAATAGACTCGTGATTCATGCGGCAAATGTTCTCTCCTTCAAATGAAGGATTTTTTTTAATTAATAAAAAAGGGGAAAATAAAAGGAAAAAAGGAAAAAGTGAAATAGTTTCTTTTTGGCATGGCTAAAGGTGAAGTAAGATAAAATCTTTGGTTCTGCTAAAAGATTTCATTATCCGGATAATTTTCTCTCTCCAAAAAAGTTCTCATCATAATGAAGACACTTTTTTATTTCAATTTAATATCTTATCATAAATAAGGTGTTCCTCTTAATTTTCATATATGTTATAGCCTTACAGGTAAGTCTATAAAGTAAATGAAGATATATCTTCGAGGGCCATTTTTTTCTCTTTTTTTTTTAATTATTATTTTTTTTTTCTTTTGCGTTAACATGACAAATAGCATTTTTAAAATTTTCATCTTGAAAAATAGCAAGATATATTTAGGTGAGGAAAAATAGCAAAAGGAATTTGAATTTAATTAATTACTAATTATTAAATTACAAAAATACCCCAAATAGTATCTATAGTTAATTTATTTAAAAATACATATTTTTTAAAATCATAACAACTAGATTTTATTGGTATTTAAAATATATTTTATTTAAAGAAAATAATATTTGATTCAATCTTCTAAAAACTAAGAGACAATCCAACGTCCTAAAAAACTGCAATGTGATCTAAACATTTGAAATAAATGGTTGACCTATTCAACAAGATTAAAACACAAAAATCTCATTCCAACTCTAAAACTAAAGAAACTCTCCATTACATATTAAGAATGATTGCAGAAAATAATTAATTATAGTGTAAACCTTGTGTTTCCTCTGCCATGCCTGAGATTGAGCTTTGCAACACAACAAAAGTTGGTGAAAATGTGAGATATCACTACTACAAAAACAGTGTTTTTTGAAATTTTTAAAATGGCAAGAATGTCATTTTCTTGACGTTTTAAAAATGTCAAAAAAAAGTGACATTTGACATTTAAAAAAAATCAAGAAACACAGACACTTCATGTTTGAAATGTAAAGAATATGAGCATTCTTGACAAGGAAAAAACGTCAAAGAATTTTGTGAACTTGACATTTAAAAAACGTTAAGAAACACAGACACTTGACATGTTTGAAATGTCAAGAATATGAGCATTCTTGAAAAGGAAAAAAATCAAGAAATTTGCTTGTAATTTTTTAAGAAAAATCTACAATTTTGACGTGTTTACCTATAATTACTCTTGTATTTTGATTCAACAACCATAGTAGGTATATATATGACATACAGTCATCAATCAAATAAACGATATACACGCATTGACAAACTTATATATCAATAAAAAACCACCAATATCTCTTTATAAAAATTTAGCTTCTTTAACATTGTAAATAGTACAACCTAAGGAACATAATTCTAACCGTCAACCCATATGACATTTTTCCAAAGCAATATAAGGAACATAATTCTAACAGTCAACCCAATATGAACAGTTTCAGAAAATACATTTTCAAAACTTCTATCAAAACTATCCATCTATCAACACATGTACCAATTCAAACCCCTCCCCCGTGCATATTTGAAAAATACCAAAAGATATTACACCTATATGGTTATGAAGTAAATCCATAAATTGATCAGCCAGAACAAACACATCCAAAATGACGAACCACGATCACATATAGCAACCTAAAAATATAGCCAACTCTATCCGCAAACTCATCTAACTCGATTTGTGAGTACGGTTTCTTTGTATCAATCGTAAACATAAAAGTAAAATATTATAATGGATTCTATTTTTTCCTATTCTATTTGAAATGTCAAAATAATGATAACAGTCCAAATCTGAGATGACAATACTTCTTTTAGTCACAATATCCCTCATATACCTCATGATGTAGTATCCACATTTGGTGCTTCCATTACTACAAAAACAATGTTTCTTGACATTTTTTAAATGCCAAGAATGACTTTTCTTGACATTTTTAAAAAGGTCAAGGAAGCCAATATCAAGAATGTTAATTTTCTTGACGTTTTAAAAACGTTAAGAAAGTGACACTTTATTGGGTTTTATGACCTAAAACTCGTGGTTTTGTAAACATTAGAACTTATTCTGAGAATTCAATAAAGTTGTTATTGAATATATTGTTTTTAGAAATACAATAAACCTAAGTTCTTTGACTATTATATGAGTACTTGAACTTTATGTATAGACATATAAGTGGATCAGATTCGAGTAAATAGTCAAAATGAACTATAGTATATGAATAAGGTTGGGTACCTTATTCTGGTAACACTATGGGATGTGACCTACTCTGTAGTTGTTACAAAGAGTTGTAAAGTGTTACATATGAAGTGATCCTAATTTGTGCATGTTGAGACATGAGGAGTGGGGGTGTCCTATGCAAATGAGTTTTGTGCAAGATCGGACCACGAAACCAGTCACTCTTACTTTACAACATTGTTTACTGTTTAAGACTAACTATTTCAAAACGATGACCTAGACAACTTAACCTTAATCCTGAGCTAGCTATGAACTCCTGTTTGTTCGGGATTATCCTTTTGATCTGCAAACGGTGAGAGTAGACCAATTGCCTCTGCTCAATAAGCTTACCATTTTAGGGATAAGACCGGATGAATAATTGGGAACATAGGGTGCAAGAGGAAATTCATTCCTACCTGATTAGGATCAGTAGAGAGGTTGTTCCCTTCAAGTGTTGATTCTGGGTCTTGAACAAGAGGTCTCACTCTCTCATTGGCCTGAGAGGAATTCGATTTGTTGATTGGATCACAAATCAATTATTCATTAGGGGATCAATGGGACTTAAGGAACAAGAGGTAATTTCAGGGGTAAAACGTTAACCTACTAATCATGGTTATATCGAGTAGACATAATATATCTACAGTGAAGGGAGTTCAACTATGGGTTTTAGTGGAATCACACATTAGTTAGGGTTTAGATCAGTCTAATGAGTTTAGCCGATTAATCTCGAATCGATGGAGCCCATGTTCTTTAGGTCCGCGAGGTCCCCCTACTAGCTCGTAAATGGATAAGCTCTAGAATAACGTGATAAGTTATTTTGAAATGTTCAAACTAGAATTAAATGAATTTGGAGAAATTATATTTAAATATGATTTAAATATTTGAAGATGGAATTGTGTTAAAAATTAATTTAATATTTGATATTAAATTAATTAGAATTATTTAAATTATTTATTAATTTTATTAAAGAAAATTAATTTATGAAATTAATTTTTTTAAATTAATAATATATTCTGTTTTATTAAATAAAATTGATTTATGAAATCAATTTAGATAAAATTGAAAAAGAAAACAAAAACACAAAAGTTGGAAAATCGTTTTTTCCATTGTCTTCTTCTACTAGCTTACCACAACTACCCACATTCTCTTCATTAACTCCAAGCATGATCTGCATCTCGTACAAGAAATTTCTTTGCATGAATGTCTGCAATATATTGAAGAAATGGAGTGTTTTGAAGTGATTGCAACCGAACAAAATTTTGAGAAAAATTTGAGAGAAGAAGGGTGTTCTTCTACTTAGTTGTTGCTGTGAGCTTCTCCAAATTCCCTTAATTCCAGCTTATTTTGAGTCCCACTATTCAATCTTGAGCTCCAAGAGGATAGTAGAAAAGATCTTGGGGTGGTCTACAACAAGATTCTGTGGAGATTTGCATCTGAATCAAAGCTTAGAGGAAGTTCTTCAAAGGTATGTCATGAAACCTATTTATTTCTGTTGAAGCATGTTCTCTTTTCTTCCAAAATTAATGAATTAGAGTGCTTATGGATCCTGATTTCTTCCACTGCGCATTGGTGCCTTCCAATAATTGGTATCATAGTACCAATAAGCATTCAATTCGGTTAAATTTGGTGGGTGTTTTATATGAAAAATATGAAACTGTTGTACTGATATGGTTCTTTGAGTTTTGGGTTTTAATTTCTCTTTATTTTTCCATTTAAATTTGTAATTGGCTCTTGCTTGATGAGCTTTAATGTGTTTTCAAGAGTCTATAATTTATTTGGAGTCATTAGAGTTGAAATAAAGCTGTAAATCAAAGATACAAGCAAAGAGGTCGAGTAGCAATTTCCAGAAAACCAGCCTCTGTTCTTATCGTCGTAAAGCTTCAGTAGCTAAATGATCATTTAGCTTCATATGTTAGACGATGTGAAGAAAAGCTAAGCGATCGTGTAGCTTTATGCGTTGATCGTTGAGGTTTTGTATGCTAGATGATTGTGTACCTACAGAAGCTAAGCGATGTGTTGTATTGCTATGCGATGGCACTACACGATCGTGTAGCTTCGGGTGGGAGCTAAGCAATGCTATGAAGATTTATACGATATCACTATGCGATCACTTACCTATGTGCGGCGGCTGGGCGATGCTTTGAATGCTATGCGATGGTATTAAGCGATCACTTACCTTTTGCGTGCGCTACATGATCAGCTTCATGCGTTAGACGATGGAGTTAGGCGATCGTGTAGTAAATTGTTCGTGCTAAACGATGGAGTTGTACGATAGTGTAAGACATTAAGCGATCGTATAGCTTCCTTTGGCACTAGACGATGACACTATGCGATATAAGGAAAGTACTACACGATCGTGTAACTTTACTAAACAATCAGGAAAAATGCAAGACGATGTTCGTCATTGCTAAACGATGAGACTTAGCGAGATGTTGAGCAAGAGCTAGAGTTGCCGGTTCAACCGGTTCTCTTGTGGTCTGGTCCGGTTCAGCTTCGAATGGTTCTTGGTTGGTCTGATTCAGACTTGGCTGGTTCTGTTCAGATGATTCGGGTCTGGTTCAAGCTACTTGAGTTCTTTTTGGAGCGATTCGAGCAGTTTAGAAGTTGTTTTGTAATAATTAGGTTTTATTTGCTAGTTTTTTTCCAAAATTAAAGCCATATCAGTTAGTGTTTAATTATTTATGCATGTGATGTATGTTATAATTAAATAAATCTTGTATGTGCATACAATATGCCATGTAGATTTAAAATCCCACCATAGGAAGTATGTTACATACATTGAAAGTATATTATAAAATGTTATAATATATAGTATGCATGTTAGGGTTTCTTTTATTTAATATATAGTTATATTAGATAACGAATGCCTTTGTTGTTTGTCGTGGATGTTTAACATGTCTAAAATTTTGTAAGTTATTATAAAATTGGGTTAGACGTTTAAAATCCATAAGAAATAATAGATGCATGCTCACTTAGGTTAAACACTTGTTTTAATAGTTAAAATAGGTCGTTAAACTTGTAAAACTAGGGTTAAAAACTCAACCGGTATATAATTCTATCGAAAGCTAGGGTATTTAAGTTGACGGTCTATGAAACACCTCCTACCCAGGGATTATAGTTGAATAATTGAGCGTTGGTAACCAGTTTTATGAGCATTCGTGAGTGGTGTGAGGTAATAAAAACGGTTTATCACTTAGACATCGTAGGTTTAAAATCCATTTATAAGTATTATACTTGGATAAACCACCTAGACTTAGGGTTGTTTTTATTAGCCGAAAAGAACCTAAGTATATATAGACCCAAACATTTAGAACACTTTAGTGGGAGAATAAAAGTTAGCTCTCACGTCCTCAAGAGTTCACACCTTGAGATCCATGCTCGGCTTCTTGTCAATTTTACCTCAATTGCTCCATACGGAAAGTGTTTGCATGGGTCAATAACAAGGTGAATGGGGGAAGTTGTTCATAGTAAATGGGTGAATGAAATGTGTCAACATTGTCTTACGGTCTCCTTCGTTAGTTTGAACCGTGAAATTCTTCTGTTGCACCTGCTGTCGTTTTTATGCGACACTAGCTAGTCGTTGACCACGACAATCCCTACAGAGGGTTGTAACATAGGATTCAGAACAACCTAGGCTTCAGTAAAATGAATAGGGTCTTATAGTTCTGTTTTGGGTATTGTCTTCTATTTCGGAGGCATACTCATACCGTTCTGTAAGATCTAAAAATGGCAGGTTTACACTTACAAGACTTATTAAGTGTTAGTAATGATCTTGACCGAAAACGATAACTAATGACTACCGGAATATGAGTTATTCTGGAGATAGTATTTAGTCAAGAATTGTCTTGCTTTTGTGAAGGGATTCTTGACTGCCCCACGGTAGCATTTGTTCTAAATCACTTAAGTGTCGTTGCAAAAATAATGATTATGGGTACATTATCACTTTTCTAAAACTTGATTGGATTTAAAAGCAATTCACTTATAAAATTTGTTTATAATTTCAGAATGACGAGTTCAATTACACAATTGCTAGCTTCGGACAAACTGATTAGGGATAACTATGTTAACTGGAAATCAAATTTGAATAAAATACTCACGATAGACGATTTGAGATTTGTCTTAACGGAGGAACATCCTCCCATTCCTAGCTCAAATTCCAACCAAACTATTTGGGAAGCTTTAGATAGATAGATCAGGGCTAATGATAAAGCCTGTGCTTATATTCTCGCTAACCTGTCTGATGTTTTGGCGAAAAACCCCAAGGATATGAACACTGCCAAAGAGATTATGGAATCTCTAAGAGGGATGTTTGGACAACCGTCCTTCACTCTAATGCATGATGCTATCAAATATGTTTACAATATTCGCATGAAAGAGGGGACCAATGTACGTGAACATGTCCTGGACATGATAGTCCACTTTAATGTGGCTGAAGTGAACGGTGTTATGATGGATGAGAAAAGTCAAGTTGACTTTATTTTAGAATCTCTTCCAAAGAGTTTTCTGCAATTTTATACCAATGCCTTGATGAATAAAATCGAATACAACTTGACAACTCTACTTAATGAGCTACAGGCTTTTCAGACCATGTTGAGAACTAAGGGTCTAGAACCAGTACCAAAAGTAAATGTTGCTTCTGCTGAGAAGAGAGGAATGTCCTCCAAGCTTGAAGTTGCCTCGTCTTTATAGACTAAGAGTATTCCAGCGAAGAAAGACAAAGGGAAAGGGAAAAAGAAGCCTGTTGGCAAAAAGAGCAAGAAAGCGCTGCAAAGAAAGGGAAATGTTTCCACTGCAACGAACTAGGGCACTGGAAGAGAAATTGCCCTAAATATCTTGTAGAGAAGAGAGCAGAGAAAGGCAAATAGGCTGCTTAGATCCTGAAGATCGTTTGTTCAGCTCTTTCAGTAGGAGAAGTTGCTGATGAAAATATAAATTACCTGCTTTTGTTAAATCTTATAATGAACCTTTTGTACATATTTTTTGTTTAGAATGAAATGTTCTTTTTCAAGAAATATGTTTGTTCTATCTCATAGCAACTTCTGTTAAGAATCAAATTGTTAATAGCCATCTGCGAATATTCAGATATTTAAATAGCTAAGATCGAAGTATAATGAATTTAAGATTTCTAGATCTGACTGTTAACAAGCGTTGTTAAGGCAGGTCAGATGCATCTTAATAAAAGAGTTGAGAATACCTTAATGTAGTGGGAGGAAAATATGCTTCCTGGCCATTATTGAGAATTAAATACATTCCCATTAGTTTAACAAGAAGTCTATTATACACTAATATGTTTATAATGATTCTCTCGGCTAAAATGTTTAAAAATCAGCTAGTAAGACTAGAAATACCAGAGGTCAATAACCTAGGGCAAGTGGGAGAAATATCGGGTATGAGATATCAAATGGTAAAACCATGGGTATGGGATGTTCTACTTTATTGTATTTCCCTATAGAACTCAGAAACTCAGTCTTATATATCATATATATAAAAGTTACCACTGGAGTTTTAGTCCAAGTGGGAGTTTGTTGGGTTTTATGTCCTAAAAGTCGTGGTTTGTAAACATTAGAACTTATTCTGAGAATTCAATAAAGTTGTTATTGAATATATTGTTTTTAGAAATCCAATAAACCTAAGTTCCTTGACTATTATATGAGTATTTGAACTTTATATGGAGACATACAAGTGGATAAGGTTCGAGTAAATAGTCAAATGATCTATAGTATATGAATAAGGTTGGGTACCTTATTCTGGTAACACCATGAGATGCAACCTACTCTATAGTTGTTACAAAGAGTTGTAAAGTGCTACATATGAAGTGATCCTAATTTGTGCATGTTGAGACATGAAGAGTGGGGGTATCCTGTACAAATGAGTTTTGTGCAAGATCAGACCACGATACCAGTCAGTTTTACTTTATAACGTTGTTTACTATTTAAGACTGATTATTTCAAAGCGGTGACCTAGGTAACTTAACCTCAATTCTGAGCTAACTATGAACTCCTGTTTGTTCGGGATTATCCTTTGATCTGCAAACGGTGAGAGTAGACCAATTGTCTTTGCTCAATAAGTTTACCATTTTGGGGATAAAACTAGGTGAATAGCTGGGAACATAAGGTGCAAGAGGGAATTCATTCCTACCCGATTAGGGTTAGAGGGGTTGTTCCCTTCAAGTGCTGATTCTAGGTGTTGAAGAAGAGGCTTCACCCTCTCATTGGCCTGAGAGGGATTCGATTAGTTGACTGGATCACAAATCAATTTTTTATTAGGGAATCAGTGGGACTTAAAGAACAAGAGGTAATTTCGGAGGTAAAACAGAGATTTAATCCAGCCATTATTACGAGCAACCTGTGAAGGGTTAACTTACTAATTATGGTTATATCGAGTGGATATAATATATCAACATTAAGGGAAGTTCAGTATGGGCTTTAGTGAAATCACCCATTAGTTAATGAATGAGGGTTAGATCGGTCTAATGAGTTGAATCGATTAATCTCAGATCGTTGGAGCTCATGATCTATAGGTCCGCGAGGTCCCCTGCTAGCTCGTAAATGGATAAGTTCTAGAATAGCATGATAAGTTAATTTAAAGTGTTCAAATTAGAAATAAATGAATTTGGAGAAATTATATTTAAATATGATTTAAATATTTGAAGATGGAATTGGATTGAAAATTAATTTAATATTTGATATTAAATTAATTAGAATTATTTAAATTATTTAAATAATTATTTATTAATTTTATTAAAGAAAATTAATTTATGAATTTTGTAGAATTAATAATATATTCAGTTTTATTAAATAAAATTGATTTATGAAATCAATTTAGATAAAATTGAAAAAGAAAACAAAAACACAAAAGTTGGAAAATTGTTTTTTCTATTGTCTTCTTCTACTAGCTCACCAACAACCCACATTAACTCTTCATTAACTCCAAGCATGAGCTGCATCTCATGCAGTAAATTTCTTTGTATGAATGTCTGCAATATATTGAAGAAATGGAGTGTTTTTGAAGTGATTGCAACTGAACAAAATTTTGAGAAAAATTTGAGAGAAGAAGGGTATTCTTCTACTTGGTGGCTGCTGTGAGCTTCTCCAAATTCCCTTAATTCCAACTTATTTTGAGTCACACTACTCAATCTTGAGCTCCAAGAGAATAGTAGGGAAGATCTTGGGGTGGTCTACACAAGATTCTGTGGAGATTTGCAGCTGAATCAAAGCTTAGAGGAAGTTTTCAAAGGTATGTCATGAAAGCCATTTATTTCTGTTGAAGCATGTTCTCTTTTCTTCCAAAATTAATAAATTAGAATGCTTATGGATCCTAGTTTCTTCTGTTGCGCATTTATATCTTCCAACACACTTGATATTTAAAAAATGTCAAGAAACACAGACACTTGACAAGGAAAAAAGTCAAGAAATTTACTTGTGATTTTTTTTAGAAAAATTTACAATGTTGACGTTTTTACCTATAATTGCTCCTGTATTTTGATCCAACAACCACATTTGGTATATATATGACATACATTCATCAATCAAATAAACAATATACACACATTGACAAACTTCACCAATATCTCTTTATAAAAACTTAACTTCTTTAACATCGTCAATAGTACAACCTAAGAACATAATTCTAACAGTCAACCCATATGGACGCTTCCAAAACAATATAAGGAACATAATTCTAGCAGTCAACCCAATATGAACAATTTCAAAAAAATACATTTCCAAAACTTCTATCAAAACCATCTACATACCCACACATGTACCAATCCAAAACTATCCTCCCCTGGGTGCATATTTGAACAATACCAAAAGATATTACATCTATATGGATATGAAGTAAATCCAGAAATTGATCATTCGGAACAAAGACATCCAAAATGACCAACCACGATCACATGTAGCAACCTAAAATTTTAGCCAACTCTATCCACACCTCATCTAACTCGATTTGTGAGTACGGTTTCCTTGTATCAATCTATAAACATAAAAGCCAAATATTATAATGGATTCTATTTTTCCCTATGCTATATGAAATATCGAAATAACGATAACATACCAAATCTGAGATGACAATGTTTCTTTTCATCACAATATCCCTCATATGCCTCATAACGTAGTATCCACATTCGGTGCTCCCAACTTGTAGAGGACAATATGGAGAGAAAAACCAATAAATAAGAATGATGTAATCCTTACGCACTAGATGTCTACTTAATATGATAAATAAGTAGTCATTGTTAATTTATACTTGTCTTTACTGTTATCTATAAGGTTTTCTTTCGGCTTTTTTTGGGCTTTTTTTAATATTCTTTTGAGATTAAAACATCGCAATTGCCCTATTTGTCAAGAAATAATTACAAATTCTAAAATAAAGTACACGTTAAAACAAACACTACAAATGAAAAAGGTTAACTTACATATCAATTATATATCTTATATCTACCTGTGATGTTGTCTTTATTGAGTCTAGGTAGTACACAGCATCATCATATGCATTTATTGTAAGTAGTGCCCAATGACCACTAGTTAATAAAATATAATTAGTATTTTTATTTCTAATGAAAATTGATAAAAAAAAATGTGTTTTAACTCATCTTAAGATTAAAAGGAGCAAGAACTATTTGGTTTGCTTCTGAGACCATCAGTCTACTACACAGGTTTCGAGTTTTAACTTCCTGAGAGTTATGTTTAGACGAAATGAGAGATGGATCTACAAAAGTGTATTTTGAACTTTCCTTTGAATCAATAAAGGATGAGTGCAAGTACCTAAAAAATATTTAGAACATAAATATAGACAACCAAAATTGGACGGAAACGTCAGAACAAAAGTCTACAAAAGTAATAATATTACTTACGCCATGTAAGCCACCAAAGTCATTGTTTTAACTTCATCCATGTTAAAAAAAGTTAATTATGTTCTCTTACAGGACACAACTCTTTCAACTGATGCCAAAAAGTCCAACTGGAAGTTGTAAAAAAATACTAGACTCTTTGGCCATCACCTTCTTAGCATATCTAAGAATGGATTTCAAAGATACTGGAAGAACCGGTGTTGAGTCACTAACTTTTTTTTTTCTTAGCCATTTTCATTGAAGATTTTTCCTAATGCAGCAAAATCATAGCAACAAAAGTATATAAAGTAGAAAAATTAGATATTTGATGAACTTAATTGATTTTATTAGTGTCTCTTCGTTTCTTTGTGGATTTAATCTCCTCTACCTTAATCTTCTCTTTTTGTTTCTTTTCATATGTAGTCTTCATCTTGTCTTTTCGTTTATCTTGAGATTCGACCTCATCTGCTAAAAATTTCTTAGAGCAACTTCTATGTCCAGAAAATGCTGTAGAAGATGACATTTGAAGACGAGCTTCTAATTCTCTAACACCTTGATGAAGTACTTCATTCTCATTTACAATTTTCTTGTTTTCATCCTTCCTATGTTTTGATTTTCGTTTCACTGTATGAAAGTAAGCCGTTGGAGTAACAAAACCACCAATCCCATGCACACACTCGTGCCTTTCTTGAGTACCCAAAGCTTATGTTAAGATATCATTGGGATATACTCCATCAACTGAAAATGCTAAACGAAGATTTCAAGGTTCAGAATCGAAGTCTGGTCATTTAAAGTCTACTAACTTCCAAGCTGAAGAGTCTGCTGGATGTTGTAACTTACCATCTACAATTCTTTCATCAACGTGCCAAGTTAAGTTTTTAGCACAATCAATACTTTTTGAATCGGGGAATTAGTGGAAAGTATCATATCACTTTTGAAGGTATTTGCTTTCCCACATTTTGTATCCTTCCCGTTTTTCCACCTTGATTCACCAAAGACATTCAATTGCATCAGTATATTCTTTTCTATACAACTAACAATCATTAGAGCATGCATGAATCTTCTCATATTCCATTCCTAGTGCACCTAAAGTTTTCATTGCTTCATACATTGAATTTGGGAGCTCATTGCTAGTAGGCAAAATTTCCTTTAAGGTTTTGAGTAGTTCTGAAAAACTAGTGTCACTCCATTCATATCTAACTTTTAAATTATACAGTTTGACTAATGTAGATAACTTAGTGTATTTTTTACACCCTTCATATAATGGTTTTTCAGCATCATTAAGAAACTTCTCAAATCCATTCGGATATTGAATATTCCTCGTGAGCAACTTCAACCATTTCTTTTAAACTTCTAACATCAGTCTCTTCATATATATGGGTGTCAAACTTAAAAGATCTCCACAAAATGATGAGTTAGGAAGTTTTTCCCATGCCAAAACCAAATTTTATCACTTTCATCAATCCCATTGACATATAAATGATCTCTAATATCCTAGTTGCTATGTTTGTCACAATTCCTACATTTCAAACAAGGACAACAAAATAGGAGCTATTTGTATTAGAAAATCCAAGTTTTATGAAGTTTTCCACACTCAATTCATAATCTTTGGATAACCTACTCTTGTGAATGATTTATCCATGATTATAAATCTAGTAAGAAAAGATGATAAACAATGATCAGCTTAAAAAAACAAGTTGTGGAAAACAAACAAGTTCCCAATACATACAACTTGTCATTTCTAGCTCTACAATATTCCAACCTCAATAAAGTAAGACAAATAAGAGAACCTCAAGGCAAATCAAAGAATAAAGACAAACACATCTAAAAAAAATTGAACCCAAGGTGTAATTGAACCTCAAGAAATTGAACCCAAGGTGTGCACGTGCTCTGTTGTGCTAAATATATATTAATTTCAATAACTAAAAATTGAACTCAAGTTTGGCAAAGCATTAATTCATAAAGCCCTAACAAATTAGACACTTGAAATATCTAACTTTTGCAAACATTTAATTAAAGAAAGTGCCAAGTTCTTGCAAGTTCTCTAAAATTAAAGCCCTAACTTTGGTAAAACATTGAATTAAAGTGGCAATCCCAACTTTGGCAAGTTCTCTAAAATTCAATCTCATTCAAGAACAATATGAAACAAGAGTTTATTATGAGATTCAAGAATATCCATGAGAGATTAAACCCTAACTTTGAAAGTTCAAGCCTCAAACCAAAAAAATCAAGCCCTAATTTTGAAAGTTTAGGCCTCAAACTAAGAAAATCAAGTCCTAACTTTGAAACTTCATGCCTCAAACCAAGAAAATCAAGAATTAAACCTAATCTAAACAAGATTAAGCCTAATCTAAACAAGAAGATCAAGATTAAGCCTAATCAAATTAAGAAAATCAAGAAATAAACTCAATCTAAATAAGAAAATCAAGATTAAGCCCTAAATTTGAAAGTTCATGCCTCAAATCTACTTACCTCAATGAAGAATCTCTTCAAGATTGATGGAAAATAACAAAGATGCATCAAAAGGAAGTGAAAAACCAAGAAGATTTTGAGTGTATTATGAATAAAATCGACTAAATTTGCTGGAATTTCTTTTTAAACCTGTCTGATAGCGTTGCAACACTCTACTAAAAGAGTGTTGCAATGCTGTTGAAGAGCACACAATTTTTCCGTCAAAACCCGTAGCATTACAACGCTATTGAGAGCATTGAAATGCTATGTGCGTGAGGCGTGCCATTTTTCATTTTTCCGTCAAAATACGGTAGCGTCCTATATATTCTACAATTCTTGACGTTTTTAAAATATCAAGAATCCATTAATTGAACTTGACATTTTTAAAACATCAAAGAAATGCACAACCTCTACTTTTTAAAATCAATTTTTGACGTTTTTTCTTTAAAATAATCTATTTCTTGACTTTTTTTCAAAAAAGTGTCAAATATTTAAAATTGGAACCGTCAGGAAAGGTGGTTTTTCTTGTATTGTATGCTACAAAAGTTGGAGAATAGAATGGTTATGAGGGAGAAACGAGAGGGAAAAAAACTAAAACTCTTTTTTACCAAATTCACAAATAGAACATAAAAAGATGTCATGCAGTCTAATTTTCCCTTCCTTTAATAGACATTTATTAAAATTGTATTACACTGTAATTGATATGATTGTTTGAAAATTGTGTGATGTTCATTTGTTAATTACATTGTAATTTTAATATGTTGTTGACGAAAAATTAGTCAACAACAAAAGAAAGAAGCAAATCATGACTACTTACTAAATAGTTGATAATTTTGTAAATTAAGGGACTGAAATTGTTGAGAATAAAAAAATAATTATTTGTTAATTATTTATCCTCTTCTCATCTTTCGATTCCGAATTTACATTATTTCAAATTCGTTTTAAATTTTTTTCCAAAAACACATATTTTTGAACGGTAACAAAATTAGATTTTATCCAATTTTTTTTAGCACATAGATTTGATTCATTTTTAGAATACATCTTAATTAACAAATTTTTTAATGTCCAAAAACGTTTATTAAGTGAAAACATTGTTTAGAATGTATTGCTTATATTAAAAGAAAAAAAAAAAAAGAAAAAAAAGTGAAGTACCCACCTACATAAACTCGACCTAAATACATTATAATTATTGAATCTTCATGCTTCATTCACGATTTCAAGTTTCCATTGCAAATGCATAATCTGATTCTCTATGTCGTGCAAATAATAACGACTTACTAACTAAGCCAGAGAGATTATAGGGGAGAAGGAGACAATTATGAGAGAGAAAAAAGAGGGGGACAACAATACCTACCTATAGTGGAGTATAAGGAACGGTAATGGGGCAATCGAGGCTGGCGAACAAGACAACCGTTGACAAATTGCAGTTCGGCATTACTGTGCGACCAACGGCGAACGAGGAGGACAACTGGATGGGTGGCGCGACTGATGACAAGCAGCTGAATGCGTAGACGAGCGGCTGGGCAGCGTGATTTGGATTCGGGCATGAATGGCGCTGGCGTGCGACTGGGTTTCGAGTCAGGACACCAGCCGGCTGGAGGAGACAGGTGGCTGGAGGACTAACAAAAAAGAAGATGAGAATGGCGGTTGGAGGACTAACAAAGAAGGAAAAGAAGATGTGAATGGGGGAGGGTTTATACTTTATGGCAATGCTTCCCAAGATTTTAGGTGAAAATCTACAAAATAATAATAATAATAATAATAGTAAATAATAAAATAAAATAAAAAGATTTCCAAATATATTAATGAAAACTTCTAATTACACTAAGCTTAAATATGTTGGGGGCAATTTAGGATTTTGAAAAAGCCTGAAAACGTGAAAAAAAGGACCCTTTGTTATATTTCAAAATCTCAATCGGTTTTTGCCAAAATCTCAAATCTTCAAATGAAGTTATATATCACAATTTTCATTTTTTCAAAAAATAAAAATAAAAATTTTATTTTAGTCTCCCAACTTTGAATCTTATTTTATTTTGGTCTCTGATTTTTCAAAAACGTCTAATTTAAAAACTCTAAAAAAATACGTCTAATTTAAAAACTCTAAAAAAATACTTATTTTGGTCCATGTGTTCATATTATGTTAACTTTTTAACCTAATAGTGAGGTAGATTATATTTGTAGGTAACTAGGCTACCAAATACGCTATCCTCTCGAGGAAATTTTTAGAAGTACGATAATATAAAAAAAATTTCATACTATCTCCATTTAATGCATGTCACATAAGGAGCTTTTAAAAATTATATGAAATCACATAATAAATATTTAATAAATTAATAAATCATTTAAAAACGTATAAAATAATTAGAGATAGTATGTAGTATCGTAGCACTAGAAAATTTCCCAACCCTTCCTAAGAAATCAATTTTGGCCTTTCTCTATTTTCAACGGTCGGATGTCATTCTACTCCAATTTCTCAAACACATGTCAGAATCAACATAAACGGAGTAGTGTCGGAGAAGGCGGATCGAGTGGGGTATTGGGTCCATGGTGAATTTAGAGATTTGACGTTAATCAGTGGTGAACCGATGCAACTTTGAGTTGAATACGACAGCTTGGAAGAGCAAATTAACGTTACTCTAGCTTCAATTGAAATCAGAGATAAACCCAAAATCTCCTTTTGTCTTATCGGCGAGACTTATCGTCGGTCATCAACGACATCATGTACGTCGGATTCTCGTCATCGACAGGCTCCATTACGACGTCGCATTACGTTTTAGCTTCGAGTTTCAGCGTCAAGGTGAAGCGCAGAGCCTTACTCTGTCTAAACTCCCCAATCTTCCATCTCGGCCGGGAAAAAAACAGAGGTGATCTATATTCTTGACAGTGGGTTTACCGTTGATTTATGTTTCTATAAAAAATTAATGACAGTTTTCGGAGTAATTTAATTCATATACCGGAGCCGAAAATTCGAGAGATTCTAGAGGATTGGGAACTGGAATATGGACCACAAAGATTCAAGTATAAGGATTTAAACAGAGCAACAAAGGGATTCAGAGAAAAGGAATTTCTGGGATTCGGTGGGTTTGGCAGAGTTTCCAAAAAGGGTATTACCAAACTAAAAAATCGGAGTAGGTCCAAAAGAAGGAGAAGATGGACGAGTGAGGAGTATTGATATTTCAATCTAGTTAATAAGAAAATAAATTTAAAAAGTTGATCAGCTTCTTTGAGATTTTAGTTAATAAGAAAACTATTTTAGTTAATAAGAAAACTATTTAGTACTTGATCATTTAAAGATACAGTTAGAGACCAAATTAAGAAATTTTTTAAAGTTCATAAATTAAAACTAACGTTATTAAAAGTTTAGAGACAAAATAAAATAAGATTCAAAGTCAAGATGAAAATAGGATTTAAATTAAAAATAAAATTTCCATTTTTAATTTTGTCAAATCTTCAAAAGGTAAAAAGAATCATTAAACTTCAAAAAGAAAAATGATAGCGAGCTTTGATTTCTCATTTATTAATTGATGTTTGGAATACGATATGCGTATGTGATGCTATCCTTTATTATATCTCGTTTTCTTGAGTTCTTAATTACAGAGTTACGAAAATCTATTTTTTTGTGTGGCCAAAACCACCAAGATTCTGATTCTCGTGATTGTTTGATTCTAGAATAGTTCCAAACAACTCAAAACATATTTTAAAATAACTACCATTTGACTCCTTATGATCATTTCACCTAAATTAAGACATCGTCACAACTCCTTAACAACTTTGTTGAGAACTACTACTTCCGGCATTGTTGGGAGCATTAACATGGAGTACGAGTAGGAGAATATATAAAATATATAGAGGTGGACATATGAATTTTATTTTTCTACCTTAAAATAAGAAGAAAATCTTAACTTAATACGAATTATTTGAAGCATTAGTATATATAATATAAAGGAATGGATTTGTAAGAACTTAGGCCACATTTATTGAAGGTGTATTACAATAAATGAAAGGTAATTTGAAAAATGGGACCCATTTTTTTTACGTTTGTTAGTGTTTACCGGTGTTCTGCATTCATACTGACAGGTGGACCCCAATTGAAAATTCGTAATCAAGTAATGTAATTTGAATGACGAGCATGAGGTATTGAATTGCTTCTGAAAATTACGTTTATTGTTACCATTACCATTATGGTTATGGTTCCCATTCTTGTTACTATTTCAGAGAAAAAACTATAAATTTTGGTATATTTACTGTTATCGTTACGGTTTGACTCACAGAGATAAAAGTAACCATAACGGTAATAATAAATTTGACAAAATTCTTTATTTTAGATAAATGTGATCAAAAGCGATCAAATTATATTTGCGATTGAGACTCATTACTATTGATCTATCAATGAAATTCGATTACGGTTACACTAATTTTCATTACGAATTGGTAAACGTCCTTTAATCTTCAATTAATTAATACAATAAATTTTGTAGACGTTTTAGTTAACTATTCAGAGGCTGTTTGGGGTGCTGAGTTGAGATATGATATCTCGAGTTCATATGTCTGTGTTTTGGGTGCAGAATTGAGTTCATATGTCTGAAGTATCTGATTCAATTTTTTTTAACTCTAAATAATCTGGTTTTATGATGACTATTTTTTTTTGAAAATTTTTTATTCAATAATTCTACTTATCTTTATGTTGAATAAAATATGGATTACAATTTTTTTCCTTTTAATTTTTAAAGCTTTTCTTTCTTTCTTTCTTTCTTTCTTTCTTTCTTTTTTTTGTTTTTTGGTAATGAACAACAATTAACCCAGTACATTTCTTGTAGGAATATGAGTTAAATTAAATGGAAAACCAAAGAGAAATAAAAACTTTTGATTCCTAGTTTTTATACATGAATTTTATCATCATCTTCTTCTTTTTATTTTTCTTCCGGTTGTTGCACTGTATTTTTACGCCGTCGTGAATTTTTTTAATTGAATTTCTCCATACATCTTAGCAGCCAATGAAATGTCACCATATTTCTTCAATAATTTCACTTTCAATTCTTCCAAATTTGGATGATCATCACATAACAAATTTCCATTTTTCACTATTTATTGCCAAAAATGTCCTAAAAAATCTTCATTTTATGGTTTTTTTTTTTAATTATGTGTTACATATTATTCAACTACATACATACTTCTCCAAATATTATTAACACTCATTTGATATGCGAATTCAATTAAATAAAAATAAATTTTACAAATTTCTATGTATAAATATTGCACTTAATGTAGACAAAATACTATTATTTCTGTAAACAACAATCCTACAATATACTTTAACAGTCATCAATCCTACAATAAACCTTTGTAGAAACTTCAAATTTAAGCAATCCCTTGAACAGTACTGATCACGAACGGATCGTGGACCACCACTAGTGTTGGGTTTTATGTCGTAAAACTCGTAGTTTGTAAACAATAAAACTTATTCTGAAAATTCAATAAATTGTTATTGAATATATGTATTGTTTATTAGAAATCCAATAAACTAAAAGTCCCATGACTATTACATGGGTACTTGAACTATATGTGGAGACATAAAAGTGGATCAGGTTCGATTAAATAGTCAAAATGATCTATAGTATATGAATGAGGTTGGGTGCCTTATTCTGGTAACACTATCGGATGCGGCCCACTCTGTGGTTGTTGTTGGGATTGGTGTCCTAATTTTCTCGGAGTCTCGCTGTTTTGTAAAGATACACATTGTTTGATGAATAAAATAAATGTTATTTAATTCTGACATTTACTTATATCCAATAAACAAAGCTCCTTGGTTATCTTATGTGAACTTAAGCATGTATATGTAATATACAAGTGGATCATGCCTTAAGTGATAATCTAAATAGGTCTGTAGTATAAGGATTAAGGTGGGATACCTGATCTTGGTGACACTACGGATACACCCGCTTTGTAGAGGTTTGCAAGTGTTGTAAACTACTACAGATGGTAGATCCTGACCATTCATGTGGAGTCGTATGAGTGGGGTGTCCTATAAAAAGAGTTTGTATAAGACCTGGACCACGAGGTGACTAGACTCTGTATATAACGTCGTTGATACTAGAGACTTACATCTCACCTAAACCACCATAGGTGACACGACCTCAATCCTAAGTGTTTTGGGAACTCTTGCCTTTAAGGGCAATTCTTTGATTAGTATGGGTGAGAGTGGCCAGATTGCCAACTCAACATGCCTAACTTTTTGGGGACTTGTCTGATCTGGGAGCTTGGAACTTAATCCACAAGATGGAATTCACTCCTTTCCCGAAGTAGAGATAAGTAAAGAGATTACTCCCTTAAGGGCTGATTTCGGGGCTTAAACATAATGGCCACAACTTCTCTTTGGAAGAGAGGACTCATTCATAGTAAGACTATGACTTATGTTCATTAGAGGAATCAGTAGTACTTAAAGAGTTAGATGTAACTACAAGGGCATAACGATTATTAGCCAAGCTGTACTTACAAGCGATCTGTGAAGGGTTGTCGCACTTTTGATTGGTTAAGACGGACACATAATATATTTGTGGTAAAGAGAGTTTAGCTGTTGGTCTTTAGTAGAGTGCCTGGCAGTTAATGGATGGTGGATCCCGTGATTAAGAGTTTAGTCAGTTATTCTCGTACCGTTGGAGCTTCGAGCTACAGGTCCATAAGGTCCCCTTGGTAGCTCAATGGATTCAGTTGAGGATCAATTCTTGGTGTTGATTTGAAATATTCAAATTGACAAGAGGTAATTCAATTATATATGATATGATCGGTATGATATATGAGATACATCTAGTGGAGGATTAATGTAAATGAGATTTACATTAAGTACCATGAAATAGAAAAAGAACTATGATTTATATGTTTCATGAGATGAAATATTAAAACTATAGGTTATAAATATAGTAAGATAAGTTGGTTATCATTTATATTTATAATAATATTAATTATTGGATAATTAATTTTTTTTCTAATAACTAATTGAGTGGGAGGTTATTGGTGGTTCATAGTAACCGTGAGATAAAAGGAAAATTGTTTTCCTAATTTTAGTAAGTTTTGCAAAAGTTGAAAATTTGTTTTGAGATTTTTCTTTCTCGAAAAAAGAAACTCCAGGAAGCTGTCAAGTAAATTCGATTTACTAAGCGACAACTTGTTTTAGTAAACGATCGTGTAGTATTTTGTAAGCGACAGACAATGAACTAAACGATGAGCTAAACGATCGCTTAGCTTTTGCTAGACGATCGTTTAGCTTTTGCTAAACGATTGGGCATCAACCTATACGATAGGTTTCAACCATCTCCCACTTGCCCAATCATGTACACGATTATTGAATCCTCCTTCGTCTACCTCATTCCAAGTCCACACAGAGCCGACCCTCTGGATTCTCATACCGAGAATACCAAGGTAACCTTCTTGGTGGTGTTATACTCAACTCGACACCATCGAGGTTCTGTGGAGGCCGTTCATGTTGCTGAGGTGTTCATGATCGAGGCGATCGTGGAGTTCCAGTGCGCGGTGTTCGTGCTGCGGATCGATCGTGTTGTTTGAGAGTTCGAGGTTGTTGTATTCGAGCATTCGTGAGCAAGGAGCGTGGAGACGAGTCTACAAATGTTCGTAGCTTTTTCCTTGTTCATTTGTAGTTATCATGTTGTAATTTCTTTATTGATTGCATAACCGTTTATTTCTGTTTACGACTGTAATTTGTAATGTTCATTCATGATCGTAATTTGGAATGATCTATTCCACTGCTCATGGAAATTCTCATGTTCGGTTTCCTTCAATTGGTATCAGAGCCAAGTTTTTCTGATATTCCAAATTACAAGTCTGTTTTGAACTTCATTTTACAGTCACGGTGGGTTTCTGCATTTGTGGATTGAGTTGATGAATGTTTTAGATTTAATTACCTTTAGTTAAAGCTTTCTACAATTATAAAATGTTAATTTGTAAGGGCTCCTGTGTTTTTTTGGACATAATTAACTTTGCAATCGAGTTTGTAATTCAAAGGGTTTGAGTTCGTCGAGCCGTTCATGATGAAGCTTCAAAGCATGGAGATGTGGTTCTCGATGAAGAAAAAGACCAAGCGTTGGTCGTATTGTGTAGCCTCAGATAAATGATCGTTGGGATTTAACTAAGCGATCGTTTAGATTTTTCTAGATGATCGTGTAGTATTTTCTAAACGCTCGTTTAGCTAATGCTAAGTGATGAGGTAAATCGTTTACTTTATCGCGTAGCGTTGGTTGCCCGATCGTGTAGGCGCTGGAGGTAGATGATCGTAGTGAGAGCATGTGATACTCATTGTTTAGTAAAAGGCGCGTACTAGACGATTGTGTAGTTAGCAAGCTTCATCGCTTAGTTACTACCTACACGATCGCGCGTATACAATACGGAGGCACTAGCTAAGCGATCGCTTAGGCGATAGTGCTTCGTGGCATTGTAGTCGTTTAGACGATCACGGAAGGCGGGCGTTGTGCGAAGCGCGCTAAGCGATCGTGTATCTTAAGCTTCATCACTTAGTAAAAAGTACACGATCGTATAGTTATAGCTAAACGATCGTTTAGATTTTTCTAATCGATTGTGTAGTATTTGCTAAATGATTGTTTAGCTCTGGGAGCGTTGGTAAGCGATAGAGCAAAGCGTTTGTTTTATCGTGTAGAAGATTGCGGGGAGTTTAGTACACGATGGTTGGAGACGCGATGCTTTGCCCGAGCGGATCTAGACCCGATTCGCCTATTTGAACTGGAGACTCCTTGTCTTTGTAATAGTTAGCTTTAATTTTGTGTTTTTAAGGCAATTTTAGTCAGTTCATCAACATTGGTTTATTATACATGTGATGTATGGTGCTTATATGGCAAAGTGTTTGACATATAGTTTAAAACCCCCTTAGGTTGTGCAATTATTCATGCGTCATGTATTATAAATGTTATAATCGAGCATGAAGAAATTACTTGAAAGCAGGTGCATGCATCATGAAATATAAGAGTTATATTTTGCATGTAGTGAACATTATCATGCATCATCCTTTTATTATAATTGTTATAGTCTAAGGGTGAATAGAAGCATGTTTAGCTTATTTCATTGTTGGTTTTGTATAAGTGTTATATAAAAGAAGTAACAATGAGTGGATAATGCATTGAGTATGACACTTAGGCCGTTTATATTGTTATGAATGCCTTGCATGTGTTAGCTTAGCATTGTGGTTGGTTTCCATTTATAAGTGTTATAAAGGAAATTATACCTAAAATCAATAAGAAAGAGTTGCATGCGGACTTAAGGAAATTAGACCTAAAATCAATAAGAAAGAGTTGAACAAAGGTGTTCTTCAAGTGGACGGTGCAGTGAGTTCTTCTCCAAGTTCTCTTCATTCTAGCTTATCTTGAGTCCTACAACTCAATCTAAAGCTCCAAAAAAATAGTGCGGAAGATCTTGAGGTGGTTTACAATGAGATTTGGAGAAGATTTGCAGCTGATTTCGAGTTCAAAGAGGTTCTACAAAGGTATTACTTGGAACCCTCTTATTATTGTATGACCATGCTTTATTTACAGCCAAAATTAATGAATTAGAATGCTTATTGATTCTTGTTGCTTCCGCTGTATGCTAATAAACTCCTACAATTGATATTAGAGCATCATTTAAGCATTCAATTTGGTTTAATTTTGGTGTGGTGGGTGTTTTTTTCATGAGATATATGAAAATGGTAAACTGATATGGTTTTCTGAGTTTTGGCATTTAATTTCTCTTTAATTCCTTGATTAAATTTGCAATTGGCTCTTGTTTGATGAGCATATATGTGTGTTCAAGAGTCTGTAATTTATTTGGAGTCATTAGAGTTGAAATTAAGATGTAATTGAAGAAATAAGTGAAGAAGGTCGAGCTAATGTTTCAAAATCGTGAGCTTTTGCCCAAGCAGCGTTGCAACACTGCCCTTGAGCATTGCGACGCTGCTAAAAAATTCTGGCTAGAGTGAGATGTTCATATGAAGGTCAAGTGAGATATCTGATCAAATCCAGCGACAACGAGATTTACATCAGGTAGCATTGCCACGCCGCCCTTGAGCATTGCAACGCTACTTAAAATACCAACGATATTGTATACAAGCAGGGAGATTTGATTGAGTTTCAAGTAAGATTTCGTTTCAAACGAGATTCTGATGGAATTTTCGAGCAAGATTTCGAATTCAAACGAGATTTTGAATCAAGTTTTGAGCGAGATTTCTAATTCGAATGAGATTCTATTGGAATTTCGAGCGAGATTTTGAATCAAGTTCAAGCGAGATTTTGATCTAGGAGCGAGAGATCAAGTTTGAGTGAGATCTTTGAACCAGCTTTGACGAGTTTGACCCGTTGACTGAGTGAGGACCATAGAGGATTGACCTGTTTGATCGGTTTTCTTCAAACTTGATCCGGTTTAGCTTCAAAAGGGTTTTGACTGGTCCAGTTTCGGTGGTTCACATCCGGTTCAAGCTGTTTGGGTTCGGTTTGAAGCAGTTCGAATGATCCAGAAGCGATTTGAAGCTGTTTCTTGCTTTTTTGTAAATATTAGCCTTTGTTTGCTTGTTTATGTCAAAACTAAAACCATATCAGTATGTGTTTAATTATTTATGCATGTGATGTATGTTATAATTAAATAAATCTTGTATGTGCATACAGTATGTCATATAGATTTAAAATCCCATCATAGGAAGCATGTTACATGCATTGAAAGTATGTTATAAACTATTATAATATATAGTATGCATGTTAGGGTTTCTTTTATTTAATATAATTGTTATATTAAATTTTGAATGCTTTGATATCTGTTGTGGATGTTCATCATGTCTAAAATTTTGTAAACCGTTAGAAAATTAGGTTAGACATTTAAAATCCATAACAAAGAACAGTTGCATGCTCACGTAAGTTAACCACTTGTTTTAATAGTTAAAATAGGTCGTTAAACTTATAAAACTCGGGTTACAAACTCAACCGATATATAATCCTGTCGAAGGCTAAAGGTATTTAAGTTGACGGTCTATGGAAAACCTCCTACCTGGGGATTATGGCTGAATAATTGAGCGTTGTTAACCAATTTTATGAGCAATACGTGAGCGATGTGAGGTTTTAAAACTATTTTATCACCTAGACATCCTAAGTTAAATCCAATTATAAACGTTATACTTGGATAAACACTTAGATTTAGGTTGATTAATTAGCCGAAACAAGCCTAAGAAATGAATACCCCGTTTAATTATTAGAAAACTTCAGTGAGAGTTTAATAACATATACGATATGCTATTAGAACACTTCAGTGAAAATAAAATAACATATATGATATGTTACAACACTTTAGTGGGAGATTATAAACATATATGATATGATTATTTCTAACTCTCACGTCCCTAAGAGTTCACAATAAAAAATTCATGTGACACTTCATGTCACCCTAGGAGTGACCTCCATACGGAAAGTGTTTACATGAATTGAGATTTTTGTGAATAGGGGAAGTTGTTCACTTTAAAATCAAATGTGATGTTTCAATTTTAAAGTTCTCACGTTCTCAAGATGTTCACACCAAAAGGTTCATGCAACACTTCGTGTCACCCTGGGAGTGACCTCCATACGGAAAGTGTTTGCGTGAATTGATCATGGTGAATGAGGGGAAGTTGTTCAATGAAAAATTAATTATATGATATATTGATTTCAATTCTCACGTCCCTACATAATTTCCACCGTGAGATCCGTGCAACACTTGTGTCACCTTGGAAGTGACCTCCATTCAGAAAGTGTTCATCGTAGATCAAGACCAAAGTTAATGGGGGAAGTTGTTCATAGTAAGTGGGTGAAGGATATGTGTCAACATATCCTACGGTCTCTTCTATTAGTTTGAACTATGAGATTCCTATATTGCGCCTGCTTGTCGTCTTTAAGTTGGCCTCGCTAGTCATTTAATGACGTTGTCCCCTCGGAGGGTTTTAACATAGGATTCGAAACAACTCAAAACTCTAGAAATGGATCGGATTTCTAAAGTCGGTTTCAACTTTGACTTTCAAACTTCAAGAGCATCGTTGGGATCAGACTTCTGAAGTTTGAAAACAGAGGGTTACACTTACAGAATTACTAAAGAATTTATAATTTTTGACAAAAAACGATAGCTAAATGACTATCGAAATATGAGTTATTCTGGAGATAGTATTTAGTCAAGAATGTCTTGTTGTAGTATCATTGCAAAAATAATCTTGGGTATATTATTACTTTTCTAAAACTTGATTAATTCACTTATAAAATTTGTTTATATTTTTCAGAATGACAAGTGCACTAGTACAATTGTTGGCTTTTGATAAACTGATAGAGGATAATTATGTAACCTAGAAATCAAATTTGAATACTATACTAATGATAGACGATTTACGGTTCGTCTTAACAAAGGATTGTCCTCCCATTCCAAGCTCTAACGCAAACTGAACTATTCGGGATGCGTACAATAGATGGATCAGGGCAAATGATAAAGCCCGTTCTTATATCCTCGCTAGCATATCTGATGTCTTGGCGAAAAAACATGAGGATATAGGTATTGCCAAAGAGATTATGGAATCCCTACGAGGGATATTTGGGCAACCGTCCTTCTCCCTAAGGCATGGTGCCATAAAGTACGTTTACAACTACCACATGAAAAAGGGGGCCTTTGTTCGTGAACATGTCCAGGACATGATGATCCACTTCAATGTGGCAGAAGTAAATGCCGTTGTCATCGACGAGAGAAGTCAAGTCAGTTTTATTCTAGAATCTCTTTCGAAGAGTTTTCTACAATTCTGCACGTACGCTCTCATGAATAAAATTGAATATAGCTTGACTACTCTTCTGAATGAGCTACAGGCTTACCAGACAATGATGAGAGCTAAAGGTTTGGAATCGGAAGTAAATGTTACTACCGCTGAGAAGAAAGGAATGTCCTCCAAAAAGCCTATTGTTGCTTCATCTTCACAGAGTAAGTGTATTCCTGTTAAGAAGAGCGAAAAGAAAGGCAAGAACAACGCTGTAGACAAAGGACAGTGTTTCCACTGCAACGAAGAAGGGCACTAGAAGAGAAACTGCCCTCAGTACCTTTCTGAGAAGAAAGTAGAGAAAGCAAAACAAGCAAACTAGTTCCTAAGGACTGCTTGCTCAACTTAACCAGTGGGTGATGTTCCTATCTAATGATAATTTTATTTGCTTTGTTATCATGTAAAGAACAAATTCTATATATTTTTGTTGTAAATGAAATGTTCATTTTCAAAAATTATGTTTGTTCTATCTCATACCAACTTCTGTTAAAATACCAACCTAGTTAAAAGCCACTTGCAAATATTTAGATATTTAAAACAGCTAGAAATCAATTAAGACAAATAGTTATTTAACCTAAATGATAAGTTTAGAACACTTGAAAAGTTCATAGTGTACAAAACTTGTTAGGTAAAATAAAATCAAAATACTTCGATTGAATTAAAGTTTAAAGATTTCTAGATCTATTTGATAGAACTTGGAATCCAATGACAAACTTTCTAATTTCCTTAAATTGGTTTCTCAACATCATTGGAATGTTGTTCCAGATCACCTTGTATTATTTGTTTCCATAAAACTTGCATAAATCAATAAAAGATTTATTGAACTAACACTCTAAACAAGAGTTGTTTAGAAAAATCAGTTGCATCTTACTCAAAGAGTTAAGAACACCTCAATGTAGTGGGAGGAAAGTATGACTTCCTGGTTATTATTGAGAAAAAGTTTTAATAAATCTTTTGTACACTAATATGTTTACAAAGATTCTCTCAGCTAAAGTGTTTGAGAATCTAGACTAGGAATACCAGGTTAATAACCAAGGGCATGTGGGAGAAATATCGGGTATAGGATACCAAATGGTAAACCATGGGTATGAGATACCCTAGTTTATTATATTTATCTGTAAAACTCAGAAACTCAGTTTTATATATTTGAATATATAAGTTACCACTGGAGTTTCAGTCCAAGTGGGAGTTTGTTGGGTCTTGTGTCTTAAAACTCATAGTTTGTAAACAATAAAACTTATTCTGAAAATTTAATAAATTGTTTTTGAATATATGTATTGCTTATTAGAAATCCAATAAACTAAAAGACCCATAACTATTACATGAATTTGAACTATATATGAAGACATAAAAGTGGATCAGGTTCGAGTAAATAGTCAAAATGATCTATAGTATATGAATGAGGTTGGGTGCCTTATTCTGGTAACACTATCGGATGCGACCCACTCTGTAGTTGTTAAAAAGTGTTGTAGAGTGCTACAGACAATGTGATCCTAATTCCTACATGTTATGACATGAGGAGTGGAGGCGTCCTGTGCAATGAGTTTATATAAGATCGAACCACAAAATCAGTCACTCTTACTTTATAACGATGTTTACTCTTTAAGACTGACTATTTCAAAGTGATGACCTAGGTAATTTGACCTTAATCCTGAGCTAACTATGAATTCCTATTTATTCGGGATTATCCTTAGATTTTCATAGGTGAGGGTTGGCTCAACAACGCCGACTCAATAAACCTCCATTTCATGGGTAAGACCGGGTAGATAGTAGGGGACATAGGGTGTAAGATGGAATTCCCTCCTACCCGCTTTTAAAGATAGTAGAGAGGTTGTTCCCTTAAGTGTTGACTCTGAGTCTTGAACAAGGGGCTCCACCCTCTCATTGGCCCGAGAGGGACTCCGTTTGTTAATTGGATAAAAAATCAATTGTTCATTAAAGGATCTATGGGACTTAAGGAACAAGAGGTAATCTTGGGGGTAAAACAAATATTTGACCCAACCATTATTACGAACAACCTGTGAAGGGTTAACTTACTAATTATGGTTATATCGAGTAGACATAATATATCTACAGTGAGAGGTAACTATGGGCTTTAGTGGAGTGACCCCTTAGTTAACGAGTGGGGGTTAATTCGGTGTAAAGAGTTTAGCCAATTAATCTCAAATCATTGGAGCCCATGATCTGTAGATCCGCGAGTTCCCCCTACTAGCTCGTAAATGGATTAGCTTTAGAGTAGCGTGATAAGTTAATTTGAATCGTTCAAATTAGAATTAAAGGAACTAGTAATTATATGAGATATAATTACGCGTTTAATTTTAGAATTAAACGGAATTGAAAAATTAATTAATATTTAAATAGGATTTAAATATTAAATTCATGAAGGTGGAATTTGTATAAAATTAATTAAATTTGGTATTAAATTAATTAGAATTAATTAAATTATTTAATTAATTATTTATTAATTTTATTTAGAAAATTAATTTTTGAAATTAATTTTTATAAAATCAATAAAATTTTCATTTTTGAAATCATTTTGTAAAATTGAAAAAGTTTGAAAAACACAAAATGAAATTATGGATTTTTCCATTAACACCTTCAACTAGCTCACACTAAACCCACTTAATTTTGGCTTCAATTCTCCAAGCATGAGCTGCACCTCATGCAACCATCATCTTTGCATGAAAGTCCTGCAATAAATAGAGAAGATAGAAGTAGAATTAAAGTATGCATCATTTAAGTTTTTGCTGAAAAATTCGAGTTGAACAAAGGTGTTCTTCAAGTGGATGGTGCAGTGAGTTCTTCTCCAAGTTCCCTTCATTCAAGCTTATCTTGAGTCCCACAACTCAATCTAAAGCTCCAAGAGAATAGTGAGAAAGATCTTGAGGTGGTTCACAATGAGATTTGGAGAAGATTTGCAGCTGATTTCGAGTTCAAAGAGGTTCTACAAAGGTATTACTTGAAACCGTTTTATATTTGTGTAGGCATGCTTTATTTACTGCCAAAATTAATGAATTAGAACGCTTATTGATCCTTGTTGCTTCCGCTGCATGCTGATATACTCCTACAGCTAGAGTCTTCTCAGCTATTCTCCAACCTTAGAACGGATTGTGAGATCTTCTTTGTGAAAAAATTGAAGGAAATTTTGAGATTTGGAGAGTTTGAAACTTAATATTTGAGAGAACCAATTCTTTTACCACCTTCAAGTGCCAAAAGGAACAATTCCTCGTAAAAAATCTTCTATTTATAGAAGATTTACATGCATAAAGAATTAACAAGATGATGACACCCGATCCAAGCATGCACAAGGTGGATTTGTGAGGTGTTTAGGTTAGTGGGATAAAGTGGAAAATCCTACTAACCCGATTCAAGCATGCATAAAGAATTAACCTTTTTTTTCATTTAATATAGAATTTCACAAATTCTAATTAAAATAAAAATTAATTTTAAATTTGAATTTCATATATTCAAATTTTAATAAAAATTAATTCAACTAGATCTTTAGGATGCATGTGATGATTGCAATATGTAAAAGATGTACTTATTTCTAAGGAGCATCTTCATTTGTTTTATGAGTTCTAAATCTGAGTTCTTTCAAACCTAAATTCAATTTATTTAGAGTAATCTTTCGATTCGCCCAAGTGACACATGTAGGCATACATAAAACAAGTTGATCGCATGATTCTTTTATTGCTAAGTTTGTGGGGCTACATGCTTCTCAACCCATGAGATAATTTAGCTACCCATGATAATGAAGGAGAAAATGAACAAAGGATGGAATAAATATGTATTCATATTGCAGACTTTGAACTTTCAACGTTAACATTGAAACACAAATACACTTTAAGATAAAGAAAGCGATAAAGAATCAAGCCGTGATGTGCAATGTCTTGCTTTCTCTAGCTCTAATGATGTCTGCTTCACTCAAATATTAAACAATGGAACTTCTCCTCTTCCACAAAAGGCCCAAGCTTTCACTAGGTTGTTTTTATGGCTAAACGAAAAGGATTTTTTTATAGAGTTTTCTTCTCATAAATTAGGTCTTTGGTATATCTCTCTTGCATAGGTATTTATATACGTCTGAGGATGACTTCTCTTCTCTCACTCAAGATTGTGCTGATAAGGTGCATTAAATTTCATACCCTGATTCACTGCCTGTAACACGTCAAAAGTTCATTGAATCTTCAACAAAATTCTCTTGTCAGCCACCAACTCAATTTGTGATTTGACTTCCATTGCCCATGTCATATCATGCTTTATCGCCTAAAGTTACCGGCTTAACTAGCTATGCGATCATGTGTTTGTCTCTGATAGTTTTTGTTTGACTGTATCAGTGGGTGTTCTGCATTAAAACAACGACATTAGCTCAAAATTCAGATAAATTAGGAGTTGAAGATGTATGATCATTTACTTTGATTACTTATATGAATTCTTTGGCAAAAATGTCGTATTTTCAGTGCTTTTTCATATTCTTTTAAATGACAGAGATAAAATAACTTGTATTTCTACAAGTTATTACACCCACAAATTTAAAATAATGCTTGTCCTCAAGCATATATTTAGGATCTCTTAAAGTCTCGAGCACCTTGGTTAGTCGCCTAGACCCCTCAAAGTGCTTAACCCAGATTGCTAGACCAGAATCTTCTTGAGTTTTATTTCTTTTCCTCATGAAATTATTTCTAACCTTGAGAAGCCGCGAACTTAATCTTCAAAAATCCCTTATTCATTTCCAAAACAATCTCATATTTCATTTTTTTTTTCTTTCAAAAATGGGGTTTAGAAAAATACTAAGTAAACTTCCTCCTTGTTATTTTTGCTGTGATCTTATGCTAATCCAAGTGTCTATCCTTTGTTTTGGCTTGCCCCATAGATGTCATGCGGGCATCCAACTACAAGGAAGACACTCTTTTCAATCCTAACTCATGCCTTATGAATTGATATGGTAGTGGAGTTGTGATCAATTATTTCTTGTGTTGATCATGATTCTTGCCTTCATTTTGGCTTGCCCTGACGGGTGTCATGCGGACATCCAACTACGAGCAAGTTTTGATCTTAATGCTTTTATTTTTACACTTTTTTTTTTGGAGAAAATATATATTCAAGGAGATTAAAAGATTTTGAAAGCTTTTACATTCAAACCCCTTCCCCCCCACCCCCAAATTTAGAGGGCGGCAAGGTCCTCATTGCCGAGAAAGTGAATTATACGATGGAATTAGAAAGTTATAGTAAAAGAGGTTGGAAGTTAAGCTTGCATGCTTGCTACATCCTAGAAATATTTTCAATCCTAAAACTTAATACTGATTCATTCTCGATGGTTAGTGTTGGAACGTAAGTTCATCGTTGAGGTCATCATTGGCAAGCAATAAAGCAACAAATAATTAAACGATCAAAAGTATAGGCGTGATACAAACAAAAGAAAAGGAACGAAATATGGACAAAATCCCATTGAATCTATATTAAATCATTGAAGTGATGATATAGAAGAAGAAAGATGACATCAAACATAAACAGTACAAGTAAACGAGAAAACAAGAAATGAGACCACCCCCAAATTTAGTTTTCTCCAATATCGTTGTTGTTGCGCTCTTGCGGTGAATTTTCATTGGGGAATTGCAAAGGATTTTGGAGATGTGGGGGAATGGGTGGCACCACCATGAGGTGAGCAATGACATTTTGGAAGAATTCGATCATGTAGTGAAATTGGTCGTGTTGCCTCTACGTCAGTTGCCTGTTGAAGTCACGCATCACACTCTGTTGGTCTTGAACAAATTTCTTCAACTCGTTATGTTGTCTATCGAGTTCATCTTGCTGACACCTCAAATCATTCATTTGCGCTTAAAGTGATTGTTGTTGTCGTGACAGATCATCAAGACTTTCCAAAATTGGTTATCAGAGGTCATCATGAAGGAATCTATACCATTCATCCTTAGGGTCTATTTCTTCGGGTGCGTTGGCTTGAGTGTGTTGATTTTCTTCACTAGGCTGACACTCACTAGCCTCACCAATGTTAGAGCCACTGTCTATTTCAATCCTAGGCAATGGCAGGCCTAAGTCATCAGCTGTGATGCATGGAGGACTTGTTTTGGATTTAAGGGAGGGTGGTGGAGTTTATAGTTTAGATGCAAGGGGAAGGATTGGAGGGGTTCGTCTTCAGGAGCAAGTGGCATTGGCTTTTCAAGAGATGGTGGGTGCATATTAAGATCAACGCTTGGCCTAAAGGATTCAGGATCCGACTGGGGTGGTGGAGACTTTTCTACTTGGGGAAAAGGTATCACCTTTGACACGATGGTTACTTTCTTCTTCTTTTGCTATAAGGTTTCTGGGTCAATTGGCTTTGGGGCTACCGCTTTGTTTATTACTTTGGTTGGTTCTCGGCTTAAGCTAGCAACCTCATTTGGCGGTAGAGGGAATTTCTTGTGAGTGTACTTCTTAAAGCCACATCTTCCTTTTCCTCAAACCATCATTGCGCTACACAGAGCTTGGTATGTGCGATGGGAAGAATAGCTGCTCCCTTGGCCTCGAGAAGAATGACCAAATTTGGTCTGCGATCAGGCAACCAATATTTATAGGGATCAACCGCATGATGTAAAAATGGCCATTACTCTCTCTTTTGAGACCGAATGATCATGCGTTGTAGGGAACAATTTTCTTTTGATGAAGTATAACTACACGTTGGCTTCTGGCGTTAAATTGTATGGTGACAACGTCTAGATCCCTTTGGCCGAGATGCTCCATTTTATCCCAGGTAGCATTACCACCTTCAGCACTTCTTTTTGTTCCTCAAATGTTGGGTTTTCAATTATCCTATTTCCTTTACCGTCAGAAATGTCTTCCAGATTTTATACGTGATTGATTTTCTTGACGTTGAATCCTATGGTTGCTTCCTCAACATCTGATCAGTATCACCCAGTATGAGGCTTTCCTTCATAGAACGTGGTCACTACAAATGGCTTGACTGTTATTTCCCCTTCGCAGAAGTCTCTCCACCCCAATTCGTCAATCGTGTTTGTGATGAAAGGTGGCAGAGGTGCACTTTCCGGGAAGAAACTCATCTCGATTAGAATAAAGGGCCTTGCCTTTCTCTTTCTAGGAGCTTTTTCTTCCTCCATCGCGGGTGCCTTGCCTTTCTCTTCATTCTTTGTCATCACTTATTTTGGCGCTTTTATCTTCTTTGAAATGCTACTAACCGCACCATTCTTCTTCTTTTCCACCCCAAACTTATCTTCTTTCATTTTCCTCTCATCTTCTTCCCTAAACAGTTTCTTTTCTTCCCTAATCTTTTGTAAATTGCACTTGATGCGCTAAGCCTTTTCTTGTCTGGCTCTCTATTCTTCATTGCTGTCATTGCACATCTCTTTTTCAAATTCCAGTGCAGCGCGCTCTATACTATATAGAGATTTCTCAAGTTTTGTATGCAGTGGACTTCGTGCATTCAAGCTCTTCATCGCACATCTCCTGATGGAGCTCACTTGTCGCGATTAGGGATATTGCTTCCTTCCTTATTTCCCATAGGTCTTTTTTAACCCTCCTAGTCTTCCTTTGGAACTCTTTTGCTATCGCCTCTGTAAAGGAGGCGAGGATACTTACACCATCGCTTTTTCTTCTTCCCCCTTTCGCATTTTTCCTTGAGAGGGGTTCCTCTTCAACGTCACTTTGTTTCCCCATTTCCATCGCATGCCCAGACCCATGCAGAGATACTTTAGCATCATCCTTCTGACTATTTGGCTGATTTACTACTCCATCCAAAGACTTGAGTGGTTTTAGGTTTTTGATAATGTCCCCGTGGACTTCTCGTTCTTTCCGTCGCCTAGTTTTGCTTTCGGTGGAAGAAGTTGGTTGTAGGAAATATTGTGGCGATGAGAACTACGATAGGATAAGTACTGATGGGATGTGTATGGGATCGAACGGGGAAGGTGAAGCCACCATGGGTAATGGCGCGTAGGTTGGCGCGGTGGCGTTTGGGAAGGAAATTGCCTGGATAGAGATAAATAGAGATACTGATAACTTGTAGAAATACAAGTTATTTTTGTTCTTAAGTTGGAACAACTAAGGTTTTTAATGATAAACTCTTCTCATTTTTAGTAGAAACGCATGGATTTAGTCAAACATCAGCAAACTCATGCAAAAGAAGTTTTATTACTAAATATCGCGGCACTAATGCACTGTATTGTAGGATTTCAACACAAGGATTAACATTAACGCATTAGACAAGTGCCTTAGGAAAAGCTCTAATGCATGGGCCATGCGTCGAAGAGAGTTCAACGCAGAGAATATTCATTGCTCCAGGCTGATTGTGTCACATCACCACTTGCAAGTATGGGCACCTGCAGTAGGCGGCGTCTGAAAAGCTTCCAAACAGCAGACGACGTCTGAAAAGCTTCCAAGCAGCAGGCGGCGTCTTAAAAGCTTACGAGAGTCAGACTGCTGACCAGGGCATGGACTTTAATGCTGCCCATTCACCAAGTGGACGTGATCAACGCCTATAAATAGATGGAGTCCCTACAAAGTTAAGGAGTTTGAAGAATCATCAAGATCCTTACTCTCTGTAAATTGTAGTTATAGTCTTAGTTCTATAGAAGTTGTGCTGTAGTGTGAGACGATCAAAAGGGTTGAGAACCACCACCACCGCCGGTCAGGGAGCGGAGGAAGCTACTCTTGAGAAAGATACTCTGTCCGCTGCCTATACAAGTGATTGTACACAACGAGATTGAGCCAAAGAACTACAAAAGATTGTATTCTTTGGCTTGACTCAGTTTCCTTCTTATTTATCGCTTTCATTCCATTCGATTGAATATTGTGTTTGTAAAGACTCCTTGTTTCTTTATAAATTCATATATTTGATCCTTCATACTTACTATTGTTTATCTCTTGTTTATGTTGAACGCATTAATACTTTATGCATAATTTTATTCTAACGCTTAAGCCAACTTGACAACTTGGTAAAAGCATCTTTCACTTAGATTGTTCGAAAGAATAACTAAGCTGCATCAAGTAGAACGCCTAGTACAGTTAGAGATAGACTTACTGGTGTTTCTTGCATTCTGTGTTAGACGCATGCACCCTAGAGATAGACTTTATATGTTATTCGCATTAAGAAGTGTTGAATAAGGTCTAACGCATAAACAAAAAGATAAGCAAATCATCTCATCTCATCCATATCACATCTTAGTTGTGTATATTCATCTTAGACCGACACGTCCACCTACCTTAAATTCCATTTTCACATGATCCATTATTCACCACTCAACTCTTTTGTATCTTCTTGCACAGGCACAACAAGTTAGTGTAAATAATACATTTCTCATATTCATTTAGGAAAACTCCTATAGTAGATACAACGTAAGATCTGCGTTTGGTTAACTGAATCCCTGAGATCGACCATGGACTTGCCAGGAACCTAAATTAGATTTATACTTGGGTCTGGTTTAGGAAAACTTGAACATCATTAGAAGTTGTGTGTGTTCTATGCTTATTACTAACGACCCAACGCATTACAATTATTTAAACGCATCAAAGCATAAACGCATCACTTATACCTAGAACTTATTTCTCCAATTTATTTTATACAAATACACTCCTAGAACATCTCACGATAGCAACGAACAAGTTTTTGGCACCGTTGTCAGGGATTCAGAAACAAGAACTAACCAAAAATTTCGTTTGTATCTGTTGTAAGAACACTTCAGTCAAGGGAGTATTACAAGCTACGTCTAAGCTTGTGAACGTTTATGAATAGGGAGAGCACTCTTAAATTCAGATACGACCCCGAGATTGAAAGGACCTTCCGGCGTAGGAACCGATCCAACCGTCGTCGAAGGTTGAGGCAACAATTACTCAGACAACAGAACAGGCAACGAGCCAAGCAGAAGAACAACCAAATCAGCAACTAGCTCATGCTGCACAGAAGCCAATCCTGATGGCGAATAGTAGCATGCGTTCTATGAGGGAATACGCGTCCCCTGTACTGTATGATTTCTCTCTAGGAATCATATACCCAATGCCAGATGGAACCAGATTCGAAATGAAATCTATTATGTTCCAAATGCTCCAGACTACTGGAAAATTTGGGGGTGGTCGTGGTGAAGATCCTCACACCCATATGAAACGTTTCCTGGAAATGTGTAATTCATTTGTGATTCCTGAAATCACCCCAGAGTCGATCAGGCTATTCGTGTTCCCATATTCTTTGCGTGATGACGCAAAACAATAGGTGAGTTCACCGAAGCCTAGTGAAATCACCACCTGGGAGAAGTTGGTGGAAAAATTTATGCAAAAATTTCCCATCTTCCACCAACGCGAGGAGGCGTCGAGAAATTATGAACTTTGAATAAGGAGATGCTGAGACCTTAAGCGTCGCATGGGTGCGTTTTAAGGGCTTGGTCAAGAATTGCCCGAACCATAGACTACCACTGACTATTCAAATGGAGATGTTTTATGAAGGACTGAATAGAGCATCACAGATGGCAGCAGACGCAGCAGCGGCTGGTGGACTTATGGATAAATCCTATACTGAGGCTAAAGAAATACTAGACCGCATTGCTAAACACAATATGGAATGGGTGGATGATACATATGATGGAGGAAATGATAGAAGAATGAGATCTCATAACGTTAATTCTATTGATGCCAACGCAATAGCCACACTTTCTGCTCAAGTGGCTACGATGACCAGCCTTCTGCAAAACATAACGTTGGGTAACGCATCAAACTAGCAGAAGTTGAATCAGGTAGAGGCGTTTGGGTAGCCCATGTTTAACTGTGTGGGTTGCGGAGATCTTCACTCATATACTGAGTGTCCACAAAACCTTCAGTCAGTATGCTTCATATAAAATAACCCATTCTCTAATACATATAACCCTGGATGGAGAAACCATCCGAATTTTTCTTGGACAGGAGGAAATCAGCAGGAGCACCACCCAGGGGCGAACCATCAGCAAAGGAATGGACCGCCGCCTGCATTTCAACAAACGCACCAACAGCATCAACAACCCTTCAATAGAGGAGGACAGGCATCGAGCTCAAGATCTCCGCTTGAGAACCTATTGAAGGAATACATAGTCCAGAACGACGCATTGCTAAAAAGCCAGGCATTATCAATCAGAAACCTGGAGATCCAGGTAGGGCAGATAGCAAGCGAGTTGAAAAACAGGCAGCTTGGAGTTCTACCTAGCAATATCGAGACACCTGGGAACAATAATGGGAAGGAACAATGTCATGCGGTGACGTTGCAGAGCGGAAGAACTCTTAAAGACAGAAGAATGAATCCAAGAAACAGTAGTCCTTCTAAAAAATGCATTACACGTTCAATGGATCAGGAAGAAAGAACGTCCGAGACTACAAGCCATTCAGAAACCAGTACATCTACCGCGGGAAAGCCTGAGGTGTCGCTGAATGCACCATTCCCTAGGCATTTGATGAAGAAGAATGATGAACATTAATTCAAGCGTTTTCTTGAGCTCCTAAAGTAGCTACACATCAACATTCCACTTACAGAGGCTCTGAAGCAGATGCCAACATATGTAAAATTTTTTAAGGACATTTTAACGAAGAAGAAAAGAGTCAATGAGAAAGAAGTGATAGCGCTAACGCAGGAATGTAACGCGTTAGTAAGCAACAATCTACCAAAGAAGCAGAAGGACCCCAGGAGCTTCACAGTTCCTTGTTCGATAGGAGGATTAGATGTGGGTCATGCATTGTGCGATCTAGGAGCTAGCATTAATCTCATGCCACTTTCAATTTTTAAGAAATTGAGGATTAGCGAAGCACAACCAACTTCTGTCGCCATTCAGCTCACTGACAGGACAATTAAGTACCCAGAAGGGAATATTGAAGACATTTTGGTGAAGGTTGACAATCTCATATTCCTAGCAGACTTTATTGACTATGAAGCAGATAGGGAGGTACCAATTATCCTTGGACGTCCCTTCTTAGCTATTGGAAAAGTTTTGATTGACGTGCATAAAGGTGAATTAATTATGTGCGTGGACAATGAAGAGGTGAAGTTTAATGTGCTTAATGCATTAAAGTTCCCAGACAGTGAAGATTGTCAACTAAACAGTATTAAGTTGCTTGAAGAAGAGACTCATGTATGTGAGGTCCTCGCATTGAGGAGACCTTGAAGGAATCAGAGCCGCCAAGTCTGAGTGAGCGGTAGACAAAACCAATGCGTCCATCACTTGAAGAACCACCAGAACTCAAGTTGAAACAGTTACCTGGAACTTGAAATATGCATTCCTTGGAACCAACAACACTTTACCTGTGATCATTTTCGCAAATCTTACAGAGCCTAATGAGAAATCTCTCTTGCAGATGCAAAAGAAGCGCAAGCGTGCAATAGGCTGGACGCTTGCGGGTATCCGTGGGATAAGACAATCTTATTGCATACACAAGATTAGGCTGGAAGAAGGGAAGTCGAGGTCAATCGAGCCTCAAAGCAGGCTGAACCTCATAATGAAAGAAGTGGTCGAGAAAGAGATTTTAAAATGGTTGGACGCGGGAGTTATTCATCTGATATCTGACAGCAATTGGGTAAGTCTAGTCCAATGCGTTCCCAAGAAAGGGGGAACGACCGTGATTGTCAACAATAATAATGAACTCATACCTTCGAGAACTGTCACGGGCTGGCGCATCTGTATGGATTATCGGAAGCTTAACGCAGCAACTAAGAAAGACCACTTCCCCCTTCCTTTCATTGATCAAATGCTTGACGGATTGCAGGTAAAGAATTTTATTGCTTTCTCAATGGTTATTCTGGTTACAACCAGATTCTGAAAGATCCTGAAGATCAAGAGAAGACCACGTTTAATTGTTCCTTTAGAACATTTGCATTCAGACGCATGCCCTTCGGGCTGTGTAACGCACCAGGGACATTTCAACGATGTATGATGGCCATCTTCTTTGACTTCCTAGAAAAGACCGTTGAAGTCTTCATGGACGATTTTTCAGTCTTTGAAGACTCATTCTAGTCATTTCTAGATAATTTGGAGGCCGTCCTCGCTCTATGCGAGGAGATAAACTTGGTGCTGAATTGGGAAAAATGTCACTTCTTGTGAGTAAAGGAATTTTCTTGGGTCACAAAGTATCTAAGGCTGACTTGGAAGTAGATGAAGCCAAAATTGATGTCATAGCAAAACTTCCACCACCAGCAAATGTTAAAACTTTACGAAGTTTTCTAGGGCATGTTGGCTTCTATAGACAGTTCGTTAGAGGATTCTCTCAGATTGCGCGACCTCTGAGTGCACTACTAGAGGTGAACCGACCCTATGACTTTAACGAAGATTGCACTGACGCGTTTGAAACTTTGAAGTACGCGTTGACGACAGCTCCAGTACTGATAGCACCGGACTGGACGCAACACTTTATTCTTATGTGCAACGCAAGTGATGTGGTAGTAGGAACTATGTTAGGGCAAAAGAAGGGTAACTTGATACATCCCATCTCCTACGTGTCCAAAACACTAAATGACTCTCAGGAACATTATACCATTACTGAAAAAGAGATGTTGGCTGTGGTATTTGGTATTGAAAAATTTCGATCTTACTTAGTTGGTGTGTCAGCCTCCATATACACCGACCACTCGGCTATTAAATTCCTGATGAGCAAAAAGGATGCAAAGCCAATATTGATAAGATGGGTGCTACTACTACAGGAGTTTTACATTGATATGCAGGACAGAAAGAGAATAGAAAATCAGGTGGTTGACCACCTGTCCAGGCTAGAGAATCAAGAAATGCAAGCCCAAGAAAGTGAAATCAATGACGCATTTCCTGATGAAATCTTGTTTAGAGTTGAAGGCAGGGAACCTTGGTATACAGACATAGTCAATTTTCTAACCACCAAGCAATTCCTTGGGAACTTCAATAGCAGAAGAAACGGTTAATCCATGACAGCAAGTTTTATTTTTGGGATGAACCATTTCTATATAAACAAGGCCCTGACTCCATACTGCGTCGATGCATTCCGGAGGAGGAGACACAACGCATCTTAGCCAAGTGTTCCTTACGGAGGGCATTTCAGTGGGCAAAGAACCGCAGCGAAAGTTCTTCAAAGCGGATACTTTTGGCCCACCCTCTTTAAAGACGGAAGGGAGTTTGTTCGAAAATGTGACCCCTGCCAATGCACCGGGAATATTTCCTCATGGGACGCAATGCCCTTGAATAATATTCTCGAAGTTGAGTTGTTTGATGTTTGGGGCATAGATTTTATGGGACCTTTTCTCCTGTCCTGTAGCCAACAGTACATCCTGTTAGCAGTAGATTATGTATCTAAGTGGGTAGAAGCAGTGGGCCTGTGCTAGGAATGATGCGTCCACTGTATCTAAGTTTCTTACCAGGAATACCTTTACACGTTATGGAACGCCAAGAGCCCTGATGAGCGATGAAGGTATGCACTTTATTAATCACATCATTTCCAAATTACTTGAAAAATATAATGTTAGGCACAAGATTGCCACTGCCTACCATCCTCAAACAAACGGTCAAGCGGAAGTATCAAATCTAGGAATCAAGTCCATCTTGGAAAAGGTCGTCAATGCAACACGGAAAGATTGGGCACAGAGGCTGGATGAGGTGCTCTTGGCCTACAGGATTGCTTACAAAACTCCTATAGGTATGTCTCCATACTCTCTCGTATTTAGAAAAGCCTGTCATTTACCTGTAGAGTTGGAGCACAAGGCGTTTTGGGCAGTGAAGAAGTTGAACATGAACTTAGATGCCACGGGCGTTCAATGCAAACTTCAGCTCAACGAGCTCAAAGAGTGGCGATTGAACGCGTATGAAAACATCAAGCTGTACGAGGAAAAGACAAAGCATTGGCATGATCAATGCATCAGTAAGAAAGAACTTGTTGTTGGTCAAAAGGTTTTATTTTTCAACTCACGTCTGCGTTTGTTTCCAGGAAAGCTGAAATCCAGGTGGTCAGGGCCTTTTATCATTAAAGAAATCTTCCCATATGGAACTATGGAAATAACTCGAGAAGATGGCACCATTGCGTTCAAGGTAAACGCCCAAAGAGTTAAGCCTTACTTTGAAGATGGGATGGATCGCCAGAAGTCATCTCTCGCATTACACAAGCCAGTTGAGGCCCGCGTCGACGTATCCCTGCGTTTGCAACGCCATATATTCCAGGGACACTTCTCTCACCCTTATCTTTTTGCATTTTGTATTCTATGATGTGTTTGAATTTGTTGATTTAGTTGTTTGGATGTTTTTTAAACTGATTGTTTTTGCTTTTACAAAAATTGGAAACTTATTTGTTTATCTTTAAAAATTTGTGTATGATTGCAATTGAAACAACGGACGCGTTAGACGCAAGTCTAACGCATGGCCCAGTTGAAAAGACGCGTCTCGAGAACACAAAAGCACTCGAGTATTTAGATAACCGAGATGACCCTTCAACTTCATATTTATTACAGACGTCAGACGCTGCCTGACGTCAGCCACGATCACCTCTCTGCCTATAAAAGGGCCCAACAATCCAAGTCTTCTTCTTCTTCTTCTTCTTCATTTCGCCTTCGAACCCTCTGAAACAAAAAAAGAAGAAAAGAAAAAAAGCACGCCGAACCCCTCCGTTTCTCTCGCTTCCAACGCTCGAATTCTCCGACCACCATGTCATCTGCCTCAGATAGCCAGAATCAGAGCATTAACTTTGGCAACGACTCTCCGGTAAGCTTCTACTCCTCTGCCTCTGTGTCGATTTCACCCCCTCAAGCCCTAGGGAAACTACCACAACCCTTGCCCAAACGAAACCCATACATGGCGGCACTACCTCTTCCCAGCGGCCGGCCGTTTCTAAACCTTCCTCAGCCCCCACAAAACTCCCTACCAAAGCCTCCAAAACCATCGTTACCCCTCTGGCCAAGATCCCTCAACTTAAACCTAAAACCCCTTAACAAAAACCCAAATCTGCCCCCAAGCCAAGGGCCAAGACACTAGAAAGACCTAGGACGCGTCCGTCATCTATGGTTGCATCCAAACCCTACACCAAGCCTGCACCACCACCAATTATCCCTAACATCACTATGGTGGGTGCAACACACAACCCACTCCTAGCCTATGCCCACAACGCACCATCACCAGTAGTGCGTCCACCACCTCCACTTTCTATCAAACCCTTGGCCACCATCTATCCCGTGGAATTGGACACGTCGAGCCAACCATCTCCTTCGCCCATCCTCATATCTTCCCTGGGACGCCTCACACCCCAATGGGCACCCCTCCATTCACTCCACCCATACACCAACCTCTGATAGTCCTGCATCAGAGCGCAATCTTGAAGAGTTGGTAAAGTTGGCTCGACTCGACGAGCAAAAGGTCTTTGGTGCAATCTTGGCATCCCTCAATCAAGGCCAAGAGGAAGAACAAGTGATGCGTTCAGACCCACCTAACGCATCACTTGAGTTAGACGAAATGGAGCGGTATGCGATGATGCTTAAAAAGGAACTAGAAGAAGAAGGAAGGGAGGAAGAAGAAGAAAGGGAAGAAAAAAATAGAGAAGGCAGAGTTGGCCCTGATGCGTCTCAACCACGCTCATCTGATGCGAATGAAAGGCCTTTAAAATCAAAAAGAGTATCGAGAAAAAGAAGATTGATATTGAAGGAAGAAGAAGATGAGCAAGTTGCATCCGGACCTGAGGGTGCAACACATGAAAATAGCTTAAGGCACAACGCATTAGAGCAAGAATTGGAAAACTACAAGCCCGCAAGGCAAGGGCGAAGAAAGACTGATCTCCAAAGGGAATTGGAGAAGGAACTGAGAAAACTGGCAAGGGAAGCAAAAGAGTATGCGGCAGGGAAACGCAAGGTAACCGAGGCATTACCTAAGAAGACTTCGGGAAGAAAGCGTTAGTTTAATGACATACTTGTAGAAAAGGGCTTCTTCCCCGAACGCCACCCACTGTCAATTTACATAACTGAGACAATAAATGCATTAGGATGGAACCAGTTCTGCATTGGGCACACTGTATCTGGCCCAACCTTGTCCGCACATTCTACAATAGTGAGTTCGATATGGAGAAGAACGCAGCTTTTGTTGAAGGGGTGTTAGTGCGCTTCTCAGCTGATAAAATAAACGAAGTGTTCAACATCGACAGTAACCCAGACGCAGAGGGAAATCACATCTTAGAGCAGCCTACGTCAAGTCAGTTAGAAGATGCATTAAGGACAGTAGCCAAGCGTGGAAGCAAATGGCAAACATCGAGAAATGGGTAAAAAAATGTTGGCTTCCAGGAATCTAACTCCAGACACAAATTTATGGTATTACCTGATCAAACGTAGCATCATGCCTACAATGCATAATGAGACATTATCAAAGGAACGCATCCTAGCTACTTATTATGTTATGCAGTGCATCCCTCTGGACGTTGGAAGAATCATAAGGGATCAGATCAAAGCCATCAAGACCAAGCCACGAGGGCAACTCTACTTTCCATGGCTGATCTGTGCATTATACGAACATGGAGGCATCCCTCTGGGGGATGACCATGAAGATGTCGATGGCTTAATAGACATCAAGTTAGTAAGGCGTCTACTTCGTGGCTCACCATATCAACTTGCCTTACCTGCCAAAGAAGTGGCACCCAAGCCTCGACCATCAAAACGCGCCCCGAAAAGAAGACGCATCCTGATTGTTGAACATACCAATGAAGCTTTAGAGCATGAAGAATATGAAGCTAAGCTTGAACTTTTGGCTGAAGAAGCGCAACCAGCCCTTGATTTTACTTCCCATGACTCACCATTGGCCCCGCCAGAAGAGAGTCCTGATCAGACGCACCAAGAACCAACATTTATGGATCAGGACATCCCTTATTCTCTTCCTTCGCCCCAACCAATTCCAATTCCCAAGTTCGTGCCTCCTCCAATAATTTTTTAGCCAACTTGGCTAGGGTCTAGCAATGCAGCAACTTTTGAAGACCCAATTGGAAGAGATGAACCAACGCCTCAACGCAGCGCAGATTTGGAAGAGTTGAAAACGTTTATCAGTGATCAACTCAGACCACTAGCCGTGTCTATAGAAGGTCTCTAGCAGCAGAATCGGGTACTAAGGGATTATTTAAGGCAAAAACAAGACGGATGCAAGACCAGTTTGTTTACACAACGCAATACATCAATCAGGTCTTGGTTGGAATGTTTGCTTTGCCTCTACCACCTGCTCATCTTAGGAACCCCTTACGCTTTATGGATGAAAACCCTGAGGAAGAATGCAGAGACATGCGCCAGTACAGTAGAGTTTTGGGGTGTTGGATTATTTTTTTTGTATTTTGATTTAATTGTTTTTTTTTGCATCTACTAGCCTTTTTTGTTCAATTCATGTGAAATTATGAAAATGAATGAGAATTCCTTATCATTTTGCTCCTTGCGTTTGACCTTGGCATGCTTGATTTTTGTTCTTTGAATATTTTCTAAGTCTTGTGCTTAGCCTAACCTCAATGATATTAACTATATGAAATCTATAAGCATAAAGTGGGCGTTAGGAAAATCAACAAGGCCTGAACTTCTCTAAAAAGATTAAGTTTACCTTCTAACGCGTGCAAGCTTTAAGTCTTAAACTCCTTTAAAATTTTCAAAGCCTTTTGAAATTTTGTTTCTCTTTTAGCAATGAGGATTTAGCTCGTCTCCAAATTTGGGATGAGTATAGCTCATCTCCAAATTTGGGGATGTGGGAAATCCAAGTTAAGACGCATCAAACGAATACATCATTAAGAACAAGGGAACAAAATAAGAAGAATGTTAAACGTAACTCCTCTGTCATTACTTCGAAAGAAAAAGAAAACCTTAAATGACATGAGTTTAGATTGGAATAGGCACTTAGCCGTAGTTGGATGCTCGCATGACACCCGTGGGGGCAAGCCAAAACGAATTTAAGTTTCCTAGACCAACGTGTCCCATATAACTCCTCTATCTAATCTGAAGAAAAAAAAATATCTTGAAACGCATGAATATTAGATATGAGTGTAGTTGTGAAGGGTTCTCACTCGTAGTTGGATGCTCGCATGACACCCGTGGGGGTAAGCCAAAACGAAAGTGGGATACCTGGAACAACGCATGGGTAATTTTCTTTTTCTTTTTATCCGATATTTATTTTACAAAGAGCATCTAACGCATTGCTGGTTTAGAAAAAATGGAAATGTTTTGAGAAATGAAAGGAGTTGTGATAAAAGGCCTACTGCATCGGAAATTAAACATTAATTCTTTCAAGAAAAGAGTCGATCTGAGTTGTATTTTCCAAACTTTTTTTTTGTTTATGACTGAATATGATGAAAGGTGAACTCTGCACATTTAAGACAAAGGAGATAATAAAGAATTATTTTGGAATACTCGAGGACAAGCATTCTTCAAATTTGGGGGTGGCGATAACTTATAGAAATACAAGTTATTTTTGCTCCTAAGTTGGAACAACTAAAGTTTTTAATGTTAACTCTCCTCATTTTTAGTAGAAAGGTATCGATTTATTCAAACATCAGCAAACTCATGCAAAAGAAGTTTTATTACTAAATATCGCGGCACTAACGCACTGTATTTCAGGATTTCAACGCAAGGATTAACATTAACGCATTAGACAAGTGCCGCAGGAAAAGCTCTAATGCATGGGCCATGCGTCGGAGGGAGTTCAATGCAGAGAAGATTCATTGCTCCAGGCTGATTGTGTCACATCACCACTTGCAAGTATGGGCACCTGCAGCATGCAGCGTCTGAAAAGCTTCAAAGCAGCAGGCGGCGTTTGAAAAGCTTCCAAGCAACAAGCGATGTCTGAAAAGCTTCCGAGAGTCAGGCGACTGACCAGGGCATGGACTTTAATGCTGCCCATTCACCAAGTGGACATGACCAACGCCTATAAATAGATGGAGTCCCTCCAAAGTTAAGGAGTTCGAAGAATCATCAAGATCCTTACTCTCTGTAAATTGTAGTTATAGTCTTAATTTTGTAGAAGCTGTGCTATGGTGTGAGACGATCAAAAGGGTTGAGAACCACCACTACCGCCGGTCAGGGAGCAGAGGAAGCTACTCTTGAGAAAGATACTCTGTCCGCTGCTTATACAAGTGATTGTACACGACGAGATTGAGCCAAAGAACTACAAGAGATTGTATTCTTTGGCTTGACTCAGTTTCCCTCTTATTTATCGTTTTCATTCCATTCGATTGAATATTGTGTTTGTAAAGACTCCTTGTTTCTTTATAAAATTCATATATTTGATCCTTCATACTTACTATTGTTTATCTCTTGTTTATGTTGAACACATTAATACTTTATGCATAATTTTATTCTAATGCTTAAGCCAACTTGACAACTTGGTAAAAGCATTTTTCACTTAGATTGTTCGAAAGAATAACTAAGCTACATCAAGTAGAACGCCTAGTACAGCTAGAGATAGACTTACTGGTGTCTCTTGCATTCTGTGTTAGATGCATGCACCCTAGAGATAGGCTTTGTATGTTATTCGCATTAAGAAGTGTTGAATAAGGTCTAACGCATAAACAAAAAGATAAGCAAATCATCCTATCTCATCCATATCACATCTTAGTTGTGTATATTCATCTTAGACGACGCGTCCACCTACCCTAAATTCCATTTTCACATGATCCATCATTCACTACTCAACTCTTTTGCATCTTCTTGCACAGGCACAACAAGTTAATGTAAATAATACATTTCTCATATTCATTTAGGAAGACCCCTATAGTAGATACAACGTAAGATCTGCGTTTGGTTAACTGAATTCCTGAGATCGACCCTGGACTTGCCAGGAACCTAAATTAGATTTATACTTGGGTCTGGTTTAGGAAAACTTGAACGTCATTAGGAGTTGTATGCGTTATGTGCTTATTACTAACACCCCAACGCGTTACAATTATTTAAACGCATCAAAGCATAAACACATCACTTATACCTAGAACTTATTTCTCCAATTTATTTTATACAAATACACTCCTAGAACATCTCACGATAGCAACAAACAGATACCACCTCATAGGAATAGGTGGGAGTGGAGGAACAAGAGGGGGAAGAGGTATTTTGGTGGCCCATTTGGAATTCGAATAGAGTGCATGCGAATGGAAGGTAGACCGAAGAGCTTGAAGCTTCGATGGAGAATTGCCAGAATTCAAAGGGTTAGGGTTTTGGTAAAGTGTAAAGAGCTTGGGTTGTTTGAGAAGATGGGTTTAAATGGGCCAAGTAAGAATGAAAGAGGAAACAATGGGTCGCCTTGCGATTTGAGGTAGTCATAACGCTTCACTCAATAATGGTGATCTGATGGAATACCAGGCATCGTGTCCTTTCACCGACCTTTGGTGGGATGACGTATCGTTCCCTCACAAGTGATGGTCTTTTTAGGGATGCGTTGGGCTACAATTCCCACGTATCACCAAGCTCATCGCATCACTCTTCGCCTCAGAAACCCTAATTTCTCTTTCCCAAATATTTTTCAACTTTGTCTAGCAATCATTGATCACAAAATAAGAATGAAGAAAAGCATAAACAAATGAACAATTAATTAAAAAGAATAGGTAACAAAAGTATAAAAGGATACAAAAAAGGTTACAATGTGCCCCTGAAAAAAAAAATATTTTATGGTGTACAGACTTCTTGTATCGCATTACTCGGGTTTTCCCAAGTCTATAGAGGCCTTTTCGTGATTGAAATCACCTCCATAGTAGGGCTTGATCCTTTGTCCGTTCAACTTGAATGTGGTCCTATCTTCACTAACTAATTCTACCGCTCCATGTGAGTAGACTTCCTTAATAATGAAAGGTCCTGACCAACATGATTTCAACTTTCCTGGAAAAAGGTGCAGTCGAGAGTTAAACAATCGTACTTTTTGGCCAATTTCAAAATCTTTCTTATGAATGTGTTGATCATGTCAACGCTTTGTTCGTTCCTTGTATATTTTGGCATTCTCGTATGCCTGTAGCCTTCATTCATCCAGTTCCAACAGCTGGAGCCTCCTCACCTCCTCTATAGCTTTTAAGTCAAATTTAAGTCTTTTTATAGCCCAAAATGCTTTGTGTTCAAGCTCCAATGGAAAATGGCAAGCTTTACCGAAGACCAGAGAATATGGAGGCATTTCAATAGGAGTTTTATATGCAAGTCGATATGCCCATAACACTAAAATAAATCTAAAACATAGAAATCCAGTGAGTGGAAGCAGATCATTCCAAATTCCATTGAGAAAGAACACAACAATTAGAGTCCAGTGAGAAAAGATTATGCATAATAAGTAAATTACAAGCATGCTAGTTATAAATGAAAATACAAGGGATAGAGTATGGGATGAGACATTCTCAACCACTAGGCAGAAATAACTCTTGTAACTGACACGAATATTCACCATTTTTGGGTCAAAAACTGTTAACCTATAACAATTCTGCGTAAGTGTAACCTCTCATTTTTTACCCTAGAGTCCCACCTTAATGCTCCCATCGTAGGGAAAAAGCATATTAGGACAAGAGACTAAAGTAAACTTATCCTATACAGGAGATCAGATAAAGAGTTGTGCAAAACTACCATCCTATAGGGGGACACTCCCAGGGTGCCTCGAGGCGATGCACAGAAATGTTATCCAACCTAATGAGAGGGATCGTGGGATATGTTGTCACATGTCCTGCTCCCACTTACTATGAACATTCTTTCCATTCACCTTAGTATTGACCTACCCAAACACCATCCTTTAGGGGGACACTTCCAGGGTGCCTCGAGGTCGAGGATAGATCTCACGGTGTGAACATAAAGGGAGAAACGTGAAGAGGTTTAAGTGAAGTATCATATACCCCAAGTACCTCCCACTGAATGTTCTACCTAGGGGTTCATTAACTTAGACCATCCAGCTACTGATTTTATCTAAGTCGGTTTAATTTGCTAAAAAACAACTATTGTCTTTGGAATTAAACAAGTTCAAATCAAGTCCTATTAATGTACTATCCTCAAATTTGCATGCATGCATCAAATCTATTTGATTCATCTTTCCAAATAGGTTCCCAGGTAAGGGTATTCCGTTTCTGTTAGCTTAAGTACCCCAGCCTAGACAGAACCCGCCTTAGACAAAAGGTCCCTTATAGAGAGATTTGCTACATATTTAATATTTTATTAGTCAATTTAATCCTATTAAACTGATTAAAAGATTAAACCTTAGGATGCTAATCTCATTAGAATCGTCATCTTAGGTCTATCTCCACCAAGTTTTAAAACTCTTTTAAAACCATGATTCAAGCCTAAGTTCGCATGCATGTCTTTCTTATTGATTTTAGTTCTATTTCCCTTATAACATCTATAAAAGAAACAACCAAAACCATTCCCATTGCTATGCATAACTAGGTGTTTATAAATCTTATAATTTAACCTATGTGTCATGCTTCATGCAATGTCCATTCATTAATATATATAACTCTTATATACTTGTAATGAACAAAACATACATGCTTCCATACACCCTTATACTATAACACTTATAATATAAAGATGATGCATGAATATGCTTAATGCATGCATAAATATAACTATTATATTATATGATGCATGAGCATGCTCTTGAAGTAATTTAAATCATACAGACTACTATATCATAACACTTACAATATAGAGATAATGCATGACCAATGCATAACCTAAGGTGAGATTTCAACTATATGGCATACTATATGACATATAATAAAACATACACCTTATGTACATTCACAAAAAATTAATGGACCGGGATGATTAGCCTAAAAAACCGAAAATTAAATTCTATCTATTACATAAAATCATCGAGAAAATCGATTCACAAGCGAACCGAGTCTTGAACTGTCTAGGCGAAGTCTACCCTGATCGTTTAGTAAATTGGGCAAGTAACCACGATCGCTTAGCTAATTTCGAGTACCATTTATAATGCGATAGAGCATGAGAACACTCAATCGTTTAGCGCACTAATTTAAAACAACACAAGTCTAAATGATTGGATAGACGACTACATTGCTGTGAAGCACGATCGTCTAGACGATCATAGAACAAGCACTAAGTAACTTTTACTAAGCGATAAAGCTTGCTGAGCTACACGATCGTTTAGTGCACATGCGTCAACAATGTTGCCGAGTATCCCATACTCAACGATCGCTTACCCCCATCATTTACACGATCTGTCCAACGCTTGGTCCTCTTCTTCCTCAAAGTAATGCGTAACTCCTTACTTTGAAGCTTCATCACGAACAACTCACACTAACTCAAGCACTTTGAATTACAAACTCGATAGCAAGTTAATATGCCCATAAATGTATGGGCCCTTACAATTAACTTCGAATGAAAAAGAACTCAATAACCAGAGGCAGCCATCTCAGAAACTCCATTAATCCACATCCACGAACTTATTTAACACTTAAACAGAATGCAAACATGCTTTACCCACCAAGAATGTAAATGTTATTCTATACATCAATGAATTTGGAATATTAGAACCTAGCTCTGATACCAATTGAAGAAACTCTTATCAAAGAGAACTTATAAGCGGAAGCAAGATCATTCCAAATTTTCTTCCACGGACCTCTCACTTTCGTGAAGACTTTGGACAGCAAAATCTCACTCTCGTTTAGATCGTCTACCCATCGTCTAGTAGTCACGAACAAATTTCTCCATGAACAAGTAACCTCTCGGACACCACCACTTAGTAACCTTGGTATTCTCAAAGTGAGAATCTAGAAGGTGTGGGCTCTATTGGATTTGGTAGAGGTTTAGAGGAAACAACGATCGAACTCAACGACCAAGTCAGTGGAAGAGTATAGTGTCTATCGTATAGACTTTGTGCTTGATCTTTAGTGAAATTTCAGCAGGTATACGATCATTTAGGAAAAAAGGTTTGATCATTTACATGATCGTTTAGTAAAACTCTCTAGCCACACGATCATTTAGTAAAATGTTATATGATCATTTAGATAATGGCGTGTGTACACGATCGTTTAGTAAAAAGCTTAGAAGGCTATCGTACAGTCTCTCGTGAGCTAAACCATTGGCTGTGTACTTAATGAAGCAATTCCTTACAAAATGAAAACATTTTTCATTTTATCCTTCAGTTATGAAAACTGAATAAAACCTCCCACTTCACACATGATTAAAGGAGAAACCGCCTACAATTATCTCATAATTATTTTAATTATAAATAAATATAATAACTAATTTATCATATTATATTTATAACCTATATTTTTAATATCACATCATATGTAACATTTAAACCATAGTTCTTTTCTCCTTTATTTGATATAAATCATATTTATATCATTTTCCTCCAATTAATATATCTCATACTATGACAACTATATCATATATAATTGAACCAGTTTAATCATAGCATATATAATCAAACTCCCTCTTGTCAATTTTAACAGTTCAAACTGACCAAAAAACTGATTCTCAATTTAATCCATTGAGCTATCAAGGGGATCCTATGGACCTGTAGCTTGAAGCTCCAACGGTACATGAATAGCTGACTAAACCTTTAGTCACGAGATCCACTATCCGTTAACTGTCGGGCACTCCACTAAAGACCGACAGCTGCACTATTCTCACTACAAATATATTTCTGTGTCCATGGAATATAACTAGTCAACAGTACGATAGCCCTTCACAGATGCTCGTAAGTACATATGGGCCAATTTACCATTTTTCCCCCGTAGTTACATCTAACTTCTTAAGTACCATTGATCCCTCTAATGAACAGTACATCATAGTCCTACTATGAGTGGTCACCTCTTGAGCCTTGAGAAGGTATGTGGCGCCACATCATTCAAGCCCAGAATTGGCCCTTAAGGGAGCAATCTATCTACTTACCCCTACTTAGGAGAAGAAGTGAATTTCATCTTGTGTAGCTGAGTTCCCAGCTCCCCAATTAGACGAATCCTTGAAATGGTAGGTTTGAGTCGGCAATCTGGCCAGTCACACTCATGCAAATCAAAGGACTGCTCTCAAAGGCAGAAGTTCCTAACTCACTCAGGATTAAGGTCATGTTACTTATGGTCATCCTAGTGAAGTGAAGTCTCTGTCATGAACGACATTATATAACGAGACTAAACACTTCGTGGTTCGATCTTATACAAACTCCTTTGTATAGGACACCCCCGCTTGCACGTCTCCATATGAATGATCAAGATCAGACCATCTGTAGCACGTCACAACACTTGTAACTATCTACAAAGTTGGTGGCATCCATAGTGTCACCAGGATAAGGTTTACCTCCTATATCCAGGGATCTTAGTTTATTGGATTGTGGTAAATGCAAATAAAACATCTCATGTTTCATAGAAAATAGTTGATGAGTAAAATTGTGATACGATGGCGTGAGTTATGCGGTGATGTGTGTTGTGCAATGATCATGCAAGTTTTCCTAACAAAGCCCAAGTATAAGCCTTCTTAGGTTTCCTGGTAAGTCCAGGGTCGAACACAAAGACTACTAAGTAGATATGCAATAGACTCTTCAATTCTATTGCAGTGGTAAATAAATGAAGTGGATAGTGTTTTGATTGAGATTTTTCCTATGCGAAGGAGTTAAACGCAGAGTGATGAAAGCATAGAGTTACAATAAGTATGTGATGAAGGGGTTGAGAAGGGGTTTAGCTAAAATTTCCTAAGATTGTGCACAAGTTATGCGATCATGCTACACACAAATATTAGTACTACATTTCTCAATGCAGAATGCCATAATTCCTATTTCTAGGACGCATGTGATGCATATGCGAAATTGTCAATAGAACTTATTCCTAAGTTTCTACTCTTATTTATGCGATCTAATCCGACTCTCCCAAGTCTAGATTTTGTCTTTAGACTACTCTCCCAAGTATGTCCAAATGATGAATGATGCACTCATAAGACAAGGTGACCGCATACCACCAATCCTATTTCTAGGGCACATGCGATGTGTAAATAGCAGATAGAACTTATGTCTAAGTTTCTACTCTTGCTTATGCGATCTAATCTGACTCTCTCAAGCCTAGATTCTAATATGACCCTCTCAAGCCTAGATTTTATCATTAGACTACTCTCTCAAGTATGTCCAAAGGTGAATGATGCATACATAAGACAAGATGATCGCATAAAATGTAAATCTTAAGTCATGCTAGCTAAGTACTTCTCAACCCATTCAGAAATTTAGCTACTCATACATGGTGTGGATAGATTGAACATAGATTGAAATGAAGTTTCAATTTTCTACAAATAAAGTACTAAATACAAAATAACAAATGGATTTGAGAGATAACAAGCCTGGTAAGCAATGTCTTGCTTCCTGTGGCCTTTTACACTGCTCTTTGTCACTTCAACTCTGTTCTAGTTGTGGATTCTTACTCTGCAAGGGTTAACCCTCTCTTCTTTGTATTTCTTTCCGGCAATCTCTCGATCTTTCTGGGAGCAATTTCTCTCGGCTTTTCCTCGTCTTTTTCCTCATCTCCTTGCTCTCTTCCGTCCTCTATGTATATGTATAAGTATGTGTGGGAATCGACTAACTAACTCTCGATCTTTCTGGTGGCCTTTGATATTTATAGATTTCAAGGTGAAGCAACTTTTCTTACAAATGATTGTAATGATGGGCGGCATTAATTTCCCTACTCTGTTGCGTCGTTTAAAAGTCATCGAAAATTCAATGTACTTGCTACCGTGTGGCTTTTAAGGCCTTGTCAATTAAATTCGGAATCGACAGTTATCAGCTTTACATCCCATCATGATATATTATGTTGTCGCCTTGATGCGAGGTCTTTATGCGATCATCATTTGAGAACTCTACTCACGGTCGCATGACTTGCGATTGTAACTTCAAGCGTGTTGCCGCATTGTGCCTTTGGATTGCAATTTCATGTGTGCCATCGCATTGTACCTGCACAAAATAGGTAAATTAACCGCTTTTATGCGATAAGCACTCACGATCGCAATTCCTTTTAGTTTAGCGCTTTCAGATATGATATTGCCTATTTTACCATCCCATTCTCTCATTGTTTTACTTATTTGAGCTGTAATAACTTGTATTTCTACCAGTTATCAACAGTGAAGAAAATATCTCATATCATTACATCACAAGCGTTTGTTCCATATAGGTGTTTACAAACTACAGGACCCAACAAGAGTTTAGGGCATTAACTCCAACAAATCGTATATGCTATCATTTAGTAAAAGTATTTTACTCGATAGCCTCTGTGAGATCAAATCTAAAATAAATAATTCTTCAACTGATTTTGGAAAATGATTTTTCTTTTATCTCATAGTACCATAACTTCCAATAACCTCCCATTCAATCAGTCATTAAAGAAAAATAATTATATATCATATAATATATTATAAATAAATACAATAACCAACTTATCATATTATATTTATAACCTATAGTTTTAATATTTCATCATGTGAAACATATAAACTATAGTTCTTTTTCTATTTTATGGTATTGAATATAAATCATATTTATATTAATTCCTCCAATTAATGTATTTAATACATCATATCAATTATATCACATATAATTTAATATAATTTAATTAATTTAATTATATCACATATAATTAAATTTTCTCTTGCTAATTTGAACACTTCAAACTAACCCAAAATTTGATTCTCAACTTGAATCCATTGAGCTACCAAAAGGTCCTTATGAACCTGTAGCTTGAAGCTCCAACGATACGTGAATAACTAACTAAACTCTTTAATCACGAGATCCACCATCCATTAATTGTTGGTCACTCCACTAAAGATCGACAGTTACACTCTTCGCACTACAGATATATTTCTATGTCCATTGGATATAACTAGTCAATAGTGCGATGATCCTTCACAAATCACTTGTAAGTACAGCTGGACCAATTTACTATTTTGCCCTTATAGTTACATCTAACTCCTTAAGTACCACTGATTCCTCTAATGAACAATAAGTCATAGTCCTACTATGACTAAGTCCTCTCTTCCAAAGAGAGGGTGCGACCACTATGTTCAAGACCCGGAATCAACCCTTAAGGGAGTAATTTATCTACTTACCCCTACTTCGGGGAAGGAGTGAATTCCATCTTATGTAGCTGAGTTCTTAGCTCCCCAATCAGATGAATCGCCAAAATGGTAGGCTTGTTGAGCTGGAAATCTAGCCACTCTCACCTACACAAATCAAAGGACCGCCCTCATGAGCAGGAGTTTCAAACTCACTCAAGATTAAGGTCATGTCACCTATGGTCATCTTAGTGAAATGTAAGTCTCAATTATCAATGGCGTTATATAAAGTGACTAATCATTTCGTGATTCGGTCTTATACAAACTCTTTATATAAGATACATCCGCTCGCATGTCTCCAAATGAATAGTCAGGATCAGACCATTTGTAGCACTTTACAACACTTTTAACATCTACAAAGCGAGCCGTATCCATAGTTTCACCAGGATAAGATATCCCTTCTTTATTCTTATACTACAAACCATTTAGGTTATTACTTTAGGCATGATCCACTTGTATGTCTCCACATATATGCTTAAGTTACATAAAATAACCAAGGATCTTAGTTTATTGGATTGAGTAATGCTTATAAAATAACACTTATTTTATTAATAATAATATGTTCACAAAGTGTTTACAAACTATGAGACTGCCGGGAGAATTAGGATACCAATCCCAATAATCTCCCACTTGTTCTAATGCATCGGAAGACTAATGTACAATACAAAAATAATACAATATATAATAAACTAGGGCATACTCTATACCCTAGTCTCCCACTTGCCCTAGACAAAGTGTTGCATGTCCCGTAGACCCAGACTCTCCAGATGACTCTCAAATACTTTAGCCATGAGAGCCTTTGTAACGAATCAACAACGTTATGCTCCAACGCGATCTTCATGACGTCGTGATGCACAATCTCCCTGATTAAATGATACTTCTGTTTGATATGATTTCCTCTTCGGTGACTCTGAGGTTCCTTAGAATTTTCCACAACTCTGCTATTATCACAATAGAGTGTGTTCGGCAAAGACATATTTGGAATAACTTCCAAATCTGTAAGGAACTTCCTAAGCCAAACAACCTCTTTAGTAGCTTCACAAGCGGCTACATATTTGGCTTTCATAATGGAGTCCGTGATGCATCCCTGCTTGATGTTTCGCTGAACTACAACCCGTCCATTCAGAGTGAACACTAACCTGATGTCGATTGTCGAGAATCTTTATTAGTCTGAATGTCAGAGTCTGCGTATACTGTAAGGATCAAATCCTTATCTCTATACACGAGTATATAGTCTCTCGTTCTCCATAGATACTTGAGGATCATTTTGATCACCGTTCAGTGATCTAATCCTGGATTGGACTGATAACGACTAACAATCCCTACTGCATAGCAAATGTCAGGTCTAGTACGATACATTGATACATAAGGCTACCAACAGCCGATGCATAGGGAATCCGTCTCTTTTCCTCAACCTCTTGAGGTGTCTTAGGACACTGTTTCTTAGACAAAACAATTCCAGGCCTGAAAGATAATAAACTTCTCTTCGAATTCTGCATCGAGTACCTGATCAACATCTTGTCAATGTACGATGCCTGAGACAAGGCCAATCTTTTGTTCTTACGACCCCTTATGATTTGGATCCCTAGAACAAACTATGCCACTCCCAAATCTTTCATTTGAAAATGGGCAGCTAGCCACTTTTTAATGTCAGCTAGAAAACCTACATCATTCCCAATGAGTAGGATATCATCCACATACAATACTAGGAAATCTACTGAGTTGTTGATGATTTTCTTGTAAACACAAGGCTCATCAACATTCTGATCAAAGCTAAATAACTTGATTGCACTATCAATCTAATGTTTCAAGATCTAGATGCTTGTTTCAACCCATAAATGGACCTATTAAGCTTGAAAATCTTTTGTTATTGATCTGGATCAATGAATCCTTCTGGTTGAGTCATGTAGATGGTCTCCTCAAGATTACCATTCAAAAAGGCAATCTTGACGTCTATTTGTCATATCTTCTGATCATAAAATGTGGCTATGGATAGAAGAATCTTTATAGACTTCAACATGATAACATGTGAGAAAGTTTCCTTATAGTCCACTCCCTCGACCTGGGTATAACCCATTGCCACAAGTCTAGCCTTAAAGGTTTGCACCTTTGCATCTACACCTTTTTTCCTCTTGTAGATCCACTTATTACCTAGGTTTTACCCCATTAAGCTGATCCACAAGTTCCCAGACGGAATTGAAGTACATAGACTCCATTCCTGATTCATGGCTTTAATCCACTCATCTTTGTCAACATCCTCCATTGCATGCTTATAAGACTATGGATCCTAAACTCCATCATTAGATATGATGTTTTGGTCTTCAGTCAAACACATGTAGCATTCTGGTGGGTTCACAACCCTTCCACTATGTTAAGACAGACTCAACTCTTGAGATGGTTGCCAAGATGAACTGACATTAACAACTCTTGTTAATCTATCAGCCTATTCAACAACTCTTGTTGAACTCTCAATAGTCTCACAAGAAATCTCATTTAAAACAAGCTTACTTCGTGGTTTATGATCACTTATGTGGTCTTCTTCCAAGAAGATAGCATTTATCGACACAAACACCTTGTTCTCACTTGGATCATAGAAGTATCCACCCCTCGTTTCTTTGGGGTAGCCTACAAATAGGAAAAATTTCGAACGATGTTCCAACGTTTTAGGGTTAGCCATTAGCACGTGAGCTGGACATCCCCAAATCTTGAAGTGGCGTAAACTAGCTTTACGACGTCTCCATAACTCAAAAGGCGTTTCAGAAACACTCTTTGGGGGAGCATTATTCAAATATAAACTGCAATCTCCACTGCAAATCCCCAAAACGAGTCTGGAAGATGAGCATAACTCATCATAGATCGGACCATGTCCAACAGGGTTTTGTTTCTTCTTTCTGATACATCATTTTTCTAAAGTGTACCTGAGACCGAGAGTTGGGATGTGATTCCATGTTCTATCATATAGTTCTGAAAATCTAAGTCCATATACTCTCCACCACGATCAGATCGTAGTATTTTTATCTTTTTACCTAACAAGTTTTCAACTTCAGCCTTATACTCTTTGAACTTTTCAAGAGCGTCAGACTTATGTTGCATTAGGTATAGATGCCCATATCTTGAATAATCATCTATGAAAGAGATGATATATTCATACCCACTTCGTGCTCTAACACTCATCGGACCGCAGAGGTCTAAATGTATAAGCTCCAAGGTTTCCTTGGTTCTATAACCTTTTACAGTAAAAGGTCGTTTGGTCATTTTGCCTTCAAGCCAATATTCACATACTAGAAAAGAGTTTTCTTCTAAATGATTTAGAAGTCCATATTTCACCAAGTTCTCAATCGTATTGAGATTGATGTTACGTAACCTTAGATGCCAAAGATGGGCATTTTTCTTAGGAGAAACCTTTGGTCTTTTTACTGTTGTTGTTGTTTTGAACAATTCAATATTAAACAAGGCTTTTATGATTAACAGCCTTAGTACATATAAGTTATTTTCCATTGAACCAAAACCAATCTCCATACCATTCTTAAAAATAAACACTTTATTCTCAGAAAAGTAGATGGTATAACCTTGTTCAATCAGACAAGAAATTGAAATTAAGTTCCTCTTGATATGAGGAACTACATAAACATTATCCAGTAACAGATAACATTTCTTGTCCAAAAAAACTTAAACTTGCCTACAACATCAACTGAAATAACCTCACCAGTACCGACTCAAAGAGTCATCTCTCCATCTTCCAACTTTTTTCAGGAACTAAATCCTTGATGGGAAGAACATACATGATTAGTAGCACTAGAATCAAGTATCTAGGCATAATCATCATTCTCTATCAAACACGTCTCTAAGACAAATAAATCACATTTATCGTCTTTAGATTTCTTCTTTTTCTGCAGAGTAGTGGGATTAGTATTAGAACCTATATATGCTCCAAGTACCATTTCAAAGAACAATTCTCGTCAATGAACTTCATTAGAGTCAGCAACAATTGTTTTCACTTTTAGTCCCTTGACATTCAAGAAAGACTGAAGATTATCTTTGAACTGACACTACTGGTTTTTTTTGTAATCAATCCCATTTTGCTCAAAAAGTGAGAACTGACATTCAAACAATTCTTACAACAAGTCCATGATCTGACGTGCAATAACCATGTTTTCAACCCTTTTGGCCAATGCAACAGGTATGCTAGCCAAAATGTGAAGTAGAGCCAACGAATTAACCTTCATCCACATTATATGCATTACGAACATTTCGCGATGCATCAGAGGTCGGGACTTGAGGACACTCCTCAACTATGACAAAATCAAGGTCGTTTACCACAAAATACGTTTTAATAGATTTTTTCCAATGTATGTAATTGGTGAAATTAGAAAAGGCAACTAACGAAAAAGCATACAATGACATGTTGCTGAAAAAACAAACATATTGATCTACGTTAGATTTTAGCAAATACTCTTGAAAACAAATCCAATCTGGTTTAGCAAAAACTAAATGAACCCCGTAATACATCTAGTTTTGCAATGACACTTCAGTGGTTTAAGACAAAAGCCACCAAAGAATAGTCAATTTATCCCTTTTCTGAATTGAGACACTCTCAACCAATCATTACACCAGAAATATTCTTGTTTCTATATTGATTAGCCATCATTGATTTGGTTAAGAAATCATTAACTTGTTTAACAATTTCACGTAAGTGTGACCCTTTATTTTAGATCCTAGAGTTTTGCCCCAAGCAGCCAATCCGAAGGGAAAAATCCGATTGGGTCAAAAACTAAAGCGACCCTATCCATTTCTGGAGTTCACCTTAATATTAACCAACCACACAAACCATCCAAAGGGGGATACTCCTAGGGTGCCACGAGGTCGTGCAAGAAGATACGGTGCAAACCAATGAAGGAGATGACAGGACATGTTGACATACATCCTTCACCCATTTACTATAAGTACTCTCTCTGTTCACTTTGATATTGACCCATACAAACACCATCCGAAGGGGGATGCTCACAGGGCGCCACGAGGCCAAGCATGAATCTCACGGCATGAACATTCAGGGAGAAACATGAGTGGAATTGACATATCACATACATCTTTTTCTCCCACTGAGTATTTTAAGAACCTAGGGTTTAGTTTACATAGAAAGAACATGGCTAATTATTTTAACTAAGTGATTGTTTAGGTTTGCTCAAAAGTAACTCTTACTTGGTTAAATAACTTTTTATCATCATTCATTAAACATTTTAACGAACATATAATCAATTGTTGCATGTTTGTAGCAAATCTATCTAATGCACCTTTTCAGATAGGTTCCCAGGTAGGGGTGTTCTGTTTCCGTCAGCTTAAATACCCCAGCCTAGCCAGAACCCGCCTTTGACAAAAGGTCCCTTATAGATAGATTTATTACAAATTTAATCTCTTATGGAAATCAATTTAATCCTATTAAATCGATTTAAAAGATTAAACTTAGGTTTCTAATCTCATTAGAACCATGAACTTAGGTCTATCTCAATCAAATTTTAAAACCCTTTTAAAACATGATTTTACCTAAGTTTGCATGCAACTCTTGGTTATTGATTTTAATTCTAATTTCATTAATTATAACACTTATAAAAAATGAAACAATCAAAACCAACCACAATGTGAAGCAACACATTCTCAAAGCCTTTATAACTCTTATAAATAAACCTAAGTGTCATGCTCTATGTATTGTTCATTCATTACTACTTTTATATAACTGTTATAATGAACCAAGCATACATGCTCTCATACACCCTTATACTATAACACATAATATAAAGATGATGCATGAATATGCTTAATGCATGCATAAATATAACTCTTATATTATATGATGCATGAGCATGCATTAATGGAATTTAATCAAGCAATCTACTATATCATAACAATTATAATATATGATGTATGAAAAAAATGCATAACCTAAGGTGGGTTTTAAATCTATATGTCATACATTATGGCATATAAACTAACATACATCTCATGTACATTAAAAAAGATATGATGGACCGGAATAATATGCCTCAAAATCCAAAATAAAACAAACTATTACATTGAACCATCGAGTCGATCAGTTCAAACAAGTGAACCAGGTCTTGAACCACCCGAGTGAACCGGGTGTAGCTTCTTCATGTGATTGTCGAGTAACGTTGGTCGAGTAAGCACGATCGTGTAGCAATGATCAAGTACCTTTGACTATGCGATGAAGCATGAAGGCCACTCGATCATGTAACACACCGAGTTTAAACGCAAGCCTAAACGATCGAGTAGACGACAACTATGCGATGAAGCATGATCATTTAGACGATCGAGGAGCAAACACCGAGTAATACTTACCGAGTGATCGAGTAGCCAGTGACTATACGATGAAGCATGCTAACCTACTTGATCGTTTAGTGCATGCGCCTACCATGAAACGAGTATCATATACTCTATGCGATCGTTTACCTCCATCGTTTACACGATCAAGTAGCCAACACAAACCGATCGAGTAAACACTTTACTCGTTCGTTTAGCATCAGCCATATGATCGTTTAGTAAATTCTACACGATTAAGTTATAACTTTTCTATTCGATCGTTTAGCCAAATCTAAATGATCGTTTAGCCTGGGCTACACGATACGACCAACACTTGGTCTTCTTTTTCCTCGATGAGAACAGCATCTCCATGCTTCTTTGAAACTTCACCACGAACAACTCAAGACACTTTAAGATCTTTGAATATAGACTCGATAGCAAATTAATTATGCCAAAAAATGCAAGGGCCCTTACAAATTAACTTTAAAATGTAAAATAAAGCTTTAAAACAGAGGCTATTATCCCGAAACATCCATCAAACCGTCCAAAAACACACTTAATGCTTAAATGCATTGTAGAATAAACTTAAAACCCACCACGACTGTAAAATAAGTTCAATATAACAATGCAATTTGGAATATCATAACAACTTGGCTTTGATACCAATTGAAGGAAATCTAAAACATTCCAGTGAGCGAAAGCGGATCGTTCCAAATCCCATTGAGAAAGAATACAACAATTACTGTCCAACGAGAAACGATTATGCTTAATGAGTAAATTACAAGCCTGCTACTTATAAATGAAAATACAAGGATCGAGTATGCAAACCTTTGAAGAACCTTTCTTCAAGTATCCCTCAATTGAACTCCAACGAGTCCAAAGAAATACTCGAACGCAAACAGCATGAACTGAAGAATCCTCGATCACTATTGAGTCCAACTTGATCCTTGACCCTCGAACTGAACATGAACACCACCACAAGAGTTACCTTAGTATTCTCGATGAGAGAATCCAGGAGTTGTGGGCTCTTTGTGACTTTGGATAAAGGAAAGGAGGAGATAGACAATCAAGCAAACGATCGAGTAAGTGGGAGATGGATGAAGTCTATCGCATAGACTAGATACTTGATCGTTTAGTAAAAGGAAGCCTATTGTATAGACTTTGCTACTCGATCGTGTAGTAACAAGTAATCAAGTAATTATCGTATAGTAAACTCAGTACTCAATCGTATATACTATCGTTTAGTAAAACTATTTTACTCGATAGCCTTTGTGAGATCAAATCCGAAATGAATAATTCTTCAATTGATTTTGGAAAATGATTTTCCTTTTATCTCACATTTACCATAACTTTCAATAACCTCCCACTCAATCGGTTATTAAAGAAAAAAATTAATTATCATATAATTAATATATTATAAATAAATATGATAACCAACTTATTATATTATATTTATAACCTATAGTTTTAATATTCCATCATATGAAACATATAAACTATAGTTCTTTTTTTATTTTATGGTATTTAATATAAATCATATTTATATTAATTCCTCCAATTAATGTATCTAATACATCATACCAATTATATCACATATAATTGAATTAATTGAATTATATTACATATAATTAAATTTCCTCTCGTTAATTTAAACAATTCAAACTAACCCAAAATCTGATTCTCAACTTGAACCCATTGAGTTACCAAGGGGTCCTTATTGACCTATAGCTTCAAGCTCCAACAATACATAAATAACTGACTAAACTCTTTAATCATGAGATCCACCATCCGTTAACTGTTGGTCACTCCACTAAAGATCGACAGCTGCACTCTTCGCACTACAGATATATTTCTGTGTCCATTGAGTATAACCAGTCAACAGTGTGATGACCCTTCAAAAATCGCTCGTAAGTACAACTGGGCCAATTTACCGTTTTTCCCCTGTAGTTACATCTAACTAATTAAGACCACTGATTCCTCTAATGAACAATAAGTCATAGTCCTACTATGGTTGAGTTCTCTCTTCCAAAGAGAGGGTGTGACCACTATGTTCAAGACCCAAATCAGCCCTTAAGGGAGAAATTTATCTACTTACCCCTGCTTCGTGGAAGGAGTGAATTCCATCTTGTGTAGCTGAGTTCTCAGCTCCCCAATCAGACAAATCCCCAAAATGGTAGGCTTGTTGAGTTGGCAATCTGGCCACTCTCACCCATACAAATCAAAGGACTGCCCTCATGAGCAGGAGTTCCCAACTCACTCATGATTAAGGTCATGTCACCTATGATCTCCTAGTGAAATGTAAGTCTCAATTATCAACGGCGTTATGTAACGAGACTAATCATTTCGTGGTCCGGTCTTATACAAACTCTTTGTATAGGATATCCCCGCTTGCATGTCTCCACATGAATGGTCAGGATCAGACCATTTGTAGCACTTTACAACACTTGTAACATCTACATAGCGGGTCGTATCCGTAGTGTAACCAGGATAAGATATCCCTCCTTTATCCTTATACTACATACCATTTAGGTTATTACTTAAGACATGATCCACTTGTATGTCTTTACATACATGCTTAAGTTACATAAAATAACTATGGATCTTAGTTTATTAGATTGAGTAAATGCTTATAAAATAACAGTTATTTTATTAATAACAATATGTTCACAAAGTGTTCACAAACTACGAGACTACCAGGATAATTAGGACACCAATCCCAACAAACGCTTCGTCTAGTCTTTGTGCCCAATCTTTATGCATCGGATTGACAACTTTCTCAAGTATTGTCTTAATTTTCCTATTGGATATTTCAGCTTGGCCATTTGTCTGGGGGTGGTAAGCTGTGGCTATTCTGTGATGAACGTTGTATTTGACCAGAGGCTTATCAATAATGCAATTGATGAAATGTGTGCCTTCATCCCTTGAAATAGCACGCGGAGTGCAAAGTGAGTAAAGATGTTTCTCTGTAAAAATTTTGAGACAGTGATCGCCTCGTTTGAAGCACATGAGATCGCCACTATCCACTTAGATACATAGTCAATAGCTAACAAGATGTAGTTGTGGCCATTGGATGGCAAAAATGGACCTATAAAATTGATCCCCCAAACATCAAGTAATTCCATTTCCAAAATAACATTCATCGACATTTCATTATTTTCTGAAATGTTCCCGATGCGCTGGCACCTATCACACTTCATGATATATTCGCGTGCATCATTGAATAAGGTGGGTCAACAATATCCACTTTGCAACACGTTTGAAGTCGTATGTTGACTTCCAAAATGCCCACCGTAGGGAGATTCATGGCATTGATATATGATGCGTTGAAATGCTGTTTCGAGAATGCATTGCCTCAAAATTTGGTGAGGGCTTTTTTTGTACAGGTTAGGCTCGTCCCAATAATAGAATTTACAGTCGTGCATGAGCCTTTTCTTTTGTCGTGATGTATAGGAAATTTTTTTAGACAAGGAAATTGACGATGTCTGTATACCAGGGCAAGTAATCATCGATCTTTAATAGCAGTTTATTAGGGAAGGAGGCGTTTACAGTGGGTTGGATGCAATCATTTTCATGATTTTCAAGTCGCAACAGATGATCTATGACTTTATTCTCTGACCCTTTTCTATTTATTATTTCTATACTAAACTCTTGAAGTAGTCGAACCCATCTGATCAGTCTTGGCTTCGCATCTTTCTTTGTCATCAAGTATTTGATAGCTGAATGGTCTATGTGGATGATAACCCTCGACCGCAACAGAAAAGGTCTAAATTTTTCCATGGTGAAGACCACCGCCAGCAGCTCTTTTTCAATAGTAGTGTAATTCTCCTGAGTGCTATGAAGAGTTTTACTTGCGTATGTGATGGGATGAAGAACCTTTCCTATTCGTTGAGCTAAAACTACACCCATCGCATATACACTGGCATTGCATATTAGCTTGAATGGTTTTATCCAATCGGGTGTAATCAGAACTAGAGCTGAGACTAGCGCATTCTTTAATTTTTCAATTGTGTTAAGGCAACTGGCGTCAAAATCAAAAGGTCTATCAGCTTCTACCAACATGTTCATCGGTCTAGCAATCTTTGAAAAATCTTTGACCAATCTTCAAAAGAACCAACATGTCCTAGGAAACTTCTCAGAGTCTTCACATTTGTAGGTGGTGGTAACTTTTTAATGGCCTCAATTTTTGCTCTATCAACTTCTAGGCTGGATTTGGAAACTTTGTGTCCAAGAAAAATTCCCTCAGTTACCATGAAATGACACTTCTCCCAATTCAAAACCAAATTCGCGTCCTCACACTTCTCTAGGATTTTTTTCCATATTTTCTAGACATACTTTGTACGTCCTTTTGTAGACTGAAAAATCATCCACGAATATTTCTACAGACTCCTCAAGGTAATCTGAAAAGATAATCATCATGCACCTTTGAAAGGTGCTAAGGGCGTTGCATAGTCAAACAGGCATGCGTCGAAAGGCAAATGTCCCATTCGAACATGTGAAAGTTGATTTTTCTTGATCCTCAGGTACAATTATTATTTGATTATACCCCACGTATCCATCCAAAAAGAAAAGGTAGTCATTCCCTGCTAACCTGTCCAACATTTGGTCAATGAAGGGCAAGGGGAAGTGATCCTTTTTGGTCGCTGCATTGAGTTTTCGGTAATCATTGCAAATCTTCCAACCAGTGAATGTGCGCCTTGGTATTAATTCAGTTTTCTTATTGGGTACAATTTTCATCCCCCTTTTCTTTAGAATACATTGCACTGGGCTAACCCATGTACCATCTGAAATGGGGAAAATAATTTCTGCATCTAACCTCCTAATGATTTTCTTTTTAACGATTTCTTTCATCGCAGAGTTCAACCTGCGTTGAGGTTCAATAGAGCCTTTCTGTCCTTCTTCAAGCCTGATTTTATGTATGCAGTAGGATGGACTTACACCTTTAATGTCAATAAGAGCCACCCTATTGCCTTAATGTACTTCTTCAATACCTCTAGTAGGGCTGCTTCTTTTTCTTTGGAAAATGTGGCTGATATAATAAATGGTAAGGTCTTATGCTGCCCAAGGAATGCATACTTCAAATGGACAGGCAAAACTTTCAATTCCAAAATTGGAGGTTGTTCAAGTAAGGACGAGTTCGTGCTTTTTCTCTCATCTATATTCAACGATTCACAATTTTTCTAGATTTCTATCATCGCATAACATGATTCAACTGAAGCAATAGGTTTTTCCTTCGATCCTATTTCTTCATCAGTTCCCCAATCAAAGCTGCAGGGCCCTCTTCATCTATATCATATGAACTTAATTCGTCTGGATAGTTCATCAACCTTAATGATGTTGAACTTTAGCTTTTGGCCATTGACATGCATTGTGATTTCTCCCTTATGTACATCGATTTGGGCTCTTCCAATGGAGAGAAATGACCATCCCAAGATAATGAGGACATCTTTATCTATCTCGTAATCAAGTATAATGAAGTCCACAGAGAGGATAAATTTATCCACCTTAACTAACACATCTTCTAGCTTCCCCTCCGATTGCACGAGGGATCAATCCGTTAACTGAAGGGTAACTGTGTTGGGAGTAATTTTTCCAATCTCTAATCGTTTAAAAATTGACAAGGGCATCAAATTTATGATTGCTCCTAGGTCGCATAAAGCGTGTCCATTATAAATTCCGTCAATTGAATAAGGTATTGTAAAGCTCCCAGGGTCTTGCATCTTTGGAGGAATTATCGTTTTGTTGTCTTGTGTTAGGGCCACCATCTCATATTTACCTATGTTCCTTTTCTTGGACATAATGTCCTTTAGGAACTTAGCATGGGTAGGTGTTCGTGGTTTCTTGATGTGCGCTAAGAGTGTATTATAAGTGTAAATGGAAGATAAGATTGATCTAAATGAAGATAAATGGTAACTGACTTCTCTAGGTGAGAAGAATGGGTGATGTTTTACACTCTCTCGCTAATGCATACAAGCTTTACCTTGAGCTAGATCCAAGTATAAATCTAATTCAGGTTCTCGATAAGTACAGGTTCGAACACAGGGATTTAGGTTAGACTAACGCAAGCCTTATGTTGCACTGATATAGAAAGGTTCTAAATCAATACTGGCAAAGTTATCTACACTAATTTACTGCATGCGTACAAGAAGAAACAAGAGTTCAAGTGAAATATAAGGTTCAATGAAGGAATGGTGCTAAGTGATAAGTGAATGTGTTGATCCAAGTAAGATGAAAACGAAAGAGCGTGGGTAGGAATGAAGATGAAAGATGTGTGTTTACAATCAAATGTATGTCAATGAGTTGGGTTTTTGTTTATCTAATCATTCAACATTTCTCAATGCAAATGCCACATGTTCTTATTTCTAGGGTGCATGCATTGGTTATAGAAAACAATAAAGTACAAGTATCTTTATCTCTAAAGCTACTATTCGTTCTGACTTGATGCGTTTCTAGCTATATTATTCTCTCGAATGGTTTAGCTGAGGTAAATTCAACCAAATGATCAAAATGATTAAAGCTTTTAGAATTTTAGCATGTACAAAGTCACAAACGCATTTAACACGGAGATTGTAAGCCGAGGCAAATGTGAATGGATCAAATGCATGATTTGTTAAAGATCGAAATTGTCTTTACAATAACACACTTAATCGCATGGAATGATGAATGGAAATAAAGTAAAAAGAAAAGAGTCAAGCCACAGAGTTTAATTTCTTATCCTCTTTGGCTTGATCTTAATGTGTGTACAACCAACTTGTTAAAGAAATGAAGAAAAGTTCTCTTTTGATCTTGGTTCTCTTCAATTCTCCTTGATCAACAATGGTGATGGTTCTTTTCCTCCCGTGATCTTCTTGCAGCAGCAAAACTACTATAACCTAAGCTCTAAGATGCTCTATCTATGTTATGTTGCTTTTTCCGATTGCAAGTCTTCTATTTATAGGTGTTTCCCCTCAGCACTTGTGATATGACAACATTAATTTCCATGTCCTGGTCAGCCACCTGCCATTTCAGTTGCTTTTCAGACACCGACATTTAGATACCCATACTTGTAAGTGGTGATTTAATAGGAACAGCTCGAACCAATGTATCTGCTATGCGTGGAGTCCTTCAGACGCATGCCTTTGCATTAGTGAGCCTGTGACACTTAGTGAAATTTATTGAAATCCTATGATGGGATGCGTTAGTGACGTATTTTTATCAAAAAGAATGTTTTTGTAAAGGTTAGTAATTTTTTAAGAATTCCATGTGTTTTCCTTTAAGATAGATGAGATTTTTGTTAGGTTTTATGTCCTAAAAACTCGTGGTTTGTAAAGAATAAACTTATTTCTAAAAATTCAATAAGTTGTTATTGAGTATATGAATTTCTTATTTCATTTTAGAAATAAATCCAATAAACTAAAAGATCCATGACTATTACATGAGTACTTGAACTTTATGTAGAGACATAAAAATGGACCAGGTTTGAGTAAATAGTCAAAATGGTCTATAGTATATTGATAAGGTTGGGTGTCTTATTTTGGTAACACTATTGGATGCAGCCCACTCTGTAATTGTTACAAAAAGTTGTAAGTACTACAAACGAAGTGATCCTAATTCATACATGTTATGACATGAAAAGTGGGGGCGTCATGTGCAATGAGTTTGCACAAGATTGGACCACAAAATAAGTCACTCTTACTTTCTAACACTGTTTACTGTTTAAGACTGATTATTTCAAAGCGATGACCTAGGTAACTTGACCTTAATCCAGAGCTAACTATGAACTCCTGTTTATTCGGGATTATCCTTAGATTTGCGTAGGTGAGGGTTGGCTCAACAACGCTGACTCAATAAACCTCTCATTTCAAGGGTAAAACTGGGTAGATGGCTAGGGACATAAGGTGCACGATGGAATTATCTCCTACCCACTTTCAGGTATAGTAGAGAGGTTGTTCCCTTATGTATCAACTCTGGGTCTTGAACAAGGGGGCCTGCCCTCTCATTGGCTCAAGAGGGACACAGTTTGATGATCAGATCACAAAACAATTGACCCAGCCGTTATTACGGACAACCTATAAAGGGTTAACTTACCAATCATGATTATATCGAGTGGACACAGTAGAAATCACTTTTGGATAGCTCGAAAGACTGTTAGGAGGCGCTACAAATGGAGAGAGGGCTGACACTTGCAAGAGCAAGGATATTCTTCTGGACAAAGTAGAGTAAAAAGACAGTATAAAAGCCTTGGGAAGCAAGACATTGCTACCGGGCTTCTTATCCCTACTTTCCATTGTTTTTTGTATTCTGACTTTATTTAAAAAATGGAACTTGCATCTCAACATCTGTTCAATCTCTTCATATTTCGCATGAGTAGCTAAATTTCTGAATGGGTTGAGAATCATTTAGCTAGCATGACCTAAGATCTTCACTTTATGCGATCATCTTGTCTTAAGTATGCGTCCTTCACCCTTTAGAGATACTTGAGAGAGTAGTCTAAAGAAAGAACCTAGACTTGAGAGGGTCAAGTTAGAATCTAGGCTTGAGAGAGTCAGATTAGAACCACATAAGCAAGAGATAGAGACTTAGAGATAAGTTCTGTTTTCTATTATGCATCGCATTCACCCTAGAAATAGTATATGATAGTATGCGGTCACCTTATGTATGTGTGTGTCATTCATCATCACATAGACAAGAATAAAGGCTTAGACATAAGTCCTATCAACATTATCATATACATCACATGCGTCCTAGAGTTAAGAACTATGGCATTTGCATTGAGAGATGACATGTTGTTATGTGTGTGTAGCATGATCACATAACTTGAATGCAATCTTAGGAAGTATTAGCTAAATCCCTTCTCAAATCGTTCCCCACATACTCATTGTAACTTTCACTATCATCAACTCTTTACTCAATTCTGCCGCATAGGATCTATACTTAAAACAACACACCAACCCAACTTATTTGTTTTTGTCACCGCAAAGGAATTAAAATTTACTAACGCATAAGTATCTCAATAGTCCCTCTGTTCGACCCTAGACTTACTGGGAAACCTAGTAAGATTTATACTTGGGTTTTACTAGGAAAACTTGCATGTGCAGCACATAAACCACCATCGCAATTATACACCATTATTTCATCACTTTCACAACGCATCAGTGAACTCCAGAAATGGATAGGGTCACTTTAGTTTTTGCCCCAATCAGTTTTTTTCCCTTCAGATTGGCTACTTGGGATGGAACTCTAGGGCCTAAAATGACGGGTCACATTTACGAGAAATTGTTAAGTAAGTTAATGATTTCTTGACCAAATCAATGATGGTTAGTCGTTATAGGAGCAAAATTTATCCTCGTATTAATGGTTGGTTGAGAATGTATCAATTCAGAGGAGGGATAAATTGACCACCCTTCGACGACTTTTGTCCTAAACCTTTGAAGCATCATTGGAAACTAGATGTCACATGTGGTTCATGTTAGTTTTGCTAAATCGTATTGGAGGTTGTATGTTTTTCAACGAGTATTTCTTTAAATCCTAATGTAGGTCAATGTATTTGTTTTTTCAGCAACATATTTGATTTTCCGTTCAATGCCTCTAGTTTGACTGATTTAATACAGTGGAAAGAGTCTTGTAAAACGTATTTTATGGTAAACGACCTCGAGTTTGTCATGGTTGAGGAGTTTTCTCAAGTCCTGACCCTTGATGCATTGCAAAGTGTTCATAATGCATATGAGGTATGGATGAAGGATAATTCATTGGCCCGACTTCACATATTAGCTAGCATACCTGATGCTTTGGCCAAAAGGGTTGAGAACATGGTCATTGCACGTGAGATCATGGACTTGTTGTAAGAATTGTTTGAACATCAGTTCTTACCTTTCTAGCACAAAGGGATAGATGACAAAACCAGTAGTACAGTTCCCAAGTTAACCTTCAGGAAGAGAAAGCAAGTGTTGCTGACTCTGTTAAAGTTTATCGACAAGAACTGTTCTCTGAAATGGAACTTGGTGCTTATTTAGGTTTTGATGCTGGTCCCACTACTCTCCAAAAGAGGAGAAAGTCTAAAAATAGTAAATATGATTTATTGGTCTTGGAAACGTGTTTGGTAGAGAATGATGATTCTGCCTAGATCCTTGATTTCGGTACTATTAATCACGTCAGTTTCTCTTACTAAAGATTCAGTTCCTGGCAAACATGCCGCAAGGAGTGATGACTCTTCGAATCTACTAGTGAGGTTGTTTCAGCTGCTGCTATAGGCAGGCTGAAGTTATTTTTGGACAAGAAATGTTATTTGTTACTGGATCATGTTTTTGTAGTTCCTTATATGAAACTTAATCTCGATTTCTTGTCTCATTGAACAAGGTTATATCGTCTCTTTTTCTAAGAGTAAAGTATTTATTTTTAAGAATGGGATGGAGATTGGTTTTGGTTCAATGGAAAATAACTTGTATGTAGTAAGGTCGTTAGTTATAAAAGCCTTGTTTAATACTAAAATGTTCAGTACAGCGACAACAGCTAAAAGACCAAAGGTTTCTTCTAAGGAAAACACTCACCTTTGGTATCTAAGGTTAGGTCACATCAACCTCAATAGGATTGAGCAATTGATGAAATGTAGACTTCTAAAGAGTTTAGAAGAAAACTCATTGTTAGTGTGTGAATCATGCCTCGAAGGCAAGATGACTAAACGACCTTTTACTGGAAAAGTTACAGAGCCAAGGAAGCCTTGGAGCTTGTACATTCAAACCTTTGTGGTCCGATGAGTGTTAGAGCTCGAGGTGGGTATGAATATTTCATCTTTTTCATAGATGATTATTCAAGGTACGGGTATCTATACCTAATGCAATGTAAGTCTGAAGCCTTTGACAAGTTCAAGGAGTATAAAGCTGAAGTTGAAAAGTTTTTCGGTAAGAAGATAAAAATACTACGATCTAATCGTGGTGGAAAGTATATGGACCTCCAATTCAAAAACTATATGATAGAACATGGAATTACGTCCCAACTCTTGGCCCCAAGTACACCTCAACAGAATGGTGTATCAAAAAAAAAAAGAAACAGAACCTTGTTAGACATGTTTCGGTCTATGATGAGTTATGCTCATCTTCCAGACTCGTTTTAGAGTTTTGTAGTGGAGACTATATGTTATATTATGAACAACATTCCCTCAAAAGGTGTTTCATCTGAAACACCTTTTGAGTTGTGGAGAGGCCGTAAAGGTAGTTTATGCCACTTTAGGATTTGGAGGGTGTCAAGCCCACGTGCTTGTGACTAACCCAAAGAAGTTGGAACCACGTTCGAAAGTTTTCCTTTTTGTAGACTGCCCTAGGGAAATGAGGGGTGGAGACTTCTATGATCCAAGTGAAAACAAAGTGTTTGTTTCTAAAAAAACTATCTTCTTAGAAGAAAACCACATCAAGGATCATAAACCATGAAGTAAGCTTGTTTTACGTGAGACTTCTAGTAAGATTAAGACTACTGAGGGTACAACAAATGTTGTTGAACAGACTGACAAATCAACAAGAGTTGTTGAGGTTGGTTCATCTAGTCAACCATCTCAAGAGTTGAGATTGCCTCGACGTAGTGGGAGGGTTATAAACTCATCGGAATGCTACATAGGCTTAATTGAAGCCTAGAACGTCATTTCTAATGATGGGGTCGAGGATTCATTGTCTTATAAGCAAGCAATGGAGGATGTTGACAAGGATGAGAGGATTAAAACCATGAACCAAAAAATGGAGTCTATGTACTTCAATAATGTCTGGGAACTTGTGGATCAGCCTGATGGGGTAAAACCTATTGAGTGTAAGTGGATCTACAAGGAAAAACAAGGTGTAGATGGAAAGGTGCAAACTTTTAAGGTTAGACTTGTGGCAAAGGGTTATACCCAGGTTGAGGGAGTGGACTATGAGGAAACTTTCTCACCTGTTGTCATGTTGAAGTCTATCATAATACTTCTGACAATAGCCACATTTTATGATTATGAGACATGGCAAATGGACGTCAAGATTGCCTTTCTTAATGGTAATCTTGTGGAGACCATCTACATGGCTCAACCAGAGGGGTTCATAGTTCCAGATCAAGAGCAAAGTGTTTACAAGGTTAATAGGTCCATTTATGGGCTAAAACAAGCGTCTCAATCGTGGAAGATTAGATTTGCCAGTGCGGTCAAATCATTTGGCTTTGATCAGAACGTTGATGAGCTTGTGTTTACAAGAAGATCATAAACAACTTAGTAGTTTTCCTGGTACTGTATGTGGATGATATTCTACTCATTAGGAATGACGTAGGGTTTTTTTTTACTAACATTAAGAAATGGCTAGCCGCCCAATTCAAAATGAAAGATTTGTGTGAGGCACATTATGTTCTAGGGATCGAGATTATTCGGGATCGTAAGAATAAGAGGTTAGCCTTGTCTCGACATCATACATTGATCAAATGTTAATCAGGTACAGGATGCAGGATTCCAAGAGGGGTTTGTTACCTTTCAGGCATGGAATCATTTTGTTTAAGGATCAATGTCCTAAGACACCTCAAGAGGTTGAGGAGATGAGAAGGATTCCCTATGCTTTAGCTGTTGGAAGCTTAATGTATGCAATATTGTGTATCAGACCCAACATTTGCTATGCAGTAGGGATTGTTAGTCGTTACCAGTCCAATCCAGGATTAGATCACTGGATGGTGGTCAAGACGATCTTCAAGTGTCTTTGAAGAACAAGGGACTACATGCTCGTGTGTGGAGATAAGGATTTGATCTATGTTATTATACGTTTTCGGTCCCAATCATATGTTTTCATGACATGTTGCTTGTGATTGTGCATTTGGTCACTACCCTACGTGAGAACTACTTACTGGGTATATTATGTACTCATCCTATATTTTTACAGACTTTGTAGGTAAGAACACAGCGTAGAGGGCAGAGTTGGACGTCGCTCAAATGGCCAACCATCAAACTCACTATTATAGGCACATGCATTTTGTACCACCACGCTAATGTTTTATGGATCCTGGTGTTTTGATAAATAAATTTCTAGATAGTTTTTCTATCTAATTAATAAAATTTAGATATGTTCTTTGAAATTTCAACCAAAACTCATCTCATGATAGAAAAGTCTAAGTATGCATGTCGTAGCAGTCGGATCATAAGGTTTAAGGATCCGGGCGTTACAGATTCTCAACTTGAATTCATTGAGCTACCAAGGAGACCTTATGGACCTATGGCTTGAAGCTCTAATGGTATATGAATAGCTGATTAAACTCTTTAGTCATGAGATCCATCATCTGTTAACTGTCAAGCATTCCACTAAAGACCGACAGCTGCACTCTTCTCACTAAAGATATATTTCTTCACCTCATTAGTCATTGTTCTAACAACTCCATCCCCATAGATACTTATGAAACAAAAGGACCAACTTTTATCGTGGATCAAGCACAATAGCTATAAACAACACTTTGTTCATCTTGTCAAGAGATTCCCAATACTTATCAAATTTCATTCTCATATTGGAAGCCATAGTATATATCACATTTTTCACATTTTGGCTCCAACCTATTAAACATCATTGAATCTCACAAAGTTCATGAAAAAATGTACTAGAGGTGATACAAGTTGAGCCACAAACCTTCAATGTAAGATCGTAAAACATCTTCAAAAATTTGACAAATGTTCGAACATGGTTCCAATCGGCTAAGGCCGGTGGCCCTTTTCTTTTCTTTTCATTCTCATCTTCAGTAAAGTGATGTACAAAATCTTCATCCTCTTCTTCTAAGCATCTTTTCAAATTTTAAAGCATGATCAAGCATCAAATATGTTGAATTCCATCTTGTAAACACATCCAGACAAACAAGGGCTTTAGATTCAATCTTTTCATGCCCAAAGTAATCTAAATTTTTTTTATTACTTAGGAGAATATCTAACATATGTTACAACATTTCGTAACTAACTATCGAATCATGCAATTCTTTCAATCCATCATTGATAATCAAGTTCATAATATGAGCACAACATCTCATATGCAAGAATTCACCATCCAAAATAAGGGACTTCCAAATCTTTAGTTTTCTCTTCATATATGAGATTGTTGAATCATTTAAAGTTGCATTATCAATACCCCAATCCTATAAACAACATTCAATTACTTTACCAATTGTCTCTCCCTTATGATTAGGCACTTGACAAAAATTCAATATTCTTTTCTGTAAATTCCATTCAGAATCAACAAAATGTGCTGTAAGAATCATATAATTGATGTTCTGTAAGGAAGTCCAAGTATCTGTTGTTAGGCTCACTCTTTGACCATTTTTTATTAAAGTTGATTTAAAAAAAAAATCATCTACATACAGTTGATAAATATCCCTAACAATTGTGATTCTTGAAGGAATGTCAAACTTAGTGAAGGAAATCAGACATGAGGATTTCCATGAGCAACGGAATGATCATTCCAAAATTCCATTCGTATTTGAACATACACAATTACAATAAAGAAATGGAAACTAACCGATCATACACAATACAAAATTATAGCATGCTTTCAATAAGATCAAGGGAAATCCCTCGATCACGAATGCTTGTTCAATCTCCAAGACTGCAACACACGAATGCTCGAACACAGGGACCGTAACACAACACAATCAATAGCCCACTCGAACACAACGATCTCCAAGATCACGAACCCAACGAACGGCCTCCAAAAACCTTGGAATACGTCGAGTTGAGTAAGACACCACCACAATGGCTACCTTGGTATTCTTGGTATGAGAATCCAGAAATGTGGGCTCATGTGGATTTGGTTAGACGAAGAGATTGGAGGAATGACAATCATGTAAACGATTGAGCAAGTGGGAGATGACAGAAGTCTATCGTATAGACGAATGTCTAAACTTTTAGCAAATGCTCCGTAATCGTATAGCAAAAGCTTCGTGATCGTTTAACTACAATCAGCTGAGTGAACTATTGAGTAGTGTCACTCTACGATCGTTTAGTCTCTTCAGCTATCGTTTAGTGAATCCTATTCACCTGACAGGGATCTGTGAGTGAGTTTCCGAGAATAGCAACTCTCACATCTACTAAAATTAGGAAAATATTTTTTTCTTTCATCTCACGGTTAGAGAAAAAGAGATAATTATCTAATAATGAATATTATTATAAATATATATGATAACCAACTTACCATATTATATTTATAACCTATAGTTTTAATATTTCATCTCATGAAACATATAAACCTAGCTCTTGTTCTATTTATGGTACTTAATGTAAATCTCATTTATATTAATCCTCCACTTGATGTATCTCATACATCACACCGATCATATCATATATAATCGAATTTCTGCTTGTCAATTTGAACATTTCAAATCAACACCAAGAATTGATTCTCAACTTGAATCCATTGAGCTACCAAGTGGACCATATGGACCTGTAGCTTGAAGCTCCAACGGTACGTGAATAACTGACTAAACTCTTTAGTCACAAGATCCACCATTTTTTAACTGTCAGACACTTCACTAAAGACCGACAGCTGTACTCTTCTTACTACAGATATATTTTGTGTCCATATCAACCAATCAATAGTGCGATAACCCTTCACAGATCGCTTGTAAATGCAGTTGGACTAATAACCGTCATGCCTCTATAGTTACATCTAACTTTTTAAGTACCACTGATCCCTCTAATGAACATAAGTCATAGTCCTACTATGACTGAGTCCTCTCTTCCAAAGAGAAGTTGTGGTCACTATGTTCAAGACCCGGAATCATCCTTTAAGGGAGTAATTTATCTACTTATCCTTGCTTCAGGGAAAGAGTGAATTTCATCTTGTGTAACTGAGTTCCCAGCTCCCAAATCAGACAAATCTCTAAAAAGGTAAGCATGTTGAGTTGGCAATCTGGCCACTCTCACCCATACTAATCAAAGAACCGCTCTCAAAGGCAGGAGTTCCAAAAACACTCAGGATTGAGGTCATGTCACCTATGGTCATTTAGGTGAGATGTAAGTCTCAAGCATCAACAACATTATATACAGAGACTAGTCATCTCGTGGTCCGGTCTTATACAAATTCTTTGTATAGGACATGCCCGCTCGCATGTCTCCACATAAATGGTCAGGATATACCATCTGTAGTAGTTCACAACACTTGCAAACCTCTACAAAGCGGGTCATATCCGTAGTGTCACCAAGATCAAGTATCACTCCTTAATCCTTATACTACAGACGTTTTTAGGTTATCACTTAAGGCATGATTCACTTGTATATCTCATATACATGCTTAAGTTTACATACAATAACCATGGAGCTTTATTTATTGGATATGAGTAAATGCCAAATAAAATAACTCTTATTTTATTCATAACAATGTGTACAGTTTACAAACTACGAGACTTCAGGAGAATTAGGACACCAATCCCAACATTTAGGACATGCAATATTACACAATTCTTTAAACCTCTCATGGTACCTCAGACAATACCAGCATCTTAGCACATGCATTTCTAACTCTTTGTTGACTAAAGGCAGTAGACAAAAAATTCATATTGATAGCACCTTCAGCATCAGTTTCATTCGGTTGAAATTTTAGTATGGTTTGCCCTTTAGGTTGCTCTCTAAATGGATAATTTTTGCATTGTTTTCGCAAATGCTTCTATAAGGTACTAGTTCCACATGAAGAAGTGTCACAAACGTAATCTTTATCACAATAATTACATTTGCATCTTATGCCTTCGGTGTTAGATCTTTCCATCTTTGTAAAGTGATCCCACACTGGAGATGATGGCCTAGTTGATTTTCTCTTGCCAATGACTGTCATTTACGATGGTTTAGAATATGCATGGGGAATATTTATAGGTGGTGATTCATTGTCGATCAACTCACTATCTTCCATCTACAATATTAACAAATAAAGGAAAACAAAATAAATTGTGAGCATAAGTGAACCATAAACCAGCGAGGAATATATATATATATATATATATATATATATATATATATATATATATATAAAGATTTTAATGGCTAACCAGTAACCAATGAGGCAATGTGACTGTGAAGGTGTGAGATTTCAATGTGAAGATGACACTGAAGAGGAGATGGAAATGCAGTGGCAACTAGCAATGTGTGAGTCTGTGAGACTGGGATTCGGAAATATGAAACGAAGAGGAAGAGGCTCGGAGAGGGAGATAATGGCTGTGGCTAACGTCTGACACCTAACGGGATATGAAACTGAAACCCAATGGGATTCGAGAGTTAAACTCGGAAGTCAGACAGAGAGAAAACCAAAATGTCAGTGGGAAGTTGAAACTGAAACCCAATGGGATTAGAGAGTCGGACTTGGAAGTCGGACGAAGAGGAAACCAAAACATCAATGGGAAGTTGAAACGTGACGGCTGATGAGTGACTGCTAAGTCACTGACCTACCAAGATTTGAGTTTCTGGGAAGTTAGAAGTTGAAATGTGTAAAGAAAGGAAACCAAAACGTTAAACAACCTCCGATTTTCAAGGGCCACGTGTCGAAAAGGAAATGGCGCGTTGATACTGATTGCTGAAAGGCTGGAATGGAAATGAAGCGTGAATTTAATACTGAATATATTTAGGCTGGGAGTGGGCTGGGCCTTGTGGTTCTTGGTCAGTTTGGTTCGAACCGAATTTCTATCCTATAAACCTGCGAATCAAACCGACCTACTCGGGTTTATTAGAAAAAAACCCAAACCAAACCATTTTTTTGAACCAACCCAAACCAGCTAGGTTGGGTTGGGTTGCTCTATTTTTTCGGGTCTTCAATTTTTTTGAACACCCCTAATATTAGGGTTTCAATTTGAAGTGTTCAAATTGAAAATTAGGGGTTGAATTTGAAATGTTCAAATTCAAATTAGGGTTTGAATTTTTATCCAATGTAATCAACATTTGATTTTGTTGAAATTAAACGAAATTAGAGAGGTCAAACGTATTTAAATATTGATTTAAATATTACATGAATTGTATTCATGATTTAACCTAGGTGTTTGATTAATTTAATATTTGATATTAAATTAACATCAAAAATTGATTTTATTTTTCAATTTTAGAAGTTTTGATTAATTTTGAATTAAATCAAACAAATCGAAAATCAATTTTATTGGAAAAATCCACTTTCAATAGTGGAAATTTCCATGGTTTTGTGGCTTGATCTAAAAAAAACACCTATACCACTTTTATAATGCTAATTAAAATGGCTATCAGTATGATAGCTGAATACTTCATCATGCATGTATCAGATGCATAAAACTCTTCAATTTTGATTTGTTAGGTGTGGATGTTGGATGAACTTGATAATTTTATGTAGAAAACATTTCTACTCAAACTTTCTCCATCTCCCTTCTCATTTTAGTTTAAATTAGAGTTGCACTACTCAAATTTAAGGCTGAGAATAGTAGAGAAGACACTTTTGGTGGTCTACTGTCAATTTGAAGTTCAAATTTGTGGAGAGAAGCTTGGATTTGATAGATTCTTCAAAGGTGACTATTCTGGAAACCCTCTTCTTTGATAAAACCATGTTTACATGCTTTTAGAACTCAAATTAAGTGTAATTAGAGTGCTTATTAATTCTAATTGCTTCCATTGCTTGCTTGTACATTCCATCACCAAAGACATAACAGATCACTTTAGACTTCTTAATTCGTCAACTAACGCCCTTGTATTGATCCTTCTTCTGCGATGTCTTTGCTGTTTGTTTCCCTTTGTCTTTGAATCTATCTTTCACATTGGAAGATTCAACAAGGGTAGCATTAACCAAACTCATTGATAAATAGTTCATCTTATTTTCTATTTGTTCGCCTCTTCGGCACGCATGTGATCGATAAGCTCTTGCAGCATTAGATCCTTTTTTTTTGTGCTTCAAGTGATTACAGTAGTCACTCCAAGAGGATGGAAACTTTTCAAGCAACATATTTGCTTGAAGAACCTTGCACCTCTTCATGCCTTCAGAGAGTACATCGGCCACTAAATTTCGTATTCATGAACTTGCTCCATGATTGGTTTATCGTCGGCCATCTAGAATTGTAACCACTTGCGCACCACGTATTTCTTTCTACCAGCATCATTGCTTCCATATTTGGATTCTAGGGTATTCTAGATCACCTTTGCAGATTTATGGACAATGAACAAGTTGAACAATGAATCTGTCATGTGGTTGAGCAGGTGATCACAGACAGTTTTATTATCCTTCTTGAAATTTTCAGTGTCCATAGTTGGACCTAGATCGGTAGAAGCATCTTTAAGGTAGCCGAATCTATGACATCCTTGGAGGAATCGACATCAGATTTGGATTTTGCAGGGCACTACATGGTTAGAACATAATCTACCTCAAGTTGTTCGAAGAAGATCAACAGCTTTTGGGACCAACGACGATAATTGCTCCATCGAGTGGCTTCAATTTAGACAGGCCTAGAAGAACTTTTTCGAATTTGATCGAGATTGGTAAGTTTGCTTTCAAATTGTAGTTCGTCATCAATTATGGAGGTTATTCGTTGTATCGTGGAAAGCACTCCTTGAAAGCAAATGCGACACGACCATGGTACGAATTGTTGTTGCCAGTTGCTCCCCAAGGTTAATATAAGTCCCACTTCAAATGTGCACTCGTTGGATAGAGAGTTGGAATCAGAAGAGAGAAAAGAGTTTGCTTAGATTCGAAATCAAGAAAGCAAATGAAGAGTGTATAATTTTCAGATATGGACTATTGAAGGAAGAACGTTGGAAAAAAATAAAAATTAAAACCTTAACGTTTTTTTTTAAATTTTAATACAGTTTGAGGGTTTAAAAAAGAAAAAGAAATAAAACTATTTCTTTTTTTCACCCAAGCCCAAGCTGAGCCCATTTGACCAAACAAGCAACAATAGTGACACATGTGTGAGAACAAACTCTTTACTATCCCTCTACCCACTTTTGTAAGTCTCTAGAGATGCTCTCCTACTTATACCCTCTAATCACTCTTAACTCTCCAATGTTGAACAAGAGAAGGGTAAGTGTGGGTCATTCTCAATAATCACCTAAGAGAATGGCCAAATCTAAAGCTTGTGTGAAACAAGAAAAAATTGAGTGTAAGGCTCTTGTTTGTTTAGATGTGTCCAATATATGGAATTCTACTTATCTAATGTTTGAACATGCAATTAAGTTTGAGAAAGCTTTTAGAATTTTAGAAGAAGAAAAAAAAGACTCAAATTTTGAAATGATGGATTGAATTTTGAGTAAATTGATGATTTTAATTGTAAGTTCTTCTACCATAACATAATATATTATTACTTAATTTTGTTAGTTGTATTTGTATAATTATATTTGTATTTATATTCTTTTTTTTTTCAGGCATTCAAGAGTGAAAAGACAAAAAATGAAGAATAAAATTCACTCGATGTCATAATGGTGCTTAGACTTTTCTTGTAATAGGCTAATAGTTGTATTATTGAACATGGGCTTTTTTGTTTTGTTTTGTTTTTTTTTTTTTTTTTTTTTTTTTTTTTTTTTTTTTTTAAATTTGAATGTAGATTTTCAATATTTTGAATGTTGACTTTAAACTTCAACATTTGAATGATCTAAACTAGTTTCTTTTGAAATTTGTAGTGAATTTATGGTGATTCTAATTGAAATATTCAATGCTTGTATTTTAAGGTAAATGCTAAAGATGTTTGCATGGAAGGTTTGTGGTTTGATTATGAAATTTTTAATTATTAATGTACTATACGTTCATTTGTATAAAATATGAAAATTTATTGAACAAGGAGCAACAAGTATCAAATTCTTTCAATGTAGAAGGGAAGGAAGCGAAGAAGAAGAATAAGAAGAAAAAAAGAAAAGAAAAACAAACTATCCCAACCTGATGACCTAACTTGAAAAAATTGGATTGGGTGACCCTTCAAAATAGAACAGATAAGGTTGAGTGCAAGGCCAACCTGAATTTTCGGGTTGGTCCAAAAAACTATCCTAATCTGGTCCAACCCGACCTATGTAAATTCAAGTTGGTCCAAAAAACTATCCTAATCTGATTCAACTCAATCTATATACACCCCTAAAAGTATATAATTTTTGCAATGCGTGAAATTTTTAAATACTTTACTTTACATTAGAAACACACAAGCTTGTCAAAGCAACCTGGGACAAAGACAATGACTAGGAGACAATATTCATAGGCTGTTATGTCTGCACATAGATCGTCTCATTTGTCTTTATCTATAATCATATATATGCGCAATGAAAAGATAAAATCTTGATGCTCTTTCCTTCTTCTGGTTGGAAAATTTAAAACAGTAAAAGACAATAGAAATTGTTGTTTTGGCCTAATGAAAAGAAGGTACCTAAGATTGAGAGACAATGCTACAATATATATAATTATATATAGAATTTAATAAGGGCCTTCTAATACCCCTAATAATTATGCTGCCTCAATATATATAGATTATTCATAACCAGAATTCTAGCTACCTACCCATATAAATTAAATCCTCTGCACAACTGCCAACACCGTATATTTCAGAAAGCAATATCCCACACTTTTTTAATTGCGCCAATATTCTCCACCTCGTCCCTTCCATTAATTCCACATCTTCCTTTCTTCAATTCCTGCCAAAAATATCACTCAATTCAGACTTTAATTTCAATACTAATTAACATGATCATCTTAAAAATATTAGCCATTACCGAACAAAGATAAGAAAAATCAAATAACTAATTTTACTAGAAATGTGAAGAGTGGACTATATAGTTTTAGTTTAAAATAATAGCAAATTCAATTAGTGCTTCCATCGCACTAATTAAGGCAATATTCAGCAGCAACTGGGAGCTGATGACAAATATTTTCATTTAATATAATTGCAAATATAGCATGGCAAAGTGGCAAACAACTTCAAATGGCCACTTTATACCATTTGATACACAAGCACAAAATAAGTTTGGTGCTGATATTGGTGGATTTGTGACAGCAAAAAAGATTATATTTATATAATAACTCTATATGATTTGTCAAAATCTCAGTATGGCGCATTATATATAATAGAATTAGTCTTTGAAGATCATATAGAAATATAACAAATGATAAGCTTAGGTGTAGTGATATGTTACTGCAGTGTTGGTTAGCTATATTTTCTTCATCAGGCAAAACGTGTTCCTAAATGTCAAACATCATGTGTTTGGCTAAGTTGTTTTCTATCTGGAAACTATCATTCCTTATTTTTGTTGGATATAATGCTAAAGGTTTGTGTTTAGGTTAAGCAAGTGATTTGAAATGTCTACGACGCCAGTTTTTCAAAGAACACAGAGGTGATGTTTTCGTTTTTGTATGGTTGCAGTTAATTCCAATATTCTGATGTAATCTCTCTGTTGTATACTGTGTACTGAGAGTCTAAAGAAGATAGTTATATAGACTGTAAGTTTATGTATTTGAAGAAAGAGAGTAGTGACATGTTGAGGCATTTTATGTATTGTTGAGGATACATTTAGGGGAGCCTAAATGTTCTAGTCTAAGGGGATCTCAAAAGCTTGCTTGATCTAGAGCATTGGTGGAATTGAGGGATCTCACATATAGGAGGGGCCGAAAGTTGAAACTATAAGAGTTTGCTTTTGTGTGAGTCAATGTTAGATAGTGTGTCTAACATATAAGAAGTAATCTTTATATTAGTGAAGTTTCTTTCTACAGGGCAAAGATTGTCCTAGACGTAGGTAATATTGTACTGAACTAGATTATCAACTCTTGTGTTATGATCTTTTGTTATATATTATGATAAAACTTTATATTTGACAAGAGTTATGTAGTTTAATATTCATACATTTTTTTTTCCGGATGGTTTGATGTCTTGAAAGAGTACGTGGGAATGTGTAATCTCTAATAGTTTACCTAACTTATTAGAGATAATTATATTAAAACATTAAAAGGAACAAGCTAGATACGATAACCTTTTCCTATATATTTGACCTTGGGTGTAAGGAATTCAAATGGTAGGTAGTTTGTTTCTCCACTCTGCCATTGTTGAACACCAAAGGAAAAAAGAAAACTATATATGTTTAACTATCGCATACTAAACAAGCTATATATCAAACAATATTGTCATGATTATGGGGAAGTAAATTAGAGGTTTAGTATCAAAGACAATAATGTTTTTTCCTATTACGACCAACATGAAACCCTGGAATATAAAATTTAGAAGAAAAATTAATAAGCATAAAAAGGTTAAAGACATAAATGATAATCAAAAGAGAGACATTGGGAGTTAATATTCAAGTAATGAAAAGTTTACATAAGGAAAAACAAATATATTTACTTGCAATTTCTACATTATATAATTTAGATTTTAAATATGTTTTCAAAATACTATCCAATTTTTGAAAGCTAAAAGAAGAATCTTTGCAAGTAGTTGTTCATATATATATATATATATATATGATTCAAGCAAGAGTTAAAAAAAAAAAAAAAAAAAAAAAAAAAAAAAATTGAAGAAGTTTTTAAAACAGAAAACTAGAGACACAATCATTATCAAATTAAACAAACAATCACATTTTTTTTTTCTTTAAAAGAAGCAAGAGAGAGAGGAAAAAAACTCTTAAGAAGGAAAAATCTTTTGAATAATTTATTTTGGATTCCTTGTTCCAGTGAATACAACAAATGGAGAGAAATAGTACAGGAGTGTGTACTCTCTCCTACCATAAATGAAGAGCTAGAGATAGAAATTTGAACTTCATTTGAAATTTGAAGATTAGTGAGTAAGTACATTAATAATTAATTAGGTTAAAATCAAACAGAACAATTAAATTGTGTAATCAACTTTGACCTGGCACACTAATATATTGATCACTATACAATTACCAAAAAATACCTACAATATTTTTCAGATTTAATATATTTTATAAAACAAAAAAATTGAACAAGAGAAAAAGGGTGAACAAAATCAACTCAATGTAATTTTCTAATACATATGGGTCTAGTTTAATACCTATTTAGTTTTTTTAGTTTTTTAGTTTTTGTCTTTGAAAATTGGGTTTGTTTTTCTTATCATTTCTTTACAATTTTTTGACAATGTCCTTAAAGAAACATTTGAATTCATTGTCAAAATGAAAAAGAAACAAGTTATTTTTAAAAAACTGTCATATAGCTTGGTTTAAATTTTGAAAACACTCTTAAAGTTTGACAACAAATTAAAACAAAGAAATTCAGACAATGAAGTACTAACTATAAGTTCAATTGTTTAAAATAAAAAATAAAAATCAAATAATTACGGAACCATAAGAATTAATTTTTGTCTATGGATCAGGAATTTGAAAATATATTAAAGAATTGTTTTCAAATATAGGAAAATGAATCGAAATATTTACATAGATAATAAAATTTCACTGTATATCTACGATAGACCGCTATATACTATAATATTTTGTTATTATTTATAAATATTTTAAATAATTTTATCATTTAAAATAATTTTCCTACCTTAAATGATGAGGTTTACTCTAATTTATCGACTTTATGAATTAACTAGGTATTTAAGAAATCTCAGAAGTACAATTTTTTTTTAATAATATTAGATATATATCAATTAATATTATTTTTTTTAAAGAAAAATCTCAATTATACCAATAGTCCATTACTTAAATCTAAAACAGACCTGTGGTAGGAATGATTATTATTGTCTAATAGTATCTCTACACACACAAACATTTATAACTTATTGGAAGCATTAGCTAGTTAATTACTTTACATGCTTATAATATAAATGTAACAAGACATTGATGAATGCTTGTTTCATGAGATAAATGGGATTTAATTAAATAAGAAATTTGGCAACATATTATGAAGTTCAAAATCCTAACAAAGTTTTATGAAGGGGGATCGAGACACAATAATGTTGCTTATATGAGAATTGATGAAGAAAAAATAGGATAAAATTCATAATAAAGTGCCAAACCAAAGAAGTAGATGGAGTAGGAAAAGCAGTACAATCAGAAAATAAACTAATAAAATCGAAAAATAATATAGTATTTATGTTGAATATGATATATATAAATATTATATATAGATGATGATGATATATAGATGGTGGGATATATATATGGGGATGTGGAATGTCCATGCATGGGGAGCAAAAAAATCGTATAGAATCGAAAAAGGGCCAAATCTATTGAAAAGTAAACATTTTGGTTACCTATATATTATTAATTATTAAATTAAGGACATCAAGCCAACAACAGTGTTTTGCCGAGACACTGAATGGCACACCAATCAAAGCCTATTTTTCTGATACTTCACAAAAAGGGTAAAAACATTACCACATTATTTCTCTCAATCTCTTCACCACACTCCTCACACATTCTTTCTATATTTCTCATACCAAGTTTTCTTTCCTTTTTTACAAAAAATTATATGTATAATGGAAATTAGGGTTTTGTGGTCTAGGGTTTTCTTTTAATCACTGGAATTCCCAGTCCCCCCTCATAATTTCCCAATCAACCCATCTTCTTAATATATAATAATATTTTACTACTCATAATTCCAATTTCAAGTTCCAAAGACAGTATGGGATGACATGACAGTAATAAAATTTCCAGTTTCAAACAAGACAAAAATTAAATAAAAAATAATAATTAATATGCATAAGTAATAAGAGGAGGAGAAGAAGAAGAAATAAAGAAAGGAAAGGAATTATAATCACCATGGAAAATGGAATGAAAAATCAAGGGATGTGAGTGGTCAAAGGAGCGTTGGTATCATTATTATTACTATTGTTGTTGGGGAGTTGCTGCTTATTCATCATCATCTGATTATTTCTCTTCTTCTTCTTCTTCTTGTACGGAATTCCTCTGGCCTTTGCTTGACTCTCCTTCACCTCTCTTAAATACGTTCTAATAGCTCCATTTCCAAAAGGGTTTCCCTCCGGCGAGCCACCGTGCTCCTCGTAGGCTGCGCGTAGGCGACCGATGAGCGCGTCAAGGCTACCCCAAGCCTGTTTCAAAGGGCAAGGGCAGGGGGCAGGGGGCTCAGGTTGCCCGAAAAACACACACCCATGTGAATGAACCCTTGTTTTCCCGAACTGATCAAGGTATCGAAGAAATTCGAGTACATGGTTACAGTTACAGTTGGATAACGATACTGGCGGTGTTTGGTTTTTTAGATATTGCCCAAAAGTGTTCCAATCTCGCCGCTTTTGCGACTCGTAACGGCTCAACGGAACGCCCGCCCCCACCTGCGTCTGCGTCTGCGTCTGCGGCTGCGCCGCCTGTTGCTGATCGGCGGTGATGGCCAACCCAGATGACGACCCTTCACAAATTGGTCTTTCGCCTAACATGATTATGGAGGAGGAATTTTGGGGCAGATTTGGCAACCAAATAAAAATGAAATGACACACTAAAAAAATAATAAATTGAAAAATTATGTTACTTCAGTAGAGGAAAGATTAAAATCACATCTGGGGTTCTTTTGAGAGGACATTTCATGGGCCCCTTCAAGCTGCTTTTCTTCCTTTTTTTTTTAAATTTTATTTTTCTTTCATTCGCCATTAACATGAATAATTTGCACTAACTTTATAAAGTTTCCTCCTTTTCTTTATTTTCTGTAATTCAATGATTACGTAATATTTATTTTTTTTTTCAAGTATTACGGTTTTTCAACTCAACTTTCAAATTTGTATTCATTAATTACAACCTGAGAAGATGTGATAGAGAAGCTGCCATGGGATTTGAATTTTTTCTCTCTTTTTTAGCTGAATTTTAATTTCCACCGCTCAATTACTAGCCAAGCTCAATTAATTAATAAAACTCTCACTTTCTTTTTTAATTACTTTATACTTTTTCCAGAAATATAATGTTTTGGTTGGACAAGGCAATGTGGCAAATTTCTTTCTATTTGTTTCGATCGACATCATCGGCTTTCTGTCTCTTTCAATTTTTACTAAAACGGGAATAGTAGCTGTACAATTAACACTGTGCTCCCTTCTCAATTTCATATCCCCTAAATTCTCACTTTTTCATGTTTTTTTTTTTTCTCTCACTTTTCGTATTTATATTAATGATTTATGACATCCAATGACATCATAATTTCAAAAACACCTACCTACCCTAATCTTTTATTTCGATTGCTCCAATTCTTTATGTCCTTGATTCAAAAGTCATGACAGGCACTTTTTAAAATAAAACAATAGAAATTAATTGTATATATTATTTACGAATTTTCTATTCATCTACCGTACAAAAGATGTATATATATACATCTTGTTTTGGTAATAGATTCTTTCTCATTGAAAATCTGGTACCAAATTTAGTTGTGGTGAATTTATTCCCCTTCACTTTTTTTTTTTTAAAAAAATTATTTATTTTATTATTATTTTTTATGTGTTATCCATTTAAAAACATGTTCTTTTTTGGGATTTTTCTTTCTTTATTCAATTTTTTTATTATCTTGTTGTTCTATTAAAACAATCCAAAATTATATAGTATAGCCTCAAAACTATGAATTTTATTAGTTTGATGATAGTTTTTTTTTTATTCCATTTTAGCCTTTGTTAGATTCTGAAATGTTATAATTTTACTCATCAAGTTTTAAGTTCGATTTCAATTTAGTTATTAGGTTTCAAAATATTAAAATTTTACACATATTAAAGTTTCATTTTGGTATTTAATTTTCAAGATTTACACTTTTAATCTCAATTTTTTTTTATCAAATATCACTTCAATTTTTGGTGTTAATATCTATTACTTAATTTAAAATAATTATGAAATGAAATTTTGTTTTTAATTTTAATAGTAAAGAAAGAATACTGAAACTTAATCCATTCTATTTTTTTTTTTAATTTTTCAAAAATAACTAATAGACATCGACATTAAAGAGTGGAAGTGAATATATAGGGAAAAATCGAGATAAAATTGTAAATTTTGACATCTAAGGACCAAATTGAAATAAAACTCAAATCATAAGAGTAAAATTATTACATTTCAAAATTGAGAGACTAAATTTAAATCAAACCTAAAATTTAAGTACTGGGTAGATGGAATTAGATAAAACTTAGGGAGAAAAATGCATTTTTCCTAATTTTTTTTTTTTAATTTTAGCAAATGTGATGATGAATATTTAAATTTCAACCTCAATCTAATAATACGTGTATAATTCACTTAAATTTAATAATCAATGAACTTTTGTTTATTAATTATCATCGAGGGGAAAAAAAAGTTTATATTCCTTGTCAACTTTTATAAAGATTGATCTCGTATAATTATTATGGACGGAGACAATTATATTTTATATACCGATGCACCAATATTATATAATAAAATAAAATTTAATATATGTTAGCTGCCTCGAGTGAGTGGAGATGATCACAGTGGGTCTAACACCTATACCAAATAATCATTCACCAATTTAATCATTTTTTTAATATATATTTTATTTTCTTCATTTTCAAATTATTTGATATAGATTTGTTACTCGAAATTTGTGCTCATTGCCGTTACTCTTTCAACCTAATAAGATTTTTAGTACTTAAAAGAATTCTTAACCAGTATTAGGGTTCTAATACCGTTGTAATCAAGGGAGCTGATTTGACTAATTACTATATGTATCATTTTTACTATTCACTCAATTTGTGCAATTAATGGACTCAATTTGGTTTTAATCACTCTTAATTAATGCGTGTCATTTTTCAGGAATACTTTCTCATGCAACTTGATTTGTATAAATGAGTACTCTGTATATAAGTTTACATTTAATTTATGGAGGAGTTTATGACTAATTGTGGAGAGCTTCTTTTGATCGGTTAGTGTGTCAAATTTTCAATTATTTGGTTCATTATTTTTACGTTAAGTACAATCATTAAATTAATAAGGTAGTAGTTCATCAATTCACGTGAAAATTTTGATATTCTGTTATTGTACTTAATACAAGAAAGGAATCTTAACTTGAATGAGTATAGGAAAGTGGATAAAACACCGATTATCATCTAAAAAGTTGTTGGTTTGTCTTAAATCATTAATTGACCCAAAAATTTAAGTTAGTGGATGAAGGTAAATTTAATTATATATGACATTTCTTTTCACTTATGAGCTTGAAATATGTAAGAAGATCCAACAAGTGGTAATGAATATTAATTGGGAAAGAACAACAATGCAAAGGTTTGAATATACAAAGCCTCCTGAACCAATCTACTTTGATATCATCTTAAATCACCAATTGACCCAAAAGTTTAAGTTAATTTGTGAATGTAAAATCAATTATATCTCATCTAACAGTTTGATTTCCACTTTTACAATGGTCGAACTAAAAGATTCCTTTTCTAGTACTTTTGCCCAAGCTTGTAATGGAATCTAGTGCAATTAAAAATTTAGGCCCGTTTAGTAACAATTTCGTTTTTTTTATTTTACTTTTGAAAATTAAGTCTATTTACATCCCATTTCTTACAATAATTTGCACGTTTCTTAAGTATAATGATTGAATTCTTAGTCAATTTCTGACAACAAAAACAACTTTTTAAAATCTACTTTTTTTTTTTTTTTAATTTTTTAATTTTGATTTGGTTTTTTAAACCATGGATAAAAAATAGAAAATAAATGAAAAATTTAGAGGTAAAAATAGTATTTATAGACTTAACTTAAAAAAGAAAAAAATAATAAAATGATAAGAAAACGGGGTGAAATTAATATCCAAGTTTCAATTTTGTTTGAAAGATTTATGGATAGGTATGATCTTCCCCCTTCAACGGAGGTTGCTATATTATATTATTTTTGATACATTGCTCTAAACTGACGTATAACTATCCTTTTGAAAAGTATTGTCTTCAGTTTCACCAATAATTAGATGAAGGAATTCACTTGACCAAAAATAAGGGGAAAATGATTGGGTTTAATAATGAAAATATAAAGAGAGGAGTTGCAGTAAGTAGTAAAGAAGAAGAAAGTATTGACCAAGTATAGTAAAAGTTTTGGGTTTGATTTTATGGATGTGAAAGTTGAAAGTGGGAAGTGAAATGTAAATTGAATTATTGAATAAAAAAGAATAGGAGAGACAGAAAAGAGGAATGGGGAGCAAAACTGAGAGACATATCTCTGTGACATTGGGTCCGAACCTTAGGGTTATGTCCACGACGCAATTAAGTGCTTGTTTGGAAGATACAACTCTCTGCCTTTTTTTTCTTTTTTCTTTTTTCTTTTCTTTTTTGTGATGATTAATTATATATATATATATATATATATATATATATATATATATATATATGCTAATTCAGATGTGGATTCTAAGTAGCTAAAGCAAATGGATCTATCTTCAACCTCACACATCTTGGAATAATTGGAATTTAAGCTCCCCAGCAACCAATAATGGCATTATGAATGGAGGAATATAAATTACCTACGTCCCATCTATTTATTGTTTTTCTAAATATATATTTCTTTTTTTTTAAAAAAAAAAAAATTGCTTAGGTCGTCAATTACCCACTTAATATTTTTGTTAATGATTTGGGTAATAAATTATAAGTAATAGTTTATAGGATTATAAATCTCAGACCAAAAGCGTTGTCAATTTGAGACTGAGACTTTAATTGTTGTCAAGGAACATTACCTATGTGTTATTTTAAAAAATATATATATGTGGAGAAGATATTAGAGAAATTTTTACGTATAGAAAAAATGTCAAATTATTTATAGTAGTAAAAAAAATATTGATAAACTTTGATCAATCTCTATCAATAAAATAGACTTATATCAGTTTCCATCACTGATACTTATAATATGTAGTTTATTATTTTTTACTGTATTTAAAATTAATCATGATTAAATTTTATATAAAAAATCATAAATTATTAAAGTCTAATAAACCAAATCAAATTTTGAGAACTAAGAAAAATAGTTTTCATAGAGTTGTTTTTGTTTTTACAATTTGGCTAAGAATTCAATTATTGTACTTAGAAAAAATGCAAATTATTATAAGAAATGTGGATGAAATCAATTTAAATTTTAAAGAAAAAAAATTTAAAAATCAAATAATTACTAAAAAGAACCTAAATATATGTGGATTTTGTTTGTCATAATTAGATATGCGAGTTAAGTAATCCTTTTCTGGGACATCTTGATATTAACAGTCTACTCTTTTCTTTTCTTTTCTTTTTTCTTTTTATTTATTATTATTATTTATTTTTTTTTTCAAAAGGATGAGATACAAAAGAAATTTAATCTTGTATTATATAATAAAATAAGTTGGATTTATTTTATGTGGAAGATTGTTGACAATTTATTTAAGATTTTGTTCTAAAAAAAGAAGGGTTATATGTAGAAATATAAGAAATAATTTGTTGATTTAAAACTTTGGCACTGGGAAAAGGGGGGAAGAAAATATGTCTGGTTCATAAATGGAAAGCTGGGTTACATTACAACACTAAATTTTGGCACTTGTAAAAGCACAATCCCCACTCACCATTTTGGTTAATAATTAATTAACTCTACTTACTAGTTTAAAGAACACACCAGCATGGACTCAATTCTGTTTCATAATTTCTTCCTTAATGCTGTAGTGAATGGTTAAGCTCCATTGAATAATTATTTTATTTTATTTTTTTTAAATTAAGTCTATAAATATTATTTTTATTTTCAATTTTTTTTTATCTATTTTTTATCCATAACTAAAAAATCAAGTCAAATTTTGAAAAATAAAAAAATAACTTTTAAAAAGTTGTTTTTGTTTTTCGAATTTAGCTAAGAATTTAACTATTGTATTTAATAAATATGCAAATCATTATAAGAAATATGGAGGAAATAGACTTAATTTTAAAAACAAAAAACGAAATAGTTACGGAACAGGGCCTAAGTTTTGTATCTAGCTAAAAAGCGATTTTTTTATATTTTCCTTTTTTTTTTTGTGAATTTAATTATCTCTAAAGGGTATAATTTGGTTCAATATAATTTTGTTAACTTTTGGTTTATTAAATAGAGAGAAATGAGGGAAACTTTAACTAGAGCCTCGTTCTCAAGGTCAGATGGATATTATCGCTCTAACCTTTCTAATTTAGGTCTAAATTGGCTTGCTCTCTTGTAATCTTGTTTCTCTCATTTATTAGCAAAGTATTGTCTTTCTAATAAATAAATAAAATAATAATTCTTTTTCCAATGTAACAAGATCATCTAATTAATAATAATTAACATGTAAACCGTGTGGAGAGCTATTATGTAAGTATACGTCCAGGATGTACAATGGGACAACTTTTTTTCCACTTTCTCCTGTAATGTTTCACAATCACACGTGGCGACTCGGATGCAGAGATGGTGGAATAATATACAAAAAAAAAGTTATTTAAAAAATAATTCTAGTAATTTTATAAAACCACATTTAGTCCTTAGAATTTGGTCCATAGCCATGTGTACAGTCTTGTACTTTAATTTCAATTTCAATTTCAATTTTGTACTGATTTGATTTTTTTCATTTAAAATTTGTAATACTGAGGCTAAACTTTAAAGGAACATACTAAATTGTTTGATTGTAACAAAATGAATGTAGTCTGATAATTATCATGTAATCCATATCATAAAGTTAAAAGATTTGAATTTATCAATATATACCCCACTCAAGTATATGTAAAAAAAGAGAATGAGACTAAATTGTTACTTGATTAAATTTAGAAGTAAATTAATTAAAATTTTGTAAAAATTTAAGAATCAAAAATATTTTTTATTTTAAAATTTTAGTCTATCCTTCAATTTGTACGTGTCGGAATCATATACTAATTTTCTCTATATCGTTTTAATTTTATTGGATGTCCCCGAAGAGACTAAAAGTATTTTTTATTAGATAAAAAATTGTTTAAATTATAAATTTAATCTCTATAGTTTGGAGAAAATTATAATTTAGTCATTATAATTTAAAAATTAGATTTTAGTCTTTATGTAGTTTTATAAATCCTTGGAAATACTTTCTATAATTTTGATAAAATTCTCATAAATAGTCAATGATGTTAAAATTATTTACGATGATTTTATCGAATCATTGAAATTAAATTCTAATGGTAAATCATAAACTAAATTGTGATTTTATCCGAACTATAAATACCAAATTCGGGATTTAACCTAAAAAAAAAATCTAAGGTAGTCCTAATTAATATTTAATACTATTAGTCTCTCTGTTCTTCCCTTCTTCCGCTCCACTACAGCTGTTAGAATCCAGTCTCTTAAAACGCCAATCCATAAATTTGTCCTTCAATTTCTTTTTCTTTTCTTTTTATAGCAAATTATCTCCAACATAAAAAGCAATATACAAAAATCGTACTTGACTGTTTTAATTCAAATGAAGTATTAGGGTCAGTCTCACTATTTAATTGTTATAAAAGATAGAAGTCAAAAGTAATGGAAATCATTTGATTTTGATATATTAAATAATAGAGTAATTAAAGGCTGGTAACTGTAAAAGTAAGTTAATTTTCTCTTGGATAGGCTCATATAGCCATGTCCTCAAAGTTCATTTGTATGTTTGACTGTGTTGAGAGCGTCCAATTTTGTTAGTACAAAGCATTAAAAGCCATATATTTGAAAATTAAAATCTTGAGGTAGAAGGATACAATTTATTTTAAAGACAATGTTGTTATTGTTGGAACTGAATGTCGATCGTTGTGTCATGGATAAACCCAATACCTTAAAAGCAAGATCGGCGCGACCTCGATACTCAATCGTCAAAGCCGGATGCTCCCCAAGATTAACACAACTACTCCCGATCTTTGACGTAAACTCGTCGAAACTGGGTTGGAATTGGTGAAAAATTACTCAAAAAATAGTAGAGAGAAGAAGTAAAGGTTGGAAATCTTGAAAACAAAGAATTTTCTACCCTCATCTTGCAAAACTTTCTTCTTTATAAAGAAGATAAGGAAGAAGAAAAGGACAAGAAAACGGCTAGTTCTCAACTACTATTAATGACTAGTTTCCAACGGTTGTAAATGGCTAGTTTCCAACTATAAATGGTTAGTTTCCAACTATAAATGGTTAGTTTTTTTTTTTTTTCACTTTTATATTTGCTATGGGCCTTGGTCCAAATTCATTTCCAATGATTTCCCACAAATGACTTGTATAACAAAGCTACAAAAGAAAAAACTTAAAAACCTTGAAAACTTCAAAACTTCAAAACTTTAAAAATGTTTCTGAGCAAAGATAGGAGAACAAATTTAAGTATCAATATCTTACTATTTGAATTGGTGCATGGTGAAATAGTGCAATAACTTTATTAGAGAAAGTGAGTTACCTCTTAAAATTTCAATAACTACGGTTGAGACCCCCAACATATTTTACTCCTTAAATTTCCATTGATTCCGTGATAAAAACATGATATTTAAGGCCATGCACATGGAACCTTGGGTCAATGTGAAAGCTATAGAAAAAGACTCTTAAACTTTTCTATAAAAAGCAATCATGCCTTCACAATCACGTTAATTGCTTCATCAAGTCTATCAAAGACAAACCACTTAAAAATTGAGCTATGAACATTTTACAATTATCCATCTAGTCCATACCAGGACCACCCAAAGGAAGGACTATGGAATTTTTAAAGGTTTTAGTTATGTCCATCAAGTCTGTACTAGGACCACCCAAATGAAGAGTTATGGACCATCAATTCTATCGCAATAGACCACCCACATAAAGGGCTATGGACTACTATAATGATTTAAGTCTCATACTTGTTGAAAATTCTAGAATTATTCTCCTTGTTAGGCATTTAGTGAGAGGATCTGCAAAATTTCTCTCAAACTTTACAATAAAATAATTCTCCTTGCAATAATTGTTTCATGGCTCCATGCTGAGATGTATATGCCTCCTCTTGCCATCATATACACCATTCTTGACAATTTTTATGGCACCCTGTGAATCACAATGTAAAGAGATTGATACTACCCCCCACAATGGTGCATCTCCAAATAGACTTCTAAGGCACTCATGTTGATGCCCCCCACAACGGTTCATCTCCCAGTAGGCTTCTAAGCCACTCAACTTCTTTTCCTTCTAATTCTAGAGCAATAAATTCAGACTCAATGGTGGACCTTGCTATACAAGTCTGTTTTGCAGACATCCATGAAATAGCTCCTCTACCCCAATAAGAACACATCCACTAGTAAAGCTTATTTCGTCATTCTAAGTTACCTTAATAAACGACAAAGAGAAATCAAATGATCTTTAATCATAGGTCTATTATAGTTTATAAAAACATAACATTTCCTATGGTCTTTGCATATTTAGATCGAGAAACACTATCTTCCTTATTTTTCTTAAGATTCATACTAGCATCATAAGGTGTTCTTATAGGAGCATTTTCCAATGTGTGATTGATATAAAGAAAATCCATTTTCAGTTTTCCTTATCTTAACACCAAATGTCACATCATCTTCACCTAGATCTTTCATTTCAAATTGTGAGGACATAAATAACATAGTATTATTACTTACATCTATGTTCGTATTAAAGATCAGTATACCATCAACAAACAAATTGATAATCACACAATCAGCTTAAATAAATTTGAGCAAACACATGGATCAAAGGATACTAACAAATATTCACATAATCAGCTCAAACAACTTGAATAAATACTACTTTACATCCATGTGATGTATTATACAAATGCTATCAATGGTTTATAATGGCTATTTCAAATATTTTAGTCATATAAGAATATACATCAAAATATTTGAAGATTCATTTAAACCTAATTGGTTTGTTTCCTTTCAGAATTTGAAAATCCATGTTTAATTCATAATGTCTTTTCAAAAGTTGCTAAATCATATAACAACCATAAATCATCAATCTTCATTTTCTCTTTTCAAGATCTTAGAAATGCTCAATAAAGACTTTCAATTAATTGAAATTATATATATGTACACCTATGTACCCATGATTTTATCTAACCAATGTAGGACTTTGGTCGTATTCCAATAATCCCCCCTTCAAACAAAGGACCAACTGAGTTTCCCCTGAAGTAGCCATCCATCCATTTGACTCTTATTTAGGCTAACTTCTTTTCACTAGAGCATACTGCCTATTCTATATAGTTCAACCATGGATAACACTACAACTTTTTTTGAGGTTCCATTACATCTTTATTCGACAATTAAGAATTATATCAACATGAATAAATAATAAATTCTAGAAATGCAAGTTATTTTACTTTTTTAATCTAAAAAAATTAGGAAAAATAATAGAAAATGTGTTATCTTAACAAGGAAATCATGCAATTAATTACATTACTCGATCACTAGCATGCAAATATTCATAATCCTTGTAAATTATAAAATTTGAGCTTTTTGAATGCAGAAATCTATTTAAAATGATGAAGCAATTGTTGCCGCCAGAGTGCATGGAAAATCCTGACGCCCAAAATAAAATCGCATAAGTTCAATGCAATCAAAGGAGAAAACAGTAAATACAATTGATGCATGGGCGGTAGAGGTCAAATCAAGTTGGTAGCTTACATGAAAGGTTCGTGACAGAGTCAATGCACTACTGATGCGAGGAAGGTGGCGCGACAGGGTATCGAAATTAATGCCTAGCGTCAACACAATTATTAGTGAGAGACACAAAAACTCCTCATCGATGCTTATAAATAGCTACAAGATTCCTTTCCAAAATACACCCAAGAAATTGGTGAAAGTCTGCAAAAATTCTCCATTCCTTCCCCTGGATAACTTCCTCTCCGGCTTTCCATTTGAGAAATCTTGAGTGAGAGCTCAAGATTTCCACTTGTAGAAAGGAATAAGAACATCAACTCCATCACAACCAACGTGAAGTAGTCATTCAAAAGAGCTAGAAGGCGCAAGAAATTGCATTTGACGGCTTAGATCTCTATCCATATCTTTCGTTTTATATTTTAGTTAGCATTTGTGTTGTTGTGTAACGTTAAGAAACTTGCATTTCCAATATGAATGCCATCACTTTTTCTTGTCTATCCATCTTCTTTTTACCAAGTATGAGCAACTAATTTCATAATGGGTTGAGGAAAATGAAACTAACATGTACTAAGTAAATCATATACTAGTGTACAACTTGTTTAATGTATACTTCATAAACTATTTCGAGCAAATCGACAGATTGCTCTAAATAAAACTGATCACTGTTTGAAAATGCAAGAGATTTTAGATCTCAAACAAGGATAGAAATAACTTTAGACATAAAGATATGTATTTTGCATTAAATACTCATTGCATGCATCCTAGAAATAGGATATTGTGGTTAAACACACTGAGAAGCGACTTGTGATTATGAGTAAGTTGCTTAAACGCATGGTATATGCATTGCGTACGAAGTGTTAGTAGATATTCTTCTTAACCCTATTCCTTTTATTGGAATCTTACATTTTTCTCCGCATCTTGCTTCACTTAAATTTTGGTATTCATCACACTCTTTCACGCATTTTAGTAATATTGGTAGAATAGAACCATTCACATCTACGTTATTGACAAAACGGTGCATTAAGATCAAAACAAGCACTTCATCGCATCTTTAGAAAGCAATCCTTGAGTTCGACTCTAGACTCACAAGAACTCTAGTTAAACTTACAGTTCGTTCTATAAGCAAAGGATCAGTGCCTAAGCTGGCGTATTTTATCTCTATCTATGAAAAAGGTACAAACGTTCTATGAACAAAGGATCAACGCTTGAGCCTTTATATGTCTCAGAAATCGAAAGAACTTTTCACAGAAGAAGAAGAACAAATAAGGAAAGAAGACAAAAGAACAGGGCTAGGAAGATGACAGATCAACAAAACAATCTTGAAGAGCCAAATGCAGTAATCAACGTAGGAGACAATGGAGATGACAATATGGTTGCTCTCGCTAACCTCATTCTCCTAGCTAATGATTGCAATAGACCACTCAGAGACTATGCTTCGCCTATCTTATATGATTTCTCACTTCAAATTATGCATCCAGCATTAGATGGTTCCAGATTTTAAATAAAACCTATCATATTTCAGAAGATCCAAACATTTGGACAATTTGGAGGGAGACCAGGTGAAGACTCTCATGCTCACTTGAGAAGTTTCATCGAAATATGCAACACGTTCGTATTCCTCAACATTAATTCTAAAGAAATTAGGTTCACTTTATTTCCATTTTCACTATGTGAAGATGCCAGGAAGTGAGCCTATTCACTTGAACCCGGTGAAATCACATCATGGGAGCAAGTCGTGGAAAAATTTATGAAGAAATATTTTCCACGTACAGAAAATGCAAAAAGGAGAAGGGTAATCTCAAATTTTTAACAAGGAGAGAATGAAACATTAAGCGACGTATGGGCTCAAAAGGCGTGAGAAATATTCCACATAATGGACTCCCTGACTATTTACAAATGGAGATTTTTTATGATGGCCTGAATGAAGCATCTCAAATTGCTTAGGCGGTTTATTGGATAAAACTTATGTTGAAGCCAAAAACATCCTTGATTGTCTTTCAAGGAACCATAAGGACTAGAAGGATAACAAATATGGCTCAAGATCGAACTATAAAGGAAGAAAAGAAAGTTTACATAGTAATGATGTCATCGCATCATTATAGATGCAAGTGAATGCAATGACCAATTTGTTGCAAGCAATGGCAATGAAAAAAACTGGAATCAGAAATGAGCAAGTGAATACAGTTATTCAGGTGGCTAACGAGAGTTATGTTTTATGCGAATAAGCCCACTCACTAGAGGTATGGCCGCATAACCTACAATCTGTCTTCTTTGTCAAGAATAACCCATTTTCAAACATCTACAATCCTGGTTGACGAAACCGCCCAAATTTCTCTTGGGGTGGAAATAGCAAGTATACACCAACCATCATGGTGTCTCTAGAGATGGACCATCTGGGTTCCATCAAGGATAGAATGAACACCAACAGGCGTCAAGCTCATTGCAACAACCAGCAACTCCACCTCTAAAAAATCTGTTAAAAGAATACATACAGAAAAATGAGGCAGTTCTGTAAAGTTAAGTGTCCTCCATTCAAAATTTTGAACTTCAAATGGGGAAAATCACCGAGAATTGAAAAGCAGACCACAAGGATCACTATCAAACAACACTGAAGTTCCTCGGAAGGTAGGACGTTCAAGTAAAGAATAATGTCATGCGGTGACATTGAGAAGCGGTTGGGCAATGAATAAAGATCAGAAAAGAGAAAATTCAATCAACAAATTTATCCACGAGGTGCATGGATAGCCTATCAGACAACCAGCACAAACTTCAATTACACGAACTTCATCTGATGAAACTCTAGAGGAAGCAGAGATTTAGCTGAGGAAACTTCAACTTTGAATGCGTCAGAAGTAGATAACCCTACTATACGCAATGGTTGAGGAAAGAATGATGAAGGGCGATTTCAACGTTTCCTTGAAGTGGTGAAACAAAATTCCACTAATGTAGGCATTGGAACAAATGCCATCTTATACAAAATTTTCTAAATAAATTCTCCATAAAAAAAATAGAGATGGGTAGCCATGAAACAGTAGCATTGACGTAGGAGTGTAGTGCCATTATATAAGAGAATTTTCCATCTAAGATGAAAGATCTTGGAAGTTTTACTATTCCTTGTTCAATCAGAGGAGTCCACATAGGGCAAGCCCTATATGACTTGGGATCTAGTATCAATCTCATACCATTATCGGTGTTCAAGCGATTGGAAATAGAATAGCTTGCATCCACAACGGTCACTCTGCAATTGGCAGATCGTTCATTAGTGCATCCAAAAGGAAAATTGGAAGATGTGCTGATGAAAGTGGATAACTTTATTCTACCTGCCGACTTCATAATATTGGATTACAAAGTTGACAAGGATGATCCCATCATTTTGGAAAGACCTTATCTATCCACGGGAAGGATGCAAATCAATGTGTAGAAAGGAGAAATCACCATACAGGTAAATAGCCAGATGATGAAGTTTAACATTGTCAAAGCGATGGAATATCCTAACGAAGTCAACGCATGTCATTGATAGCTCTAAAAAACAGCTATTATTCCTAGCTTCATTCAGGCTCGTTATTGGATTTTACGTGTTTATTTTCCTATTTTGTAGGTATCGAGCAACCAAGAGGTAGAATTAATCATTTGGTGAAGAATGGGGTTAATTTGAAACAATTTGGATTTAATTTGATCATCCGGGCTTCAAAGGAATTAAAATGATCATAATGCCCCTATCAGAGCATCACAACACAAATAATTAGCCTAAGCCTGACGCTCGTTCAACGCTTGAAGCTTGAAATGCAGAGGAGCATTGCAACGCTGCCCCAAACGTCACAATGCTCCGGAGTTGAATCATCGCCAGCATTCCAACACATCTCAACACTTGAACTTCAATGCTGAAAGACAGAAGCATCAACGTTGCAATGCTTCTCTAGAGCATTGCGACGCTGCCACGATTGACGGACCAACAACGAGGCCGGCGCGAGTGAGCGTTGGACCATATGTTGGACTTCTTGTCTGACGCTTCCTTTTGGCCGCATCAATGTTGCAACGGTATTCCAAGCGTTGCAACGCTACGTTGATCTCTATATATACTTCTCCTTGGCCCTAGGTCGAATTATGCTGAATTTGGGAGGCCAAATTGATGGAGACTGAAGTTAAACTTCATCATTCTTCCTTTTTCTTCAATTTTTAGTATCTTTAGTAATTTTTCGAGTAATGCCAGATTGTAACTTCTCATCCCCCATGGGAAAGTAAGATTTTGGTTTCTTAGTTTAGGGACTTGGAGGAACTCGCTATAATTTGTAAGATTTCAATTTAATGATTTATTCGAACTTGTTGATGGGTTTTGATCTAAATCTATATGTATGAATTGCATGATTTTAATTGTTGATTGACGCCCAATAATTTTTTCATGTGATTCTAACGCTTGTAATTACCTTGTAATATTTGACAAATATTTATAGGATAATCCCATTGGAAGCAATAGGAGGTGGTTAGGCAAAAAGAATTTTTCTTAGCAACCTAGAGAAAAATCATATTGATTGTTTAGTTAGACGTTGAAAATTAAACACTCATCTTAGCATAATCCCTAGAACTTAATGCAATTTATAAATTTGTATGGAGCGGATTCATTTTCTGTGCATTTTGATTAATTAGATTATTAGGACCATTAGTTGGGATTCTAATCAACTGGGCTAAGCATAAACAAAAAAATTTAAGTCATAAATTGGGACAATGATCTAAGTTACATTGGGTAAATCCATTCTTCTAAACTAAGACATCTCGATTAATTGCACTTCTATCTTTACATTTCTCGTATTTTATTTTTATGCAATTCTAATTATCCATCCACACCAAACCCCCCATTTATCCTTTTAACTAAAACGGAGCTTTGATGAACTAATCTTCCTCGCTTCCTTGAGATTCAACCCCGGGCTTGCCACTTGTACTGCCAGTTAGTATAAGTAGGTCGTTCGGTGATTTATAAATATTATTTGTGTAGGCTGGGTTTATGGGCAACGATAAATTCGACCCTGCCAAATTGGCGCCGTTGCCGGGGGAGCCAATTAGTTTTTCTTAGTCAGTTTTTAGTTAAAACTTCTTTTGCTTTGATTTGTTTTCTTTTTGTGTCAGTTAAGCTGGCAGAATTTCTTAATCAATCTTCGACGTTCAAAGGTCGAGTTGAAAATTATGATGACGAGGTAAGTAGTCTTTGCCAAGAGCTTACCGAGTTGACTTACTTGGTTGGCCACTTGGTGAAAAGGAGATCGCAGCAAGTAGAGGTGTGCAGGAGTTGCATACTCAAGGGGCATCCCACGCAAGCATGCCCAAGGTTGCAGTGGAGACCAGTACCATGTGGATTCACCAAGGAGGGGTATTATGGTCCTTAGGACTACGATTCTTACCATTCTTGGCGGGCGGAGTCCTTTGACCATGGATAGTCAAGATGGCAATAGAGCTTTGGCGGCCACAATTTCACAGCACCACACCAGTCGACTCACTCTCAGTCTTCAAGGTCGGGTATGTCTTTAGAGGCTTTGGCTATGGTGCTTGCTAATAAAACTTTTAAGTTTGAGCAGGACAACCTCTATAGGCAGTAAGAGTTTGATCACATCCAGCAGAAGAGTCTTTGCCCTAAGGCAGAGGCTAGGACTGACTTGCAAAGTTTGAGTGACCTTGTTGCTCGACTTGCAACTTCAGCTAGAAGGCCGGACGAGTCGTTGCCAGACCATTCCTTTGATTTTTCAGAGACTCAGAAGCATTAGATAGTCCATGTTGACACGGTGGAGGAATAGAAACCGCTTCCTAGAGATTCGTGCCTAGGTATGAATTTGAAATTTTCAATTTTTGAACTTGCTAATAGTTCTTTTCAGTCTCAGTAGGATCTTCAAGTTCAATGGAAAGGATTATTCACCCATGTTACCTAGCTAATGGAGACCACACAAGAACTAGAGAGCACACCAGAGCAATCCATCGTTTATACCTCAGAGGTCGAGTTCTTTGCAGAGCGCTACTACTCTAGTGATGAGGAGGACGTGATTCCATGTTTGCCGGTTTATGAGGTTAAGAAGGATTCAGAGCCTAAATCTGACGAGATCTAGGCGATAGAATTAGAGGTCAAAAGACCTCGCCCTGTCCTAACTTTTGGTATTTCGTATATATTCGAGTTTTGTTTCCCTAGTCCTCACGAGTCTGTTGTGACTTTTCTTTCTTTCGGCTCTTTTGAGTCACTTGAGTCTTTCAATTCTTTCTATTTACATTTTTAATCGCATTCCAAAAAATCAAAATTTGACAAGTCTGGTTCTCTTCAGAAGATGAGAAGCTTTATAGCCTTACTAAGCTATATTGACTCATCCAAGAAAGAACTAGAGAAATACGAGAATTTCTTTGTGCCTTGACAGGGGACAAGTTACATTGAGCAATCGACATTAAAAATTTACCCTTCTTGGAGAGAGCCAGGTGAAAAACCAATTACTGCTTTCTTAGTTTGTTTTCACGCTAGATTAGGTTTCTTTTTGTTTTTTTTTTTTTTATAGGGACGACCTAGAAGAGAGGAGAACATCTTTTTGGAAGGCGAGCCTACTACCACCACCATCCCATGTGCGACATTGTTATCAGGGGAGGTTTTCTGTTTCCTTGTCTTTATTTTATTATTGAGCTTTACTTGAGATACATTGGGGACAATGTATTATTATAAGTTAGGGGTGGGGTACCTATTGGGTAGTTTTTGTTAGCTTGGGGTCCTTGAGCGCTGTGCTCAGACTATGCTATGTGCTTGATTGCCTTACTCACTGTTTGTCTGTTGTTATCATGATAGTTTTATGACACACTCTTCTTGTGATAAAATTTGCATGAAAAAACGTTAGGAAAGCATGATCATGATTTTAGCCCAATTTTAAAAATAACTTCTTGTCCCTCATGCATCTTTAAGTTATTGGGTTATCTAGTTTGTACTTCTGTTGTCACCCTGAAAGGTTCACCTTTGACTTAGGAGTAACTATGCTTGTTTTAGAGTAAAATTAGAAAAAGTGGATAAAATAGAGCCTACTATGAATAAAAAAGAGAAAGAAAAAATAAAGAAAATCAAATTAGTTGCAATTCTAAAAAAAAATAGAAAAAATAAAAAATGAGGAATTTGCTAGCGTGCCTGCAAAAAATAGTTTGTGTATATGCATGGATAGAGGTGAAAAGAACTACCTCCGTCGTGTCTAGTTAGGGCCCGCGAGAAAGGGTGTGAAAGTTAGTCCTCTAGGTAAAATAAATGCCCTTTATGTTTTGTGTATGTGTGTTTAGACACCTGTCTTAGTGTTGCCCTTTTGTTTTGGAAGTTTGGTATGTCCGAGGCCGATAATCGAACCAGAGTAGAGGGAAAACGGAATAAGGACATTATAAAACCTTTCCGGACTGTGCAAGCTTAACTAGAAAAACTCTAGGCTCACTCATGCATGAACAGATTGAGAATCATTCTTTAACTTGTGCTTCAATGATTGATTGTAATTGAATTTCGTTCTTGATTACAAAATTCATTCTAATTGACTGTTGAGACTGGAGTAACAATGTTGCAAATTAAGCTAGCATGTTTTAATTATTTTCTACTTGATTGTGTGTTTCTACCTTGCTCGGAACGAGCAAGAGTTAAGTTGGGGTTGTTTGATAGCTCTAAAAAATAGCTACTATTCCTACATTAATTTGGGCTTATTATTGAATTTTACATGTTTATTCCCTTATTTTGTAGGTATCAAGTATCCAAGATGTAGAATTAATTATTTGGTGAAGAATAGGGTTAATTTAAAGCAATTTGGAGTTAATTTGAGTATTTGGGTTTCAAAGGAATCAAAATAACCAAAATGCCCATACCGGAGCGTCACAACGCTCATAATTGGTATAAGCCTGACGCTTAAAGGCATAAGCTTGGAGTACAGGGGAGCATTGCAATGCTGCCCCAAGCGTCATAACGCTCCGGAGTTAAATCATTGCCAACATTCCAATGCATCTCAACGTTGAAAGACAGAAGCACAGCGTTGCAACGCTTATATAAAGTGTTGTGACGATTGACGGACAAGCAACGAGGCGCATGAGCAAGTGAGCGTTGGACCATGCGTTGGGTTTTGATCTGAATCTATATGTATGAATTGCATGATTTTAATTGTTGATTGACGCCTAATAATTTTCTCGTGTGATTCTAACGATTTGAGATTACCTTATAATATTTGAAAAATATTTATAGGATAATCCTATTGGAAGTAATAGGTCAGTTAGGCAAAAAGGACTATTCCTAGCAACCTAGAGAAAAACCGTATTGATTGTTTAATTAGATGTTGAAAATTAAACACTCATCTTAGTGTAATCCCTAGAACTTAATGTGACTTATTAATTTGTATGGAGCGGATTCGTTTTCTATGCATTTTGATTAATTAGATAATTAGAACCATTGGTTGGGATTCCAATCAATTGAGCTAAGCATAAATAAGAAATTTAAATCATAAATTGGGTCGATGATCTAAATTACATTGGGCAAATCCATTCCTCTAAGCTAAGACATCTCGATTAATTGCGCTTCTATCTTTACTTTTCTCGCATTTTATTTTTATGCAATTACAATTATCCATCCACACAAACCCCCACTTCCCCCCCCCCCCCCCCAATCCCTTTAACTAAAAAAGAGTTTTGATGAACTAATCTTTTTCGCTTCCCTGAGGTTCGACCCTGGACTTGCCCCTTATATTACCAGTTAGTATAAGTAGGTCGTTCGGTGATTTATAAATATTAATTACGTAGGTGGGTTTACAGGCAATGGTAAGTTCGACCCTACCAGTCATACAATTGAATTGGAAGAAAACCGGCCTTACAAGCTTGAATTTGAAATCAATAAGGCAATGGAAGAAGAGAAAGATGAGATGAACACTCAGCAGCTTGAACCATGTTATGCGATAAAAGAAATTCGTAGGAATTTTGAGCCTCTAAGCTTGGAAATTCAAGAAAGCAATATCAAGTTTTTCAGTTAAAGTTAACGGTTCCTATTTGTCCCGAATTTTTGCTTTTGTGAACTTGAGCAATCATCTGTATTGGAATTAAAAGTGCTTCCTGCTCATTGGGTTTCTCGGTGAACATGACACTCTACCTGTCATCATCTCAGTAACCCTCTCTGAAGAAAACGAAGATACTCTTTTAAAGATTTTGAAGAAGTATATTAAGGCAATAGGATGGACCACAACAGATATCAAGAAAATTAGTCCCTCTTATTGCATGCATAAAATTCGACTCAAAGATGGAAAGCAAGGCTCTATTGAACATCAACGCAGGTTCAATCCTGCAATGAAAAAAGTTAAAAGAAGGAAATCATTAAGTGCTTGGACGCAGGGTTATCTTTCCCATTGTAGACATTAAATGGGTAAGCCTCGTACAATGCGTTCCTAAAAAAGGTGGTATCACTGTAATCCCTAATCAAAACAACGAACTTATCTCTACACGCATGGTCACGGGATGGAGGATTTGTATGGACTCTAAAATCTTAGTGCAATGACAAAGAATGACCACTTCCCCTTACCTTTTATTGATTAAATGCTAGATAGATTAGCAGAGAATGACTTCTTCTTCTTTCTGGATGGCTATGAAGGGTACAATTAAATCATGATTGCGGCAAAGGATTAAGAAAAAATAACCTTTACCTACCCATATGGTGACAAGTATCTACTCATCATTTTGCGAAAACCTTTTCTATCCACAGGAAGGACGTAAATCGATGTGTACAAAGGAGAAATCACCATGTAGGTAATGGCCAGAAGATGCAGTTTAACATTCTCAAAGTGATGGAATATCTTGATGAAGCCAACACATGTCATGCAATTTGAAGGAAATCAGACATGAGAATTTCCATCAGTAGTGGAATGATCGTTCCAAATTTCAATCATATATGAACATAGTACACAAACGAAAACAACAGGATATGCACTAATCAAAATTACAACATGCTTTTCTAAACGATCAAGGGAAGAATTACACATACCTTTGAAGACTCATATTCAACACCCTTGATCACGAATGCTCGAACAGACTTCTAGGCTGCCACACATGAATGCTCATCCACCACAACCGTAACACAGCACGATCAACAATGAACTCGAACACTGTGATCTCCAAGATCACGAACATAGCTGACTCCACACGAACACCACGAACGGCCTCCAAATAACCTCGACTATTTCGAGTTGAGTATGACACCACCATAATGCCTACCTTTGTATTCTCGGTATGAGAATCCAGAAGTGTGGGCTCTATATGGACTTGGTTAGAGGAAGAGACTGAAGGAACAATCGTGTAAACGATTGAGCAAGTGGGAGATGTCAAAGCCTACTGTAATAGGACGATACCCAATCGTTTAATAAAAGCTATGCGATCGTTGAGCTAATCGGCTAGCTGAGTGATGTATCATATAAAAACACTCCACGATCGTCTAGTCTCTCTTCAACTATCGTTTAGTAAATCTAATTTACTTGACAGACTTTCCATGAGTAATTTCCAAGAATGGAAATCTCAAATTAACAACTACTAAATTTAGGAAAACATTTTTCCTTTTATCTCATGGTTACCATGAAACCACCAATAATCTCTCACTCAATTGGTTATTAGAGAAAAAGAGATAATTATCCAATAAGTAAACCCTTCCAAAGAAAAGCTGACAATAAGTCAACCCTTCCAATAATTATCCAATAATCTCTCACCAATAATCTCTCCTACTATGACTAAGTCTTCTCTTCCAAAGAGAAGCTGTGGCCACTATGTTCAAGCCCCGGAATCAACCCTTAAGGGAACAATCTATCTACTGACCCCTGTTTCTGGGAAGGGGTGAATTCTATCTTGCGTTGTGATTCTTCGAAGAAGGAGACGATCAAGGGTTGACCGCATCGTGCAGACAATAGGGAACGCGATCGCTGTTGATTGCATCGGTTAGACGATGGGGTACGCGATCAAGGGTTGATCGTATCATGCAAACGTTGGGGTATGCAATCACTGTTGATCGCATCGGTTAGAAAATAGGGTATGCGATCAAAGGTTATCGCATTGTGTTGACAATCGAGTATGTGATGGCTGAGTATCAGGTCGTGTAGACGATGGGATGCTCACATATCATTTAACGCGCAGGTGCAATAGTCGATCGTTTTGGTCAACAAGCTTCATCGTTTAGTAATTGACTAAACGATCGCTTAGTAACGCAAGGTAAATCGTTTACCTATCGTCACGTTAAGTGATCGCATGGACGATCGTTTTAGTCAGCAAGCTTCATCGCTTAGTAACTGACTAAACGATCACTTAGTAATGAAAGGTAAATCGTTTACCTGTCGCCGCGTTAAGTGATCGCATGGATGATCGTTTTGGTCAGCAAGCTTCATCGCTTAGTAACTAACTAAATGATCGCTTAGTAACTCAAGGTAAATCGTTAACCTGTCGCTGCGTTAAGCGATCACATAGACGATCAGGCTTCACAGCCTTGTTGTCGTCTATGTGGTCGTTTAATTTAGCTTCTATCGTCTAGTGCGCATTGGACGATCGTCTACCTATGATGTTTACTACACGATGGAGTCCTCCTGGCGATTCAAAACCTGGTTCGCCTATGAACTGGTTTGCTCGATGAAAAATATAATAGATAGGGTTATTTCATTCCCGTTGTTTTGTAAAGGCTTATCCCGATCCATTAATCCTTTATTTATTACATGCGATGTATGTTTTTTTAATATGTCATATAGTATGCACATATAGTAAATCCCACCTTAGGTTATGCATTGGTCATGCATCATCTCTTTATTATAATTGTTATAATTTAGAGAAGCATGTTTTAATTTACATAAGTGCATGCTCATGCATCATATAATATAAGGGTTATATTTATGTATGCTTTATTTATTTAACGTTATATTTATAAGCGTTATAAATACTTCGTTATGTGGGATAAGTGTTTTAGTTGTTTATTTTATAAATGGTTATAAAATAAAATTAGAACTAAAATAATTAGTAAAAGATTAATATGTAGCCAGTTTATCTATACAACAGTGTATCAAACAAATATAATCCGATCGTGTATAAATGAAGCTAGTTATCTCCGTTTCATGACCTTTGCTTTTCACGCACATGATGGTAAACCTATTGTCGAAGGCGGGGTATATAAGATGACGGCAAGGGAACACCCCTACTATTGGATTTTATGTCCTAAAACTCGTAGTTTGTAAATTAATAAATATATTCTGTTTTGTTTTTCGATAAATTTGTTATTGAAATTGTAATCTTGAATCCTATAAACTAAGGTCCTGAGGCTATTTAATGTAGTTTGAACTTTATGTAGTGACATAAAGGTGGATCAAGTTCAAATATATAGCCAAAATGGTCTATAATATATGAATAAGGTTGGGCACCTTATTCTAGGGACACTATGGATACAGCCCACTTTGTAGTTAGTACAAACGATGTGATCCCGAATCGTTCATATAGAGATATGTGAGTGGGGACATCCTATGTAAAGAATTTACATAAGACTGAACCATGAAATAGTCACTTTTTACGTTCTTAATACCGTTTTATGTATAAAACTGACTATTTTGTTAATTGATGACCCAGGTAACTTAATCTTAATCCTGAGCTAATTATGAACTCCTGTTCACTCAGAATTATCCTTAGATCTGCATAGGTGAGGGCAGCTCAATATCATTGGCCCAATAAGCCTCCCATGTCAGGGGTAAGATCGGGTGGATAGCTAGGAACATAGAGTGCAAGACGGAATTCACTCCTACCCGTTATAAGGACAGTAGATAGGTTGTTCCCTTTAATACTGAATCCAAGTCTTGAACAAGGGGCCCCACCCTCTCCTTGGCCCGAGAGGGATTCGGTTTATAAGTTGGACCTTAAACCAATTGTTCATTAGAGGATCAGTGGAACTTAAGGAACAACATGTGGTCTTGGAGGTAAAACGGTTTTTATGACCCAGCCGAGATTACGAACAACCTGTGAAGAATTAACTTACTAATCATGGTTATATCAAATGGACACAAATATATCTATAGTGAGGGGAGTGCAACTACAGGACTTTAGTGGAATGACCCGTTAGTTAACGAGTGTTGATTAACTTCGTCTAAAGAGTTTAGCTAGCTAATCTCGGAGTTCTAGAGCCCATGATCTATAGGCCCATTAGGTTCCCCTACTAGCTCATATGGAATAAACTTAGAACAATATGATAGAATAATTCGAATTGTTCGAATTAGGTAGAGAGAGAGAAACCGACAAGTATATGTGATATAGTAGTCGACTTTTTCAGCTTAGAAATACAGCTTTAATATTTAAATATGATTTAAATATCAAGAATATGAATATGTTCATATTCGAAAGCTCGAAAATAATGAAAATGGTCAAAGTTGTAAAAAGTCAAAGAGTTGTTTTTTGACTTTGAAAAGTAAAACTTTGACCGAACTTATATTCAAATGTGATTTGAATTTCGAAAAAATGAATGCGGATTCATGTTCAGGAAGTCAAAATTAGTCAACACAGATAAAATCATAAAAAGTCAAAATGTTGACTTTTTGGTCAAAGTTTGACTTTGACCAAATGACTATTTTGCCCTTTGACTATAGTTAGTGGGAAAATTCAAACTTTTGTTGGATAATTCCACTAACAAAATAGTGGGCTAGGTGTTGGCTTATAGTGGAGACATTAAGCCCACTAAGTGAGTGAATTCTAAGTGTTGGGTTTTTGTGAAGTTTTTTTCATGCAATTGTTGCATGCCCTTTTTTCTATAAATTGGGTTTTCAATTTAGTTAAAAGACTTTCCATTTTGAAAATTATTTTTTTGATATTTGGGCTGGAAAATTACAACTTTGTGAAAAACAAAGGAAACACCCAAACCTACTCAAAATTCCATTCCTTATTTTCATCTCTTTTCTCTCTCTCTCGGTTCTCTTCATCCACCGGGTCCCACAACTTGGTTCTAAATCCAAATAATAGTAGGTCAACTCTAGTGGTGGTTCAAAAGAGTTCGGATTGCGATTCAACGAGGAGAAGCGGCTTTCGGGAGCTTCAAAGGTAGCATCTCTACACTTTTAATTCACTGTTTTTCTGTCAATTGCATGTTATTTTCCTTTAATTTAGAAGCAATTAGAGTGTAATTAGGTCCCAATTCCACTGCATATGTCTCGTATTCCATCATGTGGTAAAAGAGCATGCTAGAATTACTCTCAATTGCTTTTGGTGGGTGTTTTTTTCCTATCTATTCAAGTGTTGAATGAAATAGGGACTAAAGTGGATTTATTATGATTTTGGCATTTTTTCTTTTTAAATTTCTTATGGAAATTTGTAATTGCTCATTTGTTTATGAGCATTAATGTGTGAAAAAGAGTCTGTAAATTTGTTGGAGTCATTAGAGTTGAATTTAGGCTGTAATTGCTTGATTCTAGGAGAGAGAACAGCAGCAAAAATGGAGAAAAAAAGCTTACAGACTCGTTTTTGACCACAGACCCGAGATTTCAGCTCCCAGACCCGACCCGATTCGCCACCGGATTCTCTTGCACGTACGCCTGTCTGACCGAATCCGACCTGGGCGCTTGCCTCGCTCCGATTCGCGTGACCCGGTTAAAAGCTGCCTGCACGCCTCCCGCCTGCTCGCGACCCACGCGCCCGTGCGCCCACTCCGCCTCCGTCGACCCGACCTGCACTTCCGTTGACTGCCCCAGCACGCGTTGACCAGCCGGTCCAGACGGTCTGGACCGGTTTGTTTGACCTGGTTGAACCGGTTTGACCGGTTCAGCTTTGTTTTTGGTGTTTTCAGGTCGGTTCGAGTGATTTCAGAGTGGTTCCTGATGGTTCAAAGTGTTTGAAGCCAGTTCAGGGAAGCTGGTTGCTGAATTTTGTAATAAATTAGTTATTTATTTGTATTTAATGCCAAAATCGGTCCACTTTAGTGTTGTTTACCTATTATGCATGTGATGTCTAATGTTCTTTGATTATGTGTGCATATAGTATGCTATATAGTTTTAAAATCCCACCATAGAAAAAGCATGTGACATGCATTTGTTATATCTTATAAGTGTTATAAAATATATACTATGTATGCTTAGTTTTAATATAAATATTTTATTAAAGCATGTTTGATTGAAGGAAGCATGTTATAGATGAATGCTCTAGGGTTATAATTGTTATAATTTATTTTATAATTGTAATAAAATAACCTAGACTTCTAAAATCTATAACAAATATAAGATGCATGCTCATTTAGGGTTAACCATCGAGCAATCCCAATTTTCATAGAAAATAGGTCGATATCTTGTAAAACCGAAGTTACAAAAAAACTCACTCGGCAAGATCTTGGCAAAAAGTCAGATAAGATGACTAAGGTTAAAGGTTTTTAAGTTGACGGTTCACGGAACACCTACTACCTGGAGATCGAGCCGACGTCTAAGTTAGGTTAAACCAGTTTTATGAGCATGCGTGAGTGGTGTGAGGTAAAAAAAATTGTTTATCACCTAGACATAGTAGGTTAAAAATCCAGTATAAAAGATATACTCGGATAAATCACCTAGACTTAGGATATGTTTTAGTTAGCCGAAATATATCGCTAAGTATTTTATACCCTGACCATCTAGAACACTTCAACTAGAGAGAAGTAATGTACTTTTAGCTCTAGCGTCCCTAAGAGTTCATACCGTGAGATTCATGCTTGACTTTGGGCCACCCTAGGAGCAGACTCCATTCGAAGAGTGTTTTCATGAGTCAATACCAAGGTGAATAAGGGAAGTTGTTCATAGTAAGTGGGAGAAAGAAGTGTGTCAACACATCCTACGGTCTCTTCCATTAGGTCGCACCGTGAGATTCCTATAATACGCCTGCATGTCTGCCCTAGAGCGACCTTACCAATCGGAAGGATGTATTATAGGATTCGGAACTCCACGAACTCTAGAAATAGATAGGGTCTCTCAGGTTTGTTTTCATTCTTGTCTTTCCAACTTCAGGAGCATAATGATTCCAATCTTTGAGGTCTGAAAATGGAAGGTCACACTTACGAGAATTACTAAGTGTTAGTAAATTCTTGACCAAAGTAGTGATAACTGAGTTACTATAGGAATAAGAGTTATTCTGGTGATAGTATCTAGTCAAGATAGTCTTGGTTCAACGGAGGAATAGTCGATCACCCCTCAGTGGAGGTTATTCTAAACCATTGAAATATCGTTGCAAAATATAATAATGAAGGGTACATTATTAGATTTTTTTGCTAAACTTGATTGGATTTAACAGATTAATGTTTTTACTAAAAAGGATATTTTTTTCTTTTCAGCATGACTATCTCTTTAGACCAATTCTTAGCTTCTGAAAAACTAAACAGCGATAATTACTCAACATGGAAAAACAATATGAATTCAACAATAGTAATAGATGACTTGAGATTTGTCTTAACTGAGGAATGTCCTCAGGCCCTTGCCTCAAAAGAAGCACAAGGTAAATATGATTTACTAGTTGCTGAGACATGTTTAATGGAGGATGATACCTCAACCTGGATATTAGATTCAGGAGCCACTACACATATTTTCTTTTCTTTTCAGGAAACTAGTTCCTGGAAAAAGATAGAAGAAGGCGAGATCGCCCTCAAGGTTGGAATAGGAGAGGTTGTCTCGGCTGAAGCAGTGGGAGACTTGAAGTTGTTTTTCAACGATAGATATATCATACTTAAAGATGTTTTGTATGCACCTCTTATGAAGAGGAATTTAATATTTATCGCTTATATTATGGAACAAATGTATAAAATATCTTTTGAAGTTAATGAAGCGTTCATTTTTCAGAAAAGGTATTCAAATTTGTTCTGCTATACTTGAGAACAACTTATATAAGTTAAGACCAACTAAAGCAAAATTTGTCTTAAATACTGAGATGTTTAGAACAGTCGAAACTCAGAATAAAAGACAAAAATTTTCTTCTAATGCCTATCTATGGCACTTAAGACTTGGTCACATAAATCTCAATAGGATTGAGAGATTGTTTAAGAATGGACTACTAAATCAGTTAGAAGACAATTCTTTACCTCCATGTGAGTCTTGTCTTGAGGGAAAAATGACTAAGAGATCTTTTACTGGAAAAGGTCTCAGAGCCACAATACAATTAGAGCTCGTACATTCGGACCTTTGTGGACCGATGAATGTCAAAGCTCGAGGTGTGTATGAATATTTCATCAGTTTTATTGATGATTATTCAAGGTATGGTCATATTTACCTAATGCATCACAAGTCTGATTCTTTTGAAAAGTTCAAAGAATATAAGGCTGAGGTTGAGAACTAGTTAGGTAAAATAATAAAGACACTACGATCAGATCGAGGTGGGGAGTACGTGGACTTAAGATTCCAGAACTATATGATAGAACACAGAATCAAGTCACAACTCTCTGCACTTAATATGCCTCAGCAGAATGGTGTATCTAAAAGAAGAAACAGAACCTTGTTAGACATGGTTCGCTCAATGATGAGCTTTGCTGAGTTACCTAATTCCTTTTGGGGACATGCATTAGAGACTGCTGTTTATATTTTGAATAACGTTCCCTCTAAAAGTGTTTCAGAAACACCTTATGAGCTATGAAAACGACGTAAAAGCAGTTTACATCACTTTAGGATTTGGGGATGCTCGGCACACGTGTACGTGCAAAATCCTAAAAAATTGGAACGTCGTTCAAAACTATGCCTATTTGTAGGTTATCCAAAAGAAACAAAAGGTGGTCTATTTTATGATCCTCAAGAGAATAAGGTATTTGTATCGAAAAATGCCACATTCTTAGAGGAAGACCACATAAGAAGTCATCAACCTCGCAGTAGACTAGTATTGAATGAAATTTCCACAGACGCTACAGATAGAGCTAGTTCATCTACTAAAGTAGTAGATAAAACTAGTACATCTGGTCAGTCACATTCTTCTCACGAGTTGAGAATGCCTCAACGTAGTGGGAGGGTTGTTCATCAGCCTAATCGTTACTTGGGTTTTACAGAAACACAAGTCGTCATATCTGATGACGACATAGAGGATCCATCGACCTATAAACAGGTGATAAAAGATGTGGACTATGATTAGTGGGTCAAAGCCATGGACCTCGAAATGGAGTCTATATACTTCAATTCTGTCTAGAAACTTGTAGATCAACCAAATGATGTAACACCAATTGGTTGCAAGTGGATCTACAAGAGAAAATGAGACCAAGCTGGTAAAGTACAAACTTTTAAGGCTTAACTTGTGGCAAAGGGTTATACCCAGAGAGAGGGAGTGGACTATGGAGAAACTTTCTCTCCCGTTGCCATGCTTAAGTCGATTAGAATACTCTTATCCATTGCCACCTTTTATGACTATGAAATTTGGCAGATGGATGTCAAGACAGCCTTTCTAAACGGCGATCTTGAGGAGAGTATCTATATGGCTCAACCAGAGGGGTTTATTGCATAAGGTCAAGAACAAAAGGTTCGTAAGCTTCAAAAATCCATTTATGGGTTGAAACAAGCTTTTAGATCTTGGAATATAAGATTTGATACTGCGATCAAATCTTATGGCTTTGAATAGAATGTTGACAAGCCTTATGTTTACAAGAAGATCGTCAATTCTACTATAGCATTCTTAGTTTTATATGTTGATGATATTCTACTCATTGGGAATTAAGTAGGTTACCTAATTGACATCAAGAAATGGCTAGCAACGCAGTTTCAAATGAAAGATTTAGGAAATGCACAGTATGTTCTTGGGATTAAGATTATTCGAAACCGCAAGAATAGAACACGAGCCATGTCTCAAGCAACTTATATAGACAAAATGTTGTCTAAGTATAAGATGCAGAATTCCAAAAGAGGTCTGTTACCTTATAGATATGGAATTCATTTGTCAAAGGATCAATGTCCTAAGATACCTCAAGAGGTTGAGGATATGAGACACATTCCCTATGCTTCCGCAGTAGGGAGCCTAATGTATGCAATGTTATGTACTAGACCTAACATATGCTATGCAGTAGGGATAGTCAGTAGGTATCAGTCCAATCCTGGATTGATCATTGAACTGCCATTAAAAATATCCTCAAGTATCTTAGGAGAACGAGGAACTACATGCTCGTGTATGGTACTAAGGATTTGATCCTTACTGGATACACTGACTCTGATTTTCAAACTGATAAAGATGCTAGAAAGTCTACATCTGGTTCAGTGTTCAATCTTAATGGAGAAGCAGTAATGTGGAGAAGTGTAAAGCAAAACTGTATTGCGGACTGCACAATGGAAGCCGAATACGTAGCTGCTTGTGAAGCAGCAAAGGAAGCAGTATGGTTGAGGAAATTCTTGACAGATTTGGAAGTGGTTCTAAATATGCATCTGCCTATCACCCTATATTGTGATAATAGTGGTGCAGTTGCAAACTCAAGAGAACCAAGAAGCCACAAGCACGACAAGCATATTGAGCGCAACTACCATCTGATTTGGGAGATTGTACATCGTGGAGACGTTGTAGTGACCCAGATATCTTCTGAGCAAAACATTGCTGATCCTTTTAAAAAGGCCCTCACGAATAAAGTGTTTGAAGGAGTCTAGATCTACGAAGTTTATAAACTAGGACAAGTGGGAGAATTTTTGGGTATATGCCCTAGTTTATTGTATTCATATGTTTATTGTACTCATATATTTCTCATTTAAATTCAACATTTTGATACTCCACTAGGAGTTTTAGTCTAAGTGGGAGTTTGTTGGATTTTATGTCCTAAAACTCGTAGTTTGTAAATTAATAAATATATTCTGTTTTGTTTTTCGATAAATTTGTTATTGAAAATGTAATCTTGAATCCTATAAATTAAGGTCCTGAGGCTATTTAATGTAGTTTGAATTTTATGTAGTGACATAAAGGTGGATCAAGTACAAATATATAGCCAAAATGGTCTATAGTACATGAATAAGGTTGGGCGCCTTATTCTGGGGACATTATGGATGCGGCCCACTTTGTAGTTAGTACAAATGGTGTGATCCTGAATCGTTCATATAGAGATATGTGAGTGGGGGCATCCTATGTAAAGAGTTTACATAAGATTGAACCATGAAATAGTCGCTTTTTACATTCTAAATATTGTTTTATGTATAAAACTGACTATTTCGTTAATTGATGACCTAGGTAACTTAATCTTAATCCTGAGCTAACTATGAACTCCTGTTCACTCAGAATTATCCTTAGATCTGCATAGGTGAGGGCAGCTCAATATCATTGGCCCAATAAACCTCCCATTTCAGGGGTAAGATCAGGTGGATAGCTGGGAACATAGGGTGCAAGACAAAATTCACTCCTACCCGTTATAAGGACAGTAGATAGGTTGTTCCCTTTAATACTGAATTCAGGTCTTGAACAAGGGGCCCCACCCTCTCCTTGGCCCGAGAGGGATTCGGTTTATAGGTTGGACCTTAAACCAATTGTTCATTAGAGGATCAGTGGAACTTAAAGAACAACATGTGGTCCTGGAGGTAAAACGGTTTTTATGACCCAGCCGAGATTACGAACAACCTGTGAAGAATTAACTTACTAATCATGGTTATATCAAATGGACACAAATATATCTATAGTGAGGGGAGTGCAACTACAGGACTTTAGTGGAATGACCCGTTAGTTAACGAATGTTGATTAGCTTCGTCTAAAGAGTTTAGCTAGCTAATCTCGGACCGTTGGAGCCCATTATCTATAGGTCCATTAGGTTCCCCTACTAGCTCATATGGAATAAACTTAGAACAATATGATAGAATAATTCGAATTGTTCGAATTAGGTAGAGAGAGAGAAACCGACAAGTATATGTGATATAGTGGTCGGCTTTTTCAGCTTAGAAATACAGCTTTGATATTTAAATATGATTTAAATATCAAGAATATGAATATGTTCATATTCGAAAGCTCAGAAATAATGGAAATGGTCAAAGTTGTAAAAAGTCAAAGAGTTGTTTTTTGACTTTGAAAAGTAAAACTTTGACCGAACTTATATTCAAATGTGATTTGAATTTCGAAAAAATGAATGCGGATTCATGTTCAGGAGGTCAAAATTAGTCAACACGGATAAAATCATAAAAAGTCAAAATGTTGACTTTTTGGTCAAAGTTTGACTTTGACCAAATGACTATTTTGCCCTTTGACTATAGTTAGTGGGAAAATTCAAACTTTTGTTGGATAATTCCACTAACAAAATAGTGGGCTAGGTGTTGGCTTATAGTGGAGACATTAAGCCCACTAAGTGAGTGGATTCTAGGTGTTGGGTTTTTGTGAAGTTTTTTTCATGCAATTGTTGCATGCCTTTTTTCTATAAATTAGGCTTTTCAATTTAGTTAAAACACTTTTGCCATTTTGAAAATTATTTTTTTGATATTTGAGCTGGAAAATTACAACTTTGTGAAAAACAAAGGAAACACCCAAACCTACTCAAAATTCCATTCCTTATTTTCATCTCTTTTCTCTCTCTCGGTTGTCTTCATCCACCGGGTCCCATAACTCGGTTCTGAGTCTAGAGGATAGTAGGTCAACTCTAGTGGTGGTCCAAAAGAGTTCGCGTTGAGATTCAAGGAGGAGAAGCGGCTTTCGGGAGCTTCAAAGGTAGCATCTCTACACTTTTAATTCACTGTTTTTCCGTCAATTGCATGCTATTTTCCTTTAATTTAGAAGCAATTAGAGTGTAATTAGGTCCCAATTCTGTTGCGTATGTCTTATATTCCATCATAGATTTGGGAACTTACCTAGAAAGGTATTTAGATAGATTTGATGCTTGCATGCAAATTAAGGCCAGTCCATTAAAGAGTTTAATGTGACTACTTGGATTTATTTTTTTAATTTCAAAGACAAAAGTTGTTTTTGAGCAAACTTAACAAATGACTTAGATCATAATCAGTAGCCGGATTGTCTAGGTTAATAAACCCCTAGGTAGAACATTCAGTGGGAGGTTCTTGGGGCATTTGATGCTTCATTTTCACTTCTCGCGTTTCTCCCTCATAGTCCACACCGTGAGATCTACCCTCAGCCTCGAGGTACCTTTGGCGTTTCCTCCTAACGGATGGTGTTTGGGTAGGTCAATATCAAGGTGGATGGAGAGAGTGTTCATTGAATAAAGTTTCTGTGCATCGCCTCGTGGCACCCTAGGTGTGTCCCCCTATAGGATGGTTGTTTTGCGTGTTTCTTTATTTGATCTCCTATAAGAGGATAAGGTTACTTAGTCTCTTATCCTAATCCGCTTTTTTACTTAGTCCATGCTCTTAGCTCGTAAGATCATGGAGTCCTTGTGCGGAATGTTTGGAAAACCGTCTGGACAGCTCAAACATAAGGCTCTGAAACACATTTTCAGCTCCAAAATAGAGGAAGGCACCTCTATTTTTGAACACGTGCTGAATATGATGGTCCACTTTAACGTGGCGGAGATGAACGTATCTAAAATCGATGAGGGAAGTCAGGTTAGCATTATCTTTCATTCATTGCCGGAGAGCTTCCTCCATTTTGTTAGTAATACGATTCTTAACAAAATAAACAACTCCCTTACCACTCTCCTCAACGAGTTGTAGACTTACCAATCCTTGCTGAAAAGTAAGAAGAAAAAGGAAGGTGAGGCAAATGTTGTCTCGTTCTCTAAAAAGTTCTATCGAGGTTCGACCTCAGGAACAAAGTCTGCACCTTCAACTTCTAACTCTGAAAAAGGGAAGAAGAAGAAGAGTGGTAAAGGGAAAGGGAATGTGCCTGCTAACACACCACCTGTCACCTAGAAGAAGCCTCCACCACCGATTGAAAAAGGAAAATTTTTCCACTGTAACCTGGACGGACATTGGAAGAGGAATTGTCTTCGTTATCTGAAAGAAAATAAGGTTGCCAAGGCTAAGGCCAAGGCAGACAAAAGGAATTAGATCCTGGCGACAGTTGGAGGCTGGTGAGATGACGTTGCGAGTAGGCACCGGACATGTCGTCTCAGCTATGGTAGTAGGAGACGTCCAGTTTACTTTACAGAATAGGTTTCTTATATTAAAAGATGTCTTTGTAGTTCCTGAACTAAAAAGGAACCTTATTTCTGTAAAGTGTCTGTTACAATACAATTACACTATTTCTTTTAGATTGATTAAAGCGTTTATTCGTAAGGATGGTGTTGAAATTTGTACAGCTAAACTGGAAAATAACTTGTATGTGCTAAGACCTTTAGCCTTAAGTTCCCTCTATAACATAGAGATGTTTAAATTTGTCGTAACTCAATCTAAACACCAATGAGTTTCTCCAAAAGAAAATGCCCGATTTTGGCACCTCCGATTAGGGCACATCAATCTTAATAGGATTGAGAGATTGGTGAAGAATGGCCTTCTAAGCGAGTTAGAGGAAAATTCTTTACCAGTGAGCGAATCTTTCCTTGAAGGTAAAATGACTAAACGACCTTTTACTGGAAAAGGTTATCGAGCCAAAGAGCCTTTTAATTAGTACGTTCTGACCTTTGTGGTCTTATGAATGTGCGAGCTCGAGGAGGCTATGAGTACTTTATCAGTTTTACTGATGATTACTCGAAATATAGGTATGTCTATCTGATGCAACAAAAGTCTGAATCTTTTGAAAAGTTCAAATTATTTAAGGTCGAAGTTGAGAATGCTTTGGATGGACGAATAAAAACACTTCGATCAGATCAAGGTGGAGAGTTTTTTGGATTCTGAGTTCCAGGACTATTTATTAGAACATGGAACATTTCCCAACTCTCGACACTGGGTACACCTCAGCAAAATGATGTAGCAGAGAGGAGAAACAGAACCTTGTTAGACATGGTTCGTTCGTTGATGAGTTACGCTTCCTTACCGACTCGTTTTGGGGTTTTGCAGTGGAGACTGCGGTATACATTCTCAACTGTGTTCCTTCTAAAAGTGTTTCAAGAACACCTCTGGAGTTGTGGAACGGGCGTAAAGCTAGTTTACATCATTTCCGCATATGGGGTTTCCCAACACATGTGCTTGAGGCAAATCCCAAGAAGTTGGAATCATGATCGAGGTTGTGCCTCTTTGTAGGCTACCTTAAAGGTACAAGAGGAGGTTACTTTTATGATTCGTCTGAAAACAAGGTATTTGTTTCCACGAATGCTACTTTCCTAGAGGAGGATCATATCAGGGACCACAATCCACGTAGTAAAGTCATGTTAAGTGAGCTTTCCAAAGAAACTACTGAAACTTCAACAAGATTTGTTGACTTGCTTCATCGCCCAAAATTGTTGATGATAGTTCATCTGGTAGGTCGGTTCCACCTCAAGAGTTGGGGAACCTCGACACAGTGGGAGGGTTACGAACCTGCCTAATCACTATCTGGGTTTCATGAAAATCCTAGCTATGGTGATAGATGGCAACGTTGAGGATCAATTGTCCTATAAAAAGGAAATTGAGGATGTTGACCGGAATGGAATGGGTCAGTGCCATGAATCTCGAGATGGAGTCGATGTACTTCAACTCAGTATGGGATCTTGTAGATCAGCCTGATGGGATAAGACCTATAGGTTGTAAATGGATCTACAAGCACAAACGGGGTGTTGATGGGAAGGTGCAAACCTTCAAGGCTCGAAGGTCGATCCGCATGATAGTGCATCAAGGAGACGTGATCATCACGAAGAGGAGACTTTCTTCATGACAGTGCATCAAGGAGACCTTAAAGGGTTATACCCAGGTGGAGGGAGTCGACTATGTGGAGACTTTCTCACCTGTTTCCATGTTAAAGTCGATCCGCATGATAGTGCATTAAGGAGATGTGATCATCACGAAGATCGCCTTGGAGTAAAACGTTGTTGATCCATTTACAAAGGCTCTCATGGCTATAGTGTTTAAGGGTCACCTTCAGAGCATGGGTCTACGAGACCGCCCGCGGCTGGACTAGGGCAACTGGGAGATTTTGTTGCACTGGGTTTTTATGCCCTAATTTATATTTTTGTACCTATTTACTTGTACTCCCCACTTCGCTTTAGGACAAGTGGGAGATTGTTGGGGTTTATACCCTAAAATCTTGTGTCCTGTAGTTTGTAAACAACTTTGCATGAACACTTGTGATGTATAATATAAATGATATTTACTTCACTACTTGACTTTGCACATTTAGATGTTTTTTATTTTACCACAAACCAATAAAGTTAATATCCCTCGTTGTCTTTATGTAACTTAAGCATATATGTAGTGACATATAAGTGGATCATATCTTAAGTGACAACTAAAATAGTCTGTAGTATATGGATATAGGAGGAAAACTTTATCTTGGTAACACTATGGACGCGACCCGCTTTGTGGAATTGTTACAAATTTTGTGATTTGTCATAGATGGTCTGATCCTGATCATTCGTGTAGTGGACATGCGAGCGGGGGCGTCCTATACAAAGAGTTTGTACAACTTGACCTCGAAGTGTTAATTTCTTGTCATATAACTCCATTTGTGACTGAGACTTCACTTCACTAGGATGACCGCAGGTAACTGACCTCAATCCTGAGTGAGTTGGGAACTCCTGCCATTGAGGGCGGTTCTTTGATTTGCATGGGTACGAGTGGCCAGAACGCCGACTCAAACCTACCATTTTGTGGATTTGACTGATTTGGGAGCTAGAAACTCAACTTCACAAGATGAAGTTCACTCCTTCCCCAAAGTAGGGGTAAGTAGATAGATTACTCTCTTAAGGACTGATCTCGGGGCTTGAACGATGTGGCACCACGCACCTTCTCATGGCCCGAGAGGTGTTTGCACATAGTAGGACTATGTTGTATTGTTCATTACAAGGATTAGTGGTACTTAAGGAGGAAGATGTAATTACAGGTGCAAAACGGTAAATTGGCCTACTGTAATTACAAACATGTGTGAAGGGTCATCATACTGATGATTGGTTATATCCAATGAACATAGAAATATATCTATGGCAAGAAGAGTTCAACTGCCTGTCTTTAGTGGAATGGCTGGTAGTTAACGGATGGTGGATATCGTGATTAAAGAGTTTAGTCAACTATTCACGTACTGTTAGAGTTTCGAGCCATAGGTTCATAAGGTCCCCTTGGTAGCTTAGATAAAAGTTGAGAGTCAGTTTTTGGGTCAATTTGAAATGTTCAAATTGATAAGAGGGAGTTCGATTATATATGCTATAATTGAACAAGTTAATTAAATATGATATAATTAACTTTATGTATAAGATACATTAATTTTGAGGAAAATGGATATAAATATGATTTATATATAATAGAGAAAAATATTATAATTAATATATGATATTAATTTATATGTTATGAATATGATAAGATCACATTCATTGGACGGTAATAAAGGAAATGGGAAGGCATCTCTTCTGTTTTAAGTAACAGATGAGTGCATTATAAATAGTTGACGGTGTGTTGATCTCGGAAGGCGCGGACATTGTGAAAAAAATAGTGTCACTGTTTACAAAATCAGTGCCCGTACGATAGTGACTGCACGATCGCTTACATATACGATATTGCTAAGCGATCGCTTACCAATTACACCATTGCGTGCTATTAACTAAACGATCGTTTACCTTTTCCTTAGCAATCGTTTAGCTCTCGATATTTACTAAACGATCATATAGACGATCGCTTAGTTTTTTCCTACGTGATCGTTTGGACGATCGCTCACCCTTTTCCTACACGATCGCTTACTTTTTCCTACACAATCGTTTAGACGATTGCTTACTTTTTCCTACACGATCATTTAGACGATCGCTTACTTTTTCCTACACGACCGTATATCTCACCTAAACGATCAAGCATCTTGTCTATGTGATAGACGACCTCATTTCCCACTTGCTTGATCGTTGTGTACGGTCTCTCTTCCTCCTTCTCTTTACCAAATCCGAACAAAGCGCACACTTTGGATTCTCACTCCAAGAATATTGAGGGCTTTGAGTGGTGGTGTTTTCTCCATTTCCTTCTGTCTAAGTGGTGATTGTTCGAGGTAGACGGTTGAGTTTTAGGCTCATTGTGATGAAGAAATCTTCATCTTGTATGATCTCTTGATCTCTTTAGCATTATGAATGCATATTAGTATGTTTTGAATGTATATGCAGTAATTCTGTCACAATGAATTGGAAAGATCCGGTTTCGCTCGTAGGTACTCTTAAATAAGAGTTCCTTCAATAAACAGGTATAAAACAATAAACTAGGGCATAAAAACCCAGTGCAAAAAAATCTCCTACTTGCCTTAGTCCAACCGCGGGCGGTCCCGTAGAACCATGCTCTGAAGGTGACCTTCAAACACTATAGCTGTGAGAGCCTTCGTAAATAGATCAACAACGTTTTTCTCTTAGGCGATCTTCGTGACGATCATGTCTCCTCGATGCACTATCATGCGGATCGACTTTAACATGGCAACAACTGAGAAAGTCTCCTTATAGTCGATTCCCTCTACCTGGGTATAACCCTTTGCCATAAGTCGAGCCTTGAAGGTATTAACCTTCCCATCAGCACCCCGTTTGCGCTTGTAGATCCATTTACAACCTATAGGTCTTACCCCATCAAGCTGATCTACAAGATCCCATACTGAGTTGAAGTACATTGACTCTATCTCGAGATTCATGGCATTGGTCCATTCATCCCGGTCAACATCCTCCATTGATTTTTTATAGGACTACGGATCCTCAACGTCACCATTTGTCACCATAGCTAGGATTTTTGTGAAACCTAGATAGCGATCAGGTGGGTTCGTAACCCTCCCAATGCGTCGAGGTTTCCTCAACTCTTGAGGTGGAACCGACTTACCAGATGAACTATCATCAACAATTTTGGTTGATGAAGCAGGTTTTTCAACAACTCTCATTGAAGTTTTAGTAGTTTTTTTTTTGGAAAGCTCACTTAACATGACTTTACTATGTGGACTGTGCTCCTTGATATGATTCTCCTCCAGAAAAGTAGCGTTCGTGGAAACAAACAGCTTATTTTCGGACGGATCATAAAAGTAACCTCCTTGTGTACCTTTGGGATAGTCTACAAAGAGGCACAACCTCGATCGTGATTCCAACTTTTTAGGATTTGCCTCAAACAATCACAAACACTTTTTTGATTATGGATCTACTACCAGAAACTCAATGCGTAATCTTAGCATTCAATGTGTATTCTTGAATAATATCATTTTTCAATTACACATGTGATGGGCAACCCCATATGCGGAAGTGACATAAACTAGCTTTACGCCCGTTCCACAACTCCAGAGGTGTTCTTGCAACACTCTTAGAAGGAACATAGTTGAGAATGTATACTGTAGTCTCCACTGTGAAACCCCAAAACAAGGCAAGATTCGCACACTGGTAAAGAATTTTCCTCTAACTCGCTTAGAAAGCCATTCTTCACCAATCTCTCAATCCTACTTAGATTGATGTGCCCTAATCAAAGGTACCAAATTCGGGCATTTTCTTTTGGAGAAACTCATTGGCGTTTAGATTGAGTTAATATAGATGTAAACATCTCTATGTTATGGAGGGAACTTAAGGCTAAAGGTATTAGCACATACAAGTTATTTTTGAGTTTAGCTGTACAAATTTCAACACCATCCTTACGAATAAACGCTTTATTCAATCTAAGAGAAATAGTGTAATTGTATTGTAATAGACACTTTATAGAAATAAGGTTCCTTTTTAGTTCAGAAACTACAAAGAAATTTTTTAATATAAGAAACCTATTCTGTAAAGTAAACTGGATGTCTTCCACTGCCACAGGTGAGATGACGTGCCCGGTGCCTACTCGCAACATCATCTCACCAGCCTCCAACTTTCGCCAAGATCTAATCCCTTTTGGCTGCCTTGGCCTTAGCCTTGGCAGCCTTCTTTTCCTTCAGATAACAAGGACAATTCCTCTTCCAGTGTCTGTCCATGTCTGTCCAAGTTATAGTGGAAACATTTTCCTTTTTCAACCGGTATTGGATGCTTCTTCTGGGCGACAGGTGGCGGCTTAGCAAGGCATTCCCTTTCTCTTTAACACCCTTCTTCATCTTCCCCTTTTCAGAGTTAGAAGTGGATGGTGCAGACTTTATTCCTAAGATCGAACCTCGATAGAACTTTTTAGAGGAGGAGACAAAATTTGCCTCACCTCCATTTTTCTCCATACTTTTCAGCAAGGATTGGTAAGTCTACAACTCGTTGAGGAGAGTGGTAAAGGAGTAATTCACTTTGTCAAGAATCGTATTGCTAACAAAGTGGAGGAAGCTCTCCGGTAATGAATGTAGGATAATGCTAACCTAACTGACCTCATCGATTTTAGACACATTCATCACCGCCACGTTAAAGTGGACCATCATATTCAGCACATGTTCATAAACAGAGGTGCCTTCCTCCATTTTGGAGATGAAGATGTGTTTCAGAGCCTCATGCATGAGCTGTTCAGACGGCTGTCCGAACATTCCCCGCAGAGACTCCATGATCTTATGAGTTGAGACCATGGACTTATGTTTCTTAGCCAACACGTTACTAAGACTGGCCAAAATATAGGCTCGGGCCTTCTCGTTTGCCCATGTCCAATGCTCATACGCCACCCAAACATTTTGAGTAGCGTCCCTAATTGGAATATGAGGACATCTGATAACTGGTAGAAATACAAGTTATTACAGCTCAAATTAGTAAAACAATGAGAGAAAACGATGATAAAATAGGCAATATCATGTCTGAAAGCGTCAAACTGAAAGGAATTGTGATCGCTAATGCTCATCGCATAAAAGCAGTTACTTTACCTATTTTGTGCAGGTATAATGCGATGGCACATATGAAATTGCGATCCAAGGGCACAATACGACTGCGCGTTTAAAATTGTGATCACAAGTCATACGATCGTGAGAAGTTTCTCAAAATGTGATCGTATAAAGACCTTGCATCAATGCGACAGCATAATACATCATGATGGGACGTAAAGCTAATAACGGTCGATTTCGAATTCAGTTGACAAGCTGTTAAAAGCCAACTGTAGCAAGTACATTCAACTTTCGATGACTTTTAAACGGTGCAACAGAGTAGGGAAATTAATGTCGCCCATCATTGCAATCATTAGTAAGAAAAGTTGTTTCACCTTGAAATCTATAAATACCGAATGCCACTAGAGATAGAGGGATTCACACACATACATATACATATACATAGAGGATAGAAAGAGTAAGGAGACGAGGCAAAGCTAAGAGAAATTGCTCCCAGACAGATCGAGAGGCTGCCGGAAAGCAATACAAAGGAGAGAAGGCCAACCCTTGTAAGAGCAAGAATCCACAACTAGAATAGAGTTGAAGTGATAAAGAGTAGTGTAAAAGGCCACGGGAAGCAAGACATTGCTTACCAGGCTTGTTATCTCTTAAATCCATTTGTTATTTTGTATTCAGTACTTTATTTGCAGAAAATGGCAACTTCATTTCGATTTATGTTCAATCTCTCCACACCATGCATGAGTAGCTAAATTTCTGACTGGGTTGAGAAGTATTTAGCTAGCATGCCTAAGCTTTGCATTTTATGCAATCATCTTGTCATATCTATGCATCATTCATCATTTAAACGTACTTAAGAGTGTAGTCTAAGGATAGAATCTAGGCTTGAGAGAGTCAAATTAGATCGCATAAGCAAGAGTAGAAACTTAGAAATAAGTTCTATCTGTTGTTTCTCATACACATCGCATGCGTCCTAGAAATAGAAATTGTGGTATGTGGTCATCTTGTCTTATCTGTGCGTCATTAAGCATTTGGACATACTTGAGAGAGTAGTCTAAAGATAGAATCTAGGCTTGAGAGAGTCGGATTAGATCGCATAAGCAAGAGTAGAAACTTAGAAATAAGTTCTACTGGTTGTTTCGGATATATATCACATGCGTCCTTGAAATAGGAATTGTGGCATTCTGCATTGAGGAATATAATACTGATATTTATGTATAGCATGATCGCATAACTTGTGCACAATCTTGGAAAATGTTAACTAAACCCCTTCTCAACCCCTCATCGCATACTTATTGTAACTCCATGTTTTCTTCACTATGCGTTCAACTCCGTCGCATAGGAAAATTTAAATCAAAACACCATCCACTTCTTTTTCAAAACCGTAATAAAACCAAAGAGTCTATTGCATATCTATTTAGTAGTCCCCGTGTTTGACTCTGGACTTACAGGAACCTAAGAAGGCTTATACTTGGGCTTTGTTAGGAAAACTTGTATGATCATCGCATACTCACACCATCGCATCATAAATCAACGCATCAAGTTTTGGCACCGTTGTCGGGGACTACGATACAGATTGCGCTACCATCAAACCTCTTTGATCTTTGCAACCTTCGACCTCTGTTGCATTGCCATTCCTTCGGTAAAGGAAGAAGCAAGCGTTGCATGAGCGAAGGACACTCTCCTGAGCCCAACTATGACCTAGAGATCAAAAGAACATTTTGCAGAAGAAGACAGAAAGATAGACGTCAACAACAAGGAAGAACTCATAGAATGGCTAAACAACTTGAAGAACGAGCCGCAAATGAAAACAACATAATGGCAAATCCTATCGTACTGACAAATGATCGCAATAGACCCATTCGAGACTATGCGTCACCAAGCTTGTATGATTTCTCTCCAGAAATCATGAGACAAGCATTGGATGGATCAAGGTTCGAGATGAAGCCAGTAATGTCACAAATAATACAAACAGCAGGACAGTTCGGAGGACGACGTGATGAAGATCCGCACGCCTATCTATAAAGCTTCATTGAAATTTGTAACACTTTTGTGTTCCCTAATATCTCTGCAAAAGAGGTTCGACTCACACTATTTCCATTTTTACTATGCGATAAAGCAAGAAAATGGGCATACTCCCTCGAACCAGGAGAGATAACTTCATGGGAGTAAGTTGTGGAGAAGTTTATGAAGAAGTATTTCCCTCCTATAGAGAATACCAGAAGGAGGAAATTGATCACCAATTTTGAACAAGAAGAAGATGAATCGCTCAGTGATGCATGGGTGAGATTCAAGAGACTAGTGTGCGACTTCCCACACAATGGATTGCCGGATTGCCTCCAAATGGAGATTTTCTATCATGGACTAAATTTTGTATCGCAGACAGCTGCCAATGCAGCTATAGCAGAAAGTCTGCTGGACAAAACATATGATGAGGCAAAGAACATTCTTGATCGCATCTCGAAAAATCAAGAAGATTGGCAAGAAAGCGATCAGAGAGCAAAACCCAGAGACGGTAATGCAAGTAATGGTGCCATCGCATCATTGCAAAATTAGATGAATGCGATGATAAATTTATTACATGGCATCGCAATAAACAATCCTGAAACACAAAGAGGGCAAGTCAATGCGATAGAATAGACAAGCGCCAGCTGTGCTACATGTGAAGAATCACATTCTGTTGAAGAGTGTCCATGAAATCCGCAGTCAATCTACTTTGTCAAGAACAACCCTTTTTCAAACACGTACAACCCTGGGTGGCGAAACCACCTTAATTTTGCTTGGAAAAATAACCAATAACAAGGCTGTCAACCTATGGCGCAAAGAGAAGGACCACCAAGATTTTTCCAACGAACTAATGGTTAACAGCAACAGCAGACCAGTAGCTCTCAAACACCACCATCATCCTCCCTGGAGAATTTATTAAAACAATACATCGAAAAAAATGAAATAGTCCTCTAGAGCCAAGCGACGTCCATCACAATTTAGAAATCCAAATAGGAAAAATTGCGGGAGAGCTGAAAAACAGACCGCAGGGGACACTGCCTAGCTCAACTGAGCTTCCACGCAACCCAGGGAATACAGGGAAAGAACACTGCCAAGCAGTCACCCTGAGAAGTGGAAAGGCGGTGGTGGAAGTTAGAAAGAAGCCTAACAGGACCGATTCAAATGTGATGGAATCAAAGAAACCGTTGACGCAAACTGAGTCAGAGGAGCCTAAGATTATGGAACCTGAAGATGCGATCACCTCTAAGCCTCCAGACCATGGAACAGTGAAAGTACGCTACCTCCATTCCCTCAAAGACTGAAAAAGAAGCAAAACGATGAAGGTCAGTATCATCGCTTCCTCGAAATATTGAAACAACTACACATCAATATTCCATTTATAGAAGCGATAGAGCAGATGCTGGTGTATGCCAAGTTTTTTAAGGATATGGTTTCAAAGAAGAGAAGCACAGGAAAATTTTCCATGGTGGCATTAACACAATAATCAAACACTATAATTGCACCAAAGATGTGCGACCCAGGCAGCTTTACAATACCCTGCTCAATAAGAGGGATCTACACTGGTCAAGCATTATGCGATCTTGGGGTAAGCATAAACTTAGTGCCCCTTTCAATCTTCAAATAATTGAATGTAGGTCAACTGACACCCATAACGGTGACTCTCCAGCTTGCAGATAGGTCCCTGGTACACCCTAAAGGAAAATTGAAGGATGTCTTGGTCACAATCAATAAATTCATTCTACCTGCAGACTTCATCATTCTAGATTATGAAGTAGATAAAGATGTGCCAATCATATTAGGATGACCATTCTTGTCTACTGATCGTGCTCAAATAGATGTACACAGAGGAGAAATCACGATGAGCATCAATGGAAAGAAGCTCAGGTTTAATATTATCAAGGCAATGAAGTTCCCAGAAAATGAAGGCTTATCAGATTTTGACGACGAACAAACTTGCATTGAAGATTGTGAGTTCGAGGAAGAAAATGAAGAAAGAGAGGATGCGACAACATCCTTAGAAATCTGCCATGCAATAACAGAGACAGTGAACAATGAAGAAAAATTGAATTTGAATGAAGAAAGAAAAACATAGAAACCCTCCTTAGAGCAACCACCTACACTGGAGCTGAAAACTCTACCAAATCACTTGAAGTACATTTTCCTTGGCCAGAATGAAACCTTGCCAATAATCATATCCTTTGTGTTACCGGAAGAAAAAGAAAATGCAATGTTCAGTATTCTGAAGAAATATATTAGAGCAATCGGATGGACGCTTGCAGATATCAAAGGTATCAGCCCAACGTACCGCATGCATCACATTTGGCTTGAAGAAAACCAGAAAGGCTCAATAGAACCTCAACGCAGACTGAACCCTGCGATGAAAGAGGTTATCAAAAATATAATCAATAAATGGTTAGATGTCGACATCATATACCTTATCGCTGATAGCACATGGGTTAGCCCCATGCAATGCGTTCCCAAGAAAAATGGAATGATAATAGTCCCGAACGCAAACAACAAGTTGATCCTCATGAGGACTGTCACTGGTTGGCGGATTTGTATGGACTATAGAAAGCTCAACGCGACGACTAAAAAAGATCATTTTCCTTTACCTTTCATTGATCAAATGCTCGATCGACTAGCAGGGAATGACTATTTCTGTTTCCTTGAGGGGTATGCAGGCTATAACCAGATTATGATAGCATAGAGGATCAAGAAAAGACCACATTCACCTGTCCATATGGAAACGTTCACCTTTCGTCACATGCCTTTTGGACTATGCAATGTGCCCAACACGTTTCAAAGGTGTATGATGGCAATCTTCTCCGAGTACCTTGAAGACTCAGTTGAAATTTTTATGGACGATTTCTCGGTCTATGGGCAAATATATGAAATCTGTCTAAAAATTTTGGAGAGGATACTAAAAGAATGCAAAGAGACTAATCTGGTGCTGAACTAGGAAAAGTGTCATTTCATGGTTAAAGAAGGAATTGTGCTTAGGCACAAGGTTTCAAAGGATGGGCTAGAGGTGGATAAAGAAAAAATTGAAGCCATAGAAAAACTTCCACCTCTAGAAAATATGAAAGCTTTAAGGAGTTTCTTAGGACATGCGGGGTTCTACAGACAATTTGTGAAAGACTTCTCCAAAATAGCTTGATCATTGAATGTGTTGTTGGAAGCTAATAGAACTTTTGACTTTGATGCACACTACCTCACCGCATTCAAAGCACTAAAGGACGCATTGACTACAGTGCCAATTTTGATCGCACCCGATTGGACAAAGCCATTCGAGCTTATGTGCATGCCAGTAGATATGCGATGGGGGCAGTTTTAGCACAAAAGGTAAAGACAATGTTACACCCCATCACATATGCGAGTAGAACATTGAAATCCACGCAATCGAACTACACCACCACCGAGAATGAGCTTCTAGCAATAATCTTTGCAATTGAAAAATTTAGACCTTACTTGTTAGGATCAAAAGTTGTAGTCCACACTGACCACTCAGCAATAAGATATTTAATGACCAAAATAGATGCGAAGCCGAGACTAATTCGATGGGTTCTCCTACTCCAAGAATTTAATATGGAAATAATCGGCCACAAGGGAATATAGAACTAGGTCACTGACCATTTATCGAGGTTAGAAATCCTGAAGTGTATCGCATTTAGTCGGAGGTGAACGCATCCTTCCCGGACGAGTAGTTGCTTAAAATTGAAGAACTACCCTGGTATGTAGATATTGTCTACTTCTTGGTCTGCAAACAATTCTCAAAAAATTACACATCCCACCAAAAGAAGCGGCTCAATCATGAATGTAAATCCTACTACTGGGACGAGCCAAATCTTTATAAAGGGGACCAAACCAGATATTGAGACTCTGTGTTCCAGAGACTATTTTTCAACGCATACTCTTTCAATGTCATGAATCACCCTATGGAGGACATTTCGGGGGCGGGAAAAAGTTTTGCAAATTGGGTATTACTGGTCAACTCTATTTAAGGATGAATGAGAATATTCTATGAAATTCGATAAGTGCCAATGCACTGGAAACATTTTAGAGAAAAAAGTGGTGCCGATGAACATCATATTGGAAGTGGAACTATTCGACGTTTGGGGTATAGATTTCATGGGACCATTTCCACCGTCAAATGGTAATAAATACATTCTGTTGGTCGTCGACTATGTTTCCAAGTGGATTGAAGTGGTTTCATGTGTTGCAAACGATGCGACAACAGTCTCTAAGTTCTTATAGTGAAACATCTTCACTCGAACTCCACATGCCATAATAAGTGACGAAGGGACCCACTTTGTCAATCGTATCATTAACAAACTACTGATCAAATACAATGTCCACCATAAGATTGCCACCACATATCACCCCAGACAAACGGACAAGTTGAGGTTTCTAACAGAGAAATCAAGACGGTTTTAGAGAAGGTGGTGAATCCATTGCGGAAGAATTGAGCCATGAAGCTTGACGATGTCTTGTGGGCATATAGGACTGCCTATAAAACACACATAGGCATATCACCGTATGCGTTGGTGTTTGGGAAGGCTTGTCAGCAGCCATTGGAATTAGAGCATAAGACGCTATGGGCAGTGAATAAGCTTAACTTTGATCTGAAGGCTGCAGAGGAGGAGAGAAAACTTCAGTTACTCGATCTAGATAAATGAGAGTATAGGCGTATGAAAATGCCAAAATTTACAAAGAACGCACGAAGCGATGGCATGACAAGCATCTATGTGAAAAGAATCTCCAGGCAGGTCAGAAGGTATTACTGTTCAATTCTAGGTTACAACTCTTTTCGGGAAAATTGAAATTGCATTGGTCCGGACTATTCATAATTAAGGAAGTATTCCTGCATGAAGTGGTAGAATTAACAAACGAAGATGGGACCAGTGTATTTAAGGTAAATGGACAAAGAGTCAAGATGTATCATGGAGGAGATTTCCAACACGAGAAAACCTTCGTGGACCTGAGGAAGCCAGAATGAAGAAGAAACGTGTAGTCCCTGTGTTGATAAGAGACACACACTCCTCAGGGACGAAGTATCTCGTTTTTTTTAGCATCCTTTTGTTATTTTTCTTTCATGAATCTATCTTAATTTTTGTGTGACTACTACTCTTTATAATTGCCAACTTTTTTTTTCATACCTTTTATCCTCTTGATATTTATCACACTAATCGTGGTAAACGATTGCGATGGAGCAATGCGATAACCTCAAACATGCGACCGGTTCGATCAGCCTATCGCAATCAAAGAATCAGCCCACAGCCGGAAAGGATGCGATAAAAAATGATGCGGGCGACAAAACAAACTTGGGAGTTGTGTCTTTCCTTGCCTCATCTTATTTCAATTTTGCACTTTTTGCATTTGAATTTAATATTGCTGAATTTACTATCGCATCCTCTTTCGTTTAACTCAATCTTGTATTTTTTTTATTACTTTATTTGGTCGTCGCATTCATTCCTTGCCAATTATGACTTCAATGATGAAATTCATGCCTTTGTTTCTTACCGCATGTACTAGAGTCAGATTAATTTCAGGACAATCAATTCATGAAACATTTCTAAAATTTAGCGGTCTACCAGCTTTCCTTCAAAACTATTTAACGAAATTCCTAAGTCCATCACATGAGTTATTTTGTCTCTCAGCAATGAGGACATTGTTGTGTGTTAAATTTGGGGTTGCTAGTAATGTTATTTTCAACCTTGTTACTTTTAGAAATTCAAAAAAAAATATATATGACGTTGAGATTGGATTTTGCTCATAGTTGGATGTTCGCATGACACCCGTGGGGGCAAGCCAAAACGAAGGTGGGAATCATGATCATTGCATAAACCAAGTGATCGCAACTCCGTTGCCGAATAAAGAGATGGTCATGAGTTTTGACTGAGAAAGAGCGTCTTGCTCATAGTTGAATGCCCGCATGACACCCGTGGAGGCAAGCCAAAACGAAGGCTGGGCACTCAGATCAGCGCAAGATCACAAAACGAATATCTGAATCGCGCAAGGGTCAAAATTTGAAAACCCTAGTTTGAGAAAGTTTGAAATAAATCATGCGATGTCCTGGAAACGAGTAAAATTTTTTTTTAAGGTTAAGCTTGCGGTTCCTAAAGATTAGAAATATTTTAGTAAGAGATAAGGATAGAAATTAAGAAGGCATTGGTTCATGAAATTTAAATAAGGCACCTTGAGAAATCTAGGTAGGGTAAAAGTGGTTGAATTTTTAAAGAAAATCTTTAGTTTATGCTTAAGGATAAGCATTGTTTTAAATTTGGGAATGTGATAACTAGTAGAAATACAAGTTATTAAAACTAAAATTAGTAAAACAATGAGAGAAAGCGATGATAAAATAGGCAATATCATATCTGAAATCGCCAAACTGAAAGGAATTGTGATCGCTAATGCTCATCGCATAAAAGCAGTTAATTTACCTATTTTGTGCAGGTACAATGCAATGGCGCATATGAAATTGCAATCCAAGGGCATAATACGACTGCGCGCTTGAAGTTGCGACCGCAAGTCATGCGATCGTGAGAAGTTTCTCAAAAAGTGATTGCATAAAGACCTTGCATCAAGGCGACAACATAATAAATCATGATTGGACGTAAAGCTGATAACGGTCGATTCCGAATTCAGTTGACAAACCGTTAAAAACCATATTGTAGCAAGTACATTGAACTTTCGGTGACTTTTAAATGGCGCAATAGAGTAGGGAAATTAATGTCGCCCATCATTGCAATCATTAGTAAGAATAGTTGTTTCACCTTGAAATCTATAAATACCGAATGCCACTAGAGAGAAGGGGATTCACGCACATACATATACATATATATATAGGACGAAGAGAGTAAGGAGACGAGGTGAGGCCAAGAGAAATCACTCCCGGAAAGATCAAGAGACTGCCGAAAAGCAATACAAAGGAGAGAAGGCCAACCCTTGCGAGAGCAAGAATCCACAACTAGAATAGAGTTGAAGTGATAAAGAGTAGTGTAAAAGGCCACGGAAAGCAAGACATTGCTTACCAAGCTTGTTATCTCTCAAATCCATTTGTTATTTTGTATTCAGTACTTTATTTGCAGAAAATGGAAACTTCATTTCGATTTATGTTCAATCTCACCACACCGTGCATGAGTAGCTAAATTTTTTACTAGGTTGAGAAGTAGTTAACTAGCATGACCTAAGCTGTGCATTTTATGCGATCATCTTATCGTATGTATGCGTCATTCATCATTTGGACGTACTTGAGAGAGTAGTTGATAGCTGGTAGAAATACAAGTTATTGTAGCCTTTTGTTTAGAATTATGAGGGCTAACAAGTAGAATATGCGGTGATTATACCAAAAATTCATGTAAAAAGTGAGCTTGTGTCGATCGGCATGGGAAATCTTTGCTAACCCAATATTATGTGTTATTCTACGTCAAAATGTCTGCTTTTGTAGCCATCACAGGAATCAATCGCATGCAGTGAATCCCAGACCATCGCAAGGGTGATCGCATACGTTCATCGCATGGATGTTGCGGCTATTAATCGCATGCATCCATCGCATGGAGGTTACGGCTATAGAGTAATAACCACGATAGAAGAGTGATTCACAAGGTTCGTGGAATGCAATGGCACTTCGGAAACCAAGCATGAATGCATACCTTGGGAGTATAAAAAAGATGATGTTGACATTTCACTTATCGCGCCGTTAATAGCAGAGATTCAAAGTAGGTCCATCGCGTCGTTAGTGACAGAGATTCAAAGCGGGACCATCAATGCTGTAGGCGATTGAGCCCTATAAATAGAGCCTTGGAGCCCAAATTCAAGGCATCTGAGCATCTGTCTTAAGGCATATTCTTTTGATCACAGATAAGAGCATGAGAAGACATTCTTTGAGAGTTCTTCATTCCTTCACCCATTCCGAGTGACGACCGGAGCTTTTCCAGAGATAGATCTCAAGAGAGACTACTCCACCCCCCATCCATGGCACCACCAACAGCCTTGACATACATCTGATGGAAGCAAGAGATTGCCTACATCTAGCCTTGCATTTCTCTTATTTTCTCTGTATTGTATTACATTTTGGCTTAAGACATTAATACATTTTGTAATAAATGCATCTCTTTATTTCTTTCGACTCCATCTTCATTAACATCTTCTTTATCATCCCTTACTTTCATTGCAACGAACTAAGTAAGATTGCAAGAGTATCGCATACTCAATCATGTGGGCATAGACATATGAAGCATGTAGCAAACCACCGAGAGGTGTGCGTTGTGCGAGTAAGTGAGTAAATCCTCTTTGCTTAGTGTAAGGCTGTAGCAACGCTTGTCTATGAGCTGATCAGCCGCGATTAACTCCTCGAGAGGGTAAGTAGTGGAACTCACTAAGCAAAGTAAGCAGTGTTCCTAGAGATAGGAATGATCTTATGTTCAACACAACAATGCTTTATGTGATCATCTTATCTTATGAGTGCATCATTCATCATTTGGACATACTTGGGAGAGTAGTCTAAAGACAGAATTTAGGCTTTGGAGAGTCAGATTAAAATGCATAAGCAAGAATAGAAACTTAGACATAAGTTCTCTCGACTATTTCACATATGCATCGTATGCGTATATTTGTGTATAGCAGAATCACATACCTTGTGCTAGTTGGGATTACCCTTGTGATCAAGCTTGGTGATGCAGTGAAGTTATCCCCTCCACCATTTTATCTATTTTTCCATGCATCTTATTACGCGTTAACAGTTACCGCATCTCTACCAATTCTCATAGTCATACTTCTATTGCTCAATCTATTTAGTTAGGAGTAGGAGTAGCGCATAGTCCTTTAACTCTCTTATTCTTTTATTCATTGTTGCAAACACATTACTTCGCAGTATTCAGTTATAAGTCCTTGAGTTCGACCTCGGATCACCCGAGAAACTTGCGATCTCATTATACTTGGTGAGAGAGTAAGAAAACTTGTGGTAGGAACGCATGGTCATCACATATATTCTTAAACGCATATTGCATATTTCTTAGTCCAACGCATGACCATCGTTGTATGGAGATCAATGCATATCATAAGATGCATGCATATTTACACTCCATTTCCCATGCATCAAGCTTTTGGTGCCATTGTTGGGGACATGGTAGCTAATAGTTTGTTAAGTTTTGTGTTTTCGCAGGCACTCTTTTAATCTTGGGAGTATTGTAGCATGTGCGACCAAGTTGCAAACAATATTTGAGTGAAGGCGATGCGCCAAGAGCCAACATTGACCCCGAGATAGAAAGGCTATTCGTCGCATCAGCTGAAAGCAGTCTTAGGCACGTGTCAACCAACATGCGGCCATCAAATGCTAGAAGCTCCGATAGTCAGGACGAGTCTTTTGACCTAAGTAGTTGAGATCAATCTCCTACATCGAAGACTCCTTGCGGTGGCTTCACTCTAATTTCTCCAGGGATATCTTCTAATCTATCTTTACCTTACTTTCCTAGTTTAGTTTATTTATGTGATTATTGTCATTCTGGATTTGCGGCTGCTTTCTTGGATGTGGTGTGTTTGCTCCTTGTAGGCGATAATAATTCTCCTCGGTGCATAGATTCAACGGAAGAATATTCTCCATCATTCGACGCGTGGCTATGACCGCATGAATTCTAAATTATGGTCACAAGTGTTATTCTACTCGAAGGTTCATTTCTTGTTATCTTTTATGCATTGTCCTTCTGAAATTTTCTTTTGTTCGTTTGTCGACTTTTGTGTTGAAAGATTAGCACCTATGGCATCACTCCATCCACTAACTAACGTCGCAAGGCTCACCTTACTTGATATCTTCTTCAAGGTTTGACAGTCTAAGTTTTATCATGTGTAAACCTCTGCTCAAACATTTGTTACGACATTCCTGATGAGTTTGTTTTTAGCTTTTCGGCAAAAGCACTGCCACTTTCTAAGTTTGGGGGTGGCAGTGGTCCGGGCAAATGCATCCATCACATTGTGTAAAAAAAATGGTAATAAAAACTCCACTGTCAGTGCAAAGGGGAAACCCAAGCTGATGAGAGTTAAAATTGTGAAAGGCACTTATCTGTAGTTGGATACTTCGCATGACACCCGTGTAGGTAAGCCAAAACGAAAGTAAGTGGCCAAGTTCAACGCATAAGATTAATGCATAATAGCCACCATTTGTTCGGTCTAGAATAGTTAACCCTTAACAATCCTTCGTAAGTGTAACCCCTCGTTTTCAGCCCTAAAGTCCCGCTTTAATGCGCTCACCGTAGGGAAAAAAGTAGATTAAGACAAGAGACTAAGTAACCTTATTCATTTATAGGAGATCAAATAAAGAAATGTGCAAAACAGCCATCCTATAGGGGACACACCCAGGGTGCCACGAGGCGATGCACAGAAACTTTATTCAATCCAACAAGGGAGACCGAGGGATATGCTTTCGCATTTCCTGCTCCTACTTACTATAAACATTCTCTCCACCCACCTTGATATTGTCCTACCCAAACACCATCCGTTAGGGTGACACGCCAAAGGTGCCTCGGCCGAGGGTAGATCTCACTGTGTGGACTATGAGGGAGAAACGCGAGAGGTGAAAATGAAGCATCAAATGTCCCAAGAACCTCTCACTGAATGTTCTACCTAGGGGTTTATTAACCTAGACAATCCGACTACTGATGATGATCTAAGTCATTTATTATTTTTGCTCAAAAACAACTTTTGTCTTTGAAATTAAAAAAACAAATCCAATTAGTCACATTAAACTCTTTAATGGACTGGCCATAATTTGCATGCAAACATCAAATCTATCTAAATTACCTTTCCACGTAGGTTCCCAGGTAAGGGTGTTCCGTTGCCGTCATCTTAAATACCCCAACCTAGACAAAACCTGCCTTCGACAAAAGGTCTACTATAGATAGACTTGCTACATATTAATCTTTTACTAATTATTTTTGTTCTAAATTCATTTTATAATCATTTATAAAATAAATAACTAAAACACTCATCCCACATAACGAAGTATTTATAATGCTTATAAATATAATGTTAAATAAATAAAGCATACATAAATATAACCCTTATATTATATGATGCATGAGCATACATTTATGTAAATTAAAACATGCTTCTCAAAATTATAACAATTATAATAAAGAGATGATACATGACCAATGCATAACCTAAGGTGAGATTTACTATATGTGCATACCATATGACATATTAAAAAACATACATTGCATGTAAAAAATAAAGGATTAATGGACTGGGATGAGCCTTTACAAAAAACCAGAATGAAATAACCCTATCTATTACATTTTTCATCGAGCAAACTGGTTCACAGGAAAATCGGGTCTTGAACCGCCAGGAGGACTCCATCGTGTAGTAAACGCCATAAGTAGATGATCGTCCAACGCGCACTAGATGATAGAAGCCAAATTAAATGATCGCGTAGACGACAACGAGGTTGCGAAGCCTGATTGTCTATGCGATCGCTTAACGCGGCAACAGGTAAACGATTTACCTTGCGTTACCAAACGATCGTTTAGTCAGTTACCAAGCAATGAAACTTGCTGACTAAAACGATCGTCCATGCGATCACATAACGCGGCGACAGGTAAACGATTTACCTTGCATTACTAAGTGATCGTTTAGTCAGTTAATAAGCGATGATGCTTGCTGACCAACTATTGCACGTGTGCGTTAAATGATACACGAGCATACCATCGTCTATACGACCTGATACTCAGTGATCTTGTACCCGATTGTCGACACGATGTGATCAACCCTTGATCACATACCCCATCGTCTAACCAATGCGATCAACAGCGGTCGCGTATCCCATTGTCTGCACAATACAATCAACCCTTGATCACATACCCCATCGTCTAACCGATGCGATCAACAACAATCACGTTCCCCATCGTCTGAACGATGTGAAACACCTTTCATCGTCTCCTTCTTCGAAGAACCGCAACGCTTGCTCCGATTTTCTTCCCGAATGTCTCAAAACTCAAACAGACTTTGAATACAGACTCAATAATGATTATTAATGCCCAAAAATGCAAGGACCTTTACAAACAACTGCAAATGTGAAAGAATTAAAACAAACCGAGGCTAACATCCACGAAAACTCCATAAATTCGCACATCCACGAAAATTTAACAATTAAACGGTGTAGAAATGCACCCACCAAGAACGTATTTGCAATTCTTTTGCAGCAATGAACTGGAATATTAGAAAATCGAGTGCTCTGATACCAACTGAAGGAACTCTTATTCAAGAGTACCTACGAGCGGAAGCGGATCTTTCCAATTCATTGTGATAGAATTACCACATATACATTCAAAACATACTAATATGCATTCATAATGCTAAAAAGATCAAGAGATCATACCAGATGAAGATTTCTTCTTCACAGCGAGCCTAAAACCCAACCGTCTACCTTGAACAATCACCATTCGAACAGAAGGAAACGGAGAAGACACCACCACTCAGAGCCCTCAGTATTCTTGGAGTGAGAATCCAAAGTGTGGGCTTTGTTCGGATTTGGTAGAGGGAAGGAGGAAGAGAGACCGTACTCAACGATCAAGCAAGTGGGAGATGAAGTCGTCTATCGCATAGACAAGATGCTTGATCATTTAGGTGAGGTGTACGATCGTGTAGGAAAAAGAAAGCAATAGTCTAAATGATCGCAATCGTCTAAATGATCGTGTAGGAAAAAGTAAGCGATCGTCTAAACGATCGTGTAGAAAAAGGGTGAACGATTGTCCAAACGATCGCGTAGGAAAAAACTAAGCAATCGTCTATACGATCATTTAGTAAATATCAGGAGCTAAACAATCGTTTAGTTAATAGTGTGCAACGGTATAATTGGTAAATGATCGCTTAGCAATATCGTATATGTAAGCGATCGTGCAGTCACTATCGTATAGACACTGATTTTGTAAACGGTGACACTATCTTTTTCAGAATGTCCGCGCCTTCCGAGATCAACACACCGTCAGCTATTTATAATACACTCATCCGTTACTTAGAACAGAAAAGACACCTTCCCATTTCCTTTATAACATATAAATTAGTATCATATATTAATTATAATATTTTCCTCTACTAGATATAAATCATATTTATATCCATTTTTCTCCAAATTAATGTCTCTCATACATAAAGTTAATTATATCATATTTAATTAACTCGTTCAATTATATCATATATAATCGAACTCCCTCTTGTCAATTGAACATTTCAAATTGACCCAAAAACTGACTCTAAACTTTTATCCAAACTACCAAGGGGATCTTATGGACCTATGGCTCGAAGCTCCAACGGTATGTGAATAGCTGACTAAACTCTTTAGTCACCATATCCACCATCCATTAACAGGCATTCCATTAAAGAACGGCAGTTGAACTCTTCTTTCCATAGATATATTTCTATGTTCATTCGATATAACTAATCATTAGTATGATGACCCTTCATAGATGCTCGTAATTACAGCAGGCCAATTTACCATTTTGCCATTGTAATTACGTCTTCCTTCTTATGTACCACTGATCCCTCTAATGAACAAAACAACATAGTCCTACTATGTGTGAATACCTCTCGGGCCATGAGAAGGTGTGTGGTGCCACATCGTTCAAGCCCCGGGATCAACCCTTAAGAGAGCAATCTATCTACTTACCCCTACTTGGGGAAGGAGTGAACTCCATCTTGTGAAGCTGAGTTTCCAGCTCCCAAATCAGATGAATCCCCAAAATGGTAGATTTGAGTTGGTGTTCTGGCCACTCGCACCTATGCAAATCAAAGGACCGCCCTCAATGGTAGGAATTCCCAACTCACTCAGGATTGAGGTCATGTTACCTGTGGTCATCCTTGTGAAGTGAATTCTCAATCATGAATGGAGTTATATGACAAGACATTAACACTTTGAGATCAAGTCTTATACAAACTCTTTGTATAGGAAGCCCCTGCTCACATGTCCACTACACAAATGATCAAGATCAGACCATCTGTGACAAGTCACAACATTTGTAACAATTCCACAAAGCGGGCCATGTCTATAGTGTTACTAGGATAATGTTTCCCTCCTATATCCATATACTACAGACTATTTTAGTTGTCACTTAAGATATGATCCACTTATATGTCACTACATACATGCTTAAGTTACATAAAGACAACTAGGGATATTAACTTTATTGGTTTGTGGTAAAATAAAAACATCTAAATGTGCAAAGTCATGTAGTGAAGTAAATATCATTTATATTATACATCACAAGTGTTCGTGCAAAGTTGTTTACAAACTACAGAACATGAGACTTTAGGACACAAACCCCAACACTGAGTTCCCAGCTCCCAAATCAGACAAGTCGCCAAAAGGGTAGGCATGTTGAGTTTGCAATCTGGCCACTCTCACCCATACTAATCAAAGGACCACCCTCAAAAGCAAGAGTTCCCAAAACACTTAGGATTGAGGTCATGTCACCTATGGTCGTTTAGGTGAGTTGTAAGTCTCCAGTATCAACGGTGTTATATACAAAGACGAATCATCTCCTAGTTCGGTCTTATAGAAACTATTTGTATAGGACACCCTGGCTCGCATGTCTCCACATGAATGATTAGGATCTACCATCTGTAGTAGTTCACAAAACTTGCAAACCTCTACAAAGCAGGTTGTATCCGTAGTATCACCAGGATCGGGTATCCCACCTCAATCCTTATACGACAAACCTATTTAGGTTATCACTTAAGGCATGATCCACTTGTATATCTCATATATATGTTTAAGTTTTCATACGATAATCATAGAGCTTTATTTATTGGATATGAGTAAATGCCAAAATGACATAACTCTTATTTTATTCATAAACAATGTGTATATATTACAAACAATGAGACTCCGGGAGAATTAGGACATCAATCCCAAAAATCTCCCACGTGTCCTAATGCCTTGGGAGACTAATGTACAATACAATATAAATACATGTACAATATACAATAAATTAGGGCATACCCCAGTATCATCTCCCACTTGCCCTAGACAAGATGTTGCATGTCCCGCAGACCCAGACTCTCAAGGTGACCCTCGGACACTTTAATCGTGAGAGTCTTTATAAAGGGATAAGCAATGTTGTGCTCCGACGTGATCTTCGTGACTAGCACATCACCGTGATGCACAATCTCCTTGATCAAGTAGTATTTTCGCTCTATATGCTTGCCCCAACGATGACTCCGAGGCTCCTTCGAATTTGCCACAGCCCCACTATTATCACAATAAAGAGTGATAAGAAAATCCATATTTGGAATAACTTCTAAATCTGTAAGGAATTTCCTCAGCCAAACAACCTTCTTAGTTACTTCACAATCGGCTACGTATTCAGCTTCCATAGTGGAATATGCGATGCATCCTTGCTCGATGTTTTGCCACACTACAGCCCTTTCATTCAGAGTGAACACTGACCCCAATGTCGATTTGCAAGAATCTCTATTCGTTAGAAAGTCAGAGTCTGTGTATCCTATAAGGATCAGATTCTTATCTCCATATACGAGCATGTAGTCCCTCGTTCTCCGAAAATACTTGAGGATCGTTTTGACCGCCGTCCAATGATCAAATCTTGGATTAGACTAATACCGACTAACAATCCTTATTGCATAACAAATGTCGGGTCTTGTACACAACATTTCATACATTAAGCTTCCTACAGCTGAAGCAAAGGAAATCTATCTCATCTCCTCGACCTCTTGAGGTGTCTTAGGACATTGATCCTTAGACAAAACAATTTCATGCCTGAAGGGTGACAAACCCCTCTTAGAATCCTACATCCTGTACCTGATCAACATTTGATCAATGTATGATGCCTGAGACAAGGCTAACCTCTTATTCTTATGATCCCGAATAATCTGGATCCTTAGAATGTACTATGCCTCACCTAAATCTTTCATTTGGAACTGGGCAGTTAGCCATTTCTTAATGTCAGTCAGATTCCTTACATCATTCCCAATGAGTAGGATATCATCCACATACAGTACCAGGAAAGCTACTGACCTATTGATGATCTTCTTGTAGACACAAGGCCCATCAACGTTCTGATCAAAGCCAAACGACTTGACCACAGTGTCAAATCTAATGTTCCATGATCTAGATGCTTGTTTCAGCCCATAAATGGACCTATTAAGCTTGCAAACTCTTTGCTCTTGATCTGAAACTATGAACCCTTCTGGTTGAGTCATGTAGATGGTCTCCTTAAGATTACCATTAAGAAAGGAAATCTTGATGTCCATTTGCCATATCTCATAATCCTAAAATGTGGCTATGGATAGGAGTATCCTAATAGACTTCAGCATGACAACAGGTGAGAAAGTTTCCTCACAATCAACTCCCTCAACCTGGGTATAACCCTTTGCAACGAGTCTAGCCTTGCACATTTCTATCTACACCTCTTTTTCGTTTATAGATCCACTTACACCCTATAGGTCTTACCTCATCAGGCAGATCCACAAGCTCCCAGGTGTTATTGAAGTACATATACTTCATTTTCTCCATTGCTTTCTTAAAATACAATGGATCTTCGACCCCATCATTAGAAATGACGTTCTGGGTTTCAGTCAAATACATGTACCGATCCGATGGGTTCATGACCCTCCCACTACATCAAGGCAGTCTCAACTCTTGAGCTAGTTGACTAGATGCACCGACCTCAACAACTCTTATTGATCTATCAGCCTGTTCAACAACTCTTGTTAAACCTTCAGTAGTCAGTTTCACAAGAAAACTCACGTAAAATAAGCTTACTTCGTGGCTTATGATCTCGGTTGTGGTCTTCTTCCAAGAAGATAGCATTTGTAGAAACAAACATTTTGTTCTCACTCAGATCATAGAAATATCCACCTCTCGTTTCCCTAGGGTAGCCTACAAAGAGGCAAACTTTTGAACGCAGTTCCAACTTCTTTGGGTTAGTCACAAGTACATGGGTCGGACACTCCTAAATCCTAAAGTGGCGTAAACTACCTTTACGGCCTCTCCACTACTCAAAAGGTGTTTCAGAAACACTTTTCAAGGGAACGTTGTTCAGGATATGGCATATAGCCTCCACTACAAAACCCCAAAACGAGCTGAAATATGAGAATAACTCATCATAGACCAAACCATGTCCAATAAGATTATGTTTCCCCTTTCTGATACACTATTCTGCCGAGGTGTACCTGGGGCCGAGAGTTTAGACGTAATCCCATGTTCTATCATATAGTTTTGGAATTGGAGGTCCATATACTCTCCATCATGATCAGATCGTAGTGTTTTTATCATCTTACCTAACAAGTTTTCAACTTCAGCCTTATACTCCTCGAACTTATCAAGGGCTTCAGACTTACGTTGCATTAGGAAGAAATACTCGTATCTTGAATAATCATCAATGAAAGAGATGAAATATTCATGTCCACCTCGAGCCTTAACATTTATCGAACCACAGCGGTCAGAATGTATAAGCTTCGAGGATTCCTTGGCTCTGTAACCTTTTCTAGGAAAAGGTCGTTTAGTCATCTTGCCTTCGAGGCATGATTCACACACCGGCAATGAGTTTTCTTCTAAAATCTTTAGTAGTCCACTTTTCACCAATTGCTTAATCCTATTGAGGTTGATGTGACCTAACCTTAGATGCCAAAGATGGGCGTTTTCCTTAGGAGAAACCTTTGGTCTTTTAGCTGTTGTTATCATACTGAACATTTCAATATTAAACAAGTCTTTTATGACTAACGACCTTAATACATACAAGTTACTTTCCATTGAATCAAAACCAATCTCTATTCCATTCTTGAAAATACACACTTTATTCTCAGAAAAGGAGACGGTATACCCTTGTTCAATGAGACATGAAACCGAGATTAAGTTCCTCTTGATATGAGGAACTATGAAAACATTATCCAGTAACAATTGTCCAAAAATAACTTCAGCATGCCTACAGTAACAGCTAAAACAACCTCGCCATTATCGACTCGTAAAGTCATCTCTCTTTGTGGCAATGTTTGCCAGGAACTGAATTCTTGGTAAGAGGAAATGACGTGATTAGTAGCAATTGAATCCAGGATCCAAGCAGAATCATCATTCTCTACCAAACACGTCTCCAAGACCAATAAATCAGATTTACTGTCTTTAGACATCCTCTTCTTTCAGAGAGTAGTGGGATCTGTATTAGAACCTAAATAAGCTCCAAGTTCCATTTCAGAGAACACTTCTCTTCTATGAACTTCAACAGAGTTAGCAACAATTGCTTCCTCTTCCTGGAGTTTAACTTGGGAACTAACACTTCTGGTTTTGTCATCCATCCCTTTGTGCTCCAAAAGTAAGAAATAACATTCAAACAAATCTTGCAACGAGTCCATGATCTCGCGTACAATGACCATGTTCTCAACTCTTTTGGCCAAAGCATCAGGTATGCAAGCCAAAATGTGAAGTCGAGTCAATGAATTAGCCTTCATCCACACCTCATATACATTACGAACACTTCGCGGTGCATCAAGGGTCGAGACTTGAAGACATTCCTCAACCATGAAAAATTCGAGGTCGTTTACCATGAAATACATTTTACAAGACTCTTTCCACTGTATGTAATCGGTCAAACTAAAGGCTTTAAACAGAAATACTAACGCGTTGCTGAAAACAAAACACACTGACCTATGTTAGGTCTTAAGAAAATACCTGTTGAAAAGCAAACAACATCCAATAAGGTATAGCAAAACTAACATGAACCCCGTATGACATCTAGTTTCACAATGACACTTCAAAGGTTTAGGACAAAAACCATCGAAGGGAGGTCAATCATCTCTTCTCTGAATTGAGAAATTCTCAACCAGTCATCAATACCATAATAACTCTTGCTCCTATAATGACTAGCCATCATCGATTTGGTCAAGAGATCATTAACTTACTTAATAATCTCCCGTAACTGTGACCCGCCATTTTAGACCCTAGAAATCCACCCCAAGCAGCCAATCCAAAGGGAAAAAATCCGATTGGGAAAAAGCCTAAAGTGAACCTATCCATTTCTAGAGTTCACCTTGATCTTGACCGACTACACAAAACCCATCCGAAGGGGGACGCTTCCAAGGTGCCGCGAGGGAGTACAGAATGATCTCAAAGTGTGAACTAATGACAGAGACCGTAGAACATGTTGACACACACCCTTCACCCACTTACTATAAACACTCTCTTCGTCCACCTTGATATTCACTCATGCAAACACCATCCAAAGGGGGATGCTCCCCGGGCACCATGAGGCCAAGAATGAATCTCATGACGTGAACATTTAGGGAGAAACGTGAGTGGAATCATTGACATATCAGATACATCTCTTCCTCCCACTGAGTATTTTATAACCTAGGGTTTAGTTTACTTAGAAAAAACATGGCTAAGAATTTTAACTAAGTGACTTTTTAGGTCTGCCCAAGTGTAACTTTTACCTTGGATAGTTGAAACAACTTTTGATCATCATCCAATAAACTGTTTAACGGAGTCTTTGACCAACTGTCACATGCTTATAGAAAATCTATCTAATTATCCTTTCCAGGTAGGTTCCTAGGTAGGGGTGTTCCGTTTCCATCAGCTTAAGTACCCTACCCTAGACAGAACCCACATTAGACAAAAGGTTCCTTATAGATAGATTTAATACAATTTTAATCTTTTATGCCAATCAATTTAATCCTATTAAACCGATTTAAAAAGATTAAACTAGGTTGATAATCTTATTAGAACCTTTGAACTTAGGTACATCTCAATCCAATTTTAAAACCCTTTTAAAACATGAGTTCACCCTAGGTCCGCATGCAACTCTTTCTTATTGATTTTAGTTCTAATTTCTATTATAACACTTATAACAGAAACAACCAAAATCAACCACAACGCAAAGTAGACACATACGAGGCATTCATAACACTTATAAATAGCCTAAGTGTCATGCTTCATGCATTGTTCATTCATTGCTACTCTTTATATAACTCTTATACAAACAAGCAACGAACTAAGCAAAAACATGCTTCCATTCACCCTTATACTATAATGCTTATAATATAAAGGTGATGCATGAATATGCTTACTGCATGCACAAATATAACTATTATATTTTCATGATGCATATGCATGCTATCATGTAATTTCTTCATGCAATATTATAACACTTATAATACATGATGCATGAATAATTACACTACCTAAGGTGGGTTTCAAATCTATATATAAAAAACTTTGCCATATAAACACCATACATCACATGTATAATAAAAAAATGTTGATGAACCGAGAAAAATTTCTTCAAATCCTAAAAAATACAAGCTAACTATTACAAAATTAAGGAGTCTTCGGTTCAAATAGGCGAACTGGGTCTTGAACCGTCCGGGTGAAGCAAGGTGTCTCCACTGATCGTGTACCAAAACACTCCACGATCGTCTAGACGAAAGAACAAATGCTTTGCTAAATCGTTTACCTACGTTTCCAGTGCTAGACGATCATTTAGCAACGCTCGTGTACCTTTTACTATGCGATGAAGCACGAGGTACACGATCGTGCAACGCGCTCCACAATACAAGCCTTATACGATCGTCTAAACGACTACAATACAATGAAGCTCGTATCATATACTGCGTGATCGTGTAGTCAGTGACTATGCGATGAGCATGCTAACTATACAATCGTTTAGCACGCACCTTTTTCTAAACGATGAGCATATATGCTCCCACTATGATCGTCTACCTCCAGTGTCTACGAGATCGGGCAACCAACGCTACACAATAGAGTAAACAATTTACACCAATCATATAGAAAAATCTACACGATCGTTTAGTTAAATCCCAACGATCGTTTACCTGAGGCTACATGACACGACTAACTCTTGGTCTTCTACTTCATTGAAAATCGCATCTCCATACTTCGAAACTTCATCACGAACGACTGGACTAACTCAAACACTTTGAATTACAGACTCGATAGCATGTTAATTATGCCAAAAACACAGGAGGGGTTACAAATTAACACTTTGTAATGTAAAGAAAGTTCGAAACAGAGGCAATTAAACCCATAAACATTCATCAATGCCATCCACAAATGCATTTAACAATTAAATACAATGTAGAAAACCCACAATGACAAAAGAAGTTCAAAACAGTAGTTAAATTTGGAATATCAGAACAACTTGATTCTGATACCAATTGAAGAAAATCAGACATGAGGATTTCCGTGAGCATTGGAATGATCTTTCCAAATTTCAATCGTATATGAACATTAACAATTACAGTACACAAACGGAAACAACAGGCTATGCACTATCGAAATTACAACATGCTTTTCTAAATGATCAAGGGAAGAATTAAACTTACCTTTGAAGACTCATATTCAACACCCTTGATCATGAAGGCTTGAACAGACTCCTAGACTGCCACACACGAACGCTCGTCCACCACGACCGCAACACAACATGATCAACAAAGAACTCGAATACCACGATCTCCAAGATCACGAACACAATGGACTCCACACGAACACCATGAACGATCTCCAAATAACCTCGACTATGTCGAGTTGAGTATGACACCCTTACAATGGCTACCTTGGTATTCTCGGTGTGAGAATCCAGAAGGGTGGGCTCTGTGTGGACTTGGTTAGAGGAAGCGACTGGAGGAACAATCGTGTAAACGATTGAGCAAGTGGGATATGTCAAAGCCTATCGTATGGGATGATGCCCAATCGTTTAACAAAAGCTATGCGATCGTTTAGCAGAGGCTGAACGATTATTTAGCTAATCAACCAGCTGAGTGATCTATCGTATAGAAACATTCCACGATCGTCTAGTCTCTCTTCAATTATCGTTTAGTAAATCTAATTTACTTGATAGACTTTTCGTGAGTAATTTTCGAGAATGGAAATCTCAAATCAACAACTACTAAATTTAGGAAAACATTTTTCCTTTTATCTCATGGTTACCATGAAACTACAAATAACCTCCCACTCAATTGGTTATTAGAGAAAAAGAGATAATTATCCAATAATTAATATTATTATAAAATATATGATAACCAACTTACCATACTATATTTATAACCTATAGTTTTAATATTTCATCTCATAAAACATATAAATCATAGCTCTTTTTCTATTCTATGGTACTTAATATAAATCTCATTTACATTAATCATCCACTAGATGTATCTCATACATCACACCGATCATATCATATATAATCGAATTACCTCTTGTCAATTTAAACATTACAAATCAACACCAAGAACTAATTCTCAACTTGAATCAATTGAGCTACCAAGGGGACCTTATAGACATGTAGCTTAAAGCTCTAATAGTACGTGAATAACTGACTAAACTCTTTAGTCCCGGGATCCACCATCCGTTAACTGCCAGGCACTCTACTAAAGACGGACAATGGAACTCTTCTTACTACAGATATATAATGTGTCCACCTTAACCAATCAACAATGCAATAATCCTTCACAGATCGCACGTAAGTACAACTTGGCCAATAATCGTTATGCCTCTGTAGTTACATCTAACTCCTTAAGTACCACTAATCCCTCTAATGAACATAAGTCATAGTCCTACTATGATTGAGTCCTCTCTTCTAAAGAGAAGTTGTGGCCACTATGTTCAAGCCCTGAATCCGCCCTTAAGGGAGCAATCTATCTACTTACCCCTGCTTTAGGGAAGGAGTGATGAGTTCCCAGCTCCTAAATCAGACAAGTCTCCAAAAAGGTAGGCATGTTGAGTTGACAATCTGGCCACTCTCACTTATACTAAAGGATCGCTCTCAAAGGCAAGATTATTTAGTATGAGTGAGAGTGTCATTTAGGTGAGTTGTAAGTCTCCAGTATCAACGGTGTTATATACAGAGATGAATCATCTTGTGGTTCGATCTTATACAAACTCTTTGTATAGGATACCTCCGCTCGCATGTCTCCATATGAATGGTTAGGATCCACCATCTGTAGTAGTTCACAACACCTGTAAACCTCTACAAAGTAGGTCGTATCCATAGTGTCACCACGATAAGGTATCCCACCTTAATCCTTATACTACAGACCTATTTATGTATCACTTAAGGCTATATCTCATATACATGCTTAAGTTTACATACGATAATCATGGAGCTTTATTTATTAGATTTAAATAAATGCAGAATGAAATAACTCTTATTTTATTCATAAATAATGCGTATATATTACAAACAACAAGATTCTGGGAGAATTAGGACACCCATCCCAACAATTGAGTTGGAAGAAGATTGGACTTATAGGCTTGAATTTGAAAGCAATAAGGCAATGGAAGAAGAGCAAGACAAGATGAACGCTCAACAACTTGAATCATGTTATGCGATAAAAGAAATTTAGAGGAATTTTGAGCCTCTGAGCTTAGAAAATCGAGAAAGCAAGATCAAGCCTTCACTTGAGCAATTGCCTGTGTTGGGATTAAAAGCGCTCCCTGTACATTTAAAGTATGTGTTTCTTGGAGAACATGACACTCTACCTATCATCATCTCAACAACACTCTCTTAAGAAAATGAAGATGCTCTTTTAAAGATTTTGAAGAAGTATATTAAGGTGATAGGATGGACTCGAGTAGATATTAGGGGAATTAACTCCTCTTATAGCATGCATAAAATTCGGCTTGAAGATGGAAAGGACGACTCACTGTAGTCATGGGATGGAGGATCTGTATGAATTAGAAAGCTTAACGCAAGGACAAAGAAGAACCACTTCTCCTTATCTTTTATCAATTAGATGCTAGATAGATTAGTAGGGAATGACTTCTTTTAGTTTCTAGATGGCTATACAGGGTACAATCAAATCATGATTGTGCTAGAGGATCAAGAGAAAACAACCATTATCTGCCCATATGGGACATTCTCCTTCCGGCGCATGCCCTTTCGACTATGTAACGACCTTAGCACCTTTCAGAGATGCATGATGGCCATCTTCTCTAACTATCTGGAAGAATCAATAAAAAATTTTATGGATGATTTCTCAATTTATGGGAAAATCTATGATGTATGTTTGGCCATTTTTTTAAAAAAAAATATTGAGAAGATGCGAATACACCAATCTGGTTCTGAATTGGGAAAAATGTCATTTAATGGTAATAGAGAAGATTGTGCTTGGGCACAAGGTGTTCAAGTTAGGGTTAGAGGTTGATAAATCGAAAATAGAAGTCGTGGAAAAATTTCCACCACCTATAAATGTCAAGACACTACGAAGCTTTCTTGGACATGTCGGGTTTTATCGCCAGTTTGTCAAATACTTCTCAAAGATCGCACGTCCTTTGAACATGCTGTTAGAAGTTAATAGAAATTTTGAACTCGACAATGATTGTTTGAGAGCATTTGAAACACTAAAGCAAGCACTAGTCATAGCGCTTATTCTGATCACACTCGATTGGTCAAGTCCATTTGAATTAATATGCGATGCAAGTGATTATGCAATGAGGGTAGTCCTAGCGTAGCACAAAGACAGAATTCTTTAGCCGATCGCATAGCAAGCAAAACTCTTGATAATGCACAGATGAACTATACAATAACCAAGAAAGAGTTACTTGTAGTAGTGTTTGCAGTTGAGAAATTCAGACCTTTTTTATTGGGATCAAAATTTATTATCCATATAGATCATTCGGAGATCAAGTATCAAATGACCAAAATGATAGAGTACACATGCATAAAACGGAAGTTAACATAATCATTAAGCACTCTAATTATACTTAATTTGAGTCAAAAGCATGCTGAAAAATAGGATATTCATATACAAGGGTTTCAGTTTATTATCTTTAATGAATTCCACCTTAATCCTTATGCTCTCCACGAATTTAACCTTCAAATCTTCAGTAGACCACCAAGAGAATCTTCTCTATGACTCTCAGTCTTGAATTGAGCGGTGGAACTCAGAATTAAGAAGGGATGTGGGTGAATATGAAGAGGGTTTGAGAGTTGGAAGAAATTCTGTTCAAATTTTCTATTAATTTCAGAGTTCTCTCTCTTTCAACATCTGGAATTGAAGTTTTTATTCAACAAATACTTGCAGGCACTCATTCATTCAGCCTCTTAACACTTCAAGAAGCATTAACAAAAGTGGGCTAGGTGTTGAATTAGGGATAAATCCACTCAATTTGCAATATTTGGGATTTTCCACTAACCAAATTATTTTCCATTTTTTTTAAATTTAATTCTAAATTAAATCCAATGTAATTTCAATTTCTGAAAATTGAATTTAAAAATTGGAAATTGGTTTAATTTTGATAATTAATTAAACAAATTTAATTAATTAATTAATTGATAATTTAATATCAAATATTAGATTAATAAAACACCTAATTTAAACATGAATCCTATTCATGTAATCAATATTTAAATCAATATTTAAATATATTAAACTCTCCAAATACATTTAATTTCAATAAATTTAAATGATAATTATATCAAATATAATTATCCAAATCCTAAAAATGAATTTGAACACTTCAAATTCCAAACCCTAATATTTGAATTTGAACATTTCAAATTCACTCAATATTCTAATCCAAGGTTAATCTTTTACGAGCTAGTAGAAGAACCTTATGAACCTACAGATCATGAGCTCTAATGTCTTGAGATTAATTGGTTAAACTCTTTAAACCGAATTAATCTTTATTCGTTAACTACCGAGACACGTCACTATAACTCAGTAGTTGCACTCTCCTCACTGTAGATATATTTCCGTCCACTTGATTTAACCATAATTAGTAAGGTGACCCTTCACTTGTTGTTTGTAATAATGGTTGGGTCTAATGTTGTTTTACCCCCGAAATTACATCTTGTTCCTTAAGTCTCACTGATCCTCTAACAAACAATAAGTTTGTGATCCAATCACTAAATCAAGTCCCTCTCGGGCCAATGAAAGAGTGGGATGAAAGAGTGGGGCCCCTTGTTCGATCTAGAATCAGTACTTAAAAGAACAACCTCTCTATTATCCCTAAAGATAGGTAGGAGTGAATTCCGTCTTGCACCCTATGTCCCCAGCTATCTGCTCAGTTTTACCCCTAAAATGGGAAGCTTATTAAGCCGGCGTTAGTGAGCCAACCTTCACCTATGAAATCTAAGGATGATCCGAATAAATAGGAGTTCATAGTTAGCTCAGGATTAAGGTCGAGTTACCTAGGTCATCCATTTGAAACAATCAAGTCTTAAACATTAAACAACGTTATAAAGTAAGAGTGACTTATTTCTTAGTCCTAGTCTTATACAAACTCTTTATTATTTTGGATAATTAATCTATTTTTCTCTCTAACCACCTTAGTGGGTGGTTAAGTGTTTTCTATGGCAAATGGAATAAATAAAATATGATTTTATTTTTCCATAACTAATCTGTTTTTTATAGAGCCTATACGATAGAAGCTTTGAACTAAACGATTGAGACTTTTTTGCTATACGATAGTACTTCTTCCTCATTCATTTTCCTCCTCCAAACTCTTTAAAAACATCCTCCTAACCAAAATAGTCAGAGCTCACATCTCCTGGGTTCTCGCCCCGAGTAAATTGAGGAAACGAAGTGGTTGTGTCTCATTTTTTGTTCATGATTTTCTTGAAGAGGGTCTTCAAGCTCTTGTTGGTGTTTGAAGAGTTTGTGATTGTTCGATGGTTGTACGAGAAGAAGTGTTCTTCAAAGGTATATTCACTTGAACCCTTTTTGTTTTTTAAAAAGCATGCTGTAATTTTTAGAATGCATAAATTGTATGTTTACTGTAAATTTATGTTTTCAATCTAAATGGAATTTGGACAATCCGTTTCCACTCATGGATTTCTTTGTAAACGAGTTCCCCACCTTTGTCGTGCACTTGTCGAAGACCAAGTTGGAATCGATGAAAAACTAATCAGAAAATAGTCGAGAGAAGCAGTAAAGGATGGAAATCTTGAAAACAAAGAATTTTCTATTTTGATCTTGCAAAATTTTCTTCTTTATAAAGAAGATAAGGAAGGAGAAAAGGACAAGAAAACGGCTAGTTCTCAACGATTATAAACGATTGTTTTCAACGACTATAAATGGCTAATTTCCAACGATTATAAACGACTAGTTTTTCAACTTTTGTGATTGCTATGGGCCTTGGCCCAAAGTCATCTCCAATAAAGGTCACATCAAAATGAATGTAAAAAAAATATGTAAAAGTACATCAGTCAAACTTTAACTATATGATACAAAATAGGGGAATTGGAGGGTAGATTTTAGGGCTTGGTTTTGAAAAATGACAAAACCGACAAATAATAAGATTTATGGAAACTCACACGACATCTACATGACCACGAATTTTCAAATCCCAGTTTTACCCTTGTCAAGTTCATAACTTTTGTTATTGATAAAACTACAAATACATGGTAAGTGTAGAATTATAAATAATGACGAGGTTCTGTAATTGCCGATGCGTTAGTTCTCCACTTCCCTCTAATTGATCCTTTTGAAAAGCTAAAAATAACTGTCTTCCTCAAAATAATCGTATGTCCTAATTTTTCTCACGTAGTTAACATTTTAATGTAGATTTTATTATTAGTTTGAATTCTGTTTAACCACATTTCGAATTAAACTCACTTGAATTAAATATCCAAACTTTTCTACCAAATTTTTATTTTAAATATCCATATATTATCAAATTTCATTTATCTAATCAAATTTTAAATTTATTCAAAGGTTTGAATTGTTTTTCGTTATTGTATACATATTCTTAATAAATTAACCAGATATTTTTCCATATTTTTTAATGTTTAAATTGTTTTGTATATGTTATTAGATTCAATTGTACATATTTCATATTTAGTTACTATTTTAACAGACATTTTGATAATACCTGACTTTACGCTTAATTGGTTCGTATGTCCAGAATATTAAATACGGTGTAAGTTAGAGCTATATTAATAATCAAGATATAAATACAATGTAAGTTGAGAGCTTGATAATAACCTGAATATAAATACAATGTAATTGGAGAGCTTGATTAATAAACAAAATAATCATATTATAATCTAACATATCCAATTTCAAAACTGAAAAAAAGCGTTATTTCGTAATTTTTGCTTCTTTCGGAATTTGAATTTATTTTTAATATTCAAATTAGATTTTGATAATTATTTCACAAACTGATTTAAAATAAACCAATCTCTTCCTTATTTTTCTATCCTAATTGATTCAAATTAGTTATTTATTTTGATTTGATTTAACCATTTTTAAAAAATATTTAGAATTAAGCAATCTTTAATTTGTTTATCACCATTTTGATTTTAGTTTATAATATATCTTTAGATTTTACATTATTTTATTCGTTTTTTTTATTAATTTAGATTTGGATTAAATTTTTTTATCCTGATTAGGATTTTACTTAATATTTTATACATATTATCATCTAATAAACTTTATAGTTCATTTAAATTTTATCATTTTTTTAATTTTTTAATCACCATTTATTCATTATCATCTTATTATATTATTATACCACTAATTTGTCCTTTTGACAAACAACTAATTATTCACTTTTACAATCTTGTTGTTTTTGTTATGCCTCTACAACGAGGTAGGCTGCTTTCATAGGTTTTATGGTTGATGGAGTTATAAATATAGTGTAATTGTTGAAGCTTAAATGAAAATGAGTTATGAATCGAGTGTAATCGTAAATAAATGAACTCTCTTTCTAAAATTTCTCCCCCGAATTATATTTGGATTTATATTTTATTATCAAATTAGATTTTATCAAATTATTAACTTTGATTTTATCCAACTAACTTTCGATTTGTGTAAATGTTTGTTATAATTCAATTGTATCTAAATATATTTTTTATTATTTTATACATATCGTTATCAAATTAATTTGATTTTTTTTCTTCATAGTTTCGATGTTTTCGTGTGTGTTTAAAGTTGGCTTTCAAGATCCTATAAGCAAAATGGTCACATGGAATGAAGACGATGAAACTCCCTACAACTAGTTTGATATCAAACGTAATCATATTTCCAATAGTCACATCGTTCTAAAGTTGCAATTCCTTCAAATACTCACTTGCCAAAAACAACTTTACTAGTACAATCAACTTTGCTTTTCTCACCTTGGAGGAAGTCTATCGTTGTAGATATCCATAAGTTTCTAATGACCCCCACCGCCTTGTCGTCATCTTCCCTCGCATACACGCATTCTATAGGCAGCTGGAAGCATTAAGGACCATATTGGGTGATTTTTAATTTTTACTTTTGAAATATTTAGATAATATGTATTTGTGGTTCTAGAATGTTTAGATAGAGAGCATTTGTAGTATTAGTGTTGTTTTTGAAGCATGCATTCTCATTTATATTTAATTTTGTTATTTTAGAGTAGTTTTGTCATTTACTAATTAGTATTTTTTTATTACATAAATTCGTTTAGTTATTTTTTTTATAATTTTAAAGCCCTTTTTACCATTTTTTCAAATGAAAATTTAAAATTTGTTATTTCTCTATTTTACAAAATAAACTTCGTGTCAACTGCAAACTCTACAATTTTTTTTTCATTTTGGTAAGTAGTTGTCGTCAAATCTATCTTTAATTTGTTGTGTGTTAAGTAACAAACGTCCCTCTAACTTTATTACTTCGCAAGTATTTATTATTGCACTTCTCACAGCCATTTTCATTCTATTTTTCATTTTGAAAAATTGAAGTTGAGTTTAGAAACTCTTGTTCGGGAATAAGTCTCTAAAGAAATTCAAAATATAAATTATTATCTAACTATATTGTAAATCCGATTTGAGGTAAGGAATAGACACTTGCTTTAACATTATTATATATTAGAATATCTCAAAAAAAAAAAAAACCCCATAAATTAAAATAAAATCAATTGTTTTGAATAAGTTTCATACAATGTTAGATAGATGGGGAGTTTTGATGGTTGAATTTCGTCTCAAACTCTCATATTGACTATTTTTGTGAGATAGATGTTGTTGAGAGACTTGAGACTGAGAGTGTCCCTCACATGTCTTTTTCTAGTACAACTTACATTATAAAAATTTAAATTATATGTCAATTATTCTATTTAAATCACATTTTACGTATCGAAAAACTATTCAAAATATACACTATTTTAATATTTTCCAACACTTAATATTTAATGTTTTCCCAATATTATTGTTGTTCACTCTTTCAACTAATTAATATATGTATGTGTGTTCCATTTCTTTTTTCTTTTTTTTTTTTTTTTCTTCTTCTTCTTTTATTTATTAGAATTGGCTTCATAAGATGCACTTTTTTCCTTTGCTAAGCTATTATCTGTCTGCAAGTACCATGAGTAGTTAACTAGAAAGTAACATTTCCATTCACAAATTCTCTCTTTTTTGACAAAGTTCAATACCATCTACATAAAATTTTCGATATCTAAAACCTCGTTTAGTAACAATTTTATTTTTAATTTTTTGTTTTTGAAAATTAAACATATAAACACTATTTTTATCTTCAAATTTTTTTTATTTATTATCTATTTTTTACCAATGATTTAAAATACCAATCTAAATTTCAAATTGGAAAAACTAAAAAAGTGGTTTTTTTAAAATTTATGTTTGTTTTTGTATTTTGGCTAAGAATTAAATGATTGTACTTAGGAAAAATGCAAATCATTATAAGAAATGAATAGAAAATAGGATATTTGTTTTAGATTTTCTTTCCCTCAAATATTTACAAATATTCAAAGAGGTGCTATATTTTTAGTAGGAAAAATGCAAATCATTATAAGAAATGAAAGAAAATAGGATATTTGTAATAGATAAAACAATAAAGGGAAAAAAAATCTAAAAATATAACACCTCTTTGAATATTTATAAATATTCGAGGGAAAGAAAATCTAAAAACATAGTACCTCTTTAAATATTTACAAATATGAAAGTGTTATTCAATCAACTTTTGATCTTTTTTAATTTTCGATTTTGTCCTTTCTTGTTTTGTTGCATGCCTTCTTTTTCCCTTTCTTTTTTATTTTATTTTATTTTATTTTCTTTCTCTTTCTCCAGTTTTTTTCTTTCTCCTATTTATTTTTATTTTATTTTTTATTTTCTTTCCTTTCTACTGTTTGTACTTCCATCTCTGTAATCTCCCCATCTCTCCAACATTTCACTCTCTCCCTCATCTTCTCATTTCCCACTAGAATCATTAAAAAAAAGAATTACGAGATTGAGTTTCAAACCCAAGACTTAAAAATGCCTAAGTCATAAGTGACTTAACACCAACAAGTCAATCATCAAGTTTAATTATTATAATGAGACGTTTAATATAAATGGCAAATGAAAACGAATTTGAAAGAAATTACTTTTTTTATTCCTCAAGTTTGCACCATTCTTAGAAACATTTATTAAAAGATTGTAATAAGAAATGATAATAGTTATAAACAAGTTTATTTCTCAAAAAATGAGAAATGAGAACGTTATTAAACATACCAATAGTTTTTTTTTTTCTTTTTATATGACTTAGAATATGAAGTCTATCAGCAGTATCACTGATAACATGTTATTAGTGATATTATGATAATGAAAACGTTTATGCACAATCAAAAAATCTCAAGAAGTCATTTCATCTCAAATACTACATTACATAATACTTAAATACTATTAGTGATATCCTTTATATTGATAGCAATAGAAAGATATCACTTACAGTAGCTATCAACGATAACTTTTATGACTATCAATGTAGAAGGATATCATTCTATACCTATATGCATCAATAATGGCATATAAACACACTACATGTATCAACAAATTAATCAAAAGACCATGATTATTTACAAACAAGTATAACATGATATTAAATTCCAACAACAAAAAATATCAAAACATTACCATTGATAGAAACATATCAACAATAGTCACTATTTGACTATCATTGATAGAAACATACAAGTGATAGCAACTGATAACTCATTTCTCAAATTGAAAGCTATAACTAATAACAACATCACTAATAACAACTATCAATAATAGCAACTGATAGCACATTTCTCGAATTGAAAATTATCATTGATAGCAGCTATCGGTTGCTATCACTAATAGCAACTATCAATGATATTCACCGATAGCAACATCATTGATAGCAACTGATAGCAGCTATTAGTCATAGCAACTGATAACACATTTCTTAAATTGAACATTATAACTGATAGCAGTATCGCTGATTGTAGCTATCAGCGAAAACAACTAATAACACATTTCTCAAATTGGAAGCTATCACTGATAGTAGCTATTAGTGATAGCAACTGATAACACACTTCTCAAATAAAAAAACTACCACTGATAGTATCTATCAGTAATAGCTACTAATAGCAGCAATCGATGATAGCCACTGATAGTGCACTTCTCAAATTGAAAGCTTCGGTGATAGCAACTATCAGTGATAACTTTCAATTTGAGAAAATCGGAAAGCAGGAAAATGGTGGTTGGGCATGAGTTTTTTGGTCTTTTATCATTTTTGTTCTATATATGCAATTATTTTATTCTTGTATTACATATTCTATTATTTTGGGCTTGAATTCCATTTATACAACTAGTCCTAAAAAATGTGCCTAATTTTCAAAAACCAAAAATAAAAAATAAAATAGTTACCATATGGGACCTAAATTATGTAATTTCTATCTATTTAATTTCTAAATTTTAAAAAATTAGTAATATATTACTATACTTCTAATTTTGTGTCTAATATATCTCTGAAAAATTCTAAACTTTTAATATTTATTTATATATTAAATATAAATATGAACTTTGTATTTAATAGAACCTTAAAATTTTAATTTCTCCATGTTTAGTAGATGCATGAAATTTTGAAAAATTCACGAATAAAATGTATATTGTCGGAGTAATTATGCAAACTACATATTGAATACTTCCTTTAGTGACAAACATCTATTTAATCATCATTCATTATTGCAGTTCATTTAATTGAGTTTGAAAATAGTAATGAGTATATACATTGTTATTTCATTTGACAATGAATGATTGAAGTGGATATATTGACCGGCTATCATAAGCATTGAGGAAGTATCAAATAATTTAAATAAGTCTATTTGGTAACTATTTAGTTTTAAATTTATTGTTTTTAAAAATTAAACTTGTAAATATTATTTTTATCAACAAATTTCTTCCTTTATTAACTAATCTTTATCGATGGTTTAAAAAATCAAGACAAATTTTAAAAACTAAAAAATAACATTTTAAAATTTATTTTTGTTTTTTAAATCTGACTAAGAACTCAATTATTAAACTTAAGAAAGATACAAATCATTATAAAAATTGAAAGTAAATAGATTTTATTTTAAAAATAAAAAATAAAAAACGAAATAGTTACATGTGGAAATATTTATTAAGTAACTTATTTTATTTTGGGTTTAATAATAATGTACGTTGAAGAGGCAAGGAAATGGCCAAAAAGAAGCGAGGAAGAGGGTAGGCAGATGGATTTTTCTCACTTAATTGACAGTTTGGAAAGAGGTTTATGGTCAATGCGATGATAAATGGGAAGGACAGGTGGAATGTTGTGATTGGGTGATTTATTTTTTTAAAAAAAATATAAAGTGTCAATTTTGAGAATAATGCATATCTGTAATTTATTAAATAAAAATTAAATATAGACTGGAATTGGAAGGAAGGAATTTGGTTACACAATGACACGGGAGGGGCAGGTGGGTAGGCTGGCTATGCCCTTTTTGGCATTTTCCATTATTTGAATATATTTTCAGCCTTTTTGGTACTGGCTATGTGAAAAATTAAAAGCATTACAATAATAAATAAATAAATAAAATAAAATAAAACGTTAGAATATGGAAGAATGAATTTAAAAAAGAAAAAAAAAATGTACATAATAAAAAGATTGAAAAGAGAGAGAAAGGGTGCAGTGAATCTCAGTCGCTTTCTCTGATGAATGCAAAATTGAATTAGTACAACCAACTGAAAGCTGATCAAAATTCAGACGTAATTTTTACATTGGATTTCCCATGACTCTCTCTCTCTCTCTTTATATCTTTTTTCTCTTAAAAAATAGAATAATATATATATATATATATTGCCTTTAATTCGCCAACAGATAACTTCTTCCCCCCACGTGAAGTGGCCCCCACCTATTGTTGTTAAACGATAAGGTATATTTTAGTTAGGTCATTTTTTCTTCATCTCTTGGATTTCACGTCGATTAAAATTATTTAAGAAAATATTTTTTTACAAGAGAAGAAATGATAAAAATGACTTAATATGTACAAATTAAAAGGTACGTATATTTGTAGTTTGACAACTATGGAATATAAAATTTGTTTTTACCATTTATTTCGTTTTAAAAGATGCCGTCAGAATGATTTATATAACCAAATTTTACACACCATCGACAATACAATTTATGTGAATGGTATTTAACTAAAACTCTCCAAGGATATTCTTTAATCAAAATTTTATTTTGGATATAATTGTGGGATGAAAATCGAACGTTCGATTTTTAAAGAAGAAAGTAATGCAACGAATTAAACTCATTTTGGAAAACAAAATTTTAAAACTTAGGAGTAAAAATGAACCATTTTAAAATTGAGATGTTTGATTAAAACTCATTCTAAAATTTAAGGTATTTTGTACGATTTAACAAAATGGTTGATATCAAGCATCATTTTTACTTTGAGAGGACAATCGTTTGATGCAATAAAACATTGTTTTGACCTTGTTTTCATTACCATTTATACCTATATGATTTTTACTTTTAGTTTTACAAATTTATCTATGGTAAATAAGTTTCTTAACTGGGTGACAGGAGAAATAATAAAATAAAATATATCATTTAAAAAACTAAAATAATGTCCTTGAAATTACAAAAATAGCAAATTGATTTTTAAAATTATTAATTATGAACTAACAATGGACCAAAATATCACTAATTCAGAAAATCTAAAATTTAAATAATAACAACCAAGATTTTACTACCCAATCCTACCATTTTTTCCTAATTTAAAAATTCTAAAACTCCAAATTCTAACAGTCAAGATTAAAAATAGAATATATTATGATAATAAATTTTTACTAATTAAAAAATTCTAACCCAAATCCAACCATTTTTTCTCAAGTTTATAATATGTTATGATAATAGATTTGATAATGGAAAATATATCTAAGGAAATAAATATAGGGAATAGATATTTAAGAACAATCTGATTACTGTTTAGAAAAAAACCATAATCTGGTGAATGAAATGTTATTTAGGGTAAATCAAGAATTCGAAAAAGGAATATCAGATCTACACTAGTTTTTGCCAAAAAACTTATTAGTCTACCAAATATCCAAACAAATCCTAAATATTTGCTATATTATCCAATTTCTCTTCTTTATATTTTGTGAATTGTGATGAGAGAGAAAAGAGGAAGTCCTTACGTATTTGGAAAATTTGAGGAGATAGTATCGGTGTGATGGTTTAGCCCAATTTCATATTTGGGCCGACACATGAGGCCCAGCTCGCTTACATAATTTCCCATCATTATTCACTATTTATCGCGCTATTTTCTCTAAAACTAATCTTAATTATTTTTGTAATTCTTTTTTTTTAAAGGAAAAAAAATTGAAATTACACACTTCTAATTTCTTCATTTTATTTATTTATTTTTTAATTTCCATCACATTGTATTTTGGTTTTATACTTGAATAAATGTTATAAAGTTTACCTTTTAAACATATTTCAATTGGAAAATTGATACAAAGTATGATGTGCTTCTATAAAACACAATTATAGTACGATGGAAGTTGGAAAGGCTATTTTAGGAAAAAATGTTAGGGCTATATGCATATCGTTGTGTCGTAGAGAAAAAAAAAAGATTAGAATAGGAAGAAAAATTGCCCGCAAACAATAATAAAAAATAAAATGTGAAGAAGAATAACATGAATCTATATGTTTTCTCAAAAAATAAATTTTTGATATAGAAAGAGAGAAAATAGTTTTTGAATCTAAAAATTAAATTTCAAATCCATAGTCAATGGAAAGAAGCGTTAATACAAATTGTTTTGAAATATAACAGAAAAGTAGTAAAAGTTATTTCTTTTTACGTGCGATTAACTGAACCATCTCGTCTGACTAAACGGACAGCAGCGATGGCATGCTCGCATGGAGAAAGTTTCTATTTCTACCACAACTACAATTTGGAAGCTCACATGCAAGTTTTTGTATGTATATAAACACCTTTAACAATTCAATATATTCCAATTTGAGACAACATACTACTTTTTTCAAAAATACTTTTTATTACTAGCCAAAAGCTTAAGTTATTTCCAACCCAAAAATAAAACTCTATATCACACCGAGATTTATGGTAAAATTTGCGAGTTTGAGAGATTTGTTTAAATTTTTTTTATCTTATGCATTAACCTACCTTTTCATCTTTGTTATAAATAAACTTTAAGAGATGTTTATTTGTTTTTTGTTAAAAATAATGGGTATCATCCAAGTGCATGAAAGCTAACTCAATTGATATGAAATTTATATCTTCAATCAAGAAGTTAGAAGTATCTCATCTCTCATGTCGAATTGTTTTTTTTTTTCGAATTTATATTTTTTTTATCTAAACCATATTGTTGTTTGGTAATTAATAGCGAATTATCGATTAATCATTTGTATCTTTTAGAAAAATTCCAAATTGATGGTTCCTTCGGCAGTTTATATAAAATATTTCATATTCATTGCCGTGAATACAAGAGAGAGAGTGTTCCAAAATATAATCTTAGACCAAGTAAAAGTATTTATACAGTTTATACAATTCAATTACAATTACGATTGTTCTGATTCCGATCTAATTTGTTGCCTTTCAAAAGATGATGCATGAATGTTTCAGGCCAACGGAAATTTGTTGTCCTTAACGATAACGATAACGATAAAGATAATGAGTCCCAAGTAATTTTCAATCACAATTAGATTGAATACCCTTTATTTCTCAATTAGATTACATGATTTGATCACCTTATTATGATTATGGAAATATGTAATCAACAACAAAAGTAATCAACTGATGACCCACTTTTTACATTGCCATTAATAGATTGCTTTTTAACTGCCGTAAATATAACCTAAATGTGTAACATTTTGAAACTTGAGGACAAAATGAAGACAAGTTTAAAATGAAAACTAGACCCAAACTTAGGGACCAGAAATGTATTTTCTCCAAAATTTTACGTACCCAACACTAAAATAGTAATTTCGAGTCTCTTTTTATTTTATGATATCTGGTATTATGAAATTTCCAATTTTTACAGTTTTGTATGCACTTTTAGTCAAAACAGATATAAATTTATTGTTAGCCTATTAATTGTCAAATTCCAAGTTTTATTCCATCTAATTTATAATCTTTTATTTTTAAACATTTGAATTAAGTTTAATTTATCAAAACGAGTGTGCCTCAACTGAAATAATATTTATACTATCAACCTCAAAGTTAGAGATTCAATTCTCTCACTCCACATAATGCCAAAAAAAAAAAAAAAGAAAAGAAAATTTCATAACTTTTAATTAATTACATAAATGAAAAATACTTAAATACATCCCCAACAACATCTATCTCTGTGCATCCCACTAAATTATACAACCATAATTTTCCATGTGGCAAATTCTACTTATTTTTTAAAATATTTTAATTATTTTTTATGCGAGTGATGAGCGGGGATGCATAAAGAAAGATGCACTCAAGTATTACTCCATTTAGAATGATTATAGAATAATTATAAGTTTTATTATGAAATATATAGATTTTCAAGGATTGTTTTTCGTATACTACAGATGAATGTGTGTTTCTATATTGTATCTTTTTCAACCACTACTCTAGCATCTTGGATTTTTATAGTGAAAGAAAGTGAAACATTTGCATATTGAAACATAAACAAATGAATTTAATTATGTAGATTAAATTTAAAGTTAGAAACTTTCAAATTGGATTGAAACATCAAATTAAGATGAAGTTTCATGTACAAATTTAACATGTATGAAAGTTAAATTTGTAGTTTCTTCAATTTGAATGAGTTATGTTTGAGTTTTGTCAAGTAAAAACTCAACTGAGTTAAATTTGACAAATGTTCCGATTTTTGTATTTATTTGATTAATTTTGTATTTTGGAGAGTTACTAAGTTGCTAGCCTATACATAGCAACTTGTTTCTTCATTTGTAGTGCCTGATTCCAAAGTGAAAAGTTCTCTCTTCTCTTCTCCTTCTTTCTTTTTTGTGTTCTTGAGTTGAGTTGAGTTGAGAGCAAGTATCCAAGAGTTCTGCTAGATTCAAGTAGTTCAAGGTTGTAGTTCTATCGAAGTTAGTCGCTATATCCTGTTGAGACGATTGTTGTAATCTACTTGCAGCCCGTGTAGAGCGAATAATTGTTTTCAGGACAATACTTATCAGAAGCATGCCTCAACTATGTTTTGAGTCTTCAAAAGTTTTTTAGGTTCTTTTAAGTCTTTGATTATTTCCATACCTAAGCCTTATTACTTCATCCGACTTAAGTTTGAGTTTGAATATTATACATCAAGTGTATTGTCTCTAGTTGAATTGTAATCAATTTGCTATTGTATCCAATTCATATATACCATTTCCCCTAATCATCGGGAACACAATTATTATCAGAACTGACGACTACAAACTCCTCCACCAATGTTTCCACTTCTGCCATGATAGGATCGCTCATTGTTAAACTCCATGTTGAAAAACCAAAGAAGTTCAAAGGAGACAACTTCAAGCAATGGTAACAGAAGATGATCTTCTACCTCACCAAGTTGAATCTTGCACATATTTTGAAGGAAGATTGCCCCCCCACCAGAAGCATTAACTCTTGAAATAGAAGCTGTGATGCAAGCATAGATCCATTCAGACTTCCTGTGCCGTATTTGTATACTTAGTGGTCTTAAGGATACTTTGTATAATGTTTATTGCAATGCCTACAATACATCAAACCCATTGAGAGAGGCATTATACAAGATGTACAATCTGGAAGATGCCAGTACTAAGAAATTTCTCTTGGAAAAATTCTTAGATTACAAGATGATTGATACCAAGTTAGTAGTCAATCAGATGGAAAATTTGCAAATTATAATCAATGATTTGCAAAGTGAATGATTGATCATCAGCGAGCCATTCCAAGTTGATGCTGTGATTAAGAAGTTACCTCATTCCTGGAAGAACTTCAAATGCTATCTCAAACACAAGCAAAAGAAGTTATCCATGGAGAATCTTGCAGTGAAACTCCATATAGAAGAGGATAACAAAAAGGGAGAAAAAACTCCACCGAAAATTGAAGCCAAAACTTAATTGCTGAAGCTTCAAAGCATAAATCCAAAAAGCAAAATTTCAAGAAGAAAATGTGAATTATGGGTCAAGGAATGATACTAGCAAGTGCATTCGAGGAAATTGTTGGGTTTGTGGTAAGAGTTGTCATACTGCTGCAATATGCAAACACAAGAAGAGACAAAATTCTAACAATTAGGCCAACGTCGTGAAAAATGACTATCTGATTGCCATCATTTCTGAGGTAAATATGACTTCAGACACCAAAGATTGGTGGATTGATACTGATGCTACTAGGCGCATTTGTAATGACAAGTCATTGTTCTTTACTTATGAGAAGTTAGATGGCAGTGATAAGTTGTACATGGAAAATACTTCAACCGCCTCTGTGGAAGGCAAAGGGAAGATCCTACTGAAATGGACTTCTGGAAAGATACTTACCCTCAATGATGTGTGGCGTGTGCTAGAGATTCAAAAGAATCTAGTACCAGGAACTCTACTTAATAAAAATGGGTTCAAGCTTATATTTGATTTAGATACATTTATTTTGACAAAAGAGGTATGTATGTGAGAAAAGTCTATCTGAGTGATAACATGTTCAAATTAAATGTACTTACACAAATCCCACGTAGTAATAATAATAAGGGCCAAATACAACCATAGAAAAAAGAATTATCAAAATTCCGTCGGTGTCTACTGATTTTAAGGTTTGCAAATTTAGCAATAAGTTGGCCCAACTCAAAGAAAATTCCAAAAGGCATTATAAAATATGGGCAGACCGAAACTAAAATTTCTCTTTCAATACAGTTTTAGTTTTTATTTTCTTTTAAAAATATCAATTAATTAAGTATTATATATTAGACTGATGTCGATTGAATGCTTATTTCTTTTGAAATGTATTATTGGAATTGAATAAAATATACACTACTTGAAATGATTAAATATTTGAAATATCAATAAAATGAAATATATACATGTTCTACTTCAAAATAAGTTATTTATTACCATATGATTACCAATGTTATTGATTGTTGTTTGACTATTATTTGTTACTACTGTCTTATTGTTATGTGATACTTATTGTCAATGATATCAATTATTGATTGTTGTCTAATTATTATGTGACACTAGTTGTCAATGTACTGATTACTATCTGATTGTTGCCTAATTATTGTTTAATTGCTAATTGATGTTGATTCTCATTTGACTGCTATCTTAGTGTCATCATTTGTTATTTGATTATGGTCTGATTACTAGTTGATATTGATTGCTATCTAATTGTTGTCTGATTACTATTTGATGGTAGCTAATAATGATATTGATTGCTATCTGATTACTATTTGATACAAATTTCTATTGATACTGTTGAAAATGACTGCTTATTTAGGTGTTTTAAATTTAAGGGAATTTAAGTAAATATAGTAAATATATTGATACACGGTTGAAATGACCGCTTTTTTGTTTTCTTTCTGAATTGAATGATATTTTTTCATATTTTTGTAGACGTAAGAGCTTACTTTGCTCCACTAGTACCGAAGCAAGAGAATGGACCTGAGAGCACTATGATAGAGTATATTAACTTGCAATGGAGAAAATTAGAATCAATAAACATTCTAATTATACTTAATTTGTGTTTAAAACATGCTTCGAAGTAACTATTATAGAAGAGAGTTTGCTTAACACAATACCTTTGATGAATCATCTTCAACACCAGCTAAGTTCCATGTAAAAGTGCTTCAATCTACAAGTAAACTACCATGAAGATCTTCTCTACTATTCTCTTGCAAGGATTATGTGGTGGAAACACTAAATTGAACTGGATATTATGAAGATATGAAGAAGGTTTTGATTTATGCTAAGTTCTTGAATAAGTTCTTGAAAGCTTAAAATCATATTCAACCCAACACTTTAATTTATAGAGCTTTCATCATGCAAATTCAAAGCTTGTATGAAGGCCGACTCCTACTTCATGGAGAAAATAGAATTGGATGAATAAGGTGTCTTGCACCATAGTAGGGATTTCCAACTTTTGAAAATTTCCGCTTTGAATTTTCAAATTTGGTTTTGTTTTCAAATTTAGTTTTCAAAAATGATTTTTAAAACTAATTTCCAAATAAAGAAATTTTATTTGATTTATTAGTTATATATATGTAAAAATTAATTCAATTAATTAATTTTTAAATAAAACTAATTAATTAACCTTTTAATTAATTTTGAGTAGTGTTGTTAGACTACTTTTATTTATGCAGATCAAAAGGTAATTCTGAATAAACAAGAGTTCATAGTTAGATCGAGTTACCCTAAGTCATTGAGTTTGAGATAGTCAGTTTTAACAGTAAATGATTATTATAAAGAAAAGTGACTATTTCGAGGTCCGGTCTTATGCAAACTCATTGCACAGGATGTCCACACTCACATGTCTCTACATGAATGATTTTTGGATCACATCATTTGTTTAGTATACAAAATGGGCCACATTCAATAGTGTCACTAGAATGAGGTACCCAATCTCATCCGTATACTTATAGACCATTTTTGCTACATACTAAAATTTGATCTATTTTTTTGTCGCCACATAAAGTTAAAGTATTCATGTTATAGCCATGATTCGTTTATTGGATTTTCATAAAAGAATGCAATATCAATAATAATTTAATTTATTGAATAAAAAACTCAACAACATTTTTATTGATAAATAAAATATGTTAACAACATTTACGAACTGCGAGTTTAGGACATTTCTAACACACTATTCTTCGTTTAACGCTTATTGAACTAATAAAAGAAATAACACCACCATAGAGAGTTTGTTTAGTTTGCAATAAAGAAAACCTAATTTCGTTGATGAAAACAAAAGGAAAAGTTAATTTGTAATTTCAAGAAACTTAAAATTAGATAACTTGTGTGAAGTTAATTTAATTAGTGCTTAGCTAATCTATGTTCATTTTTGTGTGAAGTTAATGATATTTGAATCAATCAAGAATGGTTTTCATTTTGTTTTTACCTTGGACTGGTGTAGATCGATAAGAGCCTTGTAACGACTGACTGATGCCATGCTTCCCAGATGTTTATACACAAAAGGGTTGCCCAAAATGAATGTATTTTGCACTCAAAGCTTTGCCTCCGTTCCATTGCCAATTCTATTGAACACAATACTAGGTGTTTGCTAAGCACTAATACTAGGTATTTGCCATACTTGCAATTTCAAGAAACTTGAAGTCCCGGTCTTTATTTTCCAAAATATATTTTTCACCCAACACAATTTTCTTAATAATAATATCGACTCTTCTACTTATATTGTTGAGTTGTGTGATGTTTGGCATTCTAAAATGGGGCATGTCAATAATCATTCTTTAAATAGAATGGTAATTTAGCACTATTACCAAATTTTAACATTAATAATAGACACAAATATGGAATTTTGAATCAAAGTTTACTAGAAAACCATTTTCATTAGTGGAAAGAAGTAATGAGTTACTTGATTGAATCCACAGTGATGTATGTGATATGAAAAGTACTCCCACACGAGGTGATATGAGATACTTTGTCACATTCATTGATGTCTCAAACCGTGCTTGCATTTTTCATTGCACATGGCTTTACCTATGTATACAATTTTAACAAATATTGCCATGTATATTTATAACATAGTAAATATGAAACCTTTAATGTTTTTAAAACATATATGGTAGAAGTTGAAAATCATCTTGAAAAAAGTAAAGGTGCTTAGATCATATAGAGGTGGTGAATATGAATCATCATCACTTTATGAATTCTTTGAAGTTAATAGTATAATTCATCAAATTACAACACTTTATACACTACAACAAAATGGTGTAGTTGAAAGAAAGAACCAAACTTTAAAGGACATTGTTAATTGCAGGTTAAATAGTTCAGATTTACCTCATAATTTGTGGGGGAAAGTTTTACTAAATAGAATTTCACATAAGAAGACTAATAAGTCGCCTTATGAAGTGTGGAATGGAAAGTTACCCCTCATATAAAATACTGAAAGTGTGGGGTGTTTGGCAAAGGTACAAGTTCTTTTACCAAAAAGGACCAAACTTGGACCTAAGACAATTGATTGTGTCTTTATAAACTATGCAATACATAGTGCTGCTTATAGATTCATGGTAATTAAATAAAAAATATCTGATATTAGTAATAATACCATAATGGAATCTATTGAAGCTGAATTCTTTGAGGATGTATTTTCTTTAAAGGAAGGATACATAGTAATTGGTGTCAAAAGAATTGATGAAGCTGGCTCTTCAAAAGGTTAAGATGATCATAATACTGAGTTTAAACTTAGAAGAAGCAAAAGAGCTAAGAAAGCTACTTCTTTTGGATCTGATTTCATAACTTATATGATAGAAAGTGAGCATGACTTTTCAAGAAGCCGTATCATCTTTTGATACACTTTATTGGTGCAACACATAGTGTTGCTTATAGATTCATGGTAATTAAATAAAACAATATCTGATATTAGTAATAATACCATAATGGAATCTATTGAAGTTGAATTCTTTGAGGATGTATTTTCTTTAAAAGAAGGACACATAGTTGTTGGTGTCAAAAGAATTAATGAAGCTAGCTCTTCAAAAGGTTAAGACGGTCATAATATTGAGTCTAAACCTAGAAAAAGTAAAAGAGCTAAGAAAGCTACTTCTTTTGGACCCGATTTCATAACTTATATGATAGAAGGTGAGCATAAGACTTTTCAAGAAGCTATATCATCTTCTGATGCACTTTATTGGAAAGAGGCTACCAATAGTGAGTTAGAATCCAATTTACAGAACAATATTTGAGTATTGGTTGATTTACCACCTAGAAGCAAACCAATTGGGAGTAAATGGATTTTTAATAGAAAACCAAAGGCTGATGATACTATTGATAAGTACCAAACCCGATCGGTAGCTAAAAGCTTTCGCCAAAAAGAAGGACTAGTTTTCTTTGATATATATTCTCCAGTGACGACGATTACATTTATAAGGATATTAATTGCAATAACAACTTTACAAAATTTGAAAATACACCAAATGGATGTAAAAATTTCATTTTTAAATGGAGATTTAGATGGAGAAATTTACATGGAATAACCTGATGGATTTGTTGTTAATGTTAGGGTTGATGCCCTAAATCTCATGGGTTCTGTAGTTTGTAATTGTAATATACAAACGATTTATTTATTTAATAAAATCTGCGGAATTTTATTCAACATTTGGTAGCATTAACTTACAAAAACAATAAACTAACATTCGAGGTTATCTTATGTAGCTTAAACATGTACGTAGAGATATATAGGTGGATCATGTTTAAGTGATAACCTAAATGGTTTGTAGTAGATGGATAAGGCTGAATACTTTATCTTGGTGACACTACAAATATGGCTCGCTTTGTAGATGTTATAACTGTTTTAAAGTGTTACAAATGATCTAATCCTGATCATTCATGTAGAGACAAGTGAGCGGGAGTGTTCTATACAAAGGGGTTTGCATAAGACCAGACCACGAAATGAAATAGTCTCATTATATATAATGTCGTTAATAGAAGAGACTTACATTTCAAAAGGATTACTATAGGTCACATGATCTGAATCCTAAATGAATTGTGAACTCCTGCTTGTGAAGACGGTCTTTTAATTCGTTGACTCAATAAGCCTACCATTTTGGGGATTTGTCTGATTAGAGAGCTGAAAATACATCTAGATAAGATGAAATTCACTTCTTCCCTAATGTCAAGGTAAGTAGATAAATTGGTCTCTTAAGAGTTGATTCCAGAGCTTGAACAATATGGTGCTACATTCTCTCTTGGTTCGAGAGGGGTTTGGTCATTGTTGGACTATGACTTATTGTTTATTAGAGGGATTAATGATACTTAAGGAGTTAGATGAAACTACAGGGGCAAAATGGTAATTTCTCGTAAGTACAACTGGACCAAAATTACCGTTTTGCTCCTATAGTTACATCTAACTTTTTAAGTTCCACTGATCCCTCTAATGAACAATAAGTCATAATTCAACTATGACCAAGCCTCGAAATCAGTCCTTAAGAGAACAATTTATCTACTTACCTCAAACATTAGAGAATGAGTGATTTTCGGCTTTTGTAGCTATGTTCCCAGTTCCCCAGTCAGATGAATCCCCAAAATAATAGGCTTATTGATTCAGCCACTCTCACCCATACAAATTAAAGGACCGCCTTCATAGGTAGTATTCACAACTCACTCAGGATTTAGGTCATGTGACCTATGGTCATCCTGGTGAAATGTAAGTCTCTACTATTAACGATGTTATATATAATGAGACTATTCATTACGTGGTCCGGTCTTATACAAACCCTTTTGTATAAAACATCCCTACTCACATGCCTCTACATGAATCATCATGAATGATAAGGATCAGATCATTTGTAGCACTTTACAAAATGATAACATCTACGAAGCAGGTCGTATTCGTAGTGTCATCAAGATAAGGTATCCAACCTTATCCATCTACTACATACTATTTAGGTTATCACTTAAACATGATCCATCTGTATGTTTCTACATACATGTTTAAGCTACAGAAAATAACCTTAAATATTGTTTTATTGGTTTTGTGGGTTAATGCTACTAAATGTCGAATAAAATATCTCATATTTTATTAAATAAATAAATCGTTTATATATTACAATTACAAACTACAAGACCTATGAGATTTTGGGTATCAATCCCAACAATCTCCCATTTGTCCTAAAACTAGTTGGGTGTACATCATAAAAGTCAACACTAATATAAAAGTACACAAAACAGAAAACTATGACATAATACGCACCCAGTACAAAATATTCCACTTGCCCTAGACTAGATATGGTCTGTCTTGTAGACCCATACTCTGCAGGTGACCCTCAAACACTTTAGCTGTGAGGGCCTTTGTAAATAAATTAGCAACGTTGTGCTTTGAAACTATTTGCGTGACAATCACGACCCCTTGATGCACAATCTTTTGAATGAGATGATACTTCCGCTCTATGTGCTTTCCGCATTTATGACTCCTAGGCTCTTGAGAATTAGCATAACACCACTATATCACAATAAAAAGTGATAGGCTTAGACATGTCTAGAACCACTTCTTGATCAGTCAGGAACTTCCCAAGCCATACCGCTTCCTTAGCAGCTTCACAAGCCGCCACGTACTCAATCTCTATAATGGAGTCAACAATACACCCTTACTTAGTACTTCTTCAAACTACTGTCCCTTCGTTAAGAGTGACATTGATCCTGATATGGATTTCCTAAAATCCTTATTAGTATAGAAATTAGATCCCATGTATCCTATAAGGATAAAATCCTTAGAACCATACACAAGTATGTAGTCCCTTATTCTCGATAGATACTTGAGGATGTTCTTAACGGCGGTCCAGTGATCAAATCTTGGATTAGACTGATATCTACTGACTATCCCCATACATCAGGCTACCAACAGTCAATTCATAGGGGATCTATCTCATTTTTTCGATGTCTTGAGGTGTCTTAGGACACTATTCCCTACACAAAACAACTCCATGCCTGAAAAAGAGTAAACCCCTTTTGGAGTTCTGCATCAAAAACTTGATAAGAACCTTGTCAATATATGATGCTTGAGACAGGGCTAATATTTTGTTCTTTTAATCTCTAAAGATTTAAATGCCTAGAATAAATTGCGTCTCTTCCAAATATTTCATTTGAAATTAGGTTGCTAGCCAATTCTTAATTTCAATTAGCATGCCTACATCATTCCCAATGAGTAGGATATCGTTTACATATAACACAACAAAAGCTACTAAACTATTCATGATTCTTTTGTAAACACAAGGCTCATAAACATTCAGATCAAAGCCATAAGATTTGATCATAGTATTGAATCTTATATTCCAACATCGAGAATCTTACCAATCCATAAACGGACCGATTAAGCTTGCAAACCTTTTATCTTGACCTTGGATTATGAATCCCTCAAGTTTCTCCATATAAATGGTCTCCTCAAGATTGTCATTCAGAAAACCAGTCTTGACATCCATTTGCCAAATCTCATAGTCATAATATGAGACAATGAACAGGAGTATCCAAATATACTTCAATAAGGAAATAGGTGAGAAAGTCTCCTCATAGCCGACTCCTTAACTTGGCTATAAGCCTTTGTTACAAGTCTAGCTTTGAAGGTTTGCACCTTCCCATCAGTATCCCGTTTTCTTTTGTAGATTCACTTGCAACCTATAGGTTTTACCTTAGCAGGTTGATCTACAAGATCTCAAACTGAATTGAAGTTCATAGACTCCCTTTCAAGATCCATAGCTTTGATTCATTCATCTTTATCAACATCCTCCATTGCCTTATTGTAAGACAATGGATCCTCAACATCTCCATTAGCTACAATAGCTAGTTTCTATTAAATCCATATAACGAATAGGCAGATTTGTAACCCTCCCACTACTGATGACGGGAAATTAGATGTCAATTACTCGACAGCTAAAATTCCGTGGACGCAATATGCGATGCATGTTCTTAAGGTATGCGTTGATTGTCATGCGTCGATGGTCATGCATTGAAATGACTATGCGTTAACGAATATATGTGATGACCATGTGTCCTATCACAAGTTTTCTTGCGCTCACGTCAAGTATAAAGCGAACACAAGTTTCTCCGGTGATTCGAGGTTGAACTCAGAGACTTGTAGCAAGATGTATACGATAATGTGCATGCGGCGGTTGAATAAAAAAATGATGGGGAGGTTTCTATGCTAACACTACTCCTACTCCTAAGTAACAGATAACACAATGAGAATATGAAAGAGAGGTAGATACACGACAACTCATGACATGAAACAAATGAATGGGAAAATAGATAAAATGTGGAGATGATTTCATTGCAACCCTTAAGAGTGACTGCAAGGGCAACCTCAGTCAACCTAAGCCATGCGATCATGCTACACACACTAAAAACCTAAATCTAGGACGTATGCGGTGGGTATGCATAAGTGTCGATATGATTGCATACAACCACCATATCCTACTTCCTGGACGCAAGTAATATCCTATCCGTAGCTGCATACGCTGTGTGAAAGAAAACTGAGCTTATCTCTAAGTTCTCCATTCTTGCCTATGCGTTCCAATCCGCTATCTCGAGTCTTAGATTTGGATTTTAGACTACTCTCTCAAGTAAGCCTAAATGATGAATGATGCACTCATAAGACAAGGTAACCGCATAAACTTTGCTGACATAAGATTATTCCTATCTCTAATGAACAATAACTTACATTGCTTAATGCGACCAACCACTTACCCTCCCGGGCAGTTAGTTGTTGTTGACTTTACTCATAGACAAGCATTACGTCCGCCTATAGACAGGCGTTGCTACAGCTTCACACTAAGCAAATAAGGTTTTCTCACACACTCACGTAACGCACACCTCTCGGTGGTTTGCTACATGCTTCATATCTCTAATCCACATGACTAAGTATGCGATACTCTAGCAATCTCACTAAGTGATACAATGAAATTTAAAGATGCGAAGTAAAGAAGATGGAGATGGAGTCGAAGGAAATAAAGAAATGCATTGAACACATCATGTATTAATTTCTTAATCACAAAATGTATACAATACAATATAAGAAAAGAAAAGAAAATGAAATGACCGGCTGGAAGTAATGACTTGTTTCCAGCGGGTGTGTGTCAAGGCTACTAGTGGTGCCATGCATGGGCGGAGAAGCTGACTCTCTCAAGATCTAGCTCCAGTCGAAGGCTCCAGTCGTCACTCAGAATGGAGGAAGGAGATGAAGAATTCTCAAGCTTCTTCTCATGCATTTGTCTGGATCGCAGGGATGAATCCTATGTTACAGGGATAATCCCCGGACAAGTTGGAATTCTGCTCATCGGTTTCTTTATATAGAGCTTGGATCGTCGACAACATTAATGGACTGCTCTGATTCTGACATTCGCTGCGTTTAGTCCTTTCTAAACCTCTGTTGCTAATGGCGTGGTAAGTAAGATGTCAACATCATCTTTTTTATACTTTCGAGAGATGTGTTGATGCGTTCATTCCATCAACCTTGTGTCGATCCCTTTATCATGCATTATCGTGTAGTTGCAATCATTCCGTGACCACATTCGCTTAATACCGCAACTCTACACGATGACCGCAATCGCTTGACGAGCACAACTCCCATGGGATGGACGCATGCGGCTGATTACCGCAACACCCAGTCGTCTATGCGGTAGTCCGGTTTCTGCGTTTGTGTCCACTTCCTGCATTAGCTACAAAAATAGACAATTGAACACATAATAACGCATAATAATGGGTTAGTTGAGATTTTTAATGTTGAACGCCGCAACCTCAATTTCTTATGAATTCCTAACATAATTACCGCATATTTTGCTTAACAGCCCTCATAATTCTAAGTAAAAGACCAAAGATGATATGCATTTTTGCATGTCATCACACCCCCAAACTTAAAATCATGCTTGTCTTCAAGCATGCGTTATACTCAAGAAATTCTAACTCACCTTCCAGCTTTCCTTTGCGATGACTAGCTTCTCAGAATATAATTTACCCATGCCTCTAACCATCACCGCAGTGCTCTCTTTCACTTTGGCTGCTTCTTCAAAAAGATCTTTTCTAAGTTTAGATCCGGCAAGCCTTTACGAAAAAACTTTTTATTCATTCACTGTAACTTTGCGTTTTGCTTTTGAGAATGCATTTGTTCAAAATACTTAAAAAATTTTGCGATTACTTATTCAAATGCGGTGTTGAACCTTGTTACGCCCTTGGTTTTGGTTTACCTATACGTGTGTCATACGGGCATCCAACTTTGGTTGCGTTCCATATTCAATTCAACTCTTGTCTCACTTGATTTGGCTTGCGTCGGATAGAGGAGTTGCGCTTATGCATTGATCCTGGCGATTTACCTTTGTTCTGGCTTGCCCCCACATGTGTCATGTGGACATCAAACTACGGGTAAGTACCTTTCACAACTTAACTCTTATCAACATGGGTTTCCCCATTGCGTTAACAGTGGAGTTATTATTCTAAAAAATTCTCACTTTTTTTTTTCAGATGATCGCAATGTAATGAATGCAATTCTCCGAGACCGCTACCACCCCCAAACTTAGAGGTTGGCAGCGTTCTCACGGCAAAGCTAAAAAAAAATCAACAGGAATGCAGTAACAAATGTTTGAGCAAATATTTACACAAAATAAAACTTAAGACTTTCAAAATTTGAAGAAGCTAATAAAAGTAAGGAATGCCTTGCGATGATTAGTTAGAAGATGCGGTGAATTATACGTACCATCATAGAAACATCGCAAAGCAACGTAATCGGGAAAAATAGAATTTCAAAAGGATAATGTATAAAAGATAACAAGAAAAGAACCTTAGATGGAACAACGCATGCGATTATGCGTTGGAATCCATGCGATCGAAGCCATGCGTTGAAGGATGAAAGAAATTCTTCCGTTGTACTGCGCACCGAGGAGACTTATTGTTGCACCTGCAAGGAACAATCGCACCACAACCAAGGAAGCAGCCATATATCCAAAATAACAATAAAAATAACCTAAACTAGAAAAGCAAGATTAAGATAGAGTAGAAGACGTCACTGGAAAAATTGGAGTGTTGTCACTGCAAAGAGTCTTCCACGCAGGAGGTTGGTCTCAACTGCTCGGGTCAAGGAGCTTACCCGGACCATTAGAACTTTAGGCAATTGTTAGGCGCATGTTGGCTACCATGTGCTTAGAACTTCCTTAGCTCATTCGACTAATTGGCCTTCTATCTTGGGGTCAACATTGGCTTTCAGCGCATCACCTATACTTCAATATTGTTTGCAGCCTGGTCGCATAAGCTGCAACACTCCCAAGATAAAAAGGTTGCCTGCAAAGACATAAAACTCAACAAATAATTAGCTGCCAAGTCCCCGACAATGACGCCAAAAAATTAATGACGGGAAATTAGATGTCAATTACTCGACAACTAAAATTCTGTGGACGCAATATGCGATGCATGTTCTTAAGGTATGCGTTGATTTTCATGCGTCGATGGTCATGCGTTGGAATGGCTATGTGTTAACGAATATATGCGATGACCATGCATTTTGTCACAAGTTTTCTTGCGCTCACGCCAAGTATAACACGAACGCAAGTTTCTCGGCTGATCCGAGTCGAACTTAGGGACTTATAGCAAGATGTATGCGGTAATGTGCATGCGGCAGTTGAATAAAAAAATGATAGGGAGGTTTCTATTCTAGCACTACTCCTACTCCTAACTAACAGACAACACAATGGGAATATGAAAGAGAGGTAGATACACGACAACTCATGACATGAAACAAATGAATGGGAAAATAGATAAAATGTGGAGATGATTTCATTGCAACCCTTAAGAGTGACTGCAAGGGCAACCTCAGTCAAACCCAAGCCATGCGATCATGCTACACACACTAAAAGCCTAAATCTAGGACATACGCAGTGGGTATGCATAAGTGTCGAGATGATTGCATACAACCACCATATCCTACTTCCTAGACGCAAGCAATATCCTATCCGTAGCGTGCATACGCTGTGTGAAAGAAAACTAAGCTTATCTCTAAGTTCTCCATTCTTGCCTATGCGTTCCAATCCGCTCTCTCGAGTCTTAGATTTAGATTTTAGACTACTCTCTCAAGTAAGAATAAATGATGAATGATGCGCTCATAGGACAAGGTAACTGCATAAACTTTGCTGACATAAGATTATTCCTATCTCTAATGAACAATAACTTACATTGCTTAATGCGACCAACCACTTACCCTCCCGGGCAGTTAGTTGTTGCTGACTTTACTCATAGACAAGCATTGCGTCTGCCTATAGACAGGTGTTGCTATAGCTTCACACTAAGCAAATAAGGTTTTCTCACACACTCACGTAACGCACACCTCTCGGTGGTTTGCTACATGCTTCATATCTCTAATCCACATGACTAAGTATGCGATACTCTAGCAATCTCACTAAGTGATGCAATGAAAGTTAAAGATGCGAAGTAAAGAAGATGGAGATGGAGTCGAAGGAAACAAATAACTGCTTTGAACACATCATGTATTAATTTTTTAATCACAAAATGTATACAAATACAATATAAGAAAAGAAGAGAAAATGAAATGACGTGCTTGAAGCAATGACTTGCTTCCAGCGGATGTGCATCAAGGTTGCCGGTGGTGCCATGCATGGGTGGAGGAGCTGACTCTCTCGAGATCTAGCTCCGGTCGAAGGCTCCGGTCGTCACTCAGATTGGAGGAAGGAGGTGAAGAACTCTCAAGCTTATTCTCACGCATTTTTCTGGATCGCAGGGATGAACCCTGGGTTGCAGGGATAAACCCCGGACAAGTTGGAATTCTGCTCATTGGCTTCTTTATATAGAGCTTGGATCACCGACAACATTAATGGACTGCTCTGATTTTGACATTCGCGACGCATTTAGTCCTTTATGAACCTCTACTGCTAATGGCATGGTAGGTAAGATGTCAACATCATTTTTTTTTTATTTTCCCGAGAGAAGCATTGATGCGTTCATTCCACCAACCTTGCATTTATCCCTTTATCATGCATTATCGTGTAGTCGCAATCATGTAGTGACCGCATTCACTTAATACTGCAACTCTACATGATGAATGCAATCACTTGACGAGCGCAACTCCCAAGTGATGGACGCATGCGGCTGATTACCGCAACACCTATACGTTGATTGAACGCGTTCGCCTTTGTGATGGAGAGTTTCTCCATATGCAGTTCTCTATGCGATAGTTTGGTTTCTGCGTTTGCGTCCATTTCCTACGTTAGCTACAAAAATAGACAATTGAACGCATAATAACGCATAATAATGGGTTAGCTGAGATTCTTAATGTTGAACGCCGCAAGCTCAATTTCTTATGAATTCCTAACATAATTACCGCATATTCTGCTTCACATCCCTCATAATTCTAAGTAAAAGGCCTAAGATGACATGCATTTTAGCATATCATCAACTACATCGAGGCTCTCTCAACACCTAAGGTAAATGTGACCTACTAGATGACCTAACTTCAACAACTCTTGTTGAGGTGTTGGGCTTTTCAAAAACTCTTGTTTAAGGTTCAGTAGTCTCACTGGAAAATTCATTAAACGTGATCTTATTGTGGGGCTTATGCTCCCTTATGTGGTCATATTCTAAAAAGGTAGCATTTGTTGACACAAACACGTTATTATCCTTAGGATCACAGAAGTAACCACCTCTCGTTCCTTTAGGGTAACCTACAAATAGACACAATTTTGAATGAGGTTCCAATTTCTTGAGATTTGCCTCATGCACATATGCTGGGCAACCCTAGATCTTAAAATGGCGTAAACTACCTTTACGACCATTCCATAATTTCAAAGGTGTTCTAGTAACACTCTTGAAAGGAACGCAGTTCAAAATGTATACTGCAGTCTGTATCGCATAACCCTAAAACGAGTCAGGTAAGGAAGCATAACTCATCATAGATCGAACCATGTCCAACAAGGTTCGATTTCTCCTTTTTGATACACCATTTTGCTGAGATGTACAAGGTGCTAAGAGTTGGGGTACAATTTAATGCTCTATTAAATAGTCTTGGAATTTTAGATCCAAATACTCCTCACCTCGATCAGATCAAAATGTTTAAATCTTTTTATTTAATGCATTTTCAACCTCAACCTTGCACTCCTTGAACTTTTCAAAGGCTTCAGACTTATGTTGCATTAAATAAACATACCCATACCTAGAATAATCATCAGTAAAAGTGACGAAATATTCAAATCTTTCTCTTGCCTTAATATTCATCAGACCATAGAGGTCTGAATGTACAAGTTCTAATGGTTTTTTTGGCTCTACGACCTTTTCCAATAAAAGATCTTTTCGTCATTTTTCCTTCAAGGCATGACTCACATACAAATAAAGAATTTTTTTCTAAGTCATTTAGAAGTTCATTCTTGACTAGTCTCTCAATATTATTGAGATTTATGTGTCCTAATCATAGGTACAAAAGATGGGCATTTTCCTTAAGAGAAATTTTCTGTCTTTTATTTTGAGTTATCGCAGTTTTAAACAGTTTAGTATTGAGGAGAGCTTTAGTTGCTAATGGTCTTAGCACATAAAAATTATCTTCGAGATTTGCAGATCAAATACATACTCCATTTTTGTAAACAAATACTTTATTTACATTAAATGAAAAAGAGTAGTTTTGTTCAAGCAAGCACTTTACAGAAATAAGGTTCATCTTCAAACTTGGAATCACATATGCATTATCTAATATAATATACGATTTCTGTAAACAAAGTCGAAGTCCTCCCACTGTAGTAGCTGGAATGATATGGCCAGTTCCAACACGTATCGTCATCTCCCTAGCATCCAATTGCCACTAGAAACTAATTCCCTGAAATGAAGAACAAAAGTGGTTAATGACGCTTGAATCTATTATCCAGGCTAAATTATCATTCTCCACTAAATAAGTTTCCAAGACAAGTAAATCATATTTACCTTGCTTGGCCTTCTTCTTTTTTGCCAAGTACTTGGGATAATTCCTCTTCCAATGTCCCTCCTAGTAGCAGTGGAAACATATTCCCTTTGCAGCCTTATTCTTCTTTCCCTTCTAGGTAGCAGATGGTGGGTTATGTTTCCCTTTCCACCTTTCTTTTTCTTTCACTTTTTTGGTGCCAGAGGAAGAAGGCACAAACTTAGATCCAGAGGTCGAACCTCTGAATAACTTTTTAGAGGTTGAGGTTGAAGGAACTGTTAAGCTCTGTAGCGGAAGTGAGGATCGGACCAATTTCTAATTTTTCACAGAATAATGAAATCTACAGAACCAAAGTAGAAATTTATGCATTCATTCTAAATTTATAACATGCGTTGAATTGGAAAAAGGAAGAAGAAATTCATATATACCCTTGAAGATCACAAGTCTTCACAAAATCCTCTTCTCCACGATCTGGTCACGAACTCTTCAAATCTCCTCAAATAAAAATAGCAATCCAATATGACCACCGCCAAGAGGTAATCCTCTATATTCTCTTTAGAGGGTGAGAAATATAGGAGGTGTAGGCTCTGTATATTTTGGAAAGAGGGAGAGTAATTTCGTTTAGAGGAAAAATTATTCTGTGTGAGTTTTTTAGAATCCCAAAGAGAGAGCTATCAGTAAACCATTTCTTGAGAAGAAGAAAAAGAGAGATTCTTGGAAAACCACTTGACACCCCATTCATGCACTTTACTCCACCAGAGAGAAAAAAAGGGGGAGGAAATTATAACTCCCTCCCATGTTAATTTCAAAAATTAATATATTAAATACAAAATAATTTATATTAATAAATCATTTGATATATATATATATATATGATAACTATCTTATCATATAATATATATTAAATTATATGTTATATCAAATATAACTGATAACTTGTAGAAATACAAGTTGTTTTTGCTCTTAAGTTGGAACAACTAAGGTTTTTAATGATAAATTCTCCTCATTTTTAGAAGAAACGCATGGATTTATTCAAACATTAGCAAACTCATGCGAAAGAAGTTTTATTACTAAATATCGCGGCACTAACACATTGTATTGCAGGATCTTTACAAAAAGCTATCGCATAATCAAGAAGGTGCCGCAAGGAAAACTCTAAAGCATGGGCCATGCGTTGGAGGGAGTTCAACGCAGAGAGATTCATTGATCCAGGCTGTTTGTGTCACATCAACACTTGCAAGTATGGGCACTTGTAGCAGGCGGCGTCTGAAAAGCTTCCAAGCAGCAGGCGGCATCTGTAAAGCTCCCAAGAGTCAGGCGGCTGACCAGGGCATGGACTTTAATGCTGACCAGGGTATGGACTTTAATGCTGCCCATTCACTAAGTGGACATGACCAATGCCTATAAATAGATGAAGTCCTTCAAGAGTTCGTAGTTAGAAAATTATTCAGTTTAGAAATTATCAGGATCCTTACTCTCTGTAATTAGTGTAGTCGTCTTCCTATACAAATGATTGTACACAACAGAATTGAGCCAAAGAGATACAAGAGATTGTATTTGCGGCTTGACTCAGTTCCTTTCATCTCATTTATCACTTTCGTTTCATTTGATTGAATATTGTTTTTTGTAAAGACAATTTGCTTCTTTATAAAATTCATATATTTGATCCATCACATTTTTTGCCATTGTTTATTTCTTGTTCATGTTGAATGCATTTATACTTTATGCAAAATCTCATTTCAAACACTTAAGCCGACTTGATCAATTGGTAAAAGCATCTTTAACTTAGATTATTCGAGAGAATAACTAAGCTGCATCAAGTAAGACGCCTAGTATAGCTAGAGATAGACTTATTGGTGTCTATTGTATTCTGTGTTAGACACATGCATCCTAGAGATAGGTTTTGCTTGTTATTCGCATTGAGAAGTGTTGAATAAAGTCTAACGCATAAACAAAAGATAAGCAAATCATCCCATCTCATCCACATCACAATCTGATTTGTATACACTCATCTTAGATCGACACATTTCACTTACATTAAACTCCATTCTCGCATGATTCATCACTCACTACTCAACTCTTTTGTATCATCTTGCACAGGCATAACACTTAGTGTAAATAACACATTTCTCTTCATATATTTAGGAAAACCCCTACAATAGATACAATGCAAGGTCTGCGTTTGTTTAACTGAATCTTTGAGTTCGACCCTGGACTTTCCAGGAGCCTAAATTAGATTTATACTTTGGTTTGGTTTAGGAAAACTTGAAAGTCATTAGAAGAAGTGTTGTGTGTTCTGTTGCATCTCTCTAACACATTAATGCGTTACAAATACTTAAATGCATCAAAGCATCAACACATCACTTATACTTAGAACTTATTCTTCCAATTTATTTTATACAATACACTCCTAGAACGAATTATGATAGCAACGAACAAGTTTTTTATGCTATTGTCGGGGATTCAAAAACAAGACTAACTAGAAATTTCGTTTGTATCTGTTGTAGGAACACTTCAGTTGAGGGAGTATTACAAGCTAAGCCTAAGCTTGTGAATATTTGTGAGCAGGGAGAGCACTTCTGAACTCATATACGACCCCGAGATTGAAAGGACCTTTTGGCGTAGGAACCGATCTAACCATCGTCGAAGGTTGAGGCAGCAATTTCTCAGACAACAGAACAGACAGCGAGCAATGGTGGAAGAATAGGCAAATCAGCAACTAGCTCATGCTGCACAGAATCCAATCCTAATGACGAATAGCAGCACGCGTTCTATGAGAGAGTACGCGTCTCCTGTACTGTATGATTTCTCTCCAGGAATCACCTATCTAACGCCAGATGGGACCAGGTTCGAGATGAAATCTGTAAGGCTTCAAATGCTTCAGACTGCTGGACAATTTGGGGGTGGTCGTGGTGAAGATCCTAACGCCCACATGAAGCGTTTCCTGGAAATGTGTAATTCATTTGTAATTCTTGGAATCACCCCAGAGGCGATCAGGCTGTCTTTGTTCCCCTATTCTTTGCGTGATGACACAAAACAATGGGTGAGCTCACTGAAGCCTGGTGAAATCACCACCTGGGAGAAGTTGGTGGAAACATTTATGCAAAAATACGTCCCACCTACCACCAACGCGAGAAGGCGTCGAGAGATTATAAATTTTGTACAAGAAGAAGCTGAAACCTTAAGCGTCGCATGGGAGCGTTTTAAGGGATTGGTCAAGAATTTCCCAAACCATGGACTACCTCTAACTATCCAAATGGATACGTTTTACTGAGGATTGAATAGAGCATCGTAGATGGCAGCAGACACAGCCGCGACTGGTAGACTTATGGACAAATCTTACACTGAGACTAAAGAGATATTAGACTGCATTGCTAAACACAACATGGAATGGGTGGACGATACGTACGATGGAAGAACTGACAGGAAGAAGAGATCTCAGAACGTTAATTCTATCGATGCCAACGTAATAGCCACATTTTCTGCTTAAGTGGCTACGATGACTAGCCTTTTGCAAAACATAACGCTAGGAAACACATCAAATCAGCAGAAGGTGAATCAGGTAGAAGCGTTCGGGTAGCCTATGGTTAGCTGTGTGGGCTGTGGAGATCCTCACTCCTATGTTGAATGTCCACAAAACCTGCAGTCAGTATGCTTCATAAAAAACAAACCATTTTCCAATACATATAATCTTGGATGGAGAAACCATCCGAATTTTTCTTGGACAGGAGGAAATCATCAGAAGCACCACCCAAGGGCGAACCAACAGCAAAGGAATGGACCACCGCCTGCATTTCAACAAACGCATCAGCCACATCAACAACCCTTTAATAGAGGAGGGCAGGCGTCGAGCTCAGGATCTCCGCTTTAGAACCTATTGAAGGAATACATAGCCCAGAATGACGCATTGTTGAAAAGCCAGGCGTCGTCTATCAGAAACCTGGAAATCCAGGTAGGGCAGATAGTGAACGAGTTGAAAAGCAGGCAGCCTGGAGTTCTACCTAGCAATACTGAAACACCTAGGAACAACAATGGGAAGGAGCAATGTCACGAAGTGGAAAAGCTCTTGAAGAAAGAATAATGAATCCAAGAAACAGCAGTCCTTCGAAAGAACGCATCACACGTTCAATGGATCAAGAAGAAAGAACGCCTGAGACTACAAGCCATTTAGAACCTAGTACGTCTAACGCGGGAAAGCCTGAGGTGCCGTTAAATGCACCATTCCCTAGGCGTCTGATGAAGAAGAATGATGAACAACAATTCAAGCGCTTTCTTGAGCTCCTAAGGCAGTTGCATATCAACATTCCACTTATAGAGGCCTTGGAGCAGATGCCAACATATGTCAAATTTTTTAAGGACATTTTGACGAAGAAAAGAAGAGTCAGTGAGAAGGAAGTAATCGCGCTAACGCAGGAGTGGAACGCGTTAGTAAGCAATAGTCTACCAAAGAAGCAGAAGGGCTCTGGGAGCTTCACAGTTCCTTGCTCGATAGGAGGATTGGATATGGGTCATGCATTGTGCGATTTGGGAGCTAGTGTTAATCTCATGCCACTTTCAATTTTTAAGAAACTGGGAATTGGCGAAGCATAACCCACTTCTATTACTCTTCAGCTTGTTGACAGAACAATTAAATACCTAGAAGGATAGATTGAAGACATTTTGGTAAAGGTTGACATCTTCATATTCCCAGAAGACTTTATTATCTTAGACTATGAAGCATATAGGGAGATACCAATTATCCTTGGATGCCCCTTCTTAGCTACTGGGAACGTTTTAATTGACGTGTATAAAGGAAAATTAATTATGCGCATAGATAATCAAGAGGTGAAGTTCAATGTGCTCAACGCATTGAAATTCCCAAATAGTGAAGATTGTCAACTAAACAGTATTGAGTTGCCTGAAGAAGAGACCCATGTATGCGAGGTCCTCGCATTGGAGAACCTGAAAGAATTAAAGCCACCAAGTCTGAGTGAGCGGCAGACAAAACCAATGCGTCCATCAGTTGAGGAACCACCAGAACTCGAGTTAAAACAGTTACCTAGTCACCTGAAATACGCATTCCTTGGAACCAACAACACTTTACATGTAATTATTTCCACAACTCTTACAGAGCCTAACGAGTACTCTCTCTTGCAGATGCTGAAAAAGCACAAGCGTGCAATAGGCTGGACGCTTGCAGATATCCATGGCATTAGTCCATCTTATTGCATGCATAAGATTAGGCTGGAAGAAGGGAAGTCGGGGTCAATCGAGCCTCAAAGAAGGCTGAACCCCATAATGAAAGAAGTGGCCAAGAAGGAAATTTTAAAATGGTTGGACACGGGAGCTATTTATCCTATATCCGACAGTAGTTGGGTAAGTCCAGTCCAATGCGTTCCCAAGAAAAGGGGAACAACTGTGATAGTCAACAGCAATAATGAGCTCATACCTTCAAGGACTGTCACGGGCTGGCACATCTGTATGAATTACAGGAAGCTCAATGCAACAACTAAGAAAGACCACTTCCCCCTTCCTTTCATCGATCAAATGCTTGACAGACTTGCGGGCAAAGAATTTTACTGCTTTCTTGATGGATACTTTGGTTATAACCAGATTTTGATTGATCCATAAGATCTGGAGAAGACAACGTTTATCTGTCCCTTTGGAACATTTGCATTCAGACGCATGCCCTTTGGGCTGTGTAATGCATTGGGGACATTTCAAAGGTGTATGATGGCTATCTTCTCCGACTTCTTAGAAAAGACCGTTAAAGTCTTCATGGACGATTTCTCAGTCTTTGGAGACTCATTCCACTTATGCCTAGATAATTTGGAGGCCGTCCTCGCTCAATGCAAGAAAACAAATCTTGTATTGAATTGGAAAAAATGTCACTTCATGGTGACTGAAGGAATTGTCTTAGGCCACAAAGTATCCAAGGCTGGGTTGGAAGTAGATGAAGCCAAGATAGATGTCATAGCAAAACTTCCACCACCAACAAATGTTAAAATTTTACGAAGTTTTCTAGGGCATGCTGGCTTCTATAGAAGGTTCATCAGAGGATTCTTTCAAACTGCGCGACCTCTGAGTGCATTACTAGAGGCGAACCGGCCCTACGATTTTAATGAAGATTGCACTGACACGTTTGAGACCTTGAAGTGTGCATTGACAACAGCTTCGGTACTAATAGCACCAGACTGGATGCAGCATTTTATTCTCAGGAGCGACTCAAGTGATGTGGCAGTAGGAATAATGTTAGGGCAGAAAAAGGGTAATTTGATACATCCCATCTCTTATGCGTCCAGAACACTAAATGACTCTCAGGAACACTACACCACCACTGAAAAAGAAATGTTGGTTGTATTGTTTGGCATGGAAAATTTTCGATCTTACTTAGTTGGTGCATCAGCCACCATATATACCGATCACTCAGCCATAAAATTCCTAATGAGTAAAAAGGATGCGAAGCCAAGATTGATAAGATGGGTGCTATTGCTACAGGAATTTGATATAGATATTCAGGACAGAAAGAGAACAGAGAATCAGGTGGCTGACCACCTGTCCAGGCTAGAAAATCAAGAAATGCAAGATCAAGAAAGTGAAATCAAGGACACATTTCCCTGATGAAAGCCTGTTCAGAGTTGAAGGCAGGGAACCTTGGTATGCAGACATAGGCAATTATTTAACCACCAAGCAATTCCCTGGGAACTTCAACTCTTAGCAAAAGAAACGGTTAGGGCATGACAGCAGATTTTACTTTTGGGATGAACCGTTTCTCTATAAGCAAGGTCCTGACTCCATAATGCGTCGATGCGTTCCGGAGTAGGAGACATAACACATCTTAACTGAGTGCCATAACTCTCCTTACGGAGGGAATTTTTGTGGGCAGAGGACTACTGCGAAGATCCTTCAAAGTAGATACTTCTGGCCCACCCTCTTCAAAGACGCGAGGGAATTTGTTCGTAATTGTGAACTCTGCCAACGCACCGAGAATATTTCTTCAAGGGACGCCATGCCCTTGAACAATATTCTCGAAGTTGAGCTATTTGATGTTTGAGGTATTGATTTTGTGGGACCTTTTCCCTTATCCTGTAGCCAACAGTATATCCTGCTTGCAGTAGATTATGTGTCAAAATGGGTAGAAGCAGTAGCCTGTGCTAGGAATGATGTGTCTACTGTTTCCAAGTTTCTTACCAGGAACATTTTCATGCAATTTGGAACGTCAAGAGCCCTGATAAGCGACGAAGGTACGCACTTCATTAATCACATCATTTCTAAATTACTTGCAAAATATAATGTTAGGCACAAGATCGCTACTGCCTACCACCCACAAACAAACGGTCAAGCGGAAGTATCCAATCGAGAAATCAAATCTATCTTGGAGAAGGTTGTCAATGCAATGTGGAAGGACTGGGCACAAAGGCTGGATGAAGCGCTCTGGGCCTACAGGACTGCTTACAAAACCCCTATAGGTATGTATCCATACTTTCTTGTATTTGGAAAAGCTTGTCACTTACCTTTAGAGTTGGAGCACAAGGCGTTTTGGGCAGTTAAGAAGCTAAACATGAACTTGGACGTCACGGGCGCTCAACGCAAACTTCAACTCAATGAGCTCGAGGAGTAACGATTGAACACGTATGAGAACAACAAGCTATACAAAGAGAAGACAAAGCGTTGGCATGACCAACACATCAGTAAGAAAGAACTTGTTGTTGGCCAAAAAGTTCTATTGTTCAATTGACGTTTGCGTTTGTTTCCAAGAAAGTAAAAATCCAGGTGGTCAGGACCCTTTATCATTAAGACAATCTTTCCATATGGAGCAGTGGAATTAACACGAGAGAATGGCACCAACGCATTCAAAGTAAATGGCCAAAGAGTAAAGCCATACTTTGAAGATGGACTGGAATGTCAAAAGTCATCTCTCGCACTACGTGAAGCCAGCTGAGGCCCGCGTCGAAGCATCCCTGCGTTTGCATCGCCATATATTCCAAGGACGCTTCCTCTATCCTTGTCTTTTTGCATTTTGTATTTTAATAATGCATTTAAGTTTGTTGGTTTGTTTGTTTGCCTATGTTTTCAAGATTGATTGTTCTTTGTTTCTGCTTTTACTTGTTTTCTTAATCGAGTTGGGAATAATGGACGCATTAGACACAAGTCTAACGCATGGCCCAGTTGAAGGGACGCGTCTCGAGAACACAAAAGCACTTGAGTGCTTAGAAACTCAAGACATCCCTTCAGCTTCATATTTATTACAGACGTCAGGCACTGCCTGACGTCAGCCCACTAACCCTCTCTCAGCCTATAAAACGATCGAACGGTTCATTTTTTTTTCTTCTTCCTCATTTTCCTCTCGAGCTCTCTGAAACTAAAAAGAAAAAACCCTAGCCTCTCCGTTTCCCTCACCTCCGATCTACTCAAGCTTATCTCTGGCCACAATGTCGTCTACTTTAGATAGTCAGATCCAGACCATGAGCTTTGAGAACAACTCACCGGTAAGTTCCTACTCTTCCTCGTCTGTTTCGCTTTTACCTCCCTCGAGCCTAAAAAAACCTCCAAACCCTCTGTCCAATCCAAACCCATGCACGGTGGAGCAACATCCTTCTCCTCCCAATGGCCGTCGAAGCCCACCACAACACCCACAAAACACCATTCCAAAACCTCCAAAGCCATCGCTACTCTCTCGGCCAAGACCCCTCAACCAAAACCCAAAACTACCCATAAGCCAAAGCCCAAAACACCTTCGAAACCGAGGCAGTGTTCGTCATCCACGGCTGCCTCTAAGCCCTATACCAAGCCTGCCCCACCACCATTCATTCCTAACATAACCCCAGTGGGTGTAATGCATGACCCACTTCCAGCCTACTTTCACAATGCCCTATCTCCAGTCGTGCATCCACCGCCTCCACTTTCAATCCAACCTTTAGCAACTATCTACCCAGTCGACTCAGATGCATCTAGCCAACCACCGCATTTGCCCATCGTCATATCCTCCCCTGGGATGCCTCATACCCAGTGGGCACCCCTCTATTTACTCTACCCATACCCCCTCTGACAATCCTGCGCCAGAGCGTAACCCTGAAGAATTGGCTAAATTGGCTCGACTGGACGAGCAGGAAGTATTCGAAGCCATTTTGGCGAGACTCAATCAAGACCAAAAGAAAAATCAATTGATGCGTTCCGACCCACCTAACACATCACTTGAGTTGGACGAAGCAGAGCGATATGCTATGATGCTAGAGGCAGAATTAGAAGAAAAAGATAGAGAAGTAGAAGATGGGAGAATTGGCCGAGACGCGTCTCAATCACGCCAAATCGATGCGAATGAAGGGCCTTTAAAATTAAAGAGAGTGACAGGAAAAGGAAATTAATATTGGAGGAAGAAGATGAGCAATCAGCATCCAGTCCGGAGGATGCAATGCATGGGATTTGCTCAAGGCACGACGCACTAGAGAAGGACTTGGAAGACTACCAGCCTGCAAGGCAAGGGTGAAGGAAGACGGCTTTCCAAAGGGAATTAGAGAATGAATTGAGAGAATTGGCAAGGGAAGCCAAAGAGTACGCACGTATTTAGCCTAACCTCGTCCGCATGTTCTACAACAACGAGTTTAACATGGAGAAGAACACAGCCTTTGTTGATGGGGTATTAGTGCGCTTCTCAGCCGACAAGATCAACGAAGTGTTCAACATTGTTGTAATCCGGATGCGGAAGGTAATCACATCTTGGAGCAGCCAACGGCCAGTCAATTGGAAGATGCATTAAGCACGGTAGCCAAACTTGGAAGAAACTGGCAAACATTTAGAAATGGAACAAAGACGCTAGCCTCTAGGAACTTAACTGCAGACGTGAACCTATGGTACTACCTGATCAAAATAAGCGTCATGCCTACAACGCATGATGAAACACTGTCAAAGGAACGCGTCCTGGCTACCTATTGCATCATGCAATGCATCCCTTTAGACGTTAGAAGAATAATAAGGGATCAGATCAAGGCCATCAAGACCAAACCGCGAGGACAACTATACTTCCCATGGTTGATCTATGCATTGTATGAACACGGGGGAATCCCTCTGGGGGATGATCATGAAGAGATCGATGGTTTGATAGATATCAAGTTAGTAAGGCGTCTACTTTGCGGTTCGCCGCTTAACCTGCCTTACCTACCAAAGAAGTGGAAGCCAAACCTCGATCATCCAAACGCGCCTCCAAAATAAGACACGTCCAGATTGTTGAACACAACGATGAAGCTTTAGAGCATGAAAAGTATGAAGCAGAGCTTGAACTTATGGAAGAAGAAGCGTGCCCAAGCCTCAACCTTACTATCCATGACTCGCCATTGACCCCGCCAGAAGGGAGTCCTGATCAATCGCACCAAGAACCAACTCATATAGATCAAGACATCCCTTATTCTTTTCCTTCGCCCCCACCAAGTCCAATTCCCAATTTTGTGCCTCCTCCAATAATCTTTGAACCAACTGGGTTAGGATCGAGCAACGCAGCAAATTTCGAAGACCCAGTTGGAAGAAATGAAGAACCAACACCACCTCAATGCAGCGCTGACTTAGAAGAGTTGAAATATACGAAGAATGCAAGACCAATTCATTTATTCAGTGCAATACATTAATTAGGTCTTGGTTGGAATGTTTGCTCTACCTCTACTACCTGCCCATTTTAGAAACCCTCTGCGCTTTATGGATGAAGACCTTGAAGAAAAATGCAGAGATGACGCGCCAGCATAATAGAATTTTGGGGTGTCGGGTTATTTTTGTATTTTGATTTAATTGATGTTTTTTTGTATTTCCTTGACTTTTTTTGTTTGCTTCTTGTGAATCTATGAAAATGAGAAATTCCTATCATTTCGTTCCTTGCGTTTGACCTTAGCATACTTTATTTTTGTTCTTTAGATATTTTCTAAGTCTTGTGCATTGCCTGACCTCAATGATATCAACTATAAGAAATCTATAAGTATAGAGTAGACGTTAAGAAAATCAACAAGGCCTGAACTTCTCTAAAAAGACTAAGTTTACTTTCTAACGCGTGCAAGCTTCAAGTCTTAAACTCCTTTCGGACTCTCAAAGCCTTTTTGAAATTTTGTTTCTCTTTTAACAATGAGAATTTAGCTCGTCTCCAAATTTGGGATGAGTATAGCTCATCTCCAAATTTGGGGATGATGAAAATCCGAGTTAAGACGCATCAAACGAGTACATCATAAATAAAATGGAACAAAATAATAAAAATGTTAAACGAAATTCCTCTGTCATTACTTCAAAAGAAAAACCTTAAAATGGCATGAGTTAAGTTGGAAAAGGAATTTAGCCGTAGTTGGATGCTCGCATGACACCCGTGGGGGAAAGCCAAAATGAAGTTAAGTCTCCTAGACCAATGCGTCCCATAGAACTCCTCTATCTGGTCTGAAGAAAATATATCTTGAAATGCATGAATATTAGATATAAGTTTAGTTGTGAAGGGTTCTCACCCGTAGTTGGATGCTCGCATGACACTCGTGGGGGCAAGCCAAAAAGAAAGTGGGATACCTGGAACAACGTATGGGTAGGAGAATTCATAATTTTTTTCTTTTTATTCGACATTTATCTTAAAAAGAACATCTAACACATTGTTGGTTTAGAAAAAACGAGAATGTTTTGAGAAACGAAAGAAGTTGTTGATAAAAGGCCTGCTACATCTGAAACTGAACATTAATCCTTTTTAGAAAAGAGTCAATTTGAGTTGCATTTTTCAAACTCTTGTCTCCAACTTATGACTGAATATGATGAGAGGCAAACTCTGCACAACTAAGACAAAGGAGATAACAAAGAATTATTTTGGAATGCTTGAGGACAAGCATTGTTCAAATTTGGGGGTGGTGATAACTTGTAGAAATACAAGTTATTTTTGCTCTTAAGTTGGAACAACTAAGGTTTTTAATGATAAATTCTCCTCATTTTTAGAAGAAACGCATGGATTTATTCAAACATTAGCAAACTCATGCAAAAGAAGTTTTATTACTAAATATCGCGGCACTAACACATTGTATTGCAGGATCTTTACAAAAAGCTAATGCATAATCAAGAAGGTGTCGTAGGGAAAGCTCTAACGCATGGGCCATGCGTCAGAGGGAGTTCAATGCAAAGAAGATTCATTGATCCAGGCTGATTGTGTCACATCACCACTTGTAAGTATGGGCACCTGCAGCAAGCGGCGTCTGAAAAACTTCCAAGCAGCAGGTGGCGTCTGAAAAGCTCCCGAGAGTCAGGCGGCTGACCAAGGCATGGACTTTAATGCTGACTAGGGTATGGACTTTAATGCTTGCCCATTCACCAAGTGGACATGACCAACGCCTATAAATAGATGAAGTCCCTCTAGAGTTCGTAGTTAGAAAATTATTCGGTTAAGAAATTATTAAGATCTTTACTCTCTGTAATTAGTGTAGTCGTAGTTTAAGCTGTGCTGTGGTGCCAAGATGATCAGAAGGGTTGAGAACCACCACCACTGCCGGTCAGGGAGCGGAGGAAGCCAAACTTGAGAAAGACACTTCGTCCTCTTTCTATACAAGTGATTGTACAAAACAGAATTGAGCAAAAGAGATACAAGAGATTGTACTCTACGGCTTGACTCAATTCCTTTCATCTCATTTATCACTTTCATTTCATTTGATTGAATATTGTTTTTTGTAAAGACAATTTGCTTCTTTATAAAATTCATATATTTGATCCATCACATTTTTTGCCATTGTTTATTTCTTGTTCATGTTGAATGCATTTATACTTTATGCAAAATCTCATTTCAAACACTTAAGCCGACTTGATCAATTGGTAAAAGCATTTTTAACTTAGATTATTTGAGAGAATAACTAAGCTGCATCAAGTAGGACGCCTAGTACAGCTAGAGATAGACTTATTGGTGTCTATTGCATTCTATGTTAGACACATGCATCCTAGAGATAGGTTTTGCTTGTTATTCGCATTAAGAAGTGTTGAATAAAGTCTAACGCATAAACAAAAGATAAGCAAATCAATCTATCTCATCCACATCACATTCTGGTTTGTGTACACTCATTTTAGACCGACGCATATCACTTACATTAAACTCCATTCTCGCATGATTCATCACTCACTACTCAACTCTTTTGTATCATCTTGCATAGGCACAACACTTAGTATAAATAACACATTTCTCTTCATATATTTAGGAAAACCCCTACAATAGATACAACGCAAGGTCTTCGTTTGTTTAACTGAATTCTTGAGTTCGACCCTGGACTTACCAGGAGCCTAAATTAGATTTATACTTGGGTCTGGTTTAAGAAAACTTGAACGTCATTAGAATGAGTGTTGTGCGTTCTGTTGCATCTCTCTAACGCACTAACGCGTTACAAATACTTAAATGCATCAAAGCATCAATGCATCACTTATGCTTAGAACTTATTCTTCCAATTTATTTTATACAATACACTCCTAGAATGAATCACGATAGCAACGAACAATAACATATAAAAATAGTCCATATTGAATATCAAGGGACTAATAGAAAAAGCAAATCTTCCTAAATCTAGTGAAGTTAATCAATGAGGATTATCCTCTGAGATGAAACTTGGAGTTTATGATATAGGTTATGGAGCTGATCCCACTACTCTTCAGAAGAGGAAGAACTCCGAAGAAAATAAATTTGATTTATTTGTCTTAGAGATGTGCTTAGTAGAGAATGATGATTCTGCCTAGATAGTTGATTTAGAAGCTATTAATCACATATGTTCTTCTTATCGGGGTTTTAATACCTGAAGATAATTAGTAGTTGGAGAAATGACTCTTAGAGTCGGTATTGGTGAGGCCGTTTCAACTGTTATTGTAGGCAGACTTAAGATTTTTTGGGACAAGAAATGATATATGTTATTAAATGACGTATATGTAGTTCCTCATATCGAAAGGAACTTAATTTTTGTTTCTATCTGATTAAACAAAAGTATTCCCTATCCTTCTCTGAAAATAAAGCGTTTATTTTTAAGAATGGAATGGAACTTGGCTTGGTTCAACGAAAAGTAACTTATATGTACTAAGGTCGTTAGTTACAAAAGCATGCTAAATACTGAAATGTTCAAAACTGTAACAACTGTTAAAAGACCGAGAGTTTCTCCGAAAGAAAATACCCATCTTTAGCATCTAAGGTTAGGCCTTATTAATCTCAATAGGATTGAGAGATTGGTGAAAAGTGAACTTCTTAATGGTTTAGAAGAAAACCCTTTACTTGTATGTGAGTCATGCCTTGAAGGAAAAATGAGAAAATGACCTTTTACTAAAAAAGGTTATAGAGCCAAAGAGACCTTGGAGCTTATACATTCAAATCTATACGGTCCGATGAATGTAAGAACACGAGGTGGGTATGAATATTTCATTTCTTTCATAGATGATTAGTCTAGATATGGATATCTATACCTAATGTAACATAAGTCTGAAGCACTTGAAAAGTTTAGGGAGTATAAAACTGAAGTTGAAAACTTGTTAGGTAAAAAGATAAAAACACTACGATATGATCGCGGTGGAGAGTATATAGACTTAAGATTCCAAAACTATATGATAGAATATGGAATTACGTCCTAAAGTACACCTCAACAAAATGATGTATCGGAAAGGAGAAACAGAACCCTGTTGGACATGATTCAGTCTATGATGAGCTATGCTCAACTTTTTGACTCGTTTTGGGGATATGTAGTAAAGACTACTGTTTATATTTTGAACAACGTTCCATCAAAGAGTGTTTGTGAAACACCTTTTAAGTTATGGAGAGATCATAAAGGTAGTTTATGCCATTTCAAAATTTAGGGATGTCCAACTCATGTGCTAATGGAAAACCCCAAAATTTTGGAACCTCGTTCAAAAGTATGCCTATTTGTAGGCTACCTAGAGGAAATGGGAGATGGGTACTTCTTTGATCCAAGTGAAAATAAAGTGTTTGTATCAAAAAACCTTACCTTCTTGAAAGAAGACGACATTAGGGATCATAAACCACGAAGCAAAATTGTTTTAAGTGAAATTTATAATGAATCTACTGAGACTTCAACAAGAGTTATTGAAAGGGCTAATACATCAACAAGAGTTGTTGATATCGGTTCATCTAGTCATTCACTTCCATTTCAAGAGTTGAGATTGCCTCGATGTAATGGGAGGGTTATGAACCCACCTATACGCTACATGGATTTAACAAAAGCCCAAGACATCATAGCTGGTGATAGTGTTGAGGATCCATTGTCTTATAAACAAGCAATGGAAGATGTTGACAAGGATGAATGAATTAAAGCCATGAATCAAGAAATGGAGTCTATGTACTTCAATTCTTTCTGGGAGCTTGTAGATTAATCTAATGGGGTAAAACCTATTGGTTGTAAATGGATCTACAAGGGAAAAAGAGGTGTAGATGGAAAGGTATAGACCTTCAAAGCTAGACTTGTGGCAAAGGGTTATACCCAAATTGAGAGAGTGGACTATGAAGAAACTTTCTCACCTATTGTCATGTTAAAATCTATTAGAATTCTCTTTTCCATAGCCACATATTATGACTACGAAATATGGAAAATGGATGTCAAGACTGCCTTTTTGAATGACAATCTTGAAGAGACTATCTTTCTGAATCAATCAGAAGGATTCATTGAGCATGTCCATTTATGGACTAAAACAAGCATCTCGATCTTGGAATATAAGATTCAATACTGTAATCATATCTTATGGCTTTGATCAGAATGTTGATGAGCCTTGTGTTTACAAAAAAACCATCAACAGCTTAGTAGCTTTCCTTGTGCTGTATATGGATGATATCCTACTCATTGGGAATGATTTAGGCTTTTTTACTGATATAAAGAAATGGCTAGCCGCCCAATTCCAAATGAAAGATTTGGGGAGGCGCAATTTATTCTAGGGATCTAGATCATCTGGGATCATAAGAACAAAAGGTTGGCCTTGTCTCAAGTATCGTATATTGACAAAATGCTTGTCAGGTATTCAATGCATAATTCCAAGAAGGGTTTATTACCTTTTAGGTATGGAATTGTATTGTCTAAGGAATAGTGTCCTAAGATTCCTTGGTTGAGGCAATGAGACAGATTCCCTATGCATCGGCTGTTGGTAGCCTTATGTATGCAATATTATGTACTAGACTTGGCATTTGCTATGCAGTACGGATTATTAGTCGATATCAATCCAATCCAGGATCATATCACTGGTCAGTAGTAAAAACATTCCTCAAGTACCTATGAAGAACGAGGAACTATATGCTTGTGTATGGAGATAAGGATTTGATCCTTACAGGATACAGTACTCTGATTTTCAAACTAATTAGGATTCATGGAAATCCACATCAGGATCATTGTTTACTCTGAATAGAGGAGTTATAGTATGGCGAAGCATCAAATAAGGATGCATTGCAGACTCCACTATGGAAGTCGAATACGTAGTTGCTTGTGAAGCTTCTAAAGAGATTGTTTGGCTTAAGAAGTTCCTTGTTGATTTGGAAGTTATTCCAAATATGTCTTTGCCCATCACATTTTATTGTGATAATAGTGATGTTGTGGCAAATTCTAAGGAACCTAGGAGTCATCGAAGAGGCAAACACATAAAGCGAAAATATCACTTGATTCAGAAGATTGTGAATCGAGGTAACGTGATTGTCATAAAGATTGCTTCAGAGTACAACATTGATGATCTGTTTACAAAGGCTCTCACAGCTAAAGTGTTTGTAGGTCATCTAGAAAGACCGTGTCTACGGGACAAGCGATATACTATCTAGGGCATGTGGGAGATATTACTAAGGTATAGTGTATGCCCTAGTTTATTGAATTTTGTACATTATTTATATTGTATATTTGATTCCCTAAGCTTTAGAACAAGTGGGAGATTGTTGATATTGGTGTCCTAAATCTCTCTTATATTCTCATAGTTTGTAAACATTGTATAAACAAATTATTATTAATAAAATAATTGTTATTTTATGAGCATTTACTCAATCCAATAAATTAAGATCCTAGTTTATTTTATGTAATTTAAACATGTATGTAGAGACATACAAGTGGATCATGTTTAAATAATAACCTAAACGGTCTATAATAGATGTATAAAGTTGGGTACCTTATCTTAGTGACACTACGGATACGACCCGCTTGTAGATGTTACAAGTGTTGTAAAGTGCTACAAATGATCTGATCCAGATCATTCATATGGAGATGTGTGAGCGGGGGTATCCTATACAAAGAGTTTGTATAAGTCCAGACCACGAAATGACTAGTCTCATTATATAACACCGTTAATAGTAGAGACTCACATTTCATCAGGATGACCATAGGTGACATGACTTGAATCCTGAGTGAGTTATGAACTCCTACCTATGAAGGTAGTTCTTTGATTTTCATGTGTGACAGTGACCAAATCGCGACTCAATAAGCCTTCAATTTTGAGGACTCGTCTAATTGGAGAGTTGGGAACATAGTTACATAAGACAAAATTTACTCATTCCCTAATGTCGGGGTTTGTAGATAAATTACTCATTTAAGGGCTGATTTCAAGCCTTGAACAATGTGGCCACACCTTCTCTTGGCCTAACAGGGATTTGGTCATAGTTGGACTATGACTTATTGCTTATTAGATGGACCAGTGGTACTTAAGGAGTTAGATCTAACTACAGGGGCAAAACGATAATTTTGGACCAATTGTACTTATGAACAATTTGTGAAGGGTCATCGTGCTGTTGACTGGTTATATCAAATGGACACAAAAATATATCTGGAGTGCGAAGAGTGCAGCTGTGGGTCTTTAGTGGAGTGACTGGCAGTTAATGGGTGTTGGGTAATTTAATTAAAGAGTTTAATTAATTATCCAAGTACCATTTGAACTTCAAATTATAGGTTCATAAGGTCCCCTCTGTAGCTCAACTAGGATTAATGAGAATTAATTTTGGATTAATTTGAATTCTTCAAATTTATTTAGTGAATTAATTATATCTGATATAATTAATATAATGTATTTGATACATTATAACATAAAGGTTACTTCGAGAGGAATTAAATATTTGAATATGATTCAAATACTAATTATATGAATGAATTTCATGTAATTAAATTTAATATAAATATGATTTATGTTAAATATCATGCATTGCTGAGAGAAAATAAAACTATAGGTTATGAGTTATATTTGATATAACATATAGTGTGTATGTGTGTGTGTGTATATATATATAATTGTTAATTAAATTACATCAATTTTAATTTTAATTTAATTAAAGTAAGGGAGTTATAACTCTCTTCCCGTAATTCTCTCTCAACTAGAACGTGAGAGAGGGCTCAATTTTTGACTGATCATCTTCTTCATCTTCTCTCTAAGAGTCAGTAGAAGATCTCTGGAAAAATTCCAAGAACAAAGAAGAAAAATTAATCTTTTTCCTCATTTTAAATCTTTCACTCTCTTCCAAACTTATAGAGCCCACAACTCCTGGATTCTCATTCACAAGAGAATACAAAGGCTGACCATTTGGTGGTGGCCATTTATATTTGCTGGAAGTTTTTTTTTTTTTTTTTTGGAAATCGAGATCCAAAACGAAGGATTCGTGATTTGGATCGAGGGAATATGCAAAGAATTTTTTGGCTACAAGGGTAAGTCTTTTTGTACCCTAATTCTTCTTGTTGGGGTTGATGCCTAAATCTCGTTGGATCCTATAGTTTGTAAACCTTGTATGAACAAACATTTCAGTGATTAATAATATTTGATATTCTATTCACTTTGTCTAAGAAATATATGATATTTTAGTTGCATTAACCACAAACCAATAAACTAACATCCAAGGTTATCGTTGTAACTTAAACATGTATGTGAAGACATACAAGTAGATCATGTTTGAGTGACAACCTAAATGGTATGTAGTATATGGATAAAGCTAGGTACTTCATTCTGGTGACACTATGAGTATGGCCCACTTTGTAGGTGTTACAAATGTTGTAAAGTGCTACAAATGATCTGATCTTGATCATTCATGTATTAGACATGCGAACGGGGATATTCTACATAAAGGAGTTTGTATAAAATCGGACCACGAAATGTTTAGTCTTGATATATAACACTGTTTATAATTGAGACTTTCATTTCACTAGGATGACCATAGGTAACATGATGTTAATCCTAAATGAGTTGTGAATTCTTGCCTATGAGGGTGGTCCTTTGATTTGCATGGGTGAGAGTGACCAGATTGCCGACTCAACAAGCCTACCATTTTGGGGATTTGTCTGATTGGGGAGCTGGGAACTCAGCTACATAAGATGGAATTCACTCCTTCCCTGAAGTATGGGTAAATAGATAAATTGCTCCCTTAAAAGCTGATTCCAGGTCTTGAATAATGTGGCGCCACACCTTCTCTTGGCCCGAGAGGGGTTTAATCATAGTGGGACTATGATTTATTGTTCATTAGAGGAATCAGTGGTACTTAAGGAGTTAAATGTAACTACAGGGATAAAACGATAATTTGGCTTAGTTGTACTTACAAGCGATTTGTGAAGGGTCATATACTGTTGATTGGTTATATCCAATGGACACATAAATATATCTGTAGTGCGAAGAGTCCAACTGTCGGTCTTTAGTTGAGTGTCCGACAGTTAACGATGGTGATCAGTTATTCGTATACAGTTGGAGTTTTAAGCTACAGGTCCATAAGGTCTCCTTAGTAGCTCAATGGATTTAAGTTGAGAATCAGTCTTTTGGGTTAATTTGAAAATTTCAAATTAATAAGAGAGAATTTAATTATATATGATATAATTAAAGTAATTCAATTATATATGATATAATTGATATAATGTATATGATACATGATGAGAGGAAAATGGATAATAAACATGCATGCATCTTATGTTACTCACTATACTCGCGCAACGCACACCTCTCGGTGGTTTGTTACATGCTTCATATGCCTATGCTGAATGATTGAGTATGCAATACTCTTGCAATCTTACTTAGTTCATTGCAATGAAAGTAAGGGATGATAAAGAAAAAGTTAATGAAGATGGAGTCGAAGGAAATAAAGAGTTACATTGATTACAAAATGTATTAATGTCTTAAGCCAAAATGTAATACAATACAGAGATAGAAGAGAGATGGAGGGCTAGATGTAGGCAATCTCTTGCTTCCATCAGATGTGTGTCAAGGCTGTCGGTGGTGCCATGGAAAGGCGGTGGAGTAGTCTCTCTCGAGATCTATCTCCGGAAAAGCTCCGATCGTCACTCAGAATGGGTGAAGGAATGAAGAACTCTCAAAGAATGTCTTCTCATACTCTCATTTGTGATCACAAGGATCTGCCATAATGCAGAAGCTCGAATACTTTGAATTTGGGCTATAAGACTCCATTTATAGAGCTCAATTGCCGATGACATTAATGGTCCCACTCTGAATCTCTGCCACTAACGGCGTTATGGTCCTGCTTTAAACCTCTGCCGTTAAAGTCGCGGTAGGTGAAATGTCAACATTATCTTTTCGGTACTCCCAAGGTATGCGTTCGTGCTCGTTTTTGCCGAAGTACCGTCGCATTCCACCAACCTTACGATCACCCATCTATCATGGTTATTACTTTTTAGCCGCAACATCCATGTGATGAACGTATACGATCACCCGTGCGATGGCCTGGGATTCACCGCATGCAATCGATTCCTGCGATAGCTACAAAAGTAGACATTTCGATGTAGAATAACGCATAATATTGGGTTAGCGGAGATTTCCTATGTTGATCAATGCAAGCTCACTTTTCACATGAATTCTTAGTATAATCACTGCATATTCTATTTGTTAGCCCTCATAATTCTAAATAAGAGGCTACAATAACTTGTATTTCCACTAGTTATCACACCTCCAAACTTAGAATCATGCTTGTCCTCAAGCATGCCTTATACTTAGGAAATTCAAAATTCATCCTCTAGATTTTCCTTTGCGATGGCCAACTTTTCAAAATATAATTCACCCATACCTCTAACCTTGGCAGCAACACTCTCCTCAACTTTGGCTACTTCTTCAAAGAGATCTTTTTCAGATCTGGCAAACCTCTGCTAAAAATTTTTTTACTCATTTCAAGCGACTTTGCTTTTAGCCTTTTACAATGCGTTCATTTAAAACAATTCAAAGCTTTGCGATATGTTATTGAAGCGAGGCGCTGAACCTGGTTACGCTCTTCATTTTGGTTTGCCCCCACGGGTGTCATGCGAACATCCAACTTCTATTGCGTGCCATATTCAACTCAACTCTTGCCTTAGCTTAATTTGGGCTTGCGTTAGACAGAAGATTGTCCTTATGCATTGATCTTGGCTACTTACTTTCGTTTTGGCTTACCTGCACGGGTGTCATGCGAAATATCCAACTATGGGTAAGTGCTTTTCACAACGTTAACTCTTATCAGCTTGGTTTCCTCTTTGCGCTGACAGTGGAGTTTTTATGATAAATTTTTTTTTTCGACATCGCAATGTGATGGACGCATTTTCCCGGACCACTACCACCCTCAAGCTTAGAAAGTGGCAGCACTCTTGTCGAAAAGCTAAAAACAAACTCATCAGGAATGTGGTAACAAATTTTTTAGCAGAGGTTTACACATGATAAAACTTAGATTGTCAAACTTTGAAGAAGCTATTGAAGTGAGGTGAGCCTTGCGATGTTTAGTTAGCGAATGTAGTGAATTATAAGTATCATCATGGATGCTAATTTATCAATGCAAAGGTAGGAAAGTTGACAAAAGATAATTTCAGAAGGATAATGCATAAAAGATAACAAGAAAAGAACCTTCGAGTAGAATAACACTTGCAACCATACTTTAGAATTCATGCGGTCATAGCCATGCGTTAAATGATGGAAAGGATTCTTCCGTTGAAGCTGTACAACGAGGAGAATTATTATCGCACCTACAAGAAGTGAATACACACCACATCCAAGAAAGAAGCCACAAATCCAAAATAACAATAATCAAATAAATAAACTAAACTAGGAAAGCAAGGTAAAGATAGAGTAGAAGACATCCCTGGAGAAATTGGAGTGAAGCCACCACAAGGAGTCTTCCATGCAGAAGATTGATCTCAACTGCTTAGGTCAAGAGACTCGTCCTGACCATTGGAACTTCCAACAACTGTTGGTCGGTTGACACGCGCTTATAATTGCTTTCAGCTCATGTGACAGATAGCCTTTCTATCTCGGGGTCAATACTAGCTTTCGGCACATCACCTACACTTCAAATATTGTTTGCAACTTGGTCGCACAAGCTACAATACGCCCAAGACTAAAAGAGTGTCTACGAAAACACAAAACTTAACAAACTATTAGCTGCCAAGTCCCCGGCAACAGCACCAAAAACTTGATGGGAGTAAAATGGAGAATAAAAATGCGTGCATCTTATGACATGCATTAATCTCCATGCATCGATGGTCATACGTTGAACTGAAGAATATGTGCTAATCATGTATGCGATGATCATTTGTTCCTATCACAAGTTTTCTTGCTCTCTTGCTCAGTATAATGAGATCGCAAGTTTCTCGAGGTGATTCGAGGTCGAACTCAGGGACTTCTAACTAAATGTTGCAAAGTAATGTGTTTGCGGCGATGAATAAAAGAATAATAAAGTTAAAGAACTATGTGCTACTCCTACTCCTAACTAAACAGATTAAGTAATGGAAGTATGACTATGAGAGTTGGTAGAGACGCGGCAACTGTTAATGCGTAATAAGATGCATGGAAAATTAGGTAAAATAGTGGAGGGGATAAATTCACCGCATCAGTAAGCTTGATTGCAAGGGTAATCCCAGCCAGCACACGTTATGCGATCACGCTATACACAAATATATGCATGTGACACATATGCGAAAATGTCGATTGAACTTATGTCTAAGTCTCTATTCTTGCTTATGCGATCTAACACATATAAGACAAGGTGACCGCATACCACCATATCCTATTTCTAGGGCGCATGCGATGTGTAAATGGCAGCTAGAACTTATTCCTAAGTTTCTACTCTTACTTATGCAATCCAATCTGACTCTTCCAAGCCTAGATTTGGTCTTTAGACTACTCTTCCAACTATGTTCAAATGATGAATGATGCACTCATAAGACAAGATGCTCACATAAAGCATGGTTGAACATAAGATTATTCCTATCTCTAAGAACACTACTTACTTTCCTTAGTGAGTTCCAGTACTTACCCTTTCGGACAGTTAGTCGCCGCTGATCAACTCATAGACAAGCGTTGCTACAACTTCACACTAAGCAAAGAGGATTTACTCATTATACTTGCGCAACGCACACCTCTCGGTGGTTTGCTACATGCTTCATAGGTCTATGTTGCATGATTGAGTATGCGATACTCTTGCAATCTTACTTAGTTCATTGCAATGAAAGTAAGGGATGATAAAGAAGAAGTTAATAAAGATTGAGTCGAAGGAAATAAAGAGATGCATTGATTACAAAATGTATTAATGTCTTAAGCCAAAATGTAATACAATGCAGAGATAGAAGAGAGATGGAGGGTAGATGTAGGCAATCTCTTGCTTCCATCAGATGTGTGTCAAGGCTGCCAATGGTGTCATGGAAGGGCGGTGGAGTAGTCTCTTTTGAGATTTATCTCCAGCAAAGCTTCAGTCTCGGAATGGGGGAAGGAATGAAGAACTCTCAAAGAATGTCTTCTTATGCTCTCATCTGTGATCACAAGGATCTACCTTAGGGCAGAAGCTCGGATACTTTAAATTTGGGTTCTAAAGCTCTATTTATAGAGCTCAATCACCGACAACATTAATGGTCCCGCTCTGAATCTCTGCCACTGACGCCGTTATGGTCCTGCTCTAAACCTCTGCCACTAACGGCGTGGTAGGTGAAATGTCAACTTCATCTTTTCGGTACTCCCAAGGTATACGTTCATGCTCGTTTTTGCCGAAGTACCGTCGCATTCCACCAACCTTGCGATCAACTTTCTATCATGGTTATTACTTGTAGCCACGATACGATGAACGTACGCGATCACCGTTGCGATGGTCTGGGATTCACCGCACATGATTGATTCCTGCGATAGCTACAAAAATAGACATTTCGACGCAGAATAACGCATATTATTGGGTTAGTAGAGATTTCCTATGCTGATCGACACAAACTCACTTTTCACATGAAGTCTTAGTATAATCACCACATATTCTACATATTAGCCCTCATAATTCTAAATAAGAGGCTACAATAACTTGTATTTCTACCAATTATCAATGCATTATAGAAATTGGAGGAACAAATATTTGAATATGATTCAAATGTATTTTCTATGAATAAGATTCATAGTTGTCAAATTTAATATAAATATGATCTATATTAAATGCCATAAAATAGAGAAAAAGAACTATGGTTTATATATTGTATATGATGCAATATATTTTATATTGTAGGTGTTACAAATGTTGTAAAGTGCTACACATGATTTGATCTTGATCATTCATGTATTAGACATGTGAGCGGGAATATTCTATACAAAGAAGTTTGTATAAGATCAGACCACGAAATGTTTAGTCTCGATATATAACATCGTTCATAATTGAGACTTTCATTTCACTAGGATGACCATAGGTAATATGACCTTAATCCTGAGTGAGTTGTGTACTCCTGCCTATGAAGACAGTTCTTTGATTTGCATGGGTGAGAGTGGCCAGATCACCGACTCAACAAGCCTACCATTTTGGGGATTCATCTGAGGGGGAGCTGGGAACTCAGCTACACAAGATGGAATTCACTCTTTCCTGGAAGCAGGGGTAAGTAGATAAATTGCTCTCTTAAAGGCTGATTCTGAATCTTGAACAATATGATGCCACACCCTCTCTTTACTCGAGAGGGCTTTAGTCATAATAGGACTATGATCTATTGTTCATTAGAGAGATCGGTGGTACTTAAGGAATTCGATGTAACTATAGAGGCAAAATGGTATTTTGGCCCAATTGTACTTTCAAGCTATTTGTGAAGGATCATCGTATTGTTGATTGGTTATATCCAATGGACACAGAAATATATCTGTGGTGCGAAAAGTGCAACTATCGATCTTTAGTGTAGTGCTCGACAGTTAACGGATGGGGGATAATGTGCTTAAAGCGTTCAGTAAATTATTCACGTACCGTTGGAGCTTCAAGCTACAGGTCCATAAGGTCCCCTTGATAGCTCATTGGATTTAAGTTGAGAATAAGTTTTTGGGTTAATTTGACATGGTAAAATTAATAAGAGGGAATTTGATTATATATGATATAATTGATATAATGTATATGATACATTATAGTTTAATCGGAGGAACAAATATTTGATATGATTCAAATGTATATTCTATGAATAAGAATCATAGTTGTCAAATTTAATACAAATATGATTTATATTAAATGCCATAAAATAGAGAAAAAGAACTATGGTTTATATATTGTATATGATGCAATATTAAGACGATAGGTTATAAATATAATATGTAAGTTTGTTATCATATTTATTTATAATTACTAATTATTTGATAATTAAACCTTTTTTTCTCTAACCACACATAGTGGGAAGTTAATTGGTTTTATGGAAAAATGGGATAAATAAAAATATGATTTTTATTATTCTGTGTGAGAAGTTACATGATTTGAGTGACTACACGATATTCCTTGAGAGATTATATGATCGAGTAAGAAAGTGTATGTGATAGACTTAATCGCCTACACGATAGAACAAAACTCTATGCGATAATGTTAGTTCTTCCTCGATCGTCTTCCTCTTTCAAATTCAAAACTCCCCTCTAACCAAAATTAGCCAAAGCCCACCCCTTCTAGATTCTCACACCGAGAATACCAAGGTCATTAAGTGGTAGTGTCCTTCTTTGGTTTGAGTTGCATTGCTGCTTGTTCGAGGAGAGCTCGTGACTTGTTTGACGCATTCATGAATGAGTTCGTTCGAGGGATTAACAAGAAGAAGGGTTATTCGAAGATATAGTCTCTTGAACCTTTTTTTATTGTTAGAAAGCATGCTATAATTTATCTTTTAAGCATAATCGGTATTATTGACTGTAAATGTTTGCGTTCAATTCAAATGGGATTTGGACGATCCGCTTCCGTTCAAATGTTCTTTGTAAAAAGAGTTCCTTCACTTTTGTGAATTAACATGCAGTAAATTAAATCTATATAATGCATAATTTTATTCCGTGACTGTAATTTGCGTTCTGTGTAAAACTAAAATTGGGATCGATCCCCATGTTTCTGCTCAGGGTCGTCACAGGTTCTGTCAGTTATATAATGAGACTAGTCATTTCGTGGTCTGATATTATACAAACTCCTTTGTATAAAATATCTCCACTCACATCTCTCTACATCAATGATTAAGATCAGATTATTCATAGCACTTTACAACAATTGTAACATCTAATGAGCGGGCCATATTTTTAATGTTACTAAGATAAAGTTATAAGGTACCCAACCTTATCCATTTACTACAGACTATTTAGGTTATCATGTAAACATGATCCACCTGTATGTCTCTACATACATGATTAAGCTACAGATTATAACCTTGGATGTTGATATTGGATTGTGGGTTAATGATACTAAATATTGAAAAAACATCTCATATTTTATTAAATAAATAAAATGTTTGTATATTACAATTACAAACTACATGACCCACGAGATTTAGGTTATCAACCCCAACAGAGGCAACATTTGCCTCTCCCTTCTATTCCTTCACTTTCATCAAGGACTGTAAAATCTGTAGCTCATTGAGGAAGGTGTTCAGGTTGTAGTTAGTACTGTTCATAACAACATTGCTACGGAACAGTAATAAACTTTCAGGTAAAGTTTTCAAGATGAATTTAACCTAACTAGCATCATTGTTGACAGACCCATTCATCTCCGCCAAGTTAAAGTAAACCATAATGTTGAGAACGTGTTCTTGAAAAGATGCTCTTTCTTGCATATAAGCATTGAAGATGTATCTAAGAGCGTCATGCCTGGGCTAAGCAGACGGTTGTCTGATCATTCTGCCCAAGGACTCCATGATCTCACGGACAGTGATCATGGACTTATGCTTCTTGCCCAAGACTTCAGAAAAGTTTGCCAAGATATATGCTTGGGCCTTTTCATTTTCCCGTACCCAACACTTGTATGCTTCTTGAACGTTTCGAGCGATATTTTGAGCTGAGATTGGAGGAAACTCCTCCACTAGGACAAATCTCAGGTCATCGATAATTAGAACTGTGTTAATCGTGTTTTTACAGGTGATGTAATTATCGTTTGTTAACTTATCAGCGACGAGCATGTTTAATGTAACAGAAGTCATTTGTAAATTTTGCTAAAACATATAATTTATTTATATTAGTATTCAAGCATTACCCAATGAAAAACCAATCAAAATTAGCAAAATAATTTCATGCACCCTATTTGACATATATTTTGCAATGTTGTTTCATTGAGGTAGGGCAAAAGTCACCATCAAGTGATCAGGTACCCCTCACTGAAATGAGACTATCTCAACCAATATACAAAAAAACTTCTTGTTCCTGTAAATATCAGTCACCATTATTCAGTCCAGAAATTGTTAGTTACTTAACATTTACTTATAAGTGTAATTCCTCATTTTAGATTCTAGAGTTACACCCCAATGAGCCAACCGTAATAAAAAAACTGATTGGGACAAAAACTAAAGCAATCCTATTGATTTTTGGAGTTTGAGTAAAGAGTCATGCAAATGTCATCCCTAGGGGGACACAAGCAAAGGTGCCTCGAGGTTGAGCATAAAAATTTACTACAAACTAATGAGAGAGATTGAGGGATGTGTTGACACATGTCTCGCTTTCGCTTACTATAAACACTCTCTCCATTCATCTTGGTATTACCTATACAAACACCACCCATAGGGGGACACAAGCAAATATGCCTCGAGACCGAGTATAGATCTCACAGTGTGAACTATGAGGGAGAAACGTGAAAAGAAAAAAATGAAGTATCATATATCCCATTTTCCTCCCACTAAGTATTTTACCTAGGGTTAATTAACTTAGAAAAATACGACTAATTATTTTACTAAGTGATTGTTTAAATTTACCCAAAAGTAACACTTACTTCAGATAGTTAAAAAACTTTGTTTAATGTTCATTAAACAATTTAATAAACTTTAATCAACAATTGCATGCTTGTAATAAATCTATTTAATTTTCCTTTCCAGGTAAGTTTCCAGGTAGGGGTGTTCCGTTTCCGACAACTTAAAGAAAAGGTCCCATATAGATATATTTGCTGAAAATTTAATCTTCTAATTAACACTAATTTAATCTTATTAAATTGATTAAAAGATTAAAATAATTTCTAATCTCATTAGAAATTTTGTGATCTTAGGTCTATGTGAATTATATTTTAAAACTACTTTTAAAAACGATTTAAACCTAAGTTTGCATGAAATTCTGAATTATTGGTTTTAATTTCTAATTTCATCTAATTATAAAATTATAAAATAAATGAAACAAACTAAAATCATACATTGCATTGAATGACATACTTAATAAAATTATACCATTTATAAAATTATCTAAAGTAATATCATGCTTCATGCAATTCCCATTTCATTACTTAACATACATAACATTTATATTTACTAAGATAATGAAGGAATTAATTGAAGGATCTCATATCTAAGAGTTCTATGAGAGCGTTCGGATCGCTCCGATCTCACAGTGACCGAAATACATCAATATAAATTCAACACATATAGTTATGCAAACAAATCTAATTATCGGCATGCTACGAACAATAAATTAACAAAGGGACAGAGTTCCATATCAATTGAAGACAATCTTCACACTTCGGAACTCCAACGCAGCGGACAACCTCCACGAGATCTACCAACGCCCAGTGGAAACGTCGACTACAGTAGCACGAACAACGCGAACTCACGACCGCAATGGGACGACGCCACCACTAAAGAGCCCCGGGTATTCTCAGAGCAAAAACCCAAAGGGTGAGCTTTGGTGAATTTGGTAGAGGAAGGAGGAAACACAAATCATGTAGGTGATAAGTAAGTGGGAGGGAAAACAACGCTATCGTATAGCAGAAGTACTTATTGTTTAGGAGGAGCTACACGATCGTGTAAGATTTACTGAACGATCGTTCAGGAAAAGGTACACAATCGTTTAGTAAAACCAGCAAACTATACGATTGTTTAGAGAAGCTATCCGATCGTATAGGCGACAGTGTGTGATCGTTTAGCACGAGGTAGATGATTGTTTAGGCGGAGAAAAGCTATCACATAGTCTCTCGATTTTCTTAAGCGATCGCTTAGAATTCTCCACGCGCGTTTCCTTTTCTTCTCTTTGGCGATTGAATGATAGGGTGATCAAAATGAAAACCTTTTTCATTTTAATTCATCGGTTACATTAACCAACGCTCCCCACTAACCCACGTCCGAACGTGAAATTTGGATTAATTATCATATAGTTAATCAACTAATTAATTAATAAATATAATCATATTATATTTTTATCCTATAGTTTGATATCACATATCTACTATAGTATTTTCTCCTCTACTTGATATAAATCATATTTATATCCAATTTCCTCCAAAATAATGTATCTTATACATTTAGCCAATTATATCATATATAATTAACCAGTCCAATTATATCATATATAATCAAACTTCCTCTTGTCAATTTGAACATTTCAAATTATCCCAAATATTGATTCTTGACTTTATCCAAGCTACCCAGGGGACCTAATGGACCTGTGGCTTGAAGCTCCAACGGTACGTAAATAGCTGACTAAACTCTTTAACCACGAGATCCACCATCTGCTAACTGTCAGGAATTCCACTAAAGACCAACAGCTGAAATCTTCTTATCACAGATATATTTCTGTGTCCATCGAATATAACCAATCATGAGACGATGACCCTTCACAGATGCTCGTAAGTACACTTGGGCCAAATTACCGTTTTGCCCTTATAGTTACATCTTACTCCTTAAGTACCACTGATTCCTTTAATGAACAATACAACATAGTCCAACTATGTGAACACCTTTCGGGCCAAGACAAGGTATGTGACGCCACATTATTAAAGCCCCAGAATCAGCCCTTAAGGGAGCTATTTATCTACTTACCCCTGCCTTGGGGAAGGAGTGAATTCCATCTTGTGTAGCTGAGTTCCCAGCTCCCAAATCAGAAGAATCCCCAAAATGGTAGGTTTGAATCGGCGACCTGGCCACTCACCCATACAAATCAAAGGACTGCCCTCAATTGTAGGAGTTTCCAACTCACTCAGGATTGAGGTCATGTTACCTATGGTCATCCTAGTGAAGTGAATTCTCCGTCATGAACGGTGTTATATAACGAGACGTTAACACTTCGTGGTCAGGTCTTATACAAACTCTTTGTATAGGACGCCCCCACTCGCATGTCCCCAACACGAATGATCAGAATCAGACCATCTGTTACAAGTCACAACACTTGTGACCATTCCACAAAGCGGGCTACATCCGTAGCGTTAAAAGGATAAGGTTTCCCTCCTTTATCCATATTTTACAAACCATTTTTATTCTCTCTCAAGACATGATCCACTTGTATGTCACCACATACATGCTTGAGTCACATACAGATAACCAGGGATTTTATGTTTATTGGTTTGTGGTAAAGCAAATAAAAAAAGTAACTGAGCAAAAATACAAGATGTGAAGTAAATATCATATATTAACAACACAAGCGTTCGTACAAACTATTTACAAACTACAAGACGCGAGACTTTAAGGCATCAACCCCAACAATCTTCCACTTGTCCTAAAGAAAAGTGCGGTGTACAAAAAACTAGTACAAAATAATAAACTAGGGCATAAAAGCCCAGTGCAAGAAAATCTTCCACTCGCCCTAGTCCAACCGCGGGTTATCTTGTAGGCCCATGCTCCGTAGGTGATCCTTAAACACTGTAGTCATGAGAGCCTTCATAAACAGGTCAGCATTATTAAAATGTCCTGGGTTAGACTGATCTGTCTCATCTCTTCAACCTTTTGAGACATCTTAGTACACATGTCCTTAGACAAAGTGACTCCATGCCTGAACAGCAATAGACCCCTCTTAGAGTCCTGCATCGAGTACTTGAGCAACAACTTGTCAATGTACAATGTCTAAGATGGTGCTAGCACTTTATTCTGACGATCCCGAAAGATCTGTATACCTAGAACAAACTAAGCCTCTCCCAAATCTTTCATTTGGAATTGGGTCGTTAGCCAGTGTTTAACTACAGTTGGTAGACCTACATCATTCCCAATGAGTAGGATATCGTTTACACACAACACGAAGAAGACTACTGAAGCGTTAATGATCTTCTTGTAAACACAAAGTTCATCAACATCACCATCCCAGTCAACATTCTCCATTGCTTCTTATAAGACAATGGATCCTCAACGTCACTATCTGCCACCATAGCAAGGATTTTCGTGAAACCCAGATAGCGAACGGGTGGGTTCGCAACCCTCCCACTACGTCGAGGTTCTCTCAACTCTTGAGGTGGAACCGACCTACTGGATGAACTCCCATCAACAACTTTTGTTGATGTAGCAGCTCTTCAACAACTCTTATTGAAGTTTTAGTAGTTTCATTGGAAAGCTCACGTAACACACTTTGCTTCATGGAATGTGCTTCCTTATATGATCCTCCTCCAGGAAAGTAGCATTTGTTGAAACACACCTTATTTTCTGTCGGATCATAAAAATAACCACCTCGTGTACCTTTGGTATGGCCTACAAAAAGGCATAACCTTGACTATGGTTCCACTTCTTGGGATTAGCCTCAAGCACATGTGCAGGGCAACCCCAAATGCGGAAGTGACGTAAACTAGCTTTTTGTCGATTCCACAACTCCAGAGGTGTTCTTGCAACACTCTTGAAGGGAACACTGTTGAGTATGTTTACTGCAGTCTCCATTGCGAAACCCTAAAACGAGTCCGGTAAGGAAGCGTAACTCATCATCGAGCGAACCATGTCTAACAAGGTCCTATTTCTCCTATCCGCTACACCATTCTGCTGAGGTGTACCCAGCACTGAGAGTTTGGAAACGATCCCATGTTCTATCAAATAGTCCTGGAATGCCGAGTCCAAAAACTCTCCACCTTGATTCGATCGAAGTGTTTTAATCCGTCTATCTAATGCATTTTCAACTTCAAAGGTCAGAATGTACTAACTCAAGAGGCGCCTTGGCTCTATAACCTTTTCCAGTAAAAGGTCGTTTAGTCATCTTACCCTCGAGGCAAGATTCGCACACTGGTAAAGAATTTTCTTCTAACTCACTTAGAAGTCCATTCTTCACCAATCTCTCAATCCTATTGAGATTGATGTGCAATAAACGTAGATGCCAAAGTTGGGCATTTTCTTTTGGAGAAATACGTCGACTGTTGATTGAGTTACGACAGTTCTGAACAATTAAGTATTATGGAGGGAATTAATGGCCAACGGCCTTAGCACATATAAATTCGATTCCAGATTTTCTTTGCAAATAAAAACACCATCTTTATGAATAAATGCTTTATTCACATTAAAAGAGATAGTATATTTACATTGCAATAAACACTTTACAGAAATAAGGTTCCTCTTTAGTTCAGGAACAATATATACATTATTTAAAGTAAGAAACCTATTCTGTAAAGCTAATTGGAGTCCTCCCACTGCCATAGTTGAGACAACGTGCCCGGTGCCTACTCGCATCGTCATCTCACCAGCCTCTAACTGTCGCCAAGATCTAAACCCCTGAAAAGAAGAACAAACATGATTAGTGGTGCTTGAATCAATTATCCAGGCAGAATCATCATTCTTTACTAAACAAGTGGTGCCTACTCGCATCGTCATCTCACCAGCCTCTAACTGTCGCCAAGATCTAAACCCCTGAAAAGAAGAACAAACATGATTAGTGGTGCTTGAATCAATTATCCAGGCAGAATCATCATTCTTTACTAAACAAGTGACAAACACAAGTAAATCACATTTACCTTTATCCGCTTTGGCCTTAGTTTTGGCTACTTTCTTCTCTTTCAGATACCGAAGACAGTTCCTCTTCCAGTGTCCATCTTGGTTGTAGTGGAAACACTTTCCCTTAGCAACCTGTGGACACCTACTTGGGGCGACAGGTGGTGGGTTAACAGGTGCCTTCCCGTTTTCCTTACCACCCTTCTTCTTCTTCCTCTTTGCAGAGTTAGAAGTAGAAGGTGCAGACTTCGTTCCTGAGGTTGAACCTCTATGGAACGTCCTAGAGGATGAAGCAACATTTGCCTCACTCTTCTGCCTCTCTTTACTTTTCAGTAAAGATTGGTATGTCTGCAACTCGTTGAGGAAAGTTGTAAGGTTATACTTCACATTGTTAAGAATCACATTACTAACAAAGTGCAGGAAGCTCTCCGGCAAAGAATGCAGGATTATGCTAACCTAGCTATCCTCATCGATGGTAGACCCATTCAACTCCGCTACATTAAAGTGGACCATCATGTTTAGCAAATGTTCACGAACAGAGGTGTCTTCTTCCATTTTTTAGTTGAATATGTATTTAAGAGCCTCATGCATAAGCTGTTCAGACAATTGTCCAAAAATCCCCCGCAAGGACTCCATGATCTCACACGCTGAGACCATAGGCTCATGTTTCTTGGCCAAGACTTCATAAATACTTGCCAAGATGTAGGCTCAGACCTTCTCATTCGCTCTTGTCCATCGCTCGTATGCCTCCCGAACACTTCGAGGAGCATTCAGAGTTGGAATAGAAGGACAAGCCTCCGTGAGAGCGAATATGAGATCCTCAATGATCAGGATCGTCATGATCATGTGTTTCCATGTTATGAAATTGTTTCCATGTTGTGAAATTATAGCCAATAAATTTTTCAGCATTTAGCAATGCTAACGTGGTTATTGCCATTTTGAAAATGTTTCTGAAAATACGAACAAAACTTTATTAGAATTTGCTAAACCACTTTTAAACCAATCAGTTTTGCAAAACAGTTTCAAGTACCCTAAGTTATAGACTTCTATTTTGCAATGATGCCCCAGTGAGGCAGGACAAATGCCACCGGTGGGGTGATCAGTTGCCTCTTCGCTGGGATGAGACATTCTCAACCATTAGGCAGAACCAACTCTTGAAATGAACTTAACAGCCACCATTTTTGGTCCAGAATCATTAACCTTTAACTATTCCACGTAAGTGTAACCCCTCGCTTTCAGTGCCAAAGTCCCGCCCTAATGAGCCCACCGCAGGGAAGAAGCAAATTAGGATGAGAGACTAAGTTACCTTATCTTTTTACAGGAGATCAAATAAAGAAACGCGCAAAACTGCCATCCTTTAGGGGGACACTCCCAGGGTGCCTCGAGGCGATGAGTAGTAACTTTATTCAACCTAACGAGGGAGACCGAGGGATATGTTGTCGCACTTCCTGCTCCCACTTACTATGAACACTCTCTCCATCCACCTTGATATTGACCTACCCATACACCATTCATTGGGGGCACACATAAATGCCGTGAGGCCGAAGGTAGGTCTCACGATGTGGACTATTTAGGAGAAATTGAAAAGTTTAAGTGAAGCATCTTATGCCCCAATTACCTCCTATTGAATGTTCTACCTAGGGGTTCATTAACCTAGAAAATCTAGCTACTGATTTTAGTCTAAGTCGTCTTTTTAAACTCTGCTCACAAACAATGTTTGTCTATGAAATATGAACAAGTTCAAGTAGTCACATTTAAACACTTTAATGGACTATCCATAACTTGCATGCATGCATCAAATCTATCTAATTCACCTTTCTAGGTAAGTTCCTAGGTAGGGGTGTTACGTTTCCGTCAATTTAAATACCCCAGTCTAGATAGAACCCTCCTTAGATAAAAGGTCCCTTATAGATAGATTTGCTACACTTTAATGTTTTATTAGCCAATTTAATCTTATTAAACTGATTAAAAGATTGAAGCTTTAGGGTTTCTAATCGTATTAGAACCGTGATCTTAGGTTTAAGTGCTTCAAGTTTTAAACATTTTAAAACCATGAATTAAACCTATGTGAGCATGCAAGTCTTTCTTATGTCTTTTAGTTCTAATTTCTCTTTAACTTTTAAAAAGAAACAACTAAAGGCATTGCGCACAACGAGGCGTTTATAACATGTATAAAGTAACCTATGTATCATGCTTCATGCAATGTCCGGTCATTACTATATATAACTTTTATATAATGCGTAACAACCAAGAACACATGCTATCATACAACCTTATACTATAACATTTATAATATAAAGATGATGCATGTCATGCTTTTTATGCATGCATAAATATAACTCTTATATTATATGATGCATGAGCATGCTCTTACATAATTGAATCATGCTTCTCTAAATTATAACAATTACAATAAAGAGATGATGCATGACCATTGCATAACCTAAGGTGAGATTTACTATATGTGCATACCATATGACATATAAAAAGCATACATCACATGTAATAAATAAAGGAATAATGGACCAGGATGAGCCTTTACAAAAATCGGAATGAAAAACCCTATCTATTAAATTTTTCATCGAGCAAACCGGTTCACAGGCGAACCGGGTCTTGAACCGTCAGGAGGTCTTCATCGTGTAGCAAACTTCAGTAGGTAGACAATCGTTCAACGCGCACTAGACGATAGAAGCAATATTAAATGATTGCGTAGATGACGACGAGGCTACGAAACCTGATCGTCCATGTGATCATGTAGCACGACGACAGGTAAACGATTTACCTTGCGTTACTAAACGATCGTTTAGTCAGTTACTAAGCGATGAAGCTTGCTGACCTAAACGATCATCTAGCATGCGCTCTATAAATGATACGTGAGCATCTCATCGTCTACACGATGCGTGCAACGCGGTAAATGATTTACCTTGCGATACTAAGCGATCGTTTAGTCAGTTACTAAGCGATGAAGCTTGCTGACCTAAACGATCGTCTAGTGCACGCGCGCATGAAACGATACTCAGCGATCGCGTACCCGATCGTCAAAACGATACGATAAACTCTTGATCACATGCCCCATCATTTAACCGAGGCATTCAACAACGATCGCGCACTCCTTTATCTTTGCGATGCGATCAACAACGATCGTGTAGAACATCTTTTATATGATGCAAACCCTAGATTGCCTCCTTCTTCGAAGAACTGCAACATTTTCCCAGATCGCGTACCACTCATATGCAATGCTTGCATATATCTGCTTCTTCGACGAATGACTCAAAACTTCAAACAAACTTTGAACACAGACTCGATAACGATTATTAATGTCCAAAAACGTAAGGGCCTTTACAAACAATAGCAAATGTAAAAGGATCCAAATCAAATCGAGACTAATCATCCCGAAAGCATCCATTAATCCCGCACATCCACAGCAGATTTAACAATTAAACAGAGTAGAAATGCATCCACCATGAATATAAATCTCATTTCGTTGCAACAAATGAAATCAGAGTATCAGAACCTTGCTTTGATACCAATTGAAGAATCTCATATCTAAGAGTTCCATGAGCGTGTTCGGATCGCTCCGATCTCACAGTCACCGAAATACATCAATATACATTCAACACATACAGTTATGCAAACAAATCTAATTATCGACATGCTACGAACAACAAATTAACAAAGGGACAGAGTTTCATACCAGTTGAAGACAATCTTCACACTTCGGAACTCCAACGCAGCAGATAACCTACACGAGATCTACCAACGCCCAGTGGAAACATCGACTGCAGCAGCACGAACAACATGCACTCACAACTGCAATGGGACGACGCACCACTAAAGAGCCCCGGGTATTCTCAGAGTGAAAACCCAAAGAGTGGGCTTTGGTGAATTTAGTAGAGGAAGGAGGAAACACAAATCGTGTAGGCGATAAGTAAGTGGAAGGGAAAACAATGCTATCGTTAGCAGAAGTGCTTATTGTTTAGGAGGAGCTACATGATCGTGTAAGATTTATTGAACGATCGTTTAGGAAAAGGTACACGATCGTTTAGTAAAACCAGCACTATACGATTATTTAGAGAAGCTATTCGATCGTATAGGCGACAGTGTGTGATCGTTTAGCGCGAGGTGGACGATCGTTTAGGCGGAGAAGAGCTATTGCATAGTCTCTCGATTTTCTTAAGCAATCGCTTAGAATTCTCCAATGTGCACTTCCTTTTCTTCTCTTCGGGGGATTGAACGACGGGGTGATCAAAATGAAAACCTTTTTCATTTTAATTCATCGGTTACATTAACCGACGCTCCCCATTAACCCACGTCCGAATGTGAAATTTGGATTAATTATCATATAGTTAATCAACTAATTAATTAATTAATATAATCATATTATATTTTTATCCTATAGTTTGATAACACATATCTACTATAGTATTTTCTCCTCTACTTGATATAAATCATATTTATATCTAATTTCCTCCAAAATAATGTATCTCATACATTTAGCCAATTATATCATATATAGTTAACTAGTCCAATTATATCATATATAATCGAACTTTCTCTTGTCAATTTGAATATTTCAAATTATCCCAAATATTGATTCTCGACTTTATCCAAGCTACCCAGGGACTTAATGGACCTGTGGCTCGAAGCTCCAATGGTACGTAAATAGCTGACTAAACTCTTTAGCCACGAGATCCACCATTCGTTAATTGTCAGGCATTCCACTAAAAACCAACATCTGAACTATTCTTACCACAGATATATTTCTGTGTCCATCGGATATAACCAATCATGAGTACGATGACCCTTCATAGATGCTCGTAAGTATAGTTGGGCCAAATTACCATTATGCCTCTGTAGTTACATCTCACTCCTTAAGTACCACTGATTCCTCTAATGAACAATACAACATAGTCCAACTGTGTGTGAACACCTTTTGGGCCAAGAGAAGGTGTGTGGCGCCACATCGTTCAAGCCCCAGAATCAGCCCTTAAGGGAGCTATTTATCTACTTACCCCTGTCTCGGGGAAGGAGTGAATTCTATCTTGTGTAGCTGAGTTCTCAGCTCTCAAATTAGACGAATCCCCAAAATAGTAGGTTTGAATCGGCGACCTAGCCACTCGCACCCATACAAATCAAAGGACCACCCTCAATGGCAGGAGTACTCAACTCACTCAGAATTGGCGTCATGTTACCTATGGTCATCCTAGTGAAGTGAAGTCTCCGTCATGAACAGTGTTATATAACGAGACGTTAACACTTCGTAGTCAGGTCTTATAAAAACTCTTTGTATAGGACGCCCTGCTCACATGTCCCCAACACGAATGATCAGGATCAGACCATCTGTGATAAGTCACAACACTTGTGACCATTCCACAAAGCGGGCCGCATCCATAGCATTACTAGGATAAGGTTTCCCTCCTTTATCCATATACTAGAAACCATTTTGGTTATCTCTCAAGACATGATCCACTTGTATGTCACTGCATACATGCTTGAGTCACATACAGATAACCAGGGATTTTATGTTTATTGGTTTGTGGTAAAGCAAACAAAATAAGTAACTGAGCAAAAATTCAAGATGTGAAGTAAATATCATATATTAACAACACAAGCATTTGTACAAACTACAGGACATGAGACTTTAGGGCATTAACCCTAACATTAATAACATCCATACATCTATACATCCAAACTATATATTATAACCCTTATAATATATATGATGCATGGCTATGTTATTAATGTGTGCATACATATATTATAATACTTATATTATGTGATGCATGAACATGCTATAAAATTAAATTATGCAATTATATATATAGCATTTATAATATAAATAATGCATGAATAATGCATAAGCTATGGTGAGATTTTACTATATGACATACATTATGACATATATAATTAAAAAAAATCATAGATCAAATGTATAATTTAAACAACAATTTATGGACCAGGATTCGACTCCTAAACCATTAATTAAATTAATATAACATTTATATTAATTTAATAACTAACTATTAAAAAACTCAAACTGATTAAAAAAAAAGTGAACTAGGCCTTGAACCGCACGAACCGGACCACCAAAAACCCGAACCACACGCGAACCACTCGAACCAAGCAAAGCAGATGCAAACCAGCTGAGCCATGAACCAAACCACGCACAAATTAGTTCATTTTTTTGGTCTCAGAGAGTTGCAAAGCTGTGACCTAGCATTGCAATGCTATGACCTAGCGTTACAACATTATGAAAAAGATGATCGATCACCTCATCGTAGCATTTCAACGCTACTAAACAGTCGCCACTGTATAGTTGCGAAATTCACCGATTTTTTTTTCCAATTTGGGCCTCGAATCCATCAGAATGCCACCAGAAGAACGACACAAACTAAGAATTATGGACTTAGTTGCAACAAATAGTACCGAAAACATCGAGCTCTTACAAACCAAATTGTAAAGAAAATAGTAAATCTAAAGCCTAATCTCGTAAACATCCGCAAATTGCAAACTATTCAACATTCATCAACATGAACAAAATTCAAAATGAAACCCACCATAAAATGGAATTATAATTTAAGAAAATTAAAATTGGGACAAAAAACCACCGCTCTGATACCAAGGAACCGTGAGGTCCACTGTAGAAGCGAGGTCGTTCCCAATTTCCAATTTTCACATAATACAAAATTACAGAGAAAAAAATTATACAAATTACAGAAATTCTATAGCATGCATTTGAAGGAAAATTTTAGCATTAGAAAATAACTTGCTCTTGAGAAACAAAAATCTTCACGTATTCTCTTGAATCGGTCACTAACAATTCGATGAGGACACCATTAAGCAGAGCCTTATGTATTCTATTTTGGGTAGAGAATTGGCAAGAGATGTGGGTTTTACTTCTTTTGGAAGAGGGAGAGAATATTTTAGAGGGAATGACTCTTTCCGGAAAAAATGCGTTCGGGAATAAAACTCACACACAGACTTTTCACTGTGTTCTCTTCTGTGAAGAAGATGAAAAAGGTCATAACCCTCAACTCCCCTTTCCACAATCGATTGAGGAGATAATTTAGGGGGAGGGAGTTGCAACTCCCTCCTTAATATTTAAATTTAAATGAAAATAAATTTAATTTAATAAATAAAACTTATATATAATAACTAACTTATTATATATATATATAACTATATGTTATATCAAATATAACACAACCAATAGTTTACATTATATAAAACATAATATAATCTATAGTTTTAATTATCTCAATCAATCATGGTATTTAATATAAATCAAATCTATATTAAATTTAATTATATGAATCTAATTCACATAATTAATATTTGAATCATATTCAAATATTTATTTCCTCTCAAAATAAATTTTATATTATAATGTATCAAATACATTATATTAATTATATCACATATAATTAATTCCTTCCATTAATTTGAACAATTTAAATTAATCCAAAATTAATTCTCAATAATCTCTATTGAGCTATAGAGGGGACCTTATGAACCAGTAGTTTGAAGCTCCAATGGTACTAGAATAATTAATTAAACTCCTTTAATTAGATTACTCAACATCTATTTAACTGCTGGTCATTCCACTAAAGATCAACATCTTCATTATTCACACTACATCCATTGGATATAACCAATCAACAGTGCGATAACCCTTCACAAATTGCTCGTAAGTACAATTGGATTAAAATTATCATTTTGTTCTTATAATTACATCTAACTCTTAAGTACTATTGATCTCTCTAATGAATAATAAGTCATAGTCCAACTATGACTAAACCCTTCTTAAACCAAGAGAGGGTGTGGCGGAATCAAGCATCGGAATCAGCTCTTAAGGGAGCAATTTATCTACTTACCTCAAACATTAGGGAAAGAGTGAATTCCATCCTTTGTAGCTGTGTAGTGAATTCCATCCTTTGTAGCTGTGTTCCCACCTCCTTAATCAGACGAATCCAAAAAATGATAGGCTTATTAAGTTAGCAATCTAGTCACTCTCACCCATACAAGTCAAAGGACCACCTTCATAGATAGAAATTCACAACTCACTTAAAGTTCAGGTCCTGGTGAAATGTAAATCTCTACTATTAATGAAATTATTATAATGAGACTATATATAATGAGACTATTAATTCCGTGCTCCAGTCTTTTACAAACCCTTTTATATAAAACACCTCTGCTTACATGTTTCTACATGATGATCAGGATTAGATCATTTATAGCATCTATAAAGTAGATCGTATCCGTAGTTTCACCAAACGTATCCAGTCTTATCCATCTACTATAGACCATTTAGGTTGTCACTTAAATATGATTCACCTGTATGTCTCTACATACATGTTTAAGCTACAAAAGATAACTTTGGATGTTAGTTTATTGGTTTTGTGGGTTAATGCTACTAAATGTCGAATAAAATATCGCATATTTTATTAAATAAGTAAATCGTTTGTACATTAAAATTATAAAACTACAGGACTCATGAGATTTAGGGCATCAACCCCAACACATGGGACAGAGGAAGTTACAATAGAGATCATCTTCTTCCTCCAAAAAACAGACAGATGGTCTGCATGTTTTTTGTACTCTCCATCAAAGATAAAAAAAAAAAAAAACCTCTTCTTCTAAAGAGAATACAAAGGACTCTCTTTTGGTGTTGTCCAAATATTGGGTTGAGGTTGTTGTATTTTGATGAGTTCATGATCCAAGGAGTTTTACGTGTTCATGATCAAGGAGAGGAATTCAAGAAGAAATTGTGACTTCAAGGGTGAGTATGACTAAACCCTATTTATTCTCTATTTTTTTTTTCTTAACATGTTGTAATTAATTGAAAATGCATATTTTTCTTTGTTCTCTATAATTTTGTATTATTTGAAATTAAAATTGGCATCGATCCCCGCTTTCCCATTGGACCTCACAGTCCTTCAATTGGTATCAGAGCCAGGTTTTTGTTCTTTTTTTTTTTTAATTTTCGGCAATAAATTACATATTGATGGTGCGTTCTGTACATTTTATGCATTTTATGTTGATGAATGTATATGGAATATATGTTATTTGCAATTTTGGAGGTTTTGAGATTGGATTGTGTAGTTTTATTGGTTTCTTTACAAATTTAATTTTTAAGGGTCCAATGTTTTGGGCATAATTTTTGCAATCGAGTCTGTATTTGTTATGTCTTTGTGTTGTTTGTGAGTTTTTTTTTTTTTTTGGTGATTTTCTGGAGAAAACGATGCCCAAATCGAAGAAGAATCAAAGGAAAATGCCACTGTACAGTACAACAGTATTGCAATGTTCTGCTGTAGCTTTCCAGTGCTTCAAAGAGACGAACAAAAGAATTTTTTCATAGCATTGCAACGCTCCGAGATGGAAAGAATGATGCGATTCACACCCAATTCAGTTTGCGGCTCGGTTGGTTCACGTCCGGTTCGTTTGGTTCGAGTTTTTAGGTCTGATTCAAGCAGCTCTCTTATTGTAATTGTTAGTTTTTAATTAATTAAATTAATATAAATATTATAGTAATTTAATTAATTATTTAGGAGTCCAATCCCCGTCTAATTACTACTCTTTAAATTATGAATTTGATATATGGTTTAATTTTATTGATTTATATGTCATAATGTATGTCATATAGTAAAATCCCACCATAGGTTATGCATTAATCATGCATCATGAATATTATAAATATTATAATATACTTGCATGATTTATTTTATAGAATTCTCATGCATCAAATAATATAATTGTTATAATATATGTTTGTATGCATAATAACATTGTCATGTATCATTTATATTATAAGAGTTATAATATATAGTTGGATGTATGTATGAATGTTATCATTTTTATTTCATTACTTTAGTATATAATTGTTATGTAAATTAATGAAATGGAGATTGCATAAAGCATGACACTACTTTAGATAATTTTATAAATGTTATAATTTTACTAAGTATGTCATTAAATGCAATGTATCGTTTTAATTTGTTTAATTTATTTTATAACAGTTATAATTAAATGAAATTAGAAATTAAAATCATTAATTCAGAATTGAATGCAAACTTAGGTTAAAATCATTTTTTAAATGGTTTAAAATATGATTCACATAGACCTAAGTTCAAAATATTTTTAATATGATTAGAAATTAGTTTAATCTTTTTAAGCAGTCTAATAGGATTAATTTATTTTAATAAAAGAATAAATTGTAGCAAATGTATCTAGAAATGACCTTTGTCTAAGGCTAGTTCTATCCAGGCTTGGGTATTTAAGCTGACGAAAACAGAACACCCTTACTTGGGAACTGACCTAGAAGGTGAATTAGATAGATTTGTTACAAGCATGCAAGTCTTGAATGAAGTTTGTTAAAATATTTAATGAACATTAATCAAAATTGTTTAACTATCCAAAGTAAGTGCTACTTTTGGACAAACTTAAACAATCACTTAGTAAAATAAATAGTCGTATTTTTCTAAGTTTAAATTAACATTAGGTAAAACACTCAGTGGGAGGAAAATGGGGTATATGATACTTTATTTTTCCTTTTCATGTTTCTTCCTCATAGTTCACATCGTGAGATCTATACTCGATCTCTTGGCACCTTTGCTTGTATGCCGCTACAAGTGGTGTTTGTATAGGTCAATACCAAGGTGAATGGAAAGAGTGTTTATAGTAAGTGGGAGTACACACATCCCATGATCTCTCTCATTTGTTTGTAGTAAATTTTCATACTCAGCCTTGAGGCACCTTTGCTTGTGTCCTCTTATGGATAAAGCATTTGCATGACTCTTTACTCAAACTCTAGAAATGGTTAGGGTTGCTTTAGTTATTGTCCTAATCAATTTTTTCCTACAGTCGGCTCATTGGGATGGAACTCTAGAATCTAAAATGAGGGGTAACACTTACAAAAAATGTAAAACTAGTTAACACTTTTGGATCGATCAATGGTGACTATTATTAATAGGAACAAGGAGTTTTTCTATATATTGCTTGAGATAGTCTAATTTTAATGAAGGGGTACCTGATCACCATACAGTGACTTTTACCCTACCTCACTGATACATCATTGCAAAATAGGTCACAAAGGTATATTAAATTATTTTGCTAAATTTGATTGGCTTTTCAAACTGGGTAATGCATGGATTACTAATATAATAAATTGTATGTTTCAAATTCCAAAATGACTTCCACAACATTAAATATGCTCGTTGTCGGTAAATTAACTGGCGAATTACATCACTTGAAAAAACAGTATTAGTATAGTTCTGATCATCGATGGTTTGAGATTTGTCTTAGTGGAGGAATGTCCTCCAATCCCAACTCAAAATGCTACTCGAAACGTTCGGGAGGCGTACGAGCGCTGGATAAGGGCAAATGAAAAGACCCGAGCATATATCTTGGTAAGCCATTCTAAAGTCTTGGCCAAGAAGCATGAGCCCATGCTCACTGCCCGTGAGATCATGAAGTCCCTACAGGGAATGTTCGGACAATCGTCCACTCAGCTCAGGCATGACACTCTTAAATTTATCTTCAACGCTTGTATGCAAGGGGGGACCTCTGTTCGAGAGCACGTTCTGAATATGATGGTCCACTTTAATGTGGCTAAGATGAACGAATCTGTCATTGATGAGGCCAGTCAGATTAGTTTTATCTTGGAAACTTTATCTTAAAGTTTCCTTCAGTTCTATAGCTATATTGTTATGAAAAAAATTGACTACAACCTGACTCCTTGCTTCATGAGCTAAAAAATTTCCAATCTTTGATGAAAATCAAGGAACGGAAGGGTGAGAAAAATGTTGCCTTATCCTCTAAAAAGTTCTTTAAAGGTTCGACCTCTGGAACTAAGTTTGTGCCTTCCTCTTCTGACACCAAAAACTGGAAGAAGAAGAAAGGTAGAAAGGGGAAAGCTAACCCAGTTGCTGCCTAAAAGGGCAAGAAGGCCAAAGCTGCAAAGGGAATATATTTCCATTGCAATCAAGAGGGACATTGGAAAAGGAATTGTCCCAAATATTTGGCAGAAAAGAAGAAGGCCAAGCAAGGTAAATATGATTTACTTGTATTGAAAACTTGTTTAGTAGAGAATGATGATTCGACATGAATAATTGATCAAGAGCCACTAACCACATTTGTTTTTCATTTCAGGGAATTGATTCCTGGCGACACCTAGCACCTAGTGAAATGATGATGCGTGTAGGAATTGGATACGTTGCCTCTGTGAGGGTAGTGGGAGGACTTCGTCTTATTTCACAAAAAAGTTATATTTTGTTGGAAAAATGTATAAGTAGGTACTGATTTGCAAAGGAACTTAGTTTCTGTAAAGTGTTTAATTGAACAAAATTATACTTTATCTTTTTTTGTAAATAAATTTATTACATACAAACATGGTATTAATATCTTTTCTGCTAAGCTGGAAAATAATCTTTATGTGTTAAGACCATTGGCAACAAAAGCTCTCATAAATACTGAATTATTTAAAATTGTAGTAACTCTATAATAAAAGACAGAAAATTTCTCCTAAATAAAATGCCCATCTTTGGCACCTAAGATTATGACACATAAATCTCAGTAGGATTGAGAGATTGGTTAAGAATGGACTTCTAAAGAGTTAGAAGAAAATTCTTACCTGCAGGTGAGTCATGCCTTGAAGGAAAATGAATAAAATATCTTTTACTGGAAAATTTCAAAGAGCCAAAAAACCCTTAGAACTTGTACATTTAGATTTATGTGGTTCGATGAATGTTAAGCCAAAAGGAGGGTTTGAATATTTTATAATTTTTACTGATGATTATTCTAGGTATGGGTATGTTTATTTAATGCAACATAAGTCTGAAACCCTTGAAAGTTCAAGGACTATAAGGCTGGAGTTGAAAATGCATTAAATAGAACAATTACAACATTTCGAGATCGAGGTGGAGAGTATATGGATCTAAAATTCTAAGATTATTTGATAGAATATGGAATTGTATCCTAATTCTCGGCACCTAGTACACCTCAGCAGAATGGTGTATCAGAAAGGAGAAATCAAACCCTGTTGAACATGGTTCGGTCTATGATGAGTTATGCTTCCTTACTTGACTCGTTTTAGGGATATGGAGTGCAGACTGCAGCTTACATTTTGAATTGCATTCCATCAAAAAGTGTTACTGGAACATCTTTGAAATTATGAAATGTTCATAAAAGTAGTTTACGTCATTTTAGGATCTAGGGTTGCCTAGCACACATGCATGAGGCAAATCCTAAGAAATTGGAACCTCATTCAAAATTATGCCAATTTGTAGGTTACGCTAAAAGAACAAAAGGTGGTTACTTCTACGATCCTAAAGATAATAAAGTATTTGTGTCGACGAACGCTATCTTTTTAGAAGAGAACCACAAAAGGGAGCATAAGCCTCGCAATAAGATAGTGTTAAATTCTAGTGAACTACTAAACCTTCAACAAGAGTTGTTAAAGTTGGTTCATCTAGTAGGTCAAATCCACCTCAAACGTTAAGGGAGCCTCGACGTAGCAGAAGGATTGCAAACCCACCTGTTCATTATATGGGTTAAAAAAAATTCTTAGCTATTGTAGTAACGAAAAGGCGATGGAGAATGTTGATAAAGATTAATGGATTAAAGCTATGGATCTAGAAACAGAGTCTATGTAATTTGATTCAATTTGGGATCTTGTAGATCAACCTGATGGGGTTAAACCTATAGGTTGCAAATGGATTTACAAGAGAAAATAGGGTGTTGATGGGAAGGTGCAAACCTTCAAGGCTAGACTTGTGGCAAAAGATTATACCCAAGTTGAGGGAGTCGATTATGAGGAGACTTTCTCACCTATTGCCATGTTGAAGTCTATCTAGATACTCTTGTCCATTGCCTCATATTATGATTATAAGATTTGGAAAATGGACATCAAGACTGCTTTTTTGAATAACAATGTTGAGGAGACCATATATATGGAGCACCCTGAGGGATTCATAATCCAAGGTCAAAAGCAAAAGGTTTACAGGCTTAATGGGTCCATTTATGGATTGAATCAAGCTTCTCGATCCTAGAATATAAGATTTGATACTTGTTTTGATTAGAATGTTGATGTACCTTGTGTTTACAAGAGAATTATCAATAGTTCAGTAACTTTACTTATGTTGTATGTAGACGATATCCTACTCATTGGGAATGATGTAGGTCTACTGACTGAAAGTAAAAATTGGCTAGCGACCCAATTCCAAATGAAAGATTTGGGAGAGGAGCAATTTGTTCAAGGCATTCAGATCTTTAGAGATTGAAAGAACAAAACGTTGGTCCTGTCTCAGACATCATACATTGAAAAGATGCTTGTTAAGTTTTCGATGCAGAACTTCAAGAAAGGCTTGCTCCCTTTAAGACATGAAGTTATTTTGTCTAAAGAACAGTGTCCTAAGATACCTCAGAGGTTGAGGAAATGAGACGGATCCCCTATGCATCGGTTGTTGGTAGCCTGATGTATGCGATGTTATGTACTAAACCTGACATTTACTATGCAGTAGAGATAGTCAGTAGATACCAGCCTAATCCAAGATTTGATCACTGGACTACTATTAAGAACATCCTCAAGTATCTTCAGAAAATGAGAGACTACATGCTCATGTATGGTTCTAAGGATTTTATCCTTACAGGATACATAAACTCTGATTTCTGGACTAATAAGAACTCTAGAAAATCCACATCAGAATTAATGTTCACGCCTAATGGAGTGGCAGTAATCTGGAGGAATACTAAGCAAGGGTGCATTATTGATTCCACTATGGAGGTTGAGTATGTAGCAGCTTGTGAAGCTTCTAAAGAAGTTGTATAACTCAGGTAGTTCTTGACTGATCTGGAAGTGGTTGCAGACATGTCTAAGTCCATCACCCTTTATGGTGATAATAGTGGTGTTGTGGCTAATTTCCGAGAGCCTAAGAGTCATAAACGTAGGAAGCACATAGAGCAGAAGTATCATTTCATTCGAGAGATTGTGCATCGAGGGGATATGATCATCACGCAGATAGCTTTGGCACATAACGTTGCTGATTCATTTACAGAGGCCCTCACGGCTAAGGTTTTTTAGGGTCACCTACAAAGTATGGGTTCACGGGCCATGCCACATCTAGTCTAAAGCAAGTGGGAGATTTTGTACTGAGCGCGTATTATGCTTTAATTTCTTATTTTTTGTACTTTTGTATTAGTATGACTTTTATGATGTACACCCTACTAGCTTTAGGACAAGTGAGAGATTGTTAGGATTGATGCCCTAAATCTTGTGGGTCTTGTAATTTGTAATTGTAACATAGAAATGATTTATTTATTTAATAAAATCTGAGGAATTTTATCCGATATTTGGTAGCACCAATAAACTAATATCTGAGATTATCTTCTGTAGCTTAAACATATATGTAGAGATATACAGGTGGATCATGTTTAAGTGATAACCTAAATGGTCTGTAGTAGATGGATAAGGTTGGGTACCTTATCTTAGTGACACTACGAATACGACCCACTTTATAGATGTTACAATTGTTGTAAAGTGCTACAAATGATCTGATCCTGATCATTCATGTGGAGACATATGAGCGGGTGTGTTCTATACGAAGGGGTTTGTATAAGATTAGGCCACAAAATGAATAGTCTCATTATATAACACTGTTAATAATAGAGACTTACATTTTACCAGGATGACCATAGGTGATATGACCTTAATCTTGAGTGAGTTGTGAAATCCTATCTATAAAGGTGGTCATTTGATTTGTATGGGTGAGAGTGCCTAGATTGCTGATTCAATAAGCCTACCATTTTGGAGATTTTTCTAATTGGGGAGTTGGGAACACAACTACATAAGATGGAATTCACTCATTCTCAAATATCGGGGTATGTAGATAAATTGCTCCCTAGGAGCTGATTTCGGGGTATGAACAATATGGTGTCACACCCTCTCTTAGCTCGAGAGGGGTTTGGTCATAGTTGGATTATGACTTATTGTTCATTAGAGAGATCAGTGGTACTTAAGAAGTTAGACGTTAAAATAGGGGCAAAATGATAATTTTGGCTCAATTTTACTTGTGAGTAATTTGTGAAGGGTCATTGCACTATGGACTGGTTATATCCAATGGATACAAAAATATATCTGTAGTGTGAATAGTGCAGCTATCAATCTTTAGTGAAGTGACTGGTAGTTAATGGAAGTTGGGTATTTTAATTAAAGAAGTTTAGTTAATTATCAAAGTATCATTGGAGCTTCAATCTACAGATCCATAAGGTCCCCTTGTAGCTCAATTAGGATTAATTGAGAATTAATTTTTGGATTAAGTTGAATTGTTCAAACTAATTGAGGGATTAATTATATATGATATAATTAATATAATTATTTGATATATAATATAAAATTTCATTTGAGATGATATAAATATTTTAATATGATTCAAATATTAATTATATAAATTAGATTCATATATTTAATATAAATTTGGTTTATATTAAATTTCATATATTATTGAGAGAATTCAATCTATAGGTTATATTGTATTTGATACAATATGAAAACTATAAGTTATGTATTATATTCGATATAACATATATTTTAACATATACTATATGACAAGTTGGTTATTTTATATATATATATATATATATAAAAAATAATAAATTAAATTATTGAGTCAATTTTTTAATTTAATTTAGGAGGGAGTTATAACTCCCTACCTTTATTTTCTCTCTAAGGGGCATGTGGGACAGAGGAAGTTACGATAGAGATCATCTTCTTCCTCCAGAAAACAGACAGAAGGTCTGTATATTTTTTGTACTCTCCAAGAACGATTAAAAAAAAATAATTTATCTTCTTCTAATTCTTTTTTCCTCTCCCAAAATCAATAGAAAAGCCCACAACTCTCTTTGTAATTCTCAATCCCCTAAAACAAATACAGAGGACTCTCTTTTGGTGGCGTCCAAATATTGGATTGGGGTTGTTGTATTTTGGTGAGTTCATGATCCAAGGAATTTGACGTGTTCATGATCAAGAGGAGGAATTCAAGAAGAAATTGTGACTTCAAGAGTTAGTATGCTTAAACCTTATTTCTTCTCTAATCTTTTTCTTAGCATGCTGTATTTAATCGAAAATGCATATTTTCTTTGTTCACTTTAATTTTGTATTTTGTGGAATTAAATTTGGGATCGATCCCCACTTCTGCATTGGACCTCACAGTTCGTCAATATAAGGACTTCAAGATAAAGTTTGTAAACTTGTTAAGTTTTTATGGGTTGAAACAAACATCCAAACAATGACATGAAAAGTTTGATCACACTAAGTTATCAAATGAATTTAAGATAAATAAGTGTGATAGATGTGTCTATGTTAAAACTATAGATCAAGAGTATGTCATTGTTTGTTTGTATGTAGATGATATATTAATAGTGGACATAAAAAGAAGTGTTATTGATTCCACTAAAATGATGTTGAAATCCTACTTTGATATGAAAGACCTCGATCTTACTGATATTATCCTTGGAAAGAAATCCAAGTGGATACAATCTTTTTCAATCTCACTATATAGAGAAAATGCTGAGAAAAATTTGATTAATTTGAGAGTAAGTCGGCTGTTACTCCATTTGATTCAAATGGTAAGTTGAAGAAAAACAATGATGGTGTTTCTTCTCTAGAATAATCTAGCATTATTGGTAGCTTAATATACATAATAAATTGTACAAGACCTGATATTGCCTATTTAGTATGAAGGTTAGCAAGAAACACCAGCAATCCTAGACATGATTATTAGAATGCTTTGGTCAGAGTTCTAAAGTACTTAAAGTACACTCTTGACTATGTATTGCATTATACGAGGTATCCACGTGTACTGGAAGGATTTAGTGATGCTAATTGGATTAGCATGTTTTCTAAATTAACGAGTGGGTATATTTTTACCTTAGGTGGAGTAGTTGTATCATGGAAATCTTCAAAAAAGACGTATATAGCACGTTTTACTATGGAATCAAAGTTTATAACTCTTGATAAAGCAGGAGAATAAGCTTGGCTTCGAAATATTCTTGATGATTTTCTTTTGTGACCAAAGCATATAAGTGCAATACGTATTTATTGTGACAATTTAGTGACTTCTATGAGAGCCAAGAATAATGTCTACAATGGCAAGTCACAATATATTAGTTGTAGTCATAATTCGATGAGAAAATTACTCTCTAATGGGATAACTTCCATTGATTATTGGATATCAAAAGAGAATACTGCAAATTATTTGACAAAAAGATTGTCAAGAGAGCAAGTCACATATACATCGAGGGAAATGGGGCTAAAGCCTATAAAGTGAGTTATCTGGTGGTAACCTACCCTAGTTGACTAAAGATCCCAAGATCTAGATTCAATAGGCAAACTAGTTGGATAATTCATAGTTGACACACTAAGAAGTTTATAGTTTCTTCTCATTTCTACGATGTTTTCGATTGTGTCATCTATTGATGTTAAGGTTATATTGACATCTTATTTTACAAAAGGAGTAATGACAGAATACTCTCAATCAATATTACCTATATAAGAGTAGAAATAAGGTTGCTTCTATGAGAACTTTTCAAATGGTTTATATTCTCTAAAAATCTCATGAATTCATGATTTTATCTAGTACCAAAATGGATACAAACGTGTAGAACTCAAAGATACAAGATGAGTTGTGTGTGATATCTATTGTCTCAATTCACTAATGAGAATGATAGTTCTAGAGTCTGGTCTCACTATTTCTTCGATAAATTCGATGGATATTCACTAATGAAGGTTCAAGTCCAAAAGACACCTCTCATGATGCATAGCTTGTCTGTTTGCTCTCAATGGTTTTGTTTAATTTTTTCTTGCTTTTTTCTTGTGGGGGATTGTTGGCTTTTTATAGTGAAAAAAAGTGAAGTATTTGAATATTGAAACATAAGCAAATGAATTCAATTATGTAGATTAAATTTAAAGTTAGAAACTTTCAAATTGGATTGAAACATCAAATTAACATGAAGTTTCATGTACAAATTTAACATGTATGAAAGTTAAATTTGTAGTTTCTTCAATTTGAATGAGTTATGTTTGATTTTTGTCAAGTAACAACTCAATTGAGTTAAATTTGACAAGGGTTTCAATTTTTGTACTTATTCTATTTATTTCATATTTTGTAGAGTTACTAAGTTGTTAGCTTATAAATCTGGACTTGTTTATTTGTTTGTAGCAGCTCATTCCAAAGAAGAGTTCTCTTCTTTCTTTCTTTCTTTCTTTCTTATGTTTTTGAGTTCAGTTGAAAGTAAGTATCCAAGAGTCTGCCAGAATTGAGTAATTCAAGATTGTAGTTTTACCGAAGTTACTCGTTGTATCCTACTGAGACGCTTAATGTAGTCTGTTTGCTACCCATGTAGAGCGAATAATTGTCTCCAGGACAACGCTTATCAGAAATATATCTCAACTAAGTTTTAAGTCTTCAAAGGTTTTTGAGGTTCTTTCAAGTCTTTGATTATTTTCATATTTTAGCCATGTTACTTCACCCGACTTAAGTTTGAGTTTGAATATTATACATCGAGTATATTGTTTCTAGTTAAGTTGTAATTAGTTTGTTAGTGTATCTAGTTCATATATATACAATTTTCCCCAATATAGCATACTCATATGCTTTGGCCCATATGCCTGTGTATTAGGGCACTTGTATAGAAGCAATTTATGTATAGTATGACTAGAATTACAAGTGTTGAGCTTATTTAGGCCCGTTTGATAAGTTCTCGTTTCTTGTTTTCTATTTCTGTTTTTCATTTTTTAAGAAACTGACTTGTTTCATAACCATTCATGTTTCTTATTTCTAAAATTTAAGAAACGTTTCTTATAAAAAAAAGTCAAAATTGAAAAACTACCCAAAGTAATTTCTCCTTGTTCTATTTCTATTTTAATAAACATGTTTCTTAAGGTGTACAAAAATCCTAATTAGTTGAGGCGGTAAGCTTATACACCTAAGAACTTTTGAGCTTCATGTAGTGGGTTTCAAACCCAGGTAGAAGATTTTTATTTTATTTTTCCTTTTTTTTAATATATTTTCTTCTTTTCTAAATTACCTTTTTTATAATTTTTTATATTTATATATTAATTAAATGTTGAGTTCTATTTTTTTTCCCAATATTTAGATTTATATATTATTTTGATTTTCAATTTGAAATTTTCAGTATGTATATTTAGATATTTTTTGAATTTTAAATTTTAAATTTTGCAATATACATCTTTATATATTATTTTAAATTTAAACTTTTTATTTTTTAGTACATACAAAATCCTTTAGAATTTTACGCTACACAAATTTTTTTACTGATATTTATTTAGGTTCACTTTAATATTTTTACAACCACGACATTTACATAATAATATAATTGAGTTAGATTTGAGTTGGCATCATTTAAGACAAATGACTTGAGTGAGAAATAATATTGCAAATCAAAATTTAACAACATATGAATAATAGAAACACTTGTATTATTGTTATTAATTTTACATCAAAATTTATATGTATTTGATAACGTAAATATTCAATAATTATTTTTCATTCTTTATAGAAAATTTATTTTTTATATTTTAATGCATGCTATATATATTTTTATTTAATATAATTAAATTATATTTAAAATATAAAATATGAAAAAATGTAAGGTAAAAAGTGGAAAAAAGAAGAAATAAGAAATGATTATCAAACAATCTTTTGTTTATGTTTCTTTTTTCAAGAAACCAGAAATGGAAATAGTTACCATACATATTCTCGTTCCTAATTCTTAAAACATAGAAAACAAGAAATAAGAAACAGGAAATAGAAAATAGGAACGTTATCAAATGAGCCCTCAATGGCTCTATGCTACATGTTTGATGACAAATTTTGATAGTCTATGGTTATTATTTTAAGATTAATGCTAGAGATTGATTCTTTAGGTTTCAAATTATCAAAAATTAATGAAGAAAGTTCAAGAATAATGTGGTTTTTTGAAAGTAATGACAAAAATAAGGTACATAGAAAAGAATTTTCAAAAGTAGTGTTGAAGGAAAACGTATTGACAAAAATAGGGTAGTTTTTTGTGGAAGAAAAAATCGTGTATTCGGTACACGATTACATTTTAATCTAGTCAGTGCCATGTCAGCCCTCGTGGACTTGGTCAAAGCCAAACTCATGGAGGGGTCCACAATTTTACTATTTTTATTTATTTTTTATTTTGACAGTTTTTTTTTAATTTCTAACTAATAATTTTCTTCCTAATCTATTTGTATGAACATCTCTGATAGTACCAACTCAAGATCATATTCTGTACTTCTATCATTTCCAAATAATTTATCAAGTTCTACGTCAATATTACTGTCCCCCATTATTTATAGGTTTAAGAATGACTAAATCTTCATAATGAATCGACATTTTATAACTGTTATAGTTGACAAAAAAAAATGTTAATACTAACAGCCGAATTTGACATTAGTCCAAAAAGTTTATTTTTCTTTTAAACAATTCAAATAGATCGACACTCCAAACAATCCAAATATTATTTTATAACCAGTCCAAACAATCCAAATATTTTCTTTTAAAATGAAAAAAGAACAACTAGAGCCCAAATGTTCGGTCCAACTTATAATATTAAACTAAAAAAAAAAAAAAAAACAATTCACATCAGCCAAAATTTAACAGCCCAAGATATAATATTAAACCACAAAAAAAATTCAAATAAGCCTAAATTTAACTGTCCAAGTTATAATATTAAAATACAAGGAAAAAAAATCGAATCAGCCCAAATGTAGATCTATGGAGCATACACTTAAATTGGCCAAATGAAAACAAAATGTAGATTTATAGAGCATACACTTAAATATTCTGGATATTCTATTAAAACAAAATGTAGATTTATAGAGCATACACTTAAATATTCTGGATATTCTATTTTTTATGTACAATCTCATATATTAGGAAAAAAAAAAAAATGTTACCTACAATTGACGGCAACAGGAAAAACGATGACGACGATAGACAGCAGATGGTGGATGTGGCGGACGGCGAACGGTGACGACAAATGGACCAGCGAAGAGAGAGATAAAAAGTGAAAAGTTTGAGATGGGAAGAAAGTGAAGGGAGAAGATCGTGGGATGTGTTTTGGGACCACTAAATTATGTACTAGGGTAGTCATAGACCTCGTCTACAATTATCTGGTCAATGTTGCATGACTACATGTGGCAGCGTGTTTGTGCCAGGTCAGTGCCAGGTGTGCCAGATACATGTGATGTGAAGGAAGTCTTGGACCCTATCCACAATTTTGGGCTAATCGTGTACCGGGTCCACGATTTCATTACCTATTTTTTACATTACTTTCAGTCCAACCCTATTTTTGTTAGTAATTATTAAAATAACCATTATTTTTTTAAAAAAAAATCCACATTTCTTAATGATAATGTTTTACGATGTTTTTACATAACCTTGAACTTTAGTTTAGTTGAGCAAAATATTTCTCTCAAAAGTAATTACTTTTTCTCATCAACGTTTTAATTTGTTGGCTCACTGTCTTTTGTTCTATTAGGTGGTTGATCCTGAGTTTCAAACAAGTTTAGCTTCTCTATTTATATTTATCACCAATCTTATCGAACATATATTGTTTTGTACATGTAGCTTGACTTTATAGTCTTTGTAAATAATGTTGTGGACTAGCATCAATCCCTCCTTATTGTATATTTGGAACAAAGGTAATTCGTGTGAAGATGAATAGATGGTATATGTGCTTTCACATTGCATATTAACACTAAAATTAAATTATAAATTCTTAAGTTAGAACAGCTTGGAGCCTTGTATAGTAAGATTTTATTTAGCATAGTTGAAGCCTAATGCAAGAATAAATCGTCTTAGGGTTCAATGGGAGTAATCTAAGACATGTTTTTTCTAATAGTAAAATTGAAAGTAGGAAAGTTTGAACCATAGGCTTCATTATTAATTAACATATTCGTATGTCAATTGAGCTATATATGATAAGGACAACAAACCTCTACATATCTTCACAATGGTATGATATTGTCTGTGAGAGATTTGTTTAGCTGGCTTTATATTTTTTTAAGATAGTGGTTTCTGAAGTTGTCTCAAATAAAATCTTAACATATGTTTGTGACATCAAAGTATGTAATATTTTATTTGACATTTTCCTTTATTGAAATGAGGCCTTCCTATTCCAAATGAAGATTTATTTCATTTCTTAGATTCGATTATTTAGAGAGATTTATGATAAATATTTAGGGTTGTCGCTTTTGGTAATCAAGCAAAATATTTTATGTTCTACAACCATTGTTGTACAATGTTGTGTTCTTACTTGTTGCTCACTATGCTATTGTGCAAATTCTTCATCTATTAAAATGCAACACTTTGAAGTAAATCACAGTCAGCCATTGCTGCCAGAGAAGGAGTTCTTCATCTTAGGGGGATCCTAAGATTCATCAGTGAAGTGGCTAACTGAGAAGGAGTAGGGCTATCTCAATGAGAGGAGTCTCACACACTGTCGGAAGTCGAAGTGTCTAACACTAATACTATCAAATTTAGCGGAACCCTAAGTACACTTGAGAGAGAATCTGAACCTAAGTGGTTAGTGAGTCGAGCTCTACATGAGTCACTGTAGTGATTGTGTATTATAGATAAGTAGCTTAACTCTGTGCTTTTGTTTAACATTCGTATTTCGAGTGAAGAATCATCCTATTGCTTTTTCATTGTCCACTTTGGGTAATAAGAGATAATTGTCCTTACTTATATATCCTTGATCATTCTTTTCTCTAACCAATGTGGAATTTTGTTTTCACTCCTAACAATATACTCGATCTAGTGTAATCTAAGACATGTTGTATCAATAATATAGATGAGTTTATAATACAATATGTAAAGGTGTATATGGATTGGGTTGAGGGTGTTTTTTGGACCAACCCGAAAATTTGGATTGGTTAGATTTACAATCAAAATGACATAAATAAAGTTTCCAACCCAACCCACCCCTTAAAATTCAGCTTGGGTTGTCGGGTTATAACTTATTTTTTATTTTTAATGAAAAATATATAAATTTATATACAATACATGACTAATAACTAAAATATCATAAAATTCAAATGCTAAATACCAAATATCTATGATACTTATTGCAAACTTTAAACAAAAAGACAAATATCATAACAATTTTAAAAGAAAAATATTAAAAATTTACAAATTAATCAATGCAAAATAATCAAATTTTAAACAAAGAAGAAATACACACAATATATATATAAAATTCAGGTTGGGTTGGGTCAACTCAATATTTTTTAGCCAACCCACAACCCAACCTAACTCAATAAAAATAGAAAAATTCAACCCAACCCAACCCAACCCAAGAACAAAACTAATCCAACCCAATCCTTACATTTTGGATTGAGTAGTTCAAACTATTCGGATTGTCGAGTTATTTGAACATAATAAATTGTAGAAATACAAGTTATTGTGACTTAAAAGTTAGAACAATTAGGGTCTTTAATGATAAAATCTCATCATTCTTAGAGAAAACGTATGAAATTACTCAAACACTATCAAACTCATGCAAAAGAGTGTTTATTGTTAAAATATTGCAGCGTGTTTATTGTTAAAATATTGCGGCGCTAACGCATAATATTGCAGGATTTCAACAAAGATTCTAAGTGTCGCAGGCAACGTCAACGCATAGACATGCATCGGAGGGATTCAACGCAAGGAAGATTCATTGATTCAGGCTGTTTGTGTCAAATCACCACTCGCAAGCATGGGCATCTGCAGTTGATGGCGTCTAAAAAGCATCTGAGTGTCAGGCGGCTGACTAGGATATGGAATTTAATGCTACCCCATCACCAAGTTGGTGAAGAACGGCGCCTATAAATAGAAGAAATCCCACCAGATGAGAGGATCTTAGCTCATTGTATAATTCTGAAATTTTGAGACTTAGAGTTATGCTGCTGTGATGAGAAGAACACAAGAGGGAAGAGAACCACCACCACCGTCGATCAAGGAGTGGAGAAAGCTAAGCTCGAATGAGAATTTTCTTCCATTTCTTCTACAAGTAAGTTGTACACGAATTAGAATTGAGCCAAAGAGGACAAGAGATTGTACTCTGCTCCTTGACTCCTTTCTTTTCATCTGAATTATCATTTTCTTCAATTCATTTGATTGAGTATTGATCTTGTAAAGTCAATCAGTTTCTTTATGAATTCACATATTTGATCTACTTCACTTCGCCATTGTTTATTTCTTGCTTTATGTTAGATGCATCTATAACTTCATGCAAAATTCATTTCTAAATGCTTAAGCCAATTAAATCACTTGGTAAAAGCCACTTTAGCTTGAATTATTCGAGAGAATAAGCAAGCCAACATTAAGTTAGAAATGCTTGGTATATCTAGAGATAGACGCACTAGTGTTTTATTGCATCCTGTGATTAACGCATACATCCTAGAGATAGGGTATTGTATGACATTCACATTGAGAAATGTCGAATAGAAATCTAACGCATAAACGAAGATAAGAAAGTCATTTCATTCGCATTCTTGTACGTGTACATCTCGCTTAGATCGACGTATATCCCCTACACTAAACTCCATTTTCACACAACCCCCTATTTTCTACTTGATCCTTTTGTAGCTTCTTGCACGCACACAACAAACTTAGTGTAAATAACTCATTTCATATTCACTTAGGATACTTCTACATCAACTACAACGGAAGCTCTACGTTAGCTTTAATCTGAATCCCTGAATTCGACCCTGGACTTACCAGGAACCTGAGTTGGATTTATACTTGGATCTGATTTAGGAAAACTTGAACGCATATAGAGGAGTGTCACTCGTCCCGTTGCACATCACTAACGCATCCTTCACATTTGTACTTATTTTTTCAATTACTTTATATAATACACTCCTAAGCTCGCATCACGAATTCAACGAACAGAACACCCCAACAATATGGTGAAAAAAAGGAATAAAAAATAAGATAACTACATAGATAGGAGAAAGGATAGACTCTATTTCCAATTTTGTCCAACCTCATTATTATATTTACATACATGTCTACTGCCATCATTAATGGCACAAAAAAACCCCAAACCAAATTACAATAAAACAAAAGATAACCGAAGAAAAATCAAATAGGAAATACATGTTAAAGTGAGCCCAATTCAATTAATATGCACTATGTGCTATCAATCTCTTGATGTCAATAGCTCGAATTCTTCACTCCAAACAAAAGTGGCTAATAGATTTTTAAATTTTTAATTTTATGTCTAATATATATATATATATATATTAGAGAAAAAAATTTATGAATCTACTAAACATAAAATTGAAATATTAAGATTCTAATAGATCAATTCATTTTTAAGAATTTTGAATAAATAAGAAATTTATTGGACACAAATTATTGAAAATTTAAAGATTTATTAGACATTTTTCTATAATTAAAAAACTTAATACTATTAGATACTTTAAAAAGTTTTACGACCAAATAAATAGGGATGGAAAAGTTATTAAACAATGAAATGTAACTTTTAGTAAAGAGAATTTAGCTTTTAAAAATGTGAACTTTATCAATTGAATGCTTAATTAAGTTATGAATCACATCGAGACTACTGGATTGATTCCTATGTTCCACTCGTTGTGAAATTATTCTGATTTTAATAAATTTGAATTTTGGGTTGGTAGGGTAATGGCGTCCATAGCTTTCTCCCTATTTAACATTTAAATGCATGTAAAAGGAAAGCACTCAAAATAAAGGATGCCTTTTCTGTTCTTTTCTTGCATCTAATGTGTGTTCCTTTTTCCTCCCAAAAAGGAAAAGGAAAGTGCATCTTTTTCCCAACTTTCCCAGCAAAAGAAAGGAAGATATTAGATATATACATATATAGAATATTATTATTTATTTACTTTTATATATAAAGGACTTAATTAAAAGTCTTCTTCACTATAATTTTCTATAGGCCTTTTTATCTCTTGTTTCCTTAGGTCAAGGCCCCACTTTTCCAAATTAATAAAACATGAAATTTCTAGTCTGCCAAAGCTTTGTTCACATAGATAAAGAAGAATCTTTTGTATATATTGAAAAGAGAAATATATATATCCCCCATATCAAAACTTGCTTTTTTTTTTTTATCATATATTTGCAATATATGAAAGATACTTGTACACTTGTCCATAACACAAAAATTCAAGTTTAATATTAAAAAAGAAAAAACCCCCCAACAAAAGTTGATCACCACACAATAGATTTCAACCATAAAATGAGGCTTTTTGGAAGAGGGATATATCAACAAAGCCCCTAACAAAAGCTCTCAACTTTAAGTATCAATGCAACTTTTTCACTACTTAAAAAAAATTTCAAAAAGTTGAGTCTTTAAAGACGAACAATCCAAAAGATAGAGAGAGAAAAGGAAGAAATTAAAAGAAAAAAAAAAAAAAAAAAAAAAAAAAAAAAAAAGAAGAAGAAGAAGAAATATGTGAAACTTAAACAAGAAGAAGGAGACCAGATGCACTATTTATTCCTAAACTTGAGAATATAATCTATTTTTTATGCTCTCTTTTTCTTTCATAAAGAATGGAAGACTAATCAAGAGGGGAAATTTCCAATAAGAATAAGTTTTTGATCTCTTTAAGTTTCTACCAAAAGTACCCATCAACCAATATCACTCCTTGGATTAGGAACTACTTTTCAGATACTTTTTTTTTTTAATTTCAAAAAATAAAAATTTCCCACTTCTTTTTCCTTTTCCTTTTCTCTTTATTGATAGAGAATCTGATGATGACATGTAGCAAATGATGTATATATGTATATATATATATATATAAAAAGAGGAAAAAAAGGGCTCATTACCCAGTCAGTCATTCACTCTTTCCCACCATATCAATTTGACTAATTGGCGTCTGTTTTGTCCCATTGATTCTCATGTTTTACTGCTTTATAAATTATAAAGCACTTTCTTTTTAAGTACTTTTTACCTCCATTACCTCCACCCATATATAAACCCATTTCCCTATATGTCCTCTCTGCACAACACACTTGCAAAAAACAGAATAATTTAGGAAAACCCCTGAATTCTCTGTTTCTCTCTGTTTTTACATATGGCTCAGGTTCATAGTAGCAACAGCGATGGAATTAAGCTTTTTGGCACAATGATTCATTTACAGAACAGAAAAATGAAGGAGGAACCGGAGAAACACGGCGGCGGTGCAGGTGATGAAACAGAGATGAAGAGGCCAGAAAAAATTATTCCATGCCCAAGATGTAAGAGTATGGACACCAAATTCTGTTACTTCAACAATTATAATGTTAATCAGCCTAGACATTTCTGCAAGGGTTGCCAAAGGTACTGGACGGCCGGTGGGGCGCTCCGGAACGTACCCATCGGAGCCGGTCGCCGGAGAGCCAAGCCGCCGCCTAATTGCCGGACCCTTTCCGGCGAGCTGCCAGAGGATTATGGGCAGCTTTACGATGCGGCTTCTGGGATTATTCATCAGCTTGAATTAGATACGGTGGAGGGGTGGCATCTCACGGTGGCGGAACAGGATTTTACTCAAGTTTTTCCTTTCAAACGGCGGAAGATTATCGGTCAACACGGTCAAACGTCTTAACCTTTTTTTTTTTTTTTTTAATTTTCCTTTTTGTGTCGATGATTTTATGTGGAAATTATAGAGAGATGTAGTGTTTTAATTAATTACTGAAGATATGATAATGTAAATATTTATCTGTGTGGTTAAGGCTAATGATCCGATCCGATGATTCATATTGCTGGATGGGCGATGTGGGGGTTGAGATAATGAGGATTAATTTTCAAATTTGCAAGGTTTATGAAGTGGGCAATCCAAATTAATGATAATTAGTTTAGCGTGTGATGCACGGCGGAAGGAAATTTACAGCTCATTTATAAACATACGTAAAGAAAAAAAACGAGAGAGAGAGAAGAAATCGACTTTTTGATTAATTTCACTTTTTTTCCCATTAAGGACTGAGCATTGACAACTAAGAAAAGGCTTTTAGAAACCTTTTTACACCAATTTACTTCAGCAATTCAAATATATTTTTGACAATATAATCATATAGTTTGTTTTATATTCATGATTGAATATGAAACGAGAAATATTTAGGTGTAGTCTAGACTTTATCTAAGTAATATGTTTCTCATCTTTCTATCTACAAAAAAACAAATATATATTTTTTTAAAAAAAAAAAACTTATCATGTGACCGTTTTTAATTGAACTCACATAGAAAGGACCATATGGTGTAGATAGGTGAAGTTCGTACTAAACTTAAGTTTTTTTCATATGAATTCACATAGAAAGGACCATATGGTGTAGATAGGTATAGTCCGTACTAAACTTACGTTTTTTCATATGAACTCACATAGAAAGGACCATATGATAGAATTAAGTAGCGTACAGTGGAATTGAACAATAACATCTCACTTCTTCAAATCTCATCCTACCTCCATAAAAAAGTAAATTAATAAGTTGGTGTTTTGTTTTTAAGGTAAAAGTGGATATTTAAGTGATCGGATTGCTAAAATGTCATAGATTACAACAATGGGAGGAAAGTAGTCATGGAAGGAGAGAGACAACCTTATGCGGACTGATAAAAGAACAGTTGATTTTTGTTTCATATTCGTATAGTTTGAATATGAAATCACATAGGACCATAATACATCATCATCTTACTACAAAAAGAAAAAAAAAAAAAAAAAAAAAGCTTCTTCCGACAATAATCTCGTCAACACCTAAAAAAGCATCGACACAGGGTCTCTACGCCAACGCCAAAGCTGGCATCGGCATGTAAGGGCTATCCCGACGCCAAATAGTAAGGTATTGGGAGAAAGAACCCATCCCGACGCCTAATCAAAGACGTCAAGATATAAGGTCTTTCTGGACGCCTCTTAACAAACCTTACTTCCCTTCCCCAATTCTTTTAGTTTTGGCTGCCGCGACCCTCCTGCGCAATTCTTCCCTCGACTCCCTGCGATTCTTTGCCGCGTGAATGCCCTCCGGTAGCCATAGCGCTTTGTCAGCATCGTTCATCCAGTGCTCTCTCCCATTCGCCATTGGTCGCTGCCGTTCATCCCTCTATCCCATTCACCGCTAACGCTCTGTCAGGTACGTTCTTTCACTTTTTTCTTTTGAGTTCGATTATTTTTCTTTGAATGATGGTTTGTTTCAGCGACTTTCTTGTATCATGTGTCGGGTTCTACTTAGGATTATTGTGCTTGGTTGGTTGTTGTAGGGTGTAAATTTTGCATCGTGGAGTTTGAATTATGTTGCTTTCGTGTTGAAGTTGAAATTGTTTGTTTGTGGCATTCGAATGCGGTTTTTGGAGTGGGAAATTGGAGAATTGGAATTGGGAGTTTTATGAGTGTTTGTTGTAAATTTGAGTTTTTGGATTTGGAAATTGGGATTGTGGTCTTTGTTGAAATTTAGTTCTTTATAATTTATTTTTGTTGGCTTGAAATTTGTTAAAATCTTGTCTTTGAAAGTTGTAAACAATGAGAAGAATGGATATATTTTGTTTGGGTTAATTGGCTTAAAATTTGTTAAAAACTTGTATGTCAAAATTATAAAGAAAGGAAGAGATGGATTTTACTTTAAATTTAGCATTTGGGTTTGTTTATTTGCTTCAAATTTGGATTGAGGGGAAACTTGCTTGCTGGATTTGTGTATTGAGGACAATAAAGCGAAGTTTGGGTTGTTGAAGGTTCTAAAACAAAAAAAGGAGAATAAGGGCAAATTCGTATTGTTGAAGGTTGTAATCAAATGAGGGGATGAGTTTATTTGCTTTATAATTGCTCTTATTTCTTGCTTGTTTTAAATTTAGTACTAATTTCATTGTTGGATTGAGGAACTTGGGTTGTTCAAGGTTCCGAATTTAGATTGTTTAAAGTATTCAAAACAAAAAAGGGGAATGAGTTTATTTGCTTTAAACTTATGTTTTCACAATTTTGTTTCTTTATTTTTGAGCTATTTGGTGTAAAATAGAAATCAAACAAACCCACAATTTGAACAATATATGCCTTGAAAGAACCTAGTACAAGTTGAAAGATTAGATTATAGACTTGAACAATTTGAACAATTGTTAAAATATTAAAGTATAAATATTGGAATATTATATGGAACAATTCATAATTTGCCAATAGCTTACAATACCCTCAATATTAAAACATAAGTTAAATATCTTAACTCCTAAGCTAATTTTTTGTACAATTTTTATAGGCTTATAAATTTTATGAATCAAGAGGGGTTGAAAAGTATATCATTGAGAATGAATAAAAATTGGACTAAACTTCGAGATAAGTTCTCAACAGATTATAAGGAAGGAGTAGCCCAATTCCTTGAAATATAAAAGTTTCATGTTAATGACTCTGGAAAAACAAGATGTCCATGTAAATATTGTATGAATACAACATGGGAATCATTAGATGGGGTTGAACGACATCTATTTACAAATGGAATGTCTCTCTAGTCTAGTGAGTCTCATGGAAAACAATTACTTTATCGAGGGAAGTTAAGTAGATAAATCATTCAATACACAATCATGTATACATAATACAAATTTTAATGATGTCAATGAAGATAACAAGATTTTGAAGATTCTAAATGATCTACAAGTTCGAGCTACTGAAGTAGATTTAGATGAAGAAGATATTGAAAATCAGATGCCCACTAATATCCAAAAGGGAGATAATTCAAACTTATTTGAAGATTTAATGGCTGACACATAATTCGTTGTACCTAGGTTGTTCAAAATTTTCTTCCCTGAATTTTTTAGTATGTTTGATGCATATTAAAGTTCTTAATGGTTGGGGCAATAAGTCTTTTGATATGTTGCTCAAATTGTTAAAGGATGCATTTCCAGTCGGGGCAAGTATGCTTATTTTATATATATATATTTTTTTATGAAACTAAGAGAAAGTTGCATGACTTAGGGCTAGGCTATGACTCCATTCATGCTTGCAAATACAATTGTACATTATATTTGATAGAAAATTTGATTGTCAACAATGTCCAGTATGTGGTGAATCTTGATATAAAATTGACGATGGAAAAGGTAAAAAGATCCCACTTGTGTTAAAGAAATGTGAGTTAATAGTTTTTGTTATTGTTGTTGTTTTGAATGTGAGTTAAGAATTATTAGTCAATTATATTTGTGATATTATTGTTGCTTTGAATATGTATAAGACAAATGTTAGTTAACGATTTTTGTGTTGTTTTCATTGTTTTGAATGTGAGTTAAGAACTTTTTATGTTGTTATTATTGTTTTGCATTTGTGTTAATGAAATATGAATCATAATCGTTGTGTTTTTATTGTTGTTTTGGATGCTGAATTGAGAATTGTGAGTTAATGATGTTTGTATTGTTCTTATTGTTTTGAATATGTGTTAAGAAATGTGAGTTAAACACTTGAGTGAATGTGTTTATATATATATATATATATATATATATATATATATATATATAAGTTGAGAAAAGAAGTTTAACTAGTGTTTTAATTATAATCTAAAATTTATATTATTTATTTTTTACAGGATCAATATTATATCCCTGACTTTGCAGCCGAACATGATTGAAATGTTTTTATTTCATGTCTATTAAACTTAGATGTCTTTTTTTAATCAAGACTCATGTTTTTGTCATTTTTAGATCATATATGTCTATTTCATTTTGGAACAATATAAGTTGTAAGGATATTTATGACTATTTAACTAAGTTTGGTTATTCTTTGTTTTCAAATAATTTCCATCATACATGATATTTAGCTACAATTGAAGCTAAGAGAAATATAGTGTTTTATTTTTTTAAAGAACAAAGTCAATACCGACACTACATAGGTGTAGGTAAAAGTCATCTATCCTGATGTTATATGTTAAGTGCCGGAAAAAGTTCAATGTCTGTAAAAACAACAATCACAATGCATACAAGTGTAAACATCGAAAAAGCATCTTGTCGATGCATATGCATGACATCAGTGTAGATGTTGGGTTGTATGCCTTACAACTCGTGGTTTGTAAACATTAAACATATTCTTTTTGACACTAAAGTTGTTATTGTAGTTTTTCAGTAAAAATGTTATTGAATGTGTGAATTGCACCTTTTTAACCCTAAATTCAATAAACTAAGAACCCCTGACTATAGCATGAATACTTGAACTTTATGTAGAGACATAAAAGTGGATCAAGTTCGAGTAATGGCTAAAACAGTCTATAGTACAGGGATAAAGCTGGGTACCTTAACCTAGGGACACTATAGATGTGACCCACTTTGTATTTGATACAAACAATATGATCTTGAATTGTTTATGTGGAGACATACGAGTGGGAACGTCCTATGCAATGAGTTTGCATAAGATCGAACCATGAAATAGTCACTTTTACTTCATTTACTAATAAGATGTATTTATTCAAGATTATCTTTTAATCTGCATGGGTGAGAGTGGCTCAACATTGCCGACTTAATAAGCCTCCCATTTTAGGGGTAAAACCGGATAAATAGCTGAGGGCATAGTCTTGCAAGATGGAATTCACTCATACCCAATTTTAGGGATAGTAGATAGGTTGTTCTATAATGTTTTGACTCCATATCTTGAACAAGGCCCCACCCTCTCATTGGCTCGAGAGGGTCTCGGTTTGGTGGTTGGACCACAAACCAATTGCTCATTAGAGGATTAGTGGGATTTAAGAAGCAAGATATAATTACAGAGGAAAAACGGTAACTTTGACCCAGTTGTAATTATGAACCTGTGAAGGATCGACTTTTTAATCATGGTTAAATCAAGTGGATAGAAATATATCTACAGTGAGGAAAGTATAGCTACTAGGCTTTAGTGGAGTGTCCCGATAGTTAACGAATGTTGGTTAATTAGGTTAAAAAGATTAGCTGGTTAATCTCGGATCGTTGGAGCTTATGATCTGTAGGTCCATTAGAAACCCCTTCTAGCTCAAATCGGACTAAAACTTAGGACAGTGTGATGAGATTTTGAAATGTTCAAATCCGGATTAGGGAATAAAACATTAATTATATATGATATAATTAAACGTTCAATTGTTGAATTAAATAAATTAGAGAGTTGGAAAATATTTAAATATGATTTAAGTATTACACATGAATGAGGATTCATATTTGGGATTTGTGTTTTATTAATTTAATATTAGATATTAAATTAATTATTAGAATTAATATTATTTAAAATTGATTTTAAGAAATTTTATTTAAAATTTATTATTTGAATTAATTTTATTTAAAATGAAAATTCATTTTAGTTTGAATTTTTGGAAAATTAAAAAATAAATGAAATTTTGAGTTAGTGAAAATATCCCAAATTATTCTCTAATTAAATACCTATAATTCCACTAAATTAAATTTGATTTGGTGTCATCTTGAGATGGAATTCAATTGCATGGATTCTTCTATAAGTAGAAGAATGATTTTATGGGAAAAGCTTCATGCATTTTTTTGTTTTTGAACAAAGAATTTGTTCTTCCGAAATCCTGCACCAAATACACTCTCAAGCTTTGTTTCCTTTAATTTCTTCATCAATTTGGATCATACAATATGTTTTGAGGTTGGAGAATAGTGAGAAAGACTTTAGCAATAGTCCATGAAGTGTTCATGATCAGAATTAACCAAGGAGTTGCTGAAATTTAGAGTTCTACAAAGGTTGTTATTCTAAAACACTAATATTAATGTTATGAACATGCATGCTAATTCCTCAAACTTAATGTAGTTAGAATACTAAAGATCTAAATGGTTTTTGCATGCTTGTAGTTAACTCTTACAATTTGGTATCTGCACATGATTTAAGCACTCAATTTGTATTCATTTTGGCTTGGTGGGTGTTAATTCATGCGATGAATGTTGTGGTGGCTAAAGTGGATTATTATGGTTTTGGGATCAAAATTTGCCTTCAATTCAATTGTAATTGTTGTAATTGGCTCCTTATTTATGGGCTTTAATGGGTGAAGAAGAGTCTGTAAATTTTTTAGAGTCATTAGAGTTGAAATTAGGTTGTAATTGGAAGTTTTTGGAGAAAGGCGCAACAAGAAAAAAAACGGGAAGCTGTTTCTATCAAGCGGTGCCGCCGTGCTCCTTCAACTGCGTCGTGATGCTATTTTTTAGTATTTCCAGAAATGTGTGTGAGTGAGAAGCAGCGGTCTAGCTAGACTGGTTTGGCCCGGTTAAACTCATTTAGGTCCAATTTAACCTGGTTTGCTGCCTTGGAGGTTCGGTTCAAGGGTTTTTCAGCTGGTTTGGGTTAGTTTGAAGTGTTTAGGAGCAATTTGGAGCCGATTCTAAGTTATTATTGTAATAATTTAGTAATTTACTTACGTATGATGCCAAAACTTGTCCATTTCAGTACGTGCTTAATTAACTATGCATTATGAATGTATGTTATTAAATTAAATCTTGTTTGTGCATAAAGTATGTCATGTAGATTTAAAATTCTACCATAGGAAAGCATGTTGCAAGCATTAGAAGTATGTAATTGAAAAGAGACTAGACGACCGTGGAGTGATACTATACGATAGTTCATTCAGCTAGCCGATAGCTAAACGATCGCGAAGCTTCTTCTAAACGATTGGACATCATCTATTCGATAGATCTTGTCATCTTCCACTTGCTCAATCGTTTACACAATTGTTCTTCCTCCGGTCTTATCCTCTAACCAAGTCCACACAGAGCCCACACTTCTGGATTCTCACATCGAGAATACTAAGGTAGCCATTATGGTGGTGTCGTATTCAACTCAACATAGTGAGGCTTTTGGAGGCCGTTTGCTGTGTTTGTGGTCTTGGAGATCATTCTGTTCGTGGTCGCTGTGATCGTGTTGTGTTGCGGTCGAAGTGTTCGAGCGTTCATGGTTGCCATCTTGCTGTGAACAAGCATTCGTGATCGAAGGTGTTGAAGATGAGTCTTCAAAGGTATGTGTAATTTATCCCTTGATCTAATCTGTAAAGGCATGTTATAATTTCGTTGTATGCATGATCGCTTTGTTTCCATTTCTTGACTATAATTATTGTTGTTCAAATACAATTGAAATTTGGAACGATCATTCTGCTACTCATGGAAATCTTCATGTTCCAATTTCCTTCAGTTATAAGTGTTATAATATATAGTATGCATATATAGGATTTCATGAGGTTTAATATAAGTTATTATATTAAATTATGAAATGTATGATGTATGTTATGGAGAATGTCTAAGTTATAAGTATTATGAAATGAATTAGATATTTAAAATCTATACCAAAGATAAATGCATACTCACTTAAGGTAAACAATGAAAACTTGTTTTAATAGTTAAAATAGATTGTTATTTTGTAAAACTTTGGTTACAAACTCACCCGACAAGATCCTGTTGAAGGCTGGAGGTACTTAAGTTGACGGTTTATGGAATACCTGTAGCCTGGGGATCAAACCAGTTCTTGGGTTTTGTAACCTGATTTATGAGCATGCGTGAGCGATGTGAGGCAATAAATGGTTAATCAGTTAGACATTGTAGGTTAAATCTAGTATAAAAGTTATACTTGGATAAACACCTAAACTTAGACTGTTTTAATTAGCCGAAATATACCTAAGTTACCCAGCCGTTTAGAACACTTCAGTGGAAGATTAATGATATATATATGATATATTATTTTTAGCTTTCATGTCCCTAAGAGTTCAGACCGTGAGATTCATGCTTGGTTTCATATCGTTTTTAGTGTTGGGAATGTCCTAAACTCACAGTTCATAAATATTGTTAAACATATTCTATTTATCAATAAAAGTATTATTGAGTATTTTATTTAATAAATTTTTATTGATATTGCATTCTATTATAAAAATCCAATAAACAAATTCATGGCTATAGTATGAATACTTTAACTTTATGTGGACATAAAAGAGGATCAAATTTTATTATATAGCCAAAATGGTCTATTAGTATATGGATGAGATTGGGTACCTCATCTTGGTGACACTATTGGATGCGACCCATTTTGTATATCGATACAAATGATGTGATCCAAAATCATTCATGTGGATACATGTGAATGGGGACATCCTATGCAATGAGTTTGCATAAGACCGAACCTTGAAATGTCACTTTTCTTTATAATGACCGTTTACTGTTTAAACTTACTATTTCAAAATTCAATGACCTAGGGTAACTCGATCTTAATCCTGAGCTAACTATGAACTCCTGTTTATTCGAGATTATCTTTTGATCTGTATAGAAGAAAGTAGTCCAACAACATTGCTCAATAAGCCTCCCATTTTGGGGATAAGATGGGATAAATAGCTAGGGACATAGCTTTGCAAGATGGAATTCATTCCTACACGACTTAGTGTTAGCAGATAGGTTGTTCTCTTAAGCGCGAATTCCTAGTTTTGAACAATAGAGCTCCACCCTCTCATAATTGAAAGGGTCATGATTTATAAGTTGGACTATAAACCAATTATTTGATGAAGGATCGGTGGGAGCTTAAGGAGCAAGATGTAGTTACAGGGATAAAATAGTAATTTTGACCTAGCTATAAATACGAATGACCTGTGAAAGATCGACTTACCGATTATGGCTAAAATGAACATAAATATATCTATAGTGCGAAGAGTGCAACTATCGAGCTATAGTGGTGTGTCTCAATAGTAACTAATGGTGATAATTCGGTTTAAAAAGTTTAATCAATTAATTGTAAATTGTTGAAGCTCATGATCTGTAGGTCCATAAGATCCATCTACTAGCTCGTAAAATTATTTTGAATTAGTGAATTGAGTGAATTTGGAACGTTGAGATTCGAAATAAAGGTTTTGAATTTGAAATGTTCAAATTAAATTAGGATTTCTATTAATTCCGTTTGATACAATTGAAACATTTAATTCTTTATCGAAATTAAATGAAATTGGAGAGTTCAAAATATTTAAATAATGATTTAAATATTTGATGAAGTATAATATATATTGAATATTTGATATTAAATTTAATTAATTTAATTAGTTTAATTGATTATTCAATTTTGTTTAATTTTAAAATTTGTTCAAAATTGGTTAATTTGATTAATTAGAAACTTTTGTTTTTTAAAAAAAAATATAAAAATTAAATGAAAATTTGGTTTTTGAAAAATCAGTTTCAATTTAAAATTATTAATCAAATTAAATAAATAAATTGAATTTAAAATTTGAAAGTTGGAAACTCCAATCTTGGATTTTCCCACTCAAATTAACACCTCATGTCAAGTGGCATTAGCCTTTTACTCAAATTTGCATGTTCTTCTTGTATAAATTGAAGTTTATGCATGCTGATTAAAAGCTTTGAAACTTCTGTTGAAAAAATCCCTCCAAACTCTCTTCAATCTCACTCAAATCCAGTTTATATTTAGAGATTCCATCTCTCAATTCAAGTTAGAGAATAGTAGAGAAGATATTTGTGGTGGTCCATTGAAAGATTGAAGCTTCAATTCGTGGAATTTAACTAGAATTGAAGAGTTTTCATCAAAGGTATTTAATTCATAAAACCCTTTCTAGAAAACTGTTTCTTTACATATTTTAAAACTCAAATTAAATGTAATTAGAGTGCTTATTGATTCTGATTTCTTCCATTACATGTTAGTTTACTCTATCATTTAGGTGACCCCTCCATTCTTAAAGTGTTTGCATGGATCAATAGCAAGGTGAATAGGGGAAGTTGTTCATAGTAAGTGGGAGAAAGAAGTGTATCAACACATTCTACGGTCTCTTCCATTAGTTTGCACTGTGAGATTCCCATGTTAATGAGATATGGGTGTCTTATTAATTTTGCTAAAACTCAATTGGATTTAATAGTATTTCACTAAAAGAATTTATTTATATGTTTCAACACATCTAACTCAATAATTCAATTACTCACTTCAAATAAGGTTAACAGAGATAATTATTCAACATAGAAATCAAATATAAACACAATACTAGTATTCGATGATATGAGGTTTATTTTAACAGAGGAATATTCTCTAGTTCCCAGCTTATCAGCAAATTGAAATGTCCGGGATGCCAATGACAAATGGGTAAGGGCAATTGAAAAGGCTTGTACCTATATTTTAGCAAGCATATTTGATGTCTTGATTAAAAAACATGATAGCATGGTTATCGCTAAGGCAATCATGGATTTATTGCAGGCGATGTTCAGACAACCATCCACATCTATCAGGCATGATGCTCTTAAGTACATTTACTACTACCGCATAAAGGAACGAACCTCTGTTAGAGAACATGTTTTAGATATGATGGTCAACTTCAATCTGGCGAAGGCAAACGACTGTCATAGATGAAAAGAATCAAGTCAATTTCATGATGGAATCTCTTCTAAAAAGTTTTCTGCGATTACATACGAAGGCAATGGTGAATAAAATTGAATATAATCTGACAACTCTTTTAAAATGAGCTCCAGACTTGCCAGTCTTTTCTATTTGCAAAGGCAAAATAAGGTAAATATGATTTACTCGTTGTTGAAACTGTTAGATTGTATGTTCTAAAACTCGCAGTTTGTAAACATTAAACATATTCTATTTGCAATAAATATGTTATTGAGATTTATTTAATAAAGTTATTATTGAATATGTAAATTGTGCATGTTAAAGCCTAAATAAACTAACGAACCCTTGGCTAAGCATGAATACTTGAACTTTATGTAGAGACATAAAAGTGGATCAATTTTGAGTATATAACCATAACGGTCTATAAGTATGATGATAGGGTTGGGTACTTTATCTTGGGGACACTATGGATGTGGCTCGTTTTGTAGTGATACAAACGATATGGTCTTGAAATCATTTATGTAAAGACATGCTGGTGGAGACATCCTATGCAAAAGATGTTTGCATAAGACCGGACCACGAAATAGTAACTTTTCTTTATAACGTTGTTTACTGTTAAAATTGACTATTTCAATTTGATGACCTAGATAACTCGATTTTAATCCTAAGCTAATTACGAACTCCTGCTTATTCGGGACGATCCTTTAATCTGCATGGGTGAGAGTAACTTAACATCACCGACTCAATATGCCTTCTATTTTAGGGGTAAGACCGGGCAGATAGTTGAGGACATAGTCTTACAAGATGAAATTCGCTCTTAGTCAATTCTAGGGAGAGTAGATATGTTATTCTCTTAAGTGTTGACAAGGAGCCCCACCTTCTCATTGGCCCAGGAAGGACTCGGTTTGGTGGTTGAATCACAAACCAATTGTCCATTAGAGAACCAGTGGAACTTAAGGAACAAGATGTAATTACAAGGATAAAACAATAATTTTGACCCAGTTGTGATTACAAATAATCTGTGAAAGATCGACTTACTAATTATGGTTAAATTATGTGGACAAAAATGTCTACAGTGAGGACAGTGAAACTACTGGGGTTTAGTGGAGTGTCCCGATAGTTAAAGAATGTTGGTTAATTAGGCTAAAAAATTTAACCGATTAATCTTGAATTGTTGGAGCTCATGATCTGTAGGTCCATTAGGTTCCCATGTTAGCTTATATTAGACTAAACCTTAGGATAGTGTGATGAGAGAATTTGAAACATTCAAATTCAGTTTAGGGAATAATCATTAATTATATATGATATAATTAACGTAATTATATAGTTTAATTATTGAATTAAACGAAATTGAAGAGTTGTAATTATTTAAATTTATGAATGGAAATTCAAGTTCGAGATTCGCGTTTTATTAATTTGATATTTGATATTAAATTAATTTGATTAATTAATTATTTTTATTTAAAACTAATTTTATTTGAAATTAATTATTAGAATTAGTTTTATTTAAAATTAGTTTGAAAGAAATGAATTTTATTTAAGATTAATTATTTGAATAAATTTTATGTAAACTTAAAATTCATTTAAATTGAGTTTTTTGAAATTCAAAACATTAAATGAAATTTTCAAGTGAGTGGAATTATCCCAAATTCATAGTGAGTAGAATTATCCAACTTTTTCCACTTACTAAAACACCTCAAATTCTACTTAGTGCATGCAAAATTAAGTGTCAACTTGATTTTAAGTCTCTTTGCATGTAATTACACTATAAATAGAAGAAAATTGGTGGAGGAAAAATTTCATGCAAATTTGTTTTTTTGAAAGAAGTTATTGAAGGAAATTGAACATGAGGATTTCCATGAGCAGTGGAAATGATCTTTTCCCAATTTCAATTGTATATGAACTTTACAATTATAATCACAAACGAAAACATACGGTTATGCGAAATATAGAAATTACAGCATCCTATACAATAGATCAAGGACAAGAATCAACACACTTTTGTAGACTCATCTTCAAGTTCCTTAATCACGAACACTCGATCACAGCAACATAACAACACACGAATGCTCATCCAACACGACCGCTACACTGCACGATCACTGTACACTCGAAATAAGCAATCGCCAAGGTCACGAACACCCCGAACACCACGAATGGCCTCCACAGAACATTGGTATTCTCGGTGTGAGAATCCAGAGGGTGGGCTTTGTGTGAACTAGGTTTGAGGCAGAAAACGGGAGGAACCACAATCGTGTAAACGATTGAGCAAGTGGGAGATGGAACAACCTATCGATAGGTCGATGCCCAATCATTTAAGAAAAGTTATGTGATTGTTTAGCTCATCGCTTAGCTAAGTGTCTATCACATAAGAACACTCCACGATCGTTTTGCTAACTGCAAGCCGTCGCTTAGTAAATCTCATTTACTTGACAACTACTCCGTGAGTATTTTTCAAGGTTGAAAATCTTAAAACAAAATTTTTGCAAATCTTTTCTCTTTCTTACCAAAATTAGGAAAACAATTTTTCTTTTTATCTCATGGTTACCATGAAACCACCAATAATCTCCCACACAATTGGTTATTAAAAAAAGAGAGATAATTATCCAATAATTAATATTATTATAAATATAAATGATAACTAACTTACCATAATATATTTATAACCTATAGTTTTAATATTTTATCTCATGAAACATATAAATCATAGCTCTTTTTCTATTCCATAGCACTTAATGTAAATCTTATTTACATTAATCCTCCTCGTGATGTATCTCATACACAATACCAATCATATAATATATAATCGAATTACCTCTTGTCAATTTGAACATTTCAAATCAACACCAAGAACTGATCCTCAACTTAAATTCATTGAGCTACCAAGAGGACCTTATGGACCTGAAGCTCGAAGCTCCAATGGTACATGAATAACTGACTAAACTCTTTAGTCACGGGATCCACCATCCATTAACTGCTAGGCACTCCGCTATAGACCGACAGCTGAATTCTCCTTACCACAGATATATTATGTGTCCATTTTAACCAATCAATAGTGCAACAACCCTTCACAGATCGCTATAACTTGTAGAAATACAAGTTATTTATGCCCCTTATCTAGATATTGTGGCCAAAAGTTAGTAATTATGCACCAATTGTATGAAAATTAGCCTAATATTACAATAATTATAAATGTTTGCAATTACACCCATTAACACCAAAAAGATGGAAGACAAGCTGAACTTTACTCTGTTTTGCAGGAGACCAAGTCACCGCTTGTGCTTAAGGCTCACGAGAGACTAATCAACGCATCTCTGTCACATTGCGCCCGTCAATCAACAATGAAGAGACAATTACAGCAATGACGGCGCAATGCGACAGTCGATCCAAGAGCTATGCTTCAACCACATGCGATAATAAAAAAAACACAAAATGTGAACCTATGATCGAAAGATGCAGCTGAGCAACGCAAGAGCGGAGGATTGAGACACGTGCACAACTAACAGTTGTGCAGAATTGACGGTCTGATTGCATAACAGAAGGAATAATATCCCTCCATCTTCGGAATTACCATTACCATGAGTGGGGACCACAAGGCCAGAGTCAAAGATCTGCACTTATAAATACCCCATTGATTTCAGAGAAAAGATATGCTATTGATACAGGGCTAAGTGCTTCTAGATTGTAGAGAAAAGGCTGAGCTGAATGCTTAAGAAAATAAATTCAGGAAGAAGACAAGATAAGGCCAAGAGGTGAATCTCAGATCCAACCTGCCAAACTCCCGATCGGAAGATCTGTGCAAAGACCCCTGCTACCGGTAGAGCAAGCCTGAGAGGGAAGCTCTTCCTACCATCAAATCCATCCTATCCGGCAAGCAGATCTCCATTAAATCTGTGCTAAGACATTGGCACTTGATTGTATCTATTCTATCTCTCTTTCATTGTGTATTTCATGTTTTCTTTATCTCTTTATTCACACACCATGTATCAAATGCTTAGTAGAAATATTAAATGTTTCGATAAATTCCATTTACCATTTTCTGTCTATATCTGTTCACCCATCCAACACTTTCTTCATGATGTCTCTTAACCCCCTAATGAGCAATATGAATCACTAAGAACTTAATCTGTATTAAAGATATAAAATACGTTTAGCTAAAACATGCTAGACGACATCTTCACCTGTGAGAGCAGAAGTGAAGGTGTCATTCTGATCTATCGAAAGAAGGTTAGAAGAATGCGTTAACTAAAGCGAGTAGTACTTCCAGACATGGAAGCAACCTTGCGTTCATTACGTTAGTCTCTGTTTCACTACAGACATGTGGGAGTGCGGCCGATCACTGAGAGGTGTAAGCCAAGAGAAGAGCGAAACAGTATTTGTACCTTCAATCCAATTAAGAACTTGCGTTGTTTGTATTATTTGTCTTTATCTTTCTATTCTATTCATAAGACTTGTCGCTGCATCCCATGTCTTTGCATACCTTTCACAGCCAGTCTTAATCCCAGCATCTTGTACATGAAGTCTGTATCTTGTAACATCTAGCTTAGGTTTACTGTATTTTTATGTTTTTATCGCATCTTTACTGCTTTCCTTTCTTTTATTGCAATTTATATACTTATACAAACTCATTTTTAAAGATTGAAAACCTGGTCGCATATATCATGAACGTACCGTAATAATCTAAACCATTCCCTGTGTTCACCTCGGATCATACCGAGAAACTTGCGATGGAATTATACTTGGTTCCATCGTAAGGAAACTTGTGACAACGCATGGCATACTACATGAACATCCATAATTAACGCATAACTAGAAGTAGTATCGCATCATTTTAAGCAATTTATATCATCAATCCAAACCCGTTACAATCGCTCGTAAGTACAGCTCAACCAATAACCGTTATGCCCCTGTAATTATATCTAACTTCTTAAGTACCACTAAATCCTCTAATGAACATAAGTCATAGTCTTATTATGACCGTGTCTTCTCTTTCAAAGAGAAGATGTGGCGACTATGTTCAAGCCCGAAAACAGCCCTCAAGGGAGTAATCTATCTACTTATCCCTGCTTCCGAGAAGGAGTGAATTCCATCTTGTGTAAGTGAGTTCCCAGCTCCCAGATCAGACAAGTCCCCAAAAAGATAGGCATGTTGAGTTGGAAATCTGGCCACTCTCACCCATACTAATCAAAGGATTGCCCTCAAAGGAGAAGTTTCCAAAACACTTAGGATTGAGGTCGTGTCACCTATGGTCGTTTAGGTGTGATGTATGTCTCCAGTATCAACAGTGTTATATATAGAGTCTAGTCATCTCATGATCTGGTCTTATACAAACTCTTTTTATATGACACCCCCACTCTCCACATGAATGGTCAGGATCTACCATCTATAGTGGTTTACAACACTTGCAAACCTCTACAAAGCGGGCCATATCCATAGTGTCACCAGGATCAGGTATCCCACCTTAATCCTTATTCTCCAGACCTATTTAGGTTATCCCTTAAGAGATGATCCACTTGTATATCTCATATACATGCTTAAGTTTACATAAGATTACCATGGAGCTTTGTTTATTGGATATGAGTAAATGCCATAATGAAATAACAATTATTTTATTCATAAAACAATGTGTATAATTACAAACAATGGGACTCCGGGAGAATTAGGACACCAATTCCAACAGTTTGTTCTTTCAAATTCACACACTAAATTCTCTTCAATCCGAAATTTCCCTTCAAGTTTTTTTACAATTTGGATTTCACAATCAGTTTCAAAGCCGGAGAATAGCGGGGAAGACTCTTGTGGTTGTCTACGAATCGTTCATGATTAGAAAACAAAGAAGGATGGCACCATTTTTGGAGTTCTACAAAGGTTGACATTCTAACCCTAATTTGCTGTGTACAATCTTACATGATTATTTACTAAAATTAATATAATTAAAGTGCTTAAAATCCAAATCTCTTCTGCATGTTGAATGTCAACTCTAATAATTTGTATCAGAGCATGTTTCAAGCACTTAAGTTACGTTATCTTTTGCTTGGTGGGTGTTTTTCATAAGTTATATGAAATGGGTGCTGATATGGATATATTACAGTTTTTGCGTTAGATTTTTCTTTAATTATGTTGTATTTGTTGTAATTGACTCCTTGTTTATGGGTCTTAATGTGTTCTCAAGAGTTTGTAAATTTATTAGAGTCATTAAAGTTGAAATTAGGATGTAATTGAAAAAGAAACGTTGGAACATTGTTCTTAAGCTAGTCAAGATGAGACGCGTGTAGTTTGTGGCGATTCAGGCTGTTTGCAGCTTGGCCGGGTCAAGCCTATATTGAGTGGTTTAGCCATTTTGATGCCTTGAAGGTCCGATTCGAGGGATTTGGAGCCGGTTCAAGCGGTTCAAAAGACTGTTTTAAATTATTCTTGTAATAATTTAGGTTGTTTGGTTGCTTAAGATGTCAAAACTAGTCCATATCAGTGTATGTTTAATATTTATTCGTTGTAGAATGTATATTATAATTAAATTAAATCTTGTATGTGCATAATGTATGCCATGTAGATTTAAAATCCCTCCATAGGAAGCATGTAGCATGCATTGAAAGTATGTTATAATTAGTTATAATATATAGTATGCATGTACTAGGATTTCATATTTAATATAATTGGTTATATTTAATTATGGAATGTTGGATGAATGTTATGGATTGCAAGTATGTCTATCTTTTATAAAGTGTTATAAAATAAATTAGACATTTAAAATCTATAACAAAGATAAAATGCATGCTCACCTCGGCTTAACAAATAACAACTTGTTTTGAATAGTTAAAATAGGTCGTTATCTTGTAAAACTATGGTTACAAACTCACTCGAGCTAAATCCTGTCTAAGGCTAGAGGTACTTAAGTTGATGGTTTACGGAACATCTACTACCTGGGGATTTTAGTCGATTCTTGAGTGTTGTTAACCTAGTTTTATGAGCATACGTGAGCGGTGTGAGGTAATAAATTTGTTTATCACTTAGACATCGTAGGTTAAATCCAAATATAAACGTTATACTTGGATAAATACCTAGATTTAGGTTTTTTTAGCCGGAATATTCCTAAGTAAATATATACCCAAACAAATAGAACACTTTATTGAGAAACTAATAATATATATGATATATTTGTTTTAGCTCTCACATCGCTAAGAGTTCACATCATGAGACCCATGCTTGACTTCATATTGCTTTTACCACGATTGCTTCATTCGGAAAGTATGCATGGGTCAATAACAAGGTGAATAAGGGAAGTAGTTTATAGTAAGTGGGTGAAAATGTGTCAACGTATCCTGTGGTCTCTTTCATTAGGTTGCACTGTGATAGTCCTATGTTCCACCTACGTGTCGTTTTTAGGCGAGCACCAATTCGGAAGGTTGTAACATAATGATCGAAACACTGCAAACTTCAGAAATTAGTAGGATTTCTTAGTTTTGTCTTCAGCATTCTCTTCCAATTTGGGAGCTTGTTGATACCATTCTCTAAAATCTTAAAATGGAAGGGTACACTTACAAGAGTTACTAAGTGTTAGTAAGTTCTTGACTAAAAACAATAACTAAATGACTAGAGGAATAAAGAGTTATTTTAACATTAGTATTTAGTCAAGAATGTCTTCCTTCAGTGAAGGAATATTTGACTACCCCTCAATAGCATCTATTCTGACTTACTAAAGTATCATTGCAATTAATAATGAGATATGGGTACATTATTATTTTCTACTAAAATTAAATTAGATTTAAAAGCAGTTTACTAATAAATTTTGTTTATATTTTCAGCATGTCGAATTCTATCATTCAACTTTTAGCTTCTGATGAGTTTAACGGTGATGGTTATTCAACCTAGAAATCAAATATTTATACGATATTAGTAATAGATGATTTAAGGTTTGTTTTAATGGAGGAATGTCCTTCAGTTCCTAGCTCAACTGCAAACCAAAATGCTCGGGATGCATATGACAAATGGGTTAGGGGGAATGAGAAAGCCCGAACCTATAACCTAGCAAGCATATCAGATATTTTGACCAAGAAGCATGAGAGCATGGTATCGCTAAGGCGATCGTGGATTCATTGTAAGCGATGTTTGGACAACCATCCACATCCATTCAGCATGATGCTCTCAAATACGTTTACAACTCTCGTACGAAGGAAAGGACCTCTGTTAGAGAACATGTCCCTAACATGATGGTTCATTTCAATATTGCGGAGGCAAATGATGCTGTCATTGATAAGAAGAGCCAGGTCAGTTTCATTATGGAATCTCTTTCGAAGAGTTTCCTACAATTTAGAACAAATGTAATGATGAACAAAATAGAATATAATCTGACTACTCTTCTAAATGACCTTCAGACTTATCAGTCTTTAAAGAAAAACAAAGGACATAAAGGGGAAGCAAATGTTGTAACCTCCAGTAAATTTCGGAAAGGATCGTCCTCTAGGACTATATCCTCTAGTACAATGTTTGGATCTTCAACTTCTAAGGATAAGAGTATCCAGATGAAGAAGAAGGGAAAAGGTAAAAGGAAAACTCCTGCAAAGAAAAGTAAGGCTAAGGTTACTAAAGGTAGATGTTACCATTGCAACAAAGATGGAAACTAGAAAAGGAATTGCCCTAAATATCTTGCTGAGAAAAAAGATGAGAAGGAAAAACAAGGTAAATACGATTTACTTGTTGACACATGTTTAATGGAGAATTCTTATTTGACCTAGATATTAGATTCGACCGTTAAACATATTTGTACTTTTATTTAGGAAACTAATTCCTAGAAACAACTTGCAAAAGGCGAGATGACTTTCAATGTGGGAATTTGAAGTTATTTTTTGAAGATGTTTACATTTTGTTAGAAAATATTTATTATGTACCTGACATGAGAAAGAACTCAATATTAATCTTTTGTTTATTAGAACATATGTACAAAGTTACTTTTGAAATCAATGAAGTGTTCATTGGTTCAAGAGGTATTCAATTATGTTCTTCTAAACTTGAAAATAACTTGTACGTGTTAAAACCAACTGAGGAAAAAGCTATTTTAAATATAGAGATGTTTATAACAGCTAAAACTCAAAATAAAAAACGAAAAAATTCTCCTAATATTTATTTTTGGCATTTAAGATTTTGACACATAAATCTCAATAGGATTGAAAGATTGGTTAAAAGTGGACTTCTAAATCAGTTAGAAGACAACTCTTTACCTCTGTGTGAATCATGTCTTAAAGGTAAAATAACCAAAAGAACTTTTACGAGAAAATGTCTAAGATCCAAAGAACCCATAGAGCTTGTACATTCATACCTTTGTGGTTTGATGAATGTTAAGGCTCGAGGAGGATCTGAATATTTCCTTAGTTTTATTGATGACTATTCTAGATATGACTATGTTTACCTAATGCATCATAAGTCCAAAACTCTTGAAAAGTTCAAGGAGTATAAGGCAGAGGTTAAGAACCTATTAGGTAAAAAAATTAAAATACTTCTATTAGATCGAGGTGGTGAGTATATGAACTTGAAATTCCAAGACTATTTGATAGAACACAGAATTCAGTCTCAACTCATAACACTTAATACACCTCAACAAAATGGTGTAGCGGAGAGGAGAAATAGAACTCCATTAGACATGATTCATTCAATGATGAGTTATGCTCAGTTACCTAACTCATTTTAGGGATACGTAGTACAAACTATAGTATGTTCCCTCAAAAAGTGTTTCTGAAACACCGTATGGGTTGTTGAGAGAGCATGAAGGTAGTATACATAACTTTAGGATTTATGGATGCTTGACACACGTGTTGGTGCAGAACACAAAGAAACTGGAATGTCGTTTATAAGTATGCAGATTTGTAGGATACCCCAAAGAAACAAACGGTGGTCTATTTTATGATCCTCAAGATGATAAATTGTTTGTATCGATAAACACTACATTCTTGGAGAATGACCACATAAGAAATCATCAACCTCACATAAAACTAGTATTGAATGAAATTTCCAAGGAAACTATAGAGAGACCAACAAGAGTTGTTGATCAAGCCAGTTCATCAATAAGAGTTGTTGATAAAACTGGTACGTCTGGTCAATCACATCTTTCTCAAGGGTTGAGCATCTCGACGTAATGGGAGGTTATTCAATAGCCTGACCGATACATGGATTTGGTAGAAACTCAGGTCGTCATACCTGATGATGGCTTAGAGGATACATTGACCATAAAACAGACAATGAAAGATGTAGACCAAGACCAGTGGATAAAAGCCATAGATCTCGAAATGGAATCAATGTACTTCAATTCAGTTTGGGAACTTGTAGATTAGCCAGATGGGGTAAAAACTATTGGTTGTAAATGGATTTACAAAAGAAAATGAGACCAAGTTGGTAAGGTACAAACTTACAAAGCTCGACCGTGGCAAAAAGGTTTACCCAAAAAGAGAGGATGGACTATGAAGAAGCTTTCTTTATGGTTGCCATGATTAAGTCAATTAGAATACTCTTGACCATTGCTGTCTTTTATGATTATGAAATATGGAAAATGAATGTCAAGATAACCTTTCTGAATGGCTATCTTAAAGAGAGTATCTATATGTCTCAGCCAGAAGGATTCATTGAATAAGGTTAAGAGTAAACGGTTTGCAAGCTCAAACGATCCATTTATGGATTGAAACAAGCATCTCGATCCTAGAATATAAGATTTGACAAAAGCTTTGAAAACGTTTGGCTTTGAATAGAACGTTGATGAACCTTATGTTTATAAGAAAATTATCAACAAGACTGTAGCTTTTTTGATATTATATGTTGATGATATCCTACTTATTGGAATGAGTTAGAATTCCTTGCTGACGTTAAAAGATGGCTAGTATCACAGTTTCAAATGAAAGGTTTGGGACATGTTCAATATGTTCTTGGAATCCAAATAGTTCAAAATCGCAAGAACAAAATGCTAACCTTATCTTAGGCATCTTATATAAACAAGATATTATCTAGATATAAGATGCAAAATTCCAAGAGAGGTATGTTACCTTTCTGACACGAAATTCATTTGTGTAAGGAACAATGTCCTAAGACACATCAAGAAATTAAGGTTATGAAACAAATTCCTTATACATCAGAAATTGAGTTTGATGTATGCCATGTTGTGTACACGCTCAAACATATGCCATGCAGTTGGAATAGTTAGCAGGTTTCAGTCCAATCCTGGATAAGATCATTGAACTTTCGTTAAGAACATCCTCAAGTATCTTCGGAGAATGAGGGACTATAAGCTTGTGTATGGTGCTAAGGATCTGATCCTTACAGGATACACTAACTCTTATTTTTAGACTGATATTGACTCAAGGAAATCAACTTCGAGATCAGTGTTCACTCTAAATGGAAGAGCTATAGTATAGAGGAGTATAAAGTAAAGTTATATTGCTGACTCTACCATGGAAGCAAAGTATGTAGCTACGTGTGAAGCGTCAAAAGAAGCGGTATGGCTTAGGAAATTCTTAACTGATTTTAAAGTAGTTCCAAATATGCATTTGCCTATCACACTCTATTGTGATAACATTAGAGCAGTTGCTAAAGAGCTGAAAAGCCATAAATGCAGGAAGAATATCGAACGCAAGTACCATCTCATGTACCTATGTGTGAAGCAGCGAAAGAAGTGGTATGACTTAGGTAATTCTTAACTGATTTGGAAATAGTTCCAAATATGCATTTGTCTATCACACTCTATTGTGATAACATTAGAGCAGTTGCTAATTTGAAAGAACTGAGAAGCCATAAATGCGGGAAGCACATCGAGTGCAAATACCATCTCATCAGGGAGATAGTACACCGAGAAAATGCGATCGTCATGCAAATCGTCCAAGAAGACAATTTAGCCGATCTGTTTACAAAGGCCCTAACGGCTAAAGTGTTCGAGGGTCACCTAGTCGAACTAGGACTATGAGACTTATAAATCTAGGGAAAGTGGGAGAATTCATGGGTATTTAATGCCCTAGTTTATTGTATTTATATTTTACTCTTTCATACTCAACATTGTATATATAAACTCACTAAAGTTTTAGTCCACGTGGGAGTTTGTTAGATTGTATATTCTAAAACTTGCAGTTTGTAAACATTAAACATATTTTATTTGCAATAAAGATGTTATTGAGGTTTATTTAGTAAAGTTATTATTAAATATGTAAATTGCACATGTTAAAGCCTAAATCCAATAAACTAACAAACCTCTGGCTATAGCATGAATACTTGAACTTTATGTGGAACCTAAAACTGGATCAAGTTTGAGTAAATAACAAAAACAGTCTATAAGTATAAGGATAGGGTTAGGTAGCTTATCCTGGGGATACTATAGATGCGGCCTGGTTTGTATTTGATACAAATGATGTGATTCTGAAACCATTTATGTAGAGACATGCGAGTGGGGACATCCTATGCAAAAAATGTTTGCATAAGACCAGACTAAAATAGTCACCTTTCTTTATAACACCATTTACTATTAAAACTAACTTTTCAATTTGATGATCTAGGTAGCTCGATCTTAATCCTGAGCTAACTCTGAGCTCCTGCTTATTTCAGACAATTCTTTAATCTGCACGGGTGAGAGTGGCCTAACATCGCCGACTCAATATGCCTTCCATTTTAGGGGTAAGACCGGCCAGATAATTGGGGACAGAGTCCTACAAAATGGGTGTAAGAGTATATTAGAATACAGCAGAAGCAACAAGAATTAATAAGCACTCTAATTCATTAATTTTGGCAGTAACTAAAGCATGCTTATCTAACACAAGAGGGTTTGATGCTATACCTTTGTAGAACTCTTCAAAATCTTGATTCTCAGCTGTTATCTTCTCAAAAACTTGTTGTGAACTACCTCAAGATCTTCCCCACTATTCTCTTGGAGCTTTAGAATGAGTTGTGGGACTCAAGAACAGCTTGAATGAAAGAAAACTTGGAGAAAAGCTCAGTGCTACAACCCATTTGAAGAACAATTTCTTCAGTCCGAATTTTTCTGTAAAAACTTTTTGAATGCATGCCTCAATTCCACACCAATCTTCTTTATTTATTACAGGTCTCTCATGCAAAGAAGATGGCTACATGAGATGCAGCTCATGCTTGGAGTTATTGAAGCCATATGAAGTGGGTATGTTGTGAGCTAGTTGAAGGCTTAATGGAAAAAAACAAATTTCCATTTTGTATCATTTTTCCAAAACTAGATGATTTCTAAAAATCAATTTGGTTTCAAATATTAAAAATATTATTAATTTTATAAAATTAATTTCATAAATTAATTTTCTAATAAAATTAATAAATAATTATTTAAATAAATCAATTAATTCTAATTAATTTAATATCAAATATTAAATTAATTTTACAAAAATCCACTTTCAAACATTCAAATCACATTTAAATATAAATTCTCCTTAGTTTAATTCTAATTTGAACGTTTCAAATTAACTTATCATGCTACTCTAAAGCTAATTCATTTACGAGCTAGTAGGGGGACCTCGCAGACCTACAGATCATGGGCTCTTACGATCCAAGATTAATTGGCTAAACTCATTATACCGAATTAACTCCCATTCGTTAACTAATGGGTCACTCTACTAAAGCCCATAGTTGAACTCCCATCATTGTAGATATATTATGTCCACTCGATATAAACATGATCAGTAAATCGATCCTTCACAGGTTTTTTGTAATCACAGCTAGGTCAAGTTCACCATTTTACCCCTGTGAATACATCTCGTTCCTTAAGTTTCCACTGACCCTCTAATGAACAATTTGATTCATAATACTCATGAATCAAGTCCTTTCTCTATCATGAGAAGGCGGAGCCTCAATTATTCACAACTTGGAATCAGTACTTAAGAGAACAACCTATCTGCTAACCCTAAATCGGGTAGGAGTGAATACCATCTTGTAGGGCTATGTCCCCAACTATTTATCCAATTTTATCCTAAAATGAAAGGTTTATTGAGCAGTGTTGTTGGACTACTTTTACCCATGCAAATCAAAGGATAATCCCGAACAAATAGAAGTTCATAGGTAGCTCATGATTAAGATCAAGTTAACCTAGGTTACTTAAAAAGAAATAGTCAGTTTTAACAGTAAACGGTCTTCATAAAGAAAAGTGACTATTTTGTGGTCCAGACTATAATGCAAACTCATTGAATAGGATGCCTCCACTCACATGTCTCTACATGAATGATCTGTGGATCACATCATTTGTATTACCTACAAAATGGTTTGCATCCAATAGTGTTACCAGGGTGAGATACACAATTTCATCCATATACTTATTAGACCATTTAGGCTATATATTATTAACTTGATCCTATTTATGTCACCACATAAAGTTAAAGTATTCACACTATAGCCATGGATATGTTTGTTCGATTTTTATAATAGAATGCAAAATCAACAACTTTATTGAATAAATTACTCAATAATATTTTATTGATAAATAGAATATTTAATACGAAGTGTGAGTTCTAGGACATTCCTAACAATCTCCCACTTAGACTAAACTCCAGTGAGAATAAATATATATACAATACAATGTTGAGAAACATAAAGGGAAAATACAATAAACTAGGGCATCTATAATACCATAGATATTCTCCCACTTGCCCTAGATTACATCACTCGGAGTCTTACTCCAGCTAGGTGACTCTTAAACACTTTAGCCGAGAGGACCTTTGTAAATGGATTAACAAGGTTGTCTTCAGAGGCTATCTTTGTGACGGTCATATCTCCTCCGAGTATTATCTCTCTGATGAGATGGTACTTTCTTTCATTATGTTTTCCACATTTGTGACCCCTTGGTTCTTTTGAGTTGGTAACGACACCACTATTGTCATAATACAGTGTGATAGGTAGTTGTATATCTAGAACTACCTCCAAATCGGCCAAGAATTTGCATAGCCATACTGCTTCTTTAGCAACTTCACATACAGCCACGTATTTTCCTTCCATTGTGGAGTCAACGATACAACTTTGCTTAATGATTCTCCAAACTATAGCTTGAGAGTGAAAACTGATCCTAAAGTAGATTTCCTTAAATTTACGTCAGTCTAGAAATCAGAATCAGTGTATCCTGTGAGGATCAAATCCTTAGGTCCATACACAAGCATATAGTCCCTCGTTCTCCTTAGATACTTGAGGATGTTTTTTACAGCAGTCCAATAATTGTGTCCCGAATTAGATTAGAATCTGCTGCCGATTCCAACTGCAAAGCATATGTCAGGGCTTGTACATAACATTGTGTATATCAAACTCCCAACTGCAGATGTGTATGGAATTCTTGTCATTTCCTCAACATCTTGAGGTGTCTTAGGACTCTGTTCCTTTGACAAATGAATTTCATGTCTAAAAGGTAACATATCTCTTTTGGAATTTTACATATTATATTTTGAAAGCATCTTGTCAATATAAGATGCATGAGATAGTGCTAGAGTTTTATTCTTTCGATTTCGAAAGATCTGTATTCCTAGAACGTACTCAACATCACCCAAATCTTTCATTTGAAATTTTGTTGCTAACCGTCTTGTTACGTTAGCAAGGAAACTTGTTTCATTCCTAATGAGCAAGATATCATCAACGTAAAGAACTAAAAATGCTACATTCTTATTGGCTATCTTCTTGTATACACAAGGTTCATCAACATTATGTTCTAAGCCATAAGATTTGATTGCAGTTTTAAACCTTATATTCCAGGATCTTGAAGCTTGTTTTAATCCATAAATGGATCATTTGAGCTTACACACTTTCTGTTCCGGTCCTTTTTCGATCCTGGTTAAGACATAAAATTACTTTCATCAAGAAAGCCATTTAGAAAATTTGTTTTGACATCCATTTACCATATTTCATAGTCATAACATGTGGCAATGGAAAGAATTATTCTAATTGACTTTATCATGGCAACAGAAGAAAAAGTTTCTTCATAATCAACCCTTTCTCTTTGGGTAAAACCTTTTACCACGAGTCTGGCTTTATAGGTTTGCACCTTGCCAGTTTGGTCTCGCTTCCTCTTATAGATCCATTTGCAACTGATAGGTGTAACCCCATGTGGTTAATCTATAAGTTCCCAGACAGAGTTGAAGTATATAGACTCAATTTCAACGTCCATGGCTTTTATCCGCTATTCCCTGTCAGCATCTTCCATTGCCTTTTTAAAGATTAATGAATCCTCTAAACCATCATCCTGTATGATGTTTTGAGTTTCTATTAAAACCATATAGCGTTTAGGTTGTTGAATAACCCTCCCACTACGTCGAGACATCCTCAACTCTTAGGATGGATGTGATGGGACAACAACAGTTGTTGATAGACCAGCTTGATCAACATCTCTTGTTGATATTTTTGTAGCATCTTTGGTCATTTCTTGGAATATTAGTTTACTAGAGGTAGATGATTTTTTATATGATCTTCTTCCAAGAATGTAGCATTTGTTGATATAAGTACTTGTCTTCTTGGGATCATAAAACAAATCTCCTTTTGCTTCTTTGGGATATCCTACAAAAAGACATAATTTCGAACGTTTTTCTAATTTCTTAGGATTTTGTACCAACACATGTGTTGGACAACCCCGGATACGGAAATGACATAAACTAGTTTTGCGTCCTTTCTATAATTCATACGGTGTTTTTGAAACATTTTTTAAGGAACAATGTTTAGAATAAATATTGCAGTCTGTATTGTATACCCTCAAAAGGATTGAGGTAACTGAGCATAACTCATCATTGATCGGACCATGTCTAACAAGGGTCAATTTCTCCTTTCTACAACACCATTTTGTTGTGGTGTTTCAGGTGCTATGTGCTGGGATTGAATTCCATGATCTACTAGATAGTTCTGGAATTGTAAATCCATATACTCACCACCTCGATCAGATCGAAGTGTTTTAATTCTTTTACCTAAAAAAATTTCTTTCTCAGCCTTAAATTCTTTAAACTTTTCAAGAGTTTCAGACTTACGATTGATTAAGTAAATGTAGCCATATCTAGAGTAATCATCAATAAAACTGACGAAATACTGATAGCCTCCGTGTCCTTTTATATTCATCGGACCACATAGGTCTGAATGTATAAGTTCGATAGGCTCTTTGGCACGCAGACCTTTGTCAGAAAAAGATTTTTTAGTCATTTTTCCTTCAAGACATGATTCACATGGAGGTAAAGATCTATCTTCTAACTGATTTAGATAACCGTTTTTTATAATCTCTTAATCCTATTGAGATTAATGTGACGAAGTCTGAGGTGCCAAAGATAGGAATTAGGAGAAATTTAGCATTTCTTATTTTGAGTCTCAGTCGTTTTAATATCTCTATATTTAGAATGGCTTTTGCTTCAGTTGGTTTTAATATGCACAAGTTATTTTCAAGTCTTGCAGAAAAAATATGAATACCTCTTGAAAAATAAAACACTTCATTAGATTCAAAAGATATTTTGTACATATTTTCTAGTAGACAGGAAATGAAGATTAAGTTCCTTTTCATCTTAGGTACATAATATACATTCCTAAGTAAGATAAAAGACTATTCAAAAAATAGCTTGACAACTCCTACTGCATGAGTTGAAATGACTTCACCCGTTCCCACATTGAAAGTCATTTCCTGTTCAGAAAGTTCTCTCCAAGAACAAGTTTCCTGTAGAAAAGTGCAAACATGATTAGCGGCGCCTGAATCCAATATCTAGGTAAGGTGAGTATTTTCCACTTCACATGTTTCAATTACTAGTAAATCTAATTTACCTTATTTCGTCTTTTCCGCTTTCTTTTCAGCCAAATACTTTAGGCAATTATGCTTCCAGTGCCCATCTTCTCCGCAGTGGAAACATTTTCCTTTTGGAGTTTTGTTTTTGTTTTTGTTTTTCTTAGCAATGGTTTTATTTTTCCTTTTTCCTTTCTTCTTCATTTTTACGGATTTGTCTTTCGAAGAAGAAGGAACAAAATTCTTGTTATCAATGAGTTTCGTTCCAGACGTTGACCCCTTAAAAAACTTCTTGGGGTTAGAAATAATATTTATTTCTTTCTCCTTTAATTTCTTCAGAGACTGATATGTCTATAACTTGTTCAATATCATGGTCAGATTATAAGTAATTTTGTTCATAACAACATTGGTTTTGAATGGCAGATAACTCTCCGAGAGAGATTCCAATATCATACTTACTTGACTTGTTTCATTTATCATCGCCCCATGAGCCTCGACAACATTAAAATGGACCATCATATTGAGAACATGTTCGGTTGGTTTCATATTTCATGCAAGTAACGTAGACATACATAATGGCTTCATGTCGAACAAAGGATGATGGTTGCCCGAACATCTCCTGAAGCGACACCATTATCTCACGAGCGGTAGGCATAACCTTATGTTTCTTATTAAGTACATCAGGTATACTTTCTAAGATGTAGACCTAAGCTTTCTCATTAGCCCTTACCCGCCGATCATAGATGTCCCGAACATTTCTGTTTGTTGATGTGATGGGAACCGGAGGATATTCCTCCATTAACACAAACCTCAAATCATCCACAACTAACATTGTATTGATGTTGGATTTCTAGTTTGTATATCCTTCACCGTTAAATTCACCGTTGCTACACGATCGTTTAACGTTTATACCTCAACAACGATCTTCGAGGAGAAGCTGAAAAATTGGAATCTGCAGCTTGGCCTTCTTCACTTATTTCTTCAATTACATCTTAATTTCAACTCTAATAACTCCAAATAAATTACAGGCTCTTGAGAATACATATAAGCTCATAAATCAAGAGCCAATTACAAATTTAATCAAGAAATTAGAGAGAAAATAAATACCAAATCTCAAAAAACCATATCAGTGCACCACGTTCATATAACTCATGAAAAACACTCACCACATCAAAATTAAACAAAATTGAGTGCTTAAATGATGCTCTGATACCAATTGTAAGAGTATATCAGCATGCAGTGGAAGCAACAAGATCAATAAGCACTCTAATTCATTAATTTTGGAAGTAACTAAAGTATGTTTATCTAACACAAGAGGGTTTGATGCTATACCTTTATAGAACTCTTTAAAATATTGATTCTCAATTGTTATATTCTCTGAAACTTACTGTGAACTACCTCAAGATCTTCCCCACTATCTTCTTGGAGTTTTAAAATGAGTTATGGAACTCAAGAACAGCTTGAATGAAAGGAAACTTGGAGAGAAGCTCACTGCTACAACCCACTTGGAGAACAATTTCTTCATTCCGATTTTTTCTGTAAAAACTCTTTGAATGCATGCCTCAATTCCGCTCCGAATCTTCGTTATTTATTACAGGTCTCTCATGCAAAGAAGATGGTTGCATGAGATGCAACTCATGCTTGGAGTTATTGAAACCATATGAAGTGGGTTTGTTGTGAGCTAGTTGATGGCTTAATGGAAAAAACCAAAATTTCATTTTGTGTCATTTTTCCAAAACCAAATGATGTCTAAAAATTAATTTGATTTCAAATATTAAAAATATTATTAATTTTATAAAATTAATTTCATAAATTAATTTTCTAAAAATTAATAAATAATTATTTAAACAAATCAATTAATTATAATTAATTTAATATCAAATATTAAATTAATTTTACACAAATCCACCTTCATATATTCAAATCACATTTAAATATAAATTCTCCTATTTCGTATAATTCTAATTTGAACGTTTCAAATTAACTTATCATGCTACTCTAAAGCTAATTCATTTACGAGCTAGTAGGGGGATCTCATGGACCGACAGATCATGGCTTCAACTATCCAAGATTAATTGGCTAAACTTATTATACCGAATTAACCCTCATTCGTTAACTAATGGGTCACTCCATGAAAGCCCATAGTTGAACTCCCTTCACTGTAGATATATTATGTTTACTCGATATAATCATGATCAGTAAGTCGATCCTTCACAGGTTGTTCGTAATCACAGGTGGGTCAAGTTTACCGTTTTACCCCTGTGAATACATCTCGTTCCTTAAGTTCTCACTGACTCTCTAATGAACAATTTGATTCATAATACTTACGAATCAAGTCGTTTCTCTATCATGAGAATGTGGGGCCCTGATTGTTCAAGACCTTGAATCAGTACTTAATAGAACAACCTATCTGCTAACCCTAAATCGGTTAGGAGTGAATTCCATCTTGCAGGGCTATGTCCCTAGCTATTCATCTGATTTTATCCCCAAAATGAAAGGCTTATTGAGCAGTGCTATTGGACTACTCTCACCTATACAGATCATAGGATAATCCCGAACAAACAGGAGTTTATAGCTAACTCAGGATTAAGATTGAGTTAACCTAGGTTACTTAAAAAGAAATAGTCAGTTTTAACAGTAAACGGTCGTTATAAAGAAAAGTGAATATTTTGTGGTCCAGTCTATATGCAAACTCATTGCATAGGATACCCCTACTCACAAGTCTCTACATGAATGATCTGTGGATCACATCATTTGTGTTACCTACAAAATGGGCCACATCCAATAGTGTTACCAAGATAAGATACCCAATTTCATCCATATACTTATTAGACCATTTAAGCTATATACTATTAACTTGATCCTATTTATGTCACCACATAAAGTTAAAGTATTCACACCATAGCCATGGATATGTTTATTGGATTTTCATAATAGAATGCAAAATCAACAACTTTATTGAATAAATTACTCAATAGTATTTTATTGATAAGTAGAATGTTTAACACAAACTGAGAGTTCTAGGACATTCTCAACAATAGGATCCACTCCTACCTGATTCTAGGGATAATAGATAGGTTGTTCTCTTAAGTGTTGACTTTGGGTCTTAAATAAGGGCCCCACTCTCTCACTGGCTCAAGAGAGACTCAGTTTTCTGGTTGAACTACAAACTAATTGTTCATTAGAGGATCAGTAGAGCTTAAGGAATAAGATGTAATTATACGGGTAAAACGATAATTTTGACCCGGGTGTAATTATGAACAAACTGTGAAGGGTTGACTTACTAATCATGGTTAAATCACGTGGACAGAAATATATCTACAGTAAGAAGAGTGTAACTACTAGACTTTAGTGGAGTGTCCCGACAATTAACAAATTTTGGTTAATTAGGTTAAAGAATTTAGTCAGTTAACCTTGAATCGTTGGTGCTCATAATCTATAGGTCCATTAGGTCCGGCTGCTAGCTCATATCGAACAAAATCTTAGGACAGTGTGATGAGAGAATTTGAAATGTTCAAATTTTGTTTAAGGAATAATCGTTATTATATATGAGATAATTAACGTAATTATATAGTTTAATTGTTGAATTAAACGAAACTGGAGAGTTGTAATTATTTAAATTTGATTTAAAAGTTGTATAGTGAATGGGGATTTACGTTCGGGATTGGTATTTTATTAATTTAATATTTGATATTAAATTAATTTGATAAATTAAACATTTTAATTAATTATTAGAACATATTTTATCTAAGATTAGTTTTAAAGAAATGAATTTTATTTAAAATTAATTATTTGAAAAATTTTTATTTAAAATTAAAATTCATTTAAATTGAGTCTTTTGACATTCAAAAGATTAAATGAATTTTTCGAGTGAGTGGAATTATCCCAAATTCATAGTGAGTGGAACTATCCCACTTTCTCCACTTACTGAAACACCTCAAATTCCACTTGATGCATGCAAAATTAAGCGTCAATTGGAGATTAAATCTCTTTCCATGTTATTACACTATAAATAGAAGAAAATTATTGGAGGAAAAAGTTCATGCAAAGTTGTTTTTTGAAAGAAATTTTTTCTTTCATATTCTCATACCAAAATCTCTTCAATCCCAAAATTTCCTTAGATTTCTTCATAATTTGGATCCCACAATCCGTTCCAAGGTCGAAAATAGAGGGAAAAACTCTTATGGTTGTCTACGAATTGTTCGTGATTAGAAAACAAAGAAGGATTGCACCATTTTTGGAGTTCTACAAATGTTGTACATTCTAACCCTAATTTGTCATGTATGACCTTGCATGCTTATTTACTAAAATTAATATAATTAATGTGCATAATATCCAAATCTCTTCCACATATTGAATGTCAACTATAACAGAAACATATTTAGTAGAAAATGATAACTTTACCTGGATATTTGATTAAAGGGGCCACTGACCATATTTGTACTTTTATTCAGGAAACTAGTTCCTAGAGACAACTTGCAGAGGGCGAGACGACTTTCAAGGTTGGAACAGGCGAAGTTGTCTCAACTAAAGCAGTGGGAGACCTAAAGTTGCTTTTTGGAGATATAAATTAATTTTTCTTAAAAAGTATTTTATGTTCCTGATATGAGAAGGAATTTAATATCTATCTCTTGTTTGTTAGAACAATTGTATAAAGTATCTTTTGATATTAATGAAGTGTTCATTAGTTCAAGAGGTATTCAAATATGTTCTGCAAAACTTGAAAACAACTTATATGTATTAAAACTGTAGGAAAAACCATCGAAGGTTTTTGCAGCAGAATGCAGGGATCGATCCTAATTTCGTTTTTCCAAAAAATTCAGAATTATATAATTAAAATTAAAGAGAAGGTTACGCATTAAAACATAATTTCATAGCATGCAAAGAAAGGAAGAAAGGAGAACTAAACTTTACCTTTGAAGAATGACTTCTTCAAAAACTCCCTCGAACGAATCACGTTCCTTCAATCTCAATTGGGGCACCACCAAAATGGAGCCTCTTTTATTCTCCTTAGAGTTTGAGAATTTTCAAGAGGTGTGGGCTCTACTACTTTTTGGTAGAGGATGAGAGAGAGGAGAGAGATTTTTCCCAGAGAACTTTTCTCTGTGAATTCCTATAGAGAATTGTTCTTTGAAAGTTTTAGGGAGGAAGCAGAATGAGAGCCATTCATTCTTCCCACTTTACGTATGTGATTGAGAGATCAGGGGAAGAGAGTTGTAACTCCCTCCCTTTAATTAAAATTAATTTAATTTTAATTAAATTTAAAATAATATATATATATATATATATATATGTTATATCAAATATAACATATAGCTTATAGTTTTATATTGTATCAAATACAACATAACCTACAGTTTTATTTTCTCTCAATAATACATGACATTTAATATAAATCTCAATAAAATTAGTGTCTTCTAAGAGCTGCAACACATAATTTCATTGTGAAATCACAATACCCTTAGATGAACGAGCTAATTCTAGGTCAAGGAAGTAATGCAAGGAACCAAGGTCCTTTAGCTTAAAAATAAAGTCTAAGTGAACTTTCAACTAATCAATATCCACAATAGATGCACCTGTGATGATAATATCATCAACATAAACAAGAAAAGCAACAAAACTCTTACCAGTGCCTCAAGTAAACAGTGAGTAATCAGACTTGGACTGAGAGAGTCCAAGAAGTAACAAAGCATGTGAGAACTTATCAAACCATTGTCGAGAAGCTTACTTGAGTCCATATATTGACTTATGAAGCTTACAGAGAAGGCACTCCCCCTTACTAGTAATAACATCATGCTTATAGCTCAATGGTAGATCCATGTAAACATCTTCAATAAGATCACCATGCAAAAATGCATTATTCACAGCTAATTGGACTAAAGGCCAATTCATAGAAACAACTAGAATAAGAAGAACCTTCACAGTGACTAACTTAGCCGCTGGAGAAAAAGTTTCGATATAATTAAGCCCTTCTTGTTGTGTATAACCTTTTGCTACAAGACGGGCTTTATACCATTCTATAGAAACGTTGGCTTTGTGTTTGATCTTGTAGACCCACTTGCATCCAATAGAATGTTTTTTTGAAGGAAGAGGAACTATAAACCAAGTCTTGTTAGTTTTCATTGCCAACTCTCATTTTTATTGCATCACGCCGGTGACTATAGGGAACAACTTGGTGATAATCTGGAGGTTCATATTATTAGGATTGGTGTCCTAATTCTCCTAGAGTCTCGTTGTTTTGTAAGGATGCACATTGTTCAATGAATAAAATAAATGTTATTTAATGCTGGCATTTACTTATATTCAATATACAAAGCTCCTTGGTTATCTTATGTGAACTTAAGCATGTATATGTGATATACAAGTGGATCATGCCTTTAGTGATAACCTAAATCGGTCTGTCGTATAAGGATTAAGGTGGGATATCTAATCTTGGTGACACTACGGATACGGTCTGCTTTGTAGAGGTTTGCAAGTGTTGTAAACTACTACAGGTGGTAGATCCTGACCATTCATGTGGAGACGTGGAGCGGGGGTGTCCTATACAAAGAGTTTGTATAAGACCTGAACCACGAGATGACTAGACTCTATATATAACGTTGTTGATACTAGAGACTTGTATCTCACCTAAACGACCATAGGTGACACGACCTCAATCCTGAGTGTTTTATGAACTCCTTCCTTTAAGGGCGGTCCTTTGATTAGTATTAGTTTGAGTGGCCAAATTACCAACTCAACATGCCTACCTTTTTGGGGACTTGTCTGATCTGGGAGTTGGGAACTCAATCCACAATATGGAATTCACTCCTTTCCCGAAGCAGGGATAAGGAAAGATATTGCTCCCTTAAGGGCTAATTCTGGGGCTTGAACATAGTGGCCACAGCTTCTCTTTGGAAGAGAAGATTCATTCATAGCAGGACTGTGATTTATGTTCATTAGAGAGGGATCAGTGGTACTTAAGGAGACAGATGTAACTATAGGGGCATAACGGTTATTGGCCCAGTTTTACTTACGAGCGATCTGTAAAGGGTTGTCACACTACTGATTGGTTAAGATGGACACATAATATATCTGTAATGAGAAGAGTTCAAATGTCGGTCTTTAGTGGAGTGCCTGGAAGTTAACGGATCCCGTGACTAAAGAGTTTCGTCAGTTATTCACATACCGTTGGAGCTTTGGATCTACAGGTCCACGAGGTCCCCTTGGTAGCTTGGATTCATGTTGAAGGATCAAGTTCTTGGTGTTGATTTGAAATGTTCAAATTGACAAGAGGTATCTTGATTATATATGATATAATCGGTATGATGTATAAAATACATACATCTAGTGAATGATTGATATAAATGAGATATACATTAAGTACCATGGAATAGGAAAAGAACTATGGTTTATATGTTTCATGAGATGAAATATTAAAACCATAGGTTATAAATATAGTATGATAAGTTGGTTATCATTTATATTTATAATAATATTAATTATTAGATAATAACACTTTTTCTTTTAAATAACCAAATGTAGTGGGTGGTTATTGATCATGGTAACCGTGAGTTTAAAAGGAAATCAATTTCCTATTTTTGAAAAAGAGTTTTTTTACAGAAGTTTTCACAAAAATTTTGATAAGAATTTGAGTTTTCTATCCAGCAAAAAGAAACTCACGGAAGTCGTCAAGTAAATACAAATTTACTAAATGATGGTTGGGCTAGGTAAACGATCATGCAGATGCTAGCTAAATGATTGTGCAGCTTTTGCTAGATGATCGCATAGCTTTGTTAGATGATCGTTGGCCCAAGGTAAACGATCGTGTAGAATCGACCGAGCTAAACGATCGCATAGCTTTTGCCAGACGATCACATAGTTTTATCTAAACGATTGGTCATCGACCTATACGATAGGTCTCCGACTTCTCCCATTTGCCCAGTCGTGTACCCGATCGTTGTTTCCTCCGTTCGTCTGCCTCACACCAAGTCTGAACAGAGCCCACCCTCTAAATTCTCACACCGAGAATACCAAGGTCGCCTTGTTGGTGGTGTGAGACTCAACTCGACACTGTCGAGGTTTTCTGGAGGCCGTTCGTGGTGCTTTGGAGGAGTCCATTCACTATTTCGGAGAAGTTCGTGACCGAGGGGATCGTTGAGGACGAGGCGAAGTGTTCGTGCTGTGTTCGTGTGGTGTTGCGATTGTGTAGATTGAGTGTTCGTGGTTGTTGTTGTTCGAGCAGTCGCGCATCGGAGTGTGGAGACGCTTCAACCTTTGTTAGTATAGTTTTTCTTTCTGTACATTTGATGTTCATGCTGTAATATCTCTATATATTTGCATAACTATTTGTATTGAAATCGACTGTAAATGATTTGTTGATTCATGATTGTAATTTGGAATAGTCTGCTTCCGCTGCTCATGAAAATCGTGTTTTTGATTTCCTTCAATTGGTATCACAGCCAGGTTCTCTGATATTCCAAATTACAGATTTGAATCAAACGGTTTTTACAGTCGCGGTGGGTTTCTACATTTGTAGTTAACCGTTTTCTGCATTTGTGGATGAATTGATGAATGTTTTGGGTTTAAATTGTCTTTTTCTTAAAGCTTTCGTTATAACAAAGTGTTAATTGTAAGGGCCCCTGCATTTTTGGACGAAATTAACTTTGCAATTGAGTCTTTAATTCGAAAAGTTCGAGTTCGTCGAGTCGTTCGTGATGAAGCTTCGGTGCATGGCGATATAGTTCTCAACAAAGAAGAAGATCAAGCGTTGATCGGATCGTGTAGCCTCAGGTAAACGATCGTAAGGATTTTACTAAGCGATCGTTTAGATTTTTTTTAGACGATCGTGTAATATTTTCTAATCAATCGTTTAGCTAATGCTAAGCAATGGGGTAAATTGTTTACCATATCGCGTGCCATTAGTTGTGGGATCGTGCAGGAGCTGAAAGTAGACGATCGTAGTGGGAGCATGCGATGCTCATTGTTTAGTAAAAGGCACGCACTAGACGATCGTGTAGTTAGCAAGCTTCATCGCTTCGTTACTACCTATGCGATCGCACGTATGTGATACGGAGACGCTAGCTAAGCGATCGCTTAGGCGATGGTGCTTCGCAGCATCGTAGTCGCTTAGACGATCACGGAAGGCAAGCGCTGTGCATAGCATGCAAAGCAATTGTGTACTTCAGGCTTCATCGCTTAGTAAAGGTACACGATTGTGTAGTAATAACTAAACGATCGTTTGGATTTTTCTAGACGATCGTATAGTAATGCTAAACGATTGTTTAACTCTGAGAGCGCTAGTAAATGATAGAGAAAAGAGTTTGTTTTATCGTGTAGACGATCGCGGGGTGCTTAGTACACGATGGATGGTTGGAGAAGCGATGCTTTGCCGAGCGGTTCAGGACCTGGTTCACCTGTTTAAACCGGAGACTCCTTGTCTTTGTAATAGTTAGCTTTCCCTTTTGTGTTTTAAGGCAATTTTATCTGGTTCATCAACTTTTATTGCTTATACATGTGATGTATGGTACTTATATGTCAAAGTGTTTGTCATATAGTTAAAAAACCCACCTTAGATTATGCAATTACTTATGCATCATGTATTATAAATGTTATAATATTGCATGAAGAAATTACTTGATAGCATGCGCATGCATCATGAAATATAAGAGTTATATTTTGCATGCATTGAGCATTATCATGCATCATCCTTTTATTATAAATGTTATAATCTAATGGTGAATAGAAGCATGTTTTGATTATTTCATTGTGGTTTTGTATAAGTGTTATATAAAAAAAGTAGTAATGAATGGACAATGCATTGAGCATGACACTTAGGCCGTTTATAAGCATTATGAATGCCTTGCATGTGTTAGCTTCGCATTGTGGTTGTTTCCGTTTATAAGTGTTATAAAGAAAATTAGACCTAAAATCAATAATTCAGATTTGCATGTGGACTTAGGGTGAACTCGAGTTTTTTAAAAGGGATTTAAAATTGGATTGAGATAGACCTAAGTTCAAGTGGTTCTAAAGAGTTTAGTAACCTAGCTTAATCTTTTAAAATCGGTTTAATAGGATTAAATTGGTTGGAATAAAAGATTAAATTTATTGTAAACTTATCTATAAGGGACCTTTTGTCTAAGGCGGGTTCTGGCTAGGCTGGGATTCTTAAGTTGACAGAAACATAACACCCCTACCTAGGAACCTACCTGGAAAGGTGAATTAGATAGATTTTCAACAAGCATGGGGCGTTTTGGTCAAAGACTCCGTTAAAGAGTTTAATGGATGATGATCAAAAGTTGTTCAACTATCCAAGGTAAATGTTACTCTTGGGAAAACCTAAAAGTCACTTAGTTAAAATCATTAGCCATGTTTTTTTTAAGTAAACTAAACTCTAGGTTATAAAATATTCAGTGGGAGAAGGAGGCGTATCAGATATGTCTATGATTCCATTCACGTTTCTCCCTGTATGTTCACACTGTGAGATTTATGCTTGGCCTCGAGATGCCCCAGGATGCATCCCCCTTCGGATGGTGTTTGCAGAGTCAATATCAAGGTGGACAAAGAGAGTATTTATAGTAAGTGGGTGAAGGGTGTGTGCCAACACGTCCTATGGTCTCTATCATTGGTTCACACCGTGAGATCATTCTGTATGCCCTCGTGTTGTCTTCGATGCAGCCCCCTTCGGATGGGTTTTGTGTAGTTGGTCAATATAAAGGTGAACTCCATAAATGGATAGGGTCGCTTTAGGTTTTGTCCCAATTGGATTTTTTTCCTTCGGAATGGCCTTTTGGAACGGACCTCTAGGGCTTAAAATGGTGGGTCACACTTATGAGAGATTGTTAAATAAGTTAATGATCTCTTGGCCAAATCAATGATGGTTAGTCGTTATAGGAACAAGAGTTGTTCTGGTATTAATGACTGGTTAAGATATTCTCAATTTAGAGGAGGGATAACTGACCTCCCTTCGACGGCTTTTATCCTAAATCTTTGAAGCATCATTGTGAAACTAGATGTCACATAGGGTTCATGTTAGTTTTGCTAAAACTTTATTGGATGTTGTTTTGTTTGACAACAGGTATTTGTTTATAACCTGACGTAGGTCAATGTGTTTTTCTTTCAGCAACTCGTTAGTATTTCCGTTTAAAGTTTTTAAACATGACTGATTTAATACAGTGGAAAGAATCCTGTGAAACGAATTTCATGGCAAGCGACCTCCATCCCACTACTCTCCAAAAGAGGAGACAAGACAATAAATATGATTTATTGGTCTTGGAGACATGTCTGGTAGAGAATGATGATTCTGCCTGGATCCTAGATTTAGGTGCTACCAATCATGTCAGTTCCTCTTACCAAGGATTTAGTTCCTGGCAAACGTTGCAACAGGGAGAGATGACTCTTCGAGTCGGTAATGGTGAGGTTGTTTCAACTGTTGCTATAGGTAGGTTGAAGTTATTTGTTAACAAGAAACGTTATCTGTTACTGGATAATATTTTTGTAGTCCCTAATATTAAGAGGAACTTAATGTCGGTTTCTTGTCTCATTGAACAAGGCTATATTGTCTCCTTTTATGAGAATAAAGTGTTTATTTTCAAGAATGGAATGGAGATTGGTTATGGTTCAATGGAAAATAACTTATATGTACTAAGGCCGTTAGTCATAAAAGTCTTGTTTAAAACTGAAATGTTCAGTACGGCAACAATAACTAAAAGACCAAAGGTTTCTCCAAAGCAAAACGGCCATCTTTAGCATCTAAGGTTAGGTCACATCAATAGGATTGAAAAGTTGGTGAAAAGTGGACTTCTAAAGAGTTTAGAAGAAAACTCTTTGCCGGTATGTGAATCATGTCTCGAAGGCAAGATAACCAAATGACCTTTTACTGGAAAAAGTTACAAAGCCAAGGAGATTGTTGAGGACGAGTGCGAAGTGTTCGTGCTGTGTTTGTACGGTGTTGCGGTTGTGTAGATCGAGTGTTTGTGGTCATTGTTGTTCGAACGGTCGCGCATCGGAGCATGGAGACGCTTCTACCTTTGTTAGTACAGTTTTTCCTTCTGTACATTTGATGTTCATGCTGTAATTTTTCTGTATATTTGCATAACTGTTTGTATTGAAGTTGACTATAAATGATTTGTTGATTCATGATTGTAATTTGGAATAGTCTGCTTCCGCTGCTCACGAAAATCGCGTTTCCGATTTCCTTCACATATGTATATGAGACATTAAGTAAAAAATTGTTAAAGGAAGGAGATAGCTTTTTATAGGATAAAGCTTTCTCAATAGGGAACCGAGATGAAGTGTGTTGCTGTAAGGAAATACCACCATATAAAAAATTACAATGACAATCTTGCAAATATGATGGTTATGTTGATGTTCTAAGAGATCGACGAACTTGAGGTTGAATGACATTCTGAGGAGGCAAAACAAATTGTGATTGATTATCATTTTGAGATTGAATGATAGGTCTATCAACAAGTTGTGGCATAGGTAAAGTCAATTCATTATTAACAGGTTGTGAAGCCAAGCCAGTAGCTTCAACATTTTTTTTTCAGAAATAGATGCTTATGTAGCTATATTTTCATAATTAGGAACTCCTTGAACAACATCCTCATGGGCAACAGAAGGAGAACCAGAAAATTCAAAAGACTGTGGCAAAACAAGTTCAGGAAATGGATCAATAACATCCATTTGAATAGCAGTTGTGTGAAAAGGAAACACATTCTCGTGGAATACAACATCACGAGATACAAAAAAAGTGTTCTTCTCAATGTCATATAAACGATAACCCTTCATCCCTGGTGGATATCCTATAGAAACTGATGGAATAGCTATAAGATGAAATGAGCTGACAATGACGAAGCAAAACATAAGCAACCAAAGACATGAAGTGAGTGAGTTAGTTAACACACATTCTCCCCAAAATGTGATTGGAGGACGGAAACAAAAGAGCCGATGTTGGTGTTCCATAAGAGCAAAACAACCACACATGAGAATTGGTGAATGACTCTTTTAGTTAAAAAATAATATGTGAATGTTAGTTCAAGTGCATTATCAAATCGAAATATCTCTACATGAGCATTGTACTGATTTTCAAACAATCCATAAGAAATAACCATGTATATCTCCAATAATCATCAACAATAATGAGAAAAAAACGATGACCAACATGTTTATTAGACTGATAAGGACTCCAGATATCACAATGTATCAAGTCAAAACTTTATTTGTAACACGGTTATTCAATGAAAGACAACACAATTATTATTCTTTTGTTTGGTGAAGAAGATTGGTTGGAATTAGCATTCGAAGAAGAATTCTTGACCGGAATGACCAAAGAAAAGGCCTTATTCATCGAAGGTTCAGGCTCCATAAGAAGTAACTATGTACGAATTTGACTTTAAATCCCATAAGAGCAACGTCCACAGGAACAAGAAGGTATATAAGAAGCCAACTCATTCCATAAGGTCTTAATCTATCGCTTGTAGATCTACCCAAATGTCAATCGAAGAAATAGAGCTCGGAGAAATCTCCTTGGTGTTATCCGAATGTCACAGGTAAATAATACTGGTGTTATCCGAATGTCACAGGCAACGTCCACAGGCTCCAAAAGGTATAGTTCGTTTTTGCGAGAAAATTTAAAATCAAAACAATACTGAAACTTTTGATACAATATTAAGACACTCAAAGGTAAATAATGTGATGTGCTCGATTCTTATTAATCAAAGTTGGGCAAATAAATAGCCAACAGCATGTGGACTTAAACCACTTTGTAACAAACTATTTAATAAATATAAACATAACAAATGAGAAATACATCTTAATAGTTGAAATTAAACGAGAAGACCAACGTCATCAAAGCCAAGCTCACGAAGAACCTCCTTGCACTGTGGAAGAGCATTCTTCACCATGAAGCCAAGTGGATTGGCTTGACGAACAGGATCTGTAATGCCATCGTTACCAGTAATGCTGATTCTGGCAAAATGACCATATCCATCGGTAGGAATCTCACTGCACTCCTTATCGGCACTCTCCATCAATGACACTTCACAAATCTCCTCCTCATGGTCTCCGTCCACCTCTATTCTGTATTCTCCGGTCTTGTCCGTCACCGCCTCCCCTGTAAATGTCTTATTTGCAGCATTGGCCTCATCCCGGCATACCAATTTCACCTTAGCGCCTGATCCATCATACCACATTTATTTTAATCATTATTACATATAATATTATAAATGGGTATTTATTTCTTTAATCAATTATGTTAATTACCTTCCAAGAATTTGCTGATGCGGGTGAAGAATTGGATGCGGCAAGTGTCACAATAAACCTTTCCCTCGATGAAGAAGCGATCTTTGCTGCAGAGGGCAACGTCGAGGAAGGCCAGAAAGCAAAGGGCAGAAACAATGATGGTAGCGCATGATTTTGCCATTTTATTTATTTTCTGTTTGTGCTCTTTGCTTTTCTTTTTTTTAATTGTTTTTTTTTTTTTTTTTTTTTTGGTTGGAGGATGTGAAAGGAGGATGGCTTTAATAGGGATTTCATTCCTTGTTTTTTGGGATGTTAATTGGGTTTTCCCTTTTTTTCGGTGGATGGAAGTTATTTTCGCTGGTTTTAGCGTTGGAGACTCTGTCTCATTGCGTTGTAACTGCTGTTTGTTACGCAATCGTTCAACTTCCCATTTGAAAATTATTTTAAGCCATCTAATATAGTTATATATATATATTGAAATTTATGTTTGTCTTCTCTGTCATAATTTTTATTTTTTCTCAAAATAATACTTAAAATTTAGTCAAATTCCAAACAAAAAAAAATTTGAAAGTCTACATTTTTTTTTTTTAACAAAATTTGATTTTTTTTAGAAAAAAACATTATACAAAGTAGATAATAAAATACGAAAATATATTAGGTGAAGCTATGTGTTTATAAGCTTAATTTTCAAAAATTTAAAATTAAAAATTAAGACATTTTTTATAACCATTTAATTTTTTATTTGGTTTTTAGAAATTAAAAAACGAAAACCATACATATTTGGTAATTTGTTTTGGTTTACTGTTTTAGAAAACGAAAACCCAACAAATGGGTGGTAATTGTTTTTAGTTTTATGTTTTTTAAAAATTGAAAATTAAAATTATTTTTGATAATTATGTTTTTGTTTTTTGTTTTTAAAAATTCAAAATAAGTTTTGATAATTTTTTAGTTTTATATTTTTTTTCATAAAAATAAAATCGAACTCTTTTTGTAATATTTTTCCTTTTGGTATACATAGTTATAACTATTTTTAACTTTTTTAAAATTCATATTGAAAAAAAAATATCAATATTTTGAAAGTTATGATTAATCATAAATAAAATGAAAGAAAATTAATAAAAGTAAAAATATAAGAAAATTAATTTTATTTATAAAAAAATTATAGGAGAATAAGAAAATAACTGAAATAATTAATATTTCCTAATGAATTCACAATGATCTTTATGACAATTTTGTTGCCTCTACAGAGGTCAAAGTGTGTCATGAAAAATTATCATCAAAGTTGTTGGACGAGGTATTGGACGAAATTTGGTCTTCACATTTTATAGTTAAACCGAGTGTAAATTTTTAAAAACAAAAATAGGTTTTTGAAAATGGTTTTTTTTTCCCTTTTAAAATTTCTTAACAATTTAAACGTTTTGAAAATCGAGAAACAGAAAAGCGTCTAGTGTTTGTAATTACTATTTTAATCTTCATTGGTGTGATTAACTATGTATTGTTGATTCTAAATTTTGCATTTATTTTTGTTGAAATTAAACTCTTAGCAATATTTTTTGGTGCTCCAATTATATCTTGTTGACTTAAATCTGAAATAGATAGCGAATTTTTTGTTATTTTTAAGATTAATTTATGGTGAGTTTTGATAATTAATTTACAATTTTTGGTCATACCTTTATTTATTTTGTAAATATCGTACGATTGAAATAAATCAGATCACTTAAGAAAAGTGATAAAGCGAGCAAATTCATTTGGAGAAATAGCAAATTATGAAATACTTTTGAAATATAGCAAATTGTCTACTAGACATGTAGGTCAATTTCCCAATAATCCTAAAATACTCTCACAAGTCTTTTTAATTCCATACACTCTAATTAATTTATCAAATTTATAATACAGACTCTATTGATTTCCTTTGATATTTTCACTCAAAAAAATTCGTGATTTAATTTGAAAATAATTAAAAATTGTATCTCAACGATCTTCTATCTAAAAAAAATGTTTTGTATTTTTCCAAATCTTTTCCTAAATTGACTTTTTATATTCATATTATACTTCTTCTCACTATAAGAAATTTGGTTTTTAATGTCAGTTGAAAAAAAAAACTAAATTGGATATAGAATGCCGATTTCTTAAAAAAAAAAAAAAAAAAAAGAAAAAAGAAAAAAAGAGAGTGCATTTTTATTGTCGATTTTAATCTGACACTAAAGATGAGATTACAATGCCAATTTAAACCAAGAATGTACCTATCATTTTTTTTTTCTTTTCCCTTTAGTAAAAAAAATAACTCTTTTTTTTCTCTACCTCTCCTCCCTCATTTCTCATTTCTCACATAATTTCTCTCTCCCTCTCTCAGCATCTCTCCTGCTCTCTCTCCCCAATTTTTTTCACCATCTCTTTTTTTCTCACAGTGAGCTCATCTTTAGTTACTTTTATTTTTTTTTGGCTTGTTTCTGCGATATTCCCTTTATGTATTCTCTCATGTCTTTGGTTTCAACTCGTCCCGTTAGAAATATTGAGTGTGCTAACTTTAGTTAAATTTCTTTTATGTATTCTCTAGTTTGAGAGTAAAAAAAGAGTGTGAGAGAGTACTTTTATAATTGAGAATGGAAGATAAAATTGTCGTGTGTGATTGTAACAATTTTTCACATAGTGAATTTTTTTCTGGTCGAAGTTTATCTCCAAATTTGGAATTCTCCACATAAATTCTTTTGTTTTCAATTTTAATATTTTTAATTTCTTTATTATTTTTCTATTTATTTCTGTGATAGAAGTGTAAGATTGTTTTCTCAACAATATCGTGGTTGTAGCATCTCAAATGCTACAAGACATTACCATAATGCTACTAAATTTAACGTGCATAAGTTGCATTTTCTTGATTCTATGAGCAAATTATGTATGGCAAGTGCATTTAGAGTGTGGCGTCCCAATGCCACGGTGAGTTCTTATATATATACCTTATTTGAGCGGCGTGTCTTGGAGGAAGATAATGGATCGAAGGTTCAATTAGAGCTCTTTAACAAACAATCAGTAAAAATATGTGCAATTTTTTAGACTATATAAGAGTTTTCTTTTGGTATTTATTGAGTTGGGTCTCTCCTAATAAAACATAACAAATATAGAGACGCAACTTGCTTAAAATTGCCACATCACAAAAATGGTCTCTCTCAAGAGATGCAACTATATTAAAAATCTCAACCACTAATATCTTTTTTTTACGAAAAAAATATATAAATGTCAACAAGAACGTAGCTAAATTCTCTCATTCCACATTTTAATTACAATACCTTTGTAATATATATATATAAATGAATGAATGAAAGTTTCTTAATCTTTCCTCTCCATTTGATTTCCGAAGTTTTCCATTAACCGTTTGTGAATGTTTTTCTCCGAAGTGTATATATATAGTGAAAGTTTGGGATGGGATTTTAATGAAAGACCTTTTGATCCTCATAGATTAATTCTATATTTATATTGATGAAAATGAAATTTTGTTGATTATATCAAAAGAAAAAGAGAATCAATATGCTACTACTCTGGAAATTGATTCAATTTTAGTCTATATATTTTTAAATATTTAATTTATATATTTTTAAATATTCAATTTTTAATTCCTATATTTAAAGATTTCTCAAGGAAATGGGACCTAACAGAAAATTTCATTTATGTAGAAAAAGGCAGAGGGAATGAGGGGAAACAAATTTCATGAAGCTAAACAATGATCATAGAGATGATAAATGTATATTCCTATCTTCGTTTGGCTCTTTTTTTAATGTATTATTGATATGTAATTAATATTATAAATACATAATATTGGAGCTTTTTAAATATAAAAAATATTTAAAAATATTTAAACTTTATAAAAAAATTCTAAAAGTTTTTTTCATAAAGTGTAAATATTTTTGAGATTTTTATATTTATAAAAATTTTCTTAATATTATTTAAATTTTAAGTTTTATATTTAATAACAAAGATACCTGATATGGTTGATCATACGGTTGAATTTTTTTTATATAAAAATTCCTCAAATAACATTAACACAAATCAGAAAAACCAGTCACATCCTCCTACAATACAATTTGGACAAGCCAGAAAGGATATCCACACAGTAGATGAAGAAGACTAAACGGAATATGTGGCCGAAGAATGGATCAATCTGTTACAGTTCCTATTTGCAAAAATTAGGCCCGACATTTCAGCATCTAAGCATTGAATCGAGCTTGTTTTTAAATATAGCAAAATGAATCAATTTATTTTAAAATATTGCAAATTATTTCTATGATGAGGAGAATTAGAAAATAATTAGATGATTAGTATATGTTAGTTAATATTTTTTTAGTTGTTAATTTAGATTACTTGGTATTTAATTAAAACTATTTAGCTAATGGTCTTATTTTCTTGTAAGGCTGTAACTAGCCAATTTACGGTTGTAATAGAAAGCTTTGGAATATTCATTTGAATGTAAAACTTTGGTTCTTTTGAGGGTGCTCTCTAATTTAGGGATGGATTTGTAAACCCCTAAACTTGATTTATTAGTTAATTATGCTTAAGTCCTCTTAATTATGTGTTTAGTGTCATTGTAAGTCTATGTTTAAGATAATTGTAATGTTTGTAATAATATGAAATGTAAGAGCATGTATGAGATGTTAAGGGAGAAAAAAATTTCTAAGTGTTAAAGGATGGCCCTCGAGCATTTTGAAGGTAGAAAATATTCTAAATATGAAGTGTAAGATCTTAGGTGAATTGAAGAGGGATTCACACTTAAAAGGAAAACGAAAGGTTCATGCGACAAAGTCATGTCAATATATGTGGTCAACCCTTCCAAAATGCTATGTGACCAAGAATTTAAGGAAGGGAAACTATACCAAAGTATAGCCCCTAAAGTATGTAGAAGGTCATGAAGGAAGTTAAGTTAGTTGACAAGTTTGATGTTTAGTCGAGGCTTGTGAGAGAAGTTGCGACCAATTTCACCTAAGGTGGAGAAGGCTAGTATAGGCAGTATGCAAATAGCTAAGTTACCTAGACAAGCACTTCAAAGAGGATGCTAAGGCAGAATGCTAGGATGGTCACAAAAGAATCAACTGTCGTGAAGTTTAGAACTTGGCAAGCAAGACTGACATGGACAGATGTGATGATGGGCTACTTAGTTGATATGAAGAGATGTGTTAAGGAAGTAAAGATTGACTATGTAAGGTGTGCTAAGAACACCTAAGACAAGGCGATGTGATTATGGCTAGGAGTATGCGATAACCAGTGATGGGGCCTAAGTAATCACAAGCTCTATGTGATGAAAATTAAGCTAAGCATTTGGCTTCACCGGTTAGTAGGCTAAGCGGAAATCTTAGAGACACTAAGTTAAGGATTAGCATGCCATATGGCGATTAGTTGAGATTAGCTCACATACAAGCTCAAGTATAAATATGACTTCCAAGGAAGAAATCAGTTTTGCCAAATTTTGCTTACACCTAAGAAGAAGTGTGAGTACCTGTGAAGCTTTGAAGGTGCTAATGGATTGTTGAACAAGCTTGAAGGAACTTGAAGTTTTCCCGCCAAATCTAGAGGATTTAATGCTTAGATTCTAAGTTAAGCACGTTAAGAAGTTTTTTTAGCACATTCATGGGAAGAAATTTATTCAATTGATGGTTGAAATTAGAATTATAAAGATTAAAAGATTAGAATTTGAAATGATGTTATGGATAAATGAGTAGGCAGCTACATAAGAAGAGCAAGCAAGCAACTAAATTACCAAGGTATGCAACAACACGTATAGGGTGAAGTCTTAGCATGCGGAGGTTGATCAACGCATAGACACAGAAGTGTGTTCTCGTGACCATTGAGCACCCAATAGAGAGGGTAGCCAACCTTTAGCCAAGAGGAAGGTAAAATGGCTAAATGTAAGTGATGCAATGAACTCAATCATGATGCGATAAGATTTGTGTATGCAATATGAAGAAATCATTGAAGGTCCTTGAATGAAAGCATGGTATCAGACCAAATATAAAAAATTTACAGAACATAAATTTTACAGCAAAAACATACAAATTATGCATTTAAAAGATAATTGTAGCATGCTTAAAATCAGAGATTAGAGAAAAGTAAGAAACCTTACGTTGAAGAACTCTTCTTCACGAGCTTCCTTCTCTGAATCTTGTCCCGAACAATTTTGAACCCTCTAACCGTCAATGAGGACACTACCACGAATGTTACTAGTGTATTCTCTGGGTGAGAATCCAAAAGTTTTGTGGGCTCTAACTATTTTGGAAGAGGGGGATTTTTAGAGAGATGAGAGGAAGTGATTCAGATATCTTACAACGTTTCTGTGTATCTCACCTCTTTTTGTGAAAACACACTAGGAAGAAGAAGAACAACTTCTTTTCACTTCCCCACTACAACGTTTTAGAGAGAAAAGAGGGGGAGGGAGATTTATTTTCATAAATCAATTTAATATATATATTTATATGATAACTACCTTATCATATAATACATATTAAACTATATGTTATATCAAAAATAATATATAACTTATAGTTTCTATACTGTATTAAATACAATATAACTTATAGTTTCTATTCTCTCACTAATGACATTTAATATAAATCCTATTTATATTAAATATAATTATATGAATCAAATTCATATAATTAATATTTGAATCATATTCAAATATTTATTTCCTCTCAAATAAACTTTATACTATAATGTATCAAAATACATTATAGTATTTATATCATATATAATTAGATTAAATTAATTATATCACATATAATTAATTCTCTCAATTAATTTGAACAATTTAAATTAATCCAAAAAATTGATTCTCATTAATTCCTATTGAGCTATAGAGGGGACCTCATGGACTTGTAGCTTGAAGCTCCAACGATATGTGAATAATTAATTAAAATCCGTTAATTAAATTATTCACCATCCGTTAACTGTTGTACACTCCACTAAAGACTGACAGTTGCACCCTTCGCACTATAGATATATTTATGTGTCCATTGGATATAACCAGTCAACAGTACAATGACCATTCATAAATTGCTCGTAAGTATAGTTGGGCCAAAATTATCATTTTGTCCCTATAGTTACATCTAACTGCTTAAGTACTACTGATCCCTCTAATGAATAATAAATCAAATCTAACTATGTCCAAATCCCTCCCAGGCTAGGAGAGGGTGCGACAGCACCTTGTTCAAGCCCCGAAATCAACCCTTAAGAGAGTAATTTATCTACTTGTCCCGACATTGGGGAATAAGCGAATTCCTTCTTGTATAGCTATATTCCCAGCTCCCCAATCAAACAAATCTCCAAAATGGTAGACATGTTAAGTCGGCGATCAGGCCACTCTCACCCATACAAATTAAAGGACCGCTTTCATAGGCAGAAGTTCATAACTCACTCAGGATTCAGATCATGTTACTTATGGTCATCTTGGTAAAATGAAAGTCTCTATTATGAACGACGTTATATAATGAGACTAAACATTTCATGATCCGACCTTATACAACTTCTTTGCATAGAATATCCCCATTCACATGATTCCACATGAATGATTAGGATTATATCATTTGTAGTGCTTTACAATAATTGTAACATCTACAAAGCGGGTCATACTCGTAGTGTCACTAGGATAAGGTATCCAGCCTTATTCATCTACCATAGTCCCTTTAAGTTATCACTTAAACATGATGCACCTATATGTTTCTACATACATGTTTAAGCTACAAGACAACCTTTGTATGTTAGTTTTTTGGTTTATGGTTAATGCAACTAATTGTAAATAAAACGTCACATATTTTATTATATAAATAAGACATTTGTACAATACAATTACAAACTATTGAACCCTACGAGATTTAGGACATCAACCACAACACGATAATGATAAGTTAAGTGTTATATTAAGCTCAAAAGGGAGCTAATGATATAAACCAAGGGGCCTCTTCTTATTACAAGGCAGATGCAAGTGAGAGAGGCTTACAGACCCCTTAGATAAGTAGCTTAAGACAATAAGCGACAAGTTTTTACAATGTTTTCCAATGCAAGTTTTTATGAATGAAATTCAACACATAGGCAATTCACATGAAGTTTTATATCACGATTTTATCAATGCATGCCTTAAAATGAATATTGATCACATGATCCATGCTTTTTAATGATGAAGATATTTATGAGTTCAACATGCGTTTTCTATAAGCCTATGCCTATGTTTTATAAGCACACTTGATGTTACAAGGCATTATACGATGATATACAATTTACGAAGTATGATCAGCTCAAATGGGTATTCTTTTTTATGTTCATTAAATGTTTATAAACCCTACTTCAATGTTGATATCAAAGGTATGGTACGGTACCCAGATTTCAGTTATGTTAGAAATCTGAAAGTATGGTAAGGTGGTTAGAACCCAATCCATCTTTGCGTGCACGTATGACTTATGTTACTGAAGTTGATGGGATTGAGCAAAAGTGTTTTCTCTCAACTCAAGCTGGAAGGTGATTGAGCAAAAGGACTCTCTCTCATGTTCAGACAGTAGAGTAGAGGCATTTAACATTATGATACTGATGAGCTTATTTTAGGGTTTTTACTTGATTTGATTTTATGTTTTCTAGTTATAATTTCTAAACCCTTATTATGGTCATGCAAATGTTTATGGAAGCTTGTTTTTTTAATTTATGAACGAATGTGTGCTTTCCTAAATAGTCACTCACTGAGCATTTTAAGCTCATATTTTTAAATATTTTCCTCCCCAAGTAGCGGTCGACATCCTGAAGCCGAGTAGATCTACCAATCAGTTACTATTCAGGATTCTTCAGGAAGTTGAAGCTTATGTGGTTCACCAAGTCTGTTTAACTCTGAGTTTATATATATATGTCATGGGGTTCACGATAGGATTTTGAGTTAAGGATTGTAAATATATGCGTTCAATATCATTATGGCTGTTATGTAAATGAATATGAATTTCTCTACATGGTAGCATATAAGTTAATAAGTTGGTGTGGAAGTTATGCATATATTGAGTATAAGATATGAAATGTAGATCAGACTAACAAGATTACAGGAAACAAGATTACAGGAGTATGTTGGGTAGTAGTTATCATAAAAGGGTTGACAATTGTTGTCTTCACATCTCTTCTCAAATTAAAAGGATAATCTGGAAAAGGGTGTGACAAGATGGTATCAGAGAGAGTTATGCATTAGATTAGGAACATGTGAATGATGTTATGAGCCTAATAATGTATATGTTATAGGAATCAAGCCTTAGAAAGGTGACAAACTGACTTGGCAGATGGCTAAAAGGGATTGTGACCCTATCCAAGATCCTGTAGCTCGAAAGGAGCCAAATTTAGTTAGAGAACCAATAATACAGGAAACCACATCTAAGAGAGAGTCTAGTACCCCTCAGGTAAGAACAGATCCTTAGATGGAAGATATAGTCTTTGATAGGATTGCTTAAAGACTAGCAGCTAGCGTAGAATCCATACAGACCGATCCGAGAAGAAGTATGGCATCGAGATAATGAAGGCATTGGGTTGTTGGATTTGTTGGGTTGTATGTCCTAAAACTCGCATTTTGTAGAGTTAAACATTTTCTATTATCAATAAAGATGTTATTTATCAATAAAGTTGTTATTGAATTTGAAATTGCACTTGTAAAGACTAAATCTAATAAACTAAGATCCATGACTATTATATGAATACTTGAACTTTATGTGGAGACATAAAAATGGATCGGGTTCGAGTAAATAGTCAAAATGATCTATAATATACGAGTATGGTTAGGTGTTTTATTCTAATAACATTATTGACTTCCGGCCCACTCTGTAGTTGTTACAATTTATTGTAAGATGCTATAAATGAAGTGATCCTGATTTGTTCATGTATTGACATGAGAAGTGGGGGCGTCTTATACAATGATTTTGCATTAGATCGGACTAAGAAATATGTCACTCTTACTTTATAATATTGTTTATTGTTTAAGACTGACTATTTTATTTGGATGACTTAGGTAACTCGATCTTAATCTTAAGCTAGCTATGTACTCCTGTTTATTCGAGATTATCCTTTGATCTGCATAGGTGAGAGTAGTCCAACATCACTACTCAATAAGCTTCCCATTTTGAGGATAAGATCGGATAGATGGCTGGGGATATAGTTTTGCAAAATGGAATTCACGCCTACCTGATTTAGAGATAGAAGGTAGGTTGTTATCTTAAGTGCTAAATCTAGGTCTTGAACAAGGGGCCTCACCCTTTCATTGGCTCAAGAGGGATCCGGTTTAGTGATTGGATCATAAACCAATTGTTCATTAGAAGATCAGTGGAACTTAAGATGCAAGACAAAATTTTAGGAGTAAAACAACATTTGACCCATTTGTTATTACGAACAACCTGTGAAGGGTCGATTACTGATAAATCAAGTGGAGACAACTATATCTACAGTGAGGAGACTGCAACTATCGAGCTATAGTGGTGTGACTCGATAGTTAACAAATATTGATTAATACGGTCTAAACAATTTTAGCCAATTAATCTCAAATGGTTGGAGCTCATGATCTATAGGTCCATTAGGTCCCTCTACTAGCTCGTAAAACATGAACATCTTGAATTAGTAAATTGAGTGAATTTGGAATGATATCAGTTGGAAGTGTTCAAATTGAATTTCAATTTGAAATGTTCAAATTGAATTTGAGGGTTTGAATTTGAATAGTTCAAATTCAAATTATGGTTTGTATAATTATATTTGATATAATTAATTAACATTTAATTTATCAAAATTAAACGAAATTGGAGAGTTGATTGAAGAAAATTTTCTCAAAAGATCCTATGAGAGGAAGCAAAGATCGATTCAAATTCCATTTTTATTGAATATAAAGTTTTACAGTAAAACAACAACAAGATATGCATTTACATGATTATAGCATTCTTATCAAATACTTAGGGTTTCTAAAACCCTTACCTTTGAAGAACTCTTTCTTCAAGAACTCTCTCATACAAGCCACAAACAGAACTCTTTCTTCACACGGATCTCCTTCTTCAAGAATGGACACCACCACTCGAGAACCCTCTGTATTCTCTTGGGATAAAGGATTCAAGCAAGAGTTGTGGGCTTTGCTTGAATCCTCGGAAGAGGGAAAGGAGATGGAGAGGAGGAGAGGGAAGATTCTACTGAGAACTTTTTTCTTTGAGATAACTCTTCTCTCAAAGTGAGTTGAAGAAGTAGAATCATCTACAACCAACTTGAAGCCCATATATATTTATTGAGAGAATGAAGGGCGGGAGTTGTAACTCTTTTCCTTTTATTAATTTCAATTAAATTAGTGATATATATATATATAACTACTTTATTATATATATATACTATATGTTATATCAAATATAGCATATAGTCTATAGTTTTATATTGCATCAAATACAACATAAACTATAGATTTTATTTTCTCTCAACAATACGTGACATTTAATATAAATCATATTTATATTAAATTCACTTATATGAATCTCATCCATATAATTGATATTTGGATCATATCCAAATATTTAATTCCTCTCAATATAAATCATATTTATATTTAATTACATGAATCTCATTCATATAATGGGTATTTGAATCATATTGAAATTTCTCTCATATTACCTTAAATTATTATGTATCAAATACATTATATTAGTTATATCACATATATAATCTATTTAATTAATTATATCATATATAATTACTTCCTTCAATTAATTTGAACACTTCAAATTAATCATGCATTAAATCCCTGTTAAGCTACAAATGGGGCCTTATGGACCTGTAGTTTGAAGTTCCAACGGTAGTCGGATAATTAATTAAACTCTTTGATTAAATTACCCAACATCCACTAACTAACGGTCACTTTATTAAAGTCCGATAGCTGCACTCTTCACACTACAGATAAATTTCTGTGTCCATTAGATATAACCAATTAATAGTGCGATGACCCTTCACAAATTGCTCGTAAGTACAGCTGGGCCAAAATACCGTTTTGTCCCTGTAGTTACATCTAACTCTTTAAGTACTACTGATTTCTCTAATGAACAATAAGTCATAGTCCCACTATGACCAAGTCCCTTTAGGGTCAGGAGAGAGTGTGGCTACTATTTTCAAGACCTGGAATCAGCCCTTAATTGAGCAATTTATCTACTTGCCCCTTAATCGGGGAAGGAATGAATTCCGTCTTGTGTAGTTGGGTTCCCAGCTTCCCAGTCAGACGAATCCCCATAATGGTATGCTTGTTGAGTTGACAATTTGGCTACTCTCACCCATACAAATCAAAGGACCGCCTTTATGAGCATGAGTTCACAACTCACTCAGAATTCAGGTTATGTCACCCATGGTCATCATAGTGAAATGTAAGTCTCTATTATTAATGGTGTTATATAAAGAGACTAATCATTTCGTGGTCCGGTCTTATACAAACTCTTGGTATAAGATACCCCCACTTACATGTCTCCAATAGAATGATCATTTGATTGAGTATATGCTTATAAGATAACACTTATTTTATTAACAAAAATATGTTTAAATAAAGTTTACAAACTACGAGATTACAAAGAGATTTAGGATTCCATTCCCTACAATCTTCCACTTGTCCTAAAGCTTAGGGAGACTAGTGTATAATATAAATAAAGTACAAAAATACAATAAACTAGGACATACACTATACCCCAGCAACATCTCCCACTTGCCCTATACAATGTGCTGCATATCCCGTAGACTCAGACTTTCTAAATGACCCTCGAACACTTTAGTCATGAGAGCATTTGTAAATTGATCGGCAAAATTGTGCTCCAAAGCAATCTTCGTGACATTCACATCACCTCAATGCACAATCTCCCGAATCAAATGATATTTTTGTTATATGTGCTTGCCTCTTCAGTGACTCCTAGGTTCCTTAAAATTTGTCATATCACCACTGTTATCACAATAAAATGTGATGGGCAAAAACATATTTGGAACAATTTCCAAATCAGTAAGGAACTTCTTAAACCAAACAGCCTCTTTAGCAGCTTCACAAGCAGCTTCGAATTCAACTTCCATAGTGGAGTCTGCGATGCATCCTTCCTTGATGCTCCGCCATACTATAGCTCCTCTATTCAGAGTAAACACTAATCCTGATGTGGATTTCCTAGAATCTCGATCAGTCTGAAAGTCAAAGTTTGTGTATCCTGTAAGGAACTTATCTCCATACACGACATATAGTCCCTCATTCTTCGAAGATACTTGAGGATCGTTTTGACCGTCGTCCAGTGATCTAATCCTGGATTGTACTGATATCGACAGAAAATCCCTACTGCAAAGCAAATGTAATGACCCGACCCTCTAGGACTCAAGCTAGGTCGTTACTAACGCATGCATGCATGTAAGTTAAAACGACATTCTTTTTATAATGAAATAAATGCTAAATAAATGAGATAACTAAAAGATTTACATTAACTTCAAATACTTAAAGTCAAAGGATAGGGTACCCATAAATCATGAAAAGAAACAAATAAGTTTGAAAACAAAACTTAAACGGTAGTCTCGAATCTCAAAATTGAAAATGTAAAACATAATAGAAATATTAAAATATAAGCAGAAGCATGTAAACTAGTCCCCGGTGGCTCGATCAAGGATTCCTCTTGTCAGTCGCTGGTGCATCTCTACCCTGACCTGAAACAACAACATGAGAAAGGATGAGTATAAAATACTCAGTAAGTAACCCCACTACTGGGGTCAGGCTAGACATATATGTTCTCTAGATGCCTACCTCTGGTAGAACATAAATACTCCTCTAGTCCTCATGGGACTCATTCATGAATAATTGATTTTGATCCAACTGTAGTTAAGTATACCCATTACTTCTAGTAAATCCCGTAGCACTTTATAATAATTGTAACATCTACATAGCGAGCCATACTCGTATTGTCACTAGGATAAGGTATCCAGCCTTATTCATCTACTACAGACCCTTTAGATTATCACTTAAATATGATCCACCTGTATATTTCTACATACATGTTTAAGCTACAAGACAATCTTTGTATGTTAGGTTATTGGTTTGTGGTTAATGCAACTAATTTGGAAATAAAACATCACATATTTTATTATATAAATAAAACGTTTGTACAATACAATTAAAAACTATAGGACCCTATGAGATTTAGGACATCAATCCCAACACGATAATGATAAGTTATGTTATAATAAGATCAAAAGGGAGCTAATGATATTAACCAAGGGACCTCTTCTTATTACAGGGAAGATACAAGTGAGAGAGGCTTACAGACCCTTGGATAAGTAGCTTAAGACAATAAGCAACAAATTTTTACAATGTTTTCCAATGCAAGTTTTTATGAATGAAATTCAACACATAGGCAACTCACATGAAGTTTTATATCTTGATTTTCTCAATGAGTGCCTTAAAATGAATGTTGATTGTGTGATCCATGCTTTTAATGATGAAGATATTTATGATTCAACATGCGTTTTCTGTAAGCATATGCCCATGTTTTATAAGCATACTTGATGCTACAAGGCATTATGCGATGATATACAATTTATGAAGTATAATGAGCTCAAATGGGTATTCTTTTTTATGTTCATTAAATATTTATGAACCCTACTCCAATTTTGGTACCGAAGGTATGGTACGGTACCCAAATTTCAGTTATGTTAGAAATCTGAAAGTACGGTAAGGTGGTCAGGACCCAATCCAACTCTGCATGCACGTATGACTTACGTTATTGAAGATGATGGGATTGAGCAAATTGCTCTCTCTCAACTTAGGCTGGGAGTTGATTGAGCAAAATGGCTCTCACTCTAGTCTAGGCTAGCGTAGTAGGGATTAAGCAAATGGGCTCTCCCTCATGTTCAGACAGTGGAGTAGAGGCATATTACAGTATGATACTGATAAGCTTATGTTAGGGTTTTTACCTCATTTGATTTTATGTTTTCTAGTTATAATTTCTAAACCCTTATTATGGTCATGCAAATGTTTATGGAAGCTTGTTTATGTTATTTATGAGCGAATGTGTGTTTTCCTAAATAGTCACTCACTGAACATTTTAAGCTCCTATTTTTGAATGTTTTCCTCTCTAGGTAGCGGTCGACATCTTGAATCTGAGCAGATCTACCAGTCAGTCACTATTCAAGATTCTTCAAGAAGATAAAGCTTATGTGGTTCACCAAGTTTGTTTAACTCTGAGTTTGTCTGTATATGTCATGGGGTTCATGGTAGGATTTTGAGTTAAGGATTGTAAATATACGCATTCAATATCGTTATGGCTGTTATGTAAATGAATATTAATTTCTCTGCATGGAAGCACATAAGTTAATAATTTGGTGTGGAAGTTATACATATATTGAGTATAAGATATGAAATGTATATCAGGCTAATAGGTTATCAGAGCATAATGTTTTTGGAAAAAGAGAGTTATGCATTAGATTAGGAACATGTGAATGATGTTATGAGCCTAATAATATATATGTTATAGGAGTCAAGCCTCAGGAAGGTGACAAACTGACTTGGCAGATGGCTAAAAAGGATTGTGACCCTATCCGAGATCCCATAGCTCGAAAGGATCCATATTTAGTTAAAGAATCAGTAATACAGAAAACCACATCTGATAGAGAGTCTAGTACCCCTTAGATAAGAACATATCCTCAGATGGAGAATAGAGTCTTTGATAGGATTGCTTAAAGACTTGCAACTAGTGTAGGATCCGTACAGACCGATCCGAGAAGAAGTATGGCACTGAGAGAAAGAAGACACTAGGTTGTTGGATTTATTGGGTTGTATGTCCTAAAACTCTCAGTTTGTAGAGTTAAACATTTTCTATTATCAATAAAGATGTTATTTAACATTACTTCAATAAAGTTGTTATTGAATTTGTAAATTGTACTTGTAAAGACTAAATCAAATAAACTAAGATCTAGCCTATTACTTGAACTTTATGTGGAGACATAAAAATGGATCGGGTTCGAATAAATAGTCAAAATTATCTATAGTATACGAGTAAGGTTAGATGCCTTATTTTGATAACACTATTGGATGCGGCCCACTCTATAGTTGTTACAATTTGTTGTAAGTTGCTACAACCGAAGTGATCCTGACCGTTCATGTATTGACATGAGGAGTGGGAACGTTTTATACAATGAGTTTGCGTAAGATCAAACTAAGAAATAAGTCACTCTTACTTTATAATATTGTTTATTGTTTAAGACTGACTATTTTTTTTAGATGACCTAGGTAACTCGATCTTAATCGTGAGCTAGCTATGAACTCCTGTTTATTTGAGGTTATCCTTTGATTTTCATAGGTGAGAGTAGTCCAACATCATTGCTCAATAAACCTCCCATTTTGGAGATAAGATCGGATAGATAGCTGGGGACATAGTTCTATAAAATAGAATTCACGCTTACCCGATTTAGGAGTAGAAGGTAGGTTGTTCTTTTAAGGTATGAATCTAGGTCTTAAACGAGGGGCCCCACCCTTTCATTGATCCGAGAGGGATCTGGTTTAGTGATTGGATCATAAATCAATTGTTCATTAGAGGATCAGTTGAACTTAAGAAGCAAGACATAATTTTGGGGTAAAACAACATTTGACCCAGCTGTTATTACGAACAATCTGTGAATGGTAGACATACTGATTAGGGTTAAATCAAGTGGACACAAATATATCTACAATGAGAAGTGTGTAACTATCGAGCTATAATGGTATGGCTCGATAGTTAACGAATATTGATTAATACGATTTAAAGAATTTTAGCTAATTAATCTTAAATCGTTGGAGCTCATGATCTGTAAGTTCATAAGGTCCTTCTACTAGCTCGTAAAACATGAACACCTTTAATTAGTAAATTGAATGAATTTGGAATGATATCAGTTTGAAGTGTTCAAATTGAATTTTAATTTAAAATTTTCAAATTGAATTTTAGGGTTTGAATTTGAATAGTTCAAATTCAAATTAGGGTTTGTATAATTATATTCGATATAATTAATTAACGTTTAATTATTGAAAGTAAATAAAACTCAAGAGTTGATTGAAGGAAATTTTCTCAAAAGATCCTTTGAGCGAAAGCAAAGATCTATTCAAATTCCATTTTTGTTGTATATAAAGTTTTACAGTAAAACAACAAAAAGATATGCATTTACATGATTATAGCATGCCTTAAATCAAATACTTAGGGTTTCAGAAATCCTTATCTTTGAAGAACTCCCTCATACAAGCCACGAACAGAACTCTTTCTCCACATGGATCTTCTTCTTCAAGAATGGACACCACCACTCGAGAACCCTCTATATTCTCTTGGGATAAAGGATTCAAGCAAAAGTTGTGGGCTTTGATTGAATCCTCGAAATAGAGAAAGGAGATGGAGAGAAAGAGAGGGAAGATTCTACTAAGAACTTTTTTCTTTGAGATAACTCTTCTCTCAAAGTGAATTGAGGAAGTAGAATCATCTACAACCAACTTGAAACCCATATATATTAATTGAGAGAATGAGGGGCAGGAGTTGTAACTCCTTCCCTTTTATTAATTTCAATTAAATTAGTAATATATATATATATATATAATAATAATAATAACTACTTTATTATATATATACACTATATGTTATATCAAACATATAATCTATCATTTTATATTGCATCAAATACAACATAAACTACAGATTTTATTTTCTCTCGACAATACATGACATTTAATATAAATCACATTTATATTAAATTCACTTATATGAACCTCATAGAAATAATTGATATTTGGATCATATCAAAATATTTAATTCCTCTCAATATAAATTATATTTATATTTAATTACATGAGTCTCATTCATATAATGGGTATTTGAATCATATTGAAATTCCTCTCATATTACCTTAAATTATAATATATCAAATACATTATATTAGTTATATCACATATTTAATCAATTTAATTAATTATATTATATACATTTCAAATTAATCTTTGATTAAATCCCTGTTGAGCTACAGAGAGGACCTTATAAACCTGTCTAGATTGAAGCTCCAACGGTAGTCGAATAATTAATTAAACTCTTTAATTAAATTATCCAACATCTCCCGGTCACTTTACTAAAGATCGACAGTTGTACTCTTCGCACTACAGATAAATTATTGTGTCTATTGGATATAACCAATCAACAGTGCAATGACCCTTCACAAATTGCTCGTAAGTACAGTTGGGCCAAAATACCGTTTTGCCCCTGTAGTTACATCTAACTCCTTAAGTATCACTGATTCCTCTAATGAACAATAAGTCATAGTCCCTATGACCAAGTCCCTTTCGAGCTAGGAGAGGGTGTGGCCACTATGTTCAATACCCGGAATCAGCCCTTAAGGGAGAAATTTATCTACTTGCCTCTAAATCAGGGAAGGAGTGAATTTTATCTTGTGTAACTGTGTTCTCAACTCCCCAGTCAGATGAATCCCCAAAATAGTATGCTTGTTAAGTTGTAAATCTGGCCACTCATACAAATCAAAGGACCACCTTCATGAACAGGAGTTCACAACTCACTCAAGATTCAGGTCATGTCACCTATGGTCATCCTAGTGAAATGTAAGTCTCTATTATTAACGGTGTTATATAAGGAGAATAATCATTTCGTGGTCCGGTTTTATACAAACTCTTTGTATAGGATACCCCCGCTCATATGTCTCCACATGAATGATCAGGATCAGATCATTTGTAGCACTTTACAACACTCGTAACACCTACAAAGCGGGTTGTATCTGTAGTATCACCAAGATAAGGTGCCCAGCATTATCCATCTACTACAGACCGTTTGAGTTATTATTTAAACAAGATCCACTTGTATGTCTCTACTTACTTGTTTACATTACATGAGAACCTTTGATCTCAGTTAATTGGATTGAGTATATGCTTATAAAATAACATTTATTTTATTAACAACAATATGTTTATACAAAGTTTACAAACTATGAGACTACAAAGAGATTTAGGACATACACTATACCCCATTCTCTACAATCTCCTAGTTTTCCTAAAGCTTAAGGAGACTAATGTACAATACAAATAAAATTAAAAAAAAATACAATAAACTAGGGTATACACTATACCCCAATAACATCTCCCACTTGCCCTAGACAATGTGCCGCATGTCCTGTAGACCCAAACTTTCTAGATGACCCTCGAACACTTTAGCCTTAAGAGCCTTTGTAAATGGATCAGCAACATTGTACTCCAAAACAATGTTCGTGACAATCACATCACTTCGATTTACAATCTCCCGAATCAAATGATATTTCCATTCTATGTGCTTGCCTCTTTGGTGACTCCTAGGTTCCTTAGAATTTATCACAGCATCACCGTTATCACAATAAAGTGTGATGGGCAAAGACATATTTGGAACAACTTCCAAATCAGTAAGGAACTTTTTAAGCCAAACAGCCTTTTTAGCAGCTTCAAAAGCAACTACGTATTTGGCTTCCATAGTGGAGTCTGCGATGCATCCTTGCTTAATGCTTTGCCATACTATAGTTTTTCCATTCAGAGTAAACACTAATCCTGATGTGGATTTTCTAAAATCTCGATCAGTCTGAAAGTCAGAGTCTATGTATCTTGTAAGGATCAAATCTTTATCTCCATGCACGAGCATATAGTCCCTCGTTCTCCGAAGATACTTGAGGATCATTTTGACCATCGTCCAGTGATCTAATCGTGGATTGGACTGATATCGACTGACAATCCCTACTGCATAGCAAATGTCAGATCTAGAACATAACATTACATACATAAGGCTACCAATAGCCGATGCATAAGGAATTCGTCTCATTTTCTCAACCTCTTGAGGAGTTTTAAGACACTGTTCCTTAGACAATATAATTCTATGCCTGAAAGGTAATAAACTCTTCTTAGAATTGAGCATCGAATATCTGACAAGCATCTAGTCAATATACTATGCCTGAGACAAGGCCAACCTTTTGTTCTTACAATCCCTTATAATCTGGATCCCTAGAACAAACTGCGCCTCTCCCAAATCTTTCATTTGGAATTAGATGGATAGCCATTTCTTTACATCAGTCAGAAAACCTACGTCATTCCCAATGAGTAGCATCCACATACAGCGCGAGGAAAGCTACCGAGTTGTTGATCCTCAAGTATCTTCGAAGAACGAGGGACTACATGCTCGTGTATGGATCTAGGGATTTGATCCTTACTGAATACACGAATTCTGACTTTCAGACTAATAAGGACTCTCGCAAGTCCACGTCAGGGTCAGTCTTCACTCTTAACGGAGGAGCTATAGTGTGGCGAAGCATTAAGCAAGGGTGTATCGCTGACTTCAATATGGAGGCGGAGTACGTAGCGGCTTGCGAAGGTACTAAGGAAGTCGTCTGGCTCAGAAAGTTCTTGACAGAACTAGAAGTTGTTCCAGATATGTCTAGGCCCATTACGCTCTATTGTGATAATAGTCGGGCAGTGGCAAACTCCAAGGAGCCTAGGAGTCATAGGCTCAACAAACATATAGAGCGGAAATATCATCTGATCTGCGAGATAGTGCATCGAAGAGACGTGATCATCACGAAGATCGCTTCGGAGCACAATGTTGCTGACTCGTTTATGAAGGCTCTCATGGCTACGGTGTTTACCTTCAGAACATGGGTCTACAGGATCACCCGTGGTTGAACTAGGGCAAGTGGGAGATTTTCTTGTACTGGGCTTTTATGCCCTAGTTTATTGTTTTGTACTAGTTTTATGTACACCCCACTTCGCTTTAGGACAAGTGGGAGATTGTTGGGGTTAATGCCTAAAGTCTCGTGTCCTATAGTTTGTAAATAGTTTGTACGAACACTTGTGATGTATAATATATGATATTTACTTCACATCTTGATTTTGCTCAATTATTTGTTTTATTTACTTTACCACAAACCAATAAACATAAAATCTCTGGTTATCTGTATGTAACTTAAGCATGTATGTGGTGAAATAAAAGTGGATCATGTCTTAAGTGATAACCAAAATGGTCTATAGTATATGGATATAGGAGGGAAACCTTATCCTAGTAACGCTACGGATGCGACTCGCTTTGTGGAATGGTCACAAGTGTTGTGATTTGTCACAGATGGTCTGATCCTGATCATTCGTGTAAGGGACATACGAGCGGGGGCATCCTATACAAAGAGTTTGTATAAGACCTAACCACAAAGTGTTAACGTCTCGTTATATAACATCGTTCATGACAGAGACTTCACTTTACTAGGATGACCATAGGTAACATGACCTCAATCCTGAGTGAGTTGAGAACTCTTACCATTGAGAGCGGTTCTTTGATTTGTATGGGTGCGAGTGGCCAGATCGCCGACTCAAACCTATCATTTTGGGGATTCGTCTGATATGGGAGCTGGGAACTTAGCTACATAAGATGGAATTCACTCATTCCTCAAAGCAGGGGCAAGTAGATAGATAGCTCCCTTAAAGGCTGATTTCATGGCTTGAATGATGTGGCGCTACACACATTCTCTTGGCCCGAGAGGTGTTCACACATAGTTGGACTATGTTGTATTGTTCATTAAAGGAATCAGTGGTACTTAAGGAGTGAGATGTAACTACAGAGGTAAAATGATAAATTGGCCCAACTGTACTTATAAGCATCTGTGAAGGATCATTGTACTCATAATTGGTTATATCCAATGGACACAGAAATATATCTGTGGTAAGAAGAGTTCAGCTGTTGGTCTTTAGTGGAATGACTAGCAGTTGACGGATGGTGAATCTCGTGGCTAAAGAGTTTCGTCAGCTATTCACGTATCGTTGAAGCTTCAAGCCATAGGTCCATAAGGTCCCCTAGGTAGCTTGGATAAAGTCGAGAATCAGTTTTTGGGTTAGTTTGAAATGTTCAAATTGACAAGAGGGAGCTCGATTATATATGATATAATTGCACTAGTTAATTATATATGATATAATTGACTAAATGTATGAGATACATTATTTTGGAGGAAATTAGATATAAATATGATTTATATCAATTGGAGGAGAAATTACTATAGTAGATATATGATATCAAACTATAGGGTAAGAATATAATATGATTATATTCATTTATTAATTAATTGGTTAATTATGTGATAATTAGCCGGAATCTTCTCCTCAATCGTGCATAGTGGGAAAATCTTATTCGGCTATTGTAACTGAAGAATAAAATGAAAATTGGTTTCATTTTGCAAAAGTTTGGAAAAATCGCTCAAGGTGTGAAAACGTATCGATCGCTTAGTTGAGAGCCCCCAAATTTAAACAATGCTTGTCCTCAAGCATAAGCTAAAGATTTCCTTTAGAAAGTCAACCGCAAATCTCTTTTCCTAGATTTCTCAAGGATACTTCATTCAAATCCTATACACCAAAATTTCCTTAATTCTTATTCAAGTATCTTCTTAAAATATTTCTAATACCTAGGGACTGCAAGTTTAACCTTCAAAAGGACTTTACTAGATTTTAGAACATCGCATGATTTATTTCAAAAAAACTTTTTCACTGGGGTGTTAAATGATTTTTTTATCCTTGCATATTTTTTACATTGTTATTTTTTTTTCTGACCTTGTGCTGACCCAAGTGCCTCGCCTTCGTTTTGGCTTACCTCCACGTATGTCATTCGGACATCCAACTATAAGCAAGACGATCTTCCTCAGACTAAACTCATACCTACTTGGCAGCGGAGTTGCGACCATATATTTATACGTTGATCTTGGCGACTTACTTTCATTTTGGCTTGTCCCTACGTGTGCCATGCGGACATCCAACTACGGGTAAGTGCCTTTCACAATTTAACTCTTGTCAACATGGGTTTCCCTATTGCGTTGACAGTGGAGTTGTTATTCTAAAAAAAAAATTATAGAGCTAAAAATAGCAAGATCGAAAAATAAATACCTCACCCCCAAATTTAAAATGCGGTAATGTGCTCATTACCAAAAGAACATTGCCAAAAGATTGAAAGAAGTCATGTGATGTTCTTAGGAAACTACGTAAAGAGGGTTTGAAAGTAAGCTAGCAGACTACTAACTTCTAGATATATTTCATGAGGTGACTTTTCTAAGATTAAGTTGACTCTAGTATATATGAAAAAAATAGAAGCATGTGTTTCATCATTGAAATCATAATTGGCAAAAAGACAGCATGCGGTGACTTACTAAATTTATCAATGTCAAATGATTGCGGTGATAAGACTTTCAAAACTAAAATGCAATGCGATAGTGCAAAATTTGGAATAAAGTTAAGGAAGAATACAACCCCCAAATTTGTGATGTTGCCCGCATTGTTTGTTGATGCATCCTGCTTTGCTACAATCTATCTTCTTTAGATTGCGGTGATGGTATAAGATAAGTTGCTTCTTCGTGTACCGCCTCCGCAATCGTTCGCCTCGATCATTGCAAGAAAAACATCAAGAGGTCAAATAATTTTAAACAAAATGAAATCTTTACCACAATCATTTAGCACGATCGCTTTTTTTATATATATATAAAGAAAACTGCAGATAGATAAACAATAACAACAAATTTATTGCGATAATAGATAATAACAAGATGATGAAAGTTCATGAAGTATTGATGTAGGAAAAAGGATATTCAAAAGAGTTGCGTCCCTGATGAGGTAGAGTTATATAGTAACTCAGGGACTGCTTATTCCAAGCTGGTCTTTTCACGTCCACAGTGGCTATTCCCTTTTTTTTTTGTCCTCAGGGATCTTGACTGCCTTAATCCGGAGCTTTTCCCATAAATGTTTATTACAATCTCCCCCTTGCGCACATCAATTTGAGCGCGACCGGTCGAAAGGAATGATGGTCCCAATATGATGGGCGCATCTTCATCTGCTTTATAATCCAAAATGAGAAAGTCTGTCGGCAAGATGATTTTATCAATTGAGATTGCGGCATTTTTCAACTCTCCTTCAGGATGTATTCGGGATCTGTCAGCAAGTAGGAGAGTCTCTGTCGTGGGCGTGGGTGTCCCAATACTCAATCGTTTGAAGATTGATAACGACATTACGTTTATACTTGCCCCAAGATCGCATATTGCTTGGCCACTGTAGACCCCTCCCATGGAACATGGTATCAAGAAGATTCCTGGGTTGCACATTTTTTATGGGATCATAACATTTAGCGTTGCGACCACTGTTGCGATCTTTTCTTCATCATTTTGTTTTTCTTTCAATCCTTGCAGGGATGTTGGTGGTTGGACTTCTTCTGTCTCATGATCTAGATGCAACTTCAAGGTTTATCTTCTCGGGCTTTTTCGAGTTATAAGTCAACGGGTCCTCGGCTGTCACTGCATTCAAGTTGGTCGCGATGGGCTCCTCCCCTACTTCCGCAGTCATTTTGTCACTTAGCAAGGAGACTGCTAAGCATTGTTTCTTCCTGGTACCTCCAGCATTGTGAGGAAGCTCAGTTGAGCTCAGCAATACTCCTTGCGGTCTATTTTTCAACTCGCCCGCAATTTGTCCCAGCTGAAGTTCGAGATTTCGAATGGACGTTGCTTCATTCTGAAGCACTGATTTGTTTTTCTCAATGTACTGCTTCAACAAGCTCTCTAAGGACAAAGATTGTGGTGTTTGCAAGCTGCTAGCTTGACTATGCGTTGTACCGTTGTTTTTCGGGAAAAAATCCGAGTGGCTCTCCTTTTTGCGCCACTGGTTGAAAGCTTTGTTGTTGATTTTTCACACAAAATTTGGGTGGTTTCTCCACCCGGGGTTGTATGTATCGAAATTGGGATTATTCTTTATGAAACATACTGACTGCGGGTTTACTAGGCATTCTTCCATCGAATGAGCGTCTCCACAAATGACACAACTTGCGGTCGTTTGAGCAATTGCGTTGACCTGCCCTTTCTTCGCTCCCGTGCTGTTAATTACGATGCCTTGTATCAAACTCATCATCACAGTCATTTGATTTTGAAGGGATGTGATGGCCCCATTGTTTACGTCACTGTCTTTAATTCTTAATCTCTGATCGTTTTCCCGCCAATCCTCGTGATTTTTGGAGATTCGATCCAGTATGCTTTTTGCCTCCTCATATGTTTTGTCAAGCAGACCACCAGGGGGCTGCCGCATTTGTAGCGGTCTGCGAAGCAAGGTTCAGTCCTTGGTAAAAAATCTCCATTTGCAAGCAGTCTAGTAAGCCATAATGTGGACAGTATCTTACCAGCCTCTTGAACCTCGCCCAGGCATCGCTGAGCGATTCGTCATCTTCTTGTTCAAAATTTGTTATTAATTTCCTTCTTCTGGAATTCTCGGTTGGTGGGAAATACTTCTTCATAAACTTTTCGGTGACTTGTTCCCACGATGTTATCTCCCCCGGTTCGAAAGAATACGACCATTTTCTTGCTTGATCACATAAGGAAAATGGGAATTGAATGAATCGAACTTCCTCGGTGAAGATATTCGGGAACACAAAAGTATTGCAGATTTCTATGAAGCTTTGGAGTTGAACGTACGAGTCCTCGCCATGCCTTCCTCCAAACTGCCCAACAGCCTGGATCATTTGCAACATTACTGGCTTTATTTCAAACCTCGATCCGTCTAACGCTGGCCTCATGATTCCTGGAGAGAAATCGTAGAGATTGGGCGACGCATAGTCCCGAATGGGTTTATTGCGGTCATTCTCCAGAAGGATGGGGTTGGCCATTATATTGTTCACGTTTGCGGCCCTTTCTTCCGGTTGTTCCACCATTCTTGGGGTTCTGTCTTGTTGTTGGCGGTTGTCTCTCAGTCTTCGTCGAAATGTCCTCTCAATCTCCGAGTCGTAATTCGCCAAAGATTGAGAGCTGTAAAGAAATCAAAAAAATTACCGTTAGCACACTACTTTGCCGAAGTCCTCGACAACGGCGCTAAAAGCTTGATGACAGGGAATTAGATGTCAATTACTCGACAACTAAAATTCCATGGACGCAATATGCGATGCATGTTCTTAAAGTATGTGTTGATTGTCATGCGTTGGAATGACTATGCGTTAACAAATGTATGCGATGACCATGCATCCTGTCACAAGTTTTCTTGCGCTCACGCCAAGTATAACGCCAACGTAAGTTTCTCAGTTGATCTGAGGTCAAACTCAGGGACTTGTAGCTGGATGTATGCGGTAATGTGCATGCGACGGTTTGAATAAAAGAATGATGGGGAGGTTTCTAAGCTAACACTACTCCTACTCTTAACTAATAAACAATGCAATGAGAATATGAGTGAAAGGTAGAGACACGAAAGCTATTGACATGAAGTAAATGGATAGAAAAATAGATAAAATGTGGAGATGTCTTCATTGCAACCCTTAAGAGTGACTGCAAGGACAACCTTAGTCAACGCATGCCATGCAATCATGCCACACACACTTGAGCCTACCTCTAGGACGTATGAGGTGTATCTGCGATATTGCTGGGAAGCCTATGCCTGCCTAAACCTCCATAACCCGCTCACATGCTCTCGCTGCATACCACCGTGTTCTACTTCTTGGACGCATGCAATATCTTATTTGTAGGGTGCATATGCTGTGTGAAAGCAAACGAAGCTTATCTCTGAGTTCCCCATTCTTGCCTATGCGTTCCAATCCGCTCTCTCGAGTCTTAGATTTGGGTTTTAGACTACTCTCTCAAGTATGCCTAAATGAGGAATGATGCGCTCATAAGACAAAGTAACCGCATGAACTTTGTTGACATAAGATTATTCCTATCTCTAGTGAACAATAGCTTACATTGCTTAATGCGACCAACCACTTACCCTCTCGAGCAGTTAATTGTTGCTGACTTTACTTATAGACAAGCATTGCGTCTGCCTATAGACAGGCATTGCTACAACTTCATACTAAGCAAATAAGGTTTACTCACACACTCACATAACGCACACCTCTCGGGGGTTTGCTACATGCTTTATATCTCTAATCCACATGACTAAGTATGTGATACTCTAGCAATCTCACTAAGTGATGCAATGAAAGTTAAAGATGCTAAGTAAGAAGATGGAGATGGAGTCGAAGGAAACATAGAAATGCATTGAACACATCATGTATTAATTCCTTAATCACAAAATGTATACAATACAATATAAGAAAAGAAGAGAAAAGGAAATGACCGGTTGGGAGTAATGTTTTACTTCCAGAGGATGTGCATCAAGGTTGCCGGTGGTGTCATGGATGAGCGAAAAAGCTAACTCTCTCGAGATCTAGCTCCGATTGAAAGCTCCGGTCGTCACTTGGAATGGAGGAAGGAGGTGAAGAACTCTCAAGCTTCTTCTCACGCATTTGTCTGGATCACAGGGATAATACCCGGACAAGTTGAAATTCTGCTCATCGGCTTCTTTATATAGAGCTTGGATCGCCGACAGCATTAATGGACTGCTCTGATTCTGATATACGCGGCGCGTTTAGTCCTTTCTGAATCTCTGCTACTAGCGGCATGGTAGGTGAAATGTCAACATCAACTTTTGATTTTCCCGAGATATACGTTGATGCGCTCATTCCACCAACCTTGCATTGATCCCACTAGTATGCATTATCATGCAGTGACCGCATTCGCTTGATACCGCAACTCTACACGATGATCGCAATCGCTTGACAAGCACAACTCCCATGCGATGGACGCATGCGGCTGATTACCGCAACACCCATGCGTTGATCGAACGCATTCGCCTTTGCGATGGAGAGTTTCTCTGCATGCGGTGGTCCAACTTTCACGTTTGCGTCCACTTCTTGCGTTAGCTACAAAAAAAGAACAATGAATGCATAATAACGCATAATAATGGGTTAGCTGAGATTCATCATGGTGAACAACGCAAGCTCATTTTCTCATGAATTCCTAACATAATTGCCGCATATTCTGCTTAACAGCCCTCATAATAATAAATAAAAGGACTAAGATGACATGCATTTCCGCCTGTCATTACACCCCCAAACTTAGAATCATGCTTGTCTTCAAGCATGCGTTATACTCAAGAAATTCTAACTCACCTTCCGGCTTTCCTTTGCGATGACCAACTTCTCAGAAAATAATTTCCTTATACCTCTAACCATCGCTGCAATGTTCTCCTCCACTTTGGCTACTTCTTCAAAAAGATCTTTTCTAAGTTTAGTTCCGACAAGCCTTTGCTCAAAAACTTTTTATTCATTCACCGTAACTTTGCGTTTAGGTTTTAAGAATGTGTTCGTTCAAAATACTTCAAAAATTTTGCAATTACTTAATCAAATGCGGCGTTGAACCTAGTTATGCCCTTCGTTTTGGCTTACCCCCATGTGTGTCATGCGGGCATCCAACTTTGGTTGCGTTCCATATTCAACTCAACTCTTGTCTTGCTTGCCTTGGCTTGCGCCGGACAGAGGAGTTGCGCTTATGCGTTGATCCTGGCGACTTACCTTCGTTTTGGCTTGCCCCCACGTGTGTCATGCGGACATCCAACTACGAGTAAGTACCTTTCACAACTTAACTCTTATCAACATGGGTTTCCCCATTGCATTGACAGTGGAGTTATTATTCTCAAAATTTTCTTCACTTTTTTTTTTCAAATGATCGTAATGTAATGAACGCAATTCTTCAAGACCGCTACCACCCCCAAACTTAGAGGTTGGCAGCATTCTCACCCCAAAGCTAAAAACAAAATCAACAGGAATGTGGTAATAAATGTTTGAGCAAAGGTTTACACAAAATAAAACTTAAGACATCCAAATTTTGAAAAAGCTAATAAAAGTAAGGAGCGCCTTGCAATGATTAATTAGAAGATGCGGTGAATTATACATACCATCATAGAAACACCACAAAGCAACGCAATACGGAAAAATAGAATTTCAAAAGGATAATACATAAAAGATAACAAGAAAAGAACCTTAGACAGAACAACGTATGCGATTATGCGTTGGAATCTATGCGATCGAAGCCATGCATTGAAGGATGAAAGGAATTCTTCTGTTGTACTACGCACCGAGGAGACTTATTGTTGCACCTACAAAGAGCAAATGCACCACAACCAAGGAAGCAACCATATATCCAAAATAACAATAAAAATAAAAATAACCTGAACTAAGAAAGCAAGTTAAAGTTAGAGTAGAAGACGTCCCTAGAAAAATAGGAATGTTGTCACCGCAAGGAGTCTTCAATGCAAGAGATTACTCTTAACTACTCGGGTCAAGGACTTGCCCTGACCATTGGAACTTCCGACAATTGTTGGCCGCATGTTGGCCACCATGTGCTTAGAACTACTTTCAGCTCATGCGACTGATTGCTCTTCTACCTTGAGGTCAATACTGGCTTTCAATGAATCGCATACACTTCAATATTGTTTGCAACCTGGTCGCACAAGCTGCAATACTCCCAAGATAAAAAGGTTGCCTATAGAGACACAAACTCAACAAATAATTAGCTGCCAAGTCCCCGGCAACGGTGCCAAAAACTTGATGCATTATTTTATGCAGTGAAAATATGGAATGAAATGTGGTGATGGAATTGTGTTGAGCAACAAGTTTTCTCAATGAAATCCAAGTATAAACCCCACTGAGTTTCCTGGTAAATCCAGGGTCGAACTGAGGGACTTAGGAAAACGGTATTAAATGATAATTTTCAGGAAGACTTTGCGGTAATTGGTAACTCAAATAGTTATTTGGTTTGTTGTTTGCGGTAATAAAAATAAACAAATGCGGCGGAGTTTCGAAAAGAGTTGATAAAATAGAAGATGCAATGAGTATGTGGTGAACGGGTTGAAAAGGGTTCGACTAACACTTCCTAAGATGCGTTCATGTTATGCGACTATGCAACACACATACAATAGTAAACCATCTCTCGATGCGAATGCTATGGCTTCTAATGCTAGAACGCATGTGATATATGCGATGAGTCTATAGAACCTGCATATAAGCCTCTATTATTATCCATGTGACCACAAAATGACACAAACACAAATAAGGCGACCACATAATATCATAACCTATCTCTATGGTGCATGCAATGCAGGTTGGCAAACAGAGCTATCTCTAAGTCCCTATCTCTTGGTTATGCAGATCTAATCTTGCTCTCTTGAGTCTAGATTCTAACCTAGCTCTCTCAAGTCTTAGGTTTTTTCTTCAGACTCTCTCTCGAGTAGCTCTAAAAGGGTTGGGCATAGCATAAAACAAGATAATTGCATGTAATGAAGAACCTAGGTCATGTTAGCTTAGTTCTTCTCAACCCATTTGATAAGTTTAGCTCTCATGCGTGCTTCCCAGGCTTTTACATTGTCTTTTCTACTCTTATTCAAAAGATAATCTTGCTCTAGCGAGAGTCGGCCCGCTCTCTGCTTTCTCCACCTCCAGGTTCTCTCTTGAGTTGCCTTGAGCGATCTTCCAGCGTCTCTTCCCTTCTCTCACTCTGCCTTCTTAAGAATAAAAGAAAACTATGGACAAGGTTAAACTATGAACAAAAACTTGTTAAACTAGCTGAACTACTAAATCGGCTGAACTGAACCCCTTTTCTGAAGGATGCCTTCAGTATTTATAGAGCTTCGGGGTGAAAGGCGGCTTCTCTCTTATGATTGCACAGATGGGATGGCTTTAATTCTCTAACTGATACGCCGAATATTTGTCACCGAAAAACTGAGTGTACTTGTTATCGTTAGCGGCTTGTCAACTTAATTCGGATTCGACCGTCATCATCTTTCTGTCCCATCATGATTAATTGTGCCTTTCACCCAGATGCGCCCACTAAGTTGGGTCGACTCTATGCTACAATCCTTCTTGAGCAGATGTTTGTGAGCATAAATCACCGCAAAGCCTTGCGGTAATGCTGCACTCGTCCGTTGATTTCTTGTGATCGTGCTTTCTGCATTACATCAACGCTTATTCTGCATAAAAATACAAAAGTTAACTATTTCTATGCGATGAACACATGCGACCGCAATGTTATGAACTTAATGCTTTTTGGACGCAATCTAACATATTTTATCAACGCAAACCTTCATTGTTTAATAACTTAGCATTGTAATAACATTCATTTCTGCCTGTTATCAAGCCTATACGATAGTGTCTTATCGCCTAAACAATCACACATATTCTCTAAACGATCGCTCAGCTTTTCTAAATAATCATTTAGCATGCCAAGTTTTCTAAATGATTGCTTACTAAATACTAGACGGTCACTTAGTAAAACCTACACAATCGTGTAGCTTTCTATAAACAATAAGCATCTGCTATACGATAACCTTCTCCCACTTGCTTGTCGTTCTACACAATCATCCTTTTCCTCTTTCCTCTACCAAATCCAGCAAAGACCACTCTTGATTCTCACTCCGAAAATACCAAGGGCTCTAAATGGTGGTGTCATCCCCTATTCTGCTTGTTCTTGCACTGTCGTTGGTGTAGACGATCGTGCTACTGGTAGTCGACTATTTGCTGGGCGATAAAGAACGTAGAGGTTTGCTTCCGTTGGGTTGAGTTCAAAGTGAAAAAAGTCTTCAACTGGTGTTTATACTCAATCTCTTGTATTTTATTTATCAAAGCATGTCGTTAATTAGTGTTTAATTGCATACCTGTTAGATGGAATGTATGTGTGGTAATTTCGGTCACAATGAAATAGGAAAGATCCGAACACGTTCATGGATGCTCTTGTTTAAGAGTTCCTTCAATTGCTATCAAAGACAGGTTCTGATAATCCAATTTCATTGATGCAATGAATTGCATATACATTCTTGATGGGTGCATATCTGCTCTATTTAATTGTTAAATTGTTGTGGATGTGCAGATTAATGGAGTTTTCTGAGATGTTAGCCTCGAATTGATTTAATTATTTTTCATTTTTGGTTAATTGTAATGGCCCCTACATTTTTGGGCACATTTAATTAGTAATCGAGTATGTAATTCAAAGTCAGTTTGAGTCTTAAGTCATTTGTGAAGAAGAACAAAGCAAGGGTTTCTGTTCTTCGAGGAAGAAGACGATCAAGGGTTGATCGGGTCGTGTAGACGATAGGGTAAGCGATCACTGAGTAACAAATGCTTGGGTATTGTTTAACGCGGGTGCGCACTAGACGATCATTTAGCTCAGCAAGCTTCATCACTTAGTAACTGACTAAACAATCGTTTAGCAACGCACGGTAAATCATTTACCTTTCGTTGCGTTAAGTGATCGCTTAGGCGATCAGGCTTCGCAGCCTCGTTGTCATCTAAGCGATCGTTTAGCTTTTGCGCCTATCGTCTAATGTGCGTTGAGCAATCGTTCACCTTCGATGTTTACTAAATGATGGAGTTCTCCTGGCAGTTCAAGACTCGGTTCGCATGTGAACCGATTTTCTCGATGGAAAATGTAATAGATAGAGTTATTTCATTCTGATTTTTTGTAAAGGTTCATCCCGGTCCATTAATCCTTGGTTAATTACATGCGATGTATGGTTTTTATATGTCATGCATCATCTCTTTGTTGTAAATGTTATAATTTAGAGAAGCATGATTTAATTATGTAAGAGCATGCTCATGCATCATATAATAAAAGAGTTATATTTATGAATACATAAAAAGTATAGACATGCATCATCTTTATATTATAATTGTTATAGTATAAGGGTGTATGGAAAGTATGTTTGCTTGGTTATTACGCTTATATAAAAGTTATGTATAGTAATGACCGGACAATGCACAAAACATGACACATAGGTTACTTTATAAGCGTTATAAACACCTAGTTGTGCGTGAGATTCTTTAGTTGTTTCTTTTTAATGGTTAAAGAGAAATTGGAACTAGAAGCAATAAGAAAGACATGCATGCTCACTTAGGTTTAATTCATGGTTTTAAAATGATTAAACTTGGATAACATAGACCAAAGATCACTGTTCTAATATGATTAGCAACCCTAAGGCTTTAATCTTTTAATCAGTTTAATAGGATTAAATTGACTAATAAAAGGTTAAAATGTAGCAAATCTATCTATAAGGAACCTTTTGTCTAAGGCAGGTTCTGTCTAAGCTGGGATATTTAAGTTGACGGAAACATAACACCTATACCTGGGAACTTACCTGGAAAGGTGAATTAGATAGATTTGATGCATGCATACAAGTTAAGGACAGTCCATTAAAGTGTTTAAATGTGACTACTTGAACTTGTTCATAATTCATAGACAAAAGTTGTTTATGAGCAGACTTTTAACAAGATGACTTGGAATAAAATCAGTAGCCGGATTGTCTATGTTAATGAACCCCTAGGTAGAACATTCAGTGAGAGGTATTTAGGGCATATGATGCTTCTCTTAAACCTTTCATGTTTCTCCTAAATAGTCCACATGATGAGATCTACCCTCGGTCTCGAGGCAGCTTTGGCGTGTCCCCCTAACAGATGGTGTTTGGGTAGGTCAATATCAAGGTGGATGGAGAGAGTGTTCATAGTAATTGGGAGCGGGAAGTGCGACAGCATATCCCTCAGTCTCCCTTGTTGAATTGAATAAAGTTACTGTGCATCGCCTCGAGGCATCCTGGGAGTGTCCCCCTATAGGATGGCAGTTTTGCGCGTTTCTTTATTTGATCTCCTGTAAGAGGATAAGGTTACTTAGTCTCTTGTCCTAATCTGCTTCTTCCCTACGGTGGGCTCATTAGAGTGGGACTCTGGCCGAAAGCGAGGGGTCACACTTACGCGGAATTGTTAAAGGTTAATAGTTCTGGACCAAATAAATGGTGGCTGTTAGGTTCAGTTCCAAGAGTTGGTTCTGCCTAATGGTTGAGAAAGTCTCATCCCAGCAAAGGGGCATCTGATTACCCCACCGGAGACGTTTGTCCTACCTCACTGAGGCATCATTACAAAATAGAAGTCTTACACTTAGGGTACTTGAAACTGTTTTGCAAAACTAATTGGTTGAAATATGGTTTAGCAAAATCTAATTAAGAGTTTTGTTCGTTTTTCAGCAACAATCTTTTCAAAATGGCCACAGCCACATTAACCTTGCTTAACGTCGAAAAATTAACTGGCGATAACTTTTCGACATGGAAACACATGATCACGACGATACTTATCATTGAGGATCTCATGTTTGCCCTTACGAAGGATTGTCCTCCTATTCTAGCTCCCAATGTCGCTCAAAATATTCGGGATGCATACGAGCGATGGACACGGACGAATGAAAAGGCCCGAGCCTATATCTTGCCAAGTCTTTCTGAAGTCTTGGCCAAGAAACATGAGCCCATGGTCTCAGCGCGTGAGATCATGGAGTCCCTATGGGGGATATTTGGACAACTGTCTGAATAGCTTATGCACGAGGCTTTTAAGTATATATTCAACTCCAAAATGGAAGAAGGCACCTCTGTTCGTGAATAAAATGAAAATTGGTTTCATTTTGCAAAAGTTCGGAAAAAATCGCTCAACGTGTGAAAACGTATCGATCGCTTAGCTGAGAGCCTATACATAGTGCCTTATCGCCTAAACGATCGCACGCCTCGCGTACTAAACGAAAGCACGCATTCTCTAAACGATCGCTTAGCGTGTTGAGTTTTCTAAACGATCGCTTACTAAATACTAGATGATCGCTTAGTAAAACCTACAAGATCATGTAGCTTTCTCTAAACGTAAGCATCCGCTATACGATAGTCTTCTCCCATTTGCTTGTCGTTCTACACGACCATCCTTTTCCTCTTTCCTCTACCAAATCCATCAAAGACCAATCTTTGGATTCTCATTCCGAGAATACCAAGGGCTCTAAGTGGTGGTGTCGTCCCCACTCCTGCTTGTTCGTGCGTTGCCATTCGTGTAGACGATCTTGCTGCTGGTAGCCGAATGTTTACTAGGCGATAAAGAACGTAGAGGTTTGCTTCCGCTGGGTTGAGTTCAAAGTGAAGAGAGTCTTCAACTGGTGTGTATACTCAATCTCTTGTATTTTATTTATCAAAGTATGTCGTTAATTAGTGTTAAATTGCATACCTGTTAGATAGAATGCGTGTGTGATAATTTCGGTCACAATAAAATAGGAAAGATCCAAACGTACTCATGGATGCTCTTGTTTAAGAGTTCCTTCAATTGGTATCAAAGACAGGTTCTGATATTCCAATTTCATGGATGCAACGAATTGCATATACATTCTTGATGGGTGCATATCTGCTCTGTTTAATTGTTAAATTGCTATAGATGTGCGGATTAATGGAGTAATGATTTTTGGGCACCACCACGAGGCTTCCCCGTTATTATCAAGGATGAGAATAGATGCAGAGTTGTGGGCTCGCAATAGTTAATTTTAGGAGAAGGGAAGGGAAATCTATTTTAGAGAATTTGTAGATCAATTTTCACAAAGAAGGTTTCTATTCTAGAAAAACCTAGGAAGAAGACGATCTTCTCTCTCTCACACTTTTAAAACATGAACTTCTATCTCGTAAAATGAGAAGATGATGAGAGATAAGCAGGGGAGGAAGTTATCAACAAAAAAAAAAAAAACTTCCTCCCTTTTTTATTTAATACTTAAATTATTACATAAAAAAGAATTATATATTAATAAAACTATATGTTCTATCATATCTAATATATATTATATCACATATAATATAACTTATAGTTTATAAATCTCTCACATAACCTATATAATTAATATGAATCAAATTCACATTAATTTTAAGCTATAGTTTTTTTTATATGAATCATATTCATATAATTAATATTTAAATCATATTCAAATATTTATTTCTCTCATTAAAACTTTATAATATAATATATCATAATGTTATGTTAATTAATTCCATTTAATTAATTTGAACAATTCAAATTAATCCAAAATTAATTTGATTTTCAATAATCCTAATTAAGCTAACGAGGGGACCTTACGGACTTATAAATTGAAGCTTCAATGTTACTTGATTAATTAATTAAACTTTTTAATTAAATTAATCAACCTTCATTAACTATCGGTCACTCCACTAAAGACCAACAGTTGCACTCTTCGCACTATAGATATATTTCTGTGTCCATTGGATATAACCAATCAACAATGTGTTGACCCTTCACAAATTGTTCATAAGTACAGCTAGGCCAAAATTACCGTTTTACCTCTATAGTTATATCTAACTTCATAAGTACCATTGATCTCTCTAATGAACAATAAGTTATAGTCCAAATATAACTGAATCTCTCTTTGATCAAGAGAGGGTGAGGCGCCTCATTGTTGAAACCCTAGAATCAGCCCTTAATAAAGTAATGTCTCTACTTATCCTAACAATAATGAAAGAGTGGATTTCTTCTTGTGTAGCTGTGTTCTCAGCTCCCCAATCAAACGAAATTCCCAAAATGGTAGGTATATTGAGTCGCGAAATTGGTCACTCTCACCCATGTAAATCAAAGGATTGCCTTCATAGGCAAAAGTTCACAACTCACTCAGGATTCAGATCAAATCACCTATGATCATCCTGGTGAAATACAAGTCTCTTCTAGCAACAGTGTTAAAAAGAAAAATTATTCATTTCCTAATCGGATCTTATACAAATTCTTTGTATAGAATACCCCCACTCACATGTCTCCATATGAATGATCAGGATCAAATAATTTGTAGCACTTTACAACACTTGTAACAACTACAAAGCAGGTTGTATCCGTAGTGTCACCAAGATAAGATACTCAGCCTTATCCATCTACTACAGACCGTTCAGATTATCATTTAAAAGTGATCCACATGTATGTCTCTACATACATGTTTAAAATTCATAAAATAACCTAAGATAGTGTATGCTCATAAAATAACAATTATTTTATTGACAACAATTTGTTTATAAAGTTTACAAACTACGAGAATACAAGAGAGATTTAGGACACCAATCCCAACATATTCAACTTTTTCTCTATGTTGACTCTTTTATTGTAAAGTGCATATCTGCTTTCTGCATTTATTCATTGGCATTTTGTTATCCCAATGTCTTATTATTATTGGATCGAATGATGCGCCTGGTTCTACTCCCAAATCTTTGGTTCTCAGTTATAAGATTTTTCAGGGTTCTCGTGTCCCTGACATTGTATACATCATCCATCCTCTCAAATGTTCTAACATTCCTCTTCTTGAGGAGTTGCAGATTCCAGAAAGAGGTTTATTGATTCCAAATGAGCTAAGGTATCGCATCTTTCATCTTTTGGCCTCAGAGTCTTGAACTTTGAGCACTATTATTCGTGATTTGACTGATCGTTGTGTTGATATTGATGGCTTGGTTCATTTGTTAAGTGTGGCTCTTTCGCGGCATGATGACACATCTTCTTTTCAACCCCCACTATCCGCTTGATTTTCATTATGGAAAAAGGGGGAGAAATGTGGGTTGGTTAGTTTGGTGACAATTGGTCTGGGGTTGGTTATAGGCGTTGCTTGTTTTTTTATTCCTAGTTTGTTTTGATTTGTCAATAAAAGAAAATATTATGCCAAATGGAGAGCTTGTTACATTATTATTGGCAAATAATATTTCTTTTAATGTTGGTTATTTTGTTGTTGTCTTTGTGTGAATATTCTTTCCTTATTGGTGACGGATTTGTTGAGAATTTCTTTCCTTATGTGCGTTTTTGTCATTGGTGTTTTTCTGCCCTTTTTTGTCTTGCTCGTATTTAAGGACTGGTGCAAGGGTTTTTAGGTCTGCCAAAATCTTAATAAAAAAAGATGAGAAACAGATTAAAAAGATGAGAAACTAATTACTAAGTTGCAGTGTCTTCTGGTATATACATGGTTGTTCAAATAAAATAAGAAGCATTTTGATTCTTTGAATGTTCAAGCAGGTTCTTCAACATATTGTACTTGAATACTAGTTGAGTATTCTTTTCAAATACTAGTGGATCTCTTTTCACCTATAAAGCCTTCCAAATGTAGGTGTAATCTCACCAAACTGATTACCAAGTTTTCTTGTGCATCTCTCTTCTCTCTTCCTCTATCTCTCTAGTTTTACCGATTGTCTCTAACATTGATACTAACTTGTGGGATTATTGTGATTCACTGTTTATTTCCCCCTTCATTACTCCATACTTACTACTAAATCATCATATGTTTCGTTTAGTCCTTAATTTTCATCCATTTGGAGTTTTTGTTCCTTCACCCCTAAAATTATCCAAGTATGCCCCAAAATTAATTTAAGATCCAAATTCATGTATTTTAGGGCCAAAAACCAATAATATATCCATTTGGCCCTAAAATAACTTATGTTTCAATTGACCCAAATCAACACTTAAATGCATAAAAAATGGCAAATAGCATGAGGCTGGCATCAAGACATACTAAGGATGTTGCTGATGGTGCTTCATACACACACAAGGCAGCAGGCAGGCCCATAGACAGCAGTTCCCCCTCGACCTACAGCCCGCCAACCACCCTCTGCCTCACTCTGTTTTCTGACTGCTTTTTATCAACTAATTCAGCCCCAATTTCATCAAATTCGACCAAACTCGTCTCAATTTTCTTGTATAAAACTTTAAATTAACCTTTAAACTGACTAAACTAACTAACCTCAAGATTTGAAGCTTCAATAATTTTTTAATACTTCAAAAATCAGTACCAACAGCAGAATCCCTCTGTTTTCGATGAACTTCAGACAAGCTACTGTTTTTCTTAAATTCCTTCAACTTCCCGGACGGATTCCTCTGCAGCAGCCTTCATTCTTCTTCATCACTCGTCTCTCTTTCGATTTCTGCAGGTAATTCGGAATTTTCATCAACAATTTGTGAACGTCGATTGCCTTCTTCTGTTCTTATACTACCCGACAGCCACCTTTTCTTCAACCAATTTCCCCTTGACGGCAGCTACTTCCCCACATGAGCATGTTATAACCCACTTTTCCGTAACTTCAGAGTAAATATAAGTAATTACTTCAAAATTATTTCCATATTATTTATTTACTTATATTATTATTATTTTAATAATTTACTTGTAAATTCCCCCAAAACTATTCCCAATTCCTTTCGATACTTTTACAAATTTCCATTTCATTCAACTTAAAATTTTCATGTTTGATAAGTTTTCCCCTATTTAACACTTTACTAATTCTTTTACCAATTAATAATTTAATTTTCCCCTTAATTTGATTATTTACTTTAATTACAAGAAAATTCAAAGGTTGACTATCTTATAATTTTCTTTTATCCAAATCTTCTAATTTCCAACATTATTCCTTACTAAACTCATTTTATATCATTTTCATCTTAAATTCTCATTTATCCACCTTCTCTCTTATTAATATTATTTTAGGTCTTTTAATCCCAAATTTCCAACTTTACCTTTGGCTAAGCTTAACTTATGTCACTCATTTTCAAATGAGTCATTCACCTAAGTGTTAACTTAGGAAGATAAAAAGAGTTGGGGCCTTACACCCTTAAATTAAAGCAAATTCTATAAATTCAAATTCTCCTTATGGAATTAACCTTCAATATATAGAGAATAAACTAGAATAGAATTAGATTATAACACATAAATTTGTGTTTTAGGGTTAAAATGAATTGCTTTATTAGAGTAGTTAGAAAGAGGCCTTACATCAAATCAAACAACAGGATCACTCAATACATCAAAGAGAGGCAGGCTTATTTTGAAGAGTGTGAATTAATTGGGTGAGGGTTGAAATTAAGCAAGAAGGCCAACGTCATCAAAACCAAGCTCACGAAGAACCTCCTTGCATTCTGGAAGAGCATCCTTCTTCATAAACCCAAGTGGGTTGGGTCGACGAACAGGGTTTATAATGCCATTGTTGCCAGAGATGCTGACTCTGGCAAAATGACCATACCCATCTGTAGGAATCTCACCGCACTCCTTATCGGCACTCTCCATCAATGACACTTCACAAATCTCCTCCTCGTGGTCTCCGTCCACCTCTATTCTGTATACTCCATTCTTGTCTGTCACTGCCTCCCCTGTAAATGTCTCATTTGCAACATTGGCCTCATCACGGCATACCAATTTCACCTTAGCGCCTGATTCATCATACCACATTTACTTTAATCATTATTACATATAATATTGTAAATGAATGTTTATTTCTTTAATTAATTATGTTAATTACCTTCCAAGAACTTGCTGACGCGGGTGAAGAATTGGATGCGGCAAGTGTCACAATAAACCTTTCCCTCGATGAAGAAACGATCTTCGCTGCAGAGGGCAATGTCGAAGAAGGACAGAAAGCAAAGGGCAGAAACAAGAATGATGGCACATGATTTTGCCATTTTTTATATGTATCTTTCCCTGCTCTCTGTTTTTTCTCCCTCTTTGGGTAATTGGAAGATGGATGGAGAATATTGTACGTGAATTGCAGTGGAGGATTGAATTGAAGGATGGGAAAGGAGGTTGTTTTTATAGGAGGGATTTAAGTGCTTGTTTTTTTTGGGAGGTTTAGTTTGTTGGGTTTGTGTGGTTCAAAGTTATTTTAGGAGGTTTTGGTATTTGTTAACGGTGGAGAATACGTCTTTTGACCATCTTTTTCCTTTTGCCAATTTCCAATATTTCAACTCTAAAAATGCCTTCCTTTCTTTCTTTTTCTTTTCTATCACTTCTTAAATTTTATTTAAACGGCCATAATTACTATTTAATCCTTAATTGGCGCATTTAATTTGATATTATTTTATACACTAAAATAAGCCTAAGTATAAACTATATGGTTTAATCTCCACCCTGATAAGCATAATATACACATGGCATATGAGTTTATGAGTAGAGTCCAACTCTTCAAATTTAGTGAAGTTCCATTTTATTGGTTGTTGCATCTAATCTTATGCTCCACTTGTATTTATATAGTAAAAATATAATTGACACAAGATAGTCGTCTATTGGATGCAACTGAGACTGCACCCAAGATTTCCTTTACACAAATCACGAAGCAAGTAATTGAGTTTCGATTGCATATGCATTCTGCCACCACTCTTCATTGGGATTTATTTATTTTTTAAAAAATAATATTGTATTTTTAAAAAAATTATAAGAAATATAGGAATTTTTTTAAAATTATTGAAGATTGTAGTAATTTGTTCGTACGAGATTTCAAGAGAAATTTATTTCGTGTAACTTTGTATTTGTATTAATTTTGTGGAAAGCGAGTACAATCTCTAATACATAGTATTTTGATGCTTTCAAAATAAACTTTGGTTGATCTTCTTGAACGATCGGCCTTTGGGCTTGTTGATTTTCTTGGATGATCGACCTTTGGGCTTGTTGATCTTCTTGGAGAATTAGTGTTCGCACGAGGTTTCCGGAAAAACTTGTTTCGTGGAGTTGAACTTGAGTTTGTGTTTATGTTGAGGTTGATTTGCTTGACTTGAAGAAGAAAAACACCGAACGTTCTTAAAGTAGAAGTCTTGGAAGAGTCTTTGTATCTTCAAGTTTGTATCTTCAAGGGTCTTCTGTCTTCTAGGAGTGCAGCTTCAGGAATCTTGGGAGTCTTCTGCTTGTTGATGAATTCTTGCTTATATCTTCAAAGGACTTCAGTCTTCAGAGCTGCGGTATCTTCAAAGGACTTCAGTCTTCAGAATGCTTGCATCTAATGTTTTTATCTTCGAAGGACTTCAGTCTTCAGGCGGGGTCAGCTTCAGGAGTCAAAGAGTCTTCTGACAGAGAATTCCCTATAAGCTCTAAATTGCTGACCTCTCCAATGAGAGCTTCTATATTTATAGAGTTCACAGGTGGGCTTAGACTTGGTTGATCCAATTAGTTGGACTTGGGTTTAGTTGGTCCATGGTGGATTTAGGTCTGATTTGACATTTGGGTCAAATTCAATCTATTTTTGGGCTTCGTTGGACTTTGACCCAAATAATAATATTAAATTTAATGATTTGAAATTTCGTCAATAATTTAGTAAATGATGTGGCAACTTGTGATTGGTCCAAAATTTCCCATTCAACAAATGTCCCCTCTCAAGATTTATGCACATATATGGGTGGATAAATCTCGAAAAATATTAAGTTGGAATCAAAATCCAAATGTATTTGTTCTTGAATTTGACCTCAATTGATGTGTTAGGAATTTAGTACATAAGTTTAACTTGAATTTGAGATAAAATTTGAAATATCGCCAAATTTACGAAAAATTTTGAGCTTTGTTCCAATTTAATTTGATTTGGATATGCCCAAATTTTAATAAAAGATCAATTTAGATTTTTTTTTATCCGCAATTTATTTCAATTGAAGATAAAAACTCCATAGAATACTTGAATTTGGAATATGGCCAAATTTTAATTTGGGATGAATTTAGATCTTTCCCACCACTTGATTTGGAAATAGAAATAAGAACCTAAATTTAGATAGAATTTGGTATAAAATTTGGAAGATGCCCAAATTTTAATTTGAGATTTTATCTTTAATAATTTGGCTTGAGGATAAAAATTCTATTTAGATCTGGGATAAAATTTAGAATATGCCCAAATTTTAATTTGAGATTTTATCCTTAATAATTTGGCTCGAAGATAAAAGTCTAATAATTTAGATTTGGGATAAATTTTGAAATATGACCAAATTTTAATTTGTGATTGTATCCACAATTTAAATTTGATTTTGAATAAAATTTGAAATATGTCTAAATCTAAGTTGAAGATAAATTTGAGTACAAAATCTAATAAAATCAAATTAGATAAGGAATTTGTTTAATTTGTTTATTTTAATTTGAAATTAGGATAGAATCAAATAGGAAATCTAATAAGAATCTAATATTTTAAATCCATCTCTATTTAATTTGAATTTTCTAATTTGTTATGGAATCTAGGGAACCTCTATAAATAGGACCCTAAACCCCTCCATTATCCTCGTCCCCTCCTCTTTTTTTACACTTTTCTTTATCTCTTTGTTCTCTTCTTCTTCCAACGTTTTCTTTGTTCTTTTTTTTTTTATCTTTTTTTTATATTTTTTTTTTCAATTTTCCCTCCTTTTTTCTTTCTTTTCTTTTCCTTTTTTCTTTCTTTTGAACTTTTCTGTTTCATTTTTTTTTAACTTCCTTTTTTTTCTTCCAAGCAAAGCCGCACTTGAATTTTGGAGATGAAGCGAAGCCGCACTTGAATTTTGGAGATGAAGCGAAGCCACACTTGAATTTTGGAGATGAAACGAAGCCGCACTTGAATTTTGGAGATGAAACGAAGCCGCATTTGAATTTTGAAGACGAAGCGAAACCGCCCTTGAATTTTGGAGATGAAGCGAAGCCGCACTTGAATTTTGGAGATGAAGCGAAGCCGCACTTGAATTTTGGAGATGAAACGAAGCTGCATTTGAATTTTGAAGATGAAGCAAAACCGCATTTGATATTTGAAGATGAAGTGAAGCCGCACTTGACTTTTGGAGATAAGGGAAGTCGCACTTGACTTGTGTAGATGAAGCGAAGCCACGCCAGACTTGTGGAGATGAAGCGAAGCCACGCCAAACTTGTGGAGATGAAGCGAAGCCACGCCAGACTTGTGGAGATGAAGCGAAGCCACGCCAGACTTGTAGAGATGAAGCGAAGCCACGCCAAACTTGTGAATATGAAGCAAAGCCATGCCTTGACTTATGAATATGAAGCGAAGTCGCGCCTTGACTTGTGATGTTGAAGCGAAGTCGCACCTTGACTTGTGATGTTGAAGCGAAGTCGCGCCTTGACTTGTGATGTTGAAGCGAAGCCACGCCTTGACTTGTGAAGGTGAAGTGAAGCCGCGCTTTGACTTGTGAAGGTGTACCGAAGCCACGCCATACTATGGAGATGAAGCGAGCCACGCTAGCCTTTGGAGATGAAGCAAGCCACGCTAGCCTTTGAAGATGAAGCGAGCCACGCTAGCCTTTGAAGATGAAGCGAGCCACGCTAGCCTTTGAAGATGAAGCGAGCCACGACAGCATTTGGAGATGAAGCGAGCCACGACAGCATTTGGAGATGAAGCGAGCCACGCTAGCCTTTGGAGATGAAGCGAGCCACGCTAGCCTTTGGAGATGAAGCGAGCCACGCTAGCCTTTGGAGATGAAGCGAGCCACGCTAGCCTTTGGAGATGAAGCGAGCCACGACAGCATTTGGAGATGAAGCGAGCCACGCTAGCCTTTGGAGATGAAGCGAGCCACGACAGCATTTGGAGATGAAGCGAGCCACGCTAGCCTTTGGAGATGAAGCGAGCCACGACAGCATTTGGAGATGAAGCGAGCCATGCATACCAACCATAAACTTGAAGATGGAGCGAAGTCGTGCACCCCGACCTTGAACTTGAAGATAAAGCGGAGTCGTGCACCTCAACCTTGAACTTGAAGATAGAGCGGAGCCATGCACATCGACCTTGAACTTAAAGATGGAGCGGAGCCATGCACACCTTGAACTTGAAGATGGAAGTGGAGCCATGTACACCAATCTTAAACTTAAAGATGGAAGCAGAGCCACGCACACCGATCTTCAACCTGAAGATGGAGCAGAGCCATGCATATCGACCTTGAACTTGAAGATGGAGCAGAGTCATGCACTCCGACCTTGAACTTGAAGATGGAAGTGGAGTCATGCGCACCAATCTTAAAATTAAAGATGGAAGCAGAGCCATGCACACTGATCTTGAACTTGAAGATGGAAGTAATACACGTCGATTTTGAACTTGAAAATGGAGCAGCATTGATGGAGCCTCTGAACTTGAAGATGGGGAAGCATCAACGAGACCTCCACATTTGAGCTTAACGAAGCCTCGTTGAATCCTCTACACTTGAGTTTGATGAATCATCAATGAATCTTCGCATTGAGCTCAACTTCACGACTTTGAGCATAAAGATGGCATTGCAAAGCCTCCAGACTTGAGCATGAAGATGAAACATCGATGAAACCTCTGAACTTGAAGATGGAAGAGCATCCAAGTTTGATTTCAAAGAGGAAGCGAAGTGCATTCCAAGTGTGTGTCTTTTATTTACTGTGCTAGCTCCCTACGAGGGATGAACTTCTTCAATCTGTTGTGTTGCCTCCAATAGGGATGAACATCTTCAATCTAGAGTGTCATTCTTTTACGAGGATGATCAACATCAATCTTGTAGTATCATACTTAGGTGGTTGTGGTACCCTTTTTGATGGATTAAACTTAATTTTTTTTTAAGTTGCCTTCATACCCTTGAAGAAAGGGATCAAATTATGACGTAGTTCAAGTTTTTTTTAGTTAAACGAAACTTGAAGTTCTTTCAAGCTGTCTACGTAGTCTTCATAATGATAGGGATCAAGTCATAACGTAGTTAAAAAAGAATGTTTTTTTATGTGCGACTGAACTTAAATTACTCTAAGTTGTCTATGTAACCTTTATAATGACAGGGATCAAGTCGTAACGTAGTTCGTACAAAGTTTTTTTTTTTCGGTCATTCATATTTTAAGCTCATGCAAGCCAAGAGCATCATGCAGTTTAGGCTCTTGCGATGAGGAGCTTCTTCATTTAAACTTCAGAAGCTCTTATTTCATCATGGTTTTGATCATCCTCTTCATTTGTAGGATTCGTCAATATGATGAGTTTTGGCTTCACTATCAAGGAACCTTCTGTACTTATGTCAATAGAAATTTCCTCTTCATGCTGAAGGGACACAACTGTGAATTTTTTCGTCATTGTTTTCTTCATGGAATGACGTTGGCTTCAAGATTTTCATCCTTCCTTTACGTTGATCGCTTGTTGTCTTGAGACGATCAAAAGCAGATGCTGAAGGTTGATATTTCTTTGATGTGGATATACTTAGTCTTTTGAAGGCTGAAGTTCGAGCAGAAGTAGTCGTTGGACATTAGTCTTCTTCTCCTACCGTGGTCATACTCAATCTTTGAAAGACTGAAGATCGAGCACTTAAAGGCTTAATACGATCGAAGACAGAAGTTCTTTGCTTCATTTCTTCTGGGTCGTTGACTTCTTTAGCAGTCATATGATTATTGTCGACTTCTACTATGCCGACAGTATGACATGTAATAACTTCTGATACTTTCTCTAGATGATTATTGAGAAAGCTTATTAGGAGAAATTCTGCCGAAGTTGCCGACCGTCAGAATAGAGGTTTCCTAAGTTTCATAACAAATTAGGAAATCCAAATCAAATAAAAGATTTGATTTAAAATATTCCAAATTAGGATAAAATAAAATTTTTTTATTAGATTTCCTAATTTAATTATATCCTAATTTCAAATTAAATTAAACAAAATTCCTATTTAATTTAATCTTATTAGATTTTATTCTCAAATATATCTTCAACTAAGATTTGGATATATTCCAAATTTTATTCAAAATAAAATTTAAATTGTGGATAAAATCACAAATTAAAATCTAGCCATATTCCAAATTTTATTCAAAATCAAATGATTTAAATTGTAAATAAAATCTTAAATTAAAATTTAGGTATATTCCAAAATTTATTCCAAATCTAAATTATCATACTTTTATCCTCAAATCAAATTATTAAGGATAAAATCTCAAATTAAAATTTGGGCATATTCCAAATTTTATCCCAAATCTAAATCACCAAATCATCAGACTTTTATCCTCAAACCAAATTATTAAGGATAAAATTCCAAATTTTTTATCAAATTCATCCAAATTTGGGTTCTTATCCCTATTTTCAAATCAAGTTCTGGGAAAGATCTAAAATTCATCCCAAATTAAAGTTTGGCCATATTCCAAATTCGTTTTTATCTTCAATCAAAATAAATTGCGGATAAGAAAAAAATCCAATGGATCTTTTATTGAAATTTGGGCATATCCCAAATTTTATCTTAAATCCAAATCAAATTGGGGTAAAATCTCAAATTAAAATTTGGCCATATTCCAAATTTTATTCCAAATTCAAGTTGTGTAGTCTTATGTGTTTTTTTTTTTTTTTTTTATCTTCAATCAAAATAAATTGTGGAAAAGAAAAAAAAAATCTCAATTGATCTTTTATTAAAATCTGAACATATCCCAAATTGTATCTTAAATCCAAACTAAATTAAATTGGGACAAAGCTCAAATTTTTTTGTAAATTTGGAAATATTCCAAATTTTATCCCAAATTTAAGTTAAATTTATGTACTAAATTCATAGTTTGGCTGACACATCAATTGAGGTCAAATTCAAGAACAAATATATTTGGATTTTGATTCCAACTTTATAATTTTTGAGATTTACCCACCTATATATGTGCATAAATCTCGAAAGGGGCATTTGTTGAATGAAAAATTTTGGACCAATCACAAGCTGACACGTCATTTACTAAATTAATGACGAAATTCCAAATCATTAAATTTGGGCTCAATTAGAAGTTGACATATGTCCCGAATAGAAGTTGAAGACAAATTTTGATGCCGCCACGTGGTTTTATCATGACCGTTGAATCAGATAAAATTAATTTGACCCAATTTGATATTATTATTTGGGTCAAAGTCCAGCTAATTGGGCCCCCAAGCGCATGGATCAACCAAGCCCAAACCCACCTGTGAACTCTATAAATAGAGAAGCTCTCCTCATTTGGAGAGGTCAACAATTCTACACTCCAGAGAGCTTAAAAGGAATTCTCTACAATCAGAAGACCCGTTGACTCTTGAAGCTGACCACGCTTGAAGACTGAAGTCCTTTGAAGACACAAGCATTTTAAAGGCTGAAAAAGATACAAGCATTCTAAACACGCTTAAAGATTGAAGTCCTTTAAAGATACAAGCATTCTTCCAAGACTCGAAGCTCAAGAACATCCACACTCCCCATTTTTATACATCAAGCGCACACATTCACCCGAGAGAGAATCAGAGGATCAAGCACTAGAGATCGAACTACATCGCATCAAATTAACATCAACATCAACATCAACTTAAGTTCAACTCCACGAAACAAGTTTCTCCGGAAGCCTTGTCTGAACACTAATCCTCCAAGAAGATCAACAATCCCACAGGCCGATCATCCAAGAAGATCAACAAGCTAAAAGGCCGATTGTCCAAGAAGATCAACAAGTCCAAAGGCCGATCGTCCAAAAAGATCAACAAGCCCAAAAGTCGATCATCCAAGAAAATCAACAAGCCCAAGTTCGATTATCTAAAAAGATCATCAAACCCAAAGGCCGCTCATCCAAGAAGATTAACAAGCCCAAAGGCCGATCATCCAAGAAAATCAACAAGCCCAAATGTCGATCACCCAAAAAGATCAACAAGCCTAAAGGCCAATCGTTCAAGAAGATCAACCAACTTAAAGATTATAGTTTATTTTAAAAGCATCAAAATACTATGTATTGGAGATTGTACTCGTTTTCCACAAAATTAATACAAATAAAAAGTTCAAGTTCCACGAAATAAATTTCTCTTGAAATCTCGCGCGAAAAAATTGGCACGCCCAGTGGGACCTCTCTACCTCTCATCTCTCTCTCGTCATCCGAGTCAACAAATCTACAAATGGCACCAAAGAAAGTTTCATCCAAAGCTACCGTCGCAAGCAACACTTACATAAGCTCTGTCATCATGGAAGAAATCTGGGACCAACTGATAGAACTTCCTAAAGGTAGGATCGTCATCAGAGAAAATCCCTTGTTTGAGAACTATGCTTCTACTACTGATCTATCAGAGAAAGAATCACATTTTGATGTAGTGTCTGTTATGATGACTGACGTAACGACTGAATCATCTATGGCAGAGATGGAGGTAAAGATAAATCTCCTAATGAAGGCTGTAGAGGAGCGAGATCATGAAATCGCTGCTTTAAGAGATCAGATATAGGCTCGAGATACAGTCAAGTCAATCTCCAGCTAAAAAGTCAATGACAAAGGAAATACTGTCTTACAGGAAAGTTAGCCACCACAATTCACCTCTATTGTCTCCTTGTCAGTTCAACAGCTCCAGGATATGATCACAAACTCCATAAGAGCTCAGTACGGAGGATCATTGCAAACTTCCTTTATGTACTCCAAGCCATACACCAAGAGAATCGACAACTTGAGAATGCCAGTTGGGTATCAAACTCCAAAGTTCCAACAGTTCGATAGAAAGGGCAATCCAAAACAACATGTTGCACACTTCATTGAAACCTGCAAAAATGCAGAACCCAGAGGAGACCAGCTAGTCAACTAGTTCGTCCGTTCCTTGAAAGGAAATGCTTTATATTGGTATACTGATTTGGATCCAGAAGTGATTGACAGTTAGGAATAACTAGAAAGGGAGTTCCTGAACTACTTCTACAGTACAAGGCACACTGTTAGCATGATGGAGCTGACGAACATTAAACAGTGGAAGGGAGAGAAGCCATCGATTACATCAATCGATGGAGAGCTTTAAGTCTAGATTGCAAAGATAGACTCACTGAATTATCTACAGTGGAGATGTGCACTCAAGGCATGCACTGGGAGCTTCTCTACATCCTACAAGGGATAAAACCTCGTACGTTTGAGGAGCTGGCAACACGCACTCATGATATGGAGCTGAGCATCGCTAACAAGGGAACTAAAGATTTCCTAGTCCCTGAAGGGAGAAAATACAAGAATGAAGCTAAGGGCACTGAAAAGATCGTGGATAGTGCCATAAAAGAATATATAGTTGTTCATTTAACCCCGCTGAAATTTTCCTCCAAAGGAAAACAAGCAAAATTTGAAAGAAGGCATAATGAGGGCGAGAAGTGTCGTCCAACTCTTAAAGAAAGACAAGAGAAGGTTTATCCATTCCCTGACTCTGATGTGGTAGATATGTTGGAGCAACTACTAGAGAAGCAACTTATTCAACTGTCGGAATGCAAGCGGTCGGAACAAGAAGGAAAAATAGATGATCCTAACTACTGCAAGTATCATCAGGTCACTAGTCACCCAGTTGAAAGGTGCTTCGTGCTGAAGGAACGAATTCTGAATTTTGCTAGTGAAAAGAAGATTGAGGTAGATTTAGATGAAGTAGCTCAGACAAATCATGCTATAGTAGTGGCGACTTCAAGTGTTCCAACACTGTCTGTGTCCCATGCTCAAAGACAAAGCCTGATCCAGTTTGGAGCCTTCAAGCCTATAGTTGTTTAGTTCCAGCAAGAGATTCAAACAGCAAATTCCAAAAAGAAAGATGAGCTCGTTGAAGATGACAACGAAGGGTGAATAGTTGTGACTCGTTGAAAAAGAAGACAGCCAAACTCCACCCAAAAAGAGTTGCTATCCTATCGAAGCTATAGAAGAAGGAACAAGACTCATAAAAAGAAAGGCAAAAAGATGACATGGAAGCCTAAACCTGCTAAGAAAGAAGACAAGAACTTTCCTCAATTTCGACGGCTGGAAACTTCGGCAGAATTTCTCCCAATAAGCTTTCTCAATAATCATCTAGAGAAAGTATCAAAAGTTCATAGGCTCCATCGATGCTGCTCCATTTTCAAGTTCAAAATCAGCGTGCATGGCCCCACTTCCATCTTCAAGTTCAAGATCGGTGTGCATAGCTCTGCTTCCATCTTCAAGTTTAAGATTGGTGTGCATGGCTCCACTTCCATTTTCAAGTACAAGGTCGGTGTGCATGACTCTGCTCCATCTTCAAGTTCAAGGTCGGTGTGCATGGCTCCGCTCCATTTTCAGGTTCAAGATCGGTGTGCGTGGCTCTGCTTCCATCTTCAAGTTTAAGATTGGTATGCATGGCTCCACTTCCATTTTCAAGTACAAGGTCGGTGTGCATGACTCTACTCCATCTTCAAGTTCAAGGTCGGTGTGTATAGCTCCACTCCATCTTCAAGTTCAAGGTCGGTGTGCATGGCTCCGCTCCATTTTCAGGTTCAAGATCCGTGTGCGTGGCTCTGCTTCCATCTTCAAGTTTAAGATTGGTGTGCATGGCTCCACTTCCATCTTCAAGAAGGTGTGCATGGCTCCGCTCCATCTTCAAGTTCAAGGTCGGTGTGCATGGCTCCGCTCCAACTTCAAGTTCAAGGTCGGGGTGCACGGCTCCAGTCCATCTTCAAGTTTATGGTTGGTATGCGTGGCTCGCTTCACCTCCAAAGTCTGGCGTGGTTCGCTTCATCTCTAAATGTTGTCGTTGCTCGCTTCATCTCCAAAAGCTAGCGTGGCTCGCTTCATCTCCATAGTCTGGCGTGGCTCACTTCATCTCCATAGTCTGGCATGGCTCACTTCATCTCCATAGTCTGGTAGACTTGGCTTCGCTTCATCTCCACAAGTCAAGTGCGGCTTCACTTCATCTCCACAAGTCAAGTGCGGCTTCACTTCATCTTCAAAAGTCAAATGTGGTTTCACTTCATCTTCAAAAGTCAAATGTGGTTTCACTTCATCTTCAAAAGTCAAATGTGGTTTCACTTCATCTTCAAAAGTCAAATGTGGTTTCACTTCATCTTCAAAAGTCAAATGTGGTTTCACTTCATCTTCAAAAGTCAAATGTGGTTTCACTTCATCTCCAAAATTCAAGTGCGGCTTCGCTTCATCTTCAAAATTCAAATGTGCCTTCGCTTGAAAGAAAAAAAGGAAGTTAAAAAAAAAAAAGAAAAAAAAAAAAAGAAAAAAAAAAGGAAGGAAAATTGAAAAGAAGAAATAATAATAAAAAAAAAAGATAAAAAAAGGAAGAAGAAGAAGAAAGAAAACGTTGGAAGAAGAAGAGAAAAGAGAGAGAAAGGATAGTGTAGAAGAAGAGGAGGAGATGAGAATAATGGAGGGGTTTAGGGTCCTATTTATAGAGGTTCCCTAGATTCCATAACAAATTAGGAAATTCAAATTAAATAAAGATTTGATTTAAAATATTAGATTCTTATTAGATTTCTTAATTTGATTCTATCCTAATTTCAAATTAAAATAAAAAAATTAAACAAATTCCCTATCTAATTTGATTTTATTAGATTTTGTACTCAAATTTATCTTCAACTAAGATTTGGACATATTCCAAATTTTATTTAAAATCAAATTTAAATTGCGGATACAATCACAAATTAAAATTTTGTCATATTCTAAGTTTTATTCAAAATCAAATGGTTCAGAGATTAAATTGTAAATAAAATTTCAAATTAAAATTTAGGCATATTCCAAAATTTATCCTCAATCTAAATATTAGACTTTTATCTTCTATTAAGGGTAAAATCTCAAATTAAAATTTGGGCATATTCCAAATTTTATCCCAAATCTAAATCACCAAATCACCCAACTTTTACCCTCAAGCCAAATTATTGAGGATAAAATTTCAAATTAAAATGTGGGCATCTTCCAAATTTTATATCAAATTCATCTAAATTTAGGTTATTATCTCTATTTCCAAATCAAATTGTGGGAAAGATCTAAATTAATCTCAAATTAAAATTTGGTCATATTCCAAAATTTATTCCAAATTCAAGTTATTCAATGTTGAGTTTTTATCTTCAATCAAAATAGATTGTGGATAAGAAAAAAAAACTTCAATTGATCTTTTATTGAAGTTTAGGCATATCCCCAATTTTATTTTAAATTAAAATCAAATTAAATTGGGACAAAATTCAAAATATTTCATAAATTTGGCCGTATTCCAAATTTTATTCTAAATTTTATCCCAAATTCAAGTTAAACTTATGTACTAAATCCATAGTTTGACTGACACATCAATTGAGGTCAAATTCAATAACAAATATATTTGGATTTTGATTCAAACTTTATATTTTTCGAGATTCATCCACCCATGTTTGTGCATAAATCTCAAAAGTGGAATTTATTGAATGAGAAATCTTGGACCAATCACAAGTTGCCACGTCATTTACTAAGTTAATGACGAAATTCCAAATCATTAAATTTGGGCTCAATTAGGAGTTGACATATATCCCAAATTAAAGTTGAAGATAAATTTCGATGACGTCGTATGGTTTTATCATGACCGTTGAATAGATAAGATCAATTTGGCCTAATTTGATATTATTATTTGGGTCAAAGTCCAACTAAGCAGGTTGAATTTGACCCAAATGTCAAATCAGACCTAAATCCGACTAATTAGGCCCAAATGTCATACCCATGAACCAACCAAGCCCAAGACCAACTAATTGGATCCAAAGACAAAACTCATGGATCACCCAAGCCCACCTGTGAACTCTATAAATAGAGAAGCTCTCCTTATTTGGAGAGGTCGGCAATTCTACACTCCAGAGAGCTTAGAGAGATTTCTCTACAATCAGCAGACTCTTTGACTCTTAAAGCTTACCATGCTTGAAGACTGAAGTCCTAAGATACAAGCATTCTGAAGACCGAAGTCCTTTGAAGATATAAGCATTCTGACCACACTTGAAGACTAAATTCCTTTGAAGATACAAGCATTATGACCACGCTTGGAGACTGAAGTCCTTTGAAGATACAAGCATTCTGAAGGCTGAAAAAGATACAAGCATTCTGAACACGCTTGAAGACTGAAGTCCTTTAAAGATACAAGCATTCTTCCAAGACTCGAAACTCAAGAACATCCACACGCCCCGCTTCTATATATCAAGTGTACACATTCAACCGAGAGAGAATCAGAGGATCAAGTACTAGAGATCGAACCACATTGCATCAAATCAACCTCAACATCAACACCAACTCAAGTTCAACTCCACGAAAAAAGTTTCTCTAGAAGCCTCATGCGAACATTAATCCTCCAAGAAGATCAACAAGTCCAAAGACCGATCATCCAAGAAGTTCAACAAGCAAAGATCAACAAGCCCAAAGGTTGATTGTCCAAGAAGATCAACAAGCCCAAAGGCCGATCGTCCAAGAAGATCAATAAGCCCAAAGGTCGATCATCCAAGAAGTTCAATAAACAAAGATCAACAAGCTCAAAGGCTGATCGTCTAAGAAGATCAACAAGCCCAAAGGCCGATCGTCCAAGAAGATCAATAAGCCCAAAGGCCGATCATTCAAGGAGATCAACCAGCTTAAAGATTATAATTTATTTTGAAAGCATCAAAATACTATGTATTAGAGATTGTACTCACTTTCCACAAAATTAATACAAATACAAAGTTCAAGTTCCACGAAATAAATTTCTCTTGAAATCTCGTGCGAACAGTAATTTTATTCACTTTCGTATCTTGAAAAGATGAAATATAATTTTTCACCTATCTTTGTCTCTTCAAGAGACATGAATGATTGTCAAATTAGACATAGCTCAATTGGTATATAAATATGTTATTAACACTAGATTTTTGTCGAATTCTCATATCTTCAATTATACTCAAGAAAGGAGAATGATTGAATTTTTAAAAAAAAATAAAAATTGGAGCATCCAACAAAAGAGATGGGAGAAATCGTAATTAGATAATAATTTTCTCACTAATCTGTTTATATGATTAATTCAGACAAATTAAATTTAAGGAGAGATTTCTCACATTTTTTTAGTAAACAAAAATAATTACCTATCATTATTTTTATATATAATTTAAATTTAAATATTCAATTCAAGTAATATTAATTATATTGGTCATTCAACAATAAAACTTAAAATTCAAATATAATATTTATAGAATAATAATAATAATAAAATAAGAATAGATTACTCTAATAATTTTATTTTTTCTTTAAAAAAGAGCAAATGGAGTAAGGGTGGGAAATGCATTTTTAATTACTATAACCGTGCAGTTTATTTTTATTTTTTATTTTTCTTGAACTGTTTGTCTCTGTTAGATTCCCACCGTTTAATTTTGAATTTTTGAACTTTTTTAAGATCAATTTTATGAATATATGTTACAATAATGAATTGAATGGTTAGATTATAAATTTAGTTACAAACGTAAAATAGATAAGTTTCTTCTCTATTATCAACTGGTGACACGACATTCCAAAAAAAATATTATTTTATAATAAAACATGGTTATAAATCACTGTTTATATATTTATGATACTTTTTTATGCATGGCAAAGTTAAGGATCAATGAAGTGTTTATTGATGAGAACAAAAGGCAATTTTTTATTAAAAAAAATATTTGGATAATATCAACTTAATTGTTAGAATACCTTGAATTTGTTTGGCACTTCGAACAATCAAGTACAGAGATCTCGTTTATGTTTTGAATTTGTTTGTTGGCATTTTGAACAACTAATTACAATTATGACCCTAAAATTTAGAATAGTGTGCTACATAAACTCTCTAATCCTAGAGTCGTTGTTTGTGTATCCATAAAATATTCTCTCTAATAATATTATTCTCCCTCTAGCTTGTAGATGTAGCTAACACACACCTTAGTGAACCACGTATATCTGTGTGTCAATTCTTTTACGTTCTTTTATATTCTTTAATTGTTGTTTTTGTAACATTAATAATTGTGGGTTCAAATCCTATAACAGGCTATCCTTTGCAAAAATATCAATTTAATAAATATTAAGAGTAATTTTAATCAACTAAAATCTTGAAGTTTAATAAATATATCAATTTATACACTCTTTTATATTTTGTTAGAAAAATATTAAGAGTGATAATTATTTCAACTAAACTCTTAAATTGTCATAAGAGAATTAATTTAGATCATTTATTAAGATTATTTTTTAAAATCGTCAACGTGTCAATTCTTACACATGTGTAGATTTCTTTAGATGTCGAATTAATAAAAATGATGATTATAATTGAAATATGAAGAGTTTTCAAAGAAAATTTTAACTGAGAATCTAAATTGATTTGGTTATAAAATTTAAGGGATTAATCAATAAAACTAAGTTAGGACTTACAAATCAATCCATTATATGTAGACTATGGATTAAGGAGATAAACTTTTGATTTCCCTTTAAACTTTAAAATTATAAGAGATGATTAATTACCACAAAATTTTAAAAAGAGTAGAAAAAAGATTTGGGTTTAAAATAAAATTTTAAATTGAGAGGTTGATCAAATCATCTTAAATCAAAATAAAAAGAGATTTTATTTTACATTTAAGAGAGTATTATTATGATTTTAAAAAAGATAGTCAAATCGAATAGAACTCAATTGACATACGAATGTGTTGATAAGCAAGAGATCTATGGTTCAAATCTCCTATCTTCCGTTAAACTTAAAAAAAGGTTTAAATTAAATATAAACTTAAGAGGTAATCAAATCATCCACATAAAATTAAAGAAGAATTCTTTGCATAGATTTAAATAGTTTGAAAATAAATCCTCCTCAAATTTACTAATAGTTAAATTTCTTTAATAGTTTTGAATACTCCTAAGGATCTAATCCATTAATAGATCTTTTCGATTGAATCAATTAGCTAGAGTTTACATAAGTATAGCATTCGAAACAACACCCTATACTTTATTATCATAACTGTGATGAAATAAGAAGAATATGAACAAAATAACAATGAAAGCAACACAAAAGAGAAAAGGACAAAAGAAGAAGTAGAAAGTTAGTATTGAACACAATTGTGGTGTCATCTACAAAAGCACCTTATAACCCTATTTATAAGGCATGATAGAGTGTATGTTATAAGGTAAAAGTTAATGGGGAGGTTATGGGATTGGATAACCTATGAAAGTTATGGGTTTGTTATAACATAAATAAGTTATGGATATCTACAATATTACATTTACAATACTCCCCCTTAGATATCCATAGTATGTAAAATAAATGTCTCGTTAAAATCTTGCTAGGAAAAACTCAATAGGATAAAAACCTAGTAAAGGAAAAAGAGAACATCATTCATATACTTTAATAATTGCTTTATTAAAAATCTTTAGAAAAATCCAGTGGGATAAAACCATAGTCAAGGGAAAAAGAGTGCAACACATTTACTTCCCCTCATGAAAACAACACTTGATACTCTTGGTTGTCATGTAAAAATGTTGTGTGTTAACTTCTCAATTGTTGTTGCAGGTAACGCCAACATCAATAAGTCTCCCAAGTCACCTTTTTAAGAAATTTGTTGAATAGTGAGGTTGGCATTTTATGCTTTATCATCTTCGTGTAATAACAATATTGGCTAGCCTCGTACATCATCAAGATTTTAACATGATTAAAGTAATTGTTATGATCTGCTTCATAAACTGTCATAATGCAAAAGTTCTTCTCTATATACCAATTAACCTGTTTACGATCTAGTTCTTATGGATTAGATAAGTAACTTGCACCTTCACAACCAACTAGATCACAATTAGATTTATGAGAATAAAATAAATCCATATAAACTAATTCTCAAATAAAAACATAACATATTTTTAACTCTACTCCAATATCTTTCTTTGGAGGAATATTATATTTATGCTATGACAAGTAGTGTATAAACTAGTAAAGATATAAGTACACTTATTTTCCAAAAATTATGATTCTCTAGGACCCAAAGTTCTTTATTATCTTTCTGACATCAGATGATATAAATTTTTCATACTAAGTGAATGAACCAACTGTTGGCTTTTTTTGCCCTTAATCCTAAATCAATTAATTTTAATTAATATTTTGATGATAACAAACGTGCTTTTATTTATTAATAATCTGAGTGTTTTGAAGCGTCCATTGCGTAGAGCTCAGAACAACAGTTCCAATGCAATTTGAATTCATTAAATCGAAGTTCAAATAGAAGATATGGCCAAAACAAGCTTAACACATTCTGAGTTGATGTCATATAGAATTTTTCTCATCAAAGTGGATCGATTGGAATGTGTAGCTTGGACTAATGGAGGAGTGACATGTGGTGGGTTTTTTTATTTTTGGATTGATTTTAAAAAGAAAATGAATTTAATATAATTTTATGTTTGTGTTTAACAGGTAGTTTTGGACACATGGTGAGTATTTATTTATTTTTGTTAGTTTTTAAAAGAAATAATTTTAAAAGATATATGTTATTATATATATATATTTTTTGTATGTGTTTAACGGTTAGTGGAGTTTAAATCTTCACCATTTAATTCTCTTTTACCAACATCCAATTGCCCAAATTGAATTTGATTTTCACAACTTCCCTCTCTTTTTAAACACTTCATATTCTCCAAATTTTAAGAACAATTTTACACTTCCTCCATAACTCAAAGTCACCATTGTTATTCTCGCTCTAAGCTTCAATTTTCTTATTTTCATCTAATTCTTGAGAGAGATATCTTATGTATTGTGAAGATTAATTTGTTGTAAATTTGTAAATCTACTATTGTAGAGAGTTTGTCAAGTGTGCTCTTTATTTTTACAAACATTTTGTAAGGGTTGCTCTTAATCCCGAAAAAAGAGTCATCGTGACGGTTTGATTCTCAACCGTAGAAATGATCAGATTTGTTTTTGCACCCGAAAAAAGAACGTTGTAGCGGTTCGACTCTAAGTTGTGAAGAGAGTCAAAGACTTCTAGTGAAATACCTAAGAGGAACTTGGGAAGTGGATGTAGGCCGGTTATGTCAAACCACTATAAAATTTTCGGTGTTAATTTTTCTATCCTCCCCCTATTTAATTTTGCAATTAATTTGTACTTAAATTTTATCGTTAGAAATTATTTGCAATTTTTGTTCTTAAATTTAATTGTTCATATATGTTTATTTTGATTGATAGTTCTTAAACGTACATATCCTTTACCTAATTCTTTTATTATATCTAAAAATTGTGCTTTAAAGTGTTATAGTTAATTTATTGTTTAATTCAAAGTGAAATTATTTGTATAGATTTATTATTTAAATTACTTGTTAGCAAAAATTTTGTTAATTTGTTTAATTGTACTCACATTAGTAAAAGAATTTAATTAGTTTGATTAAACCATATTCACCCTCTCTAAGATTATCATACCGATCTTACCATTTGTATCAGAGTTGGTTGCTCTCTTGTTTGTGATAAAATTTTCATATATAATTTTAAAGTGATACCCATTGTTTCAGTTGGTCACTCCTACAATTGGTATCAGCGAAGACGGAGAGAATAAACGGACTCTTCGAGCAAGGTCGCTCTTGATTTTAATTATTTCTTTTTATCAAAAGGTATTTCATTTGATACTTATTGATTGAGTTATTTACTCCAACGATTGATATTAAAGAGGTTGCTCATTTGATAGAATTATTTTCAAATATTGTTTTGATACTAAAGTATCTTTTTAATACTTTGAAAATTTTATTTGAAAAGCTAATTAATTGTTAAAGATATGACAACTTTAAATGATGATTTTATTCATAAACTCCATATTTTGATGAAAATAGGAATTATGATGTATGAAAAAATAAAATGAAAATATTTATGCTTGCTATGGATTTCAATATTTTATATGTTTGTGAGCACGATTTGGAAAATTTGGAATAAAATAGTGAGTTGCTTATGTTTAATGTCAAAGCTATGAATATCATATTTTGTGCATTGGATAAATAAATATGTAATAAAATTTTACATTTTGAATGTGCACATGATATTTGGAATTTTCTTGATAATATGTTTAGTATTGAAAATTCTCCTTCGGGTACTAATGATTTATTTGATGTGAAGGATAATCATAATTCTAATAATCAAGAAAATTTCATGAAGTGAAAATGGAAAATGTGATAAGTCCTCCTTGTACTTGATGGCCCATTCGAAATATGACTCTAGTGATGAGACCAATGAAGATAAGGTAAGTCACAAATCTCTGTCTTATGATGAGCTATATGATGCATTTGAAAGTATGCAACATGACTTAGAAAAAGTTAGCTCTAAATATCTAAAACTTTCAAAAATGTTTAAGGCAATATCTATGGAAAATAAATCTTTAATAAATGAAAATACGTGTTTGAAAAATAGAGCAATTAATAATGTTTTACATGATAACTTTTGTGGTGATGTGAAATGTGTCTAAAATAATAGAATTAAGTTTCTTGAAACTGAAAATAGTGAGCTTAAATCTTTAGTGAAATAAATGTTGAATTAAATGATTTGAAGAATGTAAATGAGAAAATTGAATCTTGTTCTCTGGAATTGAAAGATGAAATTGCTAATTTGAAATATAAAATTCTTATTTTGAAAAATAGCAATACATCTTTAGGAAAGATAAATTCTCTTGTTGATAAAATTAATTCTTGAGCGTGATGTTTTTTTTATAAAAATGAATTTGTTAAAGCTCTAAGAGAGAAATAGTCAAATCTTGTGAATGAGCTTAATATACTAAAGAAAGTAATAAGAAATTGACTATAGGTACTCAAAAATTAGGTAAAGATAACCTTGTAGTGACAATAAGGAATTTGGTTATATTGATAAAATTTCTTCATCTAGTTCTAAACGTATTTTTGTTAAAATCACTTCTTGTATGTCTCAAAATGTTTTACCTAATTTGCCTAAGTTTGAATTTAAATATGTGTCAAAGCATGAAAAATCTAGAAGTATGCATGCAAAACCAAAATTTGTTCCTAAACAATTTCATGCTAGATCAAGATGTACTCATAATGTGAATTTAGTGAATAGGCATGAAAATGTTAGAAATGTATTTGAAAAATCAAAGTTTATGGCTAAACATTCCCATGCTAAAACTACTAGACATGAAAAGACTAGAGATATCTATGTGAATTCAAAATTTGTGCCTACATGTCATTTTTATGGATTTAAAGGTCATATTGGACTAAATTGCTTTAAGTTGAAAGATGCTCCTAGACATAATTTCTTGAATAGAAATAAGGTACAAAATCAATTAGTTAAATAGAATTTCTAGCCTAATGTTGTTTGTTATTCTTATGTCAAAATTGGTCATAAATTTTATACTTGTTATTTGCCGAAAATGAATACTAGTAATGGTGGTAATAATTTGAACTGGGTTCCAAAATCCATGGTTACTAACAATAAAAGGTCCAAGAAATGGGTACCGAAATCTTTTGGTTGAACTTTCTTTGTAGGTGTGATTTCAATAAGAAATTGGTCGCTTTGACTTCAAATTGGAGCAACTAAAAAGTTTGCTTGAATCCAACAAAGGAAAATAGCTTATTTGGTAACCTTTATTTTTTTTTCTTAAGATAATTATTCTTCTGGTTTATTTATAAAAATTATATTTTTCGAATAGTTTTGAATAGTTAAAATTTGAGGTCTTGTGAAATATTTTGATTATTGGTTCAATGTCATGTGAAATTATTGTATATCTATCTATTTGACATTTGTCTTTTTTGCTTATATTTTGGCATTTTGGTCAATTAGTTACTTGATCTATCCTTGTGTTATTCTTGGAAAGTATTTAAAAAAAAGGATATTGAGTCGTGCAAGAGATTTTCATTGTTTTGATGATTAAGATATGGTTTTTTTTTTTTTTATTGAAATTGATTAGAGTTTTATTGAATTTCTCTTAAGCATGAAGTTATGCATGTTTCATGGCTTACTTTGTTGAAATATAATCATTGTGAGCATGTTATATGTCCTATGTTGAGAATAATTGATCTTTGAGCATGTTGTTATCGAAGAGTTGTTAAATTCTTTTCCATAGGGAGAGTATTTATGGAATTGTACTGCATTATGAAAATTATTTGAAATTTTGTTTAAAATTGATTTAAATTTATTTGTTATGCCATCATGCTTATATTTGATTGATAATATCTTCTCTCTTTAGGTGGCATTGGATTTGCTAATGTGACTTTGATATTATTTGATACCATTATCTATTTTTCAACAATTGGTATTTACTTTCTAATATTTGATATTTTAGTATCTCAATTGTCTTCAATTTTTACTTGAATGATTTTATCTCCTTAGTGTTGATTGATTTTTTTCATTAGAAGGAGATTCTTGATTTTAAGGGGAGTTAAGTATTTTATATATGAATTTCATGTTTGAATGAAATTGATTCTCATGTTTATTTACTGTTGTGTATCCCTCTTATGTATATTGTTTATTCTTTTAAAGGGTGTTATTGTATTTGAAATAAATGTCTTTGAAAATATGTTCGATATTTCTCTCCTCAAGTTCAATTATGTGCTAATGTCATTTTATCCCTTATTAAGGGGAGTATTCAATTGATTTTAAAAGAGGGAGAATTTTGTAAAATTGATCTTAAATAAAATTAACTTGAGCTTCGTTGATTCTTTATGATATCTTTTGAATCTACAATATTGTTGCTTATTATTATTATTTTTTTTAAGGCATATTGATAGGAGAAGAAATATGCAAAATAGTATGTGTTCATGATTTTAGGAGAACCTTTTATGTCTTTATGTTAATTTCCTTAATTGTTCTTTTTTTATTGATTCCAAAAGAGGAAAGGTAATAAGAAAAATGAAAGCATGTTGATATTAAATGTATTCCTTGGTTCAAGTGAATTGAAATTATGTGTGTTAATTATGCATCAAAAAAATATTTTCTATCACACTTTACTTTGAATTTCATTTTTCTTAAGTTGTTTTTCATCCTAAAAAAGGAGGAGATTGTTAACTTTTTGGCCCTTAATCTCAATTTAATTAATTAATTAAGTAATATTGATGATAACAATCCTCCTTTTATTTGTAAATAATCTGAATGTTTTGAAGTGTCCATTGCATAAAACTCAGAACAATGATTCCAACACAATTTAGATCCCTCAAATCGGAGTTCAAATGAAGAAGATACGGTCGAAACAAGCTTAAAAATCTCGAGCGGATGACTTGGTAGAATTTTTCTCATCAAAGTGGACCGATTGGAATGTGCCACTTGAACCAATGGAGGAGTGACACATGGTGTATTTTTTTTATTTTTGGATTGATTTTAAAAAGAAATTGAATTTAATATTATTTTATGTTTGTGTCAGCTATTTTTGGACACATGGTGAGCATTTGCTTTTTGTTGGTTTTTAAAAGAAATGATTTTAAAAGATATATGTTATTATTATTGTTTTTTTTTTTATGTGTCTAACCGCTAGTTGAATTTAAATCTCCATCATTCAGTTTTCTTTTACCAACATTCAATTGCCCAAATTGGATTTGATTTTCATCAACTTCCCTCACTTTTTAAACACTTCATCTTCTCCAAATTTTAACAACAATTTTAGACTTCCTCCATAACTCAAAGCCACAATTGTTATTCTCTCTCTAAGCTTCAATTTTCTTATTTTCATCTAATTCTTGGAAGAGATATTTATGTATTGTGAAGATTAATTTGTTTTGAGCTAAAATTTGTAAATCCACTATTATAGAGAGTTTGTCAAGTGTGCTCTTTATTTTTACAAACATTTTGTAAAGGTTGCTCATGATCCTAGAAAAAGAGTTATTGTAACGGTTTGATCCTCAACTGTAGAAAGGATCAGGTTTGTTCTTACAACCAGAAAAAGATCGTTATAGTGGTTCGACTCTAAGTCGTGGAAAGAGTAAAGACTTCTAGTGAAGTACTCAAGAGGAGCTTGAGAAGTACATGTAAGTCGGTTGTGTCGAACCACTATGAAATTTTCGGTGTCAGTATCTCTATCCTTCACTTATTTAATTTTGCAATTAATTTGCTCTTAAATTTTATTGCTAGAAATTATTTGCAATTTTTGTTCGTAAATTTAATTGCTCATATATGTTTATTTTGATTTATAGTTCTTAAATTTATATACCCTTTATCAATCATTTTATTAGATTTAAAAATTGTGTTTTAAAGCGTGATGCTTAATTTCTTGTTTAATTTAAAGTGAAGTTATTTGTATAAATTTATTGTTTAAATTACTTGTTAGCAAAAAGTTTGTTAGTTTGTTTAATTTGGCTCACATTAGTAAAAAGATTTTAATTAGTTTGATTAAACTCCATTCACCCTTCTAGGGTGGTTATATCAATCCTACACCATCATGGGAATGTTCAATAGTGGAACTAGTCCATATAAGATCTCAGATGTATATATTGATGCAATTTCATCTGTTTTATGTGATTTGTCTTTGAAATCTCTTTAGGAGTTTATGCTTAAATTATCAACATATATATAATAAATCTTAGGTTGTGATTTCTTTATAAAAGCATATGGACAAATAGAGGTTATTTTTATACCCATATCAACAAATATTTAATAAAATGATTATATCACATTCTTCATGAATGATTTATATATAATTATGTTTGAATTATATGAATTTGATACCTCTAATCTTTCAGGGATATAGTTATTAAGAGATTTAAATGTATAATGACTATATCCATAAGATGTATGTTAAGTTTTTCATACACAACCAGATAAATTTGATATGTAATGGTATTGTATCCTCCACAGGAGAATCTGTCATATTATAATCAATACCATTGATAGGTCCTGTAAAGAGTTATCTTATTAGTACTAATTCCCTCAATTATACTTCAATTATTTGCTTAAAATGTCTATTTTGTAGGTAAATTCCAATTTTGACATTGAGTTATTTCAAAGAATTTAGAGCTAAATCGAGCCAAACAACACCAAAGAATCACTTTAGAAGAAGAACCATGACAACTTACCACATTGCCCATCAAAAGGATCAATTCAACACATTTCAACAATGTTCAGACCGTTGCAACACTACCCACAACACTAGCTCAATGCTAAAGGACATAATGCACCATTTTGCTACAAAATAGGGTAACGTCGCAATACCCTACACAGCGTTGCAATACTCCGAAAATTGACGGAAAAATAAAAATGCATGGCTAAGTAATTGGTTCATGGATTTCTTCATTTCTTCAAGGATTTCTTTCAAGAGTTCTCAATCTCATGGCTAGGTAATTCTATTTCTTGGGAAATCTTAATTCTAGGTTTAAATTCTTGAGTTTTTTTTTTTTTTTTTGTATATTTTCTTGAATTTTCTGCATTCTTGAATGTTCTTGGGCTGAATTTGAATATAAATTAATGGAGGATAATCCATTGAATTCTTGTATGTAAATCTTGCTTGACACTACTGCATAATGGTGAGATAGGTTACAAAATTAAGTTTTCTTGTGTTAAATAGGACTTTTTCCGAATTTAACTCTTGAATTTCTTAATTTAAAACATTCATTCAACCATTCTTGAAATTTATTCTAATATGTTTCTTGAATATCATAATTGTGATAACCCATGTCTTTAAAGTAATCTAAGAAAAGAACATGATAAATGTTATATGGAAGTGTTTTTAACTTAGATTAGGGCTAATGGATATGATTCGTGTTAATTAGCTACACGAGTCTTTAAGGGTCTTCCCTTATTGGATCATGGGATGTTGAGTTTTTAAGTAATTATTCAAGAACAATGATAGGATTAACCCTAGTAACAAGATTTTCCAAGAATCTTTTTCTATCAATTCTCTTATATATATATAAGTTTGAGTTACAAATTGTTTTCATCTTCATACCCCCACCAACTCCCCCCCCCCCCCCCCCCCCCCCAAAAAAAAAAAAAAAAAAAAAAATTGCTATCTTTTTTAATTCAAAAGTTCTCTTTGGCCACTTAACAGAGGTTTTCTTAGGATCGACCTCCTACTTTCACTTTAACTACATATTAGTTTTAGCAGTTGCTTGAGCACTATAAATTTCATTTTCTTAGGTAAGATAGAATTAACGACACCTATTTTGCACCGATCAACCATTTCTTTTCGAGAATTATTGTTAAACTTGTCTCATGTTAAATAATGTAACCTCATTCTATTTGTTTTTCTTATAAATATTCGCTTGTATCCGACATGTTTTCCATTCTCTAATGTTTGAGCTACTAGTTCTCACGATTTGAAAAATAAGTTTATTTCTATTAGACTGGTTTTTTTCCACGTAAGTCAATCATTTCTATGTCACGACATTTTTTTTTCAATATATCTGAGTATATAATACTCCTTTTCATAAATAATATCGTGAGCAACGTTGTATGAAAAAAATGTTGTTCACTTATTTAAGTATAGTTCCATCTTTTTCTTGTCATGACATAGAATCTATCAATATCTCTTTATTATCCTTTTTACTTCAAGATTATTATGAATACTCATATTTAGGATTTCTTTGGAATATCTATATTTTTAGCTGAGTCATTTTGATTATTGACTACTTTTTTTCGAGGATATTTATCTTTGGAACCCATTTGTCTGTCACGCTTCAGCCGTGTTGCAGACTCATTAATATTGGTAACTTGTTACATTGGGATATAGCTTGGTCACTTTCTTGCAATTGTAAATGTTTTGTAAATGCATCTAGCATCGATTTGCAATATTTTACAAATGAATTATCTTTTTAACTTCTGGTTCAAAGTAGTCTGTATGATATCAAAGTGAGACAACACTTATGTATTTTATTCAATTTATTTTTCCAACTTTTCCTTAATTCCTTCCCCTAACGTTGAAAATTTTGTCTCATTAATAAAAATTAAATTGTGTAGTAAATAATTCACCCATCAAGGGTTCAAAGTAATTAATTAATGTAAAATCAATTTTAACATAGATTTTAATTGCTCAATCATCTTAATTATTGTTGTGGAACAATTCAAACATTTACTACATATCTTGATGAAATATATCTGGCTTCTAGCCGTGAGCTCATTAGTTATTAGCCCAGCATACACAATAACATGATCTTATACAGATCTAGAAATTTTGCTTGAACATAAGCTACAGGATGTTCGACACTTATCCCAATCAATTATCAAATGTTTGGGATGCAAACTCACTAGCAGTATAAAAACAAAATAATAAGTATGTATGTGATCATCAACTGGATGCGCCAACAAAAATCATAAAATATTGAAATAGTTCACTTGGTGGATTCATAAATCCAGATATACAACCATGAAATAGTTCCTCTGTTCCCTATGTCCTCAATGTGCACATAGCTCTCTGCTCATGGGCTCAGAAGTTAGGCCCGCCAACCCTCTGACCATTTCGTACGAGGATCCTCCTATAGGCTCAGGAACTAGACCTCTCGGTCCCCTGACCATCCCGTGAGGTTTTGCTTACGGGCTTAGGAACTAGGTCTATTAACCCCCTGACCATCCCGATCACATAATCTCATTCTCATGCTAGATATTCATTCATAACATAAGCATATACAATTTACTCTAAAAGATATGCTGAAGACTTAAAGGAAATTACCACTGACCTCGGTGAGGATAGGAATCTTTTCTTAGAAGTTCCTTGATCTTCTCAGCTCCTCTTTCGAATCCTAAATTCCATATTCAAATTAAAGCTCAGATTACTCATATTTCTAAGCTTTATCTCAAGATACTTCCTTCTACAAAAATTCTCTAACATATCTCAGGAATCTTACCTTAAAATCTTAGCTTATAACGTCTTGTGGTTTGGCCGGAATCCTCAAAACATCAAGACTAGACCAGCTTACTAACAGCTCGACCCTTCTGTCTTTTCCTCATTTTCCAGCCCGATTCCTTGAAGTTTCTTCTCTGGAAGCCCTACCTTGAAAACTAGACTCTCAGAGCTTTCAGGTGGATTTAAAATCACTCTAAATACACGAGTATTCTAGGAGATATCCTCGTCTTAATTTGATACTACTTCCAGACTTCACTATCTGACAGCATCTCCTCCTCTTGGAACTTCATGACCGACGCATAGCTATCTCCGAAACTACTCTTAAACACTCTTCCTACTGTATTTCAAGGGGATTTCAGATTATGTACTCAAAAGAAGGCTTGCGGTGGTATTTATAGGCATAAGGAAATGATCCTTCTCATCTTTACCAAACCTCCAATGCAAGATACCTCCTACTCTTGAAGTATTTGCATCATGTTCTGCCACCACCTACCCTTGACATTCACCTACTTCCATGCCACATCTATTTGAGTTGTCCTCCTTATGTATGAGACTTCCTTTGAATGAAACTTAATTCGTCCAACTCCTACTAACTCAAGTCTACCCATCTTCCGGTATAGATATTTGTTCGGATGAGTTCATCAATCTTGCATAACGCAAGCCTCAGCACCGCTCCATTGTTTAGTTCCTACATCTATCGTTTAGCTCCAGTGGCCCACGTGTAGCTCAATCGTTTAGTAAATGATCTCGCTCTCAACGATCATGCTCTTAACGATCTCGCGCATAGTCTATCGTTTAGCTACCGCATCTATCATTTTCCTCCATCGTTTAGCGCTGACGCCTTATTGTCCAACACATATACTCATCGATTAGAGTCATCATCCAGCGCCTGCATCTATCACACAATGCCATCACTTAGTATTCCGCCTATCGTGTAGCACTGACGCCCATCTTTAACGTAGCACAGCTATCGTCTAGCACCCATACCTATCGGGTAGCGCCATCGTGTAGTCCATCGCTTAGCACTCGTGCATCGCTTAACGCTTAATGCTATCATATAATGCTATCGTCTAGTGCTATCGTCCAGCTTCTATGCTTTATCATCTAGCACTTATACTGATCGTGTAGTACTTTGCCTATCGTATAGGTCAATCGTCTAGCGCGTCACTTCTCATCATTTAATATCGCACATATCTACAGATCGTCTAGTGCATCGCTTAGCTCCGTGCATCTGCTATACGATTGCCTTAGCTCCCCGTATTTCTACACAATCGTCTAAAGCCCACCTACACGATCGCCTACCTCATCGTGTAGTGTTGTTCACTTATTATACGATCGTCTACCTCATCGTGTAGCACTGCTCATTTGCTACACAATCGTCTGCCCAGTACCTTGCGCTCAACATTTCGCTCTCTCCGCTCTTGTTCATGCATTCTCAATGCATGAGCAACTTTTGGCAACGCCTCTTGCCAACACTTCGGCCAACATGCGTCCAACCTTACAAATGCATGGTTCCTTTTTAACTTACACTTAGCCAAATTTTACCAATTAATGCTTAACTCAAAACTACTCAAGGAAAATCTATTCAACACTTAGAAATTTCTTTCTCTTCAACATAGGACTTAACTTTCACTTAGTTAATTCCCTTAATCACCTGTTTAAGTAGGGAAAATGGAAATCTAGATTTCAAACACTGTAACTTAAACATGTATGCGGAGACATACAGATAAATCATTTTTAAATGATGACCTAAATGGTATGTTGTATATGGATAAGGTTAGGTACCTTATCCTAGTGACACTACGAGTATGACCCACTTTGTAGGTGTTACAAATGTTGTAAAGTGCTACAAATGATCTGATCCTAATCATTCATGTATTAGACATGCGAGTAGGGATATTCCATATAAAGAAGTTTGTATAAGACCGAACCACGAAATGTTTAGTCTCGTTATATAACATCGTTCATAATAGAGACTTTCATTTCACTAGGATGACTATAGATAACATGACCTTAATCCTGAGTGAGTTGTGAACTCCTGCCTATGAGCGCGGTCCTTTGATTTGTATGGGTGAGAGTGGTCAGATCGTCGACTCAACAAGCCTACTATTTTGGGGATTTGTCTGATTAAGGAGTTGGGAACTCAGCTACACAAAATAGAATTCACTCTTTTCTCGAAGCAGGAGTAAGTAGATAAATTGCTCCCTTAAAGGCTGATTCTGGGTCTTGAACAATGTAGTCTCACACCCTCTCTTGGCCCGAGAGGGGTTTAGTCATAGTGGGACTATGATCTATTGTTCATTAGAGGGATCAGTGGTATTTAAGGAGTTAGATGTAACTATAGGGGCAATGGTAATTTGGCCCAACTGTACTTACGAGCAATTTGTAAAGGGTCATCATACTATTGATTAGTTATATCCAATGGACACAGAAATACATCTGTAGTGCGAAGAGTGCAAATGTCGATCTTTAGTGGAGTGCCCGACAGTTAACGGATGGTGGATAATGTGACTAAAGAGTTTAATCAGTTATTCACGTACCGTTGGAGTAGCTATAGGTTCATAAGGTCCCCTTGGTAACTCAAAGGATTTAAGTTAAGAATCAGTTTTTGGGTTAATTTGAAATATTCAAATTAATAAGAGAGAATTTAATTATATATGATGTAATTAAATTAATTAAATTATATATGATATAATTGACATACATTATTGTTTAATTGGAGGAATAAATATTTGAATATGATTCAAATATATTTTCTATGAATAAGATTCATAGTTGTTAAATTTAATATAAATATGATTTATATTAAATGCCATAAAATAGAGAAAAAGAACTATGGTTTATATATTGTATATGATGCAATAATAAAACTATAGATTATAAATATAATATGATAAGTTGGTTATCATATTTATTTATATTATTAATTATTTGATAATTAAACTCTTTCTCTCTAACCACCCTTAGTGGGAAGTTATTTAGTTTTATGGAAAAAATTGGGATGAATGAAATTTGATTTTATAATACCAAAACAACTCAGTGATAGACGATTAAGCCTTCCACACAAATAGTGAAGAGCCTATTCGATAGACTCAATTTTACTACACGATTAAGAGACACATCTATGCGATAGAGTTTGTGTTCTAAACTATTGTCTTCCTCCTCAAACTCCAAACTTCCCTCTAACCAAAATTAGCCAGAGCCCAGCACTCCTGGATTCTCATACCGAGAATACCAAGGTCACCAAGTGGTAGTGTCTTTGGTTCGAGTTGTGTTGTTTTTTGTTGTTGTTCGTTTGAAGTGTTCATGCTTGTTCGACGTGTTCGTGAACAAGTTAGATCGAGGGATTAACGCAAAGAAGGGTTCTTCGAAGGTATAGTCTCTTGAACCTTTGTTTATTATGAGAAAACATGCTGTAATTTATGTTTTATACATAATTTGTCTGTTTTACTATAAATTTGTGTGATCAATCGAAATGAGATTTGGACGATTCGTTTTCGCCCAAAGGTTCTCTATAAAATGTGTTCCTTCAATTTCAACTATACAAATATGTGTGAATACAATTTAGAAGGAAAAACATAACTTTTCTATATGCATTTCCCATAGAAGATAATAGATATAGTATATAAATACCGTATATTATTATTATTATCTATATTTCTATATGATATCTATTACAACATATACCTTCCAAATTTACTAAACTTCTCTTTGATTAATAAGAGAATAAAGTATATCAATTTTTAATTTTGCTCCTGTGGCAAAATATTATTTTCTTCTCCAAAATCTTTAACCAAGTATATAGGACTTAATATCATATTTGATTTTTCACTTCAAGCATTTTAATTTTTGAAAACATATTGTCTACTTTTAATAATAATATGCATCGATGTACTATATGAAAAACATAAATATAATTTGTTTTTATTCTCTTCAAGAGATTTAAAAGAAATCCAAATATCTCATATACAAGTTTTCAAAAACAATAATAATAATCTCTTTAGGAGATTCTAAGAAATTTGTAACATAATATTATATTTAGGGTTTAAAAAGATAAGTCATGATCTCTTCAAGAGATTCAAATAAATTCTCAAAGTTTGCTTCCACACATCGTTTTTTTTTTTCCATTAATAAGGATTTTAATTTTTCAAATAGACCCTTACAATAGGTACAAGATTGTTGTTTCTTTTGCATCTCATTTGGAAAGTAAAATTTTCCTTCAAAACATTATATATGTGTTGGTTTTAATACAATAATTACTTCTTCTTTTATTAACACGATTCTGACCTTAATGATTAAATATTCGAACATTCACTTCAGGGATGATATTATATTATTTGGTCAAAATTCATTATTTTTCATAAAAACATTTGCTTGTATATTTTATTCAACCTCAAAAGATATTAGATAAATATTCATCACAATGTTTCAAACTTTCTTTCTCAAACCGCTAATACAAGAGCATAGCATGTTTGATATATGCTTATGATTTTATGAGTATTTATTAATTTAAAATATATGCAACTACAGGTGGAAGATAAAAACAATGAGCACTAATTGATTTAAGCAACTTTAGGTATATTACATCAAAATTAGCTTTAGAAAGAGTAATTAGCTATTATGCATAACTTTCAAACATTGCCATAAAAGAATTCAATCATATATATATCAAAAGCACATGATTGATTCATATGAGAATACCTTAGATATTCAATAATCAAATAAATTTTCATTCTAGCATAGCAAACAAAAATTGATCAATTCAACACCCAAGTTAGTTCTCATGTAAAGATGTTCTCTTACGATCAGCTTAAATACGTCAGTCTAGCCAAAACAATCCTTAGACAGAGTTCCCTTAATCAATTTTTATTTCTAATTCATTTATCTTTTAGTTAGGAGTTAATTTCTAAATGAATTATTAATCTTATTAAAACAAATTCACTTTAAGAAATAATCTTTAATATCTTAAACCTTAAAACTTTTTAAATTAAAATTAAAGATAATCATGCCTATTTATTCTCATATTTGACAAATAAAAGACAATATTATCATAAAATAATTTTAACATATAAAAGTTAATATTAATATGAGAGAGTCTTATCTTTATTTAAAAGAAACTCAATTTTATTAAAAAAAATATATATACAATTCAATTAATGAAAAAAATATCCTAATTTAATTTTTCATAAATACAAATTATATTCCAAGATATAAAAAATATAAATTAATTAAAAAAATATCTCAAACAAATCTTTCAAATATAAGAAAATTAAGATGCATGATTTGAAATCTATGATAGATTTTACATACATTACACAAAAAAATTGTTGCATGCATGATTTATAACATTAGTTACGACATCTATGATAACATAAACATGATAAGAATAAATAAAAGAATCTACCTTCTAGCAAAAGAATAAAGCTATAACAAATTACTCGTCATCGTCAAAACTATGATATCAAATGCCTAACAAAAGCACTGCAAATGCCTCTTGGAATATTTATTAAAAATCAACTTGAATTTGAAAAGACGGAGATTGAAAATGCGATGAGAATATCTACAATTATATGTAACAAACAGATGACAAAGTAACAAATTGAATTGAGGATAGAATTCAATGTACTTCGAAATGCATTGTGTGCATGTGATATAAATTAAAGAGAGGTTTGCACGACAACTCATAAGTTTTGTTTAAATCTCTTACCTACAAAATCACATCTCCTTTAATTTTCTAACTCAAATTCATAACAAGCAACTAAAGATTAATTATAATCTCAAAGTGGGAAAAGAGGCTGAAAATCTCACAAGTACTTTAAGACACAAGTTTGGACTCATGCCTAAGGATTTTAATTTCAATGCTCACGTGATACTTATATCAAGTTTAGAATTTGATCTAATCAAATGTAAAATCTAATATCAAATATATTTTAACAATCAATTCACAGACACATAAATCACATATATGGTTTAAATAAAGTACTCATCTTTTTTTAACTTTAGTTTTAAATACCTGAACAATATGTAGAGCCTTTATCGTTCTTGGTATTCTAATGAATCAACTCTAGTCTCAACAAAATCTCCCAAATAGTAGAGGCTCGTGCTGATAAAGTGTGATGAAATAAGAAGAATATAGACAACAAAATAAAAATAAAAGCAAGACAAGAGAGAAAAGTAGAAGAGAAGAGTAGAGAGCTAATATTGAACTCAATTATGGTGTCATCTATAAAGGCACCTTACAACCTATTTATAGGGCATTTGGACTATGCAATAAGCATGAAAGTCCACGCGATCGTGCAGCGCGCTTCGAGTAACGCATACGTGATCGTGTAGCTAACGACTATGTAATGAGCATGATAGTCTACACGATCGAGTAGCGTGCGCTGAGTATAGTATACTATGCGATCGTGTAGCTACTGACTATACGATGAGCATGATAGTCTACACGATCGTTTAGAAGGCATGCCTTGTGTTGAGTATCAAATATCGCACGATCTTTTACTTCTCGAGCGCCTATGCGATCACACAGCTAACGCAACACGATTGAGTAGACAACTCTACACGATTGTGTAGCATTAGCTATGCGATCGTTTAACAGATGCTACACGATCGTGCAAAAACTTCTACACTAGTGCATAGCCAAATTTAAACGATCGTCTAGCTCAAGCTACACAATGCGACCACCATTTCGTCTTCTCCATCGAAACGAATTGTAACCTTTTCGTCTGAAGCTTCATAAACTACTCAAAAAACAAAACGAATAAAGACTCGATTGCAAGAAATTATGCCCAAAAACGTAGGGGCCCTTACAAATTAACTTTTGTAAATGTAAACAAAAAGCCATAACAGAGACAACTATCCCAAAGCATCCATCAACAAACTATCCATATACATTTAACTATTTAACGAAATGTAGAAACTTAAAACCCATCAAACTATAAACAAATTCAATATAGAAAATAGAATTTGGAAATCAGAACACAACCTGACTCTGATACCAATTGAAGGATCTCGTTTTACAGAGAACCTATGAACGGAAGTGGATCATCTAAATCCCATTTCAATTGAAATAAACATTTACAATCAACAATACAGATTATGCATCAAAATAGAAATTACAGCATTCTTTTTAATAAGAAACAAGGGTTTAGAGATTATACTTTTGAAGAACTCTTCTTCAAGTTAATCCCTCTTACTAATTCAAATGCCTCGAACAACAACGAACTCTCCTCGAACAGTAGCAAGTCTCAAACCAAAAGAGAGGACATTACCACTTGGTAACCTTGGTATTCTCGGTGTGAAAATCTAAGAGTTGTGGGCTCTGGCTATTTTGGTTAAGAGGAAGTTTGTAGTTTGGAGGAGGAAGACGATTGAATGAAGAACAAGCTATCGCATAGAGTTTTCTTCAATCATATAGTGAAAGGAGTCTATCACATAGGCTCTCAACAAAATCGTGTATCTCTCAATCGTGTGTCACACCATCACGGAAAAAATAAAATCATATTTTATTTATCCCAATTTGTCACAAAAAATTGATTAACTTCCCACTAAGGTGGTTAGAGAGAAAAAGGAAATTAATTAATAATTATAAATAAATATGATAACTAACTTATCATATTTTATTTATAACCTATAGTTTTAATATTGCATCATATACAACATAAACTATAGTTCTTTTCCTCTATTTTATGGCATTTAATATAAATCTAACAACAATGAATCTTATTCATAGAAAATATATTTTAATCATATTCAAATATTGGTTCCTTCAATTGAACAATAATGTATCAAATACATTATGTCAATTATATCATATATAATTAAATTAATTTAATTATATCATATATAATTAAATTACTTCTTATTAATTTGAACATTTCAAATTAACCCAAAAATTGATTCTCAACTAAATTCTTTTGAGCTACCAAAGGGACCTTATAGACCTGTAGCTTGAAGCTCGAACGGTAGGTGAATAATTAATTAAACTCTTTAATTACATTATCCACTATCCGTTAATTGTTGGGCACTCTACTAAAGACCGACAACTGCACTCTTCGCACTACAGATATATTTCTTTATCCATTGGATATATCCAATCAACAGTACGATGACCCTCCACAAATTGCTCGTAAGTACAACTGGGCCAAATTATCGCTTTGCTCCTGTAGTTACATCTAACTCCTTAATTACCACTGATCCCTCTAATGAACAATAAATCATAGTCCCAATATGACTAAACACCTCTCTATCCAAGAGAGGATGTGGCGCCACATTGTTCAAGACTCAGAATCAGCCCTTAAGGGAGCAATTTATCTATTTACCCCTGTTTCGGAGAATGAGTGAATTCCATCTTGTATAGCTGAATTCCCAACTCCTCAATCAAACAAATCCTTAAAATGGTAAGCTTATTGAGTCGGCAATCTGGCCACTCTCACCCATAAGAATCAAAGGACTGCCCTCATAGGCAAGAGTTCACAACTCACTCAAAATTAAGGTCATATTACCTATGGTCATCCTAGTAAAATGAAAGCCTCTATTATGAACGGCGTTATATAACGAGACAGACCGCTGGGACACATCAAGTAGCAAACTTCTAATTCATGAGGAGTTTGGAGCTATAGGCCTGTGCATAAATCGTGTGGGAAGCGGCATTGGGGCCGTTGTTTGATCGATACAAGGACTTGCTTCAGGTGTAAGCAGGCAGGACATACGACCGACCACTCTAGTAGTAGTTTTGGAGGTGGTAGGGGTCAGTCCCCAAATTCTCAACAGGGGAATTCAAATCAACAGCAATAATAGGGTCGAGTTTATGCTACAACTTGGCATGAGACAGAAAAGTCAGACTTAGTGGTGACAGTGCACTCCCTATTCTGAGGCATTATGCTCTTGTACTTTTTTACTCTAGTTCAATGCATTCATTCATATCGCCTATGTTTGTGAAGAATGCTAGTACAGATTTAGAGTCGTTGCGATATGTGTTGTCAGTTTCTACCCCATCTAGAGATGTGTTGGTTTTAGGAAAGATTGTTTATTATTAATGACGGATGGGGCTGTACATGAATTCATACGTTAGACATGGCTTATGCGTTTGCACCCATGCGTCTGAGGTCATGTGTTGGAATGAAGATGTGTTAATCTAGTATGCAATGACCACACGTTTCTATCACAAGTTTTCTTACGCTTGTGCCAAGTATAACGCAAACACAAGTTTCTCAGGTAATCCGAGGTCGAACACAGGGACTTGTCACTCAATAATTCTTGTGAAGCAATGCGTTTGAGGCGATGAAAAGAAAAATAAAAAGAAATTTAATAGATGTACACACTATTCCTACTCCTAACTAAACAAATTGAGCAATAGAAGACTTGCAATGATAATAGGTAGAGACACAACAACCATTAACGCATAGTAATGTTTATTATCTTAAATCGTCTGAGTAATCCCAGCTCATTGCACTAACACATCGCACTCTTCTCGATGGTCAACTGCATGACTATATCTCTATAGTTCAGAGTTGTGTCGAGCATAAAATTGTGCCTATCTCTAGGAACAATGCGAACTTTGCTTTAGTACGTTCCATCTCTTACCTTCTCAGGTAGGTAGACGTGGCTATTTAACTTATAGACAAGTAATGCAACATCCCATAGACAAGTGTTGCTACAGCCTTTCACCAAGCGAAGAGGATTAACTCGCTATACTCGCACAACGCGCACCTCTCAGTGGGTTGCTTCATGCGTCCTATCTCTAGGCTACACAATTAAGCATGCGATTGCCTTTGATAAATAAACGTTGAAGATAAACTATGATAAAGATGAAGATGAAGAAGAAGACGGCAATGAAGGAGTCAAGATTTGCATTGATCACAAAATGTCTTAATATCTTAAGCTAAAATGTAATACAATACAAAGATTAGAAGAGAAAGGAAGGACTCTGCATCAAGGTTGCCAGTGGTGCCATAGATGAATGGTGGAGATGTCTCTCTCGAGCTCTATCTCCAGCGAAAGCTTCGGTCGTCACTCGGTCTGGTATGTGGAGATGAAGAATTCTCACTGAAAATCTAGTTTAAGCTTTTTTTTGTGATCACAAACCTCTGCCTTGAGGCAGAAATTCGGATGTCTTGAAATGAAGGTCCAAAAGGCTATATATAGAGTTTAAATGCCGACAGTTATCATGATTGCGTTATGGCTCACTGATGCTTTTGTCGCGGTATGGGCAATGTCACATCGTCTTATTTTGTTGATACTCTTAAGGTATACGTCCGAGCTTGATTCAGCTGAAGCATCAACGCGTTCTACCCATCTTGTTATCATCCTTCTATTATGGTTGTCACTTCATGGCCGCAATTTCCAATTGATCACCGCAACTTCCATGCAATGGACGCATTCGATTACCGCAACTCCATGAATGGATGCATGCGATCACCAAAACTTCCATGTGATGGACACATACGATCATCGCAACTTCCATGCGATGGACGCATACGATCCAACTTTCAGCGCATGCGTTTATCTTCGTGATCGCCTAGCTTCAGCGCATGCATTTGTCTTTGCTTGCTTATTTCAAACGCATGTGTTTGATTCCTGCGATAGCTACAAAAATACACTTTGGCATGGAGTAATGCATAATATTGGGGTCAGTGAGGATTTAGGTGCTAATTGACGCAAAACTCGATTTTTCACAAATTCTAAGTATTATTACCGCATTTTCTACTTATTAGCCCTCATGATTCTATTTAAAAGACTTATAATAACTAGCATTTCTGCCAGTTATCAAGATGTTAGTTGTGTGACACAGAGGGTAAAAGCGTGTCAGCTTGTAGTAGTAAAGCATATGTCAGATGTGACTTTGTTAGTCTTGGATATGACAGATTTTGATATTGTTTTAAGCATGGATTGGTTGGCTTCCAACCATGCCATAATAGACTATTTTTGGAAAGAGGTTGTCTTTAGCCCGCTTGCAGAAGCTAGCTTCAAGTTTAGAGGAGCTAATACTGAGCTTCACCTAGGGTAGTCCCAGCTTTAAAAGCTAGGAGGATGGTTAGCCAGGGTGTTTGGGACTTGTTGGTAGTGTAGTTGATACTAGAGACCCTGAAGTCACCTTTTCGTCCGAGCCAGTTGTGAGGGAGTATCCAGACATTTCTCTAGAGGATCTGCTGGGATTTCCACCATATAGAGAGATAGATTTAATTGTTGAGTTGGAACCAATCATTACCTCGGTCTCTAAAGCCCCTTATAGACTAGCTCCAGCAGAACTGAAAGAGCTTAAGACCCAGTTGCAAGAGTTGCATGACAAGGGTTTACCATTTAAGTGTGTTACCCTAGGGTGCGCTAGTGTCGTTCCTGAAGAAAAATGATGTTGTTCATGAAGAAAAATGATGGTTCATTACGCCTATACGTAGACTACAGGGAGTTGAATAAGGTAACCATAAAAAACAAGTATCCATTCCCCATAATTTATGACTTGTTTGATCAGCTACAAGGACCTATGGTATTCTTTAAAATTGTATTAAGACTTGAAACGGTACTATTTATGGTTCGATATGAAAAGGGAAATAGTTGATTATGTCAGTAAATGTTTGGTCTGTTAACAGGTGAAGGCCCCAAGACAGAAGCCAGCAGGTTTTTTTACAGCTTTTGAGTGTACTATAATGGAAGTGGGAAAGTGTTTCCATGGATTTCATTGTGGGTTTACCAAGAACAGCGAAGGATTATACAGTAATATGGGTGTTAGTAGACAAACTCACTAAGGTGGCGTATTTTATTTCGGGGATGCAACTATATATAAAAGAGGCGATGATATTGCATGGGGTGCCAATATCGATTGTGTTCGATAAAAACCCTCAATTTACTCATTTATATTTGGTGGAGTATGCATATACAACAGCTATCAAGCTACTATTGGCATGTCGCCATTTGAAGCTCTGTATAGTTAAGGTTGCAGGTCTCCCATTTGTTGGGGTGAGGTTGGTGAACAAAAGTTAATGGGAACTGAGCTGGTGCAGATGACAAATGAAGCCATGCATAATATTAGGACCTGAATGCTAACAACACAGAGTAGATAGAAAAGTCACATCGATGTTAGGCGTAAAGTTCTTGAGTTCGAGCTGGAGGATAAAGTATTTCTGAAGGCATCACTTATAAAAGGTGTCTTGAGGTTTGGAAGGAATGGAAAGCTCAGTCCGTGTTTTATGGAGCCATTCGAGGTTTTGGAGCGAATTGGCCCTCTGGCTTATCGGTTAGCACTACTGAAGGATCTCATACCGAGAGTTCCATGAGTGTGTTCAGATCGCTCCGATTTTACAGTGACCGAAACACAAAAGATATTTATTCAACATATACAGTTATGCACATTAATCTAATTATCGGCATGCTCAGAACACAATAAATAATAGGGAAAATGCTTCATACCAGTTGAAGACTCTCTTCGAACTTCTGAACCCAATGTAGTGGAAACCCTCCAACAGATCTACCAACACCTAACGAAAATGTTGACTGCAACAGCACGATTAGTACGAACACGACACTACAGCGGGGACGACACCACCACTAATGAACCTCGAGTATCCTCAGAGTGAAAACCCAAAGAGTGGGCTTTGGTGAGTTTGGTAGAGGATTGAGGACAACGATTCGTGCAGACGATAAGCAAGTGAGAGATACTACTGTGCTATCGTATAGCAGAAGTGATTATCGTATAGAAGAGCTACACGATCGTGTATGAAAAGCTGAACGATCGTTTAGAGAAATCATGAGATAAACGATCGTTTAGACGGAAGAGCTACTATCGGATAGGCTCTTGGGCGATCGTTTTCACGAATTCTTTTGGGCAGTCGAAAATACTGAATGCATGATCGAAAAATGAAAACTCTTTTCATTTTTAACCCGTCGGTTACCATAACTAACGCTACCCACTACCCACATCCGAATGTGGAAGAATTGGTTAATTATCATATTATTAATCAATTAATTGATAAATAAATATAATCATATTATATTTATATCCTATAGTTTGATATGACATATCTACTATAGTATTTTCTCATCTACTTGATATAAACCATATTTGTATCTAATTTCCTACAAATTAATGTATCTCATACATTTAGCCAATTATATCATATATAATTAACCAGACCAATTATATCATATATAATTGAACTTTCTCTTGTCAATTTGAACATTTCAAATTAACCTAAACATTGGTTCTCGGCTTTATCCAAGCTATCCAGGGAACCTAATGGACCTATGGCTCAAAGCTCCAACGGTACGTGAATAGCTGACTAAACTCTTTAGCCACGAGATCCACCATCCGTTAACTGTCAGTGATTCCACTAAAGACCAATAGCTGAACTCTTCTTACCATAGATATATTTATGTGTCCATCGGATATAACCAATCATGAGTACAATAACCCTTTATAGATGCTCGTAAGTACAGTTGGGCCAATTTACCGTTTTGCCCCTATAGTTACATCTCACTTTTTAAGTACAACTACTCTAATGAATAATACAACATAGTCCAACTATGTGTGACCATCTATTGGGCTAAGAGAAGGTGTGTGGCGCCACATCGTTCAAGCCTCGAAATCAGTCCTTAAGGGAGCCATCTATCTACTTACCCCTGCCTCGGGGAAGGAGTGAATTTCATCCTGTGTAGCTGAGTTCCCAGCTCCCAAATCAAACGAATCCCCAAAATGGTAGGTTTGAATCAACGACCTGGCCACTCGCACACATACAAATCAAAGGACCGCCCTCAATGGTAGGAGTTCCCAACTTACTCAGAATTGAGGTCATGTTACCTATGGTCATCCTAGTGAAGTGAAGTCTCTGTCATGAACGGTGTTATATAACGAGACATTAACACTTCGTGGTTAGGTATTATACAAACTCTTTGTATAGGATGCCCCCGCTCGCATGTCCCCAACACAAATGATCAGGATCAGACCATCTGTGACAAATCACAACACTTGTGACCATTCCACAAAGCGGGCCGCATCCGTAGCATTACCAGGATAAAGTTTCCCTCCATTATCCATTTACTACAGACCATTTTGGTTATCACACAAGACATGATCCACTTGTATATCACCATATACATGCTTAAGTCACATACAGATAACCATGGATTTTATGTTTATTGGTTTGTGATAAAGCAAATAAAACAATTAACCGAGCAAAATACAAAATGTGAAGTAAATATCATATATTAAAAACACAAGTGTTCATACATACTATTTACAAACTATAGGACACAAGACTTTAGGGCATCAACCCCAACAACTACCATCATCTCTCTCTATAGTACACAATCTTTTCCATGTCTCCATGTTAAGGAAGTACATAATGGATCCATCTTATGTGGTGGACTTTGAGCCCTTATAGTTGAACGAGAACCTAAGTTATGAGGAGAAGCCTATAAAAATTATTGTAAGGGAAGTGAAGGTTTTTTGCAACAAGGAGGTAGCATTGGTGAAGGTTCTATGGCATAATCATCAATTCGAGGAGGCAACATGGGAAAGAGAGAAGGAAATGAGTGTAAGGATGAAAGGCCTAATGCAGTAAAAAGAACATAACCAAAACTCATTATTAATTTGAGATTTCTGAAATTCTCATACACTGGACAATTCAGAAATAATATTTAGACCAAAGAAAAACAAAAAATAGCCTACTGTAAAATTAGAACCTAGGTTAAGCATGCCTAAAAATCATAGAAAATGGATAGAAAACCTTTATCTTTGTAGAATCAAGTGAGAATCCAATTCTCCAATTGAGATTTTAGAACACCACCAAAAGAGCAACCTTCCTATCCTTTGAGAAATCTTTGGTAATTTTTTGGTTTGTGAAAATCAATTGAATTGGAAAAAAAGAAAGGGAGAATGAGGAATTTTCTTTGAGAGAAATAAACAAGCCAGAACTATTATGTGCATGATTTTTCTTTTTCTTTTTTTTCTTTGTGATCAAAACTAATTTTTTTGATCAATCGAGATAGAAAGGGAGAGAAATGTGGAACCACCCACATTTTTAGATAACTCCCCTACTTGTAGAGATGTCTACGGGATAGGGTGGAACCGAGGATGGCTTCCCCATCCCCGTCCCCATTATCCATTTCATTCTCCATCCTTGCAAAACTTCCCACGGGGATCGGGGCGAGAATTCCCCACGGGGATCAGGGCAAGAATTCCCCACGAGGAATTCATGGGGAATTTTTCCCCATTTTGGATATTTTTACAAAAAATAATAATAATTAATTTAAATTACTATATATATATATATATTACTTAAATAGTTAAATATCTCGCTCATATATGACAAATATATGATTAAAATGTTTAATTTTCATAATTTCTAAAAATTAAAATTTAAATATTACAAAAAATATAATGTAAACTTTACTTACCAAGAAATAAAAATATCAAAGAGAAAGTTATATACAATTAATTAACTTTATATATAATTACATATATATATTATTATAAACATAGTTTATATTTATATAGAGAGAGAGAGAGCTTATATTGAGTTTATATATATATATATACATACATGTATATGTGTTCAAACGAAGCCACGCCACGACTTGGAGATGAAGTGAAGTTGCATCATTAGTTTGGAGATGAAGCGAAGCTGCGTTATGATTTTGTAAACCGAGTCATTAAAGATGAAGCCGAACCATGCACGCCGACCTTGAACTTGAAGATGGAGCGAAGTCATGCACACCGACCTTTAACTTGAAGATGGAAGTGGGGCCATGCATGCCAATCTTGAACTTAAAGATGGAGAGGCATCAACGAAGCCTTTGAACTTAAAGATGGAAAAGCATCGATGAAGCCTTTGAACTTAAATATGGAGAAGCATCGACGAGACCTTCACACTTGAGTTTGACAAAGCATCGACAAATTCTTCGCATTTAAGTTTGATGAAGCATGAAGCTTTGGCAGTAGGCTTGACTTTGTGACTTTGAGCATGAAGATGAAGCATCGATGGAGCCTCTAAACTTAAAGATGGAGGAGCGTATAAGTTTAGTTTTAAAAAGGAAGCGAAGTGCATTCCACGTGTGTGCCTTTCATTTACTGTGTTGGCTCCTTATGAGGGATGAACATCTTCAACCTATTGAGTTGCGCCAAATAGGGATGAACATCTTCAATCTGAAGTGTCATTCTTTGACGGGGATGATCAACATCAATCTTGTAGTATTATACTTAGGTGGTTGTGGTACCTCTTCTGATGGACTAAACTTAAATTTCTTTAAGTTTCCTTCGTATCTTTAAAGAAATGGATCGAATCATGACGTAGTTCAAGTTTTTTTTTTTTTAACTGGACTGAACTTGAAGTTTTTTTCAAGTTGCCTACATATCCTTCTTAATGATAGGGATCAAGTTATAACGTAGTTCGAAGATAATTTTTTTTCTTTTTATGCGCGATTGAATTTAAATTTCTTTAAGTTGTCTATGTACCCTTTATAATGAAAGGGATCAAGTCGTAACGTAGTTCATACAATTTTTTTTTTGGGTCGTTCACATTTTAAGCTCATATGGGCTAGGAGCATCATGCAGTTTAGGCTCGTGCGATGAGGAGCTCCAAGCGTATCATGCCTATCGCCCTTTGGCTGCCTTGATTGAAACCTTGAATTACTAATTTGCTGTTTGATAGTTCTTCCATAAGTATGCCCAACTGTTTCATAGTCGTCTTAGGCATTATATTGATAGCGGATCCGTTGTCGATGAGGATTCGATCCATTCTCTGTTCTCAAATGTATCCAGAGACGTACAGAGGTCTATTATTCAATCCCAACAGCAGATCTTCGTCTGAAAAGCCTATGGATGTGCAACACGAGGCATAAGCATGTGTTATGGGGGTCAGTGCGCCAGAGGCGATGGATTCTAACAGTGCTTCAATCAAGGTCGTTTTAGCCTCTCACAGGAGTGAAAGCATGTCGTCTATGTTGGATAGTGACGAACCCTTTTGTTCTCCCGTCGACCTTAATGGGCCTAGAATAGTATCTTCCTCCTCCCTGATACTGACAGCATAACATGCGACAATCTCTAGTATATCCTCTGAACCTCAATTGCAGAAGTTCTTCAAGAAGAAATCTGCTAAGGTTATCTATCATCTGGGACAAGAAACATCCTCGTCTTCCCCGTTGACAACCTTGAGCCTTTGAGCCTTTTTTCTACCCTTCCTTTTTTGTGTCTTACTCTTTCTCTTGTAGCTTCTATGAGAGCATAGCTCTTTGGGTAGAGTTCAATCTTCCCTTCTTACAGCGTGCCACAAGAATCCAGCCTTTGTTATCGTCATCGTCAGTGCGCTCTCCTCCGTTTTGAGGATCTGTAGCTTGGACCTCCTACTGAAACCGCATTACCATAGGTTCGAAGGTCCCAAACTGGACCGAGCTCTCCCTTTCTTCATAAGATATGGTTGGTGGCACCACGCTCGGAGTTACTGTCACTGCAGCGTGATTTTTTTGGACCACCTCGTCTAAATTCAGTTCTATTTTCCTTTCACGGGCCAATTTGAGGATCAATTCTTTCAGTACAAAACATTTTTCGATCGGGTGACTGATGACCCTATGACACTTGCAGTAATTGGGGTCATCCACCTTGTCGACCTATTCCGGTTGCTTACATTTTGGCAGTTAGATAAGGTGGTTCTCCAGTAATTATTCAAGCATGTTCGCTACGTCAAAGTCAGGGAATGGATAAACCTTCACCTATCTTTCTTTCAGGGTTGGGCAACGTCTCTCGCCTTCTTGGTCTTTCTTCTATATCTTCTTTTCTTTCCCTTTTGAGGAGAATTTCAATGGGGTTGTGTTAATGACCATTGATTCTTTCGTGACACCTTTCACAGTTTTCTCGGTGCCCTTCACAATTTTCTCGGCGCCCTTCACCTCCTTCTTGTCTTTCCTCAGTTCGTGGTTCAAAAAGTCCCTCGTTCCTCTGTTGGTGATACTTAGCTCCATGTCGTGAGTGTGGGTTACTAATTCTTCAAAGGTACGGGGCTTAATCTCTTGTAGAATATAAAGAAGTTCCCAGTGCATACCCTGCGTGCACATTTCCACAGCAGACAACTCGGTGAGTCGATCTTTGCAATCCAGACTCAGAGCTCTCCATCGATTTATGTAGTCGACGACTGGTTCCCCTTTCCGTTGTTTGGAGTTTGTCAGCTCCATCATGTTGATGGTGCGTCTGATGTTGTAGAAGCGATTCAAGAATTCTCTTTCAAGTTGCTCCCAGCTGTCAATCACCTCAGGCTCTAAGTCTATGTACCAGTCAAAAGTGTTCCCTTTGAGGGTTCTAACGAACTATTTGACCAGTAGATCTCCTTTTGTTCCCGCATTTTTGCATGTTTCTACGAAGTGGGCGATGTATTACTTTGGGTTGCCCTTTCCATCAAATTGTTGGAACTTTGGGGGCTGATATCTAGTAGGCATTCTCAGATTGTCGATCCTCTGAGTGTATGGCTTGGAATACATGAAGGAGGTTTGGGCCGACCCTCCATATTGAGCTCTTATGGCATTCATGATCATGTCTTGTAGTTGTTGGACCAACAAAGAGGCCACCGAAGCTGACTGTTGCAATTGGCTTTCTTGTAGCACGACCTTCCCCTTGTCGATTGCTTTCATTGTAGTTGCTAAGCTTGATTGAGAAGCCTCTTGAGACTGCATTTGTTCCTTCAGGGCAGCGATCTCGTGGTCTCACTCCTCGACGGCTTTCCTCAGGAAGTTAATCTTCCTTTCCATTTCAGCCATGCCCACTTCCGCCGTAACATCCACCATCATGACAAAAATCACATCTGGCGATGAATCTTTTTCCAATCCGTCGGGTGCGAAAGTAGAGTTGTCTAACAAGGGGTTTTCCTTGATGATAACCCCACTTTGTGGGGATTCCATCATTTGTTTCAAGATGTCGTGGGCAATGGGGGAGCTCTGCTCTTGCTCTTACGTGATTTCTTTTGAGCAGTCGCGGGTGACCGGTCCTTTGTATGAGCCGTTTGCGGAGGAAGCTTTGGATGTCATCTTCTTAAGAGATTTGGATGCCACCTTCTTAGGCGGCATTTGACTTGTTTGAATACTAAGAAAGAGATGAGAGGTAGGGAGGTCCCATCGGGCGTGCCAATTTGTTCACACGAGGTTTCTGGAGAAACGTGTTTCGTGGGGTTGAACTTAAGTTGGTGTTGATGTTGGAGTTGATTTGATGCGATGTGGTTCGATCTCTAATACTTAATCCTCTAATTCTCTCTCAATTGGGTGAATATGCTTAACTTGGAGAAGGAAAGCACCGAACGTTCTTGAAGTAGAAGTCTTGGAAGCTTGGAGCAGAAGTCTTGGAAGAGTATTTGTGTCTTCAAAGATCTTCTGCCTTATAAGAGTGCAGCTTCAGGAGTCTTGGAAGCTTGAAGTAGAAACCTTGGAAGAGTATTTGTGTCTTCAAAGGTCTTCTGCCTTATAGGAGTGCAGTTTCAAGAGTCTTAGAAGCTTGAAGTAGAAGTCTTGGAAGAGTATTTGTATCTTCAAAGGTCTTCTGCCTTATAGGAGTGCAGTTTCAGGAGTCTTGGAAGCTTGAAGTAGAAGTCTTGGAAGAGTATTTGTATCTTCAAAGGTCTTCTGCCTTATAGAAGTTCAGCTTCAGGAGTCTTGGAAGCTTGAAGTAGAAGTCTTGGAAGAGTATTTATGTCTTCAAAGGTCTTCTGCCTTATAGGAGTGCAGCTTCAGGAGTCTTGGGAGTCCTCTGCTTGTTAATGAATTCTCTCTGGATCTTCTGAGTGTAGAAAATGTTTCCCCTACAAATGAAGAGAACTTCTCTATTTATAGAGTTCTCAGGTGGGCTTCGTGGGTTTGGTTGGTCCATGGGCCTGACCCTTGGGCCCAATTACTTGGTTTTGGACCTAATCTGGAATTTGGGTCCAATTCATCTTTTTTTGTAGTTTGGACTTTAAGCCCAAATCGTAATATCAAATTGGACCAATTTAATCTCATATGATCTATCCGCGTGACGTCATCAAAACTTGTCTTCAATTCAATTCGGGACATGTGTCAACTTCTAATTGGACCCAAAGTCAATGATTTAGAAATTCGTCGTTAATTTAACAAACGACGTGGTGACTTGTGATTAATCCAAAATTTCTCATTCAATATTTAATTTGACTTACATTTGAATTATATTTAATTGTATTTTTCTCATAACTTATAGTTTTAATATGCATCAAATACAATTTATTTTTAACTTATAGTTTCAATATGAATCCAATTCATTAATATTTGAACTCCTTTAATATTTAATTCTCTTATAAATTAATTTTAAATCATATCAAAAAAATAAATTTATATTATAAAGTTTAATTAAAATATAAATTTTATATTATAATGTATCATTATACATTATATTATTTCCCTAAGTGAATTTAAACGTTTCAAACTTTATTCAAAGCAAAGTTATCTCAATTCCTTTCACGAGCTAGGAATGAGACCTCATGGACCTACAAACCAGAAGCTCTAACGATATGAGATTAATTGGCTAAACTCATTAACCAATTAAACAATATTCGTTAACTGTGGGTACACTCTGCTAAAGACCCATAGTTGCACTCTTCTCATTGCAGATATATTTTTGTGTCCTCGGATATAGACCAATGATAGCAAGTTAGTCCTTCACGAGTGTTCGTAACACCAGTTGGGTCAAATTATTGTTTTATCCCTAGGTTACTTCTGTATCCTCAAGTACTAGTGCTCCTCTAATGAACAACTTGTTTATGGTCCAACCATTAAATAAAAACCTCTCTCAGGCCAGTTAGAGGGTATGGACTTTTTTTAAGTCCTGGAGATACCACTTAAGGGAACACTCATCTATTTACCTTAAATTCGAGAAGGAGTGAATTCCATCTCGTGAAATTATGTTCCCAGCTCCCAACTCGGTCTTGTCTCCAAAATGGTAGGCTTATTGAGTCGGCGAATTAGCCACTCTCATCTATACAAATCAAAGGACAATCTCTCATGAATAAGAGTCCATAACTCACCCATGATTAAGATTAAGTTGTCTAGGTCATCCTAGTGAAATAGAAACCTAACTAATCAAAGGAGTTACATCTAGTGGTTACTATTTCGTGGTTCGGTCTTATGCAAACTCATTGCATAGGATAACCCCACTCACATCTCTCCCACACGAACGCGTTGGATCTTTGCATTTGTATCAAATACAATGTGGGTCGTATCTATATTGTCACAAGGATAAGATATCAGCCTTATTATATACTATAGACCCTTTAGGTTGTATCTTGAACACCGATCTCCGTATGTCTCATACATACAGTTTAAGACTCATACAACAGTCTAGGATGTTAGTTTATTGGATTACGATTATTTAGGCAAGATAAATACAAGATAAACAACAACTATTTATTGCAATAAACATTAATAACGCTTTATTAATGATCGGTCAATTGTTGCATTTACTATCTACAAGTTTTAGGATATAAAACCCAACAAAGAGAACTCAGTACCCAAAACTCTTTCAATACTAGAACTTTCGAGGACGAAAATTTCTTAAGGAAGGTACATTGTAACAATCCAAATTTCGGGAAATCACATTCTTTTATCTTGAATTATTCAGGTTTATATTTCAAATTTTGAGATTTGAGGTTTGTTTATTTTGAAGAGGTAAATCAATTCAAATTAAACTTGGTCAAAGATATGGAATTAATTCAATTATTGAGAATCGAATTTAATTTTGGTTTTGGAATGGGTGGATTTCAATTGAGTTTTAATTGGAGTATTGAAGGAGATTTAAAATTCTCTTGAAAACTTAATTATTGGGATTGAAGTTAGGAATTTTTCATTTTCTTTTGTGTGTTATTGGGGAAAAAGAACTATTTGTGAATTTTTGGTTGAGGGAAAAATGGGAAGGGGGAGAAGAGAGTGAAAGGAATTAGGATTTTAAAGAGTTTTAAATTATATAAAGGGTGTCTCAATTGCAGCATTCCCCCCCCCCCCCCCCAATGAAGACCTTTGCCAAACGGTAGCTTCAGCTGACCGTCGCTCGATCTCCAACCAGTAGCCTTAGACACAACTACTCGATTGTCGACCAGCCTAGTCGCACGCTTCGCCGACCAGATGTGAGCCATTGCCTTCTTCGCATGTCACCGTAGAGCCACAAACGTTATCTCATGCTCCAGCTTGCATTTCTGTCAGCCGCCGTTTGCATCCATACTATGCGTTTCTATCATATGAAGTCGTTATTGCCATTGGTTCAGAGCCTTTGTTCACTAGAATCCTTGGTTTTTGGGGTAAGATTTAAGATTTATTTGGTTTTTCTTGAATGGGGTTTTGAACACCCATTAAGTTTGAATTGATTTAAGTTATACCCATGATGTGTTGATATCAGATTGAAGTTTTGAGCATTATTTGACACTATTCAACAGCTTCAACGGTGAAATTGGGGTATTTTCGACAAACTTTGTATAATTTTCGGGTTGCTGAAATTTAGGTTTTAACCCTTGGAATTTAATGTCACACATAAGGTTGGGTTATAATTATAGATTGATATTAGATGTGTTTTTTTAGGGCAATTCAAGAGTTTCACTCAAGATAAAAGGGGGATTTGGTTTGCTAATTACCTGGACTTAATATCATGGTAAGCTACTTACTACCGGTTCGCCCTCAAACTCAAGTTGGTGTTAAGTATGTGATTGTGTTCTGTATGTTGGTTTGAAAAGTTATGATGTACTTATTGGACTGTTGGGGGAAAATTATGGAGGCTTATATATATGCCATGGAAACTACGATATTATAAGATGTTGGGTGTTTGTTTGATAGATGTATTTTGAGACTGTTTTGAGCCCTCTCAAGCATGATTTAAGACTATGATTGTATGCTTATGACCATGTTAGACTGATAATGACTATTAATATTTTTATTAGGCTATGCACATCATATGTTGTGAGCCTTCGGGTTCACACCTTATGACTATGATTGTGTCCCTTAGAGGTCACTACTTATGCAAGCGTGCCTTCAGGTTCGCCCTTTATGCTTATGCTTATGCCTATGCCTATGATGCGTATTGTACACTTGAATCCTGATAGGAAGACTAACAGTTTAGCTAGTGGGCCCAATAGTGGGTCTCTTATTGGGTATATTTATATAGTCATTCTTTTCTCTTCATGTTTTCAGGTAAAGGTAAAGATAGACCGACAAATGACAAGATGGATCCATGACTCGGTCATTTGGACATGACAATGGTTCTACATTTATGTTTATTTGTTTTATTTTATTTTGGCATGATTTAGGTTAAAGGTCTAGCATTTAAAACTTTTGGTTACTTCGTTTATTCATCCATTAATTTATTGATTTATTCAATTTATTCTAAATTAGAGTTAAGACTACCTCGAACAATATTTTATGATCTTATTATTTTATAAATAAAAGTTTTGTCCCTTTTATTAAATTTTTCTTTGAGAAATATATATTGCCAAACTTATGCTTATATGTAGTAACGTCCTAAAAAGTATAGTAGTAAGTCGGATTTTTACAAATATTTTCTAGAATATAATACTTGTTAGATTAGAAAACAATAAAATGAAGAATATTATAAATATTATAGAAAATAGATGCCCATTATATACTAATGCTTAGTGTCCATTGACCATGTGTCATGCCCCTTTTTCCAAAGTATTATCAATATGTTTTGTAAATATTCATTCTTAGTGTCCATGTAATCCACCTCCTTGCCAAATTACCTATAAATAGTGACCTTTGGTAGGTTTTGAACGACACACGTTGAGCAAATCCATATAAATTTGAGAAAGTGGAGAAATTTAAGAATTTTCTCATTTCTTATTTTGTTAATTTATTTTATTTATTTATTTATTTTATTATTATGTTATATTTATTTTGATATTATATTTTATTACCATCATGTTCCCATTAGGCTCCTCAAATTCACAACACGTTATCAACATGAGCTCATGTCGTTTTCTTTACTAAAGGTAGGTCTTTAAGGTATGTCGGAAATTTAATATTATTTTGCATATTTAATATCTATTAAATTTCTAACATAAGTACAATATTTTATGATAGTGCTGTCATGACAAATCTCACAAAATTAGTATTTTTCGCCCTTGATTTTACAATAATAATTATTTGTCATGAGTACTTGATGTCGAAATCTGCCTAGATGCTATGAATCTTAGGGAGACTATTAAATAAGACAATACGACATCCAGTTAGAATAAAGCAAAAGCTATGACTTTCCTTCGTTATCATTTCCACGAGGGATTGAAAATGGAGTATCTTACAATAAAAGATCTTCATATCTTGTGAAAATTTTGAAAAAATCTTCATATCTTATGAAAAATTTTGAAAGAGATGTATGATTATAAAAAAATAGTTATTCTTCCTAAAACTCGTTATGAGTGGATGCACTTGTGGCTACAAGATTTCAAATCAGTAAGTGATTACAACTTCACAATATTTACAATCAATTCGATATTGTTGTTATGCAGAGAGAAAATTATTGATGCTAATATGTTAGAGAAGACATTTTCTACATTTCATGTCTCGATTATGATCCTGCAGCAACAATATCAAGAGAAAGGTTTTAAATAGTATTCTTAATTAATTTTATGTCTTCTCGTGGCTGAACAAAATAACAAGTTATTGATGAAAAATCATGAATCTCGACCAATCGAAATGACACCATTCCCTGAAGTGAATGCCGTGAATGATAATAATCATAGTCGAAGTCATGGTTGAGGTCATGACCATGGTAGAGGAAGAATTAAGTATTATTTTCGTGGTGGTCACTCTAATCATTCAAATTTTAAAAGAACCATGCAAAATGATGATCACGAAGGAAAAACTCCAGAAGATAAGAGTTCAAAGAGCGTTGAAAATTAATGTTTTCGATGCGGAATGACTAGGCATTAGTCACGTACCTGTCGTACATCAAAACATTTAGTTGACCTCTATCAAGCTTCCTTGAAGGAAAAAGAGAAAAATGTGGAAGCAAACTTTGCATACCAGGATAATGATATATTTGGTCCATCCCATATGACAAATTTGGATGTGGAAGACTTCTTTGGATCTTCTGAAGAGAAGATTGACGTAGTTGATGGAACATCAAGTGTTTCTTTTGATTTTGAGAATATCTAGATTTAATGTTTTTTTTTTTTTTTATCTATCTTCATGTTTTTTAGTAACTTATGTATATTTTAAGTGTTGTTTTTCTTATTGTAATTATTTTCTTTTAATGAAGAAACTTGGATCATTTTCATATGTTGGGTGACTCAAAATGAGTAAAGAAGATTTATGTCTTGCAGACAGTACAATTACACATACAATACTTACAAGTAAAAAAATATTTTTCCAAACTGACAATGCTGGAAGAAAAAATCAATACGATATCAGGTTTTGCAAACTTGATTGAAGATTTTGGAAAAGAAAATATTATTTTTCCTAGAGGAAAAAATTTACAATGGACAATGCATTGTTATCTAGTCAATCAAAGAGAAATCTTTTAAGTTTTAAAGACATAAGTTGCAACGATTATCATATTGAGACTAATAGAAAGAATAATGTGGAATATCTATATATCATATTCACTGTCTCAAATGAAAAACGTATATTGGAAGAGTTGTTTGTTTTATCTTTTGGATTATATTATACTCATATATGAGTAACTGAAACATATACAACAATGAACCTGAAGTTCATGAATCCAAACATATTTACAATTTGGCATGACCGATTAGGTCATCCAGGATCTATAATGATGAGAAGAATTATTGAGAATTCAAATGGACATGCATATAAGAGCCAGAAGATTCTTCAATCTAATGAATTATCATGTGATGCTTAGACCATCACCAAGTAAAGTGGGGATTGAATCACCTGCATTTTTAGAATGAATTCATGGTGATATATGTGGATTTATTACGCCACCAAGGGGACCATTTAGATATTTTATAATATTAATAGATGCATCTAGTAGATGGTCACACGTGTGTTTATTATCAAGTCAAAATCTTGCATTTGCAAGATTACTTGCTCAAATAATTAAGTTAAGAGCACAGATTATACAATTAAGACCATTTGTCTTGATAATGATGGTGAATTTACATCCTAAGCTTTTGATAATTATTATATGTCAATTGGGATAAGTGTTAAACATCTTGTAACTCATGTTACTACACAAAATGGTTTAGCATAATCATTTATAAAATATTTGCAATTAATTGCACGATCATTACTTATGAGAGCTAAGTCTCCTTCATCTGTATGGAGACATGCTATTTTGCATGCAGTATCACTTGTACGCATTAGGCCAGTAGCTTATCATAAGTACTCATCATTACAATTAGCTTATGGTCATGAGCCAAATATTTCCCATATGAGAATTTTTGGATGTGCAGTATATATTCCAATTGCTCCACACTAAGGTGGGTCCTCAAAGGAAGTTAGGAATATATGTTGGATATGATTCCCTATCAATTATTAAATATCTTGAACCCTAGATGAGTGATGTATTTACTATACGATTTGCTGATTATCATTTTAATGAGAAAAATTTCCAACATTAGTGGGAGGAATTAAGAAATTGGAAAAAAAAAATTACATAGAATGCATCGTTATTGTCTCATTTAGATCCTTATACAGATCATTGTGAACTTGAAGTTCAAAAATAATTCATTTGTCAAAAATAGCAAATCAATTACCAGATGCATTTATGGATGCAAAGAAAGTAACTAAGTCACATATACTAGGTACAAATATTCCAACAAAAATTGATATCCCAACACAACAAGTTGTCATTAATGAATCTAGAACACGCCAAAAGCGTGGTAGACCAGTGGGTTCCAAAGATAAAAATTTTCGAAAACAAAAATTAATTAATAGTGAAAAAACTTTGATTGATGATGTAAATACCCATGTAGAAATCCTTGACATGACTAGTGAGGAAGGTGAAATGCTTAAAGATAATAATGAGATTTCAATGAACTATGTTATAACAGGAAAAATAACGAAACTGAACTAATTTAATTATTGACAACATTTTTTCGTATAATGTTACTCTTGATAATATATTTGAAAATGAGGATCCTAAATCAAAATCTGTTGAAAAATGTCGACTTAGAAAAGATTGGCTTCAGTGGAAAGAAGCAATCGAGGATAAATTAAATTCACTTTCAAAACTTCAAGTTTTTAGACCAGTAGTCTAGACACCAGAAAGTGTTAAACCTATGGGATGCAAATGGATATTTGTGAAGAAAAGAAATGAAAATAATGAGGTCACAAGACATAAAGCAAGATTAGTTGCGCAAGGTTTTTCACAAAGACCTAGTATTGATTTTGAGGAGACGTATTCTACGGTGATGGATGCAATTACATTAAGATATTTAATTGGCTTGACTGTGTATGAAAGTTTGCATATGCATCTTTTAGTCAAAGCATATTTATGGATCTCTTGATAATAATATTTATATGAGAATACCAAAAGGATTTAAGGTACTTGAGACGTATACATCAAATTCTCGAAAATGGTATTCAATAAAGTTACAAAGATCACTATATGGATTGAAACAATCAGGACGGATGTGGTACAATCGTTTGAGTGAATATTTATTGAAAAAAAGATATCAAAATAGTCTGATATGTCCGTGTGTTTTTATAAAGAAACCACAAATTGTATATGTTGACGACTCAAAGGTAATAGAATATCTTAAGAAAGAATTTGAGATGAAAGATCTCGGAAAAAAAAAGTTTGTCTTGGTTTGTAAATTGAGTATTTAGTAGATGAAATATTTATTCATCAGTCAACTTATATAGGAAAAATTTTGAAAAGATTTTATATGGACAAAGCACATCCATTAAATATTCCAATGGAAGTCCGTTCATTGGATTAAAGAAAGACATATTTCAACTTCGAGAAGATAATGAAGAACTTTTTGGTCTTAAAATACCATATCTTAGCGCAATTGGTGCACTTATGTGTCTTTCTAATAATACAAGATCGATATTGAATTTTCAATAAATTTATTAGCAAGATATAGTTCTTTTCCAACAAAAATACATTGAAACGGAATTAAGTGTATACTTCGTTATCTCCAAGAAACAATTGATATGTGATGGTTTTATTCAAATAAATCAAATTTTGATATAGTTGGTTATGTAGATTCAAAATATTTATTTGATCCACACAAAGCTAGATCTCAAACAGATTATCTGTTCATATATAGAGGAACTTCTATATCATGGCGATCGGTGAAACAGACCATAACGGTCAATTCCATAAGTCATGCTAAAATTCTTGCAATTCACGAGGCTAATTGAAAATGTGTATGGCCAAGATTAATGACTCAGCACATTCGTGAAACATGTGGCTTGTCTTCTAATATAAATCTTCCAACAATATTATACGAAAACAACACAGAACAAAGCATATTTTACCGAAGCTTTTCTACACTCATGATCTTAAAGAAAATGACGACATCACTATAAATTTGCTCAAAAGATAACTTAGCAGACTTATTTACGAAGTCATTAGTGCAACTTTTGAAAATTTTTTGCACAATATTGGAATGCGGCAACTCAGAGATCTTAAATGATATTTTCATGAGAGGAACAAATATATTGTTTTTTTTAGAAATATGTATTATATGAAATATGTACTCTTTTTCATTCACTAGTGTTTTTTTCCATTGGGTTTTTCCTAATTAGGTTTTAACAAAGCATATTTCATATATATATGTGGGCATTTAAGGGAGAGTATTATAAATATTATAGAAAATAAGTGCTCATTAAATGCTCTTGCTTAGTGTTCATTGACCATGTGTCATGTCCCTATTTTCCAAAGTATTATCCATGTGTCTTGTAAATACTCCTTATTAGTATCTATGTAATCCACCTCATACTTGCTAAATTTTCAATAAATAGTAGCCTTTATTGGGCAAATTCCATACAAATGGGAGAAAGTGGAGAAATTTGAGAATTTTCCCATTTCTTATGTTGTTAATTTATATATTATGTTTTATTTATTTTATTATTATATTATATTTATTTTAATATTATATTTTATTATCATCCGTAACAAAGAAAAACTTCTCTCAAATTATTTATTTTGTAAAAGAATAATAAAATAGAATTAAAAAAACAAAATTACCGAAGTTCCTCTGATAGCCTCGCTCGTTTGGCCAATTGTACGACAGACGGGAATCTACTTCGTCTTCTTCTTCTTCAAGAATTCCCCCAGACCCCATCGGCTTCTACAGAGAAAATTGAGTGAGAAGAAGAAGACTATGGCCGCTAACCATAAGGGATCTATATTGCAATTCGCACCATTTCAAAGCGCAGTGGACGAAGGATTCTGGCATAGACTCTCTTCCTTGAAGCTTAACGAGCTAGGCATCGACGATTCCCCTATCCCCATCACTGGTATGTTTCTTTTTCTTCTTGTTCTTTCTTTCTTTCTTTCCTTTTTCTTTCTTCTATGCGATTCCCAGTTACTCGCGACCAGCAATTATCCTATAGATGGTTTCGGATTTCGGATGATCTTGTGACCAAAATTAAGGTTCTGACGATCAATGAAACTCAAACTCTTTAACGAGGAAGGAATGTTGGTTAACCAATGTGATTAAGTGGAACAATATATTAGACAAGTATACAGTTTGAGTTTGAATACTTTGTGTTGGCATCCTTAAAATTATAACTTCTGAAATACGCGGTTGATTTTGGTTATATCATGACGTTTTTCTCTGCAAATAAAAGATACATAATTATGATCACTATATGTTGTTTATGCACACAAATAATCCAGAACCAACTCCTTGTAGGTTTCTTTGCACCTTGTTCACATTCTCAAGTGTCAAATCATTTGATACTTCTATCTGAGTCATTGCCTGCCAAAGTAACGAGGGAGTCATCGGCACCATCAACTACTAAAGGCAACAGGAATAGATGCTCTGTTCCTGGAACTCTATACAATACAAATACTGTAGAAAGCTTCCATGCCCTTGACAAATTAAGCTTATTAAAATCTGAAGCAAAGAAGGTATATTACGCTCAAATGATTTTCATATCTTGGTACTGGACGTGGGCAGTGGTAATGTCAATTTCTTGTTTATAATAAGTTCAGTTTTACATTGTTGTGACTAGATTTGGGAGGATATTCTCAGCGGAAAAGCTTTAGAGGATAGTTCAGTACTTGCAAGGTTCCTTTTAATATCCTTCGCTGACTTGAAAAAATGGAACTTTCACTATTGGTTTGCTTTCCCTGCTCTTGTTCTTCATCCTCCAGCAACTGTAGTTGAACTGAAACCTGCTTCACATTGGTTTAACTTGGAAGAGGTATGCTGGATTCTTACTATAATCTATATTCTGTTGTTAAGAGTTCGAAGAACTATTTTGATCTCTCTATTTTTTTGTTTTATTACATAGGCTGAATCATTGTCCACAGCTTTTGGTCAGTGGCGCAGCTCAGATTTAACTTGTGGTAGGCTTGGATTCCTTCACCTTTTCGGAGATTTGTAAATTACAAGGCAATTTTTGGTTCTTTACTGTCTATTTTGCATCTTGCTGCAGACATACCTTTTTTCTTGGTGAATATTGATTCAAGTTCTCAAGCTATCATTAAGCATCTGAGAGATTTTGAAACCTGCCAAAACACTGGGGAAAAGGTATGTTGGGGTTACAATTCTAGTCAGTGAGGAAATAGCCAAATAGTTTTTCACGTCTTTTACTACAGAGACGGTTCCACTGGGTAGTTTGGTGATTCATATTGTTATGCCCTCCCATGACCATAAATTATTCATGAAACTTTCTTATAGCTAGATTAGTCTTTTTTTGCAGCTACTTTTTGGCTTTTATGACCCTTGTCATCTTCCAAATAATCCTGGCTGGCCTCTTCGCAACTTCTTAGCTCTAATTTACTCAAGATGGAATCTGAAGTCAGTTAACTTTTTATGCTATAGAGAGAACCGTGGTTTTCCAGATCTTACTTTGTCCCTTGTTGGTAGAGCCCTGATTGATGATCCAAAAGGTACTAGAAGAAATTTGTAATGGCACTAGCTTTATCTCTACTTGCCCGCAAAGTAGCTCAACTAACTCTCTCTCTCTCTCTTTTGCTATAGGGTTGAGAGATCAATGCTGCATGCCTAATGCGGTTGGATGGGAACTGAACAAAGGGAAGAAATGCTATAGAACTATTAACCTTGCAAAATCCATGGACCCAACTCGGTATATTTTTATGCACCTAGCATTTTGGTTGAGGAAGATGAGGTCCAAGTTATTGAGTAATATGTATATTGTTGACAGGTTGGCTATATCAGCAGCAGATTTGAATTTGAGACTAATGAGGTGGCGTGCTTTGCCTTCTTTAAACATAAACGTCTTGTCTTCTCTCAAGTGTCTCTTGCTAGGGGCAGGTACTCTTGGATGTCAAGTGGCTCGTATGCTTATGGTGAGTGCCTTGTAGAAAGTTGTGGTTAAGTTTCAGTCTATTTCTTAACAACGGCACCTTATTTGTAGGCATGGGGTATACGGAAAATTACACTAGTTGACAGTGGAAGGGTAGCCATGTCTAATCCAATGAGGCAATCACTTTACACATTGGAGGACTGCCTTAATGGTGGTGACTTTAAAGCTGAAGCAGCAGTTAAAAGTCTCAATCGAATTTTTCCCGCCATGGTAAAATTTGATGCATGACCCCGACAGAGAGAAAACTGCCTCAATTTATCATTTAATTCATTTTTGTTTTGTTTTTCTTTTAAATAAAAAATACATAGGAAGCTGAAGGTGTTGTGATTTCCATACCAATGCCTGGGCATCCTGTTCCAGATCATGAAGCAGCTAGCACGATTGATGATTGTAGAAGACTTGATGACTTAATTAATTCTCATGATGCAGTTTTCTTGTTGACTGATACTAGGGAAAGTAGGTGGCTTCCTACACTTCTATGTGCCAATACAAACAAGGTATATTTTTTGTCGAACAAGTTGTGTGCATACTGCATAGGTTTCTCCCTACTTGGTGTCTCAATTAAATCTGTTTCTGATTTGAAGGTTACAATCACCGCAGCTCTGGGGTTTGATAGTTTCTTAGTTATGCGCCATGGAGCTGGTCCTTCTGGTTCCTGCCATGACTCCATATCTCAAACTAATATAGCTAACCTTTCCTTAAGTGCTACAAACACCAGGCAGAGATTGGGCTGTTACTTCTGTAATGATGTTGTTGCACCTATTGATGTAATTTATCTTAAGCTCATGTGATGTATTTTGGTTGATTTATTTGTTTTGTGTTTATTCTCGAGTTACATGCTCTTGCAGTCAACTGCCAACCGGACATTGGACCAGCAATGCACTGTTACTCGCCCAGGGCTTGCTCCCATTGCATCAGCTATTGCAGTTGAACTTCTTGTTGGAATTTTACATCATCCTGAAGGGTAAGTCCTCTCAGACAGTGGTGATAAAGGCTTGATATTTCTTTGTGGCTTGACTACTGAAAAGATGGTGTGATGGTTGAAGTCGAGTTAATTCAAATTCATTCGGAGTTTCAGAGGTGCTTGAGCCTGTCTTATTGATCTTTACTTTAAACTGTACAGAATATATGCTGAAGGTGAACTTTTGAACTCTGGGATTAATGGAGCTTCTGAGCAGCCTCTTGGTATCTTGCCCCATCAAATTCGAGGTTCCCTCTCACAGTTTTCCCAGATGACACTTGTTGGCCGCTCATCGGATAGTTGTACAGCTTGCTCCAGCATGGTAAGTTGTGCTGCTCATTTATCCCATATTTCTTATTTGTTCCTTCACAATTACATTTTAATTTTAAATTTCTTATTTCACTTTGGGTTGAACATTGACGTTTAACAATTCAACTTCATATTACTTTGGATACTTGAATAGTTCAAACAGTTCTGTTTATTAATTTATTCTAATGAGTATTTAATGCAAACGTCCATGTGAGAATTTCTTCAAACAATATCATTCCCCACCTAAACTCTCGAATCATACCTATTCAAAGAATTATTAAATTTATCTGAAGTTGTAACGACTATAACTCACAACCTTACTTGAATAGGATCTATTCTATAGGTTGTACAACTGTGTCCTTGAGTTCTAAATTGTAATGACTATAGCTCAAGTCCTAGAATACAGCCGTGTAGGAACAATGATGTCAAATATGTAGAGAGTTTAAGTTTCTGAACCGGTGAATTGTGTAAGATGATCATTCAGTAATAGTCTAGAAAAAGGGAAGAGGGTGTAAGCCTAAATCTGTTTAAAGTTTCTTCTCACTTTTAGCTTAACCTGTTTCATTTTGAGGAAGATTAAGGTTAACAGGTTCAATCCTTGCATCTTCTTGGGTTACTTTCCCCTCCTTTTAATATCAATGATTTATGGTGAAATTCTGCAGGTAGTGTCTGAATATCGGAATAGGGGCATGGATTTTATTCTTCAGGCGATTAACCATCCAACTTATTTGGAGGATTTGACCGGACTTACAGAGTTAATGAAATCAACTAGCTCTTTTCAACTGGACTGGGACAATGACACAGATGGTAGTGGTGATGATGATGAATGTATCGAAATTTGATACAAACTTACATCTTGTATACTATATTCAATCAATTCAATAACATTTTTTGTACATAAATACTGAAGAAATCAAATTCCAAAATTTGTATGTCTTCAATTTTGCTGGTTAGATGGTGTGTGTGAAATCTGGTTGCTTGCAAATGGTTATTTCTTGGCTGAATACATAGTTATCTCTGGTATTTTCTATTCAAATTTCATTATCTATTTACTGAAACGCGAAATGATAATATGATATCAAAACATCATATATTAATCGAGTTGGAATTGGAACTAATTCCTTTTTAATTCATACATAATTATTATTTTTAATGTTCAGTTATGTGCATATAGGATATCGAGGATGAAATCATATTTTAACATATTTCATTAATATACAGAAGTCGGAACAGCCCAACGCAACGAAATGTCCACTTTTTGCTCTCTTTAATTGAGGGCATGGACTCTTCAAGTTGTTATAAGCATAGCAAAGGAGGTATGCCTCAACAAGCACCAGTGGTCTAGTGGTAGAATAGTACCCTGCCACGGTACAGACCCGGGTTCGATTCCCGGCTGGTGCATTTCCATTTTCCTTTTTCTAAATTGATTTGGGGGTACTTTCGTAGTTTGATTTTTCTTCTGGACTTGCCACTCCGTGGTTTGGTTTTCCATTTCATCTTCATATTTTTCGATAAAAGGGAAGAAGGTGAGGCAACACAACTAAGTAATAGCAATAATTAAGGTTTTTACTTTTTTTTTTTTTAATTTTTTATATCCGTGAATGTCTGGACCAGTTTATGCACATTTCGACTAATTTCACGGAACAACTCACCTAACTCTTTAACATCTAGGTATAAAGAAAATTCGTAGAAAATTAATTTCTAAATAGGTAGCAATAATTAAGGTATTAAAATAGCGTAACTCAAATGACAAAAAGAAGATTTCAAAGATATAATGATAACTCCAAATCCATTTATGACATAATATTGGCCACAATAATTGCAAATTTCCAAAAGCCATAGCTGATATCCATTGAGGGGTTGGCCAGTTGGGTGAATTCCGCGCCTCCTTAAACTATATTTGTATTCCTTTGGACGGTCCTTCAAACATCCATTTTCGAGATTTCAATGGCTGCTTTCTTTCTTAGAACCAACATCGTGCAATTAGGCCTAATAATGGTTTGAATCTTCCTATACCTTTTTGTTTTTTTTTTTTTAATTTGAATTGCAAAGTCAAATTGGGTAACTTAAAAACAGGAAGGTTGAAAAGCAATACAATGCCTTTTCGTGGAAAATTAGGGTTCTTAAGCTTCCCCATCCCAAGTCTGAAGTCTTTCTCGTGTTTAATCATTCGCTAGTGGGCTTTATGAATATCACTTTCTGTTTCTTTTCTTCTAACAGTTGTGTGTTATGAGACAATTATCCATTTCTACACCCCAGTTTTGAATGGGTGAATAATATGGTCAAATCAATTCCTCAATTGATTTAACCATATGCCTTCAATTAGTCAGTTATGGCTAAAATAAAATAGATGAATAATTCAGAAATTAAAATAAAATGACAAAGGCAAGAAATACAATAATTTTGTTCGAAAACTCTAAAATGATCGATAGAAAATCATAATCCACTAAAAAAAAAAAAAATACTCCACTATGCTCTTTTTTTTTCTTTTTTATAGTATTTGAAGTCCCTATATCTATCCTTTGTTAGTTTCATACCATTTATTCTCCTCTGATATTTCGCATAATTTCCACAAATAATAGTAACCAATGCTTCTATTGAAAAGTTCAAATTGCAAATAATAGTACTAATAAAAAATGATCTATAACACAATTGTTCAAAATTACACAGAGAATATCAACAATAAAGAGAACATGATTTGAGATTTAAAAAAAAAAAAAAAAATTGTTAAAAATCACTTTTAGTCCCCAGAAACAATTTAATTCCAAACTTTGGTTTGTAAAGATTTAGTCTCTATACTTTTAATTTTGTAACAATTTAGTCCATAAATTTTACTATACAATAATCTAGTTCTTGAACTTTAAAATTTGTAACAATTTAGTTTCTATCATAGAAATTAATGTTAAGGTTTAATGAGATTTCATGTATAAATAAACCGTTATTTAGAGACTTAATATTTTTACAAAATATAAAGTTTACGTCATAAAGTATGAAAAATTGACATCTAATTTTGATAATTTTTTTTACGTTGGGGACTAAATTGTTACAATGTCGAAAATACAATGACTAGATTGTTAGTAATAAAGTTCGAAGACTAAATTGTTACAAAATTAAAAGTATAGGGACTAAATTGTTACAAATCAAAGTTCAAGGATTAAATTATTACTTTCATAAAAGTTCATGGACGAAATTGTCACAAAATTAAAAATATAGAAACTAAATCATTACAAACTAAAGTTTAAGGACTAGATTGTTATCTTAATGAAAATTCATGACCAAAAATGTTTTTTAACCCTCTTTTTTTAAGTTATTCTATAGACATCTAAAGCAATTTCCATGTTGAAGCTATACCAAATTATAACTACCCATTAGATAGAAACAGAAATTGGCAATTGATCTTTATAGTGAACTCCAACACCAGACATTGACATTCTAAAATTAGACAGTTTTTTTTTTTTTTTTAATTTTTTAATTAATTAATTTATAAACACATTGATTTTATTATCTGGGATGAAGTAAAATAATATTTGGAGATTAGGTCTAAATAAATAAAAATAATAATAAAAAGAAGTAAAACATTTATAACATGCATGTGTCATCATACAATAAGAAAAAATTGCATCCCTTTTAATAAGTTAGTTGCGACTGTGGCACACCTCATAAAAGCACCATATTGCACTTTTCGGCCGTCCCTTTTATTTCAAAACATCACTTATTCGGATAAACCTTACTCTTATAATTTAAATTATTCGATGAAATTGTCGTAATGTATTGATGAATCTATAAGAAAAAGGGTAAAAATACTTTTGAAATTGTATTTCAAGGTCAGTACTATAATCTAATCTTCAACGATTATTTTGAACTAATTATACAATTATCGTGAAATATTATTTCATGGTTATTAGATAATATGTAAAGTTCATAATCTACCTCCAACGATTATTTTGAATCAGTTGTATAAATTATCACGATTTGATTGAATATATTTTAATATTTTTTCGTCTCTATTTATCTGACACGTGGAAAATTGGGAAGCTCTCCGAATGAAAATGATACACAAAGAAAATCGAAAGTAAAGAAGGTAGTGGAAATATGATGTGGGGATAGGCATTGCAATTTGCAAAGAAAAAAGTGTATATCTCTCTCTATTGCAAGTCCACCCACATTCATACCAAACATTTTAGAGTGGTCAAAATTGGTGATTAAAATGTCAAACATTCTTCCCACTAAAATTTCTTATTAGTGCCCTAATATCTATATAATCCATTCATTTAAGATTTTTTTTTGGTAAAAGATTATCATAAAAATATAGTAATCTTAAGCATACTGAAAACATGATTAGGGAAAAAAAAATTAAGACCCTAAAAGATATATTTGATTGAAGCCTAATGTGCGTATGAAGAGATATTCTATACTCTTTATATATATATATATATATATATTTCTTTATATACCTAACTTTTTCACTTAGACAAAATTTGGAAAAACTTGTATTTTAAAAGGAAAAAAAAATATTTTAAATAATAAAACTGTTGAAAATATTTACAATTAATAGCAAAGTATCACCCTCTATCGCAATCATTGATAGACATAGATGGTAGTTATTAAAGATAGCAATGAAGACTGATCAGTTAGCAACGGTAAGACTGCCAAATCAAGAAAATCCAATATAATCAGCAAGTCCATGTCAGCGGATACTCAAATAATTGGCTCAACAAATTTTGTTAGGAAGGAATCTTGATGGTTAGAAATGCTCCAATCTCTCTATGTCATAAGTATATGTTATTTTTATTATTTCTTGCTCATCCCAAATTAGGGATTTTCCTGTATAAATATTCTTTGGATTATTGATAATAAAGTGTGAATAATTCATTGAGAAGTCCTCTCTTCTTCTTCCTTAACTTGGTATCAGAGCTAAGAAATGGCCAACGTCAATTCCAGTGGAACCCCAACCACGAATTCGGGTAACACCAATTTCAGCAATCCTCCTCTAAATCAATTACTCAACCAAATTACCTCCATCAAGTTAGATCGAAGCAACTTCCTGTTATGGAAAAATCTTGCCCTACCGATTTTTTGCAGCTACCGCCTCGAAGATCATCTGACCGGCCAAAAGGTGTGTCCTCCGATATTTCTCCAAGCTATTGTGGGTGGGAATGCCAACATTGGCAATGTTGGGACGACCGTTGGAGCATCCAGTTTAGAAGGAGGATCAAGTGGTGGAGCTTCAAGCTCTTTGGCAACCTCTGAGGTAAATCCTCAATTTGAATAATGGATGGCTGTGGATCAGCTACTTCTCAGCTGGTTATACAACTCTATGATGCCTCAAGTGTTAGAGCTTCAAGCTCTTTGTCCTCGGAAGGTTACAAATATTATGTAATATTTGTGAATGATTTTAGTAGGTACACATGGATCTATCCTCTTCGATTGAAAAGTCACTTTTAGAAGCATATCTACACTATGTTAACCTAATTGAAAGATAGTTCAATGGTAGTATCAAGATGCTTCAATTAAACAATGAGGGTGAATATGCTCAGGTACAGTAGTTTTGTCAACAAGGCACGTTATCTATGTTTTCATGCCCTTACACATCTACACAAAATGGTAGAGTCGAGCACAAACACAAACATATAGTTGACATGGGACTCACAATGCTAGCTCAAGCATCCTTACCTTTTCACCACTAGTGGGATGCTTTCATGTATGCAATGTCTCTCATTAATGGTATTCCAACGACAGTCCTTTGAGGGTAGTCACCAATTAAAGTTCTATTTAAATAGAAGTTAGATTTTGAGAATCTAAAGGTGTTTGGATGTGCGTGTTTTCCATGTTTGAGGCCATACGACAGTCATAAATTCAGCTATTGTACAAAGAAGTATATTTATCTAGGACCTAGCCTGTGTCATAAAGGATACAGGTGCTTAGATAAGACAGGTCATGTGTTTATATCAAGACATGTCGTGTTCAATGAGCATGACTTTCCCTATAAATCTAGTTTTGCAGTGATCAAAGCAGCTAGTAAAGGTGCTACACAACCTCAGTCTCTACCTTTCAATGGCTACCAATGTCCTCTGCACTCCAAACACCACAACCTCAGCCTCATATCTCCAACCCTGTCAGCCCAAACATGAATCTCCCACCATTCATAAATCCAACTCCACATCCTGAAATGGCATCTCCATCCTTCAATACTCCTATGTCATCACCATCTTCCGATCATGCCAATTCCCCCACCAACTTCCCCTCATGTATCCACTCCTCACTCCCCTTTAGATCCATCATTAGATCACTCTACAAGCTAACCTTAGACTTCTCCCAACATCCAACCCTTGACTACCATCCCCACTACCCTACAATGCCCGCTTCAACTTCCTACTCATCCTATGATAACTCGTGGAAAGACTGGTATCTTTAAACTAAAGGTACTCCTGTCTAAGTCCTCCAAAATTGGTCAGTCACAGAACTAACACGAGTTATTGATGCGTTAAAAACACCACAATGGAAAGAGGTGATGGATGTCGAGTACTCTGCACTGGTCAACCTGGAACCTTGTTCCTGCCTCCTCGTCCCTTAATATTGTTGGCCAAAATGGATTTTCAGAATCAAAAGGAACTCGAATGGCTCGATCCAATGCCACAAAGCCAAGTTAGTGGCCAAAGGATTTCACCAAAGTCCAGGAGTTGACTTCTTCAAAACATTCAGTCCTGCGGTTAAAGCCTCCACTGTTCGAGTTGTAATTACTCTCACAAGGGTGAATATTGCGACAACTTGACTTCAACAATGCATTGTTTAATGGAACTCTCTAGGAAAATGTTTATATGAGCCAGACTCAGGAGTATGTTGATCCTAACTTCCCTAATCGTGTCTACAAACTTAATAAGGTCATTTATGGTCTGAAACAAACACCCTGAGCTTGGAACAATACTCTCAAGGAGGCCTTGCTATTTTGGGGTTTCATAATGCAAAGTCTAACACTTCCCTCTTTATTTTTTGAAATGGATCCACACTTATGCTATTACTAATATATGTTGACGATGTTATATTAATAGGGAATGATGCCTCCATCATACAAAAATTGATCAAGGTGTTGGACAATCATTTTGCTCTCAAGGACCTCGATATTCTCAACTATTTCTTGGGTGTTTAGATTCATTACTTGGAGAACGGTGTGGTTTAAAACCAAGAAAAATATGTTGATGACCTCCTCACCAAACTCGATTTGTGTGAACTCAAGGCTGCTCCTTTACCAAGTGTTATGAACAGACACTTATCTTTGATTGATGGCACTCCACTCACTGATCCGTTTACATATCGAAGTACAGTTGGAGCACTCCAATACTTAACAAACACAAGACCTGATATTATGTATGTTATAAATCAATTAAGTTAATTCCCCAAATGCCCAACTGATGTCCATTGGCAAGCTGTAAAAGGAGTACTTCGTTATCTTAACGACACAATACACTTTGATTTGTACATCCCATCCAACTTTAATCTCTCAATCTTAGCATTTTCAAATGTTGATTAGGCTGCCAACATAGATGATCGAAAGTCCATAACTGCCTACTGTGTATTCCTTGTCAGTAGCCTTATGTCTTGGTCCTCCAAAAAGCAATCTGTGGTCGCTCGATCGAGCACCTGTCTGAATATCGAGCTTTAGCTCATGCTTCAGCTGAAATAATCTGGCTCCAACAACTTTTGGATGAAATAGGCATTGTGAAAAAAACTAAGTCATCCTATGGTGTGACAACTTAAGTGCTGGTGCTCTTGCTATCAACCCCGTCTTCCATGCTTGTACGAAGCATATCGAAATCAACGTTCACTTTGTACGAGATCAAGTCCTCAAAGGCAGCTTAGATGTGAGGTATGTCCCCTCTTCAGATTAGATTTCTGATTGCCTCACCAAAATTCTCACACATTCATAATTCTTCAATCTTCGAGCCAAACTCGGGGTTGTTGCTTTCCCCTCTCGTTTGACGGGGATATCAAGGATAGCAATAAAGACTGCTCGGTCAACAATGGCAAGACTACCAAGTCAAGAAAATCCAATATAATCAGCAAATCTATGTGAGTTGAAACTCAAATAATTGGCTCAACAAATTTTGTTAGGAAGGAATCTTGATGGTTAGAAATGCTCCACTCTCTCTATACCATCTATATGTTTAATCATTTTTTTTATTATTATTTCTTGCTCATCCCAAATTAGGGATTTTCCTGTATAAATATTCTTTGGATGATTGGTAATAAAGTGTAAAGAATTCATTTAGCAGTCCTCTCTTATTTTTCTTCCTTAATTATAGTATATTGCTATATAATAAAAATTTGTTATATTTAAAAATATTTTGATTCATTTCTCCATATTTTAAAATAAAAGAGAGAAAAAAAAAAAAAAAAACAAATAGAATTTTGGGTTTCAAAGTTCAAGAGGAGATTTGCATTATTTTTTTTTAGCCCAAGGTTTTATTTTTCAAACTTCACAAGTAAATTTTAAAGGAAGTCAAATGACATTTTGGTTTTTTTTTATTTTTTTTTAAGTTGTAGCAATTATTGACTTATTTCCTACCTATATTAGATATTTAAAAGAAATAATAAAAGAGATGACAAATACATTTAATGATTTAATGAACAAAAAAGAAATACGGGCGTTAAATAGGACAATCTCCTGGTAGACTTTTGAGATTCATATTTCAGAGCGTTGTTCCCATTTTTGCTGTACCTTTACCGACAAAATCTTTTAGATTTATTTAAGAAACTTAATTTTACTTAATAACAAATTAATATTAAGAGATCTGGATGCCTCGATTATTACACAAATTCCTCCCAGAAAAGCAAATTTTATTTTCTTGGAACATGAAAGATGTTTTCTTTATTCACGTCTGATCCACAGTCCATACAATAATTAACTATATAAAAATAAAAATACTTTCAATATTATTCTAGGTTTAATTATTTTACTTATTCTTTCTTTCTTTTTTTACATTAAAAAAAGTTCATTCTTTTGATATTTGTTTATTTTAGTTATTGTAATCTTAAAAGTTTGATTTTAGTCCTGTTTTTTTTTCAAAAGTGGATTATGACCCATGTTAACAAAAAATTAACACAATGTTATGAACAATGACAATATTTTTATAAATTGAATATGCAATAGTTGAGTAAAGTGGTTTAAGAAATAGCCAAAAGAAAAATAAAAAACGAAGAAAAACAATCCATAAGTAGATATTGATAAACTTCTATCAATTTTTATCAATTTCTATAAATGATAAACTTGTATCAATTTTTATGACTTATAGACGTTGATAGACTAACTTTTATCAGTTTCTATCACTTATAGATATTGATAATGATAGACGCGAATAGATTTCTATTAGCGTCTAGACATTAATAATACTGTCTATCACAATTATAATTAAATTTTATTATTTGTGTAAATATATATTTTTTTTTTTTCAAAAAAAAAAAATCTCCATTTTTAAAAGTACATACACCAAAATCCCTGGTACACGAACCAAATTAGAAAAGAAATAGATAAATTGGTATAAGGTTTGAATAATTAATATAATTAGGTGATTTATATAATAATAAAGAGAAAATGTGTTGTTAAGGCTTGAGAGCGGTATCCTTCGTACGTTATTTCTTTTTTCTGTTATTGCTTTTATTTATTTAAATTAAATCGTTAATTTAAAATTTAAAAGAAATGTCATTGTTGAGGAGGCATGGGATGATATTACTATTGGGTTGGGAGTGGTGAGTGCATGTGCCTAATGCCTTTTGCCTTCCCTTCCCTTCCCTTCCCTTCCCTTCCCTCTGTTTTCTCCAAAATCCAATCTCTCTTTCATTATTCATTAAACCCCCAATTCTCTCTCTCACCATGAATCCCATTTCCCCGCTTCCTTCTTCTTCTTCTTCTTCTCCTCCTCCTCCTCCTCCTCCTCCTCAAACACCCATTTGGGTATATTCATACATCAAGCTCCGATTCTTCAATCGAATCCGAAGGTTTCTTCGTTCCAAAACGCCCAAAAAGCCATATGTATCTCCCAAGGAATCAATCCCACCAACCAGTACTGAAGTTCTGCAAGTTGCAGACTGTAATGGTGGAATTGGTCGTGGCGCCGATGTATCTGCGGCAGCCGCGTTGCGGATGACGGTTAAGAAGCTTCACTTTGGGAGCTGGGAAGAGAAGGAGATTGCAGCCAAGATGATTGAGAAAATGTCTAAAGAAGATGCGAAGGTGAAAAAGTTAATGGTGGAGCTCCGGGTTATACCGGCCTTGGTTTCGATGGTGGCATCCGACGCCGTGGGGCGGCCGGAAGTGGCTGTGAAACCGTTGCTTGAGCTTGCTAAAGGAAGCTTCGAGTAAGTTAATTAAAATCACTAAAAATAATTTGTTCTCTGTTTTACGTTTTAAGTAGGAACAACTTCCCTAATGCTAAATAGAAGTCATTTGATGAAAATTTCATCTTATTTCAGAGTTTTGATCAACTATTATGTTAATCTTTAGATTAATCTAAATAAATAAAAGAGAAAGTGAAACAGTTTAGGCATGCAGAAGCCAATATTCAAATTGAAACTAGAACTTTACAGAAAGATGTGTAGTAGTTTGGATGTCCTCGATATTCCAAAATTTGAAAAAGGGTATACATAAATAACCAAAAGCTCCAAGGAATTAATTAAGAGAGAGAAAGAGGAAAAATGTTAAGTATATGGGTCAACTCTATATTCTGGCAAGATAGGCATGTGGTTAGTGCAGTGAAGTTTTGGATCTGTCTTAACCCAAATTACAAATCAAATGGTTAGTTGCATCATATTAATAAAAAAGATGTTTACTTTTAGGTTATGCCTATTGTGTTTGTGGGTTGGTCATTCATCTGCCTCTAAAGTCTGAATAGTTTTGGCCAAAGTCAGCATTTGCCATTTTGGCCTATTTGGCCCGACTCTGACTTGTGTGTTTCAAGAATCTGAACCTTATTTTTCTTTGTTTGTACTATTCTTCAGGAACAAGGCCCTCATGGTGGAGGCAGGAATCTTACACAAACTTCCAAGTAACATCCAAGCCATGGATGAATCAGCAAAACATGACTTTGCAAGATTGCTGTTGTCACTGTCGTCTCTGATCAATTCCCATTTCACAACTGCTTTACAGACGAATGAAAGTGGCATCCCATTCCTTGTGGAGATTCTTGATTCAACCTCAAATTTCGAGACCCAAAAATGTTGCCTTGAAACCCTGTATAACATCTCCACAGTGCTAGAAAATGTAGGACCTCTGGTCTCAAATGGTGTGGTGCACACCCTCTTGAAAATGTCCTCATCGAAAGGCCTTTCAGATAGAGCCCTCGCAGCATTAGGGAATTTGGTGGTGACTTCACAGGGAAAGAAGGCAATGGAGAGCAGCCCAATGGTCCCGGATAGCCTTATAGAGATTATGACATGGGAGGACAAACCAAAATCTATTGAGTTATCTGCTTATATCTTAATGATGTTGGCACATCAGAGCTCAGAACAGAGAGAGAAGATGGCAAAATCTGGGATCGTTGCAGTGCTTCTTGAAGTGGCATTACTGGGTAGTCCATTAGCTCAAAAGAGGGCTCTAAAGCTATTGCAGTGGTTTAAGAATGAGAAGCAAGCAAAAATGGATCCACATTCTGGGCCACAAACAGGAAGAATAGTGATTGGGTCGCCTGTAAATCAAAGAGAAGTTCGGGAAGGGAGAAAAATGATGAAGAATTTGGTGAAACAGAGCTTGTATAAGAATATGGAGTTGATTACTGGGCGAGCTAGTGCGGGAGACCCAGCAAAGCTAAAGAACTTGGTTATTAGCACCAGTTCCAAAAGTTTACCTTTCTGATGTTAATTTCTGTGCTCCATATTTTTTTTTTCAATCAGAAGCACAAAAATACTCTTCAGCAACGACCCTAAGATTGCAGAAGATGATTAGACTTAGAAGAAAGTGGGCATTCTTCTGGAGAAGCAAGAAAAGAATTTGCTTAAGGGAGCCTCATTTTTGTTGTACAGCTCTGATCATGTGGAAAAATAAAAGAAGAAGACCTATGAATTTTTTGGTTCCATTATTCTTTGTAAGAATTTAGCTTTAAAAAACTCAGCGTGAGTTTTTAATCTATTGCTCTTCTTGTTGTCATCAAATTTTATCTTTTTAGAAATTTAGGTAGGTATTTTATAAATATGTTTAAATACTATTTTGGCCCTATATTTTTTGTTTTAGTTTATTTTGGTTCATGTATTTTCAAAATGTTCATTTTAGTCTCTATTCTTTTAATATGTTCATTTTGGTTCTTGTACTTTCAACTTTAGTTCATTTTAATCATTGAACTTTCAAAAAGTGATATTTTGATCCTTTAAAAATGAAATTGAAATGAAAATGAAGGGACCAAAATTATCACTTTTTAAAAGTACAAGCACCAAAATGAACAAAAGCTGGAAGTACAATAACCAAAATAAACATTTTAAAAGTATATGGACCACATAATGAATCAAAATTGAAAATATAGATACTAAAATTAACATTTAGAAAGTACGATGATCAAAATGAACAAAACTCAAAAGTACAATAACCAAAGTAATATTTAAACCTTATAAATATTTCCTATAAAGAAAATCTTTGCGGAAGTAGAAAATTATTATCTTAAAAATCTTGAGAAGGGTTCGGAAAGAAACTTTTAGCTTTTGCCACTCTACTCTTGTTTATATCAAAAAGTGGTAAAACAAATTTCAAAGTGATCGTAAAAGATGTTTGGTTCTCGGTTGGACTATAGTAATTCCAAGTTAAGCCAAATTTATGTTCAGTAGATGGGTTTGCTTTTATCAAGCAATAACATTATTGATGGTATGTGAAGTTCCTTTTGCAGTGCATATTAACTATTACAAATTATGAAAATACTAGTTATACTCGCTCGAGTTTCAATATCTTACTCAATGAATAATTCAAATACAAATGATACAAAAATCAAAGCATAAATGTGTAGATAAGATATCTACCCCTTTCAAGTTGAAGATTTAATCTCCATTTCATATTTGTTATCTCTCTCTCTCTCTCTTTATATATATAGTCTCCAAATTTATAAACCCAAACTTGTTAAAATAGAAATCAAAACATAACTTAATTGGTTGAGATATGATATATCTATACGAAGTAGTAGAGCTTCAAATCCCCACCTCACAATTACCTTCATCTTCAATCCTTTTACATTATGATATGAATATCTAACGTGGTAACCGTTTTTATCCATCTCAATCAATTACCAAGGCTAAACCTCCCTTTAAAATTATAGAAAAGATAAAATTACGAAATAAATTGAGAAAATAATGAAAAGTACAGGTAATTAAAGAGAATATACTGTAAAAATTTCAGTACACTCTTTTCATGGGTCCCTTTCTTTTCTGAACTCTTTTTGGTCACTGTCGTTTCCTCCTTTTTGGGCACTCACTGCCAAGGCTCTCTCCCTCACCATTTCCTCTCTCATCCTTCTACGAATATGAAACTAAATGTGATCCCGTTTTATGAAGCTTAGTAATAGTAGAATCGGGATCTCAAGCAACTTCAGGATTTTACTTCTAACTTCGCTTCTGCTTCCAACTTCTTGCAATTAGGCTCGTGGGTTTCTTCTTCTTCCTCTATTAGCTTTCGTCTGAATTAGCTTGTTGGTTTACATTGAAGACGAATGGGTCATTTTGAAGTGGTGGATCATCTTGGTTTTGAAAGGCTTTTATTCCTTTGTGTGTGTTATTTTACTGCTTATTGTTGCGTTTCTAGAGAACTGGGAGACAGAGTTGGTATTCTAGAATCCAAAAAGATTGCATTGCCTTTTATTTTGTTGTCAGCCGTAGTTTTCTGCTCTACCTCGTAATTTAAACCTTCTAATCACTTCAAGTTTTGTTTCAAATTTTGGACTTCAGTTTTTCTTTTCTTCATCTGAACATGGGGCAAAACTCTAATGGCTTGGACTGGTTTGTTAATGTCTTCAAGAAGATGGAGGGCAGGTGCTTGGAGATGTGTGATGTCTTGGAGAAGGTAAAATTACCATCTCTTGTTCATATAGTTGCACAATTCCCCAACTCTTTGGCAAGCACTTACGTTCTTAAAAATTGGTAACTCAACTCCACATTCTTAAACAGGAAATGTTGAAATATGTAAAAGGGCAACCAAATTCGGTTGGTATTGATGAAGATCACTTCCAACAGCCACATTTGGATGTTGGAGAAAATCAGTCTCCTGGGGAGCATTGGGCAAATCAAAATGCATCTTCTGCGGCTGCTTTTGGTAAAGCTACAGGTAATCCTGATTGAAATTTATGAAATGGGTCTTGCTCTTGGTTTTCTGCACCAGCTATATGGTGATGATTTCCCTATTTAGGCTCTTTTCTGTGGTTCAGAAAACCCTATCCCACTCTAATAGCATTATTATTTTCTAAAACGATGTTACATAGCAAATAAAGGAAAAAATAATTCAAATCCATAGAAGGATAAGAGACGTGGGTGTTTGACCATTTAAATTAGGCTTAAGTTGCAACAATTGCACCATTTATTTCTTTCGCAAATTGAAATGTGACATTTTCAGTGAAAAGATACAATTATTGTTGTGGGTTCTCTTTCCTGAAACGTGCAAATGTGGACAATAATGTGGGTTCGAGTTCAAAAAAAAAAAAAAGAGCAATCAGTGAAAATTTCACTTACCAGATTAGACAAGGTTTGGATTTCTTGAAAGAATCAGGATTTCAGATGCTTCTATGATAATATTTTTAATTCTTGGGTGTCATTTCCTGTAAAGAAAGAAGATACAGGCACGGATATAAAAACCCTGTTAATGGACACCCATCAGCTTCGGAGAAATAAGAAAAAGAGCAATAATATGTGCTTTTGCTATATCATTCATTTAATTGAATCTTACTATTACAGAGGAGCATCTTCTCAAGACAGAAGGTCGAGTTACAATCCAATCATCTGATAAACAGAATCATCCTATTATTGAACCAAACCATTTCTCAGCTACCCAAGAAGTATGTGGTGCTCTCAAGGTATTATCATTACCATCTAAGTACGCATGCAAGTCACAATACTGTGAGAAATTTGGTAGTGCTTGGATAAGCACATGATATTCCAGAAAGAAACTGCTTCCGCCAAATTAGAAATCAAAATAGATTGTTTATAGACTTTACGAATGCTTAAATATATGCTCTCTACCAACGCCATGGTACCAACTCATATTTCGTGCCCTCTTTGACATTCTTTCAGATTGAAAACAACAAGAAGAAGCAGAGCCAAAAAGCAAATGCAATTACTGAAGAAATAGTAAAGTTTTCTCCATCCACCATTCAAAAGGATGAATTCCCTGACTGGGAGATCATTTAGATCTATGCAGTGCTTTCCTTCTAAAAGCAGAGGTGGTGAAACAATAAAATTAGTGTTGATCCTCCCAATACTACTACTATAAAGATTTATCCTGCAATGCTATGCTCTTCATTTTGTTGCTTTCACTATTTTTTCCAGTTTTCTCTGCCTATTAGCAATCACCAAGATTGAAGGGAGTTAGTTTCCCTTCTATTACCATGACTGAAGCAAAAAAATTAAAAGGTATAACCCAACATTAAAAGGAACTTGAAAGTTAAAACTTCTAACTTCTAGGTCCTTTTATCAGAGCCACACGATTGGCCTTCCCTGTAGCTAATGAATACCACTGCAACCTTTCCTTTTTTGTTTCTTTTTTGCCTCCCCACCCACCCCACCCCCCACATAATGTCTTCGGCCTTGTCAGACACCACGATGGTTAACGTACTCAAAGTTGAAATGTCAATGACAATTGTGTTTTGACATGAAAGCTACTCAAGCAAAAACAATACTAGATAGAAACTGATACAATTCAGATTTCAAACCTAAAAATGAATGACGAGATGGCCTAGTATTAGGTTAGTAACAACAAACATCAGGTTTTAAGAAGATGTACATATTTCAGTTCAGAGGAAATTTTCAAATGGACAATACGAAAGCATCAATCACATAAGCTAGTCCCATCCAGTCATTTGAATTTAACATTGACAGTTAAGAAACTTTCAAATGAATCAATAACAGAGCATCATGTAATATAGTAAGCTACCTTGACCAGTCATTCGAAGAGTGAATTAGACAACATTGCCTAATTTACCTACAAATGGTTAAAGCGGGAAAAACTTAAGCACGCTTCCCGCTGCTTGGGTTGGACTTTGTGCAGAGGACCTTCCTACCCTTAGCACGTCTGCGCTTTAGTACAGCTCTACCATTGGTGGTTCGCATTCGTCTGCGAAAGCCATGAGTCCGAGCTAAGGATTTACGCGACCTGTTTCTTTTAGTCTGACACAGTGCAGCCTTACCAGCTCTAACTACTAAGCTCCGACCCTTCCCTTGTCCGACCCCAATCTTAGAGCTCCAATCCAAACCCAAAGATAAACCTGCAAATGAGTAGTACCCCATTAAGATAATGGTACAAAATCTTGATCGATAGAATTAAGTAATGCAAGAGAAGTTCCTCAATATTGCAGGAGAGGGTGCATATATTCTTCCATTTCCCCAATACCATCTTTCATTCACTTACAATTCAAAAGGATAATAAGAGAGAAGTCCTAATAAATCGAATGCAAGCAGAAACTGACCATCCGAACAATTAAGATCGCGTTTAGTTAGCCAAATTCTAAAAATTTTAAACTATTCATGAAAAATAATAACAAACCAAAAAATTTGGAGGGAAAAATAGTGTTCATGCACTTAATTATTAAAACAAAATGGCCCTAAATCATCCACCAACCATGAAATTATTAAACCAAACAACCTTGAACGTATACAATTCGACATGCAAGGGCCTAGAAAGTGATAAACGCACACGGAAGCAAATAAATACTTCAGTGAACTACTATAGACTCCATTACATAGGCAAATGGGAAAGCAATAACGCGAAATCATTAAATTACCTGAAGTGATACAGAAATTTGAGAGTATAAATTCCTCACCTGAAAAAGATGAAGAGCAGGAGAGGGAGGACGATGAAAGAAATGAACAATGGAGCAGTCCAGAACGGGCGGAAGTGTTGTTGGCGGTATTCAGAGATACGGAGCAGCAACCTCTAAAACCAGTGGAGATTACAAGAGAAGCTGAGGGAACGCGGACGGCAGTGGCTCCGGTGGAAACCCATGGGGACGATAATACTGATATCGCTGCCATTGTTAGACTGTGAGTTCCCCCCTTTCAGCTAATTCTGGTAGGGGAGGATGAAGGAGCCTTATCCTGATGTGGTTGAACAGAACTTAATCGGGTCGGGTTTTTAGATCAAGGCATCCAATTGGGCCAATAATCCGGAAAAGCCCAATTCAAGATATGCTCTTCAAAGCCCATCATTCATTAGGCCCTTTCACATATTTCGTCCAGATGTGGAAAACAGGGTAAAAATTGGAAACAAAAAAAGATAAAAGCGCGAAATCTTCTATACACGTAATCGGCAACATTTTCAAAAATAAATATCCATCTCCTATATTTCAAAAGTACTCCAACATCATTTTAGCCCTGTTTTGTAATTATTTTATTTTTTATTTTTTATTTGTGAAAATTAAACTTTTTTTTTTCAAATTTTTATAATGATTTGCATATTTCTTAATATAATTATTAAATTCTTAATTAAATTTCAAAAAAAAAAAAAAAACAGCATCTTAAAAGCTATTTTTTTTTTTAGTTTTCAACAATATTGGAGAAACATTATGTATGTATGTATGTATGTATATATATATTCCTTCTATAAATGTTGTCTTAATAAATTTTTCGAATAATCAATATGATGCAACCCATGATGTACCCATTTACATGCATTCCTTCCATCACAAGAAAAAATAAATAAATAATTTGTCACATGACAATTTGTGATTAGATACCTAAATGAGAGTAGAGGCATCCAAGTATTTTTCTATCCAAATTCAAGTTATATACCAAAGACAAAAAAAAAAAAAAAAAAAAAAAAAAAAAAAAAAAAGTGAGGTAATTTTCCCCAAGTGGCTATGGGTTTAAAAAATGGAAAGTGAAATAAATATAAGTAATCTTCCTAAGTTTCTGTTTTTAAAAGTAAAAAAGAAAACTAAATTAATATTGTCTGATGCTCACACAATATTAAATCTTAAAAAAAGAGAGAAGTACAAAAAATAGAACTTGCCTTTTTTTTTTCTTTTTTCTTTTTTCCATGTGCATACTCTTCCAAAAAAAAAAAAAATCAGATAGAAAAAATGTCAAATTATTTATAGGAATTAAAAAAACAACACTGATAGATTTCTAATCACGTCTATCACCAAATAGTATCAATGATAGAGTTTTATCAAGATATGTTTCTATCAACCTCTATCAAATAAGATTAAATTTTATTCTTTTATATAAATAATTTCCTTTATTTTTTTATTTTTAAAAATTCCCCTAACCAAAATGAGGGTATTATTTATTAGGAATTCTTATCTAGTAAAAATATCCTGTGATTCCAGTATGTGTTGAGAGGGCTTTTTTTCTCTCTCTTGTAAGATAAAGTTTTCATACATGGGAATCAACAAAGCTTTAGCAACACGTTAGTGTGATGGGACAGACTTGATTCCATCAAATGATTCATATTTCAAATTTAATTTTAATTTGAGAATCTTTTAATGCCTTAACTTTCAATGTGTTATTCAATCAAAAAGAAAACTAATCAAATAAATAAATCTTTTCTCACTCCTTAATGTAACAAAAGTTTTCATATTTGTTCGTAGTACAAATAAGAGAGATGTAGAAATTTCGAACCTCCCACAAATAGTACATGCCAACAAAAGAAGTTTCCATAACCTATCACATGTAATTTGTATGTGTTGGGAGAAAATAGTTGAGCACAATGAAAATTTGAAAATAGTTAGCATCAAAATAACTCAACTAGATTAGACAACATCCAGCCAATTCAACATTTAGGATAGGAAAATTAAAATTACTTAACAAGCAAATTTCATTGATTTATTATCTGGGACAAAGACAATGAAACCTCCAACTATCTCTACTATAGTATGATATTGTTCACTTTGGATATGAATCATTATGATTTTGATTTTGGAACCACCAAAAGGTCTCATTACCAATGGAGATAATTCTCTTAATTTATATACCTATGATCATGCCCTTCCCTACACCATTGTGGGCTTGATTTTATTTATACTCCTAGTAATTCTCCCCCAAACGAAGTACCATTTTGAGTCACCTCTCAGTTAGATCAGTCCACTCCCAATCATGAGAGCTTGCTTTAAATCTTGAGACACCTCCAATTCATTCCATGTCAACTTTCAAATAAAGCACAAGTAAGATCACATATCACACTTGCTCTTATCAAGGTAGGGGTGATGACAAGGCTACCCAAATAGACCATAAACTATGCTCACTAAAATGTTTTATTTGAAATTTGAGGATTTCACCGCAAACAGCTAGATCTAGACCATGATACTAATATCGATTGATGAAGACAACAAAATCTTCACCTATCTTTATAATGGTGCGATATTGTCTACTTTAGGCATAAACCTTGAGACTCTGCTTTTGAAACCACCTTAAAGGCTTAATACCAATAGAGATCTTTCCTTCCTGAATTAATGTGGGACTTTGTACCCTCCTTATAATATAGATATTTGAATTTCGAAGCCAAAAAGTAGAACCATTAAAAAAAAATAAAAGAAGAAAAGTTTGGTAGTTAGATAACCAACACATAATTGAGCCATGTGCAAAATTGCTTGGTGGGCAATACGCCATGGCCCTTAATGTTCAAACCAGCACACACTGCAACACAATTCTCAATTTCAACTCCCCACAATCTCTTGTATTTCCCTTAATCAATCCAGCCAAGATAATTCAATTCCCAGCTCATGGCATAAAATTTTAAAGGATTAAAATAACAGTAACAATAATAATAATAATAATCAGGGAAGGTTCTCTCTCACCCTCTCTTTTGTTTGTCTCTATATAGACCCACTTGCTTCTGTGTACTTCTATTCCCCAAAGCCCTCCTTTCTTTTCAGTCAGAGCCCAAAATCTGAGATGGGTTTTCGATTCAGAGCTCTATCCCTCCTACTTTCACAAGCTCTATTTATCTTTTCACTAGAGACAGCAAAAGCTGAAGATTTCTACAACATAAGCAATGTGGGAAGTAGTAAGCAAGCGAGGAGGTGCAATTTGTTTGAAGGAAAATGGGTTTTTAATCCTTCTTTACCTCTTTATGAATTTTCAAGCTGTCCCTTCATAGACCCTGAGTTTAACTGCCAAAAGTATGGTAGACCAGATCGATCCTACCTCAAGTACACTTGGAAACCTAACCTCTGTGATCTTCCAAGGTACTACTTCTCATTCTTTTTTCTTCTATTCTTTCATCTCCTACGGTTTTCCATTTTAGACATATTCCTGCTTTCCTAGCGACATTTTTATGCAAATGTCAAGCTTTCTTCTTTGAGAATGTGGGAGCAAAACCAAAGCAGCCCTCTCTCTGAAAATGTGTTCATTTCTTTGAAGGTTTGACGGGTTGGAGCTTCTGAGGAAGTGGAGAGGGAAGAAGATAATGTTTGTAGGCGACTCATTGAGTCTTAACATGTGGCAGTCCTTAACATGTATGATTCAATCGTCGGCACCAAGAGCCAAAACCTCCATCGTCAGGAGGGAGTCACTCTCTACTGTGATTTTCCAGGCGAGTTCTTTACCCTTTTTCTTTTCCTCAAATTTCCTGATTCAAAGTCTCTCGCTTCACAGTATAATAATTGTCTGCTTGCTTTATTCTCTGTTCTTTATTCACTTTTTCAAAAGTTGTTTTTTGGGTTATGCTGTGCTTGGTATCCTAAACAGGACAAAACAAATAATTCAAGAAAAGAAAACTATATAATAATAATAATAATAACAATCATAATATTGATAAACATACTACAACAACAACAACAATAATAATAACAATCATAATATTGATAAACACGAATAATAACTTTATATGTCCAATAATTTCTAATAATATACCAAAGCAATGAAGAAGAGGAACAATCTGGTGTGTGCAGGAGTATGGAGTAAGCTTGCTTCTTCACAGGACGCCCTACCTTGTAGACGTAGTGAAAGAGAGGATTGGAAGAGTCCTAAAGCTTGATTCCATTGAAGGAGGCAGTGTGTGGAAGGGAATGGATGTGCTCATATTCAATTCCTGGCACTGGTGGACCCACAAAGGAAGATCCCAGCCGTATGATCAATCTCTTTTTTCATGATCACTCTGATGTGGTAGGTGATGGTAAAATCTAACGGTTGTGAGTGTTGTTGATCAGGTGGGATTATGTGCAAGTAGGAAATACAGTGAAGAAAGATATGGACCGTCTAGAGGCATTCTATCAAGGGTTGACCACCTGGGCGAGATGGGTGGAAATGAATGTTGATCCCAGTAAAACCAGGGTTATTTTCCAGGGAATCTCCCCCACTCATTATGAGTAAGTAAAAATCAACGGTTGTGATCCACTCTCCTATCAAATTAAATTTATCTAAATTTTAAAACTTCCAAAATATATATTTGAATAACATAAATATTCATTTCTATAAAGAAAAGAAAAGAAGTGTTTTCTTCTACTAGGTCAGGGACGAGGTGTGCACCCCGACCCCACCCTTCCAAGTTGCAATATATATATCCACACCACGACAGGCTAAAGTAAAAAATTTCTCCCTTTGGTTACATATCCCTTTTAATACTTCTCCAGCATTTTGGTGAGCTCAGAACATTTAGAAACACTTCTGTCCACGGAGAAGGCAGCATTGTCACGTATCCATGTCGGATTGTGGGACATTAAATCCTTTAATAATCGATACCCTTATCATGAAATTCACAGTGAATATATATTTTCTATTGTAATTTTATCACAGGTAGTGGGTAGCAAATAAAATTGGTCAAAATACACATACGAAAATGGAAATTGACGAGCAGTTCGACAAAAAAATTATTTTAATCGGCCTGCTGACGAAAAATAAGTTGTCCAAATTTTGTCTAGCTATTTAATGCAATACTATTTTTTTTTTTTTTAACTACTTTCCTTTTGGGCAGTAATCTTCAGACCAGCAAACTACATTTTGAGCTCAGAAAACTAATTATCTGCGGAATATAGGAATAAAACTTTGTTTTTTGCTTCTTAACTATAAAATCTTATGTTTCCACCTTACTAGGGGAAAGGATTGGAACCAACCAAGGAGGAGTTGCAATGGCGAAAGTGTACCACTCTCGGGGTCACTGTATCCAGCAGGGACACCACCCGCGGCAGAAATTGTGAAGAGAGTGCTGAGTAGAATGAGGAAGCCAATTTTCTTGCTGGACATCACAACGTTGTCACAACTGCGGAAAGATGCTCATCCCTCTACTTACAGCGGCGAGCACGGGACAGATTGCAGCCATTGGTGCCTTCCTGGTTTGCCCGACACTTGGAACGAGCTTCTCTATGCAGCTTTCACCATGTGAAGACCAACCATGAAACACTTGAAGCTCTTTTCGTCTCTGCAATTCTTCACAGGGAGTGTTGGATGATAGAAATTCATTCATTTGATTAACCAGCTTAACGGTAGTTGGAAGCAAGAAATGTAATGGCAACAAAGCAATTGTATAAAATATATTTTAGTTGTTGGAGTTTCTGAGAATAGTTTCAAATCGACAAGGAAAGATACGGATGAGATGGTATAAAGATGGCTGCTTGGGATTAAATTGGAATAACACGCTCTATTGCGCATCTTTAAAAGATGGATCAATTGAATTTAAGTTTGGCTTTTAGAACAACTCTATTTTCCATGAATCATATTATTGAACTAAGTGTAGATCTTATAAACCACCTATCCTCACTCATTTGGAACTAATGAGGCCAGAAAAATACACATATGACCAATGGCCCAGTTATAAAGTAGGATCCCAATCATAAATAATGATAATGTAATAACTGAAGTACCTGATATTAACTCCTTCATGTGTTCAAAGATCATTCCACGAACTGGATATAGACAGTTCATTTAATGATTATAGATACTGATAACTAAAATACGAGTTCCAAACAGTAGATTACAGAATGTTGAATCAATAAAAACTAAAATTTAGTGTTTAATCAAGATGGGAAATAACCACGTAGGAAACTGAAATGTCAATGGATACGTCAAGCTTCGCTAACTGTATAATTACAATCGTAGATGACTAAGCATCTGGAGCATGCAAGGTTTTACACTGTTTAGCGGTCTACGAGGATGGGTGAATAACCCTCAAGATCCTCGAAGAGGAATATGAGGCAACAAAAATTAGTAGCCAACATATACAGCAGCATTTACTATGTAACAGTCATCATTTTTGTCTCCCATTTCTTCCACATGCACACCACTGGAGCATATTAAGCCACCATCGACGACCTCAACATTCAGAATCTTTCCACTGCAGTAAATCAAATGATGGAAAGATTCAATAAACGTTGAAGAGAATAGTTTGAAGGTGTTCACTATCATCGGTGGAAGATAATGCCAGTCAATTTAACTGGTTCCAAGAGTATTAAATTGAAATGGAAGACCGACAGGAAAGCGAGCAAAAAGCTAGTTAATTATGATTTGATAATAAAATATGAATATTTGCACAAAAAAATATACATTGAAGTAAAATTGACGAAGTGAGTTACTAAACTAACGATTAACTTCTCCTTGATCGTATAGTCCAATCACTCTGAAGGTTGCAGTACAAGTAGCCCAGTGGAAAACGCTCGAAGGATATTGTGGTGGTTAAAGTAAAGCCAAGGTAAGTAACTTGAGACATGAAATCTAGATGACAAAGATGGAAGCATTAAGCACGATAGATTATCAGGGCAAGATGAAGCAACTCTCAGACAATCATGCCAAAATTGGAAAGGGGATCTCAACCTCAGACCGAATCATCTCACTAACAGTCTACAGCTGGCTTTGAAGAGACAGATTTTACTTGCCAGAGCCTAAAATTTAAAAATAAATAACCTAAATACCCAGCAACCATCTAGTCCTTTAAAACTGAAAAATGTCATATGAGTGCCTAGGGCCCTAGATAAAAAAAAGAACCTAGTGTGATAAGAATATCCTCTTTGGAAATCAAGGATTATTACAGCATCTTAGCCCACCAACAGAGAATACTCGCAACCTCAATCCCTTTACTGTCAATCTCCTCCAAGAAATTCAACTGACCATGTCAGTTGAGTCTTAAGTGTAGAAAGTCTGATGCTGAGTCTAGTGTCATTCTTTCCAGAAAAATAATGATAATAAATAAATCAATCAATCAAATGATGGAACTTGTATCTTGCAGTACCAGAGGCTAGTTCACCCATCCAGTTGAGATTTAGTTCACATTCTTACATACTAGTGGTTGTGGTTAAATCTTTAGCTATTAGAGTTAGAATAACTATAACATAGTTAAAGGCTGGCAATCAAAGTACTTGGACATAAGTGGTGCATCTTTGGATGCAGAGATCAATCAGAAGGATATACTGACCCGGAAAGATTTACAGATGTATGCAAACATACAAGGCCTTGCTAAAGCCTAAAACAAGCACCAAGATACTAGCTCAAAAAGTTGAGAACAATTCTTCCTTGTCGGGTCTTCATCAACTCTAAGTCAGCCTCTTCTGCACTGGTGTTCAGAGGTACAATCTTTTATCCATATTCTTAATTATGTTGATGACATATTGATCACATGAAGTAGCAAAAACGAGGATAAAAAGGTTCCTTAAAGATTTTGTTTTGACTTTTTGCCTTGAAAGATGCTAATGAATTAAATTGCTTTTTGGTAGTGGAAGAAAGAAAAGATACATCTCAAATTAACCTACCACTCAAGTTTTGCTAAGAAAGGAATCAGAAATTACAAAAATTGATTGATAAGTTATCTAATGACTTCCAGTGCGATAGGCTCTGCAGGGCTTACCACGCATGAGACCCAACATTCAAGTGTATAAATTTAGCCAATACTTGCAAAGCCTAATCACTCATCCTTTGCAAGGGGCAAGAAAAATCCTTGAGCACTTAAGGAGGAACACAAAATAAGTCTCCATATAAAGCCTGTTACACTCATAGCATTACTGTCTTTCTTAGTGAAAATTTAATTTCATGGGTGCCTAGGTAACAAAATTTTGTACTCAGATCAAGTGCAGAATCAAAGTATAAAACTTTGGCTTATGTGATTAGCAGTCGTGCCAGTGCTGTAGCTGTGAACCTGATTTACCATGCAAGGACCAAAGAACTTGAGCAATCTTCATTTTGAGAGATGCGATCATTAAAAAAGAACCGGAAATATGTATATACCCTCTTCTGAACAGATAAGCGACTATTAGCCACAACCTTGAGCTGCCTACATATTTACTTTCTTTAGAGAAGCTTGGAATGATTGAAACACCCACAAGTTTAGTGGGGATGTGAAAGCAAGCCACTAAACAACACGGCATTTTAATCTAATCAGCCTTCTTCTATAGCTCAGCAGCCTCGACAAATCGTTGTACAACATTTGTTGTGTTTGGCTTAAATCACTTGCTTCTGTACCTTGTTAGTTTTCCATCCCCTCTCCCTCTGTTCGGTTATTTTGTTAAGATGGCTGAGTTAGTAGTTTAACTTATTCCTCTTGTTGCATGCATTTGTATAAATAAAACTAATAAGCCTGACCAAATACTCAGGTGTAGCTGTTAACAAGAAAGACTGCCCTGCGTTCTCCTAAAAAATATTAGTTATCCAACATGAAATAGTTCAGCACTCACTATGGGAAGACGGACTTGACTTTTTCAATATCCAAGGATTGCTGAAGAGACACTGGAACTCCAAGTTTGATCTGTAGTTTCATTTCTCCAAATGTGACTCCAGGAATGGAACCTACATAACACCTTGCCATTAGTCCTAATTATAATATTAAAATAACGAAAGTAGGAACGTTTTTCAACAAAAAAACAATTTGCAGAAGCCAAAAGTGACCATAAAATTGAGAATCTGAACACAAAAATAAATCCAGAACAATGAAAGAACAAGGAACTAATTTCAGAAACTCATATCTCATGCCAAACGTGATTAATTAAGCAGATAACAAATAGCGCGAGAATATGAAACTCACTAGGACATACCTCTACGGAATGCTGGAATCGAATTGGAAGAGATGGCATCCCTGCAGGCTCGCATTGCAGCGGCCGTGATATCTTGGCTGTGGCAAAAGAGAAATCCAGTCGTTAATCTCATTATTTTCCCGCTGAAAATGAGTCTGTAATTGTATTCCCCAAATTAACACTTGTAACAAGGAAAACAACTGAAAATTCACCCATGTTGATCGTAGCCAACGCCCATCTCGACGAACAAGAGCTTCATGGGCGGAACTGTGCTACCAGCAGGTGCAGATTTTCCACCTTGCTCGACCTCCATGGACGACACAGCAGTAACTTTGACAAGGCGAGAAATTCGAGGCCGTGTAAGAGAGCAGATCAAATGCGCAGATGGAGAAAGATAATTAGAAAGAGAGTAAGAACGAAACCTAAAATCAGTTACACAACAGAATTGCGGATTCAGAACTATGGAACCTGTCATCTGCATTGCTAGATGCGTAAAAAAGACGCTATGAACCCATGTTCATAGTTGGAAGGGGATTTTGAAGTTGTTTCGAGATGGGTATGGATTGTGGAATGCATTTTCAAATTTTTAATTTAAAAAAATAAGTTATTTTAGAAAAGTTTATAGTGTTGCCATTCGAATTTTTTTTAAGTATTTTAAACAATTTTTATAAAACAAAATTGAATAAAAATTAGATTTTTTTAAAATATTCTTTTAAATCCATTCAAATAGACCTTTAATTGGATTCAAATATCATTTTGATATTAAAATTAGACTTTTTTTTCCCTTTTTGCAAATAAATAAAATTAGATTGGTTCGTAAATTGTTAACAAGTTTTGTCTCTGCATTCTTAATAATTCACAGAATTAGTACATATTATTTGTTCATATGTTAATAGTTTGGAAATCAGATTTAGTGTATCCCATAAGGATCAAATCCTTAGCTCCATACACCAGCTTGTAGTCCCTCGTTCTTCTAAGATACTTGATGATATTCTTAAGCACAATTCAGTTGTCTGACCCTAGATTGGATTAGTACCTACTGACTATTCCCAATACATAACAAATGTCTAGCTTAGTGCAGAGCATAACATACATTAAGTTGTCTACATCTGAGGCATAGGGAATACGTCTCATATCCTCAACTTCTTGAGATGTCTTAGGACATTGTTTCTTAGACAAGTAAACCTCGTGCCTGAATGGTAATAAACTCTTCTTAGAATTCTGCGTCGAATATCAAGTCAACATTTTGTCGATATAAGTTACTTGAGACAAAGCCAACATTCTGTTCTTGCGATCCCTAATGATTTGGATCCCAAGTACATATTGCACCTCTCCAAAATCTTTCATTTGGAATTGGGCTGCCAGCCATTCCTTAATGTCAGTGAGATACCCAAAATCATTCTCAATGAGTAGAATATTATCCACATAAAGTATTAAGAAAGCTACTTTATCATTGATGATTTTCTTGTAGATACAAGGTTCATAAACGTTTTGATCAAAACCAAAAGATTTGATCGTTGTATCAAATCTAATGTTCCAAGATCTAGACGTCTGCTTCAACCCATAAATGGATCGATTCAGCTCGCCAAATTTTTGTTCTTGACCTTGGGCTATAAACCCCATGGGCTGAGACATAAGATGTTCTTTTCAAGATTGTCATTCAGAAAATAAGTCTTGACATCCATTTTCCATATCTCATAGTCATAATATTTGGCTATGGACAAGAGAATTCTTATAGACTTAAGCATAAAAACAGGGGAAAAAGTTCCCTCATAGACAACCATTTCCCTCTAGGTATAACCCTTTGCTACAAGTTTAGCTTTGAAGGTTTATACCTTTCCAACTACATCTCTTTTTCTTTTGTAGATCCATTAACACCCTATGGGTTTGAGCCCTTTATGCGAATATATAAGCTCCCATACTGAATTAAGAGTACATAGACTCCATTTCAAGGTCCATGACGTTGACCCATTGGTCATTGTCTACGTCATTCACTACCTGTTTATAGGACAATGGATCCTTAAAACCATCATCTGAAATGACAACCTAAGTTTTAGTTAAACCCGAGCAACGGTCAGGTTGTATCACAACCCTCCCACTACATTGAGGTACTCTGGACGATTGAGAAGGACGAGACTAACCTGAAGTGTTGGCTTCTTCATTAACTATTGGTGAAGGACCAACTGCATCAACAACCTTGGTTGATTCTTCAGTAGCTTCACTTAATACTATTTTGCTACGTGGTTTATGATCTCTCATGTGGTCTTCCTTTAAACATGTAGCATTTGTCAATAAAAACACCTTATTTTCTTGAGGGTCATGAAACATACCACCTCTCGTTTCCTTAATGAAACCAACAAATTGGCATAACCTTGAACGGGGTTTCAACTTCTTAGAATTTATCACTAACACATGTGCAGGATATTCTGAAGTAATGTAAACTCAGTTTACGCTCCCTTCATAACTCGAAAGGTGCTTCAGAAACACTCTTCGAGGGAACATTTTTCAAGATGTGAACTGTAGTCTCTACTGCATACCCCCAAAATAAATTAGGCAATTTACGCATAGCTCATCATAGAACGAACCATATCTAATAAGATTCTATTTCTCCTCTCTGATATACTATTCTGCTGAGGTGTACCAGGTGCTGAAAGTTGGGATTGAATTCTATATTCTATCATATAATCCTAAAATTCTAAATCCATGTACTCTCTAACTCAATCAGATCAAAGTGTTTTAATCGTTTTACCTAATAGGTTTTCAACTTCAGCCTGATACTCTTTGAACTTTTTACAGGCTTAAGACTTATGTTCCATTAGGTATAAGTAACCATACCTCGAATAATCATCTATGAAAGAAATGAAGTATTCGTATTTTCTTCTAGCCTGTACATTCATTAGACCACAAAGATTCAAATGTATGAGCTTTAAGGGCTCTTTGGCTCTATAACCTTTTCCACTATAAGGTTTTTTAGTCATTTTTCCTTCAAGATAGGATTCACACAGAGGTAATGAATCATCTTCTAACTTGCTTAGAAGTCCATTTTTTTACCAATCTCTCGATCCTATCAAGATTTAAGGTCTAAGCAGATGCGATCAAGCGGATGCGTTCTTAAAAAAAAAAAAAAAAAAAAAACTCTACTGTCAGCACAAGTAAAAATCCCAACCTGATAAGAGTTAAGTCGTGAAAGGAACTTGCTTGTAGTTGGATGTTCGCATGACACCAGTGGGAGCAAGCCAAAACGAAGGTAGGTTACTAGGATCGACGCAATTCAAAAATAAAATAAAAATAAAAGAGACAATTCCACTAACCAGCTAAAGTGAAAACTTGGCTAAGGATCAAAAGTTAAAGTTGAGCTTAGTACACAACCGAAGTTGGATGCTCGCATGACACCCGTGAGAGAAAGCCAAAACGAAGGGTGTAACCATGATCAACGCTCTCTATAGGAAGACGCAAACCAGGCCACTGCATAAAAGACGCACTTCGTTGTTTTTACAAGAATAGGAAAAAACATTCTTTTCAAAACAAAAAGAGAACTTTGAGTAGAGGTTTGTCTTAGGTAAGAATAAAGTAGAGCATGCTGAAGAAGTGTTCAAAGGATAGAAGAAATTATGTAGAGGTGGAGCATTCAGAGTAGTCGATCGACGCAAAGTTAGGATAGAATTTGAGCTGAATTGCCTTAGTAGAGGATATGCTTGAGGACAAGCATATATCTGAATTTGGGGGTATGATAACTTGTAGAAATACAAGTTATTTATACCATCTTATTTAGAATATGTGGCAAAAAGAAGGAAAAAGTTGTGTCGAATGTATAGAAATTGGCGTAGAAATGCAAAAGTTGTAAAGTGTCGGAAACACACCCGTTAACCTCATTGCATGGCAAAAAGGGATGTTGAAGTCTTTGTTTTGCAGGAAACGGGTCACCGCATGCGATGATCGTTCGAGGACAAAAAGAGCAACGCATTGACACCGAATGCGATGGTCGATCGTGGACGAAAAGAGCAATGCATTCGCACCGAATGCAACGGTCGATCGTGAACAAAAAAAACAATGCATTTGCACCGCATGCGACGATCGATCGTGGACAAAAACGTCAATGTATTTACATCGCATGCAACGATCGATCGTAGATGAAAAGAGCGACGCATTCGCAGAGATTTCTGAAATTGTACAGCTTTTCTGTTGTACGATCTGACAAATTGAATGTGGAGCAGAGCGGAAGTTTCCACCAAGCCATGGCAAAAAAAGCAGGTTTTTAGAGTGGGACCACTGACGAAGGAGGTGCCAAGGTCTATAAATAGCTACATCAATTCCAAAGAAAAGAGGCTGGTCTGAAGAGACACCGATAAAGAATTAGCGGTAGGCTAGTCTGAAGAGACATTTTAGAGAAAATCCAGAAGAGAAGCTCTGTGCAAAGATCATTCCGACTTGAGAAACTAGCCTGAGAAGGAAGTTTTCCACCACACTCCTCCTACACGCCGGCAAGAAAATCGTCTTCGATGGGGATTCGTGTCAAGCCATTGACACACTTTCCTTATTTGTTCTCACTTTCTATTCATCAATTGTTGTTCATTTCTAATCTTCCATTCATTGATCTGTAACAAACGCTTATCTTTAGCTTTTAATATCATTGTCATATTCATCTTCATATCTTTGTTTCTCACCATACATCCATCTTCCATTTCTTTCACTATGTGTAACTAATCCCCCAGGGTAAGGGGGAAGGATTAAGCGAGTAAGTTAATCCTTGTTGAAGAAATCTGCTAAGTTTAGCTAACGCATGCTCAACAGCATCGTCACCAGTGAAAGCAAAAGTGAAGATGTTAATCCACCTCTCGAAAGAAGGTTGGAAGAATGTGTTGACTAAAGCAAGAAGTATTTCCAAAGATAGAAACAACCTTGTGTTCGCAATGCTCATCCCTGATTCACCATAGAGATATGGGAATGCGATCGATCACTGAAAGGTGTAAGCCAAGGGAAAGCGGAACCTTAGTTGCGTCCTCAACATGATTGACACACTTATGATGTCCTTTCCCCCAACCCATTCTTTTTCTAACACATTTCACAAGACTTTCCATCGCATTCCATCAGATACTTACACATCTTCATAGACAGTCATTTATTTGTTTATTTATTTGTTTATTTATTTACTTGTCACTGCATTTTACTTTTCCAATACAATTCATTATTATTTTGTTTTTGGTCGCATATATCACATTAGTATCGCATAGATCATCACAATCCCCGTGTTCTACCTTAGATCACTCTGAGAAACTTGCGTTGGAATTATACTTGGTTCCAGTGCAAGAAAACTTGTGACACGCGCGTACTACTTGAACGCATATCAGCAGCATCGCATACATTATTTTAGAACGTAGTATCTCATTTATTATCAAGAAACGTGATTCATCACCGCATACACATCATCCACACGTCACCAACACACCATCCATTTCCCATCTTTGCGGCGGCATTACGTTACGTTCCGTCCGCCGCAATTTTCAATTCCAAAATTCATTCAAAAACCCTCTCTCTCGGCCGACTTCCTCTTAGCGACATGGAGATCTTGGCCCACCGTCATTCGGTGCCACCAATCGTCGCTTCATCTTGCCGATCCGATCAAGATCACTGTCGTTTGGGCCTCCGTCCGAGCACCGCTTGGCTGGCCGCCAGATTCACCGTCACCCATGAACCCCTACCTACGCAAATAAAATTTGTATGTACCGAACTAACCTCTTATACTAACTAATAGTACAAGTATCAAGTCCAGGGTCGAACCACAAAGAGCCGAGTTGGATTCCTCATAAGTTGGAACTTGTAGGAAGGGGGGGGGTTGTTGTGAAGAATGGTGAAATAAAATTGCGAAGATGAAAAGGGCAGAAAACAAACGAATGTGTGGATAATCAATCGAACAAATTACTTAGCTTGGGTATTTATAGTTTAATTCATTCCTCATCAATTCTATCATAGATTATTCAAAAGATGTGTGAGAATATTCGAATTAAAACTTAACCTACTCGATTAGAATCCTAACCGGTAGTCCATAAAATTAAGTTAATGAATAGGAAAAGCGAGAATCCTTAACCAATCATCAATTAATAAGCATTAAGATTCAAGGTAAAGCTAAGCCAATTAATCGATTTCCATCGTCTAACCAATTAATAGAAAGCTATCCGGCAACGAATGCAGAATTATGCTAACTTGGCTACCCTCATCGATGCATGACCCATTCATCTTCGCCACGTTGAAGTGGACCATCATATTAAGCACATATTCACGAACAGAGGTGTCTTCCTCCATTTTGGAGTTGAAGATGCATTTTAGAGCCTTAAGCTTGATCTGTCCAGACGGTTGTCCAAACATTCTCTGCAGGGACTCCATGATCTCACGCGCTGAGACCATAGGCTCATGCTTCTTGGCCAAAACGTTAATAAGAACGACCAGATATAGGCTCAAGCCTTCTCGTTTGCCCGTTTCCAATGCTCATAGGCCTTCTGAACATTTTCGTATGGCGTTTGGAGGTGGAATAGGAGGACACTTCTCCGTAAGGAAGAACCGTAAGTCATCAATGATTAAAATTGTTGTGATTGTGTGCTTCCAACTAACGTAGTTTTCACCAGTCTGTTTGTCGGTGCTTAACAGAAATAATGTGGCGGTAGCCATAATTACATGGCTAAAAAACAAACAAACTTAATAAGTTTATGCAATACCACATTTTAACACCAATTTTAGTTTTAGCAAAATAGTTTCCAAGTACCCTAAGTGAAAATACTTCTATTTCACAATGATGCCCCAGCGAGGCAGGACAAACGTCACCGGTGGGGTGATCAGATGTCCCTTCACTAGGATGAAACACTCTCAACCATTAGGCAGAAAAAACTCTTGTAACTGACCCTAACAGTCATATTTTTCGGTCCAGAACTGGTAACCCTTAAAATTTTGCGTAAGTGTAACCCCTCATTTTCGGTCTTAAAGTCCCGCCCTAATGCACCCACCATAGGAAAAAAGTAGATTAGGACAAGTGACTAAAGCGACCTTATCCTATACATGAGAACAGATAAAGGGTCGTGCAAAACTGCCATCCTATAGGGGAACACTCCTAGGGTGCCTCGAGGTGATGCACAGAAACGTTATCCAACCTAATGAGAGAGACCGTGGGATATGTTGTTGCACATCCCGCTCCTACTTACTATGAACATTCTCTCCGTCCACCTTGATATTGACCTACCCAAACATTATCCTTTAAGGGGACATTCCCAGGGTGCCACGAGCCGAGGATAGATCTCACGGTAACATAAAGGAAGAAACGCGAAGAGGTTTAAATGAAGTATCATATACCCCAAGTACCTCCCACTGAATGTTCTACCTAAGGGTTCATTAACTTAAACCATTCAACTACTTATTTTATTTAAGTGAGTTTAATTTGCTCAAAAACAACTCTTGTCTTTGAAATTAAACAAGTTCAAGTAGTCTCATTAAACTCTTTAACGAACCGTCCTCAAATTTGCATGCATGCATCAAATCTATCTAATTTCCTTTTCTAGGTAGGTTCCCAGGTAGGGGTGTTCCGTTTCCGTCAGCTTAAATACCCCAGCCTAGACAGAACCCACCTTAGACAAAAGGTCCCTTATAGATAGATTTGCTATACTTTTACTCTTTTATTAGTCAATTTAATCCTATGAAACTGATTAAAAGATTAAACTTTAGGTTTCTAATCTTATTAGAACTGTGATCTTAGGCCTATCTCCACCAAGTTTTAAAACACTTTTAAAGCCATGATTCAAGCCTAAGTTCGCATGCATGTCTTTCTTATTGGTTTTGTTCTAATTTCCTTTATAACTCTTATAAAAGAAACAACCAAAACCTATACACATTGTCATGCACAACTAGGTATTTATAACTCTTATAAATTTAACCTATGTGTCATGCTTCATGCGATGTCCATTCTTTACTATATATAACTTTTATATACTTGTAATGAACTAAGCAAACATGCTTCCATACACCCTTATGCTATAATACTTATAATATAAAGATGATGCATATCTATGCTTAATGCATGTATAAATATAACTCTTATATTATATGATGCATGAGCATGCTCTTATGTAATTTAAATCATACAAACTCTAATCATAACTCTTACAATATAGAGATGATGCATGACCAATGCATAACCTAAGGTGGGATTTAACTATATGGCATACCATATGACATATAATCAAACATACATCTTATGTACATTCACTAAAGACTAATGGACCGGGATGATTAAGCCTTAAAATCGAAAATAAAATTCTATCTATTAAAATAACTCTATCGAGCAAACCGATTCATAGGCGAACCGGGTCTTGAACCGCTTGGGCGAAGCCTCCCTGATCGTTTAGTAAACAGGCTAGGTATCCAAGATCGTCTAGCTACGACCGAGTACCATTTATAATGCGATGAAGTATGAGGCACTCGATCGTTTAGCACACCAAACATTAAACACGCAAGTCTAAACGATTGTTTAGAAGACGACGTTGCTGTGAAGTACGATCGTCTAGATGATCATAGAACAAGCGATTAAGCAACAATTTACTCCGCGATCGTGCAGTCAGTAACTAAGCGATGAAGCTTGCTAAGCTACACGATCGTCTAGTGTGTGTGCGTCAACATGCTACCGAGTATCTGACACTCAAGGATCGCTTACCCTTTCGTTTACACGACCTGACCAACGCTTGGTCGTCTTCATCCTTGAAGTACAGCGCAACTCCTTGCCTTGAAGCCTCATCACGAGTGCCTCACAGTGACTCAAACTCTTTGAATTACAGACTCAATAGCAAGTTAATATGCCTAAAAACATAGGGCCCCTTACAATTAACTTTGAATGTAAAAGAATTAAATAACCAAAGGCATCATCCTAGAAAACTCCATTAATCCACATCCACAAAACCATTTAACAATTAAATAGAGTGCAGACATGCTTTACCCACCGAGAAAGTAAATGTTATTCTATACATCAATGAATTTAGAATATCAGAACCTGACTCTGATACCAATTGAATGAACTCCTATGAAAGAAGACCTATGAGCAGAAGCAAGATCGTTCCAAATTCATTGTGACAGAAACACCGCATTCACAAACATACAATAAGTTATTCATCTACTAACAAATTACGGCATGCTTTTAACAATTAAATAACAAAGGACAATAGACTTACCTTTGAAGAACTTTTCTTCCCTTGATCTCTCGCTCTTGTCAATATCAACAACTCTCGAAGTTGCTTTGACACCAAGTCAATCGTCCACCAAATCTCGTTGTCGCTCACCACCGAACAATCTACTACACGAACAGGAGGACACCACCACTCAGTAACCTCTGTATTCTCAGAGTGAGAATCCAAGAGGTGTGGGCTCTATTGGATTTGGTAGAGGGGAGGAGGAAACTACGATCGTTCAACGACCAAGCAAGTGGGAGAGATTTTGTGTCTCATGTATAGACGAATGCTTGATTGTTTAGAAAAAGGTGGACGATCATTTAGGTAATCGGGGCTGATCGTTTAGATGATTGTTTAGGAAATCTTGCTCTCACGCACGATCATTTAAAAAAAGCTATACAATCGTTTAGGTCGACTGCGCGTGTGCACGATCATTTAGGAAAACTTGAGCTATCGTGTATGCTCTCATTAGCTAGTCGATGGGCAGTGTACAAATCTGAAGCGATTGTCCGATCTCTTTGCAAAATGAAAACTATTTTCATTTTATCCTTCAGTTATGAAAACTAAATGTAACCTCCCATTTTCACATATGGTTATGGAGAAAAGACCACCAACAATCATCTCATAATTATTTAATTATAAATAAATATAATCATATTATATTTATAATCTATAGTTTTAATATCACATCATATGCAACATATAAACCATAGTCCTTTTCTCCTCCACTAGATATAAATTATATTTATATCATTTTCCTCCAATTAATGTATCTCATATATCATGTCAACTATATCATATATAATTGACCAGTTTAATCATATCATATATAATCAAACTCCCTCTTGTCAATTTGAACACTTCAAACTGACCCAAAAACTAATTCTCAACTTGAATCCATTGAGCTATCAAGGGAACCTTATGGACCTATGGCTTGAAGCTCCAACGGTATGTGAATAGCCGACTAAACTTTTTAGCCATGAGATCCACCATCCTTTAACTGCCAGGCACTCCACGAAAGACCGACAGTTGTACTCTTCTCACCACAGATATATTTCTGTGTCCATTGGATATAACCAATCAATAGTACGATAACTCTTCACAGATGCTCGTAAGTACAGCTGGGCCAATTTACCGTTTTGCCCCTGTAGTTACATCTAACTTCTTAAGTACCACTGATCCCTCTAATGAACAATGCAACATAGTCCTACTATGTGTGGACACCTCTCGGGCCATGAGAAGATGTGTGGCACCACATCGTTTAAGCCCCAGAATCAGCCCTTAAGGGAGTAATCTATCTACTTACTCTACTTCGGGGAAAAAGTGAATTTTTTTGCGTAGCTAAGTTCTCAGCTCCCAAATCAGACGAATTCCCAAAGTGGTAGGTTTGAGTTGGCAATCTAGCCACTCGCACCTATGCAAATCAAAGGATCGCCCTCAAAGGCAAGAGTTCCCAACTCACTCAGGATTAAGGTCATGTTACCTATGGTCATCCTAGTGAAGTCTCTATCATGAACGACGTTATATACCGAGACTATAACACTTTGTGGTCCGCTCTTATACAAACTCCTTTTTATAAGACGCCCTCGCTCGCATGTCTCCACATGAATGATCAAGATCAGACCATTTGTAGCAAGTCACAACACTTGTAACTCTTCTACAAAGCGAGCAGCATCCGTAGTGTCACGAAGATAAGGTTTCCCTCTTATATCCACATACTACATACCATTTTAGTTATCACTTAAGGCATGATCCACCTGCATGTCTCCACATACATGCTTAAGTTACAACGACAACCAGAGATCTTAGTTTATTGGTTTGTGGTAAAGAAAATAAAACATCCCATATGTCATAGACAACAGTGAAAAATATCATATATTATTACATCATAAGCGTTTGTTCAATACAGTGTTTATAAACTACAGGACCCAACGAGAGTTTAGGGCATCATCCCTAACAAACGCTGTGTTGCACAAGCGCTGAGGTTGAATGTCCGTAAAACCACGTAGAGTTCCAACGATATGGAGGAGCGTTGCAACGCTGCTTATTCTGTCTTAGAGCGTTGGAGGGCAGCGTTCATGAGCAATGCGACGGTGGCATTGGGGCTTCTCCGGAGTATTATAACGCTCGGGCCAGCGTTGCAACCCTGTTCTGCATCCGAGCATTTTGTCCAATAACGTTGAGCTAGCATTGGACTTAGGTTTAATAAGAGCGTTGGAACGCTCGGTAGGGTAGCATCCTTCATTCCTTTGTCATTTGATCAATTTAGCTCTTAACTTTGTTATTTTAGCGCCTTTTTGTCCCAAATGCTTCATCTGATTGCTTGTACACTCGAGTTCTACAAAATAAACAATTTAACCAAATTAAGTAACTAAACAATCCTGAGTTAAGCGGAAGAAGATAGCACATTTCCAATGATATCACCACTGTTTCGTTCATCACACGCCTGAGCCGTTTTGTCATCTTTCAGTGCACCCCAGCCATCCGATCGTCCGACCACTGCCCTCCATTCCCAATTTCAGTCGTTGTCAAGCGTCGCCGTCGTGAGCTAGCTGGAGTTGGTTTTTGGATAAGATTTTGGTGAGTTTTGGTAATTTCTTTCTAGATCTTGGTTGCCCACTGAAGTTATGACTTATTAACATATTTCTGTTCAATTTTTTAAGTTGGATTTGATGTTAATGTGTTGTCTAGCGGGTTGGGGTCGACTTCGATAAGAATTTGGTAAGTATTAGAAGTATATCTCGAATGCCCTAGAGATATTAGGTTTGTTCCATTTTACCCACATTTGGCCTTTTTTATTCAATTTTGGTGGATAGAAGTTAGGTTTTAATCATTAACTTTTTATATGAGTCTATGTTGGATTCATTGCTTAGAGTTTGGAAGAGGATTGGGTTTTAGTTGCACTTTGGGTAAGGTTCTTTGGTGTTGTTAGGGATTATTTGGTTAATTTGGTGTTTGAATTTGGGCCTTAAGTGTTAACTTTAAATTTTGTTCCTGGTTTAGGAAGTGGCTTTGGATTCAAGGATTTTACATGGTTAGCTTGACTATACTTAGGCCTATTACTGTGGTAGGTGATACTATTACAGGTGTGCCTTTATGCCAGGCATCCTAGTTCAAAATTATCATGATATTTATTGGATTTGGTAGCATGTTTTGGAATGTGTTACCCATTTGATGCATGAAATTATGAGGATTATGAGCATGTTCTAGTTATGTTTTATGTTATGATTTATATTGTAGGTCCTCTTATGAGATTTTTGTATGTGACGCATGTTAGACCAGTAAAGGTGATCTACCGTCTCACCTTGACAAATGTTTGATACAGGGGATTGATGGGTCCAGTTCCATGTTTTGATGATGCGCCATCAAGCCACTAGACATGTGTGAACCGATGGGTTCATTTGCATGTTACGATTCTATGAATTGACAGGTTCACTTTCATGTTTTTCATTATTTGACAGTGTGCCTCAGGGCACTGGACATATGAGTTAGGGCGAGATAGGTTACTTCTTTAGTTAGCCATCCAGGAATAACTACAATATGTATGTCCCGCTAATCCCAGACATTAGCTGCATGTGATTGCTTAGGTTGGTCCCGGTTATGGGGTCACTTATTGAGTCTTTCATACTCAACAGATATTTACATGTTTCTCAAGTAAGGGCAAAGATACTCGGGCAACTGGCATGAGAAATCTGTGATAGTGCCAAAAGGACTAGACATACACTTTCGTATATTAGTCCTTGTGTCATTATAATGGTTTACTATTTCCTTTTCATAAACTTGGGTGTTGATAGAGTTTAGATGTTAGAGATTTTCTTTTTCAGTTAATTTTCTTATTTTAAAACTTATGTTTTAGAAGTACTCCGATTCAAGATGTTGTGAAATTTTGATCAGAAAACTTTGTTTTAATTCGTTATTTAATAAAGTAGTCTTTTCGTGTTTTTAATGCAAATGTTTATGTACAAATTTATGCATGCGTGAAGTAAGAACCTTAGCAGATATCTTAGAAAGTTAGATCATTACAATTATAGTTATTAATTTTGCATCGGGACTTATATGTATTTGATAATGTAAATGTTTTATAATAATTTTTTATATTTTAATGTTTGCTATATTTTTTTAATTTAAATTATTAAATTATATTTAAACTATAAAATAAGAGAAAATTTTGGGAAAAAAATTCAGGAAACGAGAAACAAGAAATGATTATCAAAGTTTCCGTTTTTGGTCTTTTTTTTTTTTTCAAGAAACAAGAAATAGAAACAGTTACCAAACGAATTTATGTTTCTAGTTTTTGAAAAATGAGAAACATGAAACAAGAACAAGAAACAAAAAACGTTATCAAACAAACAACCTTGGAGATGTGTTTTTTAGAGTGAAAACAATAGGCTCAATTTTTAGAAAACTCTTTTAAATGACTCATTGTAAATTTTATCGAAAATAAATGTGGATACATAAAAGAAAAATTGTATGTTTATAGTTAAACTAAAATATAATTCATGGTTATAATTCTAGTCCTAGCCCTTCTCCTTCCCTCCCTCCCTCTCTCTCTCCCTCTCTCTCTCTCAGCATCCCATCTCAGCATCCCATGGATCCTTGTTTTTCCTTTGGCCATATTTTTGCCATATATGAACTTAAAAAAAATTGTATCTCAATCTCAACCATAGTTAAATAGTTAAAATTATCAAATAAACCCAATAATTGAACATACAAAAAAGGTAAATCATTGTGCATATATACTTTTAATAATTTACTTTTAGAAAAATGATATTATGATTCTTAGACTTGGATGTTCCAACAATAACACAACTTTGCTTAGGCGGCCACAAAAACTTATTCTAGTTAATATAGCTTTTATAAGTGTAGAAGATTGAGAAAATTATTTAAGGAATTTATCACTGTACAAATGATTTCATGAATATTTTTAGGTCAATTATTCCTCTAAATTCCCTTGAGGTTCCCAACCCGCCTTAGAACTGAGAAGAATAAAGAAAACACCCTTCATAGTTATTCTGCATCAAACCAGTAGATAAGTTTTCAGAGAATGGCAGTGGCAGTGCATATTTAAAGAGGAAGTTGAATGCATATTAATGAAGAAAATGGCTTCCCTTCCTTTTTCCAATATATTAATCACCTCAGTTCATTTTTTTTAAATGAATAAATTGGAGTTCCATCCCAAGACAGCCGCTGCCATTAATATACACAAACATGATAACCTATCTTTACAACCAAAAAACAAGAGCCCGTCTGAAGCTGAGATTGCTGCAGATTAACAAGTCGTAGGCCTGCTACTCCACACGTACTTATGTTGCTGATTTTGGCATTGTACATGACATGAACTTGCCTTATCTCTCAGCTCTTGAAATGCCCTCATTGTTTCTACATCAAACCCTCCAGCGAACTGCACATTAACAAGTTAAAGAACTTAACCACACACAATCATAGATAGAGAACTTGGAATAACCACTTGCTGCTTATGTCAATTACAGGGGTCACCCTCCAAACATTACCTGATGCACACGGAAGGCAAATCTAACGCCTTGGACAATCAGCTCTTCTTCTTCAGGTCCACCACCGACTGTTTCAAGCTCCGCGGATACTCTTTTCATGTACTTCATTGCTAATTTTACAGAGACAAGCTTGATCTGTGACACATTAATTGAAGCACACAATTGCCTCGGATCAGGAATATATCAACTGAGTAACTATTACCACGTGAACTTATTAAACACCAACACCCAACTTGGCGCCTAGGGGACCATACAATATTTTGAAGGCAAAACGATTTGTCCTTTTTAAATAATGCACTGCTTGAGAGATAGGATTCTTGGAGCTTCTTCCAAGGGTTTATATTTGAGTTATGAAGTGAACGAATATTAACAAACAAATCCCAGTGTGTTCATTCTAAAGAAACTTATAAAAAGTATCAAATTTGCAGCAAACAAGGAGAATCTGATTCTCTTGTTAGCCTATAACTTAAAAAGAGCCATAAAGCGGACAAGAAGATGTAGTTTAGAAATCTGGGAATTCCCATGTGCGCGTGCAGGCAAAAGGCAGAGGAAAATAAGGCTAAATCAAAACATCCTTTTTGTCATCTTCTTAACCATTCTCCATATTTATATTACATTGCTCTAAGACTTTGTCAGAGTTATTTCCCTGTCTCTCCAGAGCGGATCCATTAAAAGGGACCACCTGAGAGACACACCTAAATGGAACAACTTAATTATTTTAATAATTGTTGCATTTCAAGTCAAGGAAATAATTATTAAATCAGCAGTCTTCTCTTCTTGGATTCCTTCCCCCACCCGCCGAACTAAGCTAGAATTAAACTATATTTGTTAAATTGGTCAGAGATGGAATTTACCTGACACACAATTCCACTATCAAGCATCCATTCCACTGGAATTTGAAATGCTTTGTATCTCTTAGTGGCAGATTCGCGCATTCTAGACAAATTGTATACGCCATGTTCCAACCTGATGCATCAAGAACAGAAACTAAGAAATGTAACTAAATGCAAAGGAGAAAATCAATTAGAATTAGGCACATGGAAAATCTTGAATACTTTTCAAGCAATGCTTGCATCTTCTTGAGAGCGGATCCGCAGGGCTGACGGGCATCACCACGAAACGATGAGGCTTCGGATTCCAGCTTCTTTAAATCGCAATAGCCAAATGCAGCCTCACGCAGAGCGTCGGCCTTTTGCTCCGGCCACTGGAAGTGTTTAAGCACGGCTCTTTCATCTACTAGAAATGAGAGCTCGTCATCCAACCATTTGACAAATGGTACAACGTCCTCAATGTCAGTAAATGAAGCATTTTCGACTTCTTTTATCAAGAACCTTATGAAATCCCCCTGAGTCTCTACATCTGTCTTTATCTGCAAGTAACATGGGAGATTGATCGTGAGAATCATAATAAAATCAAAACCCCAAGAGAATAATAATTAAAGTTAATTAAAGTAACTTTTCTTATTAGCGTTGGATTTGATATTAAAGCAATCCATCATCAAGAGTTTGATATCTTCCACTCAAAATCAACCTTTATTTGGCTTCAAAGAAAATTTATTCTCTATGATTACCTTTTATGCTTTGTTGAGTTTAGCTTTTTTTTTTTTTTTTTTGAAAAACAAGAGTGGGAAGGGGAAGGGTAATTTTGAATTACTCAACCTCCAAAAAGCGATGAATTGAGTAAACATTTCAACTTGCCAAAATATTTAGAGGAAAAAAGAAAAAAAGGGATATGCCAAAAGGACAGTTTTGAATCAGAAGGGCGACCCAATCAAAGGAAGCAATATTCCGATTTTGACAATAAAATCCAAAGAAAACCAATAGGGGCACCTAATAAAAACAATTATGGACCAGTCAATTCTCACTGACAAAAAGCTCAGCCTAGTGGCATAATTGTAAATTATAGGACTGGAAAAAATTAAGGGACAGAGTACGTGACCGGTGACTTACAGCGAGTAAGTGAGCGGACCGGTTCTCAATCTCTCCGATCATGTCGCGAGCATTGGCGGTTGACGGCGGGTCAGTAACGCTGGAGCCAGAATCTCGCCGGGAATCCCTCCGCATTAATGAATGATAGAACTCCACAACCTCCGGTATTCGCCGCACCTTCGTCGGCATCGGCCTCTTACCCTTGGGAGGCGGTGGAGGGGGAGGAGGTGCGGATTTCGAAGGTGGCGGAGGAGGCGGCGGCATTGGCTTGGTCGGGACAGGGGGTGGAGCTGGGATTGCTTTCTCTAAGTCACCGGAAGAGCCAGTTGATGAGGAGGAAGTATTGGCAGAAGAAGAAGAAGATGAAGAAGGTTTCGGAGGAGGTTTTGGAACCCTAGGTATTCGTGATTTTATGTTAGAGAGAGTAGGCTCAGCGAGTTCTTCCGAGTTACATCGTGAGTGTCTCGGTCTCTCGGTTTCAACTTCTTCTTTCTTTGCCTCTGGATGTTCAAACTTATGATTGTCTTGGTTAACAACAGCCTCCGAACATTTGGTTGTTCTTTTCAAGTTCCTGATTAGGTTAGACTTTCCCGAGACCTCCATTAATCCCTGGAACCTCTGCGACGCCGAAAGCTCATCGTTCTCCAAAATAAGTTCCATTCTGCTTCGATCCAACGCCATTTTCTTCAGCTCCGCAATTTCACATTCCATTGCCTTTATTCTCTCTTGACTCTCTCTCCTCTCCTCCTCAACACTCTGTTTAACTTCCTCCACTTCAACTCTCAACCGCTCATTCTCCGCCTCCAAGAACAGTATCCGCTTAGACGCTCTTTCAATCTCGGCATCTTTCGTAGAGATCTCGTTCTCAAGCACGGGCACAATGGCGACAGATTCCTTCAACAGCTTGTGCTCCAATAGGTCAGTCTTCAGTCGCGCCTCTCTGTCTCGCAACTCCTCAACCATACGAAGGAGCTCCGTGACGTCAGGCGGTCGAGGCTGAACCTGAGCAGAAGAGCGAGGGAAATAGACACCAAACGAGCGGGAGAAGACTGTTTTCTGAGAAACCTTACCGGAGCTCGGAGAAGGCTGCGCCGGCGTCGATGGCTTCGGTGAGCTCTCTACTTTTCTACTCGCCGGAGACTTCTGCAACCCCATTGCGACCTTCACCTTCCCAGCCACCATGTCTAAACTCTCTCTTTCTTCCTCGCGTGGCTCTGCGTCTCTATGTGCTTGGAGGTAAGGTCGGGAGTGAGTTTTTACAGCTCTCCAATTTTTCAATCTACTTTAGAGTGTGAACGAAACGTCCTTGTCTTCGTCTCATCTGAGAGAGAAAAAGCGAGAAACAGAGATAAAGGATGTTGGAGTTTGTGAAAATTAAAATTAAATTCCAGAATGAATAATTTTTTTTCTTTTTAAAAAATAATAATAATAATAACAGAGAACGTTTGATTGTGAAGGGAAGAGAAGAGACGGAGGGCAGTGGCGTCGATCACGAGGAACGGTCGTATTTTCTTGGATCTAATTTAAAAAATGAAAACAATGGAAAATATAAGGAAATAAGAAAATAAAATAAATATATCGCCTCGAGTATGAATATCTAGGTACTCGCTTTCTAGCGCAGACAAGTATACGCGTGATGGAAGGGCAAGGAATCAAGCCGTGAAAACAAGATCTACGTGAGTTGTTGGAGTTGAGCGCGCGTGGGATTTGAACGTCGAACAGCTACCGAAGTAATAAAAAGTTCACAGGGTAGAAAGCCCTTCCAACGGTCAGCTCAATAATTTTACAACGAATTTCTCGCGATATTTCGCGACACTTTACTGTTTTCCTTCTCCCATGTGTTTGTTTGACAATTGTTTTTATAATATTTCTGCCTCCTTCTTCTTGTTAAAGTTATTAAATAAATAAATCCTGGTTCTTTCTCATTGCCCCCAGCTACCATGTAGTTATTTATTTCTTTAGTTGCCTCAAATTCATGGAAGAAATTTATTTTTTTTTTCCTTCTTTCTAAAACATTTGAAGTATGTCAAGAATCACTACAAGATTTATGCTTTTAATTTTAGCACATGGTAAAATAAATACATTTCAGAATTCATGAAATTGTTTCTCCTTGATATTTTAGCTTACAAGTGAAAATTATTTATTTGTATTTGATAGAAAAGGGGGTCTATCTACTTCATACAAATTTTTAATTAGAAAATTATTAGAATGAATTCAATTACTTAGGCAGTTAGTTTCATCTATTATGGGACGACGTTAAAAGTGAGGCTATATTTGGTAAATTGTTTATTATCTCAAAAGATTAAAAAAAAAATACATTTATCATAAATGATATATTTACTACTTTTAATATAAACCTATAGAATTCATGTTTACCCAAAGTAAACTCTGCCTGATTAGCTAGTAGCTGGTGGGAACGAAATTATAGGGAGGATAGGGACGGAAATAAATGTAAATTAAGTCTAAGATAATTCAAGTTTTATTTCTGTTTTCAATCCATTACTAGTATGAGTTCAAGATTTTAAACTTTTTCATAGTGACTCTGTTTCATGCCTCATTTCAGGGAGAACTTTCATTATATATTTTCCACTTTCATTAACGTAATTCAATTAATTTAGATATATATTTTCCATTAAAAAATTAGAATTGTAATTATATCTTACTCCAACTAAAAAAATAAAAATAGGAATCCACTTTCCAATTTTTTTATGTCATCCACTTTCCACTTTTTTTTTTTTGTTACATACCAACTTTTTTTTAATAGTAAAATCTATAATCATAATATATTATCAAATTTAGAATTTATATAATGCGTTCATTTATACTATTTAAAAGATATTGGAAAGTTTTGGCTATTAAAAAAAGACTAGGGTCTAATAGGGAGGAAATAAAAGAAACATTGATTACAATATGGTAATGGTTAAAATTTGGAATAGTCGCCATTAATATGTAGTGGAGGGCGTGGATATATGGTGAAGGTAGAGGAAGGTTTCAAATCTATAGTTTCTTGAATCCTAATAAAAGCTGGTTATACTTAAATTAATGGGAACAACAAAAATAAAGGTAAAGAAAAGGCACATCATTTTATTCATTTGATGTATCTTTGTTTTGAAATTTGTTTGAATAGTTATGGTAACTTGCCTTCTTACTAAGATTTCAATCATTGCCAATTAAACCCTCCCTCTAATTATTTGTTTAAGGTCTTTGAGATCCATTTTATCTCTCTTTCCCACCTCTTTTTCCATCCTCTAACCCATCGATATTTTATTTTCAAAAGAAATATTATACTTTAATATATATATAGATAGATAGAAGACATTTGATACATTCTCAACTCAAATATCAAAGATTCGTATTCTTATTCATGGTTAAATTGAAAAGAAATATATATAATCGAGGTAGGGATTTGATCATTCACTACTAGAAAAAACACATTTCTTGATGTTTGTAATTTTAAATACTTGACGCTTTTATGAAAAAAAATGTCAAGTAATAAGTGATTTTTAAAGAAAAATGTCAAGAAAATGTAAATATATATATATAGTTGAGGATAATTTTAATGAAAAATGTGGAAAAAAAAAAAAACGAAGGTAAGGAATTTTTCGATTTTTTTTTTTATGCTGACAGAATACTTGACAAATGTCAAGTTTTATAATTCATTCCTAGGAGCCTCAGTTTTTATTTACTCTCTTTTTCCAAAATTTAAATGATTTTTGTTCTACTGCACTTGTTAACCAATTTCAGTAAATCTTATATACCATATTGTTGTATTTATACCAAATTAATTAATGATACTTATTTTTATTTTAGTTTATATTTTTAAATATTCAATTTTTTTTTATTGCACTTTTGATATATTTTTAATTTAGTTCTTTTACTGTTAACTCTTTTAGAAGACTTTAATATCTCTGTTAGTCATTTTCGTCTTCTGAAAATATTTATTTTATATTATGTATTTTTCATGATTGAAAATTATTGCTGTTATTGCATTGTTTGACAAAAATTAACTTTTAAACAAATAATATGGATTAATTTTGAGATTTGTTTGAAAGTATATCATCTATATTTAAATATTTAAAAGTTTACTCATTAAAATGGAATAGAAGGACAGGAACCGTTTTTCTAAAAAAGAAATGATATATTTTTTTTGTTATTATATAAAATTAAATAATTTAATATTAATAAAAATATGTTACGAAGTATTAAATGCGGTGTTAAATAGTTTGAAATAAAAAAAGGTTTATTAATTAATACGTTTAACTAATGAAAATGTACATGATAGTTATTAAAAAAAATTGTCGACTTAAAGTTAAACACACTGGTTATTATTAGACTAACAAGAAAGAGGAAGAAGCCTTATTGTTTATTGATTCCATTTGCATCCCAAAATCAAATGATTTTTGTTTTTCTACTCATTGGATTAAAATATCAATCACTATTTTGAATAATTAAGGTTGAACTCATAATTAGTATATCCACTATTTTTTTTAGAGAAAAAAACATATGAATTAAATTAGTCTTGCGAACTTGAGTTCAATTGATATAGATTTGGATTATCAACTTCGAGATCTGAGGTTTAATTTTCCTACCCACATTCTTAAAGAGCAAAAAAAAAGTTAGTCTCAACTTTATTATTTCTTTTATTAATTATTTTTTATTAAAATGCCAATCACTATTTTGAATAATTAAGGCGGAGCTCATAATTAGTATATCCACTATTTCCTCCTAAACTTAAATTCAATTGATATAAATTTGGATTATTAACTTTCATAGTAAAAAGGAAAGTTAGCCTCATCTTTATTATTATTAATTAGCCGTATGAGATTATTGAAAGTGGTATACATATACACATTATTGAAAGATATCATCATTTTATTTTATTTTTCAAATCCAAACTTATAATTACTACTTTTCACTAATTTCTTTGTTAATTTGTAGCTTACATTCTAGGTGCATTTTAAATAACAAGTCAAGTTTTAAAAAGCTAAAAAAAAAAAAAAAAGATTTATTTTATTGTTCTTTTCATTTTTAAAATTTAATCTAGATTTCAAGTGTTTAGTAAGAAAATATGAATTTTTTTTTTTGTACATAATAAAATTAGAAAAATAAACACAATTAAAAAAAAGAACAAATGATTAATAAACGGATTTGAATTGTCATGAAAGTTGTTGTATACCGAATAATTAGTTTCTCAAATTAATATAATAAACCAAATAATCTATTCTACAACTACAAGAGATAGATCTACCCCTATACAGAATACCAACCAAACATCAAAATCTGAATCAAACAAATATGAAGTTACATATCCAAGAAGAAATCAATCTGTTTCTCATAGCATCCAAAGGAAATAGGTGATTCAGGTTTGGGGGTGAAATTGTCAGCCACATGCATGTAAGTTTAAAAGTTAATTAATTGAAAAGAAGAGGCAAATGGGCATTGTTTTTAGAGACTATATGGCTGATCCATCTTTTTCACTTCATATTCAATGGCTCAACACTGACCATTAACTAACTTACTTCACATCCCCACTTCATGTGTTTTCCTTTTCATACACATTATTTTTGGCCTATTTCCAAAGTCTTTCAATAATTTCTTACACCCAAAAAAATAAAAAATAAAATAAAAGCTGCTCACTGAGGGCTGACCTAACCCCTCTCATGTTTCAAAATGCCCAAAAAGGCAGAGCCCTTTTCCACTGTCGCCCCTTCCTCATTAAAGGTGCTGTTAAGAAATCGACCTAAGGTGTAAACAGTAGTGAAAATGATACTCTGATTCACTTTAACGAATAAATAATCAATCAATGGTAATCTAAATAAAGTGGGTCTCATTTGATTACGTTCTAACATCTGGGGCTCACTTTCAAATTTGTTGTTAAAAATGCAAGTTAATTGACAATTGGAGGGTGCTCATCCAATTGCGTTTGTAAATTGTGCTGATACGAATACCATTACAATTATTGATATTGTTATTACATGAAAATTATAAATCTACCACATTTACTGTCACCGTAATCATTATTGTTAGGGTCAAATAATAACAGTAATAATGATAGTAAATGTGGTAGATTCATCATTCTTAATAAACGTGATAAAAAAATCCAATTATGTTTGCATTTGTGATCAATCACAATTAATCTATCAATAATATCTTATTACAATTACATCAAATTTAATTATGAATTGACAAATTTGGCCTAAAATTTACGCAATTAGTTACCAAAGTGTTAACTATGTTAACGACAAAGAGAGAGCAATTTATTATTAAAGGGACAAATGTTAGGATTAAAACTGTAAATAGCTAAACTTCAATGCTGGATCATTTTGAACGCAAAATTTTGCAATTAAGACCACCTTCTTTAATTTTATGCCTAGCTTCTAATAAATAAAATAAAAAATAATACATTATTTTCCCTCTTTTTAATGGCTTATTGTTTTCATTGATTTTGTATGTAGAAAACACTTAGCTTTATTTGGCTTTAATATTATTTCTACGCTTTCGATTGTATATTCTTATTATTATTATTATTATTATTATTATTATTGTTATTGTTATGTTGATGTTGCAGCAGTTTCCTTTCATATTTTGTTTTTGACGTCGTTGTACGTTTTGGTTGTCTATTTGCGGTTATTAAATAAGGATCTGTCAACTTGTAAGTAAAGCTTTACCCTCTTTGAAAATTCATATTGAACAGTAACCTGAAATGGCATTGACGGATCCCACACTACACTACTTTTGGGGTTTTCTTTATAATATTGTCTTATTTAAAGAAGTCATTTTAGGCATTTACTTACTTTCAAAGATTTTAAGTTAAAAATTTTTAGTCAATTTCAAGATTAATTTAAGTACTTACCCACGACATGATATGAGATAAAAGAACTCGATTCTTCCACTCTTATATTTCTTTTTAACTAAAAAAAACTACCAAATATTTTAACAGAAATTATTTCAAATGATAAAATTGTCAAAAAATATTTATAAAATATAATAAAAGTTTAGAATTTATAAACGATAGATACTAATAGGTACTAATAGACTTCTATCAGTGTCTATCAATATCACTGACAGACACCGGTAGAAGTTTGTATCTATCATTGATAAATTATGTTATTTTACTATATTTAGTAAATGTTTTGGTTGTTTTTTTTTTTTAAAAAAATTGAGTTGTTTTCATCGTATTTGTTAATATATAAATATATGTTATGTTCTATAAAAAGAAATTCAAATGGTAAAACTGTTGAAAATATTTATAAGATATAGCAACATTTTAGAATTATCAGTGATAATATAATTGATAGTTCTAAAATGTTATTATATTTTATAAATATTTTAGTTTATTTTTCTATATTTAAAAACAGTTAAAAAAAAGTATGTACTGTTCAAAGAATTTTTTTATAACTCTTGGTGTACTTTCCATTTACCTTTTTCAAAAAAGAAAGTATTGCAAAATTTTAACGAAACTTGATTTCGATTTTATTCCCTCTGAAATTTGGGTAAAGATTGCAAAAGAGTTCTCTCTAAGTATGAATATAAATAAAGAAAACATAGACGTGAGCTATTTTTATAATTAAGCTTAAATCTCTCATTGAAAAAAAAAGTTATTAAATGAGCCATTATATATATTATGGTCCCTTCAAGGATATCCAATAAAACAGAAGGCATCATATTATAAAACAACTCACAAGACAAAAGGAATAGGAGTAGACAATTAGAGTTTATAATGACAATGATATTTTTTTAGTCAAACATACCTAATTATATATTATCTCTCAATATTTCATGATGTATGTATAATTTCCTTGAATAAGAAAGAGGATAGGATAGATGATAAAGTTTACACATGACATAAATACCATATAAATTATATATTTAGAAAAGTAAAAAGATATTAAAAATTAAATGCAAACATATGGGCATTTAGTGAAAGAGGTTGAAATAGAGATGTAAAAGTGAAGAGTTAAAAAGGTGAATGAATAAAAATGAATGTGAGAAGGAGAGCGGTATGATGCATGTGAGAATAGTTAGCATGAAAAGGAATGGCACAAAGATACAATTAATATATGTCTATGCATATAATGTAAATCTACATTTAGAAAGAGGGAAGTGGTCCTTATCTTGTTCTACTTCAACAGCATGGTCATAATGTGCCAACCAAGCAATGCCCCAAATCTTCCAAAACCTTCCTAATCCCTCCATCCTCCTTCACATTTGTCCCTATCTCTCCATTTGGGTTAGGGTTTAGGGACATTTTTATCTTTCTTTACAACAAGATTATTGCAATTGGCATCACCCATTGCCTTGATGCCAACGTCGTCACATGATGCTTATTATCTTACAAATAAGTCGATGCTAATTTGTCCAATAGACATATATATATATATATATATATATATATATCAATACGATCGAAAGAAATTATGAAAGTTGCATTTTAGTCTTAACGGTATATATATTTATTTGAAAAGTCTAATGTATTTTATAAAAGAATAAACTTACTTTTTTTTAAATGAAAATATTATGCATTCACATAAATTAAGAGACCCAAACAAAAAAAATGGTTAAAAACAAGTTTAGAGAAACATTTAGGGTGTGTTTGGTATGTGATAAAAGTAGAGAGTTGATTTGAGTTGAGTTAGTCTAGAGAGTTATATTATCTGAGGAGTTAAATTGTCTGTGTTTGTTATGCATAGTTGAGTTGAGTTGGTAATTATTGTCTGTGTTTGTTGTGTAGAGTTGAGTTGGAGGATCTGATGTAGTTTTTTTTAATGAGATTAGTTCTATTTTTTTTTTTTTTTTTTATTTCATTCTTTCATTCTTTTAGTTTTATGCTTTTCTATTGTTCGATTAATTTTCAAATATACACGTATTTTTTTCAAATCATTTATGACATAAACTGGACAATCTCAAATTTTTTTCCTCAATTTGTAGAGCATAATACATTATTTTTCATATATTCTTTTCAAAAACTGTAATAATTCTAATTCTCTTCAATCGGTAAAACATACCAAAAAAATATATTTCATATTGCTGCTCAATTAATTGGTATATTGTATATTGAATGTTTGTATATATATTGAAGGTATATATATATTTCATATTGAATGTTTGTATGTATATATATAAAAAAAAAAATTCACAAAATATATGTTCTTTTCGATACTTATAATATTAGTTATATTTACAAACACAAAAAGTACATGTTTTCAAGTACGCAAAAGTGGTCTTCAATAATTCTCATGATCGAAAAGAGGTCTTCAACAGTATCCATCTTTATAGGGAAAGGGATATACAAGTTGTTCTATTTGGCGGATTATGTTTCATGATTAAGAAAGAATAGCAAACGATGTGGTATTGGGCATATTGGGTTATAGTTTAGATTTATGATGTTATTTACCAATGTACCCATAATAATCTAAAAATACAGGGCTTAGTGGGTTTTTTTTCCAAGGATAGGTTTGAGGGTATTTTAGTTAAGTTTTTTTAAGGGCCTAGTGGGTTTTTTTTTTTTTTTTTTTTTTTTAAGGGCCCAATGTACCTATAATAATCTAAACTTGTCATACTCCTAGTCCTAGGACAACAAATTTTCACCGAAAGATGTGTTAAAACGATGTATATAGAAAAAACATGCATTTTTCCATATTTTCAAAACTTGGTGAACCGATTGTATGAATATTGGTGTACAATATTTTTTTAATTCTTATGTCACCAATTAGAAATATATTTTTCAGAAATTAAATATTGGTTATAATATTAATACCATCGTTTCATTACAATTACATAATTTTTTTAAAAAAAAAATTCAATTTTGATTGTGAAACAATAGTACGACATACTAAAATTAATCCTGAAACTAGCTTGATAATAACACACCAAAATGTATAGAATATGATCTTATTGAAGCTGAAAAAAAAAAGAATTGAAATGAACATATTATTAGATAAAAAAAAAATTACATAACAGTACTATTTCACCCATAATTCATCAAAAATTTGAGAAGTATCAGAGGAGGTGAAAAACAATGAGGATCTCGTTGATCATGAGCGAGATCCTCATTTTTTTTCACCCATTGAAATGAATATATTTATTTATCAAATGAATGTATTATTAGATAAATAAAATTACATAACAGTACTATTTCACCCATAATTCATAAAAAATTTGAGAAGTATCAGAGGGGTGAAAAACAATGAGGATCTCGTTCATGAAGAGGATCTAACTCATGAGGGGGATCTCGCTCATCGCTCATCATGAGCGAGATCCTCATTGTTTTTCACCCATTGAAATGAACGTATTATTAGATAAAAAAAAATTACATAACAGTACTATTTCACCCATAATTCATCAAAATTTTGAGAAGTATCAAATTAAAAAATATAATGTCACCAACCATTAATAAAAAAATTTGTGAACTAGTATTCCCAAAAAAATGTGACCAACAATTAACAAATAACATATTTTCATAAAATAAAAAATAAAAAAAATAAGTCCTAAAAAAAGAGATACTCTAAACCTCAAAATAACGGAAAAATCCATTAGATAATGAACTATTGGTTCTAAGCCAACAAACCTCCATAAACTAATTAGGAATGATTTGTACAATTAGTTTGGACCTCACAAGAAACACAAAATAATGATAGTTAGATTAGAAATAAAATAAAATAAATTGAACTAAAGAGTAACCAATAAAAACATACCTTTCTTTAGTGCTTAAAGACAGTGAAAATATGAAACGTGGAAAAAGACAGTAGAAATATAGTGGAGAAATAGTGGAAATATAAAACATATGAGTGGTAATTAAAGAGTTAAATTAATTTAAGTGTTAGTTGAAAGTAAGTAGCAGCTACGTTGGTAGTAAAGTTAAGTAAATACAAATAGTAAAGTCAAGTAAATAGAAATAACATATTTCCATAAAAAAAAAAAAAAAAACAATGAGGATCTCGCTCATGAGGATCTTCATGAGCGAGATCCTCCTCATAAGCGAGATCCTCCTCATGAGTGAGATCCTCATTTCTAGCGAGATTTCCTTTTAGAGCGAGATCCTCATCACAACATTAGCGAGATTCAGCGCACATTTCTAGCGAGATTTTCTTTTAGAGCAAGATCCTCATCACAAAATTAGCGAGATTCAACCCACATTTCTAGCGAGATTTCCTTCTAGGGTGAGATCATCATCACAAAATTAGCGAGATTTACTTCTAGAGCGAGATTCTCATCACAAAATTAGCGAGATTTCACGGTTGAAGTTTCGACTTATGTACAACCTTTTATATATATTGTTTCCAAGTTTTTGTTTGTTTGTCAAGTTATGTATGTCGAAACTTCAACCTACGACAACCCTAATATACATATTGTTTCCAAGTTTTTCTTTGTTTGTCGAGTTCTCAACGTTCGACCTCTACATTAATCCAATCCTCAACGTGCGACTTCTAGCAAAACAACAATATTTCTCTAATATAAAAGACCTAATATTTCTCTAATATAATAAGTTTTGAAAACAACCATATTAATATAAAAGGTCCTAGTTTTGAGGGGATAAAAAAAGGTGAGTTTTAAGTGAGTAAAAAAAGATTTTAATAACCCATAGGTTTTCTTTATGGACGTAACAAACATGGGTAATAAATACCCACCCAATTCAACTCATATCTATTTATCAAACACCCCCTTCCATAACATGTTTCCACGCTTAACTAACGGCCTTTTTGGGAGTACACACAATGACGGTATGCATGCAATCCTAATATAGTATTAGTAGTACATAACTTCCTTTTTGCAGCATCAATTAATTTTTGTTTATATTATTGGCTGCCCTTTTTTCACCAGATATTTTGATCACATACATTTTTTTTTTTTTTTTTTTTCATATACTATGAATTTATCTTTATAAATATCCGTGAACCCTCTACATCTTTGTCAACGATTGCCACTTAATTTTTAAAAACATACTAATTTAAAGGAATATGAAAATTTTCCATACTTCCATTCTGGTAGTACTATAAATTTTCTTATCAATCAGTTTAGGTGGCAACAATGTAAGACCAATTGACTTTATTCCTTCATAACACATAAATAGTTGATATGCAAAAATAAAATAAAATAAAATAAAAAATCGAAATTAAAGCATATTAATTTGAAATAAAGTAGAAGAAAACTTGTAGATGTACCTAACTCAAATAAGAATAATGTACAATATTTTTGTTTTTAATCTTATGACCTAAAAGCTTAAGTTAGTAGGTATTGAAGGAAAATTTAATATAATATCTAACACTTCTTCTCACTTGTGGGCTTGAAATATATGAAAGGTCTAACAAGTAGAAGTGAATAATATTGCAGGGGCTTGAACACGGGAATTCATTGGATCATCTACTCTAATACTATCTTAAATGACCAATTATTCGGAAAATTTAAAGTAATGAATGAAGGCAAATTTAATATAATATCTAGCCTTTAACGAATTAAAGATTTGTACCAAATTGAATTAATAGCAGAAAACACACAGCTATCGGACATGGAGGCATTAAAAAGAAAGGCTAGGCCTATAAAGTATTAATTCTTGTTTCCTCCTACCCGGCCTCCTCGTCTTGTATCCATCGTGGATCCTTATCAATAACTCAAAACCCTATTTCATTTTAAAAAGTACTTCACAAAGTAAAAGAATTTTGCAAAGCACCTTGTTATATATATTACAAGTCATCAAAATGCCATTCTTTAAAACAATTTTGAAATAATATATAGAATTTCAAATTGGTAGAAAAAAAAAACAGTTAAACAAATAGTATTGTTGAGAATATTTCTAAAAGAGAGTGACCTCGCCTTATTTATAAGACTTCTCTCCTTATAAATTGATTTTGAGATAAAATTCAAAATTTATATTGATTCAATATCATAACTCATAACTTAATTAAGAGATTAACGTGTAAGAAGCCTATAATATTTAGTAAGTGTTTAAAAGAATTTCAATTATAGCAAACCAGGTAAAGTGAATTTGATCCTCGTACACCTGTTACAAAATAGAAGTAATTCCACCATCATTGTCTTTAAAAACAGTTCCAACAACCTACTTATATATATGCTAACTAGTTAAAGATATTTATTATCAATATAAAAGTCAATGCTCTCAAATTTTCACCCACACGTGTTTTTTAAATAAGAAAAGAGAACTAACAAACTTCTAAACAACGAAAATGCTATACTTTCAAATCATGGTTCACAAATTCTATTTTTGACCTTTTTTTTTTTTCATGTGAAATTTTAGTAGTAAAAGGAATTGGCAAAAATCAAAAACCAAAAAGTAAAACGAAAAAAGTTTTAAACCTAATATTAAATTTTCGTCCAAATGTCAATATTTTCATCGATATTTTTACGTTTTTATAGATTTTTTATTGGCATAACAAGTGAATTAAACCCACCAAATACCAAAATAAATAAATAAATAAATCATCAGAGTACCACTAATATAAATATAATATAAATAATATACATATTAACTTGTTTGGAAATCATAAAATGTTTATTTGATATTTTTAATTTATTTTTGAATTTTTTATTTTTATATTTTTTTCTAGAAATAATCATCGAAATCGATATTTTTATCGAAATTTTTGTAAAATTAAAATCTCGATGTTTTTATCGACTTTGGTATTAAGATAGCCTTAATTTTTCAAAAAGTATTATGAAAATAAATTAAAAATAATATTGGAAAAAATGAATTGAATAGGAGTATGAACAAGTTTGAATAGAGATATAATGCCAAAAAGCAAGTGTGCAAGGAAAGAGAGTTGAAGTTAGGGTTAGGCCCATGTCTTTCACTAAATGCCATTATCAAAGCTATCAATGCTTCCCTCCAAATCTCTCCTCCATTTCATTTCCCAATACAACCTTTTTCCATCTCTCTTTTTCCTTCTCCATCCATTTCTTCTTTTCAATTTTGAGTTTTGAATTTTGAATCTCCTTTCCCCTTCTTCTGCCACTTTCAATATGTATTTTTATACTTGTTTTTATTTTCTTTATCTCTTTTCATACCTTTTCTTTAATGATATTATATGATATTTTCTTTTCTTTTTGCAATATTATTTTACTATATAAAGGATAGGGAGGGAATTTGAATCCACACCATCATAAGTAAAGAGGAAGTTTGGGTCATTAACAATTCAATAATGTTCAAATCATTTAGACTTTGTTTGAGAATCATTGAATGTTTGGTTTTTAATTTTTGAAAATTTTTTCTTGACGACCTTACTACCAATTCAATTAAAGCTTGCTTTGTGGACTATGATGGAAGAGCTGTGGCATGACCTGAGGAGATGAAGGTGATTCTTGTTCCAGTGAATACAACCTATTCTTTGTGATTGCTTTGCGAGCTTAACTTCTAGACTTTTTTTTGGCATTATGACTAAAAAGTTCATATTTACAATAAAAATGAGTAAAATGACTATCAGAAGGAAGTAGTAAATGGGCTTAATTCTTCCTATGTCTTAGTGTATTGTCGTCCAAGCTACTCCTTTTCCTTTGGTTCATCGCACCACAGGAGCCTGATCAATATCAATATATGGAAGACGTAGCTTTCAATTCTCCTTCGTCTGTAAAGAAGAGCGCTTGCTACTAATAAAAAAATAAAGCTTATAAACATTATTTTTATGACTTATCTCTATGTTAGGAGTAGAAGCAAAATCCCACTTTGGTTAGGAAAATGAATGATAATGAGTATTTAAGTAATAGCAATTGTCATGAGGTCTTTTGGATGGTTCTAAAACAAAAGTTATGAGAGTTTATATCTAAAGTGGGCAGTATCATACCATTGTAGGGATATGTCAGGGTCGTTGTCCCTATCAATTGGTATCTTCAGCCAAATTGACTCGAGATGTATTGACGTGTCTCGAGATGAAGAGTAAGTAAGGACAATAATCAAAGTAAAGTCATAGTTTCAAAAAAATTGTTCTGTTTTTAAATTTAGCTGGAACTAAAGGTGTCTTTATATAGATAAAAATTATGATTAAAATATGGGTAGGAAACAAATATAAATTTGAAAAAGAAAAGAGAAGAAAAAGAAAATCTTACTAAACGGATCGTTGATGCAAAAGGTTTAATTTGAAAAAAATGTCAAAAACAAAATTTGGTCAGATTTATGGTAATAGAGGCTGATTTGCACGTGATTTCCATTTTTGATAATGCTAAAATGTCCTTGAGAATCTTTAATACACAGTAACGGTTTTACTAAATTTAAGGTATCTAATTATTTTAAAAACCTCTTATCTTTTCTTTAAAAATTGAGATTTATATATTAAAATATTATATATGTTTTCAGATTTATTTACAAATTATATATAACATTTTTTTTTCAGATTTATTCCAAATACTGTTATCCAAATACAATTTTAAATTTTAAATTTTAAATTGACGATTAACCATTGCCCTCCTTTGCAATTGATCATGGATTATGTAGACTTGATCAGACCTAATATTGATGACATTTAGATTTCTATGAATTTTGTATTAGGCTTAAAGGTTAGTTAAAGGTTTGTTGTAAATATTGTTAATTTGCTATTTTTGTTATCTCTTGCTTTCCATTGTGTAAATGCCTATAAAGGCTTTTCTGATTAATAAATGAGATATGCAAGATTTTATTTAGTCCTGCTTAATATGGTATTAGAGATTAACTCAAAAATATCTTCCCTCTAAAATTTCTTTCCCTCATCTTCTCCATGATCGGAAACGGAAACCCAACTTCTTCTTAAAACTCCAACTCCATGGAGAATGCTGAGCTTCAAATTCATCCGTTCTTGAACAATACAATAGCCCTTATTTTCTTCATCTCTCAGATAGTACCAAGTCTTGTGCTCGTTTCCAATCTCCTCACGGAATCGAACTATAACTCATGGAGCTAGACGATGAAAATAGGGCTTACTGTCAAGAACAAGTTTGGCTTCATCAATGGAGAAATTCCTCGTCCTTCTGATGAGTTACTTAGTTCTTGGATCATCTGTAATGGAGTAGTGACTGCCTGGAATCTTAATTCCCTTTCTAAAGAAACCTCTGCGAGCATCAATTTTTTTGATTCCGCACAAGAAATTTGGTTTGATCTTCAAGAAAGGTACCAGCGTAAGAATCGGCTAAGAGTTTTTCAGATTCGACGGGAACTTTATAATCTAAATTAGAACCAAGATTTTGTTACTACATACTACGCAAAATTGAAAACATTGTGGAATGAACTGATTTCGTATCGTCCTTCCTGTTCTTGTGGAAAATGTACTTGTGGAGGAGTTAAAAATCTACAAACATATTTTCAAACAGAGTATGTAATGGCCTTCCTGATGGGCCTAAATGAAACGTCTGCTTCTATTCGATCTCAATTGCTATTGATGGAACCTGAACCCTCTATCAACCGTGCTTTTTCCTTGGTTGTACAAGAAGTGGATTAGAAAGCTCTTTCCTTATCTCTCAACCATAATATGTCTCCACCAAAATCAGCTGTTGCTTTCCTTATGAAGAATAATTCATCTGCCTCCTTTTCACAAGCTACCTCAAATAATTTTCGCAATACTAATCAACACAAAAAAGAAGGAGAGGCCACTTTGCACTCATTGCAATCTTCAAGGACACACAGTGGATTGTTGCTACAAGCTTCATGGATATCCTCCTAGTCACTGACTTTATAAGCCTCCCTAGTCATCAACAAAAACAAAGCATTCTGATTCCTTATCATCTCTTACAGCTGAGTAGTGCCAAGGTTTATTAGCCATACTTCAATTCCATTTAAACAAATCCAAAACACCCAACACTGCAATAGAACCAACCATTACTAATGCTTATGTAACAAGTATTTGTTCTTTCACTGATATCTCCTCTGATCAATGGATACTTGATTATGGTGCTTCCACTCACATTTGCTATGATAAAGCTTTATTCACTTCTTTATGACTAATTAAAGTAGCAATTGTTTCTTTACCAAATCAGTCTCAACTTTCTGTTGAATTTGTTGGAGATATACAAGTAAATGCAGATATCAAATTATAGAATGTTCTACACATACCAACATTCTGTTTCAATTTGATTTCCATAAGCTTTTTAACTTCTCATTTGCCACTAATTGTCACATTTTCTAGTGATTCTTGTCAAATTCAAGACAAGTGCTCTTTGAAGATGATTGGCAAGGCTACCAAATGGCAAGGACTATACCTATTACAAGCTACGGTTGTTTTAAAAAAAAAAAAAAAAAAAAGAATAAGAAAAAAGTATTTAAATCATAGTCTAATTGATTTAATAATCTATGGATCTATTTGACATTAATTAGAATTCTATACATAACTTTGAATTTCCTCGAGCCGTACGAGGAGAAAACTTCTTATACGGTTCGGGGGGGGGGGTATTGTTAATTTACATCTATCCCAATGAGCCGTTTATCGAATCATTGCAATTGATGTTCGATCCCGAAGAGAGGGAAGAGATCTTCGTAAAGTGGGTTTTTATGATCCGATAAAGAATCAAACCTATTTAAATGTTCCTGCTATTCTATATTTCCTTGAAAAGGGTGCTCAACCTACAGGAACTGTTCATGATATTTTAAAGAAGGCAGGTGTTTTTACGGAACTTCACCTTAATCAATAACCGAAATTCCATTAATATTAATGAAATAAAAAAAAGAGGGTGTGGATAACTTGTATATAGCTTTGGCTAACCTTTTCTTTAGTATTTCCCCCCTCTCTTGTTCTATTCATACTATACACTTATTACCTTCAAATTTCGACTAAATAGACACATTTAACAAACCTGAATCATTGGAGGGTGTCGAAAGACTTGTAATGGAACGCAATAGCATAATTAGCATTTTTGCTTAAGAAAAGCACTCGAACAGTATTTTGATTACTAGTTTGGGGGCAGCTAGTTTGAGAACAGTGAGATTAGCTATGACGTTAGGTGAATCAGTCACGATAGAGGGAATTTTTCTCTCATTGATGCGGCAAAGACTTTTTCCGTTTTTTGTCAAGACGATAAAAGAAAGATAAATAAAGGGAGGATTGAACCACTATAATAACTTTTTCTCTTTCTTGATTCTCGTTTCTGGACTCTTCTCTGACATCACAAGTGTATATCATCAGATTGTCCGGTCTCTCCCTATGGCTAAGAAGCTAGACCCAATAAGAAGCCCTTAGATGCTGCCATCTCTTTCTTTGTAGATGTAGATTTTCTTCCTGTGTTCTTAGTTGCATTGCACAAGGACTAGCCGCTTTCTTGTTTGTGATTGCCTTTACTAAGTACACTAGATTCATTCCTTTTACTCTCGAGATCCTAATGCCAACTGCAAGATAACATCATAAGTGTCAATGCATCGTCGAATAGGTGGCAGCAGCTCTCTATGTACTTGTAGTTGAGTAAGGACTGTAAGCTTCAAGTCCCTTCTTACTTGTCTTCTTTTTTAGAACCGTCGAAGAACATTTGCCAATCATGAGAAGTTTCGTCTTCTTCTTCGCCTACCGCTAATATAATAGCTTCGTTTGGGAAATGCGTCCCCTTACTAATCAAATCAAGCTCATAGTCATGCACGGGATGATCCGTAGGTGGTCTGCTATTGCCTGCCCCTTTCCTTACTAAGGCTTCCCGCTGCTTTTGCAGAACTCCGAGAGTCACATCTGCCACGTATACGCGAAAAGAGCTCGCTTTCGACTTTCTACCTCGGCGTTTTGTGCCCGGTTCTAGTTCAGGGCTTTTCCGGCTTTACTGACTTAGCAGAATAATCAACTGACGCAACTCTTGGTCAAGCTGTTTTCATCTATGACGCAAGAGCAGATAGGAGGAAACGATCTCAGAATGTGAACTTTGTTGATTCTAACGCAATAGCCACGCTCTTTGCATAAGTGGCTACCACGACAAACCTTTTGCAGAATATATCACTGGGGAACGCATCAAACTCGCAAAAGGTAAATCAGGTGGAAACATTCATATAGCCCATGGTTAGCTATGTGGTTTGTGGAGATCCTCATTCCTACACTGGTTACCCACATAATCCGCAGTCAGTATGATTTATTAAAAATAACCCATTCTCAAACACCTATAATCCCGGATGGAGGAACCATCCAAATTTCTCTTGGGGAGGTCACCAACAGGAGCAACACCAACCAGGGTAAAATCAGCAGCATAGGCAAGGACAGCCGCCTAGATTCCAGCCATCGCAGTAGCCGCACCAACAATCCTTAATAGAGGAAGTCACGCGTCAAGTTCAGCTTCTCCGCTTGAAAACCTCTTAAAGGAATATATCGCCCAGAACGACGCATTGCTAAAAGGCTAAGCATCATCCATAAAAAATCTGGAGATACAAGGGGGGAAAATTGCTAGTGAGCTGAAGAATCGACCGCCAGGAGTCTTGCCCAGCATTACAGAAACCCCAGGAAATAACAACAGAAAAAAGCAATGTCATGCAGTGACATTGTGAAGTGGCAGACCTCTTGTAGAAGGAACCGTGAACCCAAGAACCAACAATCCTTCAACTGAGCACACAACACGCTCGAAGGCATTGGAAGATCAAGAAGAACGGACGCCAGAATCCACAAATCATTCGAACCCAAGCAGGTCTAATGCAGAAGAACCTGCAATGCAACTGAAAGCACCATTTCCCAGACGCTTGCTGAAGAAGGCAGTTTAAGCGTTTTCTTGAACTTCTAAGGCAACTACACATTAATATCCCACTTGTAGAAGCCTTAGAACAAATGTTGAAGTACATCAAATTTCTTAAGGATATTCTGACAAAGAAGAGGAGAATCAGTGAGACAAAAGTAGTTGCTCTAACGCGAGATTGCGATGCATTAGTCAGCAACAAATTACCCAAGAACAGAAGGATCTGGGAAGCTTCACAGTTCCGTGCTCAATCGGAGGGCTAGACGTGGGACTTACACTGTGTGATCTGGGAGTAAGCATCAACCTCATGCCACTCTCAATTTTCAAGAAATTAGGAATTGGTGAAGCGCAGCCCACTTCTGTAACACTTCAACTCGCTTATAGGACGATCACATGTCGTGAAGGAAAGATTGAGCATGTTCTGATGAAACCAATTGTTCATTAGAGGATCAATGGAACTTAAGGAACAAGATGTAGTCTTGGGGGTAAAATGGTTTTTATGACCCAGTCGAGATTACGAACAACCTGTAAAGGATGAACTTACTCATCATGGTTATATCAAATGGACACAAATATATCTATAGTGAGGGGAGTGCAACTACGGGACTTTAGTGGAATGACCCGTTAGTTAACGAATGTTGATTAGCTCCGTCTAAAGAGTTTAGCTAGCTAATCTTGGATCATTGGAGCCCATGATCTATAGGTTCATTAGATTCCCCTACTAGCTCATATGGAATAAAATTATAACAGTATGATAGAATAATTTGAATTGTTCGAATTAGGTAGAGAGAGAGAAACCGACAAGTATATGTGGTATAGTGGTTAGGTCTTTTTTAGCTTAGAGATACAGCTTTAATATTTAAATATCAAGAATATGAATACGTTCATATTCAGAAGCTCAAAAATGATGGAAATGGTCAAAGTTGTAAAAAGTCAAAGAGTTGATTTTGACTTTAAAAAGTCAAAACTTTGACCAACTTTATATTCAAATGTGATTTGAATTACGAGAAAATGAATGCGGATTCATGCTCGGGAGGTCAAAATTAGTCAACACGGAAAAAATCATAAAAAGTCAAAATGTTGACTTTTTGGTCAAAGTTTGACTTTGACCAAATTACTATTTTGCCCTTTGACTATAGTTAGTGGGAAAATCCAAACTTTTGTTGGATAATTCTACTAACAAAATAGTGGACTAGATGTTGGCTTATAGTGGAGACATTAAGCCCATTAAGTGAGTGGATTCTAGGTGTTGGGTTTTTGTGAAGTTTTTTCATGCAATTGTTGCATGCCTTTTTCCTATAAATTGGGCTCTTCAATTTAGTTAAAAGATTTTTGCCATTTTGAAAATTAGTTTTCTGATATTTGGGTTGGAAAATTACGACTTTGTGAAGAAAAGAAATGGAAACACCCAAACCTACTCAAAATTCCATTCCTTATTTTCATCTCTTTTCTCTCTCTCGGTTATCTTCATCCACCGGGTCCCACAACTCGGTTCTGAGTCCAGAGGATAGTAGGTCAACTCTAGTGGTGGTCCAAAAGAGTTCGGGTCGAGATTCAACGAGGAGAAGTGGGTTTTGGGAGCTTCAAAGATAGCATCTCTACACTTTTAATTCACTATTTTTTCCTTCATGATGCATGCTTATTTCCTTTAATTTAAGAGCAATTAGAGTGTAATTAGGTCCTAATTCCGCTGCATATGTCTTGTGTTCCATCAAGTGGTATCAGAGCATGCTAGAATTACTCTCAATTGCTTTTGGTGGGTTTTTTTTTCCTATCTATTCAAGTGTTGAATGAAATGGGGACTAAAGTGGGTTTATTATGATTTTGGCATTTTTTCTCTTTAAATTTCTTGTGGAAATTTGTAATTGCTTACTTTTTTATGAGTGAAAAAGGGTCTGTAAATTTGTTGGAGTCATTAGAGTTGAAATTAGGCTGTAATTTCTTGATTCCGAGAGAGAGAACAGCAGCAAAAATGGAAGAAAAAATGGCTTATAGACCCGAATTAGCTTCCAGACCAGAGAGCAAGCTCCCAGACTCGACTCGTTGCCCAGACCCGACCCGATTCGGAGAAGCTCGCACGTGCACCTGGCTTCGCATGCTTGCTTGCCCGGATCCGACCCGCTCGTCCGCTCCGCTTTGTGCAGTCTCGCGCGCCCGTTCCCCCACCTGCCCGAGACCCGCTCCGCGACCCGCGCGCCCACGCCTCCATTGACTGCCCCAGCGTGCATTGACCAGCCGATCTGGACCGATCTATTTGACCTGGTTGAGCCGGTTTGACCGGTTCAGCTTGGTTTCTGGTGTTTTCAGGCCAGTTTGAGTGATTTCTGAGCGATTTCTAATAGTTCAAAGTGTTTGAAGCCGGTTCAGGGAAGCTGGTTGCTGAATTTTGTTATAAATTAGTTATTTGTTTGTATTTAATGCCAAAATCGTTCCACTTTAGTGTTGTTTACCTATTATGCATGTGATGTATAATGTTCTTTGATTATGTGTGCATATAGTATGCCATATAGTTTTAAAAGCCCACCATAGGAAAAGCATGTGACATGCATTTGTTATATCTTATAAGTGTTATAAAATATATACTATGCATGCTTAGTTTTAATATAAGTGTTATATTAAAGCATGTTTGATTGAAGGAAGCATGTTATAGATGAATGCTCTAGGGTTATAATTGTTATAAAATAACCTAGACTTCTAAAATCTATAACAAAGTTAAGATGCATGCTCATTTAGGGTTAACCATCAAAAAATCCTAATTTTCATAGAAAATAAGTCGATATCTTGTAAAACCGAAGTTACAAGAAAACTCACCTAGCAAGATCTTGGAAAAATGTCAGATAAGATGACAAAGGTTGAAGGTTTTTAAGTTGACGGTTCACGAAACACCTACTACCTGGAGATCGAGCCGGCGTCTGAGTTAGGTTAAATCAGTTTTATGAGCATGCGTGAGTGGGTGTGAGGTAATAAAATTTGTTTATCGCCTAGACATCGTAGGTTAAAAATCAAGTATAAAAGTTATACTCTGATGAATCACCTAGACTTAGGATATGTTTAGTTAGCCGAAATGTATCGCTAAGTATTTTATACCCTATCCGTCTAGAACACTTCAGCTGGAGAGAAATAATGTACTTTTAGCTCTAGCGTCCCTAAGAGTTCACACCGTGAGATTCATGCTTGGCTTTGGGCCGCCCTGGGAGCGGACTCCATTCGGAGAGTGTTTGCATGAGACAACTCGATGTGGATCAAGTGATGCGTCTTGACCAATCGACTCTATAGGGTTTCATGTCCTAAAACCTTGCAGTTTGTAAAATGATAAACATTTTCTATAATCAATATACTTGTTATTGATCTCATAAATTGTATGAAAGTCTAAATCCAATAAACTAAGACCCATGACTATTGTATGAGTACTTGAACTTTATGTGGAGACATAAGAGTGGATCGGGTTTGAGTAAATAGTCAAAATGATCTATGGTACATGAATGAGGTCGGGTACCTTATTCTGGTAACACCATTGGATGCGATCTACTATGTAGTTATTACAAAGAGTTGTAAAGTACTACATACGATGTGATCCTAATTCGTGCATATTTTGACATGAGGAGTGGGGGCGTCTTATGCAATGAGTTTGCATAAAATAAGGACCAAGAAATCAGTCACTCGTACTTTATAAAGTTGTTTACTATTTAAGACTGACTATTTCACCTAGATGACCTAGGTAACTCAATCTTAATCCTAAGCTGACTATGAACTCCTATTTATTCGGGATTGCCCTTAGATTTGCATAGTTGAGGGTTGGCTCAACAGGGCAGGCTCGATAAGATTCCCCTTTCAGGGGGTAAGACCGGATAGATAGTTGGGGACATAGGGTGCAAGAAGAAGTTCATACCTACCCGATTTAGGGATAGGAGAAAGGTTGTTCTCTCAAGTACTGAATCCAGGTCTTGAACAAAGGACTCCACCCTCTTACTGGGCTGAAAGAGTTTGCTTTGGTGATTGGATCACAGACCAGTTATTCATTAGGGGATCAGTAGGGACTTGAGGAATAAGACGAAATCTCAGGGGTAAAACAGATATTTGACCCAGTCGTTATTACGAACAACCTGTGAAAGGTCGACTTGCTGATTATGGTTAAATCATGTGAACATAATATATCTACAGTGAGGGGAGTGTAACTATGGGCTTTAGTGAAGTGACCCATTAGTTAACGAATGGGGACTAATTTGGTCTAATGAGTTTAGTCGATTAATCTCAGATCATTGGAGTCCATGATCTATAGGTCTGCGAGGTCCCCCTGCTAGCTCGTAACGGACAAGTTCTAGAATGGCGTGATAAGTTAATTTGAAACGTTCAAATTAGAATTAAGGGAATTAGTAATTATATGAGATATAATTATATGTTTAATTTTAGAATTAAACGGAATAGGAGAATTTATATATTTAAATATGATTTAAATATATAAAGATGAATATGTGTTAAAATCAATTTAATATTTGATATTAAATTAATTAAGTTTTATTTAATAATTAATTTATGAAATTAATTAATTTTTCATTTTTAAAATCAAAATAGATTTTATAAAATCAAATTTTGATTTTTAGATAAAATTGGAAAATTGGAAAACAAAACACGCTTAAATGGAAAATGAAGTTTTTCCATTATCCATCTTTGAAGTAGCTCACACATGAAACAACATCTTGCCCTTGTCTTCTCCAAGCATGAGCTGCAACTCATGCAACTCTTCTCTTTGCATGTTGATTTGCAATATAATGAAGAGATTGGAGTGAAAATCGGGCATGCAATCTATAGAGTTTTGAGAGAAAGCTGGTTTGAAGAAAGGTTCTTCAATAAGGTTATAGCAGTGAGCTTTTCTTCTTCATCCCTTGATTTAAGCTTGTTTTGAGTCCCACAACTCAATCTAGAGCACCAAGAGAATAGTGAGGAAGATTTTGAGGTGGTCTACAACAAGATTTGGAGAACATTGCAGCTGGTGAAGGAGCTTTGAAGAAGTTCTACAAGAGGTATATCTTGAAACCCATTTTTTCCTGCAAAAGCATGCTTTATATTTTGCCAAAATTGCAGCGGAAGCACAAGGATCATCTAAGCATTCAAATTCACTAATTTTAGCAACATCATGTCATAACATGTACCCATCAATTCTCCCACTTGCCCTAGTGATACAAAACTCGTAAACCTAGTCTTACTAGGTGACCCTCGAACACCTTAGCCGAGAAGGCCTTCGTAAATGGATTAGCTAAATTGTCTTGGGAAGCAATTTGAGTGAAAATGACGTCTTCTCTGTGTACAATCTCCCTGATAAGATGGTATTTCCGTTCAATATGTTTTCCCCTTTTATGACTTCGTAGTTCCTTTGAATTTGCAACTGCTCCACTGTTGTCACAATAGAGAGTGACAGGCAGGTGCATATTAGGAACTATTTCCAGATCTGTCAGGAACTTTCTGAGCCATACTGCTTCTTTTGCTGCTTCGCTTGCAGCTACATACTCAGCTTCCATTGTGGAGTCCGCAATACAACTCTGCTTGTTGCTTCTCCACACAACTGCTCCTCCGTTCAGAGTGAATATTGACCCCGAAGTTGATTTCCTTGAATCAATATCGATCTGAAAGTCAGAATCAGTGTATACAGTAAGGATCAGATCCTTAGGACCATACACGAGCATATAATCTCTTGTTCTCTAAAGATACTTGAGAATGTTTTTAACAGCAGTTCAATGGTCATGACCAGGATTGGATTGAAATCTACTGACAATTCCTACGGCATAGCATATGCCGGGACGAGTACACAACATTTCATACATCAAACTCCCAACTACAGATGCATATGGAATTCGATTCATCTCCTCAACCTTTTAAAGTGTCTTAGGACTCTACTCCTTAGACAAGTGAATTCCATGCCTGAAAGGTAAATATCCTTTCTTGGAATTTTTCATTTTATACCTACACACCATCTTGTCTATATAAGATGCTTGAGATAATGCCAATGTTCTGTTCTTGCAATTCCAAACTATTTGGATTCCAAGAACATACTGCGCTTCTCCTAAATCTTTCATTTGGAATTGTGAAGCTAACCATCTCTTAACGTCAGCTAGATATTCTACCTCATTCCCAATAAGTAGAATATCATCAACATACAACACCAGAAAAGCGACAATTTTGTTGACAATTTTCTTGTAAACACAGGGTTCGTCAATATTTTGTTCAAAACCATAAGATTTGATCGCAGCATCAAATCTCATATTCCAGGATCTAAAAACTTGTTTTAATCCATAAATGGATCGATTAAGCTTGCAAACCTTTTTCTCTTGACCCTGCTGTATAAACCCTTCTAGTTGGACATATAGATACTATCTTCTAGTTCCATTCAAAAAAGCTGTCTTGACATCAATTTTCCATATTTCATAATCATAAAATGTGTCTATGGACAAGAGTATTCTAATAGACTTTATCATGGCAATTGGAGAGAAGTTTTCTTCAAAATCTAACCCCTCTCTTTGGGTAAACCCTTTTGCCACAAGTCTAACTTTGTAGGTCTGTACCTTACTAACTTGGTCTCGTTTTCTCTTGTAGATCCACTTGCAATCGATGGGTTTTACCTCTTCCGTTTGATCTACAAGATCCCAGACAAAATTGAAATACATAGATTCCATTTCAAGGTCCATGGCTTTAATCCATTAGTCTTTGTCCACATCATTCATTGCTTGATTAAAAGACAATGGATCCTCTAAACCATCATCTGGTATGATGACTTGAGTTTCATTAAACCCATGTACCGGTCAAGCTGTTGCACAACCCTCCCACTACGACGATGAACACAGAGGAGACGTCATTGTCACTCAGATTGCTTCCTAAGAAAACTTAGCTGATCTATTTACGAAGGCCCTCTCGGCTAAAGTATTTGAAGGTCACCTAGTAGGACTAGGTCTACGAGTTTTGTATTACTAGGGTAAGTGGTAGAATTTATGGGTATTCTAATGCCCTAGTTTATTATATTTGTACATTTTATTTTCTCCATGTAAACTCAACATTGTATATATTTGTATATATTGATCCACTGGAGTTTTAGTCCAAGTGGGAGTATTGTTGGGTTTTATGTCCTAAAAACTCGAAGTTCATAAAATGATAAACATTTTCTATAATCAATATACTTGTATTGATCTCATAAATTGTATGAAAGTCCAAATCCAATAAACTAAGACCCATGACTATTGTGTGAGTACTTGAACTTTATGTGGAGATATAAGAGTGAGTCACTCTTACTTTATAACGTTGTTTACTGTTTAGGACTGACTATTTCACCTAGATGACCTTGGTAACTCGATCTTAATCCCGAGCTAATTATGAACTCCTATTTATTCGGGATTGCCCTAAGATTTGCATAGTTGAGGTTGGCTCAACAGCGCTGGCTCAATAAGACTCCCGTTTCAGGGGTAAGACCGGATAGATAGCTGGGGACATAGGGTGCAAGACGGAGTTCACGCCTACCCGATTTAGGGATAGGAGAAAGGTTGTTCTCTCAAGTACTGAATCTAGGTCTTGAATAAGGGGCTCCACCCTCTCACTGGGCTGAGAGAGTTTGGTTTGGTGATTGGATCACAAACCAGTTGTTCATTAGAGGATCAATAGGGACTTGAGGAATAAGATGTAATCTCGGGGGTAAAATAGATATTTGACCCAGCTGTTATTACAAACAATCTGTGAAGGGTCGACTTGCTGATTATGGTTAAATCATGTGGACATAATATATCTACAGTGAGGGGAGTGCAACTATGGGCTTTAGTGGAGTGACCCATTATATAACGAATAGAGATTAATTTTGGTCTAATGAGTTTAGTCAATTAATCTCGGATCGTTGGAGCCAATGATCTGTAGGTCCGCGTAGTCCCCCTACTAACTCGTAACGGACTAGCTCTAGAATAGCATGATAAGTTAATTTGAAACGTTCATATTAGAATTAAGGGAATTAGTAATTATATGTTTAATTTTAGAATTAAACGGAATAGGAGAATTTATATATTTAAATATATAAAGATGGATATATGTTAAAATTGATTTAATATTTGATATTAAATTAATTAAGTTTTATTTAATAATTAATTTATGAAATTAATTAATTTTTTCATTTTTAAAATCAAATTTTTATTTTTAGATAAAATTGGAAAATTGGAAAACAAAACACGCTTAAATGGAAAATGAAGTTTTTCCATTATCCATCTTTGAAGTAGCTCACACATGAAGCAACATCTTGGCCTTGTCTTCTCCTAGAATGAGCTGCAACTCATGCAACTCATCTCTTTGCATGTTGATTTTCAATATAATGAAGAGATTTGAGTGAAAATCGGGCATGCAATCTATAGAGTTTTGAGAGAAAAACTGGTTTGAAGAAAGATTCTTCAACAAGGTTGCAACAGTGAGCTTTTCTCCTTCATCCCTTGATTCAAGCTTGTTTTGAGTCCCACAACTCAATCTAGATCACCAAGAGAATAGTGGGAAAGATCTTGAGATGGTCTACAACAAGATATAGAGAAGATTGTAGGTGGAGAAGGAGCTTTGAAGAAGTTCTACAAGAGATATGTCTTGAAACCTATTTTTCTATAGAAGAATGCTTTATATTATTCCAAAATTAGTGAATTTGAGTTTTTAGATGATCCTTGTGCTTCCACTACTGTTGATACAATCCTACTGACGTATCACTCGAAGTTGATGAGGCGGAATGATACGCGATGATGCTTGAAGCTAAAATAGAAGAAGAGAATGAAGAAAGAGAAAAGGAGGTTGGCCCAAATGCATCACAGTCTCGACAAATTGATGCGAATGAAGGGCCGTCAAAAAGAAAGAGAGCATTGAGAAAAAAAAAATTGATTTTGGAGGATGAAGAAGAAGAGCGACTTGCACCTAGACCTGAAGGTGCGACGCATGAGAGTAGCTCTGACTCGAGAGCTTTGGAAAGAGAATTAGAGATGTATAAGCCTGCACATCAGGGGTGAAGGAAGTATGCCCTTTAAAAAGAATTAGAAAATGAACTAAGGGAACTTGTCCGAGAAGCCAAAATGCATGAGGCGGGGAAACGCAAGGTGACAGCCGCGTCACCTAAGAAGACGAAGGGGAGGAAGCGCCAAGTTAATGACATTCTTACTAAGAAAGGTTTCTTCCCCGAACGCAACCCATTGCCTCTATATATAACCGACACTGTGGATGCAATGGGCTGGAGTTAACTATGCGTTGGGCTCACGAGGATTTAGCACAATCTTGTCCGCTGTTTCTATAGTAGTGAGTTTGATGGGGAAAGAAATACAATGCTTGTTGATGATGTCTCGGTGCGCTTCTCTGCTAACAAAATCAACGAGGTGTTCGATATTGAGAGTAATCCAGACGCAGAAGGAAATTGCATCTTGGAGCATCCAACTCCCAGCCATTTAGAAGATGCATTACGAGTGGTGGCCAAACCTGGAAGCACTTGGCAAATATCAAGAAGTGGAGTAATGATTTTAGGTTCCAGAAACCTCACACCGGACGCAAACCTATGGTTATATTTGATTAAGAACCGTATCATGCCAACAACGCATAATGAAATGGTCTCAAGAGAGTGCGTCCTGACCGCCTGTTGCATCATGCAGCGCATCTCCCTAGACATAGGGAGGATAATCATGGATCAGATCAAAGCCATCAAAGCAAAATCACGAGGCCAACTTTACTTTCCTTGGTTTATCTGCGCGTTATGTGAACGCGGGGGCATCCCTTTGGGGGATAAGTATGAAGAGATCGATAGTCTGATGGACATTAAATTAATCAGGAGTCTGCTTCACGGTTTGCCAAATCAACCTGCCCTACCTCCCAAGACTGCAGCAACAAGATCTTGATCCTCCTAACGCACCTCCAAAAGAAGACGTGTTCGGATTATTGAATACAGCGATGATGCTTCGGAAAATGAACAAGAATATGAAGCGAAGCATGCGTTGATCGAAGAAGAAGCACGGCCAGGCGTGAACCTACCTCTCCCAAACTCACCCTTGGCCTTGCATGAAGAGATTCTTGATCTAACGCATCACGATAATACCAACCAAGATCAAGAAACCCTTAGTCCTCTTCCTTTCCCCTTACCATCTCCAATTCCAACCTATATCCCTCCTCCAACTATTTTTGAACCAACTGGGTTAGGGACAAGCAACATGAGAAATTTAGAAGACCCAGTTGGAAGAGTTGAGGAACCAGCATCGCCGCAACCAAGCACTAATCTTGATGAGTTGAAAGCATTCATTAGCGATCAACTTAGACCACTATCTGCGTCCATCGAAACACTTCAGCAATAGAATAGGGTTCTAAGGGACTATATGCGGCAGCAAACAAGAAGAATGCAGGGCCAGTTTGTCTTTACAACACAATATATCAACCAGGTCCTAATAGGGATGTTTGCCCTGCCACCTCTACCTGCCCACCTAATGAACCCTTTGTGCTTCATGGAGGAACACCCTGCGGATGAACGCAGGGATGATGCACCAGCACAATAAATTTGGGGATGTTGGTTATTTCGTTTTGTTTATTAACCTTTTGTATTAGTTTGTTGTGTTTGTGTTATTCCATTATTGGTTTATCAATGAAATGAATGAAATTGCTATCATTTTTCATCCTTACTTTGTCTTTAGCATACCTTTTTTGTTCTTTGGCTGTCTTGTGCTTCGTTTTAGCTCAATGATATTACTAATATACAAAATTTATAAGTATAGAGTAGGCGTTAAGAAAATCAACGAAGTCTTTAACTTTTCTAAAAAGTAAAGTACATGCTTTCTTTCTGATGCATGCAAGCTCTAAATCAAAACTTCTTTCAAAATTCTCAAAGCCTTTTCAAAATTTTGTCTCTCTTTTAGCAATGAGGATTTAGCTAATCCCCAAAATTTGGGGGTGAGGAAAATCCAAGTTAAGACGCATTTATCAAATAAATTCAACAAAATATTAAAGAGAAGAAACAAAATAGAAAGATGTAATATGCAAACTCCTCTGCCAATACTTTGTAAAAGAAAACCTCAAATTGGCATGAGTTGAAATTGGAATAGGCACTTAGCCGTAGTTGATGCTCGCATGACACCCGTGGGGGCAAGCTAAAACGAAGTTAAGTCTCCTAGACCAATGCATCCTAAAACTTCGCTATCTAGCTTAAAGAAACTGTATCTTGAAACGTATACATGCTTAGATATGAATTTAGTTGTGAAGGGCTCTCACCCGTAGTTGGATGCTCACATGACACCCGTGGAGGCAAGCCAAAACGAAAGTTGGATATCTGGAACAATGCATGGGTTGTCCAGAATTCATATTTTCTTACCTGCATCCTGTTTTAAAAAGAAAAGCATCAAATGCATTGCTGATTTAGAAAAAACGAAAATGTTTTGAGGAGCGAAAGGAGTTGTTGACAAGAGGCTTGTTGCACTTGAAATAAAGCATTCTTCCTTTTAGAAAAGAATCAAACATGCGTTACATTTTCAAGACACTAGTCTCAAGCTTATAAGTGAATATGATGGAGGTGAAACTTGCCCACTTAAGACAATAGAGATAACAAGGAATTATTTGTGGAATGCTCGAAGACAAGCATTGTCACTCAAAAGTTGGAACAATTAGGGTCTTTAATGATAAAATCTCACCATTCTTAGAGAAAATGCATAGAATTACTCAAACATTACCAAACTCATACAAAAGAATGTTTATTACTGAAAACTGCGGCACTAACGCATAATATTGTAGGATTTCAACAAAGATTCTAAGTGTCGCAGGCAACGTCAACGCATAGGCATGCGTCGGAGGGGTTTCAACGCAAAAAAGATTCATTGATTCAGGTTGTGCGTGTCAAATCACCACTTGCAAGCATGAGCATCTGCAGCTGGCAGAGTCTGAAAAGTGTCTGAGTGTTAGGTAGCTGACCAGGGTATGAAATTTAATGTTGCCCCATCATCAAGCTGATGAAGAACAACGCCTATAAATAGAAGAAATCCCACCATATGAGATGATTTTAGCACAATTTTTATAATTATGAAATTTAGAGACCTAGAGTCGTGGTGTTATGACAAGAATAACACAAGTAGGAAGAGAACCACCTCCACTGTCGATCAAGAGTGGAGAAAGCTTAGCTCGAGAGAGAATTTTCTTCCATTTCTTCTACAAGTTGGTTGTACACGAATTTAAATTAAGCCAAAGAGGACAAGAGATTGTACTATGCAGGTTGACTTCTTTCTTTTCATCGAATTCTAATTCTATTGATCTCATTTGATTGAGTATTAATCTTGTAAAGACAATCGATTTCTTTATGAATTCACATATTTGATCTACTTCATGTAGCTACTGTTTATTTCTTGCTTTACGTTAGATGCATCTATAACTTCATGCAAAATCCATTTCTAAATGTCTTAGCCAACTGAATCACTTGGTAAAAGCTACTTTAGCACGAATTATTCGAGAGAATAAGAAAGCGAGCATTAAGTTAGAAACACTTGGTACATCTAGAGATAGACACACTAGTGTTTTATTGCATTTTGTAACTAACACATACATCCTAAAGATAGGGAATTGTATGACATTCACATTGAGAAGTGCTTAATAGAAAGTAAGCAGAAATCTAATGCATAAATGGAGATAAACAAGTCATTTCCATCTGCATCACATTCTTGTACGTCTACATTTCACTTAGATTGGCGCATATCCCCTACACTAAACACCATTTTCGCACGACCCCCTGTTTTCTACTTGACCTTTTTATATCTTCTTACACGCACACAGCAAACTTAGTGTAGATAACTCATTCCGCATTCACTTAGGATACTTCTACATCAGCTACAATGGAAGCTCTGCGTTAACTTTAATCTAAATTCCTGAGTTTGACCCTGGACTTACCAGGAACCTGAGTTGGATTTATACTTGGATTTGATTCAGGAAAACTTAAACGCATAAAGAGGAATGTCATACGTCCCTTCACACATCACTAACGCATCAACGCATCAATCACATTTGCACTATTTTTCCAATTACCTCATACAATACACTCCTAAGCTCGCATCACGAATACGACGAACACTTGTGTAGACGACAAACTAGATGCTCCCTGTTTGTGAACAACATTGTGTTTGTATCCCAAGGGCAAGTCCATGTACACTTTTTCAATTAGATCACCATGTAAAAAGGCATTGTTGACGTCTAGTTGAACTAATGGCCAACTTTTGGAGACTGCAAGAGTAAGGAGAACTTTGACCGTGACAAGTTTGGTAATAAGGGAAAATGTCTCAATGTAATCAAGCCCCTCTTGTTGTGTATACCCTTTTGCTACTAAACGTGCCTTATATCGGTCAATGCTTCTATCTGCTCTATATTTTATTTTGTAAATCCATTTGCATCCAATAGAGTGTTGCCCATGAGGTAAAGGAACAATAGACCAAGTCTTATTAGTCTCCATTGCTAAGAGTTCATCTTTCATAGCCTTGCGCCAGTGTTTATGAGGGACTGCTTGATGATAAAACATTGGTTCATATGTGGCTGAGACATTGAGTGCAAAATGTTTGTAATCAGGGTGTAATTGGTCATAGGACAAAACAGTTTTTAAGGGGAATTTAGCAGGTGTCTGTGTAGGTTTCTTTTGTAATAGTAAATTACAATGATAGTCTCGGAGATAAGAAGGTTGTTTGATGACTCTTGTAGAGCGCCTGGGTTGAAAAGACTGATTGAGGCTGTCAAGATTGAGAAGATTAGGTAAATTGGTGGCATCTGCATCATTTAGATCATGAGGAGGTTCAAGTATATCAGGCACCTCAGGAGGAGTAGCAACGACAGTATATAACTCAGTATAAGCAGTTGTTGGACTATCCACCTCAGGCATATGGCTACCGTACGATAAATCAGTGGCACGACCAAATAACTCCCTTGAAAAAGAAGGTGGCACTGATAATACTAAGTCAGGAAATGAATCAAATACCTTTTCTTGAAAACTGATTTGATGAAAAGGAAATATATCTTCATGAAAAACAACATCTCTAGAAACAAATATTTTCCTTTTCTCAATATCATATAAACGGTAGCCTTTGACACCTGTAGGATAGCCTAGAAAGAGAGAGGCAATGGCTCTTGGTTGAAACTTTGTCCCGTGTGAAAGAAAAGTAGATGCAAAACAAAGATAACCAAAGGTACGGAGTGAATGATAATCAGCATTTTCACCATTCAACCGATAAAAAAGAGTTTGCCAAGAGAGAATATGAGATGGAATTCTATTAAGAAGCAGTCAGTATGCATTCTCCCGAAAAGATTATTGGCAACCTAGATTGAAACAAGAGAGACCGTGCAACAAGTGTTGATGTTTTCTCTCCACTACTGAATTTTGTTGTGGCCTTTCAACACAAGAAAATTGATGTAGAACTCCTTTAGATGCAAAGAAATTAGTAAAAGCTAATTCTGGTGCATTATCAAACTGAAAAACTTTAATAGACTGACCATATTGAGTCTCAATTAGTTGGAAAAATCGAGGAACAATAGTAAAAGCTTTAGACTTGTTTCTCATCAGAAAAACCTAAGTATATCGAGTAATCATCAACTATTGTTAAGAAATATCGATATCCAACATGAATAGACTCATGATAAGGTCCTCAAATATCACAATGTGTAATGTCAAATGCATGAGCAGCAAGCTTATTATTGCTTTGAAAGGAAAGTTCTTTTTGCTTTTCTAATGAACATATCAAGCATTTATGACAAGTATTATCCAACTCAACATGTAAAATGTCTTTTAGTGAGCTAAGATGCTTGACGGATGGATGTTTAAGAAGATTATGCCAAGTAAAAGTAGAATGTGTAGTAGTGGAAGAACAAACAAATTCTGTGAGCATAGTAGAATGTGTAGGGGGATGCAAAGACTCATCTACCCATTCCATATTATGTTTGGCGATGCGGTCCAATATTTCCTCAGCTTTGTTATAAGATTTGTCCATGACATCGCCAGCTGCAGCCGCGTCGACTACCATTTGAGATGCTTTGTTCAATCCGCCATAAAAGGTTTCCATCTGGATAGTTAAAGGTAGTCCATGATTGAGGCAATTCTTGACCAGTCCTTTAAAGCGCTCCCAAGTGACACTCAAGGTTTTGAATTCTTCTTGCTTAAAGTTCATTATTTCTCTCTGCCTTCTTGCGTTCGTGGTGGGTGGGAAATATTTCTGCATGAATTTCTCCATTTCCTTTTCCCAGGTTGTTATCTCCCTAGGCTCTAAAGAACTCGCCCATTACTTTGTATCGTCACGCAGAGAATATGGGAATAAAGATAGCCTGATAGCTTCTGAAGTGATCCCAGGAATCACAAACGAGTTGCACGTTCAGGAAACGTTTCATGTGGCGTGAGGGTCTTCTCCTCAAGCACCCCCAAATTGGCCAACTGTTTGAAGCATTTGTAACACCATAAATTTCATCTCAAATCTTGTCCCATCTGGCGTTAGATATATAATCCCTAGTGAGAAATCATACAACACAGACGCATACTCTCGCATGGGACACGTACAACTGTTTGCCATTATGATAGGATTTTGAGCAGCGTGGGCTAGCTGTTGAGCTAAGTTATGATTTGCTTGCTCATCCGTCATTTGTTGTTGCCTGATTTGCTATTTGAGTAGTTGTTGCCTTAACCTACAGCGACGATTAGATCGATTTTTTATCGGAAGGTCCTTTCAACTTTGGGGTCGTACACGAGTTCAGGAGTGTTTTCCCTTCTCATAAACGTTTACAAGCTTCGACTTAGCTTGTAATACTCCCTCAGCTGTAAGTTTCCTACAAAAGATACAAGCAAAATTTCTGGTTAGTTTTGTTGCTAAATCCCCAGCAACGGCGGCAAAAACTTGTTCGTCGTATTCGTGATGCGAGCTTATGAGTATATTGTATGAGGTAATTGGAAAAATAATGCAAATGTGATTGATGCGTTGATGCGTTAGTGATGCGTGAAGGGACGCGAAACACTCCTTTTTATGCGTTCAAGTTTTCTTGAATCAGATCCAAGTATAAATCCAACTCAGGTTCCTGGTAAGTCCAGGGTCGAACTCAGGGATTTAGATTAAAGCTAACGTAGAGCTTGCATTGTAGCTGATGTAGAAGTATCCTAAGTGAATGCAGAATGAGTTACTATACTAAGTTTGTTGTGTGTATGCAAGAAGATACAAAAAGGTTAAGTAGAAAACAAAGGGTCGTGTGAAAATGGTGTTTAGTGCAGGGAATATGCGTTGATCTTAATTGAAATGTACACGTACAAGAATGTGATGTGGATGAAAATGACTTGTTTATCTCCGTTTATGCATTAGATTTCTGCTTACTTTCTTTTCAGCACTTCTCAATGCGAATGTCATACAATTCCCTATCTCTAGGATGTATGCGTTAGTCACAGAATGCAATAAAATACTAGTGCGTCTATCTCTAGATGTATCAAACATTTCTAACTTAATGCTTGCTTGTTTATTCTCTTGAATATTCAAGCTAAAGTAGCTTTTACCAAGTGATTCAGTTGGCTTAGGCGTTTAGAAATGAATTTTGCATGAAATTATAGATGCATCTAACGTAAAGCAAGAAATAAACAGTAGAGAAGTGTAGTATATCAAATATGTGAATTCATAAAGAAACCAATTGTCTTTACAAGATCAATACTCAATCAAATGAGATGAAGAGAATTAGAATTCGAATGAAAAGAAAGGAATCAAGCCGCAAAGTACAATCTCTTGTTCTCTTTGGCTCAATTTAAATTCGTGTACAACCAACTTGTAGAAGAAATGGAAGAAAATTCTCTCTCGAGCTAAGCTTTCTCCATTCCTTAATCGACGATAGGGGTGGTTCTCTTCCTTCTTGTGTTCTTTTTTTCACAGCAGCACGACATCAAGTCTCTAAATTTCAGAATTATACAAATTGAGTTAAAATCATCTCGTCTGGTGGGATTTCTTCTATTTGTAGGCGTTGTTCTTCATCAGCTTGATGATGGGGCAACATTAAATTTCATACCTTAGTCAGTCGCCTGACACTGAGACACTTTTCAGACGCCGCCAACTGCAGATGCCCATGTTTGCAAGTGGTGATTTGACACAAATAGCCTGAATCAATGAATCTTTCTTGCGTTGAAACCCCTTTGACGCATGCCTATGCGTTGACGTTGCCTGCGACACTTAGAATCCTTGTTGAAATCTTGCAATATTATGTGTTAGTGCCGCAGTTTTTTAGTAATAAACACTCTTTTGTATGAGTTTGGTAGTGTTTGAGTAATTCCATGCGTTTTCTTTAAGAATGATGTGATTTTATCATTAAAGACCTTAATTGTTCCAACTTTTGAGTGACAATAACTTGTATTTCTACAAGTTATCAATAAGTCCATTTATGGTTTGAAACAAGTCTCTAGACAATGGTTTGTCAAGTTCTCAAAAGCTCTCATCTGTATAGGTTTCTCTTAATCTAAATCAGACTATTCCTTGTTCATTCAAGGCTCTAGAGATTCATTTATAGCCTTACTGGTCTATGTAGATGACATAATCATCACTGGTGATTCCTTACCTATGATGAATGAGTTGAAAGAACATCTTCATAGCACTTTCAAGTTGAAGGACTTGGGATCTCTTCGATACTTCTTGGGGCTAGAAATTGCAAGGTCTTCAAAGGGCATCATTTTGCACAACGAAACTATGTTTTACAACTTTTGGAAGATCATGGTCTTTTTGTTTGTAAGCCAGCTCCCCCGCCTTTTGATCCAAATTTGAAACTCTGTACTGATGATGGCACTATTCTACCTAATGCAACAATGTATCGAAGGATCATTGGACGTTTGTTATACTTAACTATATCTCATCCTGACATATCTTTTGTTGTCCATAAGCTTAGCCAATTTGTTGCTCAACCAAGGAAGCCTTATCTTGACGCTGTTATGTCTTTAATGATATATTTGAAGACTTCTCTCGGGCAAGGCATCATGTTAAATCCTGTTACTTTGTTTCAATTAAAAACATATTCTGATGTTGATTGGGGGTCATGTTCTGATTCAAGGAAGTCTATATCTGGTTTTTTGTATATTCTTAGGTGAATCCATCATCAGTTGGAAGGTTAAAAAGCAATCCACCGTCTCAAGGTATTCTGCAGAGGCTGAATATCGAGCATTGGCAGCTACAACAAGTGAATTATTGTAGATTGCTCAACTTCTCACAGACCTTTCAGTGCCTATTGTTCATCCTTCCTCAATATACTGTGATAATGAAGTTGTTGTTCATTGCTGAAAATTCAGTATTTCATGAGTGGACGAAACACATAGAAATCGACTGTCATTTCATCCGTGATCATATTGTCCGTGGCACTGTCAAGCTGCTCCAAATTTGGTCTCACTTGCATCTAGCTGATGTGTTTACCAAAGCCTTACCAACCCTTCATTTTTTCCATTAGTATCCAAGATGGGAGTCATTGATATAACTCTCCCATCTTGAGGGGGAGTATTAGGTTAAAGGTTAGTTAAAGATTTGTTGTAAATATTGTTAATTTGTTATTTTTGTTATCTCTTGCTTTCCACCGTGTAAATGCCTATATAAAGGCTTTTCTGATAAATAAATTAAATAAGCAAGATTTTATTTAGTCTTGCTTAATATTCTGCGAAGTCACCTTCGACGTGAAGGGGCGTCTGGTCCACTCCCAATGATGCATCTTAGCTACTAGGAGTTTATTTTTCAGGAAATTCTTTTGTGGGTTGGATGGTCAAGTAGCAAGTGGTTTCAATTAACTCGATGGGGTATGAAAGTTTTTGTTATTTTGATTCTTCAGTTGTATGACTATTGTATCACATATTGAACTCGTTGTCCTAACTATAGAGGTTATCTTGACCATGGAGAGATTTAGAGGAAGCAATAAACCTTTCTAGACGAGCTCATGAGTGGGACATAACACGATGGAGGTTTGGTGAGGCGAAACAAAGATTGTGAATGCGAAATTAGAAGATGAAAAAGGAGATTAAATAATTAACGAATAATTATCTTTTTATTATCAACAATTTCAATCTGTTATTTTACAGAATTATCAACTATCCAGTAAGTAGTCACTATTTGTTTCTTTCTTTTGTTGTTCACCAATTTGTCTTTAATAACATATTAAAATTAAGTTACAATGTAATTAACTAATGAACATCACAAATTTTTCAAACAATGATAAATTAGAGTGTAAATGTCTATTAAAGAAAAAAACAACGGGACTACATAATATCTTTTTATGCTCCATTTGTGAATTTGGTAAAAAGAACTTCAAAATTTTGGCAAAAAAATTCAAAAACTCATTTACACCTGATGGTGACTTTTTTTTTTTTTTATTTTTTTTTTTTATTTTTTTTTATTTTTTTTTATTTTTTTATCTTAAAATGCCCTCAGCATTGTATTTAGTTTTACCGTAATTAAATATTGATATTCAAAGATCTGAAGCAACTTCCGATCTTTTATATCTAAAAGTCTTTTAAAATCTTGTTAAAAAAATCTTTTAAAATCACATATTTTCATTTAAAAATCGAATCTTACCTTCTTTTTCTTTCTTTTTTTTTTTTTTAAATTTTTTTTTATCTCCATCTTGTTTCATTTTTTTCTTTATTATTTTTTAATTTTTTAATCTCGATTCGATTTTAAAATCTCATATCTTCCAATCCTCCACCTATATTGTTACTGGTTTTCTTTTTCCCTCTTGTTTCTCTCTTATAACCATCTCATTCTCCAATTTTTGTTGTGCTGTAGCATATCTCACCTTCCTTTTCACCAACTTTTATTGTGTTGCATAGCTCAATCCTAGGCATGAGTCCCACCTTCCTTTCATCAACTTTTGTGAAATTTTCTTTTATGATGTTAATAGTCACATATTTTGGGTGCGGTTAGATCAGCCATTTATTTTAAATATTTAGATCAAATTTTAGTTTTTAGAGTACGAATGTTTGAATAAAATATTATTTTATTTAAATAAAATATTAAGTTGGTATGATTTAAAAAAAAAATATATGTATTTGTGAAATTTTTGTAATATCATAATTAGTAGTTAATTAAATATAAATTTATTTTGGTATTTTTTCTAACCTAAATACATCTTGCTATTTTCTAATACGAAAATTTGAAAAATGCTAATTCTCTCTTCTTAGTTCTAATTTTGTTGGGGTCAAATTTTCTACTTTAAAAATTGCGATGGCCAGAAGTAAGTTAGGCGTTGTTATTGATGCAGGCCCAATTTTACGAAATCCAGTGGGCCATGCCTTAAAGGAGAAAGAGCAAATCGGATGATCGCTCAAAAGGTTCCATGTAAGCAAGGGAGAAAAAAAAAAAAAAAAAATTCAATTTTACGCACTTTAAATGTGCAATTTTAATAAAGAAAAAAAAGGTTGACAAGAAAAACAACAAATTTTAAAGTTTCATTTGGAAAAATGACAAAAAAATTTCAAATTTATAAAAATAGCAAAACGAATTTATATAATAAAAAAAATACTAATTAGTAAATGTCAAAACTACCATAAAACAACCAAATTAAGTACCTTCAACACGAATACCACAAATACACTCTATCTAGACATTTTAGAATCACAAATACTAATTAAGTACCTTTAACATGAATACCACAAATACACCATATTTAGACATTCTAGAACCACAAATACATAGTATCTAAATATTTCAGAAGCAAAATTAAAAATCACCCAATATAGTCCTTTATGCTAGGGAAGATGACGATGGGGTTATTAGAAATTTATGAATGTATACAACAATGGACTTCCTCTAAGGTGAGAAAGAGCAAAGTTGATTTTACCATTAAAGTTTGTTGTTGGCAAGTGAATATGTTGAATTTGATGTGACCATTGGAAGTATGATTGCGTTTGACACCAAACTAGTTATAGGGAGTCTCATTATCTTCATTCCATGTGACCATTTTGCTCATTGGATCTTGAAAGCCAACTTTAAACACTATCAATCCCAGAACTCATTGTTGAAAATGATGATCAAATTAGAGCAACCTAGTGAGGGCGGATCGTTAAAAGCTAGCCAAGTGATGGAATTCAAGAAAGAGTTGCTAACCATTTATTTGTTTCTTTTTAGGTTCAACAAGCCATTTTTACCTGTTTTATACGAAAAATTAAAACCATTGAAAATATAAAGAAAAAAAGAAATCAAATTAATTTGATAACAATATGTATAAAATAATTAAAAAAAAATATTTAGATACAATTGAATTTGTAACAAACATAAAAACAAATCAAAAGTTAGTTGGATATAATCAAATTTGATAATAAAAAATAAATTCAAATATAAATTTGAGAGTAAAAACAGTTTATTCTGATTAAAAAAATTGATAAGTAATTAGATAAAATCTAATTTGATAATAAAATATAAATTCAAATATAATTCGGGGAGAAAAATCAGGGAGTTCGTTTATTTACAATTACACTGTATTCATAATTCCGTTTTCATAAGCTCATTGCAGAGGCATAGCAAAAATAGCAAGATTGCAAAATTAAATAATTATTTGTTTGTCAAAAAGACAAATTAATGATATAATAATATAATAAGATGATAATATGTATAAAATATTCCGTAAAATCCTAATTAAAATAAAAATTTAATCCAAATTTAGAATAATAAAAAATGAATAAAATAATATAAAATCTAAAGATATATCCTAAATTAAATATTGATTAATTCTAACTATTTTCGAAAAGTGGTTAAATCAAATAAAAACAAATAGCTAATTTGAATCATTAAGGAAGAAAAATGAGGAAGAGATTGATTTATTTTAAATCAATTCATGAAGTAGTTATCAAAATCTAATTTTTATATTAAAAATAAATTTAAATTTCAAAAGAGGGGAAAATGAAAGAAGAGATTGGTTTATTTTAAATCAAATCCTAATGGTAAAGTTATAGTAAAAACCGTAGCTTGTTAGAAACCACAAAAAAAAAAAAACCTAAATCGATGAAAGCAACAATCCAATTGATTTTTGTGCAATCAACGCATGACCATTTTTTAGGAAGTGATATTTCTTTTCCCAAAACGTTAAAATAATATAAAAATAGCATATACGACTAATATATTCAAAATGTGAGAAATATACCATTAATTCATTAAAAATGTATGTATACAATTATGAAAAACAATATTATTTCTAATATAAATTTGGTAGAAAAATTTGGATATTTTATTAAGATGAGATAAATTCGAAAAATGGTCAAATAGAATCTCAAATAATAATAAAATATAAAGATTATGTTAGCAAAATTAGGAGGGCAATTATCTTTGACAAATATCAACAATTACCCTATATATACCTCAACCCTGTTTTCTATTTATGAAATTAACCGGTATTTGTAGTTTTGTCACCAATAATATCTACTAGACAAATCGGACATTTAAAAATTTGTGGCCATGTGCATTCACATGAGTTGTCATAATTCTTATTCTTAGGTAGTTTTGCCATTTTTCATAATGAAACCTCAAATTTCACCATAAAAAAAACTTAGGTACTTCCTATCTTTTCTTTGTGGATAAGAAATGCGATATCCATGGATAGTGCAATCTAGATCGCACCTAATCATTATCTACTAATAAATCTTAAATTTATTCTCTACTATTTTTTAATCAAAATATTTTATTATCTATTTTTTCACTTATAAAATTTGAAAATAATTGTATTTTCTTACTTTAGAATTATTATTATTTTTTTTCTTACCCGAGAAATATTTGATTTAATTCATTATATATAGTGGGAGATCAAATCTTAGACCTCAAAGTATGCGAAATCAAATTTCAAACCTCGAAATTAATAGTATATATCTATGCTTCATTTATATGGTTTTTTTTTTTTTTTTGAAGCCTCATTTATAAGAAATTGAACATACAAATATTTACGACTTCTTCTACAAAAAATATTTATAACTTAATTATTTAAAATAAAACTGAAATATTTACTTATAAATTTAAAAACAAAAGAGAACGCAAAGTATACTTGCCTTGACAAGCTCGCAAGCACATTCCATACCTTCCAGTTTTATGTTTCCCACTTTTAGGTATGAGTCTATGACTTCAAAGCCAAGCATATCTTTGTCGATATTCCCAACTCTTCATTCTTCAACTAACCTTCAATGGATCTCTTGTATATTGCAAGTTGTTGGGTATCCAAAATCGGAAGTGGGTTAAAGCAAATTAAACCCAGCCTCTCCAATAATTCTCTGCAGACGAGATTTGTTTTCTTTATGTTCATCAGAAAGCAGAATTTGGTATAAATGAACTGCAATTCGAAGATCAAAAAAGCAGTAGGAATCAAGTGTGGCAGAAAAAACATAAGATTGTGGAAATGTTTTGGTAAGAAAAAAAAGGCAACAAAGACGGCGATGGATCATAATAGCGGCAGAGCAGAGAATAATAATAATAATAATAATTGGAGACAATTAATGGGGTCAAACAATTGGAAAGGCCTTTTGGAGCCTCTTCAAATCGACCTCCGACGCTACTTGATTCACTACGGACAAATGGCTCAGGCAACATACGATACGTTCAACACCGAGAAGGCCTCAAAATTCGCCGGAAGCAGCAGATATTCAAAGCAAGATTTCTTCGCAAAAGTTGGGCTGGGAAAAGGGAAGAGCGCCCCATATAAATACAGAGTGACCAAATTCTTGTACGCAACTTCGCAAGTCCAAGTGCCTGACGCTTTCATTGTGAGGCCGTTGTCGAGGGAGGCTTGGAGCAAAGAGTCCAACTGGATTGGGTATGTGGCGGTGGCGACCGACGAAGGCGCGGCGGAAATGGGGCGGCGGGATGTTGTGATTGCTTGGAGAGGGACTGTGAGAAGCTTGGAGTGGATCGATGATTTTGAATTTGGTTTGGTTTCGGCTCCGGAAATATTTGGGGAATCCAGCGATGTGAAGATCCATCAGGGTTGGTATTCCATTTACACTTCAGATGATCGACGATCACCATTTACTAACAACAGCGTCAGAAACCAGGCAAGTCCTTTCTTTTCTTCCCATTATCACTCTTTCTACAAATTGTTCTCTTAATTTATTATCTAAATGATTTTATTTTTATGAATTATTGAGATAATAATTATTTATGTCTTAAAAATTCAACTTATAAAACCTATTTTTATATTGGATTTCTTTGTTTCGTTATTAGACGTTTTCAAAATGTTTAGAAAAGCAATAAAAGAGTAGGTAATCTCAACAAAGCTTTGAAAACCAATGAAAGAGTAGGTTTTAAAAACTTATTTTTATTTATTTATTTTATTTTTTGTTAAATTTGACTATGAATTTAAATAAAAATAACTATAAATAAATGTTAAGAAAATAAGCAAAAATAAAAAAAAATTCAAAAACCAAAAATAAAGAAATTTGTTCTAGAAGTAATATTCATAAGCATAGTTTAACCAAAAACTAAAATTATTATGATCTCATATGATTTTTAGTTTTTTGCTTTCGAAAATTGTGCTTTTATCTTTACCAATTGTCATATAGGAAATTTCAAATTTATAGCAAATTTTAAAAATAAAAAAGTTTTTTTTCTCTATATTTTTTAATTTTTAAAAGTTTGCTTGATTTTGAAATGAATCATGATATATAAAAAAAATATTAAGTGTTTATAAGCTTAAAATTAAAAATAAAAAATAAATACTTAAGAATATGAAATCAATAATAATGATCTATCGCCTGCGATCAGGTTATGAGTGAAATAAAAAGATTGGTAGAAGAATACAAAAATGAAGAAATGAGCATAGTTACAACAGGGCACAGTCTTGGTGCAGCAATAGCAACATTAAACGCCGTGGACATTGTAGCAAACAAACTCAACATTGCAGCGACAACAGGGCAAGCGTTTTCAGTTACATCTTTCGTTTTCGCAAGCCCAAGAGTTGGAGATTCAGAGTTCAAAAGGGCATTCTCAGAGTACAAAGATGTGCATGTGTTACGAGTTAAAAACGCCATGGACGTGGTCCCAAATTACCCGATCATTGGGTACCCAGAGGTGGGAGAAGAACTAGAAATCGACACTCGAAAATCCAAATACTTGAAGAGCCCAGGGAGTTTGAGCAGTTGGCATAATTTGGAAGGGTACTTGCATGGGGTTGCAGGGACACAAGGGAAGAATAAAGGAGGATTTAGGTTGGAGATTGAGAGGGATATTGCGTTGCTGAACAAGAGCCTTGATGCTTTGAAGGATGAGTATCTTGTGCCTGTGGCATGGCGGTGTTTGCAAAATAAAGGTATGGTTCAACAGAGTGACGGGTCTTGGAAATTGATGGATCACGAGGAGGACAATGAGTTTCCATTTCATTAAATCTATTTTTAGTGATTATTTATTTTTGTCGTTTATTTCTTAATTTGTTTTTTGCTAATTGTGTAAACATGGACTGGGTACCTTTTGTTTTTGCTAATGGTGTGTTTTTAGCGACAAATTTTTTACTTTTGATTTACAAAAATTCTATCTTGTAACGTCATTTGTGAGTTAGTACTTACTTCAGAGCAACCATCTTTTTGTAACTCATACTAATTGTACTTAAAGTTTCACACTTAGCAAATTCTCCTTGAGAACTTCATCAATTATTCTTAGAAGTTCATATTTCCTTTTTCTTTTTACAAAGGTATTATTTAAGAATACTTTTTTTTTATGCCAAAGTTTGGTTAGAAAGTTTAGGCTAACCTTGGAAGAGGAGGTAAATTTGTATCTTCCAAGGAAGAGAGTTTTCCTACAAAGCATAGAAAACTACACACCAGTATAGTGTAGGCCACGAATGCTCTGATGTTAAGTCTAGAAAGAGTTGAAGGTTCTCAGTCTAAGTTTTAGTTGGTCAATTAGCTTTCCTTGCTCCTCTCCCTTCTCATTTATTTATAGTCTTTTTTCCTTCGTCCTTTTCCTTTTTCATTTTATACTCACCGTTTCCTTATTCTTTCAGGATTCTACATCATATCAAACCTGTGCAGACCGAGGCCGGTCCAGGCTTCTTTTTTGCAACTTTGACAATTCAGGCTTTCGGTCAATGGGCCTACTTTAGTGGGCTCGACCTCGGCCTCAGTTTGGGTGAGGCTGACTAGGCCCATTTTTTCCTTGGCCCATCTCTTCACTTTTTCTTTCTTCTATGATGTTTTTGCCCTTAATTCTAGAATCCATCCATAACATTAGCCCCCATTCTCAAGTTAGGACTCGTGGCTCTTTTGGCTATTTTGTCACGGGTTTTAATCCTAAGAACCTATTTTAGAAATATGTTCTTCCTCTTCGATTTCCACGCCACCTCATTGCAAAATTCAATTCAGACTTTCTAGGGGTTATTAGGTCAATCAAGCCAAACCCTTTTGAGGTCAAACTGATTTCCTAAATCACTTCTCCATCTCATGATAAAGTTATGCACCATGTTGTGTCGTGCCCACTTCAAGGATAGACTCTTCACAGATTATTGCCCTTTATACCCTAGGTATACCTCAAGTCATGAGCTAACTTGGAATATTATCTGGTCGATCCTTTTAGGATTCAACCAGCTTCCTGGCCTAAATCTTTGTCCTTTGGACAGAGCTGTGGTCACTTTATCTTTATGTCCCTTAGATAAATTGTAGCTTCTTTATGTCGATCTTCTTCATTGTATTACCTTTCCAGCTATAGCTATCTTGTCACTAGCGACTGTGTTGGTTCTATTCCAACCGCCATTTGTCTTCAATCCTTTTGGTGCCACATGTTGCCCTCTCCTTGGTCGGTTATGAATCAATACCGATCGGGCTTAGTTACCTTTTAACTTGCATCTTTAGAATTGAACTCTCCCATTTTTGCCTATTGCATTTCCTTTCACAATATTCAAGGGAATCTCACCAACTTTTGCATGCTCTCCTATCTTTTAGTAGAAAAAAATCTTTGATTCCCTTCCTTGAATTGTTATGTTATGTCTTTTTTGGCTTCCCATGTTTATGCACTATTGAATCACATCATCTGGGAAAATAGATCCTTAGGTTGTCTTGGTTAAGTTTTAGGGAACATCTCCTAGCTTCTTGTTCCATCTTTTCAAAACTTTAATACTTCTTCTTTCACACACATTTCTTTTTATTCTCCCTTTCCTTGTTGCAAAATCATCTTCCTCATCCAGTTTGACCTTTCTCTTTCTCCATCCTTTATATTATCACTCCGAGCTATCATTCATACATTCACAACTCCTCTCGAGTCTTACCTTTTTCTTTAGGTGGGTCTTCTTTAGTATATTTTGCTAGTTGAAATTTCCATTCTCATGGCTAGTGGTAATGACTATAGTTTGATTACATTTGATTGTTGGGGTTGATGCCCTAAATCTCGTAGGGTTCTATAGTTTGTAATTGTATTGTACAAACATTTTATTTATGTAATAAAATATATGATGTTTTATTTCAAAATTAGTTGCATTAACCACAAAACAATAAACTACATTAACCACAAATCAATAAACTAACATCCAAGGTTATCTTGTAGCTTAAACATGTATGTAAAGACATATAGGTGGTTCATGTTTAAGTGATACCTTAAATGGTCTGTAGTAGATGGATAAGGCTTGATACCTTATCTTGGTGACACTACGAGTATGACCCGCTTTGTAGATGTTACATTTGGTATAAAGTGCTACATTGATCTGATTCTGATCATTCATGTGGAGACATGTGAACGAGGATTCTATACAAAAAAGTTTGTATGAGATCGGACCATGAAATGACTAGTCTCATTATATAATGTTGTTCATAATAGAGGCTTACTTTTCACCAGGATAACCATAGGTAACATAACTTGAATCCTGAGTGAGTTGTGAACTCCTGCCCATGAGGGTGGTCGTTGGATTTGTATGGGTGAGAGTGGCCAGATCACCAACTCAATAAGCCTACAATTTTGGGGATTCATCTGATTAGGAAGTTGGGAACCCAACTACACAAGAAGGAATTCAATCCTTCCCCAATGTCGGGGTAAGTAGATAAATTGCTCCTTTAAGGATTGATTCTGGGGCTTGAACAATGTGGTGTCACATCCTATCTTGGCCCGAGAGAGGTTTGATCATAGTTGAACTATGATTTATTATTCATTAGAGGGAGTAGAGGTACTTAAGGAGTTAGATGTAATTATAGGGGCAAAATGGTAATTTTGGCCTTACTATACTTACGATCAATTTATGAAAGGTCATTGTACAATTGACTGGTTATATCCAATGGACATAGAAATATATCTGTAGTGCGAAGATTGCAGCTGTCGTTCTTTAGTGGAGTGCCCGACAGTTAACGGATGGTGAATAATTTAATTAAAGAAGTTTAATTAATTATTCACGTACCATTGGAGCTTCAAGCTACAGGTCCATGATATCCCCTCCATAGCTCAACAAGGACTAAATAAGAATCAATTTTGGATTAATTTGAATTGTTCAAATTAATTGAGGGAATTAATTATATGTGATATAATTATTCTACTTAATTATATATGATATAATTACTATAATGTATTTGCTATATTATTTGAGAGGAAATAAATATTTGAATTTGATTCAAATATTAATTATGTGAATTTGATTCATATAATTAAGTTTAATATAAATAGGATTTATATTAAATATCTTGCATTGTTGAGAGAATGAAAGCTATAGGTTATATTGTATTTGATACAATATTAAACTTATAGGTTATGTGTTATATTAGATATAACATATAGTTTAATATATATTATATGATAAGGTAGTTATCATATACTTATATGTTAAATTATTTTAGTTTATTTTGAAAATGGTTTTGGGAGGGACTTGTAACTCCCTTCCCCTTATTTCTCTCTATTTTAGTGCATTTGTGGAGGTAATGCTCAATAAACTTATAAAATTCCAAAAAGAGAGAAGTTTTTCTCTCGAAAAACTTTTTTTCCTCTCAATCACTTCCTCTCTTCTAAAAACCTAAGAACCTATAACTCCTTAGTGATTCTCATTTCATTAGAGAATACATGAGGTTTTTTTTCGTGGTGGTGACCATTTGGATCGAGTTTGTTCGTGACAGATCCAAAGAAAAGAAATACATGAAGAAGGGTTCTTCAAGGATAAGTTTTCTCTCACCCTAATTCTCTCATTTCTTTTTTATTTACATGTTGTAGATTTATGATTGTGCATAACATTTGTACTTGGTAACTTTGATTCTGTGAAAATAAATTTTGGATCGATCTCCATGCTTCTACTCAGGACCTTCAAAAGTTCCTTCATTGATGACTTCGATGACTACTATGATGGAGATCAATTAGACTTTTCTTACCATGAGGCCACCTTCTTTGTTGAGAGATTTGAAATGGAGGGTGAAGTTCATCCTTTTAGTTTGCCATCCCATGTCACCGAATCTCATTTGGATAAACTGAGGCACGACTATTGCATTCCAGAAGATATTCATATGAGGGTTCCTAACCGAGATGAGTGTATAGCTGATCCTCCTCATAGTGAAGTTGCTTTTTACCTATTCTTTTGGTTTTTTTTCATCCTCTATGTCTCTTTCTTCAAAGTTTTTTTGGCATTAGTTCAGTTGGCCCCTGCTCAACCCAACGGATGGAGTCACTTGTTGGGTTGTTATGCTCTTTGAGCTCAACATGGAAATGGATCTTCTTTATCAACAATAACTTTTATGTCTTTTCATAAATTGTCGCAATTCGAGGTTTGGTGAGTATTTCTATAATTTGAGTTCCAAAGAGGGAGTTGCGAATGGACCCTCTTCTTTAAAGAACTGGAAAAACAACTGTTTGGGTCTATAGGAATTGGCTCTCTCTTAGTTCGGAAGGTTCCCATTATGCGGTTCCAATAGGGTTTAATGAATACAGTAAGTTGCTATCGTTCCCCTTTCCTTTGTTGGGATCGCCTTTTGTGTTTCCTCATTTTTCTAACCTCGTTATTTTTTTGTGCAATACCTAAAACCTAGAGAGGATCTTATGGTGTAACTTCTTTCTTAGACTCTGTTTTTCGACTTGATGACTCTAGCCGTTTCAACGCTACTCTGGTTCAACAACCATACTAGTTTCTCTTGGACTTACTTCCCATCATGGTTTTTTTCATCTTCTTTCTTGCCCTCTCATCGGCTTTGGCCTCGACTCAGCCTTTTTTTTTTTTTTTTTTAACTTCCCTCATTGAATTTTCAAAGTACATCTTCATAAAGCCACAATAACAGAAATCCGATGCAAGCAAAATCGTAGAGGGGTTAAAAGGGGAAAAACATCTAGGAGGACATAGGGTGACATAACTAACCTTATTGATGATGAACCTGTCAAGAAACATTCTCCTCATCTTCCCTCTTGCCCCATTCCTCCGATAAGTCGTTGATTCCCTCTGTTTAGCAATGAGACTCCCCATCCTCTAGAAGATTCTTATTAAGAGGATCTGTTATTCCACTTTCCATGTGGATACTCGAGGGTAGACAACGAAGCTGAATTGCTTGCTCAAAACTTTACTCTCCAGAAAGGTGTGGACCGAGGCATCCGTCACCCCCAACTAGATATGATGACCTTATTGGGGTTGATGCCTTAAATCTTGTGAGTTTTGTAGTTTGTAATTGTAATGTTCAAACGATTTATTTATTTAATAAAATTTGAGGTATTTTATTCGACATTTAGTAGCATTAACCCACAAAACCAATAAACTAACATCCAAGGTTATCTTCTGTAGCGTAAACATGTATGTAGAGACATACAGGTAGATTATGTTTAAGTGATAACCTAAATGGTCTGTAGTAGATGGATAAGGTTGGATACCTCATCTTGGTAATACTACGAATACGACCAACTTTGTAGATGTTACAATTGTTATAAAGTGCTACAAATGATCTGATTCTGATCACTCATGTAGAGACATGTGAGCGGGGGTGTTCTATACAAAGGGGTTTGTATAAGACCGAACCACAAAATGAATAGTCTCATTATATAACACCGTTAATAATAGAGACTTACATTTCACCAGGATGACCATAGGTGACATGACCTGAATCCTGAATGAGTTGTGAAATCCTGCCTATAAAGACAGTCCTTTGATTTGTATGGAGGAGAGTGACCAAATCGCTGACTTAATAAGCCTATCATTTTGGGGATTCCTCTGATTGTAGAGCTGGGAACATAACTACACAAGACGGAATTCACTCCTTCCCTAATGTTGGGGTAAGTTGAAATATTGCTCCCTTAAAGGTTAATTTCGAGGTTTGAACAATGTGAGGCCACACTCTTTCTTGGTCTGAGAGGGGTTTGGTCATAGTTGAACTATGACTTATTGTTCATTAAAGGGATCAGTGGTACTTAAGGAGTTAGATGTAACTACAGGGCCAAAACGGTAATTTTAGTCCAATTGTACTTACAAGTAATTTGTGAAGGGTCATTGCACTGTTGGCTAGTTATATCCAATGGACACAAAAATAAATCTGTAGTGCAAATAGTGCAGTTATCAGTCTTTAGTGAAGCGATTAACAATTAATGGATGTTGAGTAATTTAATTAAAGGGGTTTAATTAATTATTCAAGTACCATTAAAGCTTCAATCTATAGTCCATAAGGTTACTTCTGTAGCTCAACAGGGATTATTGATAATTAAAAGCGAATTAATTATATGTGATATAATTAATTTAATGTATTTGATACATTATAGTATATACTATACCCAACGTTGCAACACTCCAGACATTGATGGAAAAAAATAAAACGCATGCACGCACGACACAACACAGTGTTGGAGTCAGCGTCAGCCTAGAGTCGCAATGTTGCTACCCTCATCAGTTGTGTGCTTCAAGTTTTCTAGATTTTCAATAGAGAGAAGAATTTATTATTATTCTTTTTTTGATAGAGAGAATTTTTATATTGAAATTCTGAGAGAAAAACCCACGAAATTTTTTTGTCTTGAGAGATTTCTTGTAAAATTCAAAAAACTTTTGTGAATTGCTTCATGTATTGCATCAATTCTTCAATGGATTCCTTCAAGGCTTGTCAATTTTATGGCTAGGTATGTAATTTTCTTGGGAAATCTTTAGTCTAGGTTAAATTCTTGAGATATTTTGTGTAATTTTCTTGAATTTTCTGCATTCTTGAATATTCTATGATGAATTTGAATAGAAATTAATGGAAAAAAGATGACGCCTTGATTCTATTAGTTTCTTATATGCAACGCTTGACACTATTGCATAATAGTAAGATTGGTTGCAAAAATTAAGATTTCTTGATTTAATTAGGACTTCTTTCCGAAATTAATTCTGGAACTTCTTAATTTAGAATATCCAATCAAATCGTTCTTGAAATTTACTCTAATGTGCTTCTTGAATGTCATAATCATGAGAACCCTAGTTTCTAAAGCATTCTAAGAAAAGAACATGAATTTGCTAAATTGAAGTGTTTTTTTTTTTTTACTTAGATTAGGGCTAATTGGTATGATAAATGTTAATTAGCTAATTGGATCTTTAGGGTTTTTACCCTATTGGATTATGGGATGTTAAATTTTCATGCATTTTTTTCAAGATCAATGATAAAATTAACCTAGCGAAATAAGATTTTCCAAGAATCTCTCACTCTATTGAATCTTTACTAAAAAAAATGAGGGGGGGGGGGAGTTTATGTTACAATTTTTATTATAATTGCTTTTGTTTTGATTTTATTTAGTTCCTTAAAACCAACAACCCCCATTTGTAATAATTTAAAATTCAAAAGTCAATTCTTGCCAATTAATATAGGTTACTTGTGGATCGACCTCTTACTTCTGCTATAACTACTTGTTAGTTTTAGTTGTAGTTTGAGCTTTATAAATTTCATTTGTATTGGGATTAACAACACCAATTTTAGCCCGAACAAAATTACTTACCAAGATTGAAAAAAAAAGTTTCCAATTCGACCACTTCCACTACAACAAAATTTGGTTTTAATGATGAAATTACAGTGACGAAAAATATTTAATTGCAAATTTTGTGATGAAATACCAATTCATTGCAACTTTTGTAATGAATTGCTTTTTCGTCGTTTAAATCTTGCGACGAAGAGCAAATTTGTCGTAAAACTAGCAATGAAATCTTTTTTGCCGCTTAAATTTGGTGTCAATATTTTATTTTCGTCGCATTTTGCAACGAATTATATTTTGTGTCACACTATTGCTTGCAATGATTTCATATTTTCATCACAACATATGAAATTGTCACAAACTTAAAAAAAAAACGTACAGGCGGCAAAAGTGTTTTAATTTGGACCCTTTCGCCACCCACATTCTTAACTCCATTTTAGATTTTTGCGAAAGATTTTCATTTTTCACAAAGGGGCATATAGAGGCTAATTTGACCCTTTAGCCGCCCACCTTCTAAAACTCCATTTAAGCAAGAGAGGTGGTTCTTTCGATTTTCAGATAGGAGATTGAGTTTTCTTCGATTTTGAGTTTCTTTTAGGTTGAGTTCAAAGGTATTTCTTCAATTCCAACTTATTTGTTTCATTTTGTTTGAGTTTTCTCTCATTTTAAAGTTTTTTTGTTTCCTTTTTATTTAGAGAACATCATTTGAGCTTGAATTGTTTTTTGGTTAAGTATTTGGAGGTATGTAACATTTTGTATTATGTTCTTTTATCTTAAATTTTGTTATTAAGAAATATTTATGTTATTTAGAGTCTATTTATGCATTTGAAATTTTATTTAGAGCTTACTGATGTATGCAAGTGTGATTTTTTAGTTTATTGTGTGTCCAAAAGTATGATTATGGAGGTTATTTATGTTGGTTAATGTTTGATCTGCAACTTATTATCGAACTAAAACTTTGTTATTGAGCCTCTTGAAGTTTAATATTTGATTTTGAGTGTATTATATACTTAAAGATAAACTTAGAGAATATCTGTGTGATTAAACTATGATGTAAAGTCTGTTTATGTAGTTGAAGTTTGATTTAGAACTTATTGTGTGATTAGAACTTTGTCAATGATCATTTTGATTTACCTATGCTTAAGAATTGATTCATGACTTAAGTTGAGGATTATATATATATATATATATAAGTACGTAGATATATATGTTTGCGACGATGGGACCTAAACAATTTTGAAAAAATTTACCTATGCTTAAGTAATTTAAAAATATTGTTATTGTGATAGTAGATAGTTCATGATTGGTAAATGTAACTCTACTCATGTTTGAGAGGGGAGAGTTATAAGTTGTTTAGCTTTCAAGTTGTGATAGTAACAAATTGTTATGTTTATAGTATTGATTTGTTCTGATAGTAAAATTCAATGCTCTACTGATTGTATTTTTCTTATTTATTATTTTGAAGAGTTGTCCAACTATGTATTTCGATGCCTAAGCTTTGGGAGGGTACGTAATATTACTAAGACATTTTCTTATATGCTTTTTTTATATGTGGAATTGTAAGTAGTAAACCTTCAATATGTTTATTTTGAGGATATTTTGTGTATTGGAGAATATATGTGTACTTAAAGTGTTATATGGATGTTATTTATACGATAGAAGTTTGTTTCGAAGCTTATTGTTTGATTGAATTGCGACTTTGAGTCTATTGTGTGCTCTATAGTTTCATTTGGAAGTTATTTATGTGATTAAAGTTTGATTTGGAGTTTATTTATTTGACTTGAAGCATGATTTGTGTGACTAAATTGTGATAAGCCGAAATGTGTGATTAGTTTAATTTTGTGTCTTTTGGGTGTGATTATAATTTGATTCTAGTCTTATTGTGCAATTTGATTTGGATCCTATTTTGTGATTTTTATTGTATTGTCAATAATTGTAATAAGCTGAAATGTGTGATTAGTTTAATTTTGAGTCACTTGTGTGTGATTAAAATTTGATTCTAGTCTTATTGTGCAATTTGATTTGGATCCTATTTTGTGATTTTTATCCTATTGAATCTATTAAACATTAAAATGTTACATTTTACATATTGATCTTGTTCTCTTAGTTGAATTTTATCACTCATAATTTTAGGCAGGAATTACTTGAACAAATACTTCCTAGAGGTCTAAGCAACAAACACAATGTTTACGTATTACCACGTAGTTTGAAAACCTCAACCAACACTTAGAAAATGTTTAAGAGCGATAATATTACCTTAAATCAACCAAAATGTTGCGCTGAAAACATGCGTTGATTTTGGCTTACACTAAGGTGTATTTGCATTATTAATATTCTGCGTCTAAGTGTAGTGAGTATGTGTCGATCACAAGTTTTCTCGTTCTCAAGCCAAGTGTACCCTCATTACGAGTTTCTCAGGGTGTCCTAAGGCCGAACACAAAGATTTGTACCAATCGAGATAGATAACTATGAGTATGCGGCTGAGTTACAAATTTAGAAGAATGAGGTTGAAAACATGCGATTAACTAAGTTATAAACTGATTGAGATGCTTGTGAGATATAATATAGAGAGATTGTAGAAAACAACAACATTAACGTGAAGGTAAAATGTATGGAGAGGTAAGGGATGAGGGAAGATTAATACCGCATCACTGAGCATTATTGCAGGAACTTATCCTGGCTCACAACTTCTAATTATCGTACACCTTTCAGTGGTCAGTCACATTTATCATATCTCTATGATGCAGAAATGAAGTTGTTATGAGCACAAAGTTGTTTCTATCTCTAGAAATATTTCTTGCTTTGCTTAATGAGTTCCACAACTGTATTCCTTCTCAGGAGGCTAGTTATAGCTACTTGTCTCAATGAGTGTTCATAGGCCCGAAGGAACTCTTATCAAAGATAGCAGTGAGCAGAAGCAAGATCGTTCCAAATTCCATTGTGACAGAATATATACATTTACAATCAAATAGTAATAGTTATGCATAAACTCTAAATTACAACATGCTTCAAAAAGAAAATATTAAGGATTAAGAGAACTTACCCTTGAAGAACTATTCTTCTCATTCCCTCAATGCAATAGCACGATCGTTCACCAACACAAACGTCACGCCTTAGCAATCTCCTCGATCAAGAACAAACAACACTCGTCCCTCGAACAGTAAGTAGATACCACCAGAAGACTATCTAGGTATTTTCGGTGTGAGAATCCAGGAGTTGTGGTTTCTGTATGGATTTGGTAAAGGGTAGGAAGAAAAGACAGATCGTATAGTCGATCGAGTAAATGGGAGATGACTAAAGTCTATCGTATAGACTGAGTACTTGATCGTTTAGAAAACAAATGACTATTGTATAGAAAACTCGTTGCACGATCGTGTATGCTCTCAAGCTATCGTATAGCTAATTCTTTTGATCGTATGATTATCAATCACTTAATGATTGCTCTCTTTGTAAAAATGAAAACGATTTTCATTTTATCCACCAGTTAACATAACTGATCACAACATCCCACCAAGTTAGTTATTGGGAGAAAAAACTGTAACGAATTATCCCATAATTGATTTTATTACAAATATACATAATATATATTCATAACCTATAGTTTTAATATCACATCTCATGCAATATATAAACCATAGTTCTTTTTCTCCCTTATATCATTTAATAATAATTCCTCCAATTAATGTATCTAATACATTAAGTCACTTATATCTCATATAATTGATGCAATTTAATTATAACATATATAATCAAATTTCCTTTTGTTAATTTGAACACTTCAAACTAACCCAAAAACTGATTCTCAACATGAATCCATTGAGCTACGAAGAGGACCTTATGGACCTGTAGCTTGAAGCTCCAACGGTACGTGAATAACTGACTAAACTCTTTAGTCACGATATGCACCATACGTTAACTGCTAGACATTCTACTAAAGACCGACAGCTACACTCCTTCACAAATCGTTCATAACTATATCCAAGCCAATTACCATTTTGCCCTTGTAATTACATGTAACTTCTTATGTACTACTGATTGCTCTAATGAATAATACATCATATTCTACTATGAGTAAATCCTTCTCGGGCCAAGAAAAAGTGTGGCGCCACATTGTTCAAGTCTCGAAATTAGCCCTTAAGAGAGCAATTTATTTACTTACTCCTAAATCGTGGAAGGAGTGAATTCCGTCTTGTGTAGCTGATTCCCAATTCCCCAATCAGACGAATCCCTAAAGTGGTAGGTTTGAGTCGGCGATTTGGCCACTCGTACCCATACAAATCAAAGGACCGCACTCATAGGCAGGAGTTCCCAACCCACTTAGGATTAAGGTTATGTTACCTATGGTCATCCTCGTGAAATGAAAGTCTCTGTCTTGAACGACATTATATAACGAGACTAAACATTTCATGGTCCGGTCTTATATAAACTCTTTTGTTAAAAACATCCTCACCTGCATGTCTAATACATGAATGGTCAGGATCAGACCATTTATAGCATTTTACAACACTTGTAACATCTACAAAGTGAGCCACACTCGTAGTGTCAACATGATAAGATTTCCCTCATTTATCTATATACTACAGACCATTTAAGTTATCACTTAAAACACAATCCACTTGTATGTCATCATATATGCTTAAGTTACATCGATAACCAGAGATCTTAGTTTATTGGTTTATGGTTAATGCAACTAAAATATCTCATATTTCAAAGACTATAGTGAAGAAAATATCTCATATTATTACATTACATAATGTTTATTCATACAAGTATTTACAAACTACTAGACCCTACGAGATTTAGGGCATCAACCCTAACAAGGCCAACATTTAAATGACTATACATTAAGCAAACAGGACAACTTCCTCAGATTCTACTTAGCTCATGATATTAACCTTCCCTTTACCCCGTTGAGATTAGTGACTCATGGAAAATGTTAAAATGAAAGCAAAAATAGAGGAAATGATGAATGAAGACGTGATGGTATTAAGTTAGAGATATAGTTGTTGAATACAACTGAATAATTTCTTAAACTATAGTGCAGTACAACAACAAAATGATAAAAGAATAAGATGAAGAGGTAATTGGTAGTAATTTCTTGCTCTCAACAGGTGAATGTCTAGGCTGCTGGTGTTGATTTAGTTGAGCGGGATGTAGAAGGCCCTCTCAGACTCTTGCATCGGTGAGGGTCCGAGATGAATCAGAGTGAAAAAAATGGAGTTGGATTTCTCTCTCATAAATCACAGAATCCCTACATCGTAAATTTTCTAATGATCTGTTGATGATCCTTCTTCTTGACGTCAAGATTCTATTTATAGAGCCACGCACTGTTCCTTGTTGGGATTCTCGCCCTGATCAGTTGTCAACGTCTGATGCGATAGGTGCGAATCAGCACTGCAATCATGGTCAACGTTTTGGAAGCTTGATAGAAGATCCACTGATATAGTTTCAGAGATCTCGAGGCATGGGATCATCTATTTGTTCTTTGGAAGATCAACGCATGCGGTGTCTCCTGCGGTCATCTGCAAAATATATACTTTTGGCGCAATATGCTCATGATATGCGGGCAACGAGTGCTTTTGAGATACTTTAGAGTCAAGTTTGATATTTAGCATGAATTCTAAGCATGATTGATGTATACTCTTCTTTCCTTCCTTCATTATTCTAAGAAAAAGGCTATAATAACTTGTATTTCTATACGTTATCACAAAACCAATAATAGACCTTGGTCAATCAATTCCAGCTAGTCAAAATCTCCAAACATCAAGCTTCCCTCATGTTAGAAACTGAACTAGCATACTTTATTGAGTTCGAAATAGCTCAAAATGAATGAAAACTTACCGAAGCTTAATCGAACAGCTCGGTTTCGGTAGCTCAAGAAAACATCTTTGTGATTGTATGTGATATAACATTCATTCATTGTGTATATATCATTAAAAAAAGAAGCAAAAGAAAAAAAAAACATCATCATCTTTGTAGTTCATATCTTGATAATTAAGTCATCATCTAGGGAAATTAGTCCCATCCCATTTGTACCCATAATTAAGAATTTACAAACATAAAGTGTTAAGATTATTTACAATGCTTCAACTATTTTTTGCAAATAAATGTTGCAGAAATAGGCATTTTGGCCAGAAAGTAAGAAAAAAGAGAACATGAGGAGTGCTTGATTTTACTTTTGACAGACTTGATTACTAAAATCTGGGCCACCAAATTGTTGTGGAGAAAAGAAAATGTATTGGTCAAACCAAATATCTTCAACAATCTTGCTTAAAATTCCACTGCCTTTATAGGAACTTGTAGATGCTCCCTTGTTTTAAGCACGATGAGAAATTTCCAGCATAATTAATAGAGTAGAAAACATTTATATTGAACTCAATCCACTATCTTCTAATTTCATAATATTCAAAGAAGAAAACATAGATCGGGTAATGAAAAAAATAAACCCTAGAAATCAAATTGATAGTTAAAGATCTAATCTATAGTACTCCTAACATAGCCTAGCCATCTTGGGCTATAGAACAAAATACCCCCAAGTGAACCCATTTGTATTGAGAGTTTCTTAGATCTCATTGTAAACTCTCTCCCCTCTTTCTTTCCTTTCTTGGAACTACTAGAAAGCTTATAGATTGAGATCAAACTTGTGAACTCGATATATCTACTTGAAAATCAAAGAAATTGAAGTTGACAACTTCTTCGAGGAAAGAGGAATTTGTAAAGGCTCGACGAATAATTTAAGGGTACATTTGTGGGTGAATTAGGGTTCCAATTGTAATTTTGGAATGTTTAGGCTTGTTGGGCTTAGCTGAAGTCAAGGAGGAGGTGTAAACCCGAGAGAGAGAGAAGAGGGAAATTGATGGGTTTTCTTTTGACAAATTTGAGTTGTCTTCATCAAATTTTGTGATTGGGTTAGAAAAAGGTTGAAGATTAATCAGCTAGGGATGTAGGAGATTCGAAGTATGGGGTAGCTATCAGAGAGGAAGCTAGAATTTGGTGTTTTGGGTGTTTGCCGGTTTTAAAAAGGGAAGAAAAGGGAATTTGGTTTAAGGGAATTTAGTGAGGAAAAAACGAGAAAAACTAAATGAGGGTTGAAGAAGAAGCTCGAGGAGGTCTGCACCTAAGGATCGTGGCCAGAGAAGCAAGGAAAAAGAAAGAAAAGGGGTTGCCGGTGTTGGACAGAAAAACAGGGGCTGCTTGGTTTAAGGCAAATTCGTAGAGTTAGAGGCTAATTTGAAGCTCCCAATTTGAAGGTAAGCTAATTTTAAAGTCCCTCTAAATTTTCATTGAGGTTAGTTAGCTCTTATAGGTTCAAATTGTTGTTTTAAAATTATGAAACTTCTCACTGGAAAACAGGGGTACCGAGGAGTGTTTAGCTGATTTCGGGAGTTCTAGAGCAAATTGGACGTTGAAACTTTGCGGTTAGTTAATTTTAATTATGGGTAAAAGGTTTATAAGGGTTACTTGGGTTTTTAGTGGCTGAAAATTGATGAATTTTGGTCTGAAAGTCGAGTTGCAGATAGGGGCCGAATCAGGCATGGCTGGAGGTTGAAGATGAAGTGTGCTCATATATTGTCCGTCATTAAAAGCCGAAATTTCAATCCAGGGTTAATTAAAGTGTTCCTAAGCTTGATTTAAGTTCTAATTGATTTCAATAAGATACTTTGACCTTGGAAGTGGAATAATTTTGGATCCTAAGTTAAAATGAAGTAGTTAAAGGATCAAATCACAAAAGTAAACCCCAAGATTAGATGAGATTAGGGTTAATGGAAAATTAGGAGGAATTAGTTATTCTTGATGGTATTTACGGGATATTTGAGTTGGTTTGAAATCTGAAGCTAATTTTAAGATGATTAAAGGATCTAAGTGTAAGGTAAAACCTAAGGTTGAAATGAGTTAGGGTTTTGATGGGAATTTATGAAAAAATGGTTCTCGTTGAAGAATAATTTTGAAGATATCTAAATTATGGCCGTTCGGGGAATAATCAAGGAATTATTAAATTTCAGGAGAATCTAAGGATCGAAAAATCTGAGAATTGACGGTGAATGACCCTTTCTAAAAAAAAAAAAATTCTATTTTAACAATGTTTAAAAATATTTGATGAAGTAAACTATGTTTATAAGATATTGAAGGTTGTTTCAAAGATGCATGTTATTAATAAATATGATTTCATCATCATGCATTGAGTTATGTATTTAATTATAAACTCTTGATTTGATTTATTCATATAATATTCTGAAAAGTAATAGTTTGAGAAAAGGTTTTCAAACCATGGGATATAGTACTCGAGACGAGATATATGAGCACTGCGTTCACGTACGATAATTGCTATGTTGGTCCGCATTAACAAAGACTAAGTATAGATTGAGTGTGTTGAGTTGGTCCACCTCAATACCAAGGTGTGTTGATTGGTCCACCTTGGGATATTCGGGTATAGATTTGATATTGATTTATCATGCATTATTATGCATTTTATTAGGTTTCATGTGATTCTTCGTTATAAAAGTTTATTGTTTCTATTAAAATAACATGTGTTAAGAGGTAATTCTTTATTTCATACGTTTGTAAAGAGTTTCTAATTAAGTTTTAAAACATGTATTGTTATAAGATTTCAATTAAGTTTTAAAAAAATGCTTGTTTCATGAAATATCATTCACTGGACTTTCCAGCATATGTTATCCATTGTTTTGTTCTTCCTCAAGATTGTTGCTTGGAATTGATATCTGCCACAAGATTGGGTTCTTTGCATAATTTAAGTGTCTTAGGATTTTGGGAAGGTATCAGTGAATCTCAATTCAATCAATTTCTGAATGTTGAATTAGATCCGGACTTGTACAATAAATTTTATGAACATTAAGTTTGGTTGTAACGAAATAAGAATTTGAGTTATGTTATTACTCTGTTACGGAAGTCGTTGGGTAAAATAGATCAAGACGGATAGTAAGTATCACAAAAGATGATAATATCCATCTCTCCTTTTAGGTGAAAGAGGAAAATAAGGGAAGGGTGTGACCCTCGTGGAGGGTGAACCCAACATACCAACAATCTTCTAATTTTGTTTATGGATGGCGTAAATCAAATGTCGATTAGGAGTGGATCTTTATCTAACCCTGTTGAAAGAAGAAAAAAATGTCGCTGCCAGAGATGAGCAAGGTCTGTTCAGCTTGCCAAACGTCGGGGGTTGCTTAGTTGTAGGTCTTACACAAAATATTCATCCCTATTCAATCGTAGCCACCGTCTAGTCACCACCGGAGAAAGAATGCCGCCATTCACATGGGAAAGTCGTGCACAGCTGGTCATTACTGGAAGGAGAACTAACACGAAGAGGGTTGTTGGCCATGGGTGTTTATCTTGTTCGGAGCACGCAAGATGAGAAGAATATGAAGATGAAGGATGATAGAGGATGTGTGGTTGAAGGTGAACACGTGGAGGGCTAGAGATTGCTTTTTGCGTGAAGGAGAGAAAGGGCTAGAAAATGATGAACAAGTTTGGGATTTAGGGTTTTCTTATCTTATTTTCTTTTGGTCTTTATATAAATACTCAAAATAAATTTAAAAAAAAGGAGTAAAGAGCATTATATATTATTCTCCTTTTTTTTTTTTTTGGTAAAACTTTCATTATGTACCACCGTTTGTTATTTTAAAAAATTGAGTTTAATTAATGACAATTAATAAATGTTTGATGACATTTAAAAATTGTCACGAATATGAAAATCTGAAAACCTCCGTTTTTTCGCCAAAACACGCATTTTTAGCTTTTATGATTATTTTCTCTCTCTCCAAGCTCTATTTACATGTACCTTTATGTCATGGAAACTCACTTTTGTTGTATTATTTTAGGTAAAATACAAACAACAAAGCAACAACACAACCAAATACTCTCAAGTTCCAAATCAAACAAGGAGGAAAGAGAACGTGAAACATCTTTCCAGATCAAAGAATAACTTTTGAGAGGAGGTTAAAGCAGCAATGGAATGAGCAACTTTGCTCACTTTTCAAAAGATGTGAACCGTGATGGTGTTGACATTCAACATGCGAAAGTAATTTGGATCTTAGGTATTCTAACTACATCAATTTTAGTGATTAAGCATGCATGACCATTGTTCTAGAAATTAGGGTTTAGAAAGACAATTTTTGAAGAAATCCCAAGTTGCTCCAATCTACTGATGTTATCAACTCACGAGCTAGTTGTAGACTACCGCAAAGACTTCTCTACTATCCTCTTGGCCTTAGATTGGATGGTAAAATCTAAATTAAGTAGAGATTTTGAATGATTTTGGAGTTAGAGAGTGAAATTTGCAGAAATTTCAGAAAAACAGCAAAGAACTTCCATTTGTGAATTTGCATGCCATCTTAATCTAACTAAAACTTACAATTTTATAGAAAAATAATATGCACATTAAAAACACCACAAATTGACATATAATTTTGCACTAATAACTTAGATTAGGTGGATCAAATTGGAAAAGTGGGATAATCCCACTTTCCAATTATTTATTTATTTTAATTTACAATTTTAATTAAACAAAATCAAATTAATAAAATTAATTTTATATTTGAATTTTTCACAAATTCAAAATTCCCTAAAATAATTTTTAATAAATAATTTAATTAATTAATTTAAAATTAATATAATATCAAATATTAAATTAACAAAACACCTAATCCAAATATGAATCCTTATTCATATATGTAATATTTAAATAAAAATTTAAAATATTTTCATCTTTCCAAATTTTTTTAATTTGATAAATTAAGCATTAATTATATCGTATATAATATTCCAATCCTTAATTTGAATTTGAACATTTCAAACTCTCTCAACACACTATTCTAAGGTTTAATCCATTTACGAGCTAGTAAAGGAACATAATGAACCTACAGATCATGAGCTCCAACGATTCGAGATTAATTGGCTCTGAATTAACCAACATTCGTTAACTACCAGGTCACTCCACTAAAGCCTTGTAGCTGCACTCTTCTCACTATAGATATATTTGTTTCCACTTGATTTAACCATAATCAATAAGTCGATCCTTCACAAGTTGTTCGTATTTACAGCTGGGTCAAAATTGTCGTTTTACCCCTGTAATACATCTTGCTCAAGTCCCCACTGATACACTAATGAACAATTGATTTATGGTCCTACCAATGAACCAAGTCCCTCTAAGTCATAGAAAGGGCGGACGAGACCCCTTATTCAAGACTAGAAGTCAGTACTTAAGGGAATAACCTATCTATTATCCCTAAAGTGGGTTGGAATGAATTCCATCTTGTAAGACTATGTCCTCAGTTATCTACCCGGTCTTATCCCTAAAATGGGAGGCTTAGTGAGTGACGATGTTGAGCCACTCTCACCCATGCAGATTAAAGGATAATCCCGAGCAAAAAAGAGTTCATAGTTAGCTCAGAAGTTCATAGTTATCACAATAGAGGGTGACAGACAAATGCATATTTGGAACTACTTCCAAATCGATCAAGAACTTCCTCAATCATACTGCTTCTTTTGTTGCTTAACATGCAGCTACATACTCCGCTTCCATGGTGAAGTCAGCAGTACAACTTTACTTTATACTCCTCCATACTATAGTTCCTCCATTCATAATGAACACTGATCCCGAAGTTGATTTTCTCGAATCAATATCGGTTTGAAAATCAGAGTTAGTATCCAATAAGGATCAGATCCTTAGCACCATACATGAGCATATAGTCCCTCATTCTCCGAAAATACTTTAGGATACTCTTAACGACAGTTCAATGATCATATCTAGAATTGGATTGAAATCTACTGATTATTCTAACAACATAGCATATGTCTAGGCGTGTACATAACATGAAATACATAAAACTCTCCACTACTGATGCATATGGAATTCATATCATAACCTAAACTTCTTGAAGTGTATTAGGACATTTTTCCTTAAACAGATGAATTCCATGTCTAAAAGGTAACATACATCTCTTGGAATTTTGCATCTTATATTTTGACATCTTGTCTATATAGGATGCTTAGGATTAGGCTAGAGTTTTATTCTTGCGATTTCGAACAATTTGGATTCTAAGAACATACTATGCATCTCCCAAATCTTTTATTTGAAATTGCGATGCTAGCCATTTCTTGACGTCAGCTAGAAATTCTACCTCATTCCCAATGAGTAGGATATCATCGATAACTTGTAGAAATATAGGTTATTGTAACCTTTTACTTAGAATAATAAGGGTAGATGGACAAATATGTGTTCATTATGCTAGGAATTCAGGCTAAATATTATACTTGTGCTAAAGTATACTAAAGTTTTCCACTGATCGCATATCATGAGTTAAATTGCGCCAAAAGTATCTATTTTGCAATTGATCGCAGGACTTGATCGCATGCGATGAACTCCTGCCCGATGAACAAATAATTCGTCGCATGCCTTGGGATTTCTGACCCTGTACTAGCGGATCTTCTACCGAAAAATTCAGGATGTTGACCATGATTAAGTGCCGACATCTCACTTATCACTCAAGGATGACGATTTATCAGAGCAGGAATCCCAAAATTGTCAGTGCATGGCTCTATAATTAGAGACTTTGTGCCCACGAACCAACGGTTCGAGAGGTCTAAGAGGCCTGAAAGGTCTGAGATTTGAGATTTTTCATGAGAACAATGATAACTCTCAAAAAGAGCTATAATTCCTAGCTTAACTCAGGCTCGTTAGTAGTTTTTAATGTTAATTATCTTATTTTGTAGGTACTGAGTACAGAGAGGTAGAACCGAGCGTTTGAAGCTAAACAAGGTTAATTTGAAGTAATTTGGAGTCAATTTGAGCATTCAAGCTTCAAAGGAGTAGAAATGACCAAACTACCACTGTGGAGAGTGTTGCAACGCTGGAACAAGCATAAGCCCAACGCTACCCCAACGCTAAAAGCTAGTAGGCTAAGATACAGGGTAGCATCGCAACACTGCCATTAGCGTTGCAACGCTACGGACATGTGACGGAGACGCCAGCCTTTCGCACGCCGCACCATACACAACCCAACATCAGGGTCAACATTGCACCTCTACCCCAACGCTCGAAGGCCATTCGCAGGACAATGTTGCAACTGAAGGATCTCTTATACAAGAGAACCAGTGAGCGGAAGCAAGATCTTTCCAAGCCCATTGTGAAAGAATAAAACATTTACAAACATACAACCACAGTTATGCATCTCAGAGTAAATTACAACATACTTCAAAAGAAAAATACTAAGGATCAAGAGAACTTACCTTTAAAGAACTATTCTTTTTGTTCCTTTAAAATAACAGCACGACCGTTCACGAACACGAACGTCATGCCTCTACAATCTCCTCGATCAAGAACAAACAACACTCGTTCCTTAAATAGTATGTAGACACCATCAGAAGGCTACCTTGGTATTCTTGGAGTGAGAATCCAGGAGTTGTGGGTTCTGTGTGAATTTGGTAGAGGGAAGGAGGATGTATACGATCGAGTAAGTGGGAGAATTAGAAAGTTATCGTATAGACAAAGGGTACTCGATCGTTTAGTAACGAGGCAGTCGTGTAGCTAACTTGGTCGTCGTTCACTCTCTCAAAAGGCAATCATATAACTCTCTCTTTTCACTCGATCGATTGGTATGCAATAATGCGATTATCCAAAAAATGAAAACTCTTTTCATTTTATTCTTTAGTTATTAAAACTGAAAATAACCTCCCACTTTCACGGCTAATGGAGAAAAGAAAATAACCAACTAACAATTATCTCATAATTGTTTTATTATAAATAAATATAATAACTAATTCATCATATAATATTTATAACCTATAGTTTTAATATCACATCATATGTAATATTTAAACCATAGTTCTTTTCTCCTTTTTTTTTTAATATAAATCATATTTATATTAATTCCTCCAATTAATGTATCTAATACATCAAATCAATTATATCACATATAATTGAACCAATTTAATTATATCATATATAATCAAATTTTCTCTTGTTAATTTGAACACTTCAAACTAACCCAAAAACTGATTCTCAACTTGAATCCATTGAGCTCCCAAGGAGATCTTATGGACCTTTAGCTGGAAGCTCTAACGGTACGTGAATAACTGACTAAACTCTTTAATCACGATATCCACCATTTGTTAACTGTTGGACACTCCACTAACGACCGACAATTGCACTCTTCTCACTACAGATATATTTCTGTGTCCATTGGATATAACCAATCAACAGTACGATAACCCTTCACAGATCGCTCGTAAGTACAGCTAGGCCAATTTACCATTTTGCCCCTGTAGTTACATTTAACTCCTTAAGTACCACTAAATTCTCTAATGAATAATACATCATAGTCCTACTATGAGTGAACACTTCTCGGGCAGAGAGAAAGTGTGTGGCGCCACATTGTTCAAGCCCTGGACTCAGCTCTTAAGGGAACAATCTATCTACTTACCCCTGCTTCGGTGAATGAGTGAATTCCATCTTGTGTATTTGAGTTCCTAACTCCCCAATCAGACGAATCCCCAAAGTGGTAGGTTTGAGTCGGCAATCTGGCCACTCGCACCTATGAAAATTAAAGGACTACCCTTATAGGTAGGAATTCCCAACTCACTCAGGATTAAGGTCATGTTACATATGGTCATCCTAGTGAAATGAAAGTCTCTGTCATGAACGGCGTTATATAACAAGACTAAAAATTTTGTGGTCCGGTCTTATACAAATTCCTTTGTATAGGATACCCTTGCTCGCTGTAGCATTTTACAATACTTGTAACATTTACGAAGCGGGTCATATCCATAATGTCACCAGGAATAGGTTTCCCTCCTTTATTCATATACTACACACCATTTAAGTTATTGCTTAAGGCATGATCCACTTGTATGTCTCCACATACATGCTTAAGTTACAATGATAACCAGGGGTCTTAGTCTATTGGTTTGTGGTTAATGCAACTAAAATATCTCATATTTTATAGACAATAGTGAAGAAAATATCTCATATTATTACATCACAAAATGTTTGTTCATATACATGTTTACAAACTACAGAACTTTACGAGATTTAGTGCATCAACCCCAACAACAACGTTGTCCCTAGCGTTGCCACACTGCGACTTTTTCTATAAATATTCTATTCGTTTTACGTAAAATTTTTATGTTATTTTTATGGAGGCCAAAGAGAGGCCTAGTTTTCTTCCTTCCTCTTTACATTTTCAGTACCATTAGGTTAGATTTATGTTTTATTTTGGATTGTAAGCAAGGACTGGGTTGTATCTCATAGCTTTGTCTATGGATTTTTTAGGTAAATTCTATCTAGTTTCTTGGATCAAGTATTTTATGTTAATTTCTTGAGTTTTCTACTCCTAGTTGATGATTGGATACTGAATTATGTTTCCTTTGTATCTTCTTTAACTTTTAAAAGCATGTTTGTGTGGATGGCTTTTCACTCATGAGCATGTTAGACTATGATTCTTAGTTTGTCACAATCTTGCATGAATATCTTTTAAAATTTATTTTTGCATAAGAATGTTTAGCTAAGGTCTCCTAAGTAGCAATAGTTAATTAGGCATTTGATGACTATTCTTAGAATGCACTAATTGCCAGGTTCAAAGATAAAATTGGTTAATTGAATATAGCTTTCCTGAAAATTAATCTACAAAATTGAATTCTAAATCGTAATGCATGTGTTTTTAGTTCTACATGCCTGCTATCAAATCCAATAGAATTTAGAAGCATGTCGATTAATTATGGTATGACATTTCTGACATTAATTAATAATTAGGACGCTTTCTTGGTTAGACTATTGCTAGTTATCCGCTACTAGAGGCTAGTTAGATCGAATCGAGTGAATAGTTGTGCATGCATAATTCGATTACATAATTAATTGGCAGAAAATGATAATAGAGATTACATTGAATGTCTATCTATTGGATTGTATCAGCACGCAGCGGAAACGACAAGGATCAATAAGCACTCTAATTCATTAATTTTGGCAGAATATAAAGCATGCTGTTGTAGAAATTAATGGGTTTCAAGTAATACCTTTATAGAACTCTTGAAATCTCGATTTCTATATGCAAATCTCTCCAAATCTCGTTGTAAACCACCACAAGATCTTCCCTACTATTCTCTTGGTGCTCTAGAATCAAGGGAACTTGGAGAATAGCTCAGCGGCAACCCACTTGAAGAACTCCTTCTTCAACCGAATTTTTCAGGAAAAAATTCAACTGATTGCATGCCTCAAATTCACTCCAATCTCTTCAATATATTGCAGACCATCATGCAAGAAAGATAGCTGCATGAGATGCAGCTCATGCTTGAAGTAATTGAAGCTTTAGAGAGTGGGTTTAGTGTGAGCAACTTGAAGATGATAATGGAAAAACTCAAATTCCATTTTGTGTTTTTCTTCTTTTTCAACCTTTTAAAAATTGATTTCATAAATCAATTTATTTTCTAAAATTAAAAATACTATTAATTTTATAAAATTAATTTTATAAATTAATTTATCTAATAATTTTAATAAATAATTATTTAAACAATTTTAATAATTCTAATTAATTTAATATCCAATATTAAATTAATTTTACACAAATTCATCTTCATATATTTAAATCATATTTAAATATTTATTCTCTAATTTCGTTTAATTCTAATTTGAACGTCTCAAATTAACTTATCACGCTACTTTAGAGCTAATTCATTTCTAAGCTAGTAGAGGGACCGCGGACCTACAGATCATGGGCTTCAACGATTCAAGATTAATTGGCTAACTCATTAGACCGAACTAACCCCCATTTGTTAACTAATGGGTCACTCCACTAAAGCCCATAGTTGAACTCCCCTCACTGTAGATATATTATGTCCACTCGATATAACCATGATTAGTAAGTTAACCCTTCACAGGTTGTTCGTAATAACAGCTGGGTCAAATCTCTGGTTTACCCCCGAAATTACCTCTTGTTCCTTAAGTCCCACTGATCCTCTAATGACAATTTTTTTGTGATCCAATCAACAAAATCGAGTCCCACTCGGGCTAATGAGAGGGTGGGGACCCTTGTTCAAGACCCAAAATCAGCACTTAAGGGAACAATCTCTCTATTATCCTTAACAACGAGTAGGAGTGAATTCCATCTTGCACTCTATGTCCCCAGCTATCTATCTGGTCTTACCCCTGAAATGGGAGGTTATTGAGCCGACGCTGTTGAGCCAACCCTCACCTATGCAAATCTAAAGATAATCCCAAACAAACAGGAGTTCATAGTTAGCTTAGGATTAAGGTCAAATTACCTAGGTCATCACTTTGAAATAGTCAGTCTTAAACAGTAAACAACGTTATAAAGTAAGAGTGACTGATTTCGTGGTCCGATCTTGTATTTACCCTTTTGCACAAGGACACCCCCATTCCTCATGTCCTAACATGTACGAATTAGAATCACTTCGTTTGTAGCACTTTACAACTCTTTGTAACAACTACAGAGCAGACCACATCCAATAGTGTTACCAGAATAAGGTACCCAACCTTATTCACATACTATTGATCATTTTGACTATTTACTCGAACCTGATCTACTTTTATGTCTCACATAAAGTTTAAGTACTCATGTAATAGTCAAGGGACTTTTAGGTTTATTGGATTTCTAATAAGCAAAATATCTATTCAATAACAACTTATTGAATTTTCAAAATAAGTTCAACTGTTTACAAATTACGAGTTTTAGGACATAAAACCCAACAAACTCTCACTTGGACTAAAATTCCAGTGGTAACTTAATATATTCAATATATAAGGCTGAGTTTCTGAGTTTTATAGAGAAATACAATAAACTAGGGCATCCCATACCCATGGTTTACCATTCGGTATCCTATACTCGATATTTCTCCCACTTGCCCTAGGTTATTAACTTGGTAATCCTAGTCTTACTAGGTGATTCTCAAACACTTTAGTCGAGAGAATTATTGTAAATATGTCAGTGTACAATAGGCTTTTAATTAAACTATATGGGAATTCATCTTATTCCCAATAATGACAAGGAAGCACATTTTCCTCCCACTACATTGAGATACTCTCAACTCTTTGAGTAAGACCTATCTGACCTGTCTCAACAACTTTTGTTAACTGTCAGATCTAGAAATCTTTAAACTTTCTATAATTTGACCTAGCCGTTTTTAAATATCTATGCAAATGGCTTTTAACAATTTGATTCTTAACAGAAGTTGCTATGAGATAGAATAAACATATTTTTCTGAAAATGAAGATTTTATTCAGAACAAAAATATATACAATTTGTTCTTTACAAGATCACAAAAACAAGTAAGATCAAACAACAACATCTCCCACTGGTCAAGTTGAGCAAGCGATCTACAGGAACTAGTTTGCCTTTTTAGCTTTCTCTACTCTCTTCTCGGCAAGGTACTGAGGGCAGTTTCTCCTTTAGTGCCCTTCTTTGTTGCAGTGGAAACATTTTCCTTTATCTGCAACGTTTTTCTTGCCTTTCTTTCCAGCAGGTTTCTTTTTCCCTTTCCCTTTGTCCTTCTTCACAGGAATACTCTTTCTCTGCAAAGAAGAAGCAACATCAGACTTGGAGGACATTTCTCTCTTCTCAGCAGTAGTAATATTTACTTATGATTCCAGACCTTTAGTTCTCAATATAGTCTGGTAAGCCTGTAGTTCATTCAATAGAGTAGTCAAGTTTTATTCAATTTTATTCATCAATGCATTTGTACATAATTGCATAAAACTCTTCGGAAGAAATTTTAGAATAAAACCAACTTGACTTCTCTCGTCAACAATAATGCCATTTACTTCCGCCACATTAAAGTGGACCATCATGTCCAGGACATGTTCACGAACAAAGGCCCCTTCTTTCATGTGGCTGTTGTAAACATATTTTATGTCATCATGCCTTAGGGTGAAGGACGATTGTCTAAACATCCCTCGTAGAGATTCCGTAATCTCTTTGGCAGTACTCATATCCTCATGTTTCTTTGCCAAAACATCAGATATGCTGGCGAGGATATAAGCACGGGCTTTATCATCGCCCTGATCCATTTAACATATGCATCCCGAACAGTTCGGTTTGTGTTAGAGCTCAGAATGGGAGGACAATCCTCTGTTAAGACAAATCGCAAATCGTCTATCACAAGTATCGTGTTCAAATTTGATTTTCAGGTCACATAATTATCCCCGATCAGTTTATCCGATGCCAATAATTGTATTATTGAACTCATCAGTTTGAAATTATAAACAAATTCTATAAGTGAATATCTTTTAAATCCAATCAAGTTTTAGCAAATTAATAATATACCCAATATTATTCTTTTGCAACGATACTACATCAAGACATTCTTAACTAAATACTATCTCCAGAATAACTCATATTCCGATAGTCATTTAGGTACCATTTTTTGTCAGAAATTATTAACACTTAACAATTCTGTAAGTATAACCCTTCATTTTTAGACGTCAGAGGTCGGCCCCAACTATGCTACCAAAGTGAAAAGTCAAGGTCGGGAATGGACCTAAGAAATCTTATCCATCTCTAGAGCTTGAGTTGTTCTGAATCCTATGTTACAACCCTTCATGGGGATAGCCGTCGTTTAAACGACTAGCAAAGGGCCGGTTAAAGCTAACCAGCAGGCGCAACATAGGAATCTCACCGTCCAAACTAACGGAAGAGACCGCAGGATATGTTGACACAGTTCCTTCACCCACTTACTATGAACTACTTCCCCTGTTTACCTTGTTATTGACTCATACATCCACTTTCCTTATGGAGGTCACTCCCAGGGTGACACGAAGCGTCATATGAATCTCACAGTGTAAACTACGTGGAGACGTGGCAATTGAAATCGTATACTTGATTTTTGTTCGAACAACTTTCCCTTATTCACTGAAATCTAGATGTAAGCTAAAAAATACTTTCCGTATGGAGGTCACTCCCAGGATGACGCGAAGTACCACTTAAATCTAGACTGTGAACTCTTAGGGACGTGAGAGCTAAAAATAACGTATCATATATGTTATTAATCTCCCACTGAAGTTTTCTAATAACTTTATCATATAGAAGTTATTGAACTACCATTGAAGTGTTCTATTAAATGGATAAATTTATACTTAGGTTCTTTTCGGCTAATAAAAACAACCCTAAGTCTATGTGATTTATCCAAGTATAACACTTATAAATGGATTTAAACCTATGATTTCTAGGTGATAAACCTTTTTATTACCTTACACCGCTCATGTATGCTCATAAAATCGGTTACCAACGTTCAATAATTCGGCCATAATCCCCAGGTAGGAGGTGTTCTGTAAACCGTCAACTTAAATACCCACAGCCTTCGACAGGATTATATATCGGTTGAGTTTGTAACCCGATTTTTACAAGTTTAATGACCTATTTTAACTATTAAAACGAGTGGTTAACCTACGTGAGCATGCAACTGTTCTTTGTTATGGATTTTAAATGTCTAACCCAATTTTATAATAGCCTACTAAACTTTAGACATACTAAACATCCACAACATATATAAAGACATTCAATATTTAATATGACCATTATATTAAATACAAGAAACCCTAACATGCATACTATATATTATAACAAATTATAACATACTTTCAATACATGTAACACGCTTCCTATGGTGGGATTTTAAATCTACATGGCATACTGTATACACATACAAGATTTATTTAATTATAACATACATCAAATGCATAAATAATTAAATACAGATTGATATGGTTTTAGTTTTGGCAAAAATAAGCAAGCAAAAAGCCTAAATATTCCAGAGGGAAAAGTACTTCCCTTTTTGGTCGGTTGTGGGCAAGAAACCGCTATTTAAAAATGAAAAATTTACAAAACAACTTCTGAATCGCTTCCGGATCACTCGAATTGCTCCAAACAGAACCAAACTGCTTGAACCAGACCCGAACCGTCTGAACCGGACCAGCCAAAAACCATTTAAGGTTGAACCGGACCGGCTCGGATCTCAAGAGAACCAGTCGAACCGGCTGCTCTCGCTCCATGCTCAATATCTCATTAAGGCTCATCGTTTAGCATTGACGACCATTGCCTTGTGTTTTCCTAATCGTTTAGTGTTTGCGTTATCATGTAGCAGCTAACGCATAGCGCCTGACCAAGCTACACGATCGTGTAGTGTCTTTCTTTTATCGCATAGTGTCATCGTCTAGTGCTGGACAACGCTAAATGATCGTTGAGCGCCATCGCATAGCGCCTCTTGTTGATCGTTTAGCGCGCGCATAGCTACACGATTGTGTAGCGCTATCGCATAGCGTTTCAACGCATCGTTTAGCTACTGCACAAAGGTAAAGGATTGTGTAATGCCATCACATAACACTTCAACGCATCATTTAGCTCCCACGCGAATCTATACGATCGTGTGGCGCCATCTTATAGCACTTCAATGCATTGTTTAGCTCCCGCAGATGCATGATCGTCTAGCGCACAACGCTTCAATGCTCAACGCCCGTAGCTACACGATCATCTAGCTTTTCTTCACATCGTCTAACGTCCGAAGCTAAACGATCATCTAGCACTGAACCTCAATGACAGTATGAACGGAGGCTGAAAAACTGGAATCTGCAACTTGGCCTTCTTCACTTGTTTCTTCAATTACAACTTAATTTCAACTTTAATGACTCCAAATAAATTTTAGACTCTTCGGAACACATATAAGCTCATCAAGCAAGAGCCAAATACAAATTTAAACAAGAAATCAAAGAGAAATTAGAAGCCAAAACTAAAAAAACCATATAAATGCAGCAGTTTCATATAACTCATATAAAACACCCACCACGCCAAGATTAAACTGAATTGAATGCTTATATGATGCTCTGATATCAATTGTTGGATTGTATTAGCACGTAGCGGAAGCAACAAGGACCAATAAACACTCTAATTCGTTAATTTTGGCAGAATATAAAGCATACTCTTGCAGAAATTAATGGGTTTCAAGTCATACCTTTGTAGAACTCTTCAAATCTCGATTTCGAGCTGCAAATCTCTCAAAATCTCGTTGTAGACCACCACAAGATCTTCTCTACTATTCTCTTGGTGCTCTAGATTGATTTGTGGGACTCAAAATAAGCTGGAATCAAGGGAACTTGGAGAATAGCTCAGTGGCAACCCACTTGAAGAACTCATTCTTCAACTGAATTTTTTTCTTATTGCATGCCTCAAATTCACTCCAATCGCTTCAATATATTGCAGACCATCATGCAAGAAAGATAGTTGCATGATATGCAGCTCATGCTTGGAGTAATTGAAGCTTTAGGAGGTGGGTTTAGTGTGAGCAACTTGAAGATGATAATGGAAAAACTCAAATTCCATTTTGTGTTTTTCTTCTTTTTCAACTTTTCAAAATTTGATTTCATAAGGGGTGAAAGGGGAGTTTAGTTATTCCAACTCACTCGAGCAAATTCAAAGATTCTTAAGCCAAATTAGGGAGAATTGAGTGAAGAAAAGGCCTGGGGTTGCTGTGGAAGTTGAAGGCTGGGAAGGTGGGAAAATTTGAAGAAAATTGAAGGAGGTCAGAGCTGTTTGTCAAACCCTGCGTCCAGAGTACACACATCACATGCAGCGTCACCGCCCGTGTGTCCAGTCGTGCACGTCGTTTAAGCCCTCACATGCTTGCGCACACAGTCGCCCATCAACGCATGCACACGCCTGCACTTGTACGTCGTCTACCTTGGCCCTGACGCGTGCCCAATGATCGATGTTTGATGCATGCTTTACGTCTGCGTGCGCACACCCAACGCCATCAGTGCCCTCCGTCCATGCCTGCCTATCGTGTCCTGCGTGCTCAGCATACCCTTCAGTGCGTGCCCATCCTCAAGTTTTGCCTATTAAGTGCCAAACACCTAGTCTTACACTAATTTGAGTTGAAAAAGTTGGAAATAGAAGGAATTGGGGACCAAATTAGCGGCTGGGAAAGCTCGGAGACAGAGGAATTTTTGCTGGTGATTGTGAGTGGTTTACTTTCAAATATTTTGATAAATATGCTAATATAGTATGTATGGTTTGGAAACTTGACGTGATCTGTTTATACGTTTTTCGCTGGTTGAAATCTGGATTTAGATAAATATGTTTTATCTATGGAAGCATGTTTTATGTCGGAATATATTTATTATTTCTATAAATGATTTGTTGGATTAGAATCTCTGGATTTGGTTTGGAAACTTATATATTACTGTGGTTGATGGAAACGGATTTCAAACCACTGGATATTGTACCCTGGTTGTTGTTAGCGTTCGAGCACATCTAACGGTGATATGTGCACATAATACGGGTTGTATTGGATATAGGGATTGGTGTTCGGGACCTGGGATGAAATTATGTGGATTTTCACTTTGGAAATATTTGACGAAAACTTAGGTTATGTTATTTCAATTTATTTCAAAGATTGTTCCAATGTATTCATGTTCTGGAATTGGTTTGATATTCCAATATCTCATTGTGGTTTTAATTGTTTGAATGTCTTTTTTGCAAATAATTTCTAAGGAAAAACATTATGTTATACTAAAATCACCACTCATTGGGCTTCCCAAATCATTTTTTTTTGTTTTTGTCCCCTCCCTCCTCCCCCACAGATAGCGAAGGAGTTTCGGTTGCTATTAGAAGTCGTTGTCTGCTACAGGATTGGTCTTCTTATTTAATTTCAGGATCTTAGGATTTGGTTATTGATAAAAATTGTGGGACATGTAAAATAAGTTTTATGAACTTTTAAGTCTATTATTTAATAAAATTAATATATTGAGTTAAATTATTATACAAGAATTTGTCAGGTAGAGTAGGTCAAGGCAGATAGTAAGTATCAAAAAAGGGTGATATTTGTTGTCTTCACACCTCATTCTAGGGGAAAAAAGGTAAAGCGAGGAGGAGGTGTGATATGATATTTATTATTTCAAATACACCCCCCACATTAAAGCTTTTCAAATACACTCCAAAGTAATCTTACACCTTACATTGGGTACGATTATACCAACAGTAATGCACCGAATTCCATCAGAACTATGCAATTAAGCATGTTTGGGCAAGAGTAGTACTAAATTGGATGACCACTTGAGAAGTCCTCGTGTTATACCCCTTTTAAATACACCTCCACATTAAAGTTTTTTCAAAATTTATTTTTTTAAAAATGAAAATTAATACCCTTTTTATGGAATCAACATAATACTAACTTTCCATTTTCAAAATAATATATAATTAACTATTATCCACATTGAATTTATTATCACAGGTCATGTATTTTTGAATGGTCTCATTCTAATGAATATATTGCTCTAATTTACTTCAAAATGTATCATCTTGTCTGATGTGAGATACCATTGTTGCCCGTTATAATTATAGGTTTGACAAATTATATATGATTTAGCTTCAAATTCAACCCTATTATATATATGTATAGCATTATCTTCTTCTTTCAAATGCGTTGCATCTTTTGAATTACAAATATAATTATGCCCATGAACTTCAGCTTAATTCAATCCACTTTTCTTGACCACTGACGATTCACTTTGCCCTTGACCCATCAAGCTGGCTGCACACTTGGAATTTCTTCACAACTTGGCTATTAAAATAATCCCAAAATTATGAAGCCTCCAATTTATCCTCTTTGAAACTGAACCATTCAAGTCCGATCTACATAAGTCCATGCTCACATTATTATTATTAATAGTTTTTTTTAATTATTTGGAATATATATTTGATTAATAATTAGAAGTTGACAATAATCCGAATGCTTATGTTGACATGTCGTCATAACATGTATCTTGAAGTATTCTCTAATATGGCGAGGGAGATAATTTCATCGTTAATTGGATTATGTTTGATTTTTTAAGCCCGTATTGTAATATTTTTATTGTGAATCATTTCGTTTTTTTTATTTTTGGAAATTAAACCTATTTCAAAAAGTTTCGAGAATAAAAATAAGATTTTAAAAATTATTTGTCAGTTTTTTTTTTTTTTTTAATTTGACTTGGTTTTTTAAAACATTGGTGAAAAGTAGATAAGAAAGCAAGAAATTTAGAAATATAAAGGGGTATTTGTAGGCTTAATTTTTAAAAAATTTTAAAACTAAAAATCAAATAGTTACCAAACGGGGTTGAGTAATTTATTTTTTAATTATTACGCCTTTGTTTGGTTACAATTTGATTTTTTATAAAAAAAGTAATCTTTGTTTGGTTATAGACATATTCGTGTATGAAAATTAACAAACAGGACCTACAATGTAAAGTAATCAAAATATATATGTGCAATAAATTAGGAAGTCAAATGCTGAAGCCTCTCTTTTGTTAGTCATAAGGTGTAACAATAATTATCTTGTAGTTCTTAGTTATGTATAATATGCACTACTACTACCATAATAAGAACTTACGTACAATTAAAGGCAAACTTTTAATACGTAACTCAAATCTTGTCATATTTATAAAAATTTTATTTAGAAGTTTCTCTAGATCATAGCAATAGCATAATATTATATTATTATCAATTATGTAAACTAAAAATTCATACCGCCACCTTTGAATTCTTTTCTTCCAAATATGGCATGAATATACCTTTTGTTTTTTCCAGAGAAATGCGTCGTTTATTTTTGTATTTTGTACCAAACATTTGAACATAAGTTTGGATTTATATTATTTTTTTTGTCAATTTTATGAATTGATTTGTGTTGTTTTTGCAAATGCTAAAGTTTTTGGTTTGTTCCTATGTATGTATTTTATGCTATTTACGTATATTTGAATTTGATTTCTGGAACTTAATATTCTAAGTCATCAATATAGAAAAGAATATTTTATATGAAATGTGTGGCGTATTCAACATTATTGTATATTTACAATAAAAACAAAATTGCCCAACTTGAAAATATAACTAATTTATAGACATATATCATTGTTCAAGAGATCTAGATTCGAATTTCCTCACGTAAATTTTCTTTTGAAAAACAGTCAGTGAAATTTTGAATTGCAAATTTATAACATAAAATTTGGAGGCATATATTAGTATTAGAATATTTGGTAGCAGTCTAATTTATGGGCTTTGTCAAAAAAGAAAAAGAAAATGTCAAATTTATGGGCGAAAATTTAATATGCATTAAAAGAATGATATTAGGATGTTGGTTGGTCAAATTATCAGTTGGATCCTTGAATTAAAAGTTGGATAGCGTCTTATAAATAATTGCAAGAAATTATATGGTGCATACTTATGTCTATTCCATATCGGATCAATTTTTTAATTAATTTTTTTTAAAAAATCCAAACTAATGTTTAATAAAGAAATCATTAGATTAATTTTATTTGGATCGATTTATTATCATTTTTGTTTTGAATTCATCCCTTTGCTAATTTAAAATTAAAATTTGGTCTATTTCTTTCTTTTATTAATTGAAATTTGACATCTTTGTTCTTTTTTCTTGGCACTTTTCTAAGTAAAAAACATACATGGTATAATAATTAAAATACTAAAAGATAGTTTATTTTTAAAGGTATTTATATATCATTGAATGTTTTGATTGATTTTTCTAATAAACAATCAATCCGAACCAATAATTTTTTATTTTCTCCAAATACAAATCAAAATGTCTAATTTTATAATAAAAAATCATAGATTTGGATTGGTTTGATTTTTCAATTTTTCGGTTTTTTATTGGACTCCTAAAATGCACTAAAGACGAATAATAAATAAATGCTAATTAAAGCAAAAAGGCATTGTTTAGACATATTCGTGTATGAAGATTGTGTTTACTTTGAATTCAACCCTTCTAAGTAAATTGAAGAACGATCTATTGTTCAAACATGTTGAGAACTGCTTTAATTATTTCTCAATCTTACAGAAAATACATTAATCTAATATGGAAGAAGTTATTTTAAATTATTTAAAACCCTAGACACAAATCTGGCATTTTACGAGAACTCAGATTTCATTAAAATTCAAACTGATTGAAAATAAAATATCGATCAAAATTCTAAATTGTACTAACTTTTTTTAAACTGTTAGGGATAACGAGCTAGTAATTAAGATCCAAATTGGAATAAAATGACATTTATTTATTATTGTTTATTATGAATTATTTAAAATCAGAATTTAAAGTTCATTGATACGATTAATTACAAACGTTTGAAAATCGAAATAGGATTTTAGATATATTATGAGTATTAAGGGGTTGTTTGGCAGGCAATCTGAAAATAAAATTTTGAAAATAATGGATTCAAAGAAATCAGAGTTGTATTTCTTATTTTCAGATATGTGTTTAGTGGCAGATTCAGAAATTAAATTTTAATTTAAATATTTTTTCAATATGTGTTTGAAAATATATTTAGTTACTCATTAAATATTAGGTTGAATATAAATCATTACTATTAATTTCTAGACTTTTTTATGTTAAAATTTTTGTATAATCATTATTTTGTAATATCATATAATATATAATATATTACATATTTTAAATTTGACAAAAATAATTGAGTTTATAATATGAAATAGTATATTTGTTATTGTTTTTATTATTTTAAATATAATTTTGCATTTTAAAACTTTGAATTCAAAATCTATATACTGAAAACATAAAAAAATTGTTTTTTTTTCCAGAATTTGTCCTGTTTGGATCACATAAATCCAAAAATAATTTTTAAAATATAATTCAAACCACCAATCAAACATATATTCTTCGAATGGTTACTTAGAATAGAGTTTAAGTTTCCTACTAAACAGCTCCTAAAAAACTCCTTCCATATTTTTAACAGGTTAAAATGTATTACTAAATAATACATCAATTTACATATTAATAAAAGGAATGATAATAATCAATTATAAGTTTAAATTTATTTCATAACAATTTTATTTGACATTAGTTTTTTTTTAAAAAAAAATTTATTAATATAAAAAATAATAACGGAATAAAATAAAGTTACAACAATATACTATTCAGTTTGACTTGGAATGGTTAACACATAACACAAAGAGTATAGAATTATTTCAAAAGAAAAAAAAAAACAGTGTATAGAGAATGTACGTAAGGCAAACTTCAAAGAGGCTATAAATCCACCTGTACCCTATTATCACCTTCTTCATTTATCTCCTTCCTCCACTTCCATTCTTCTTTCTTCCAAGAGAAAGATTGAGTATAATTAACCAAACCACATAAAACTCAATAACATAATGCAAACGCCCGTAAGATTCTCGAGCTGTAGAGGCGTTGCCTTTGAAGTGAAGCCTCACGAGCATCACTTCTCCATCTCAAAACCCATTTCCCCACCACACCCAAGTAGCAGCATCACCACCTTCTGGCCCCGCCGCAACTCTTTTCAAATATTCCCTTCCCCATCCCCTTCTTCACTTCTAAGATCCCTAAGCAAACCCAGCAGCCATTTCTGTGACGTTGATCCCCTCTCCGACGAAGAAGAACAGCACCACCAATACGACCTGGAAGCACTCGAAGAAGGTGACCAACAGAACCAAAGCACCCCACAAAACCCGCCCTCTCAGCCTCATCCGAAGAACCCAAAATCAAGACTCTCCGTCATCCTCCTCGACCAAGGCCTCTTCACCGTCTACAAAAGGCTCTTCCTCCTGTGTCTTTCATTAAATATTACCGCCCTCATTCTTGCCGTCACTGGGTATTTCCCATATGCAAGAGCCCGCCCCGCTCTGTTTTCAATCGGCAACATATTCGCCTTGACGCTTTGCCGGAGCGAGGCCTTTCTGCGTGTAGTGTTTTGGTTAACAGTCACTATCTTGGGCAGATCATGGGTCCCACTAGCTTTCAAAACCGCCGTAACTTCCTTCCTCCAGAGCCTTGGTGGGGTCCACAGCGGCTGTGGAGTTTCGTCCATTGCCTGGCTTGTCTACGCTTTGGCACTGACTCTTATGGACGCACAAACAAGATCCCCAGCCATCATTGCTGTTGCGTCCGCAATTCTAGCCCTTCTTTGTCTTTCTTCGTTGGCTGCATTTCCTCTCGTACGACACCTCCACCACAATGTCTTCGAGCGAACGCACCGTTTCGCTGGCTGGACCGCACTCGCCCTCCTCTGGGCCTTCCTAATTCTAACACTCACTTACGATCCCATCACCAATTCATATAATAAAGATCTTGCTTCCCGTTTGCTCCAAACACAGGAATTTTGGTTCACAACCGCAATCACTTTCCTAATCATTCTCCCATGGGTTACGGTCAGGCGCGTTCCTGTTCAAATCTCTGCCCCCTCCGGCCATGCCTCCATTATCAAATTCAGCGGCGGGGTACAGCCCGGGTTATTGGGCCGGATCAGCCCATCGCCGTTATCCGAGTGGCATGCCTTCGGGATCATTTCCGACGGTGAAAAAGAGCACATAATGTTAGCCGGAGCGGTTGGGGATTTCACGAAATCCTTGGTGTCGAACCCACCCACCCACTTGTGGGTCCGAGGGGTCCACTTCGCTGGACTTCCGTATTTGGTGAACATGTACGAGAGAACTCTGGTGGTGGCGACGGGATCTGGGATTTGCGTGTTCTTGTCGTTTCTGTTGCAGAAAAGTAGGGCTGACGTGCATTTGGTGTGGGTGGCTAAAGGGATCGAGGAGAATTTCGGGAAGGAGATTAAGGAGATGGTGAATGGGCACCCGAGGGAGAAGGTGATAGTTCACGATACGGCGGTTTTGGGGCGGCCGAATGTGGCGGAGCTGACGGTGAAGGCGGCGAGAGAGTGGAAAGCGGAGGTGGTGATTGTTACGAGTAATCCGGAAGGGAGTAGAGATGTGGTGAATGCGTGTAAAAGCTCTGGAATTGCAGCTTTTGGTCCGATTTGGGACTCTTGAAAGATGAAACTGAATGACTAATGTCGATTATTACTAGCTACTTACGGCTCAGAATTAATTTACTATTAGTTATTCATTTAGTAAAGCAAAACTGTGTTTTTGGTGTGTGAATTAATTTGCATGAGTAAGATAATATATTTGCCATGCCTTTTACTTGGACTTTGGATATAAATGGAAATAGTCAACGATGGAGAAAAACACGCGTTCATTGTTCACGATGAGAAATTTTCCACTAGTGTAATCATTGAAACAAGTTATATTATCTTTTTAATTTGTAAAATTATCCATTGCTTTTATATAGTTTTATTAGATTTTTATTTTAATTTGGCAATATTCTCCGATATTCCTTAGGACTAGGTTACTGATTGTTAGGTTGCTTGCAGCACGACCTGATTCTATTTTAGTACTGCCTCAAATTTAGTGCTACTTTTGGTTATTCATTAATTTTTTTTAGACAAGAAGTTGATTATTATAATATTAAATTATTATAATTGAATTATAATAATTTGTGTTTGAAGTATAAATTATGTTAATTTGAATTATAATAGTATATATTTGAAATATAAATTATTTTAGTTTGAGTTGAAAATAGTAAACATTGTAGAAAAGGTAAAATAGTAAAAATTGTAGCAAAGAGTAAATATTGTAGCAAATGAGGGTTTTGAAATAGTGTTAGCGGTAGCTAATTAGAGACTACAAAATAGTATTTACTATAGCAAGATGTGGTTATTATACTTTTAGGATAGTTCTTGTTCCAAGCGCTCAATTTGAAGTTATTTTTTTTTATTGAGTTTGATTAAATTATAATTATAATTTTTATTAAAAAAAAAAAGATACAATGTAAATATGTTTTCAAATTTTTTTTTGAGAAAAATGTTTTCAAAATTTATAGAGGGAAACCAACATGAACATACATATCTATCAAAAAAAATATGTAACCTTGATTAAGAGGTCAAAATTCGAGTCTCGCCCTATATATTAGTTCATGATTCGTTTAAAGAAAATAACGATAAACTAATAATAGAGATTAATTTTAAGATTTACTTAAAGTAACACCAACTAAATTTACAAATTCGAAATGAACTAAAATAAATTAAATGTATGTTTTTGGGTGATTTTAAAATTGTCAAAATTATTTTCATCATTTTAGAAAATATTAATAATAATAGTATTTAAAAAATGGGTTGTCTTCAAATATAGAAAAATAACAAAATATTTACAAATATAACAAAATTTCATTGATTATGTACGATAAACTGTAGTGATAGAGGTAGATAGTGGTCTATTGCGATAGCGATATTTTGTCATTAGGAATAATTTTAATAGTTTTATCATTTAATTTAAAAAAATATATTTTTTTAAATATATTAATCATTTTTAATATGAAAAATCGCACATCGTCGTTTTCTTCTTGTTAATTCTTTATTAACGGAAAACAAAATGAAGCTAAGCATTGTTTATACTTTTTAAATAAAATTCATAATGCAAATAATTTTAAGTTTTCATAACCTTAACAAACATCTTTATATTATAATAGTTCAAGGAATGTCCAGCTAGAAAACATATTTTGGCGGGATGGATAATTTATTTTACGGGCAACCAAACAAATTATATTATTAAACTATTTTCTATCTACTTTTTCATACAATAACTGCACGGTAAGGGATTAAACCTCCAACCTCCAAATACAGAGACCATGTCAATACTATTGAACTTGTTGAGCATTAAACTCAAATTGTCAAGTTTTTGGGCAGTTTTTAGCAGGCATTTGCAAAGTCAAACGATGTCCAAATTATATGTGTGACCTATGAATTTTGGTACCCCGGATGTGTTTTTTCTGATGGTTCAAGTATCAAGTCGTTTGGTGTTTTCTATGGAAAGTTATGGTAGTTTGTGTAACGAAGGGTCAAGAATTACTACAACTTTTGAAATTTTAATTATTGTAATCTCTTTTATTTGCTTTTATTAGTGATTTATTGAAGGAATTTAGAGAGACACTTTGTGAGACTATATATAGTGGTATTGTAATCTTTGCTAAGACAAGATCGAGAAATAAATCAATAGAAGATTGAGTATTAGTGTCCATACTTTACTCTTTCTCTCTTCAATAAAAATCTCCACCACTCAAATATATATTTTTTTTCAATTTGGTATCAGAGCATTGTCAAACCATGGGAGCATAGTGTTGGGTCAGATGCAATTACCAATACTCACCAAGATAAACTTTGACAACTAGACAATTCAAATGCGTGTCTTGCTCGGTGCTCAAGACGCATGGAAAGTAGTCTAAGAAGGTCTTGAAGATGAGGCTCCAATTGCAAATCCGATAACAAACTAATTGAGGGCGATAAAAGAGATGTGCATGAAAGACAAAACCACTTTCTATCTCATGTTTCAAGTTATGGATGAGTCAGGTTTCGAGAAAATTGTAGGTGCAAAGACATTAAAGGAAGTGTGGGACACACTGGCGGAGAAGGTTTTCAAGGGTGTTGATCGAGTCAAAACACTGCGGCTCCAAACTCTTTGAAGCTAATAGGAAACAATGAAAATGAAGGAGTCAGAAGGAGTATCTGACTACATCACCTGCGTTCAAACGGTGGTGAACTAACTTAAACGCAATGGAGAAACTCTTGAAGATGCCAAGGTTCCTTTGAAGCACATGAACAAAGAAAGAAGAAAAAGAAACAAGAGGTCTTGGAGCAGGCCTTACAAACAAAGATGACCATCAAAGAAGACAAGTTAATATATGTGCAACACAACCGAGGAAGAGGACGTGGTCGTGGTGGTCGTAGTTTCGATCGCGGCAGAGGTCGCGGTCGTGGATATAAAAATGAAGAGAAAGAAGAAACGAGCCAACTAAATTGGCATGGACGAGGCCGAGGTCGTGGAAGAGGTGGTTGCTCAAATCATCCAAATGTCGAGTGTTACAATTATAGAAAATATGGACACTACACAAAATATTGCTATGCCAAGAAGAAGGTGGAAGAAAACACGAATTTAGTCGCATAAGATGAGACCAAAGATGAAAGTGTTCTCATGATGGCCCATGAAGGCATCACTCCAGACAGCGACATAGTGTGGTATCTTGACACTAGTGTAAGCAACCATATGTGTGGGCACAAACATCTTTTTGGTGATATGCAAGAGATAGAAGATGGACATTTGGGAATGTTCTAGAACTCGCAGTTCGTAAATTTTGTGTTAAACATTCTATTTATCATTAAGGTTGTTGATTTGGCATTCTATTATGAAAATTCAATGAACATATCCATGGCTATAGTATGAATACTTTATGTAACGACCCGACCTTTTGAGTACTTTGATAAGGGTCGTTACCATAATTACATACTTACATTCAAAACATTTTGACCATTGAGGAAAATAAATTTCATTAAAATAATAAAGACAGTTTTCCAAAATAAATAACAAATAAGTAAAACCTTTGTTCGGAGCCCCTAAAATAATGAAGAAAAAAAATAACTTAAACAATTAAAATTTTGACCAACATTGAGTTTCAAATCAAAACTTTTAAATAGCTTGGAAACGTAAACTGAGCATGATCACAGGTCCCTCTCGTCAACCGCCGGTCCGTTCCTATCATTACCTAAAAAACATAAATTAAGAAAGATTGAGTATAAAATACTCAGTAAGTGATCCCATTACCGGGATCATACTATGCATCCACGAGCAAAGAAAGATAGCCTGTGGCTCATACAGCTGCATCGATTTTTGATGATGAAAGGAAAACCAAAAGGAAATGCATGTCTAGTGGCCCGTAGGCACATTGTCAAACATAATAATAACATGAACGTGAATCAATCAACTCACGCATGTCTAGCGGCCCCTAGGCACACTGTCAAACATGATAATAACATGAACGTTAACCTGTCGGTTCTCATGTCTAGCGGCCCGTAGGCATACCGTCAAAACATGAAACATGAAAATAAAAGTAACATGAACGTAAACCTGTCGACTCACGCATATCTAGCGCCTGTAGTCACACCATCAAACATGATAATAACATGAATGTTAACCTGTCGGTTCACGCATGTCTAGTGGCCCATAGGCACACCATTAAACATAATAATAACATGCGTCAAGGCGAGATAATAAACCACTCTACTGGTCTATTCATGTATCACATACATAATATCAGTACTGATTAGAAATTTTAACATACTCATAATACTTGTAACTACCATACAACTAGCAAAACATAAGGTCAAACAAAATCATGCTCTCCACCAAGTAACTTAATAGGTTTAATCTAGGTCGCCTGGCAGGAAGGCACTGGTAATAGTATCACTTACCTCAACTAGGCCACAAAAGTCCATGCAAATAATTCCTTAAAACCTTTGGAAAACTTGAATCAACCCAAAGTTGTGGCTTGGTCCAAGACAAATTCCAAAACTTGATTCAATTAGCCAATTTGATCAAGAATTAAATCCAAAATCAATAACTTACTTTTTCCACTATTACTCTCAATCCAAAAGAATAACCAACCAACAACTTACCCAAAACTTATCGATCTTTATCAATTTTCTGCAAAACGAAAAATGGTCTCTAGCTTGATAGTCAATGCCTCAAAACTTCCAAATCTGAAATCCAAGATTTTTATCAAGATTCCGGCATAGATTGGGCAATGGCGGCTGATGGCGCGTCGGCTCGTGGCTACCATAGATAGGGAGTGGACGTTGATGTCAGACGACATAAATTGTTTAGGCTCGCAACTAGTAGTGAGGGTTTTGCATGAGGAGGGTTTGCGAGAGTGAGAGAGAAGGGGAATTTCTAGTTTTACAGATTTAATTCAGCAGCGATTACGAACAAACCAGAGCTTCAAACAACGATATAATCATTCAAAATGAAATTCTATATGTCTCGAACAGGCTGACCAAATTTGAGCACGATCTAACGGTTCAAACTCTGGCAATCGACAATTTTGTGAAAGCTGCCGTTGAAAAACCGAATTGCTCTCTCCCCAATTTTTAACCTCTTTTTACTCTCATTTAATTTCGAAAAAAATCTCGATTCTTTTATTTTTTTTTTCAAATTTTGAAAAGATAAATAAAATTTTTTATCACAATATTTCCAAAATCTCCAAAGATTCTATTAAATTTATAAATTAATTAACTTTTCAAATTATCTTAATTTAGGCTTCAAAAACCAAAATTAAAGGGCAGATCCATCAATTTGATATAAATTAAATCTTTCCAAATATTTAAATCAATTCAAAATCACATGAAATTAATTATCTCTTTTAATTTTTTTTTTTTAGTTGGCCCTAAAATCCAAAATCAAAGGGAAGCAAAATTCAATATTTTCAAGATAATCAGTTCAAATATCTAATCAATTAAATTCAATTTAACCAATAAAAGTTTTTCAATTATTTTAATTTAATCTTAATTTTCCAAATGAAAGGGAAATTTAAACTCAATAATTTTAGATAATTAACTTAAATTTTCCTAAAATTTGGGATGTTACACTTTAACTTTATGTGGTGACATATACAGGATCATGTTAATAGAATATAGCCTAAATGGTCTATAAGTATATGGACGAAATTAGGTATCTCATCCTAGTAACACTATTAGATGCGACCCATTTTGTATAGGTAATACAGATGATGTGACCCACAAATCATTCATGTAGAGACATGTGAATGAGGACATCCTATGCAATGATTTTGCATGCAGACTGGATCACGAAATTGTCACTTTTTCTTTATAACGACCGTTTACTGTTAAAACTGACTATTTCATACTTAAGTAATCTAGGATAACTCGATTTTAATCCTGAGTTAGCTATGAACTCCTGTTTATTCGGGATTATCCTTTGATCTGCATGGGTGAGAGTAGTCCAATAACACTACTCAATAAACCTTCCATTTTAGGGATAAGACCGGATGGATAGCTGGAGACATAGCCCTGCAAAATGAAATTCACTGCTACCCATTTTAGGGTTAGCAGATAGGTTGTTCTCTTAAGTGTTGATTCTAGGTCTTGAACAATCAGGGCCCCACCTTCTCAAGGTAGAGAAAGACATGATTCATGAATAGTATTATGAATTGAATTGTTCATTAGAGGGTCAGTGGGAACTTAAAGAACAAGATGTGTTCACAGAGGTAAAACGATAATTTTGACGCAACTGTAATTACGAATTGAAAGAACTCTTATAAGAGTACCTATGAGTGGAAGCAGATCTTTCCAATTCATTGAGACAGAATTCCACACATACATTCATACATACAGATATGCATTCACAACGCTAAATTATTGGCATGCTTAAAGGATAAATAAATAAGAGACTGAGAGAACATACCAGTTGAAGACTTTTCTTCACCTGAAATTTCGCTCTTGCTAAATGCCTACCACGAGTGGCTTCGTACAAACACAAATAAACAGGGACGACACCACCACTCGGAGCCCTCAGTATTCTCGGAGTGAGAATCCAAAGGGTGTGCTTTGTTCGGATTTGGTAAAGGAGGGAGGAAAAGAGATCATATACAACGATCAAGTTGAAGGAAATCGGATTCGAGATTTCCATGAGCATCGGAAATAGATTATTCCAAATCACAATCATGAATGAACAATACATTTACAGTCGACTTTAAAAAAACGGTTATACAATTCATACAAAAATTACAACATGAAAAACTCAAATGAACAAAGAGAGAAACTCTACGAACATTTGCAGATGTGTCTCCACGCTCCGTTGTGAACGACTATTCGAACAACAGCAACCTCGAACGCTCGATCTACACGACTGCAACACAGTACAAACTCTTCGCATTCGTCCTTAATGATCGCCTCGGTCAAGAACTCCTCAGCAACAGCACGAACGACCTCCAGAAAACCTCGACGGTGTCGAGTTGAGTAAGACACCACCAACAAGGCGACCTTGGTATTCTCGGTGTGAGAATCCAGAGGGTGGGTTTTTTTCGGACTTGGATTAAGGCAGACGAAGGAGGAGACACCAATTATGTACATGACTGGGCAAGTTGGAGATGGCGGAGATCTATCGTATAGGTCGATGCCCAATTTTTTAGCTAAAGCTATGCGATCATCTAGCAAAACCTATGCAATCATTTAGCTCATCGTTTAGATCGGTTTGTCACCTACAGACTGTACACGATCGTTTACTTAGGGCAAGCGATCGTCTAGCAAAACTATGTGATGGTTTGGTAAATACTGTGCAATCGTTTAGCTCGCCCTAGCCGTCATTTAGTAAATCCGTATTTACTTGACGACTACGTGAGTTTCTTTTGCGCGAGAGAGGACTCAAAAAACTTTTTACGAAAACTTTTCAACAGTTTGTAAATTATACTAAAATTAGGAAAACTATTTTCCTTTTAAACTCACGGTTACCATGAATCCAATAACCACCCACTCATTTGGTTATTAAAGAAAAAGAATTAATTATCCAATAATTAATATTAATATAAATATAAATGATAACCAATTTATCATACTATATTTATAACCTATAGTTTTAATATTTCATCTCATGAAACTTACAAACGATAGTTCTTTTTCTATTCCATGGTACTTAATGTAAATCATATTTACATCTATCCTCCACTAGATGTATCTCATACATGAAACCGATTATATCATATATAATCAAAATACCTCTTGTCAATTTGAACATTTCAAATCAACACTAAGAATTGATCCTCAACTGAATCTATTGAGCTACCAAGGGGACCTCATGGATCTGTAGCTCAAAGCTCCAACAGTATGTGAATAACTGACTAAACTCTTTAGCCACGGGATCCACCATAACTACCAGGCACTCCACTAAAGATCGACAGTTGAACTCTTCTTACCATAGATATTATGTGTCCATCTTAACCAATCAGCAGTGCGATAACCCTTCACAGATCGCTCATAAGTATAGTTGGGCCAATAACCGTTATGCCTCTATAGTTACATCTGTCTCCTTAAGTACCATTGATCCCTCTAATGAACATAAGTCATAGTCCTACTATGACTCAGTCTTCTCTTCCAAAGAGAAGTTGTGGTCACTATGTTCAAGCCCCGGAATCAGCTCTTAAGGGAGCAATCTCTCTATCAGCTCTTAAGGGAGCAATCTCTCTACTTATCCCTGCTTCGGGAAAGAAGTAAATTCCATCTTATGGATTGAGTTCCCAACTCTCAGATCAGACAAGTGTCCAAAAAGGTAGGCATGTTGAGTTGACAATCTCGCCACTCTTACCCATACTAATCAAAGGACCGCCCTCAAAGGAAGAAGTTCCTAAAACACTCAGGATTGAGGTCGTGTCACCTATGGTCGTTTAGGTGAGATATAAGTCTCTAGTATCAATGGCGTTATATACAGAGTCTTGTCATCTCGTGGTCTAAGTCTTATACAAACTCTTTGTATAGGATACCCCCGCTCGCCACATGAATGGTCAGGATCTACCATCTGTAGTAGTTTACAAACTTGCAAACTTCTACAAAGCGGGCCGTATCTATAGTGTCATCAGGATCAGGTATCCCACCTTAATCTTTATACTACAGACCTATATAGATTATCATTTAAGGCATGATCCACTTGTATATCACATATACATACTTAAGTTCACATAAGATAATCAAGGAGCTTTGTTTATTGGATACGAGTAAATCCCAGAATTAAATAACACTTATTTTATTCATTGAACAATGTGTATCTTTACAAAACAACGAGACTTCGGAAGAATTAGAACATCAATCCCAACACAAGCAAGTGGGAGAAAGACTCGTTTATCATATAGACAAAATGCTTGATCGTTTAGGTGAAGTATACAATCGTGTAGGAAAAGCTAAACGATCGTCTAGGAAAAACTAAGCGATCATCTATACAATCGTTTAGTAAAGCTCGGGCACTAAACGATCGTTTAGTAAAAGATAAGCGATCGTTTAGTAAGTAGCGCACACGGGTGTAAGCGATCGTTCAACACTATCGTATAGGCTCTGATTTACTAAGCGATGACTATCTCAAAAACTATGTCATCCAATGCTTAACACACCGTGAGCTATTTAAGTGTCTCAAAATGATTCTTCATCTTACACATCAGTTACGAAAACAGAAGAGACTCCGACCAATTATCCCATAATTGTCCAATTAATAAATAATAAATATAATCACATTATATTCATAACCTATGGTTTAATATCATATATTAATCACAATATTTTTCCTTCTCTTGATATAAATCATATTTATATCCAATTTCCTCCAAATGAATGTATCTCATACATAAAGTCAATTATATCATATAAATTAACTAGTTCAATTATATCATATATAATCGAACTCCCTATTGTCAATTTGAACATTTCAAACAGACCCAAAAACTAATTCTTAATTTGTATCCAAGCTACCAAGGGGACCTTATGGACCTATGGCTTGAAGCTTCAGTGGTACGTGAATAACTAATTAAACTCTTTAGCCACGATATCCACCATCCGTTAACTGCTAGGCATTCCACTAAAGACCGACAGCTGAGCTTTTCTTACCATAGATATATTTCTATGTCCATCGAATATAACCAATCATCAGTACGATGACCCTTCACAAATGCTTGCAAGTACAGCTAGATCAATTTACCGTTTTGCCCCTATAGTTACATCTTACTTCTTAAGTACCATTGATCCCTCTAATGAACAATACAACATAGTCCTACTATATGTGAATACCTCTTGGGCCATGAGAAGGTGTGTGGTCCCATATCGTTCAAGCCCCAGGATCAAACCTTAAGGGAGTAATCTATCTACTTACCCCTACTTAGGGGAAGGAGTGAATTCCATCTTGTGTAGCTAAGTTCCCAGCTCTTAAATAAGACGAATCTCCAAAGTGGTAGGTTTGAGTCGGTGCTCTGGCCACTTGCTCCCAAGCAAATGAAAAGACCACCCTCAATGGCAAGAGTTCCCAACTCACTCAGGATTGAGGTCATGTCACCTATGGTCATTTTTGTGAAGTGAAGTCTCTGTCATGAACGGGGTTATATGAGACGTGGCGTGGGTTAAGATTTTTCAGCCTTTTCAAATTTGATTTCCTTCCTAAATTTTCATCCTTCAAATCTTTTTTATTCTCCAAATCTCAATAATTCCAATATTTCAAAATTTCTCTCTTAATTACAAATCCTTTCCTTTTCTATTTTTATTCAATCTCCATCCTTCATTTGCAATCATATCCAATGGCCAAAATTTATCCCCCTCGCTTATAAATTCGACTTGATTTTACTTTTCATATACACACACCAAAAGCTATTAAGTTTTAAGTTCTCAATTCTCTCCACTCTCAAATTCTTGTCCCCATTGCTCTTAAATTGGCCTAGAGTTATTTTTGTGAGTTTTTTTTTTTTTTTTTCTGAGTGCTCAACTTGTGTATTTAGCTTTCAAGAGGTAATATTGTGAGGTTTTCTTTTAATTTTTGGGAATTGTACTAAGGTGTGGGTACACCTTAGGTTGTGAGAAAAAGAAATTGGTTTGATCCTGAACCAGTAAAAAAGATCTTGGGTTTCTCTTTAGCCTAGGAAAAAAAGGGTCGTGTGTCGGTTTCGTTCTCACTTGCAAGAGGATCACTTAGTGAAATACCCAAGGAGTCATAGAGAGTGGAGTAGGCAATTTGCTGAACCACTATAATTCCCGGTGTTTTCTCTTCCTCTCTCTCTTTTATTTCTTGTTTTCAAATTTTTTGCTTCTTGTCTTAGTTATTTTTTTAATCTTTCCAAATTGCATGATTTAATTTTTAGTGTGTTATTTAAATTTATCTTTGATTAAATTGTCTTTAAATTTGAAATTATCATAGCTTGCATGATTTAAGTTTTGTCTTGCATAAATTTTCTTTAATCAAATTAGTGGGTTAACTTTACTGGGCATTGTTTGAAGATAAAATTATTTTTTTAAAAAAAATTGGTAGTCAAACCTATTCACCCCCTCTAGTGTTGCCTTTCAATCCTACAATTGGTATGGTAGCTTGGTTTTCTTATTTAAAAAAGATTTTGTATTTTTTTCTTGATTGTACATTCTGTTTTTTTTTTTTTAATCTTATGAAATCTGAAATTTTTCTATTTTTTGCAAAAAGTTTGAAAAATTGAGTTTTAAAAGCTGTTTTCATTAGAAATTTTTTTTCTTGAAAATTGGTCATTAAAACCTTATTTCTTTTTTCTCTACTTCTTAATCTTTGAAATCTTTTTGATTAAAATCTAAATTTTGGAAAAGTATTTCTCTTTGCAAAAATCTTAAAAAAAAAAATTATTATATTCTCTTCCTCTTTCAAAAAACTTAATTGTTCGAGCTTATGGCAACTACTGGAATAAATGGGTATGGTGAAGGTCAATCTACCACTAGGCCACCTTTGTTTGATGGAAATAATTATGCATGGTGGAAAACTAGGATGAGAATTTATTTGATTTCTATTGACTATAATCTAGGAGAAATTGTTTTTAATGGTCCTTTAATTCCTACTAAGATAGTTGATAATAAAGATATTCCTAAGGAAGAAAAAGAATTTAATGATGAAGATAAAAAGAAGTTTTCTATTAATGCTAAAGCCATGAACTGTCTGTTTTGTGCTTTATGTTCTGATGAGTTTAATCGAGTCTCTGCATATAATTCTGCTAAAGAAATTTAGGATATGCTTGAAGTAACTCATGAAGGAACCAATCAAGTTAAAGAATCAAAGATTAGCATGTTAGTTCATAATTATGAATTGTTTAAAATGGATGCAAATGAAACTGTATTTGAAATGTGGTTCACGAATATTGTTAATGCTTTGAAGGGATTAGGAAAATCTTATACTACCTCTAAAAATGTGAGAAAAATTCTTAGATCATTTCCTAAGAGCTGGGAAGCTAAGGTGACGACAATCCAAGAAACAAAAGACCTCTCAAAACTTCTACTGGAGGAGCTCGTAAGCTCGTTGCCTAAGAGTTGCCTAAGAAAATGGTTTCTACTTTTAGACCTTTGCAACTGTTACATATAGACTTTTTGGACCTACTAGAGTTGCAAGTCTAAGTGGAAAACATTATGCGTTTGTTATAGTTGATGATTTTTCGAGATTTACTTGGATTTTATTTTTATCTCATAAGGATGAAGCTTTAAAATCTTTTATTAGCTTTTCAAAAAGAATTCAAAATGAAAAAGGTTTTATGATTTCGAAAATTAGAAGTGATCATGGAGGAGAATTTGAAAATGCTTCTTTTGAAAATTTTTGTGAAGAAAATGGAATTTCTCATGATTTTTCCTCTTCAAAAACACATCTTATGTAATGAATCGTGTAGATAAAACTCCTTATGAGCTTTTTAATAATAAAACTCCAAATATTAGCTATTTCAAAGTCTTTGATTGCAAATGTTTTTTTTTTGAAAGACAAAGGGAAACTTGGAAAGTTTGAGTAAAAAACGGACATTGGCATATTCTTAGGATATTCTACATGTAGTAAAACATATAGAGTTTTTAATAAAATAACTCATGTACTTGAAGAGTCAATGAATGTTGTTTTTGATGAAACACATGTTGCCACTAATAAAGTTTCTACTTGTGATGAATTAGAAATACTTGAAGATCTTAGTATTAAAGATAGGGAAGTAGTATCAAATGAATCTCAGAAAGAGCCAGAAAAATCCCTTCCTCAGGATTGGAGATTCTCCATTCACCATCCTCAGAGTTAATAATAGGTGATGTACCTCAAGGGGTAAGAACTCGCTCTTCTTTAAATGCTTTAAATAATGTTGCTTTCGTGTCTCAAATTGAACCAAAGTCTTTTAAAGATGCTGAATCTGATGAGTTCTGGTTAATTGCTATGCAAGAAGAATTAAATCAATTTGAAAGAAATAATGTGTGGGAACTAGTCCCGCTTCCTAGTGATCATCCTGTTACAGGTACTAAATGAATATTTAGAAATAAAATGGATGAATCTGGTAATATTGTTAGAAATAAAACTAGATTAGTTGCTCAAGGCTATAGTCAAGAAGAAGGAATAGATTATGAGGAAACATTTGCTCCTATTGCTAGATTAGAATTCATTCACATGTTGCTTGCATTTGCATCTCATAAGAATTTTACTTTATTTCAAATGGATGTAAAAAGTGCTTTCTTAAATGGTTTCATAATGGAGGAAGTGTATGTTGAACAACCTCCTGGTTTTGAAAGCTTTGATAATCCAAATCATGTTTTTAAATTAAATAAAGCACTTTATGGTCTTAAACAAGCTCCTAAAGCTTGACCGTTTGAGTAAATTTTTGCTAGAAAATGGTTTTAAAATGGGACTTATTGATACTACTCTTTTTTATCAAAATTAAAGATAATGATATTTTATTAGTGTAAATCTATGTTGATGATATTATATTTAGTGCTACTAATTCTTCTTTTTGTGAAGAATTTTCTAAGCGTATGCATAGTGAGTTTGAAATGAGCATGATGGGAGAACTTAAATTCTTTCTTGGGCTTCAAATTAAACAACTTGAAGATGGAATCTTCATAAATTAAGAAAAGTACATAAGGGATCCACTCAAAAGGTTTAAGTTCGATAATGCAAAAGTAGCAAAGACCCCGATGAGTACCACTACAAAGCTTGATAAGGATGAAAAAGGTAAAAACGTAGATATTAAAGCTTATAGAGATATGATCGGATCCTTGCTTTACTTAACTGCGAGTAGGTCTCATATTATGTTTAGTGTATACATGTGTGCTAGATTTCACTCATGTCCTAAAGAATCACACTTGCATGCTGTAAAAAGAATTTTTAAATATTTGCTTAGTACCATTGATTTAGGCTTATGGTATCCTAAAAATGCATATTTAGATTTGATTGCATATTCTGATGCTGATTTTGCTGGTAGTCTAACTGATAGAAAAAGTACTAGTGGAACATGTCATTTTCTAGGTAGTTCTTTAGTATCTTGGTATAGTAAAAAGTAAAATTCTGTTGCATTATCTACCACTGAGGCTGAATATATTGTTGTTGCTAGTTGTTGTCGTCAAGTTTTATGGATGAAACAAACGTTGCGTGATTTTGGTTTAAATTTTGAACAAGTACCAATCTTTTGTGATAATACTAGTTCAATTAATTTAACTAAAAATCCCATTCAACATTCTAGAACAAAGCATATAGATATTAGACATCATTTTCTTCGAGAGCATGTGCAAAATAAGAATATTGTCATTAATTATGTCAATATCGAGAACCAGGTAACAAATATTCTTACAAAGGCATTAAATGAAGAAGCCTTTTGTAAAAATAGACTTGCACTTGGTATTATTAGAATTGCCTAATTATGTTTGATAGGGGGAGCATTATTCCTATTTCTATGAATTTATGTGTTATAATTTATTGAAAGGGAGCAATATTTGTATGATTAAGGGGGAGAAACATCACTTGTATATCTTTTTGTTGATAACAAAAGGGGAGAAGTATTTTTGGTATTATGGTGGTTTGTCATCATAAAAAAGGGGGAGATTGTTAGCTTTAGGGCTTCAATCAAACCAAGTATTTTGATGATAACAAACTCAGATTTTTTATACTAACATTTTCAGTGTTTCAGAGTCAATATCTTGTAGAGGAATCGCTCAAATCGGAGTTCAAATGAGAAAGTTATAACAAAGAAGATTGGTGAGGAAATCCAACGTGGCAGTGACATGTGGCACCTTACTGACGTGGAATCCGACATGGCGGCTGACGTGGCACACAAACGGTCAATATTAATGACGTGGCACTTCAACCGGTCATTTTTGCTGATGTGGCTTATGATGTGGCAGTGACGTGGCGACAGTGGACGAATGAGATAATGACAAGTGGCAGCTGATATTTAAAAAAAAAAGGAGAAATCATTAATTGACTCGCGGATCAATAGTATGGTGACACGTGGCGTGGGTTAAGATTTTTCAACCTTTTCAAATTTGATTTCTTTCCTAAATTGTCATTCTTCAAATCCTTTTTATTCTCCAAATCTCAATAATTTGAATCTTTCAAAATTCCTCTCTTAATTACAAATCCTTTCATTATTTTTATTTTTATTCAATCTCCACCCTTCATTTGGAATCATATCTAATGGCCAAAATTTATCCTCCTCACCTATAAATTCGATTTGATTTTACTCTTCATATACACACACCAAAAGCTATCAAGTCTTAAGCTCTCAATTCTCTCTACTATCAAATTCTTGTCCACCTTGCTCCTAAATTGGCCTAGAGTTATTTTTGTGATTTTTTTTTTCTGAGTGCTCAACTTGTGTATTTAGCCTTCAAGAGGTAATATTGTGAGGTTTTCTTTTAATTTTTGGGAATTGTATTAAGGTGTGGGTACACCTTGGGTTGTGAGAAAAAAAAATTGGTTTGATCCTGAACAAGAAAAAAGGAGCTTGGATTTCTCTTTAGCCTAAGAAAAAAGGGTCGTGTGTCGATTTGGTCCTCACCTACAAGAGGATCACTTAATGAAATACCCAAGAAGAAGTCTTGGAGAGTGGAGTAGGCAATTTGCCGAACCACTATAATTCCCGGTGTTTTCTCTTCCTCTCTGTTTTATTTCTTGTTTTTAAATTTTTTGCTTATGGTCTTAGTTATTTTTTTAATCTTTCCAAATTGCATGATTTAATTTTTATTGTGTTTTTAAATTTATCCTTGATTAAATTGTCTTTAAATTTGAAGTTATCATAGCTTGCATGATTTAGGTTTTGTCTTGCATAAATTTTCTTTAATCAAATCAGTGGGTTAACTTTATTGAACATTGTTTGAAGATAAAATTATTTTTTTAAAAAAAAAAAATTTGTAGTCAACCCTATTCACCCTTCTAGTATTGTCTTTAGATCCTACAGCCCCCGCTCACATGTCCCCTACACAAATGATCAGGATCAAACCATTTGTGATAAGTCACAACACTTGTAACTATGCTACAAAGCGGCCCGCATCCGTAGCATTACATGGATAAGGTTTCCCTCATATAGTCATATACTATAGACCATTTTGGTTATCACTTAAGATATGTCTTGATAGTTAACGAATAGTAATTAATTCGATTAAAGAGTTTTAACGAATTAATTACAAATCGTTGGAAATCTGCAGGTCTATTATGCTCTCTACTAGCTCATTAAATTAGAATAACAAATTGAGTATTGGTGTATGAAATTAGTTTTATGAATTTGAAATATTCAAATTCAATTTTAGAGTTTTCGGTTTATTGTATATGATACAATTATAAACGTTAGTTTAATTAAAGTTAAACGAAATTGGAAAATCAATTAATATTTAAATTATGATTTAAATATCAAATTGATTTATTGGTGATGTTGATATTTTATTAATTTAATATTTAGATATTAAATTAATATTTTGTAATTAAAAATTTTAATTAAAAATCAATTAAAATTAGTTTGATTTAATTAACTTTATAAAACTAAATTAAAAAATAAAAATGAAAATGAAAATGATTTTTGAAATCATTTTTAGTTAATGGATTTTTCTAATTTTTGGGAAAAATCCACTAACTATATTTGATGGATTATCACCAAATTCCATTTCTTTGTGTAACGATTTTCAAGTTGGAGCTGCCCTTCATGCAACCCTGTATAATTACATGAATTCTACCTATATATGGAAGCTCCATGCATGAAGATAAGTAAGCAATCTGAGTTATACTTGCTGAAGTGATAACCTGAAAACTCTACTTACCCCTCCCTTGTTCTTCATCAATTCAATTTGATTTAAGTGTTTCCACCACACGTTCTTGCTTGAGCATAGTAGAGAAGATCTCGGTGGTAGTCCTCTTGGAGTTTCAAGTTCTATCTTGGTGGATCTCAGCTAAATTTGTGAAAGATATCTTCAAAGGTAATATGTGTTTCAAATCCTCTTATGAATATCATATGAATAGTATGCTTAAAACTCAAATTAAATGTAGTTTAAGTGCTTATTGATTCTGTAGTATTCTGTTGCATGATATATCATTCATTCAATTGGTATCAGAGCATGATCTAAGTGCTTAACTATTGTTAATTTGAGTTTGGTGGGTGTTTTTTTCATGAACTGCATGAAATAGTATGACGATATGATTTTTCCAGTGTTTTGGCATTTTAATCATTTCAATTATATTGTTTCTCTTGTAATTGGCTCTTGTTTGATGGACCTTAATGTATGTTTAAGAGACTGTAATTCATATGGAGTCATTAGAAGTTGAAATTAGGATGTAATTGAAGAAAGAAGTGAAGAAGGTCAAGCTGTAGATTTCTAGTTCTTCAGCTACTGTTTGAATTTCCAGCGAGATTTTGATTCAAGTTTGAGCAAGATTTCTAGTTTGAGCGAGATTCTGCTAAAATTTCGATTGAGATTTCAAGTTCAAACGAGATTTTGAATCAAGTTTGAGCAAGATTTCTAATTCAAGTGAGATTCTAATGGAAGTTCTAGCGAGATTTCAAGTTCGAGCGAGATTTTGAATCAAGTTCGAATGAGATTCCAAGCCAGGAGCGAGGTTCTGATGGTTTGAGCGAGAATTCAATAAGCCAGCGAGAGATCATGTTTTGAGCAAGGTTTTAACATGCAGCAAGAGATCAAGTTTGAACCAAATTTCAACATGGAGCGAGATCTTGGTCCATTAGCGAGATCTGGCTTATCCAAGCGAGATTCTTAAATCGGTTTAAGAAGATTGACTAGTTTGACCAGTTTTCTTCAAACTTGACCCAGTTCATTTTCAAAATAGTTTTAATTGATCCAGTTCAGGTGGTTTACATCTGGTTCAAGCATTTTTTAGTCCAGTTTGGAGCTGTTAGAGCGGTCAAGAAGCGGTTTGGAGCTATCAACTGTTTTTTGTAATACATAGGCTTTTGTTTATTTCAAAATGCTAAAACTAAAACCGTATCAGTATGTGTTTAATTGTTTATGCATGTGATGTATGTTATAATTAAATAAATCTTGTATATGCATATAGTATGCCATGTAGATTTAAAAACCCCACTATAGGAAGCATGTTACATTCATTGAAAGTATGTTATAAATTGTATAATATATAGTATGCATGTATAGGGTTTCTTTTAATATAAATGTTATGTTAAATGCCTTTGATGAATGTTGTCGATGTTTAGCATGTCTAATTTTTCTTGTAAGATGTTATAAAAAGAAATTAGACATTAAAATCTATAACAAAGATACACAGCATGCTCACTTAGGTTAACAACTAAGTTTTAAACCATTAAAATAGATTGTTACCTTATAAAATTTGGTTACAAATTTAAATTGCTTCATAAACCTGTCTAAGACTGAGGGTACTTAAGTTGATGATTTACGTAACACCTCCTACCTGGGGATTATGACTGAAAGATTAAGCATTGTTAACTGATTTTATGAGCTTGCGTGAAGGTGTGTGGTTTAAAACTGGTTTAAACACTTAGACATCATAGGGTTATATCCAAGTATATAAACTTAGGTTGTTTAAAAGTTAGCCCTTTTTACCTAAGTAAATAGACACCATAACATTTAGAACACTTCAGTGGGAGGTTAACAATATATACTCGACATATAGTTATCAACTCTCACGTCCTCAAGAGTTCACACTGTGAGATCTATGCTCGGTTTCGTGTCGCTTTTACCGCGACTACTCCATTCGGAAAGTGTTTGCATGGGTCAATAACAAGGTGAATGGGGGAACTAGTTCATAGTAAGTGGATGAAGGAAATGTGTCAACATTGTCCTACGGTCTCCTCTATTAGTTTGAACTGTGAGATTCCTATGTTGCGTCTGCTGTCGTTTTTAGGTGGCACTAGTTAGTCGTTAACCATGATGATCCCCACGGAGGATTGTAACATAGGATTCAAAACAACCCAAGCTTCAGTAATGAGTAGGGTCTTATAGTTCCGTCTTGGGTATTGTCTTCCATCTCGGGAGCATATTCATACCGTTCTATAAGATCTGAAAATGGCGAGTCACATTTACAAGAATTACTAAATTGTTAGTAAAGATCTTGACCGAAAACGTTAACCAAAAGAACTATAAGAGTAAAGAGTTATTCTGATATAGTATTGGTCAAGAATTGTCTTGCTTCAGTGAAGGAATTGTTAACTGCCCCACGATAGCAAGTGTTCTAAATCATTAAAGTATTGTTACAAATAAATAAAGATTTATTGGGTACTTTATTAATTTACTAAATTTGGATTTTAGATGCATAAAGTTTAATAGAATTTGTTTAAACTTTTTCAGCAATGTCGAATTCAATTATACAATTGCTAGCTTCCGATAAGTTTAACGATGAGGGATATTCGAACTGGAAATCTAACATTAATACGATATTAGTTGTGGATGATTTGAGGTTTGTGTTGACAGAGGAATGTCCTCCGGTTCCCAGTACAACAACGAATCTATGGGTTAGGGCTAATGAAAAAGCTCAGGCCTATATCTTAGCAAGTATATCAGATGTACTTAATAAGAAACATGAGGTAATGTCCACCGCTCGTGAGATAATGGTGTCGCTTCTGGAGATGTTTGGGCAACCGTCATCCTCTGTTCGACATGAAGCCATTAAGTATGTCTACAATACTCACATGAAAGATGGTTCCAACATTAGAGAATATGTTCTCGATATGATGGTCCATTTTAATATTGTTGAGGCTCATAGGGTGATGATAGATGAGATAAGTCAAATAAGTATGATATTGGAATCTCTCTCGGAGAGTTATATGCCTTTCAAAACCAATGCTGTTATGAACAAAATTACTTATAATTTTACCACGTTGTTGAACGAGTTATAGACATATCAGTCTATGATGAAACTTAAGAAAAAAGAAGTAAATGTTATTTCTCGATCTAAGAAGTTTTTTAAGGGGTCGGCGTCTGCAACAAGACCCACTGATAACAAGAAGTTTGTTCCCTCTTTTTCAAAAGATAAATCTGTATAAATGAAGATTAAGGGTAAATTGAATAAGAAAACCATTGCTAAGAAGAACAAAAACAAAAACAAGACTCCCAAAGGAAGGTGTTTCCATTATGGAGAGGATGGGCACTGGAAGCGTAACTACCCAAAATATTTGGCTGAAAAGAAAGTGGAAAAGGCGAAATAAGGTAAATTAAATTTACTAGTAGTTGAAACATGTTTAGTGGAGAATACTCACCTAACCTGGATATTAGATTCAGGCACCGCTAATCATGTTTGCACTTTTCTACAGGAAACTAGTTATTGGAGAAAACTATCTAAACAAGAAATGACTTTCAAGGTGGGAACAGGTGAAGTCATTTCAGCTCATGTAGTGGGAGATGTCAAGCTATTTTTTGGAGTCTTTTATCTTACTTAGGAATATGTATTATGTACCTAAGATGAAAAAAAACTTAATCTCCATTTCCTGTCGCTAGAAAATATGTACAGAATATCTTTTGAATTAAATGAAATGATTGTTTTTTCAAGAATTGTTCACATTTGTTCTGCAAGACTCAAAAATAACTTGTACATATTAAAACCAACTGAAGCAAAGGTCACTCTAAATATAGAGATGTTTAAAATGGTTGAGACTCAAAATAAAAAACGGAAAATTTCTCCTAACGCCTATCTTTGGCACCTCAGACTTGGTCACATTAATCTCAACAAGATTGAGAGACTAGTAAAAAAACATTCATCTAAGTCAGTTAGAAGATAGTTCTTTACTTCCATGTGAATCATGTCTTGAGGAAAAAATGACAAAAAGATCTTTTTCTGACAAAAGGTCTTCGTGCCAAAGAGCCTCTTGAACTTATACATTCAGACCTATGTGGTCCGATGATTGTAAAAGCACGAGGAGGCTATCAGTATTTTGTCAGTTTTATTGATGATTACTCGAGATATGGCTACATTTAGTTAATCAGTCACAAGTCTGAAACTCTTGAAAAATTCAAAGAATTTAAGATCGAGATAGAAAATTTGTTAAGTAAAAGAATTAAAACACTTTGATCTGATCGAGGTGGTGAGCATATGGATTTACAATTCTAGAACTATCTAGTAGATCATGGAATTCAATCCCAACTCATGGAACTTGAAACATCACAACAAAACCGTGTTGCAGAAAAGAGAAATCAAACCTTGTTAGACATAGTCCGATCAATGATGAGTTATGCTCAGTTACCTCAATCCTTTTGGGGGCATACAGTAGAAAATGCAGTATATATTCTAAACGTTATTTCTTCAAAAAGTGTTTCAGAAACACCGTATGAGTTATGGAGAGGACGCAAAACTAGTTTACGTTATTTTCGTATCTGGTATTGTCCAGCATGTGTTGGTACAAAATCTTAAGAAACTGGAAACACGTTCAAAATTATGCCCCTTTGTAGGATACCCTAAAGAAATAAAAGGAGGATTGTTTTATGTTCTCTAAGAATACAAAGTATTTGTATCGACAAATGATACATTCTTAGAAGAAGATCATATTAAAAATCATCTACCTTGCAGTAAACTGATATTGCAAGAAATGACTAAAGATGCTACAGAAACATCAACAAGAGTTGTTGATCAAGTTGGTTTATCAACAAGAGTTGTTGATCAAGCTGGTCCATCAACAACTTTGTTGTCCCGTCACGTCCATCTCAAGAGTTGAGTATGCCTCGACATAATGGGAGGGTTATTCAAAAACCTGAATGCTATATGGGTTTAACAAAAACTCAAAACGTCATACATGATGATGGATTAGAGGATCCATTAACCTTTAAGAAGGCAATGGAAGATGTTGGCAGGAAACAATGGATAAAAGCCATGGACGTTGAAATGGAGTCTATATGCTTCAACTATGTCTGGAAACTTGTAGATCAACCAAATGGGGTTAAATCTATAGGTTGAAAATGGATCTACAAGAGAAAACGAGACCAAACTGGTTAGGTGCAAACCTACAAAGCCAGACTTGTGGTAAAAAGTTTTACCTAAAGAGAAGGGGTTGATTATGAAGAACTTTTTCTCCTGTTGCTATGATAAAATCAATTAGAATACTTCTATCAATTACCACATATTATGACTATGAAATATGGAAAATGGATGTCAAGACAGCTTTTCTGAACGGCCATCTTGATGAAAGTATTTTTATATTTCAACTAGAAGGGTTCATCAAACAAGAAAAGAAGCAGAAAGTCTGTAAGCTTAAATGATTTATTTATGGGTTAAAACAAGTTTCAAGATCCTGGAATATAAGATTTGATACCGCAATCAAATTTTATGGCTTTGAACAGAATGTTGACGAACCTTGTGTATACAAGAATATAGTCAACAAGACTATAGTATTCTTAGTTCTTTATGTTGATGATCTCTTGTTCATTAAGAATGAGACAAGCTTAATTTCTTGCTGACGAAAAGAGATGGTTAGCAACACAATTCCAAATTAAAGATTTGGGTGATGCTCAATATGTTCTAGGAATACAGATCTTTCGGAATCGAAAGAATAGAACCCATGCACTATCTCAGGCATCTTATATTAACAAGATGTTGTCAAGATATAATATGTAAAATTCCAAAAAAGGTATGTTATCTTTAGACATGGAATTCATTTGTCAAAGGAATAGTGTCCTAAGACACCTCAAGATGTTGAGGAAATGACAAAAATTCCATACGCATCTGCAGTTGGGAGTTTGATATACGCAATGTTATGTACACGCCCTGACATATGCTTTGCAGTTGGAATCGACAGTAGATTCCAATCCATTCCAAGACATAGTCATTGGACTGCTGTAAAAAACATCCTCAAGTATCTAAGGAGAACAAGAGACTATATACTTATGTATGGACCTAAGGATTTGATCCTTACAGGAAACATTGATTCTGATTTCCAGACTGATGTAAATTCAAGGAAATCTACTTCAGGATCAGTTTTCACTCTTAATGGAGGAGCCATAATTTGGATAAGCATTAAGAAAAGTTGTATCACTGACTCCACAATGGAAGTAGAATACGTAGCCGCATCTAAAGACGCTAAAGAAGCAGTATGGTTATGCAAATTCTTGGTTGACTTGGAAGTAGTTTCAGATATGTATCTACCTATCACACTGTATTGTAACAATAGTGGTGCTATTACCAACTCCAAAGAACCAAGGAGTCACAAACATGGAAAACATATTGAGAGAAAGTACCATCTCATCATAGAGATAGTAAACCGAGGAGAAGTGATCGTCACGAAGATAGCCTCTAAAGACAATCTTGCTGATCCATTTACGAAGGCCCTCTCGGCTAAAGTGTTTGAGGGCAAGTGGGAGAATATCTATGGTATTAGAGATGCCCTAGTTTATTGTATTTTCCCTTTATCTTTCTCAACATTGTATTGTATATATTTGTTCTCACTGGATTTTAGTCCAAGTGGAAGATTGTTGGAAATGTCCTAAAACTCGTAGTTCGAACATTTTGTGTTAAACATTCTATTTATCAATAAAGTTGTTGATTTTGCATTCTATTATGAAAATCCAATAAACATATCCATGGCTATAGTATGAATACTTTAACTTTATGTGGTGACATAAACAAGATCAAGTTAATAGTATATAGCTTAAATGATCTATAAGTATATGGATGAAATTGGGTATCTCATCCTAGTAACACTATTGGATGCGACCTATTTTGTGTAGGTAATACAGATGACGTTATCCATAGATCATTTATGTAGAGACATGTGAGTGGGGGCATCCTATGCAACATCCTATGCAATGAGTTTGCATACAGACTGGACCACGAAATAGTCACTTTTTCTTTATAACGACCGTTTACCGTTAAAACTGACTATTTTATACTTAAGTAACCTAGGATAACTCGATCTTAATCCTGAGCTAGTTATAAACTCCTATTTATTCGGAATTATCCTTTGATCTACATGGGTGAGAGTAGTCCAACAGCACTACTCAATAAGCCTTCCATTTTGGGGATAAGACCGGATGGGTAGCTGGGGACATAGCCCTATAAAATAGAATTCACTCCTACCCATTTTAGAGTTAGCAGATAGGTTGTTCTTGTTGGATCGATATGGCAACCCTAGAGGGGGGTGAATAGGGTTTAATTAAACTTTTTTTTCTAAATTAACCCAATTAAACTAATTAATACACTTTTTATAAATAATAAGAAAAATTCAATTTATGCAACAAATAAGATGACAAAAATGTGATAATTTAATTCTATCAAATTTTAGCAAATAAATAAGAACAAACTAAAACATACAATAAATTGCTTAAATTAATTGCAAAAATAAAAAGGAAAGAGTTAGAGAAGAAGACACCGTAATTTTTATAGTGGTTCGGTCAAACTCGACCTACTCCACTCCCCAAGCGCCTCTTGGGAATTTGAATAAAATCTTTCTGACTCTTTCCACGGATTAGAGCCCAACCATTACAACACCGCTCCTTTTATGGTTCAAGAGCAACCCCGATCCTTTCCACGGTTTAGGATCAAACCGTTACAAATGTTGGAATTTTTGAAGAACACAATACAACTCTCACTAGAGTGGATTTACAAGTTTATGCATTCAACAAATTTATCCTCACAATACAATAACACTCTCTCAAGAATAAGATGAAAAGAAAAAAATTAGGAGCTTAGAGAGAGCAACAATGAAACTTTTGAGTTTTGGAGGATTACAAAATGTAAAATTTGTTGGTTTAAAATTTGGAGAGGAAGATGGTTTATATAGAGATGGAAAAATTTTTAGAAACCATAATTAATTTGGACCATTGGATTTTAGAAAAGAAAAATCAATGGTGGAGATTTTAAACTAAATTAGTCGTTAGATACAAACAAAATATAATATTAAATTCATTTTCTTTTGAAATTCATTTTCTTTTTAAAATTAATCCAAAAAATAAAAAAAAAACATACTATATGTCAAAAACTAGCCGTTAGACACAAACATAAAATAATATTAAAGTCATTTTTCTTTTAATTCATTTTCTTTTTAAATCAATTCTCTTTAAAGTCAATCCAAAAATTAAAAAAAAAACATATCATGTGTAAAAAACTAGCCATTAGACACAAACATAAAATAATATTAAATTCATTTTCCTTTTAATTCATTTTCTTTTTAAATTCAATTTTTTTTTTAAATTTTAAATCAATCCAAAGAACAAAAGTCTATCATATGTTAATCTCTTAATGATCCACCATTCAACCAATATGCTGCCACATGTCTACATGCAAATGGTCTGGTTATGTCACATCATCCACCACGTTATTTTCTCTATAGACTTGTTTCGGTCATATCGTCTTCATTTTAGCTCCGATTTGAGTGATTCAAGAGGTGTTTGAATCGTTGTTTCGAGCTCTACGCTATGGACATATTAAAACACTAAGATTTTCAGTAATTAAAAATTGAGTTTGTTATCATCAAAACATTGATTACTTAATTAATTAAAATTAATTAATTTGAGATTAAAGGCCAAAAAGCCAACAGTTCTCTTAAGTGCTGATTCCAGGTCTTGAACAATCGGGGCCCCGCCTTCTCATAGTAGAGAAGGATATGATTCATGAATAGTATTATGAATTGAATTGTTCATTAGAGGATCAGTGGGAACTTAAGGAACAAGATGTAGGGGTAAAACGATAATTTTGACCCAACTGTAATTACGAACAACTTGTGAATGATCGATTTACTAATTATGGTTTATATGGACAGAAATACATCTACAGTGAGGAGAGTGCAACTATCGAGTGATATATCTTGCTAGTTAACGAATAGTAATTAATTTGATTAAAGAGTTTTAACGAATTAATTACATATCGTTGGAGCTCATGATCTATAGTTCCATTAGGTCCCTCTACTAGCTCATTAAATTGGAATAATGAATTGAGTATCGATGTATGAAATTAAGGTTATGAATTTGAAATGTTCAAATTCAATTTTAGGATTTTCGATTGATTGTATATGATACAATTATAAACGTTTAATTTAATTGAAATTAAATGAAATTGGAAAATCAATTAATATTTAAATATAAAATTGATTCATTGGTGATGTTGATATTTTATTAATTTAATATTAGATATTAAATTAATATTTTTTAAATTAAAAAGTTTAATTAAAAATCAATTAAAACTAGTTTTATTTATTTAATTATTTTTAAATTAATTTTATAAAAATAAATTAAAAAATAAAAATGAAAATGAAAATGATTTTTGAAATCATTTTTAGTTAGTGGATTTTTCCAATTTTTGGAAAAAATGCACTAACCATATTTGATGGATTATCACCAAATTCCATTTCTTTGTGTAATGATGTTCAAGTTAGAGTTGCTCTTCATGCAACCCTATATAATTGCATGAATTCTACCTATATATAGAAGCTCCATGCATGAAGATAAGTAAGCAATCTGAGTTATACTCGCTGAAGTGATAACCTGAAAACCCTACTTACCCCTTACTAGTTCTTCATCAATTCAACTTGATTTAAGTGTTTCCACCACACATTCCAGCTTGAGTGTAATAGAGAAGATCTCGGTGGTAGTCCTCTCAGAGTTTCAAGCTCTATCTTGGTGGATCTCAACTGAATTTGTGAAGGATATCTTCAAAGGTAATATGTGTTTCAAACCCTCTTATGAATATCATATGAATAACATGCTTAAAACTCAAATTAAATGTAGTTTAAGTGTTTATTGATTCTGTAGTCTTCCGTTGCATGATATATCATTCCTTCAGGATATGTGTCTTTTAGAGATGCATCAAAGATTCACGTCAAAGGTCGAGGAAAAATACGTTTTTTCCCAAAGGAATGGAAAATAAGGTACTATGGATGTCTACTATGTACCTGAATTGAAGAGTAATATTCTAAGTATGGGGCAGTTATTGGAGAAAGGATGTTCGGTCTTCATGAAAGATCGAATGTTGCACTTGAAGGACAGAAATGATTGGGTGCTTGCACACGTTGAGATGGGGAAGAATCAGATGTTCAAACTCAATCTGAAGAATGTACAAGAGAGGTGTTTACAAGTCAACATGGAGGACAAAACATTCTTATGGCACTTACGGTTTGGACACTTATATTACGGTGGACTAAAAGAGTTAGCAAAGAAGGACATGGTCCATGGGCTACCTAAAATGGACTACACCAAGAAGTTTTATGAAGGTTGTGTACTTGGCAAACTAGCAAGGACAACTTTCCAAAAGAAAGAAGAATATTGTTCAAAGGGATCTCTTGAGTTGATACACACAGACATATGTGGCCCAATCAATCCGAAATCTTTCAGTGAGAAAAGGTATTTTATTGCCTTTATTGATGACTATATAAGAAAGACTTGGGTTTATTTTTTGAAGGAAAAGTCAAAAGCATCTGAAGTATTCAAAAAGTTCAAGATGATGGTAGAGAAGACAACCAATCTTTACATCAAGGCTTTACGGTCAGATAGAGGTGGAACCGCTTTCACAAATTATGTTGAGGAATAAGATATCAAAAGATTTTTTACTGCACCATATTCACCTCAACAAAATGGCGTTGCAGAAAGGAAAAATCAAATGATCCTTGATATGGTTTGATCAATGCTGAAGAGTAAAGACGTGCCAAAGGAATTCTTGGCAAAAGTAGTACAATGCGTTGTATATCTGCAAAACCGATATCCATATACAAAATTGGCGAACCAAACACCGCAAGAGGCTTGGAATGGTCATAAACCAACCGTCTCACACCTTAAAGTGTTTGGTAGTGTGGCCTATGCGCAAGTACTATACCAAAGATTATCCAAACTCGATGATAAGAACAAGGAATATGTGTTTATTGGTATGATGAGAAGATGAAGGCTTATAAATTATTCGATCCAATTAAAAAGAAGGTGATTGTAAGTCGCGACGTTCAAGTGAATGAAGAAAGCGCGTGGGACTAGAAGAATCAAAAGGAGGCATTACAGGGAGAGCCATTGAGAATTGCACATATAAACACTCTAATGACTTCTCAAATATATGACGAAGTGGAAGAGCCAAGTCAACCTAGGATGCGGAGTCTACAAGATCTATACGACACAACCGATGAAGTACACCTAATTTGCTTATTAGCAAACTCGGAGAACATTGCTTTTGAAGCCATAAGAGACAAGAAGTGGAAAGGCACAATGTATGAAGAGATAGAAGCAATCAAAAGAAACAAAACTTAGGATTTGGTGTAAAATGAGTATACAAGAAGAAGGTGAATGCCCAAGGTGAGATTGAAAGGTACAAGGCGCGTCTAGTTACAAAAGGTTATAGACAAAAAGCAAGAATCGATTATGACGAGGTTTTTGCTCCAGTTGTAAGAATGGAGACAATCCGACTTCTTTTATCTTTAGCTGCACAATTCAAGTGCGCTATCTATCAAATGGATGTAAAATTATCATTTTTAAATGAAGTTCTTGAAGAATAAGTCTATGTGGAGCACCCCCTGGATACATGAAATCTGGAAAGGAAAATAAAGTATTGAAACTAAAAAAGGCACTCTATGGATTAAAGTAAGCACCTCAAGCATGGAACACTCGAATTGATACTTACTTCAAGAAGAACAAGTTCATACAATGCCCATATGAGTATGCATTATAGTAAAGAAAAAAGAAGGTAATTTGCTTATCGTTGCCCTTTATGTTGATGATCTTATTTTCATGGGGAGCAATGAGAACTTGGTTGTGGACTTTAAAGGTGCTATGACGCGGGAGTTTGAAATGGCAGACTTTGGATTGATGAAATACTTTCTTGGTCTTGAAATTAGACAAGAAAACTTTGGGATTTTTGTTTCACAGAAAGTATATACGAAGGCCGCATTGAAGAGAAATAAGATGGAAAAATGCAAGCTTGTAGCAACACCAATGGAACTTGGCACGGGAGGAATTTGTTGAGCATTCAATTCAAATTGTCAGTTTTTTTTTTTTTTAGCGGAAATTAAAAGGTAAAATGACATCCAAATTAAATGTGTGACCTATGGATTTTGATGCCCCGGATGTGTACTTTCTGATAGTTCAAGTCTCAAGTCGTTTGGTATTTTCTGTGAAAAGTTATGACAGTTTGAGTAACGAAGGGTCAAGAATTACTGCAACTTTTGAAATTCTGTCTTAATTATTGTAATCTCTTTCATTTGCTTTTATTAGTGATTTATTGAAGAAATTTAGGGAGACACTTTGTAAGACTATATATATAGTGATATTTTAATCTTTGCCAAGACAAGGTTGAGAAAGAAATCAATAGAAGATTGAGTATTAGTGTCATACTTCTTTCTCTCTTCAATAAAAAACTCCACCACTCAAATAATTTTGTATTTTTTCAGAACTAAGTTCACTTAGTTTATTGTAAATCGAAATTAGTCCCTTGATTGCACACACAACTTAAATTTATTGTTATTCTTGCGATGTATTTTCATGCTTTTACACATACATTTAGTTATTTGGTAGGATTCGAGGAATTGAAGTGAAAGCAGTGATTTGAACGGAAAAAAGTAGAGTATTTGGAGCTGTTGAGCTTAATTTGGAGTTTTGAAGAAGTGTTGCACCTAGAAATCCAATGAAGATAACATCTAATATTCTTAAGGGCATAAAACCCTTACCCACGACACTTTTACTTACATGCAGCTCAACGGGTAATTATTTAAAGGAGTTGTCACAACTCACAACAAAAAGTTATTTAAAGTTAATTAAAGTAGATTAAACTAATTTTCTAAATATCATTCCCATGTAGAATTCAAAAACATATAATATCTAGTTGATGTCTTCCTAAATTTGCAACTCAAACTAAAATTTCACCACATCAGCATCTCACCCAGATCAGTTGGACCCCAAACCTAATTATTGGAAGTTGAATGTTGATTCATACAAATTTAGAGGTGAGACGATCTAGATCGTGTGTGTTATTTTGACAGTTGTCTATGTCGTATGACTTTCTAGTGATTTTTATTTTTATGTACAATTAGGAGTAGGAGAATTCGAACCACGAACTTCATCGTTACCAACACTCTTGATGACAATTGAATTATATTCTATTGGGCTCTAGGGTAGTCGTTTGGTTGTATTGTATCGTTTTTCTCCTAAACAAGATACTCACTAAAATTTCTTAAATTGAAATTGAATGCTATTTAATTCCGACATTAATCCACAAGCAATTAGAAACCGTTACGAAGCCTAACTGCTACATGTCCAGCTTCTCTAGTTTTGAAAATTCATTCCCCCATTAATTCAAACTACTTTGAATTGATTTGAGAAAAAAAATGTGTTTCAAAAAACTCATTTTTATTTAAACAATTTAAAAAAAATAAATATTGAAAGTACACTTCATAAACTGATTCCCAAATAATCAACATTTTTAAATTTAAGGCCTAAGTTCTTTTTGTTTCTAGGCAACAAGAGAAGGAAGGGACTGAAGGAAAGCTTTGGCAATGAAGCTATAAGCAGCTTCTGTTAAGTGTAAACCATCCCAACTCACGTACGACCCAGGATTTTCACACGCCTTTGACCCGACATCGCCGCACTTTGCCGATTTATTGAAATTGTACGGCCCTCCTCCTCCGCAGCACGCTTTTAGAGTCCCCTCGTAAAACCCTGCAATATCGACCCTTTCTTTATTGTTTTGATCAATTTATTTAGGAATCGGCATTGCCTTTGGATTAAACAAAACCCACCGTGATGTTTCGGAGCGTGGAGTAATGGAATCGTGGCGCCGTAATAGTCGGCATACATGATTTTGGCAAAGGGATATTTGGTTCTGAGCGCATGTAGGGATCGTTTAAGATAATTGTTGTGATATTTGGCGAAATCGTTGAATGCCTTCAAGCATCCATTTTCATCGTAATCTGCTCTGTTTGGGCTCTGAAACAGAGTTAAGTACACGGCGGAGCAGCCAATCGGCAAATTTCCCGGTACCACCAGTTCCACCGCCCCTTCCTCTATCAACGCCTGCTCCCCAAATTCAAAATTTTTACATCAATCAATATTGACCAAAATGTCGGATCCCTACAATATACTGCTTCATTCTACGCTTCCCCATGTTTTTGCCCTCCATTTTAACAACACATCAGAAAAAATATATATTTTTTTCTACAATCAAGAAGGAATAAGAGTTTGTTACATTTATCACTGTGATTCGACCCACTTAAATAGACTGAAAAAAGATGAATGCACTTCAATTTCTTTTCCTTATCGATAAGGGTTAATGGAGATGGTAATATTTGAGAAATTATACTATATATTAAAGTAAGTGTATCTAGGTTGCATCTAATCTATATATATTCCTCTTTTTATACATAAAAAAATAAAAAATATACTACCACATAGAAGATTTTTACTGGATGAGCTGTGTATTACAATTTATCACTGAAAAGAATAAGGTTCAATCCATCATCTTACATTAGTTGAACTAAATAAAAAAAGTTTTTGGTGATAGGGATTAGGTAGATGTGCCAAAGACTTCCTAAGTAGAGTACTATGAGATAGGAAAAAAGAAGTTGAAGCATGAGAGTTTATTCTACATACTTTAAAATTTGCGTCTATTAAATCTCTAAACTTTAATAAGTATTTTGTGAGTTTTTAACTCTTCAATTTTGTATCTAATATCTATTATGCTAGGTTAAAAATTAATTGATTAGGTAGATTATTATTCATTAATTAGCCTCAATTATATAATACCAACGGTAATAAGGTAATACTTAATTAAAAAAATAAAAGAAGAGGCAGGAAGAAGATGCAATTCAAATTAAGGGTGGGTGTGTGTGTGGTCAAACAAGTGTAACGTCGGATATGACTTACAGCGGTGGCTGCAGTAATTGCCTCAACTACAAGTGGGACAAAAGATTGAACTTCACTAATACTTTCACCAACAAAATAGGCGTCGTTATAATCGTTTCCACCGATCTCTCCCACCATAAACAACGAATTCTTCATGTATTTGTCACACTCTTCAACCAAATACACATCATAATTCAGCAACATTAAATATCAATGATAGTCCAATCCCCAGTTGCTACTGGGTGTTCACCCCTATTGAATACATATAGAAAATTTCACCGCCGACCTACAGTCTCTTGGAATTCTCTGTACTCTGTTTAAGGGAAACATTGTTCTTCATTTTTAATTGCCAAAGCCTATTTTTTATGATGTTTTTCTGAAAAGAAAAGGAAGAATATGACGAACGGATTACCTTGTGTGGAAGTACAAAGAGAGGACTTGAGATTTCTAAACCAACCAAGTTGTACAGTAAGCGAATGGTTGGTCCAAAGTATGATTCCACTTTTCCTTTTGTAGAAGAAATCCGCGTCCAACGCCGTGGCTCCGGCCACCGCAAAGTTCACTCCGCGGCTGAAATTTTGTCCCTGTTTCAGACCCAGATACGGCGGCAAATGCGGCAACCCAAATGCCTCCGCTAAAAAACCCACTTACAAGTTAAACAATGCTTATACAGTAATTGATCTTATCCTCAAATCATTACCCAGAAATGACGGAAATTAAGACAAATACCAATGAAATCGATAACCAAACGACCGTCAGAGCAACGGCCGGTGGCGTGTCTGAAGAAGGTTTCGCCGTAGGGGAGCTTGCCGATGGCTGGAACTGCATGGGAACGAGAACGGAGAAGGTTTCCGGTGTCGCTAAGAGAATCGCCGAAGTTGAAAATTGCATTATATGGCCTAGAAAGTGCAGAGCTGCAGAAGCAAAAGCATAGGAAGAGGAAGGCCAAAAGTGAATTCATGGCAATTAGCAGTGGTCAGTTGAAGCTTGAAGACTGGGGGGGTGAGCATATATATACGCAGAAATAGTATACATATAACAAAGATGAATTTGAACCATAGTCTACTCTACTCACTTTAAGTTGGAGCCAAACAATTTCTTAAGATGAAATAATAAGAGAGAGGACAAAGAAGTTGTTAATCCAATTTGGTGCTAACTCATCTAACTAAATAAAGAGTTAAAACAATTACAATAATAAACTTAGGGTTGATTTTTTTTTCCTGTTATTAATCTCAAATTAATTAATATTAATAAATAAATAATTAGCATTTTTTAGGATAATAAATTAGAATTAATTTATTATCAATTTGAACCTTTCAAAATATTTATTGTTTAGAACTCCGAATAATGAATCTAACGTAATTTGAATTACTCGAATCACAATTCAATAGTAAAAGTTATAATCGAAATAAATTTAGTTGCCAAATCAAGAATTGGATCAACTTGTTAGCATTGGAAGAATCACACACATGGGATTCTTCTGGCGGTTTTTTTAAAAACTGAATTTAATATATATATATGCTTCTAACGGTCTAAATAGCCTCCATGGAGCACGTTTGGATTTTTAAATTTGTTTTTATTATTTTCTTTACTTCTAATCTCAACTTTGAATTTCTAAAAACCTAAACTAAGTTTAGTTTTTACTTCCCCTCCTTTTAAAAACATCTTCTTTTCCAAATCTTCATAATTTTTAATCCTTTTCAAAAATATAAAACTTCCATGGTTTCTTTCTCTAAACTTTAATTTTCTTCTTTTCATCTTATTTTAAAAGAGATTTATGTATTGTGAGGATTGAGTTGTTGTGAACTAAAATTTGTAAATCCACTCTTTTATAGAGTTTGACAAGTATATTATTCAATTTTTCCACTTTTGTAAGAGTTGCTCTTGATTTCGTAAAAGAGTTGTTGTAGACGTTTGATTATCAACCATGAAAAGGAACAATTTTGTACTTATTCCTGGAAGAAGAACTTGTAGCAATTCGAATAACTCATGGAAAGAGTCAAACGTTTCTAGTGAAATATCCAAGAGGAGCTTAAAAATGAAGAAGAGCAGTTGTATAATGCAGAATATGTTTTATCTATTTCAATTACTTAATAGTATGAAAATGCATTCATTTCCTCTGCATTGACTCGATTTATGATACTATCGGAATGAAACAAGGGATCTAAAGAAGAACATAGGCTAGACTCTATTAAGCTGGGAATTGTGGATTAGTCATACGAGATCCTGGAAAAAAGGATTTCAGAATACTAGGACTAGGAAGAGAATTAGCGATGTCTGTCTATCATTGCCCTGTTTGAGAATCAGATCCTTGTGACCCCATGGCCGATTGTGGGTTAATCCACCACAAGTTCAAAGCAAATCTGGAAGGAAATGAGAGGGACAAACCCATTTCTAGCATGAGCCAATCCGATAAAAAAAAAAAAGAATCAAAACTTATATTACATCAAACAACTAGGACTTACTGTAGTAACAAAGAATATTCTCTTTATTCATTAGTTTTTAAACTCAATGAAGTACATTCTATATTTAAGACTTCTGACAACAATTACCTCTATAAAATTTATGGTATCAGTTTCTTATCTCTCTATTATTTAATTTTGTAATTAATTTTTATTATATTTTATTGTTTGAAATTAATTTCACCTCATCTTGAAATTAATGGCTCATTTTGACTTATTTTGATTGATAGTTATTAAATTTCTATATCTATTACCATATTGTTTTTTCTTTTAGAATATTACCAATCTTGTTATTAAAATCAAAATAAGGGCACCTTAAAGTATTATTATTAATTTCTTGATTACTTTTGAGTTGAAATATTTCCATAAAATAATTTTTTAACTTAATTTCTAACAACAAGTTGGTTGATAATTTGCTTAATAGAGTCTACATTATCAAAAAAAAAATTAATTATTCTTAATAAACCGTATTCACACCTTCTAAGGTTGTCATACCAATCCTATACTTAGCTTAAAAAACTCTGTAACATCCCGAGTTAAATTCAATTTAATTTTCTTCAATTATTGGATTTTTATGTCGTTTAATTTTAAACTTTTCCAAGTCAAAATTTAGACAATTGAGTTATTATGATTGGTTCGGTTTTACTTTTGGATTTTATTTTGGAGAAGATTTGAATTTTGGGATTTAAAATGGATCTTGGAATTTGATTACATTGATATTTGTTGGGATTTGAAATTTTGAAAGGATTTAAATTATTGAGAGATATTTGCAATTTAAAATTTGGGAGATTAATTTTATGTTGGGTTTAGAAAGAGTTATGAAATATAAATAAGTGTATATGTTTATCGAAATCCAAATAGATTTGGATATTAAGGAAAATAAAAGGAAATTCTTTTTATATTTATTTGGGGTTTTGAAATTTAACAAGGATTAAGGAAAGTTGTATATATATATATATATATATATATATATATATATATATATATATATGCATCCAATTGTGCCCTTTCCTCAAGGCATGCATCCAACCACTCCATCTTCCATCCTCTATGCATCCAACATGCCTCTACTAGGGTGTGTGTCTAATGAGTTGTCCAAAAATTAACCAAATTCTCACTCCAGACACACTATGCGTTCAACTCAACCCTAATCGTCTAGGTTGGCTCAAGCATGTATCTAAGGTGGTCCTTTCTTGATCTAGCATACGTTCAACATAGTGCTTTTAGGGTTCTACTCGACTATGCTACGAGTTGAACTTCTTATTTTCAACACTTAGTAAAAAATTCATACTTCTTAATATACCAGACTTTCAACTTACACCCCAACTTTTGCATGCCTAGTTTCACCACTTAGAGGTTTTCCTAAGTCTCCAAACTCCTTCCAAAGCATAGTCTAAAAACTTAGTCACATTTCCACTTCTCCAGTGGCTATGCGTGAAGGGATCGAATCCCAAACGAAAGCGTTTGATTGCCTAACAATTTTGTTTTCGATTTTACATAAGAAAAAAAATATGGTGTAGGATAAACAATTAAGATTAGCATGCATTTAAGAGAAGAAAAGAGGGAAGAACTAAACCTTACCTTTGTAGATTCCCAAATTATTCACGATTCCCTTTGCGTCTTCTCCAGAACGTCTCTTCAATAATCAAGGGACACCATCGTAAGTGAAACCTTGTTATTCTCTAGGATCCCAAGAATTGGATACTAGAAGACTAGGATTCAGAATTCCCAATTCAATGTGTCACAAACATGGTAGTTCCAATTTAATTAAATAACTTTTATTTAATTAATTAGTCCAATAATTACATATCCATATATATTAAATCCAATTTAACTTATATAATTAATTAATTAATAAATAAACATCACATGTTTATTTATCTCTACTTCTAAAAAATTAATCAATTAATTAACTAACTATTAATTAATCAATTAAACGACTATATTAAATCATATTTAATATATAATTAATCAACATATAATCATCACATATTTATACGTATATATCTCTTTAATATTTGAATCTTATTCAAATATTTTTCTCTCTTAATTATAGATCACCTCTATAATTAACCATATTATATTAATCTCATTAATATACAATTGATTTGAACAATTCAAATCATTGCTCTTGTATATCTTTAGTGAGCTAACAAAGGGACCTTATGGACCTACAAATTAGAACCTTCAATGATATAAGATTAATTAATTAAACTCTTTAATTAAATTAATCAATTTTCATTAATTACCGATCACTCTATTAAAGACCGATAGTAGTAAGTTGACTCTTCACAAATTGCTTATAACAATAAGTGGGTCAAAATATTGTTTTTCCCTTGTAATTACATCTAACTTTTTAAATACCATCCCTCTAATGAACAAATAGTTTATAATCCAACTATAGACTAACATCTCTTGAGCCAGTGAAAGGTTAAGGCTTCAATGTTCAAAACCCAGAATCAGCTAAATGAACAATTTATCTACTTTCCCTAAGGTCGGGAAAGGAGTAAATTCCATCTTATATAGTTGTATTCTCAGCTCCCTACTCGGACAAGTCCCCAAAATATTAGGCTTGTTGAGTCAGCTAACAAGGCCACTCCCACCCATATAAATCAAAGGATTGTCCTCATAGATAGGAGTTTACAATTCACTCAGAATTAAGGTCAAGTCACCTATGGTCATCCTAGTGAAATGTAAGTCTCTTCTAGCAATGGTGTTATATAGAGACTATTCATTTCGCGATCCGGTTTTATACAAACTCTTTGTATAGAATACTCCCGCTCGCATGTCTCCACATGAACGATTAGGATTAAATCATTTGTAGCACTTTACAAAAATTGTAAAAAATTGTAGAATCTACAAGGCAGGCCGTATTCGTAGTGTCACCAAGATAAGGTATCTAATCTTATCCATCTACTACAAGTCGTTTAGGTTATCACTTAAACGTGATCCACTTGTATGTCTCCACATACATGTTTAAGTTTCATAAAATAATCTTGAATCTTAGTTTATTGGATTGATTTAATGCAGTCTAAACATTTTCTAAAATACCTCATATTTTATTAAATATATAATTTGTCTTTACAAACTACAAGATACACTCGATTTAGGACATTAGCTCCAACAATGCGTTCAACCCTCACTTCCAAGGCTCCAACGCATGATTCATCTTTTCCCTATGTGTTTAAGCACATTTATCCCTTCTAAATGCTTAACTATGCTTCCAACTTTTGTACCCCATCTTTTCTCTTCAATACTTGACCAAACTTTTTTTCTCCTCTTCTCTTCTAGTCCAACACATACTTTACTCCTAAGTCAACCACATGCTTCCAACACTTAGAAATTTTTCTAAATACTGATTCTTCCTCTAAAGTATAGTTCAAACACTTAGCCAAAATTTCACCTCCAAGGTTTCAAGTATGAGTTCATCCTTCAATTCATGGAATCTTGTGGAAGCCTGGGTGTTACATGATGTATGAGAGAATAAAAAAAATATATCAAATCTATATTTCATGATTATTTAGGATGGTTGCAAATTTTTTTAAACTTCATGATCTATTAGTTATTATGAATGCCATAATCATTGAATAATTTTTCATCTTAGTTTCTTGATCACTTTGGACATTGATATGAAAACTCTTTTGGGATGAGAACCCTTAATTCTCAATCACTAAAACGCTCAAATCAACTTGTTTTCAACCTTAAGGATTAGGTTAGACATGGATTGCTATAAGTCAAATATCTTGAAACATGAACAAGTTCATTGCCCTAAGATTCAAATACTCCACAAATAGGATGATCAATCCCACATGAATATTCTTGGCAAGCAACTCAACACATAAATTGTAAAAATTGAAGAAGCTCTCGAAAAAAGAAACTCAAAGACTAAATTCAATTCATCGTAAAACTTAAACTTCTGAACAACCTACAGACAAGGCTTTAAATAGCCTCCCAGTAAATGAAAAATTACCCCTTCTTAAATGTCATAAAAAGGGATAAAATTGAAAAATATTAAAATTATACCAAAATTATGTGTTTACTAATCCTACATGCCATATAAACTTTAAACAACTTACGAAATTTACCTTTTGAACTCGACTACAAATTAAATTTCACAATTAGCAAATGAGCAAATTAAACCAGATGAATCTAATATTCTAAAAATCATTCACATGTAGAATCCAAAAATATATATCGTATATAGTTCAAGTCTTCTAATTTTGCAACCAAAATTACTTTGAAGACTTCTTAGTTACCTGCGATAATGTTTTGATAATTATTCTTATGAAGTATTGTTTTGCTCTAAGGAAATCTTTTCGCGTTGATGGTTCAATCATAAGTATTGGATTATTATTCATTTGTGCGTAAATTTAATTTGTATATTCAATGGCCAATTGAAAGTTCTTTCTCCTTCTATTTGACATTTAAAACTTAATTTTTTGTTGAGATTTAACAGCCTTCATGACTATTCATGTGTTTCGTTGCTACTATGTGTTTAGTTGTGACTATTCTCCTTCATGACTATTCATGTCTTTCATGACTAAATTGAAATAATGAAGTGAGTGAATTCTTTTGACTTTATAAATCACTTCATTCCAAAATTTGTATCACGGATGCTTCTTGAATTTAAACGTTTTGTTGCAATTAAAAATATTGGTTTATTTGTTAGTCAAATTAGAATTCTCTTTGGTTGTTGTTAGTTCTTCAAAGTTACAAGCTAAATAGATTTATTATGATTGTCGTTGACGTTGATGCATTGAGTTGACTTCTAAAATGAATGTTGTGTTTTTACTAGGTCTTGCACGAACCAACTGAAGTGGTGAAGCTACCAAGTAAGTAATTGAAGTTTGGTAAGTGACAAAACTTAATATAGTCACATGTAACAATACCTTGTTGTATTTAGTTTCTTTGTAAAAAGTTTACCAAATTTGGTTATTAGTTTGTCTGTACTTAGTTTCTTTGTAAAAACGTTATCAACTTTATTGTTATATATGAAGGTTCTAATTTATGTTTGTACTTATTTGTTTTTGTCAAAATAAGACTAGTTGATGATGTACATCATGTGTAATGACAAGGTTAAAAAAACAACAAACTATCAAGATATGTATTTTACTAACAATATAAAAATGTTATAAATACGAAATTTTGTGAGAATAACAATATGTGGTGAGAAAACATTTGTCAACCTAAAGTATTTATCTTGATTCAAATATTTTTGACAATAAAGTGTTATCGCTTATATATTCTTGACAAAAAAAATGTCATTATATATCTTTTTTGACATTTTATTATTGTCATCAATAGTCATAACACTACAATAATAAGCTAATTTGAGGATTTTCACAGTGACAGTTTATAAAATGTCTACAAAGTTTTATTGTTGAGAATTAATATTGTTATTAAAAGTTTAATTACTAGATTTTTTTAAACTGTCATTAATATCAATATCTTTACAAGGATATAACGACACAAAATAAGTGTAATCCGATTTTATTATGGTACAAACTCAAATCTCTTTAATTGAGATATTGAATGCAATCGGAAACATTTTCAAGGCCTACATGCATGTCCAGCTTGTCTACTTTTCCAAAATAACTCTGTTAATTAAGCAAATTTAAGGCCAAGTTTTCTCTAGGTAACAAGAGGAGGAAGGGCATGAAGCAAAGCCTTGGCAATGAAGCTATAAGCAGCCTCTGTCAAGTGTATCCCATCCCAGTTCACATACGACCCAGGATTTTCACATGCCTTTGATCCGATGTGCCCACACCTTGCCGAGTTATTGAAATTGTACGGCCCTCCTCCTCCGCAGCACGCTTTTAGAGGCCCCTCGTAAAACCCTGCAATAATATCCTCTCTTTTATCGTCTGTTGATCGATTTATTGAGGAATCAGCATTGGCTTTGGATTAAACAAACTTACCGTGATGTTTAGGAGCGTGGACTAATGGAATCGTGGCACCGTAATAGTCGGCATACACGATTCTGGCGAAGGGATATTTGGTTCTGAGGGCGTGTACGGCTCGTTTAAGATGATTGTTGTGATATTTGGCGAAATCGTTGAATGCCTTCAAACATCCATGTTCATCGTAATCTGCTCTGTTTGGGCTCTGAAACAGAGTTAAGTACACGGCGGAGCAGCCAATCGGCAAATTTCCCGGTACCACCAACTCCACCGCTCCTTCCTCTATCAACGCCTGCCCCAAATTCAAAATCTTACATAAATCAATATTATTCGGAAAAACTCGGTGCCTTGCACCAATAGAAATGCACCACTATAATTTTACGCCTTTATAAGTTTATTTTTTTTAAGGAAAAATTATTTTTTGTTATATTATTGGTACAGTATGATCGGAGCAAAGCTCTATATTTCCTGTATTTCCTTTATTATTTTATGTTAATATAACAATCATATCAACTCTCTTGGTCAACAAACGGTCAAAGAATTGATGAACCAGAGAGATAATGCAAGGAAGAGACGTAATCGTCAAATAGATAGCCTTAGAGCACAACATTGATGATTCGTTTGCAAAGACACTCACAACTAAAATGTTTAAGAACTAAGCATAGATAATATGAGGAAAATTTAATGCATGTTGAGTTGTGTATCTTTGCAACCCGACAACATGGCAAACTAAGCATAAAATTGAGGGAGAGCTCGAGCTCCCTTGAGCCCATACTAAATCCGCCTCTGGTTCCAATTTTCTATTCCAACTTTTTTTAACTTTCTAGATTTTTCTTGCTTTTTGTATTTTTCTCTTATTTTTCTTTTCATATTCTTTTAAATAACGAAATCAATAAAATCCAATAAAAATTTTATTAATTATATTGATACGCAAAACAATATATTATTCACTCAATTACTTTTGGTTAACTTCCTATTCAAAACATAATAGTCACATTTATAGAGACTATTTGTTAATGGGTTTTTTTTTTTTTGGAAACATTAGTAATTGCTAACAAAAATCTAATCCGTTACAGATTGATGACTTAGATCATTAATGTATTTTGTTCAAGTTTATTTTGAATAATTTTAAATGAGACAATTAGATATAATTATATAACATAATATTTCAGTAGTGATTCTTTTGTTACATTATTATTTTAAGTCTTACATTTTTAATTGACAAGTCGGCTTGTAGTTCACAAGGGGTGGATTCTAATCTCTAAATTCTTTCAGAGAGTATTGGCCAATTGAATTAGCTTTTGAATAGTTGCTACGGATTTTGTATAGTAAAACTATATAACTGTATAATTGATAGTATTAAGGAAGAAAATAATGCCTACAATATACAATTATGTGTAACTAGGTGTACAATTAATTGAAAAAGTAATTTTGGGTTATTCATGAATTAACAATCTGAAAAGAAAATTTGAATACCTTACAAAAACCTGAACTAATAATTTCTGTTGGCCTTTGTTGATTATTTTCGCAAAAAAAATTGCCAAGAAAAAATAAGAAAAAAAAAACAAAAATCAAGAAAAATCTGGAAAGATAAAATACATTGGAATAAAGAAAAGAGATTTAAAAAAAAAATGGGGAAACGGGGAAGAGAAAAAAAAAAACGCGCTGAAAAGATTTTTTGTTTAGGATTTTTTTAAAAAAAAACTAACGTGATCTGATGTCAATGGTGCAATAGACATTTTTTAAATAAAAAACTGATAAAACATGGGTAGGTGATATTTTGCCACGTGTTTGGACTGCAAAAATACTCACAGACCGTCCTGCACCTAGGTTTCCGTATTATTTGTTATGGTTGTCCAGTCCACTTATTGTACAAATAAGATTTTATTTTAAATTTGTGTTTTGTGAATGAGGCTAATTTTTTTAATTGACCTATTTTGAAAGTCCGAGGTTTTCTTTTATATGACATGAGAATGACTTAAGGGAAAAAGGAGTGAAAAAAATAGGTAGAAAATCGGAGAGAAAGACAACAGTTCAATTTTTCAATGACAGCTTCCACAAAGTTGTTGATTGTCGAAGTTTGAACTATTGGATTGTGTTGAAATTTGGTCATCTTGTTTGGAGCTCTGGTTTGTCTGTGATCACTGCCATAAAACTAGGTGATTTTCATTCTTTTTTATCTATCAAGTGTTAATAAATATATTGGTGGGTAATGAACTTTTGTATATCTGATTTGGATTCTTTATCCCTCAATTTGACAAGATTGGACTCCTCACAAGTCCCGTGGTTTTTACTCTTCACATCGAAGATGTTTTCCACGTATAATTCGTATGTGCTTTTTGCTTTTAGTCTTCCAGAATTTTTATGGTTTATTGTTGTCCGTTGTTGGTTGATTTCTTGGTAATTATTTGGTGATTTATTTGTGGTGTTTTGGAGAACAATTATCTGGTTGATTGTCTTGGAGGAGATCCTAGTGCGTTGTTGTTATATTGTTTGGGTTCTGTCAGTTGGTATCAAAGCGAGTTTTGATTTAATCATCGTTATGGAATCTACTAGTAATGGTGGAGGTAGTTCGATGATAAAATTGACATCAATCAATTATTCCCTCTGGAGACCTGTGATGGAGGATTTGTTATATTGCAAAGATTTATTTGATCAAATTGAAACAACCACAAAAGCAGATGAAACAATTTCTAAACCTACAAAACCAAAGAAAATGGAAGAAAAAAATAATGGAAAGTTAAAGAGAAAAACTTTGGCGACTTATAGGTAGTGAGTTGATATTAGCATTTTCAACCATGTGTCTAAGGAGTCCGACCCATATGAGTTGTGGAAGAAATTAGAAGGCATTTATGAAAAGAAGACCGCACATAACAAAACTTCTTTAATCAAGCAACTTGTTAATTTGAAATTGAAGGGCGGGAAGTTTGTTTCTGAGCACTTGAGTGACTTTCAGGACATTATTAATAAGTTGATTGATTTTGATGATGAATTGCAGGCTTTGTTCTTGTTGAGTTCTTTGTCGGACAGTTGGGAAACCTTGGTTGTGACTATTAGTAACTCTACTCCAAAAGATGTTTTGTCTTTGGATGTTATCAAACAAATCATGTTCAATGAAGAGATAAGAAGAAATGAGATGGGAGTTGATAATTCACATGCTCTTGTTGTTGAGAATCGTGGAAGAAATAAGAGTAAATGACCTAAAGACCTTAGTAACTTAAAATGGAGGTCCAAGTCTAGAGACAAAGATACTAGGACATGTCATTACTATAACAAGTCTGGCCATATAAAAAAAGTTTTGCTATCGTTGGAAGAAAGAACAAAGTAAAAAGCAAGACTCACAAAAGGAGGAAGATGATAAAAATACCGTAACAATTATTTATCAGAGTGATAATATTGTCACATTGATTTGTGAAACCAGTGAGTGTCATCATGTAGAAAGTTTAAACACGGAGTGAGTGGTAGATTCGGGTGCTTCATACCATTGTGTTTCCAAAAGAGAGTATTTCATGAACTATCAATCTTGTGACTTTGGTAGTGTGAAGATAGGAAACAAGAGCTCAACTAGCAGGGTTAGGTGATATTCGTGTGAAGACAAATGTTAGGTGCACGCTTACATTAAAGAATGTGCTTCATATTCCTGATTTATGCCTTAACTTCATGTTTGCAAATGTCCTTGATCAATAAGGATTTTTGCATGCCTTTTGTGATGGTAAGTGGAGATTGTCGAAGGGTTCAATAATAGTTGCTCGAGGTGAGTTGTGTTGCTCTTGGTATAAAACAAACTTGAGCATATAATCTTTTGAGTTGAATGTAGTAGAAGAAAAGAATTCTTCAAATTTGTAGCATAAAAAGTTAGGGCTTATGAATGACAAGAGGACTAAATTGTTGATAGGTAAATATCTTATCCTTATTGATAAAACATTTTCTCTTGAACCTTGTGATCATTGTTTGGTAGGTAAGCAACTAGAATTTTCTTTTCTGGGAAGTCCACTAGAAGGCAAGGAAAATTGGAGTTAATACATTTTGATATTTGTGGGCCAATTGAGGTGGATTCACTTGGTGATAATAAATATTTTGTCACTTTTATTGATGATGCTACTTGAAGAACTTAGGTATATATGTTGAAGACAAAAAGCCAAGTATTCAAGATCTTTAGGAAGTTTTGTGTCATGATAGAAAGGGAGATCGAGAGAAAATTGAAGTGTCTTTGATCTGACAATGGTGGTGAATATACTTCGAATGAGTTCAAGTATTATTGTTCATAACATGGTATTGGACATGAGAAGATAGAGCCTGACACACCACGATATAGTGGAGTTGCTGAGAGGATGAATAGAACCATTATGGAAAAGGTGAGAAGTATGCTTAGAATGTCTGATCTTCCTAAGACATTTTGGGGTGAAGCAGTGCAATGTGTCATGTATTTGATTAATTGATCTCCATCAATTCCTTTTGGTCTAGACATTCCAGAAAGAGCATGAAAGGGACATGATCCCATTTATTTACATCTCAGAGTCTTTGGCAACAAGGCATACATGCATGTGCCTAAGGAACAGAGATCAAAACTTGATTTGAAGACCAATCCATGTGTTTTTGTTGGGTATGGGGATGAAGAGTATGGTTATAAGCTCTACGATCCAGAAAAGAAAAAGGTAGTGAAAAGCAACGATGTAGTATTCTTTGAGCACGAGAAAGGTGTAGATCTTCTTAGTACAAGGTACACTTCTACTTCAGAGTTGTATTTTGATACTATTAATGATTCTACTTCTACTCCTTCTGTTGTTCAGCCGACATATGAGAATGTTGATGATGTATATGATGATGTTGGTGAGATACAACCTGATGGTAATGTACCAGATCATATTGATGATGATGATCTTAATGAGTCTTCATCCAATGAAGAAATTCATGAGAAAGATTCATATGAGGAAGTGATTCATGGAGAAGTTCATAAGTAGTGGGAGCAATCTATTCCTCAAATGGAGGATACTGAGGCTCGAAAGTCCACTAGAGTGCGTAAACCTTTAACAAGGTATCCAAGCTTAGAGTTCATTCTAGTTAGTGAACATGGAGAGCTAGAGAACTATCAAGAGATTTTGTCACATTATGAAAAAGACCAATGACTCGATGCAATGGAGAAGGAGATAAATTCTCTGGAAAAGAATGAAACCTATAAGCTAGTGAAGCCTCTAAAGGGCAAGAAAATATTGAAAAACAAATGAGTTTTCAAGTACAGGAAAGATGGTGAGAAGATAGGGATGTACAAAGCCAAATTAGTTGTTAAGGGATGCAATCAGAAAAAAGGCATTGACTTTGATGATATCTTCTCTCCAGTGGTCAAAATGACATCTATCAGAGCAGTGTTAGGATTAGCAACAAGTCTTGATTTTGAGATAGAGCAACTTGATGTAAAAACTGCCTTTTTACATGGTGACTTGGATGAAGAGATATACATGGAGCTTGAAGAAAAAGGGAGAGATAAACTTGTTTGCAAGTTGAAGAAGAGTCTTTATGGGCTTAGACAGGCACCAAGGTAGTGGTACGAGAAATTTGATTCATTTATGATAAGCAATGATTATAAATGAACTACAACCGATTCTTGTGTGTATTTTAGAAAGTTTCCTGCAGACAACTTCATCATTCTTTTTTAATATGTAGATGATATGTTAATAGTTGGACAAGATATAGATATGATTCAAAATTTGAAGAAAGACTTGTCCAAGTCATTTGACATGAAAGATTTAGGTCTTGCAAAGCAAATCTTAGGTATAGAGATTGCTCGCGATAGGAAAGTTGGGAAATTGTGGTTATCCTAGGAAAAGTATATTGAATGGGTGTTGGAAATGTTCAATATGAAGCATGTTAAGCCTGTTAGTACACCGCTGACAACTCACTTTAAGCTAAGTAAGAGAGCTTGCCCTATAGCAGAGAAAGAGAAAGAAGTTATGTCATCTATTCCTTACTCTTCTACTGTTGGTTCTTTGATGTATGCTATGGTGTGTACTAGACCTGATATTACACATGCAGTTAGTCTAGTGAGTTGTTTTCTATCCAACCCAGGTAAGGCTCACTGGGAAGTAGTGAAGTGGATCTTCAGATACTTGTAGGGCACTTCTAAATTGAGTTTATGACATGGAGGTGGAAACCTATGCTTGAAAGATATACTGATATAGGCATGATAGGTGATCTTGATAACAAAAAGTCTACCTTAGGTTATGTATTTACATTTTCAAAGGAGCCATCTCATGGAAATCCTAGCTACAAAAATGCGTAGCATTTTCAACAACTGAGGTAGAGTATATTACAGCAGTGGAAGCAAGCAAGGAGATGTTATGGCTTAAAAGATTCCTTCAAGAGTTGGGTTTGAAGCAAGGTGAGTATGTTATATTTTGTGATAGTCAGAGTGCTATATATTTGAGCAAGAATCTAATGTATCATACTCGTACTATACACATTGATATTAAATATGATTGGCTATGAGATGTAATTGAAGAGAAGAGATTGAATCTGAAGAAATTCCATATTGACAATAATAGTGCATATACGTTAACTAAGGTAGTTCCAAGAAGCAAGATTGGGCTTTGTAGTAATCTTGTCAAGATGAGGTTCAAGTGATCATGGATCTAATTGAGTCTTCCCCGTGTTAGGCTGGAGGGGGAGATTGTTGTGGGTGTCTAGCCCACTTGTTGTACAAGCAAAACTTTAATTTAAACTTGTGTTTTATGAGCCTAGTTGGGGCTAATTTTTTAGGTTGGCCCATCTTGAAGGCCCTAGATTTTCTTTTATGTGACATGAGGATGACTTAAAGAAAAAAAGAGTGAAAAAAAAGGTAGAAAAACGAAGAGAAAAACAGTAGTTCGGTTTTTCAATGACAACTTCCACAAAGTTGTCGATTCCAGACGTTTGAATCGTTGGATTGTGCTGAAATTTAGTCATCCTGTTTCGATACATAGGGTCTCATTATGAATGGTTGAATTGTTGTTTAGTGCTATGGTTTGTCTGTAATTGTTGCCAACAGAACTTATAAAACTGGATGATTTTCATTATTTTTTATTTCTCAATTGTTCATCTTTTATGTATGAAAGTATTGGTGGGTAGTGAACTTCCGTATGACTGACTTGGATTCTTTTCCCTCAATTTTATCATAATAAGAGAAGTTGACAAGGGTGGGCTCCTCACAAGTTCCGTAGTTTTTACTCTTCACATCCAAGAGGTTTTCTATGTATAATTCGTGTGTGATTTTTGCTTTTAGTCTTCCAGAATCTTTATGATTTATTGTGGTCCATTATTAGTTGATTGCTTGGTAATTATTTGGTGATTTATTTGTAGTGTTTTAAAGAACAATTATTTGGTTGATTGTCTTGGAGGAGATCCTACTGAGTTGTTGTTATATTGTTTGGGTCCTATCATTATTTGAGGATTGAAAATGTATTATATAAATATAATAAAAAGATTATCCTTCAAAGAGTTCAAATCCATATTGTTACATTTCCCTTACTCTTATATTATGTTGTACTAAAAAAGTTATTGGCGATAAAAATATTCAGGTGCATCAAAGAGTTTCTAACTAATTACGAATAATCTTAACACCATCAAATAGAAAAAAAAAAAAAGAAGTTAAACCACGAGATTTTAGTCTATAAACTTTAAAGTTTGTGTATAAGAGTTCTTTGAACTTTAATATGTATCTCTAGACCTTCAATTTTGGTGTATAATAGATATTTGTCATATAAAAAAATATTAAAAGTTAAATGATTTAGTTGATGAATATTTTCATTAATTAGGATCAATTATATAATAATAATAGTGTTGTACAATAAACAAATAGAAGATGCAATGCAAATTAATGGTAGGTGTGAGGGGAAACAACTGTAAAGTCGGAAATGACTTACTGCGGTGGCTGTAGTAATTGCCTCAACTACGAGTGGGACATAAGATTGAATTTCGTTAATACTTCCACCAACAAAATAGGCGTAGTTATAATCGTTTCCACCGATCTCTCCCACCATAAATAGCGATTTCTTCATGTATTTCTCACACTCTTAACATAATCCAACAACAATAAATATCAATTAAATCAATTATAAGGAACAATGTCCAAAAATGGATAGCTGAATCCACTTTTTTCTAATATTTTTCTCAAAAAGAAAATAAAAAATGAAGAACACATTACCTTGTGCGGAAGTGCAAAGAGAGGACTTGAGCTTTCTAAACCAACCGAGTTGTACAGTAAGCGAATGGTTTGTCCACAGTATGGTTCCAATTTTCCTTTTATAGAAGAAATCCGCGCCCAACGCTGTGGCTCCAGCCACCGCAAAATTCACTCCGCCGCTGAATTTTTGGCCCTGTTTCAGACCCAGATACGGCGGCAAATGCGGCAACCCAAATGCCTCCGCTAGAAACCCACATACAAGTTAAACAATGCTTGTACAGTAATTGATCTTCTCCTCAAATAAAAACTAGAAAATGAGTGAAATTAAGATTACCAATGAAATCGATAACCAAACGACCGTCAGAGCAGCGGCCGGTGGCGTGTCTGAAGAAGGTTTCGCCGTAGGGGAGCTTGCCGATGACTGGAAATGAGAGGGCACCGGAACGGAGGAAGTTTCCGGTATCACTAAGAGAATCGCCAAAGTTGAAAATTGCATTATATGGTGTAGAAAGTGCAGAGCTGCAGAGGGAGAGGAAGAGGAACGACAAAAGCGAATTCATGGCAATTAGCAGGGGTCAGTTGAAGCCGGAAGACTCACTTCGGTATATATAGGGGAATGATGCAGCCTATCCTTATACTTCTCTTTTCTTTTCTTAAAAAGAAAAATTAAAAATTATTTTGGACACATAGCACAATACCTCGGACTGCATAAAATTTTTTTCCTTGTATTATGCACACATAAATACACACCTAAAAGTTGGGATCATTATTACCACTTTATGAACTTAAAAAGATACTTTGGAAACTTTAGGCTTTATTATGTTGGTTATATATGAACAAAATTTTGAAAACAAGAATTCAGTATATACTGAATTATAGTTTAACTTTGGTAGTAAATTTAGAAATATGATTTCAATTTAAACAAGGATTCACAAAATTTGTTTATATAAAATATCTATAAAACATAAATTACCTACGAATTAAAAATAAATCATAATTAATTAATTTATGGATATATTTTATGTTAAAATGTATACAATATCTTATGATTTATAATAAATTATAGGATGACATAAGTTTTTATTTTTTTTTTTATCCTAGTGTAATTTTAAAGTGGACACTTTAATATCAAAAAATTTAAAAAATAGTTATAAATGATCCCTAAAACTATGTTAGTTGTTAATTGACTAACAAATTATGATGTTTGGCTTACTGTATTTTGCTGACTTCCTATATATATTTGTGATGGAGCATTTTTTTTTCCTCCCATCCTATTTTCTCTAAATCAGCGATTTATGTTGTCGTTGTTGTCGTTCATCATGATCATAATTAGCTTTTTTTTTCTACGATTAAGGATCTATTTGAACTCATGGGAAGGAAAAATGTTTTTTTAAAAAAATCATTTTTATTTAAACTCTTTGATAAAAATTAGAGTTATTATTTTAATTGATAAAATTATTGAAAATACTTACAAATATAGCAAAATATTACTTTCTAGTAGTGATAGATCGCGATAGACCGTAATAGACATCTATAACTGACACTAATAGATTACTGCTATAGATGTCTATCGCAGTCTATTACGGGTAAATAGTAATATTTTACTATATTTATAAATAAGTTGGTTTATTTTCCTTTATTTGAAAACAATCTTAAAAACTAGTTAAAATACACTTTAAAAACTATTTTGAATAGTTGTGAAATTTTTTTTCAAAATGACTTATTTTCGAAATTAAACATTTGAAAATTAAACATTTTCCTTTAAAAATTATTTTAGAGACAACAATGCAATACCACTTTTTATTACCATTAGCAACGCATAAGGTGTGGTTTTAGTAAAGTGCATGCGTCAGTAAAAGTCACGTTTTAGCGGCACACGAAGAATACGTTACTAAAACTATCAACTATGTAGCTACTGTGGCAGCTACAACAACATGTGCTTAGGCGTTACTAATACTTGTAACGCCATTTTTCAACTTTTAGTGACACATTTTTTGCGCCATTCAAAGTGGTCTTTCCTATAGCACCAATTAACTGGCAAATCATAATTCCATTAGCGAAGTTGAATGGTCAATATAGTTTTAGGGCTATTTAAAACTATTTTTGAAATCTATTAAATTGACTATTCTGAAAATTTTAAGAACCAAATAGACATTGGCTGGGGAAAAATAAATATAATTTGCCTTATACTTTTGTTTTTCTAAATATTTTTTTTTAAAAAAAAATTATGGTGCCCGTTTAGATATTTTAAGGGGCTTTTTCAAATATAGAAATAGGGTTGAAAATATTTACACACTATACAAAACTTAAAACAAATTTAGATAGCCCAGCTAAAAATCAGGTAAAATACCAAGAAAGCCCACACAACCCAAGCCCTATTACCCAACTAATTCCAGACCTGAGACAACCGATTAATCGCTCGACTGAAACAAAATCAAAATCGCGTGCTTCTTCATTTTCTTCCCCAACGAACGTCAGTTTCATTATTTGTTATATTCTTCTTCTTCGATCTTCTTCTTCTGTTGCTACTGCTTGTGCTTCATCTTCTTCTTCTTCCTCTGTTTCTGCTGCTTGCTTCATCTTCTTCTTCTTCCACTACTACAACTTTTTTTTTCTCCACTTCGTCCGTTATTCTCATTTATTTCTCTTCGATAGTATCTGTCGAACGATTAAAATCTATAAGTGACTACATCAATAAACACATCAAGGTAATTACTAATCATTTAAATTATAGTGAAGCTTATGTTGTTTTGGTCGGTTGGTTGGTTTGGTTGGTTTTATTCTTTAATTTTTAAATTTTCTAATTTGGAAATTTTCCAAACGTCCAGACTTCTGTTTGATCGACTCAATTTTTCGGTTCATCATGCTCAACCCTAATTATAGATAGAGGTATATTTGGATTGGGTTGAGGGTGTTTTTTTTGTAGTAACCAAAAAATTCGGATTGATTGGATTGACAAAAATGACCCAAATGAAGTTTTCAACCCAACCCAACCCTTAAAATTCAGGTTGGATTGGGGTGAGTTGTCGGGTTATAACTTATTTTTTATTTTTAATAAAAAAATATGTAAATTTATTTTATAACATATGACTAATAACTAAAATCTCATAAAATTCGAATTCTAAATACTAAATATCTATGATATTTATTGCAAATTTTAAATAAAAACAAATATCATAACGATTTTAAAAGAAAAATATTAAAAATTCACAAATTAATTAATACAAAGTAATCAAACTTCAAACGAAGAGGAATACATACATTTATAAATATATATACATTTATAAATAAATAAATAATAATATATATATATATATATATATATATATATATATATATATATTATATATATATATATATATATATATATATATATTCAAGTTAGGTTGGGTCAACCCAAATTCTTTTTTAGCCAACCCACAACCCAATCCAACTCAATAAAAATAGAATCATTCAACCCAACCCAATCCAAGAATCTGTATTGTTTGAGTTGTCGGGTTATTTGAACACTTCTAATAATAGTTATTAAACCTAATTTTTGTAAATATATGGTAAGCAATAAAAAAGAAAAACAATCAAAGATGAATCATTAAGCAAATGAAAAAAAAATCTGAAAAGTCGAGGAAGAAGAACATAAAAGCAAAGGTATAATTATAAACTTGTGATAGACTATCACTGTCTATCACTTATAGATATTTTGTATACATAATTGTGCTCTATCAAGGCAGTAATAGATGTCGATCACTGTCTATTACTAATATAAAGTGATAGACACTGATAGTATTTTATCGGTGTCTATAAGTAATAGACAATGATAGACAACTATCATTATCTTCACTGCTAATTGAATTGCAAAATAAAATTGTAATGTTCATCAATTGTAGTTGCTTCTTATATAATATTCTTGCAACTAATCCGTTTGATTATGATAGATACTGATAGTTGCTTGTTATATAATGTTATTGTTGATACCTAGTTGCTCATATATAATGTCATTCTAACTTTGTCTATCAGTGATAAAAATTGATAGATAATTATCATTGCATATCTAAGAATGGCAATGATAGACAATCGAACCCTAAGTGATAGATAAAGTGATAGGATACTATCATTGTCTAACACTAACATAGTCTATCAGTGTCCAACTGTGATAGACAATGATACTATTCTATTACTGTCTATCATTAATAGATAGTGATAGACTACTATTAATGTCTATCAATGGTAAACTATGCTTGTGTTCTATCATAGTCTATCTTAGAATGACAATGTTAGACAATCGGAGGACAACTGATAAACAAAGTGATAGAACACTCTATTTGGGATAGGCACTAATAAACTACTATCATTGTTTATCCGTGTCCAATTATAATAGATACTGATAACTTGTTGCTTGAAACCAAGGTCAACAAGAAATCATAAGACTGTTAAAAACAAGTATGAAAGGCCTAGAGGATAGATTTTCATTCCAAAATCTTCCACAATAACAAGGAAAAGAGCATGAAGAAAGTTTTGAAGAAAATAATGTTCCATCTTGTAGCCTTCAAATCTTGGAAGAAAATGATGATATTGATAGAATGGTCGATTATGCAGCAAAAATATTTAAGTGGGATAAGTCTTTGCTATGTGGTATTTTATTTTATTTAAATATAACCATATATTTACTAAAAATTGCTTTTCATTGTAGATTGAAGTCGAAAATGAGATACTAGAAAAAGAAAGGGAAGGAAAGGTTTGTCTTTGACTTTTTATATTGATAGATAGTGATAGAAGTCTATCACTGTAGCTTGTCTATCCTTGTCATTATCTTTGTGTTTGATGTTGTCATTATCTTTTTGTTTGATTTTGTCATTATCTTTGTATTTGATTTGTCAAGTCTATCATTATCTATCATTAATAGACAATGATAGTGTCACACCCCCTTCTGTTCTTACTCAAGCCCAAAAGGAGGCGTGAAGATGGTAGACACCACCCTTTTGTGATATCTACTGTCCACTCACCCCTGTATATTAGATAATTCTTATAATACAAATGTGTCTAATTTTAAGTTAATTTGATTACAACTATCTATATTAAGTAGGTTTATAAACATATCTGTGATTCTTTCTGAAGCCTAATAACTTTCTATTATAGTAGGATCTAGGGTTTTGTACCACTAGAGTGGTAGATCCTAACCTCGAGCGACACTCCACGAATGTCCTCTTCCATTACCTGGGGGAAAACAAAACATTGAAAAATGTGAGCTAGAAACTCAGTGAGTGATAAGACTTTAAAGAAACTAAGTTTTTCTTTTTATAATTCGTTTTGAAATAATTTCACAAGCAACAATCATAAACAATGTCAAGAAATAAGACATAACCACCCCAGCCTGATAGCCGAGGTAATACTGGCATGATCATGTATTTTCCAGGTAATCAAGTCCAATCCAAGACGAAAGTGAGAGGAAACACTCCCAGTACCCAATATGGCTCTCCGAATGTGCATATGTCAATAAAATCCCGTTAGACGTGCTCAAGACATGCTAAGATTTACCCAGGGTACAATTCCAATTTTCAGACAAATCCTTAAAAGCATGTTATCAAGCAAAAGAAAAGTTACACAGTTATTCACATAAAAAAACGAAAAATCAGTAATTTAAATTCGAGAAGACACATTTACTGATCATGCCAACCTTACCAAACCATACATATATATATCATAACATATATGTATATAGGTACAACCAAAACACTTGAAAATAAGACCACTCATAGTTCACCCACAGAAGTTCCCTTTCTTGAGCTTTTCCCACTTCCCTAGTGAAAGAACCGGTTCACAATAGAAGGAGATCATCCCAGTTGTACAATTTTCACAAAATCACAAATTTATAGAACAATCAAACTATACATTATAATAAAACTACAACATACTTTTAAGAATAATTAGGGAAGGAGCAAACATACCCTTGAAGACAAAAAAATCTTCACGAATTTCCTCGAACTGACCACGAACACTTTATCAAAAACCAAAAATCCAAAATGGACACCACCATAAATGAAACTTCCTGTATTCTCTTGGAGTTGAGAACTCAACAAGAGTAGTGGACTCTACTTCTTTTTGGAAGAGGGAAAAATTAAGAGAAGGAAGAAGAAGAAGAAACTTTCTTCTCTATGAATTCCAACGAGAAAAATACACAGAGAGATTTCTCTGTAAACAATAGAGGAAGAAGATGATTGGGCATTCTAAAAAACTGAACCCTGGTCGAGAGAAAATTAAGGGGAGTGAGTTGTAACTCCCTCCCTTTAATTAAATTAAAATTAAAGTTAATTAATTTAATTAATAACTATATAGGTATATATATATCTATATCTATATCTATATCTATATCTATCTATCTATCTATCTATCTATCTATATATATATATATATATTAATGGAGTTGACAATCAATAAACGGAAACTATTACGGATCTAAGCACTCTAACTACATCAATTTTAAAGAAAAAAAACATGCATGTTCAATCGAAAAACCAGAAATAGGGTTTATGAAATACAACATTTGTAGAATCCACCAATTTGCTTGATTCCTTTATGGTTTCTTCTTTAATCTCAATAATAGACCACCATCAAAAGCTTATCTACTATCTTCAGGCCTTAGATTGAAGTGTGGTCTTCAAATTGAAAAGAATTTGGAGTAGTTTTTAGAGAAATTGAAGAAGGAAAAAATTGATTTTTCTGGTTCTAAATCTCAGAAAATATGGTTGCATCCATCCTCAATCTGATCTTCAACCCTCATTATAAAGCCTTAATCCATGTCAAATTGGATTAAATTTGGTGGTGCCATTTCAAAAACCATTAAGAAAGTGGCATGAAGTGTAGTATTTAATGGAAATTGTGGGATAAACCCACTTCCATTAAATTTCTATTTTTTTTAATTTGTGGCATGAAGTGTAGTATTTAATGGAAATTGTGGGATAAACCCACTTCCATTAAATTTCTATTTTTTTAATTTAATTTCAAATTTTGATTTCAAAACCAATTTTTAATTAAACCAATTTTATAAATTTGAAAATCATAAATAAAAAAAAATTGATCCAATTAATTTTATAATTTTGAATTTCATAAATCTAAAATTTTAATAAATTAATTTGGAATTTTTTTTTATTAAACTAATTAAATTAATTCAATTTAATATCAAATATTAAATTAATACCTCATTAAATATTTAGATCATATTTAAATATTATCAATTCTCTAAAACCGACATGTTTAATTCATTAATAAACATTATATCAAATATAATAATCCAAACTCTAAATCGAGCTTGAATATTCCAAATTCTCTCAACACGCTATTTTAAGGTTTAATCCTTTTATGAGCTAGTAAAGGGACCTAATGAACATACAGATCATGAGCTTCAACGATTTGAGATTAATTGGCTAAACATTTTAAACTGGATTAATCACTATTTGTTAACTACCGAGACATACCACTATGACTTAGTAGTTACACTCTCCTCACTATAGATATATTTCTGTCTACTTGATTTAACCATAACCACTAAGTCAATCCTTCACAAGTCATTCATATTTACAACTAGGTCAAAATTACTATTTTACCCATGTAATACATGTTTTCCTTAAGTCTTCACTGATCCTCCATTGAACAATTAGTTTATGGTCCAACCAATAAACCAAATCCCTCTCTATCATGAAAGGGCGGGGCCCCTTTGTTCAAGACTAGAAATCAGTACTTAAGAGAACAACCTAACTTCTAACCCTAAAGACAAGTAGAACTGGATTCCATCTTGCAGGACTATGTCCCCAGCTATCTATCCAGTCTTACTCCTAAACTGGGAGCCTTATTGAGCGGTGATGTTGAACCACCCTTACCCATGCAGATTAAAGGATAATCCCGAATAAAAACGAGTTCATAGTTTGCTCAAAATTAAGATTGAGTTACCTTAAGTCATCAATTTGAAATAGTCATTTTTAACAGTAAACGGTCGTTATAAAAAAAAAAGTTATTATTTCGTGGTCTGGTCTTATGCAAACATCTTTTGCATAGCATACATCCACTCGCATGTCTCTATGAACGATTCTGGGATCACATCGTTTGTATCCATATACAAAGAGGGCCGCATCCATAGTGTTCCCAAGATAAGGTACCCAATCTTATTCATATACTTATAGATCTTTTTGGCTATATACTAAAACTTGATCCTCTTCCATGTCTATACATAAAGTTTAAATATTCATATTATAGCCATATCTTAATTTATTGGATTTAAAAAAGAATGCAATTCAATAACACCTATATTGATAAAAATTTCAATAACAACGAGAATAAAATATGTTTAAAGATTACAAACTGCGTGTTTTAGGACATTCCCAACATATATACTATATGTTATATCAAACATAACACATAACCTATAGTTTTTATATTGTATCAAATACAATATAACCTATAGTTTTTATATTGTATCAAATACAATATAACCTATAGCTTTATTTTCTCTCAACAATGCATGGTATAAATCACATTTATACTAAATTCAATTATATGAATCTCATCCATATAATTAATATTTGAATCATATTCAAATATCAGTTCCTTTCTACCATTTATGGTATTTAACATAAATTATATTTATATTAAATTTAATTATATGAAATTCAATCATATAATTAGTATTTGAATCATATTCAAATATTTAATTCCTCTCAAAGTAACCTTTATGTTATAATATATCGAATACATTATATTAATTAATTCACTCAATTAATTTGAACAATTCAAATTAATAAAAAAAATTAATTCTCAATAATCCATGTTGAGCTATAGAGGGGATCTTATGGACTTGTAGATTGACGCTTCAATGGTACTTAGATAATTAATTAAAATATTTAATTAAATGTAACGACCCGACTCCCTAGGACTCAAGTTAGGCCGTTACTAAACACATGCATGCATGGAACTTAAAACGACATCATTTTATAGTGAAATAAATGTTAAATAAATAAGTTGAACTCAAAAGACCTTCATTAAATTTAGATATTAAAAACAGACGATAGGGTACCCATAAATCATAAATGATAATAAATAGGTCTGAAAAAAAATCTTAATAGTAAGTTTCAAACATCAAATTGAAAGTTGAGAAACATGGAAAGAAATTTAAATATCATGAGTGGAAGCATAAAACTGATCCCTAGTGGCTCGTTTAAGGATTCCTCTTGTCATTCGCTAGTGCGTCCTTGCCCTAACCTAAAACATAAACATGAGAAAGGGTGAGTATAAAATACTCAGTAAGTAACCCTACTACTGGGGTCGGGCTAGACATCTATGTCTTCTATATGCCTATCTCTGATGGAACATAAAAATTGCTCTAGTCCTCATGGGACACACATACATTCAAAACTGGTTTCTATCCTACTGTAGTTAAGTATGCCCACTACCTCTGATGAATCCCGAAGGAAACACAATATTTGGTGGATCTCAAAGGAAACACAATATCTGGTGAATCTCGAAAAAAATACAATCTGGTGAATCCTGAAGGAAACACAATATTTGGTGAATCCCAAAGGAAACACAATATCTGGTGAATCCCGAAGGAAACACAATCTGGTGAATCCCAAAGGAAATACAATCTGGTGAATCCAATATTTGGTGAATCCTGAAGGAAACACAATCTGGTGAATCCCGGCGGAAACACAACACCTAGTGGACATCTAACTAATCAGTAAAGACACGACCACAGTCTCAACATCACAATTATTACAATATGGTTTTATAACATACATATACACCTCAACATCATGGCTATACAACATGCATAAATGCCTCTATATCCTCATATCGAATATACCCTCAGTGAATCAAGTATCATCTCTTACTAGCATGCAAGTATCGGTCGTACTATACTATCCATCTATCATGTTATCGTTCTTTCATAATATTCATTTATCATGCTGGCATATATCTAGTGTCTGGCCCCTGGGCAGTTCCAGTAGTAAGATTACTTACTTTGATATTAGGTTGAACCAAAAAGCAATTGAATCTTTGTGAAATTCTTGAATCCTTAATCGAGCCAAATATTTGAGCAACTAACCCCTTCTAATCTCCATAATCTTTGAATTAAATCCTACTACATAAACCAGAATAAAATTTAACCTTTAGGTTCACACCTAAGCGTTTAATCACGCCAAAATCAGCAACAAAACTTAATAACATAATTCGTATAAATTACATTCGAACTGAACAAGTCACAAAGCCCTAAATCTTTCCAAAATTCTTGCCGAAATCACCTTAACTCTACTTGACAGCACGCTAATGACCTTTTAAAATCCTTCAAACTTTCAAATTCAACCTCCAAAATCACGATTGAAATGATAATTAAATACGTTATTTATTGAGTATTTAAGATCCTCAACAAAACCATGAAACTCATTTAGATCTTATCCCAAAACTACGAACCTCACGATGGCATTCGACAAAGGACAACGATTGGAAGAGAGGAGGACCAATGGCGAGCAGATCCAGGACGTGAAGGTCGGAGCAGTGTGGTTTCAACTTGACAGAGGAAAGGATATGGACGTCGTCGGTGCGGCAACCGAAGTTCGCCTAAACCAGAGAGAAAGTGAGAAAGTGGGGATTTGAAAATTCCATATTTCTTTTCTTTTTAATTTTCCACCACACAAATACATAAACAATATATATATATATATATTATATATATATATATATTTCCTTAATAAATATGTTATATTAAACTCAAATATTTCACCTCTTTTCCAATTAATTAAATAAACCTAAAAATAAATTCATAAACTTTAAATCACTTCTTTCCAAAAATTCTAAATCCAAAAATTAAATTCTAACTTTCCAAATTAACTTGAATCCAAATTTACAAATCTTTTTAAGTACTTGATTAATTACTTCCAAATAAACCAATCATCTTTTCCTAATTTTTTACTTAAATTTTGGATCAAAGTTCCAAAATTAAAGAGAGTAAAATCTTAACATCACAATTTCCTCTTTTCCCTTTCAAATTTCACAAAAACTCAAAATTTCTTATACAAATAATTCAATTATCTCTTCCAATTAATTTAAAACTCATACTCAAAGAATCCACATTAACCAATAAAACTTCTTCAATTGTAACAATTTGTTTTCAAATTCCAAAGATTAGGAAACTAAAATCTAGCAATTTAAGATAATTAATTTAAATTTTTCTAAATAAATCGGAATGTTACATTAAATTACTGATAGCGTTGCAACGCTACGAGCTTTGATGAACGAGGAGCCTCACACATGCGCAAGTGAGCGTCAGTGCAGCGTTGGACTCTTCACCCTGACACTCTTGATCAGTTGCCTTAGCGTTGGGATGCTGTCTTATTTTCTATAAATAATCTCCTTTGATTTTAGGTTAATTCATGTTGAATGTCAATGGAGGTCGCAGAGAGGGCGCGTTTTCTTCTTCCCCCTTTATATTTTCAGTATCGTTAGGCTAGTTTTTGGTTTAATTTTGGATTGTGAGAATGGATTGGATTGTATCTCATGAGTTTGTCTATGAGTCGAGTGCAAATTTTCTATCTAGTTCTTGGATTAGGAATTCGGTGTAACTCTTGAGTTTTCTTCCGAATTTGATGTTGGATTGACACCCCTATCATAATTGCAATTCTCCGCTAGTTAATTTCAAGCTTGCACATTTCCTTGTAGTTCATCTATGCTTGAATTTACCCCGATAGCAACAATTGAACATGTATGTTTAGGTTTACAGGTTGACCTTAAATCTTTATATGCATGTTTAATTTAGTTTTGAAAAATGTTTGGTTAATTGAACATGACTTTTTTTAACACTTAATCAACATAGTTGAATCCTAAATCTTTATGCATGTGTTTCTAGTTCTTTATGGCCACTAAGAACCCAATTGAATCTAGGAGCATGTAGATTAGTTAGGGCATGGTCTTTCTAGCCTTTATTATTAATTAGGACGTTTGATTGATTTCGATTTAATTGATTGTCGACCTTTATAGAGATTAGTTAAATCACATCAATTGAATAGCTATGCATGCATAATTTGGTAAGTCAATTGGCAGAAAACGATGATTGAAATTATATTGAATGTTTACTTGATCTGAGAACTAGATGAACTAATTACGACTTACATTTATCCCTAGCAATTTATTTTCCTGCATGTTCTTAAATTTCACTCAAAAACCAAAATCACATTTTTACTATTTTTCTAAGATCAATTTTAATTTAAAAGAAATTAATTCAACGTTTCTCTATGGTTCGACCCCGTACTTACCACTGTTACTACGCTTTAGTAGTAATAGGAGTAGTTTGGTGTATACAAATTTTCTTTTGTTTCAGTTTGGAGTCAGATTAACGACATCAGTTCTCGAACCCGAAAAATTACCCAACATTCATTAACTATCGATCACTCCATAAAAGACCGACAACTGCACTTTTCGCACTACAGATATATTTCTATGTCCATTGGATATAACCAGTCAATACTGCGTTGACTCTTCACAAATTGCTCGTAAGTACAGCTAGGCCAAAATTATCGTTTAGCCCATATAGTTACATCTAAGTCCTTCATTATCACTGATTCCTCTAATGAACAATAAATCATAGTCCAACTATAACCAAATCTCTCTAGGGCCAAGAGAGGGTGTGGCCACATTGTTCAAGCCCTGGAATCGACCCTTAAGGGAGCAATTTATCTATTTACCCTGACATCAGGGAATGAGTGAATTCCATCTTGTATAGCTGTGTTCCCAGCTCCCTAATCAGACGAATCCCCAAAATGGTTGGCATATTGAGTCAGCGATCTAACCACTCTCACCCATACAAATTAAAGGACCGTCTTCATGGGTAGGACAACTCACTTAGGATTCATGTCATGTCACCTATGGTCATCATGGTGAAATGTAAGTCTCTACTATTAATGGTATTATATAATGAGACTAGTCGTTTCGTGATCTGATCTTATACAAACTCTTTGTATAGGATACCCCCACTCACATGTCTTCACATGAATGATTAGGATCATATCATTTATAGCACTTTACAACACTTGTAATATCTACAAAGCTGGTTGCATCCGTATTGTCACCAAGATAAACTATTTAGCCTTATCCATTTACTACAGACCGTTTAGGTTATCATTTAAACATGATCCACCTGTATATCTTTAAATACATATTTAAATTACATAAAATAACCTAGGATCTTAGTTTATTGGATTGAGTATATACTCATAAAATAACAATTATTTTATTAACAACAATTTATTTATACAATGCTTATAAACTACAAGAATACAAGAGAGATTTAGGACACCAATCCCAACAATCTCTCACTTGTCCTAAAGCTTAGGGAGCCAAATGTACAATATAAATAAAGTACAAAATACAATATACTAGGGCCTCAGTAGCATCTTCCATTTTCCCTAGAAAATATGTTGCATATCCCATAGACCTAGACTTTCTAGATGACCCTCAAACATTTTAGCCATGGGAGTCTTTGTAAATGGATCATCAACATTGTTCTCCGAAGCAACTTCATGACAATCACATCACCTTAATGCACAATCTCCCAAATAAAGTGATATTTCTACTCTGTGTCTTTGCCTCTTTAATGACTTCTAGGTACCTTAGAATTTACCACACCAACATTGTTATCACAATAAAGTGTAATGGGCAAAGACATATTTGGAACAACTTCAACTCAATAAGGAACTTCTTAAGCCAAGAACCTCTTTAGCGGCTTCACAAGCAGTTATGTATTCAGCTTCATAGTGGAGTCTATGATGCATCCTTGCTTGATACTCCACCAAACTATAGCTTCTCCATTCAGAGTAAACACTGACTCTGATGTGGATTTCCAAGAGTTCCGATTAGTCTGAAAGTCGAGTCCATATATCCTGTAAGGATGAAACCCTTATCTCCATATACAATCATATAGTCCCTTGTTCTCCAAAGGTACTTGAGAATTGTTTTGACTACTGTCTAGTGATCTAATACTTGATTGGATTGATATCGACTGACAATCTCTACTGCATAGCAAATGTCAAGTCTAGTAGATAACATTGTATATATAAGGTTACCAACCGTCGATGCATAAGGAGTTCATCTCATTGTCTTAACCTCTTGAGAAGTTTTAAGACACTGCTCCTTAGACAATACAATTCCATGCCTGAAAGGTAATAAACCCTTCTTGAAATTGTGCCTCGAATATTTGATAAGCATTTTTCAATATACGATGCTAGCGACAAGGACAACCTTTTGTTCTTACGATTCCTAATGATGATCTCTAGAACAAATTGCGTCTCTCTCAAATCTTTCATTTAGAATTGGGCGGCCAACCATTTCTTTACATCAGTCAGAAAACCTACATCATTCCTAACGAGTACGATATCATCCACATACAGCACAAGGAAAGTTACTGAGTTGTTGATGATTTTCTTGTAAACACAAGGCTCGTCAACATTCTGATCAAAGCCATAAGATTTTATCGTAGTATATAATCTTATATTCCAAGATTGAGATGCTTGTTTCAGTCCATAAATGGATTGATTAAGCTTGCAAAAATTTTGCTCTTGATCTTGTTTAATGAATCTTACGGGTTGATTCATAGATGATCTCTTCAAGATTATCATTCAAAAAGGTATTCTTGACGTCCATTTATCATATTTTATAGTCATAATATATGGTCATGGACAAGAGAATTCTAATAGACTTTAACATGACACAGGTGAGAAAGTTTCTTCATAGTCCACTTCTTCAACTTGGGTATAACCTTTTGCCACAAGTCTAGCTTCAAAAGTTTGTACCTTTCCATTTACACCTCTTTTTCTCTTATAGATCCATTTACAAGCTATAGATTTTATCCCATCAGGTTGATCTACAAGCTCCCAGATAGAATTGAAGTACATAGGCTCAATTTCTTTATTCATGGCTTTAATCAATCTAACACTTTAATAGACTGTCCTTAACTTGCAACATGCATCAAATCTATCTAATTCACCTTTCTAGGTAAGTTCCCAGGTAGGGGTGTTACGTTTCCATGAACTTAAATACCTCAGCCTAGACAAAACCCACCTTAGACAAAAAGTCCCTCATAGATAGATTTGCTATACTTTAACCTTTTATTAGTCAATTTAATCCTATTAAACTGATGAAAAAGATTAAAGCCTTAGGGTTGCTAATCATATTAGCACCCTGATCTTAGGTCTATGTAATCCAAGTTTTAAACATTTTAAAACCATGAAATAAACCTAAGTGAGCATGCATGTCTTTCTTATTTCTTTTAGTTCTAATTTCTCTTTAACTTTTAAAAAGAAACAACTAAAAAACATTGCGCACAACAAGGTGTTAATAACAATTATAAAGTAACCTATGTGTCGTGCTTCATGCAATGTCCGGTCATTACTATACATAACTTTTATATATACGTGTAATAACCAAGCAAGCATGCTTTCCATTCACCCTTATACTATAACAATTATGATACAAAGATGATGCATGTCAATGTTTTTTATGCATACATAAATATAACTCTTATATTATATGATACATGAGCATGCTCTTACATAATTAAATCATGCTTCTCTAAATTATAACATTTACAATAAAGAGATGATGCATGACTAATGCATAACCTTAAGGTGGGATTTACTATATGTGCATACCATATGACATATAAAAACGATACATCGCATGTAATAAACCAAGGATTAATGGACTGGGATGAGCCTTTAAAAAACCAGAATGAAATAACCCTATCTATTACATTTTCAATCGAGCGAACCAGTTCACAGGCGAACTGGATCTTGAACCGCTAGGAGGACTCCATCGAGTAGTAAATGTCGAAGGTAGACGATTGTTCAATGCGCACTAGATGATAGGCGCATAAGCTAAACGATCGCTTAGACGACAACGAGGTTGCGAAGCCTAATCGTCTAGGTGATCGTATAACGTGGCGAAAGGTAAATGATTTACCGTATGTTGCTAAACAATCGTTTAGTCAGTTACTAAGCAGTGAAGCTTGCTAAGCTAAACGATCGTCTAATGCACGTGCACGCGTTAAACGATACGTGAGTATCCCATCATCTACACGATCCGATACTTAGCGATTGCGTACCCTATCGTCTACGCAATGCGATCAACCCTTGATCGTCTTCTTCCTTGAAGAACTGCAACTCTTGCTCCAATCTTCTTAAACGAAATTTGAATTACAGACTCGATAACGATTATTAATGCCAAAAAACACCAGGGCCTTTACAATCAACCGAAAATGTAAAAGAATTAAATCAAACCGAGGCTACCATCCATGAAAACATCCATTAATCCGTACATCCACAACAATTTAACGATTAAACAAAGCAGACATGCAAACACCAAGAACATATATGTAATTCGTTGCAACAATGAAATTGGAATATCAAAACCTGGCTCTGATACCAATTGAAGGAACTCTTAACAAAAAGCATCTATGAGTGCATTCGGATCTTTCCGATTTCGTTGTGACCAAAATATAACATGTACATTCTAACAGACAGTTATGCAAAATAACACTAATTAACAGCATGCTTCAAATAATAAAAATACAAGGGAAAAAGTTCTCATACCAGTTGAAGACTCTCTTCAAACGTCAAACTCAGAAGCAGCGAAATCACCTCTACGCGAATTCTATCACCCAACAAACCAGTTAGCTTCAGTAACATGATCGTCTACACGAATGGCAGCAACTCAAACAAGCGCGAACAAGTAAACAACAAGGACGACACCACCAGTTGGAGCCCTTGGTATTCTCGGAGTGAGAATCCAAAGCGTGGTCTTTGGTGAATTTGGTATAGGTAGGAGGAAAGGCGATCCTATAGACGATAAGCAAGTAGGAGAGAAGCTATCGTATATCGGAGTGCTTATCGTTTAGAAGAAGCTACACGATCGTGTAGGTTTTACTAAGCGATCGTTTAACAAGAGGTAGATGATCGTATAGAAAATGCAGCACGCTATGGGATTATTTAGGAAAGCTAAGGGATCGTTTAGAGACAGACATGCGATTGTTTAGACGTGAGGTGTGCGATCGTTTAGATGATAAAACTCTATCGTATAGGCTCTCGACTATGTGATCGTTTACGTTTTCACACCGATTGCAAAAAATTTGAACCATTTGCAAAACAAAACAAAATTTCATTTTATTCTTCGGTTACAATAACCGACTTCGGATTCTCCTACTAACGCACGACTGTGAGAAGTTTTCGACCAATTATCATATAATTAACCAATTTAATAATTAATGAATATAATCATATTATATTCTTATCCTTCCTATAGTTTGATATCACATATCTACTATAGTAATTTCTCCTCCACTTGATATAAATCATATTTATATTTAATTTCCTCCAAAATAATGTATTTCATACATTTAGTCAATTATATCATATATAATTAACCAGTCCAATTATATCATATACAATCAACTCTTTCTTGTCAATTTGAACATTTCAAACTGACCCAAATATTGATTCTCGACTTTATCCAAGCTATCTAGGGGACCTAATGGACTTATGGCTTGAAGCTTCAACAGTATGTGAATAGCTAACTAAACTCTTTAGCCACGATATCCACCATCCGTTAATTGTCAGGCATTCTATTAAAGACCAACAACTGAACTCTTTTTACCACATATATATATATATATATATATATCTGTTCCTATCGAATATATCCAATCATTAGTACGATGACCCTTCACAGATGCTCATAAGTATAGCTGAGCAAATTTACCGTTTTGCCTCTGTAGTTATATCTCACTTCTTAAGTACCACTGATTTCTCTAATGAACAATACAACATAGTCCAACTATGTGTGAACACCTCTCAGGCCAAGAGGAGGTATGTGGCGCCACATCGTTTAAGCCCTGGAATCAGCCCTTAAGAGATCTATCTATCTACTTGTCCCTGCCTCGGGGAAGGAATGAATTCCATCTTGTGTAACTGAGTTCTCAGCTCCTAAATCAGACGAATCCCCAAAATGGTAGGTTTGAATTGGTGACCTAGCCACTCGCACCCATACAAATTAAAGAACCACTCTCAATGGCAGGAATTCCCAACTCACTCAGGATTGAAGTCATGTTATCTATGGTCATCCTAGTGAAGTGAAGTCTCTGTCATGAACGGTGTTATATGATGAGACGTTAATACTTCGTGGTCAAGTCTTATACTAACTCTAGGACGCCCCTGCTTGCATGTCCCCTACATGAACGATCAGGATCAAATCATTTGTGACAAGTCACAACATTTGTGACCATTCCACAAAGCGGGCCACATCCGTAGCGTTACCAGGATAAGGTTTCCCTCCTATATCCATATACTATAGACTATTTTGATTATCACTCAAGACATGATCCACTTGTATGTCACCACATACATGCTTAAGTTATATACAGATAAATAGGGATTTTATGTTTATTGGTTTGTGGTAAAGCAAATAAAACATACAACTGAGCAAAATCATGATGTGAAGTAAATATCATATATTATACAACACAAGTGTTCGTACAAACTGTTTACAAACTACATGACACGAGACTTTAGGGCATCAACCCCAATAGTGTACACACCCAGACATATGTTATGCAGTTGGACTAGTCAATAGGTTTCAGTCCAATCCTGGATATGATCATTGGACTGTTGTTAAGAATATCCTCAAGTATCTTCCAAGAATGAGGTTCTATATGCTCGTGTATGGTGCTAAGGATTTGATCCTTACATAATACACTGACTCTGATTTTGAGACAAATATTGATTCGAGGAAATCAACTTCGGAATCAGTGTTCATTCTAAATGGAGGAACTATAGTATGAAGAAGTATAAAGCAAAGTTGTATTGCTGACTCCATCATGAAAGCGAAGTATGTAGCTGCATGTGAAATGGCGAAAGAAACGGTATGGCTTAGGAAATTCTTAACTGATTTGGAACTAATTCCAAATATGCATCTGCCTATCACACTATATTGTGATAACAGTGGAGTAGTTGCAAATTCAAAAGAATCGAGAAGCTATAACCGCGAAAAGCACATCGAGAAAAAGTATCATCTCATTAGGAAAATCAAGTACCATTTCATTAGGGAGATCGTACACCAAGGAGATGATTGCAAATCGCCTTAGAAGACAATCAAGTTTATCCGTTTACGAAGGCCCTCATGGCTAAAGTGTTAGAGGGTCACTTAGTCAGATTAGGACTATAAGACTCATAAATCTAGGACAAATGGGAGAATTCATGGATATGTGATGTTCTAGTTTATTGTATTTGTATTTTATTCTCTCATATTCAACATTGTATATATGTAAACCCACTGGAATTTTAGTCCAAGTGGGAGTTTGTTGGGCTGTATGTCTTAGAACTCGCAGTTTCTAAACATTAAACATATTCTATTTTGCAATAAAGATGTTATTGAGGTATATTCAGTAAGGTTGTTATCGAATATGTAAGTTGCACTTGTTAAAGCTTAAATCCAATAAATTAATGGACCCCTGACTATAGCATGAATACTTGAACTTTATGTGGAGACATAAAAGCGAATCAAGTTTGAGTATATAGCCAAAACCATCTATAAGTATAGGGATAGGGCTGAGTACCTTATCCTAAAAACACTATGGATGTGGCCTACTTTGTATTGAAGACAAACAATATGATCCTAAATCGTTCATGTAGAGACATGCGAGTGGGGACATCCTATGCAAAAGATGTTTGCATGAGACTGAACCATGAAATAGTCACTTTTCTTTATAACACTGTTTACTATTAAAACTAACTGTTTCATTTCGATGTCCTAAGGTAACTCGATCTTAATCCTGAGTTAACTATGAATTTCTGTTTATTCGGGATTATCCTTTAATTTGCATGGGTGAGAATGGCTCAACATCGTCGCTCAATAAGCCTTCCATTTTACAGGTAAGACCAGGTAGATAGCTGGGGACATAGTCTTACAGGATGGAATTCACTCATACTTGATTTCAAGGTTAGTAGATAGGTTGTTCCCTTAAGTATTGATTTCTAGTCTTAAGCAAGGGGCCCCGTCCTCTCTATGACTGAGAGAGACTCACTTTATTGGTAAGACCATCAACCAATTGTTCATTAGTGGATCAGTGGAGACTTAAGAAGCAAGTGTATTATAGGGGTAAAACAATAATTTCGACTCAACTGTAAATACGAACAACTTGTGAAGGATCGACTAACTGATCATGGTTAAATCAAATGGACAGAATTATATCTACAGTGAGGAGAGTGCACCTACTGGGATTTAGTGAAATGTCCTAATAGTTAATGAATGTTGGTTAATTTGGTTAAAAAAGTTTAGTCAATTAATCTCGGATTGTTAGAGCTCATGGTCTGTACGTCCATTTTGTCCCCCTACTAGCTCATATCGGACTAAACCTTAAAATGGTGTGACGAGTGTGTCTGGAGTTTTCATATTCTAATTAGAGAATAAACGTTAAATATATGCGATATATTTAATGATGTGTCATTCAATTGAGAATTGAATTATAAAAAGAAAGTTTGAGATATTTAAATAAGATTTAAATATCAAAACTATGAATAAGGATTCATCGGGATTAGTGTTGGATTTAATAATTGAATATCAAATTAAGTTAATTAAATTATTGTGTCTGGAGTTTTCATATTCGAATTAGAGAATAAGCGTTAAATATATGCGATATATTTAACGATGTATCATTCAATTGAGAATTGAATGATAAAAAGAGAGTTTGAGATATTTAAATAAGATTTAAATATCAAAACTATGAATAAGGATTCATCGAGATTCGTGTTGGATTTAATAATTGAATATCAAATTAAGTTAATTAAATTATTTAATGAATTATTTGAATTAATTTTGAACTAAATGGAATTAATCAAAATTGGTCGAAGTTAAATGTTGACTTCACCAAGCTTTGAAGGTCAAAGGTCAAAAGTTGACTTCACTAAGTGGGAAATTCCAAGATTAGTTTTGAATTATTTTTTAATTAAAATTGTATGAAATTAAATTTGTCTAAAGTCAAATGTTGACTTCAAAATAATCAAAAGTCAAAATGTTGACATCACTTAATGGAAAGATCAAAGAATGATTTTTAGTGGAAAAGATCCAACTTTTGGTAAATTAGTGAGTAATTCATTTGGCAAAGTGTTGATTCCATAAAATATCACTTATCTCACTAAATTGAGTACATTTTGAAATGTCAAAATCTGGTTAACCCAATTTTACATTAATTGTATGTAATTGCTCTACAAATAGGATGCTTTGATAAAGATTAAAATTCTTGGCCATTTTGATGATTTTCAAGTTAGTTGAAAAACAAATTCTTCTTGGGAACTTAGAGATTCTAAAAGAGTTTTAGAATTTAAGTCTTCAATTCTCACTCAATTTCTATTCTAAATTCATCCCTAATTTAGCTACTCACTGGATCCCGCCTTCTCGTTCTAAGGCTAGAGAATAGTTGGGAAGACCTTTATGGTGGTTCACAACCAGCTTGTGAAAAGATTGGAGCTGAATTGGTGGTCAATTTGGAGCTACAAAGGTTGTAACTCAAACCCTAATTTCAGAGTTATTTGCATGCATATTTTATCTTTAAAATTAATGAAATTTAAAGTACTTAAAATCCAAACTGTTTCCACATGCATTTTGTTTATTCTTACAATTGATATTAAAGCATGTTTTAAGCACTTAATTTGCATTAATTTTAGCTTGGTGGGTGTTATATTTCATGAGATGAAAGTGTGGTGGCTAAAGTGGATATATTATGGTTTTTGCATTTTTTAAGCCTCGTTAATTGCCCGATTGTAATTACTGTAATAGCCTGGTTGTTTGTGGGCTTTAATATGTGAAGAAGAATATGTAATTTTTTCAAAGTCATTAGAGTTGATATTAGGTTGTAATTTGAAGAAATCAGAGCAAGGCACAAGCTGTTTTTGAAGTTGTTTTTTGGACTGTGTAGACCAGTTTGGACCGGTTCGATTTTTTTAGGTGGTTCAGCTTGATTTTCAAACTTTGGAGGTTTGATTGAAGATTTTTTAAGCTGTTTTGGGCCAGTTTGAAGTGTTCGGGAGCGATTTAGAGTTGTTTATGAATTATTATTGTAATAATTTAGTTGTTTGTTTGCCAAAGATGCCAAAATTAGTCCACTTTAGTGTGTTTTATTAATTATGCTTTGTGAATGTATGCATTAATTATATTAATCTTGATTGTGCATAAAGTATGTCATGTAGATTTAAAACCCCACCATAGGATAATATGTTGTACCATTAAAAAGTATGTTATAAGTGTTATAACATAATTTGCATGCTTAGAATTTTATGAGTATTAATATAAGTTGTGAAATGTATGTTGTATGTTATAAGTGTTATAATATAATTTGCATACTTAGAATTTCATGAGTTATAATATAAGTTGTTATATTAAATTATGAAATGCATGAGGTATGTTATGGAAGAATGTCTAAGTTATAGAAGTTATAAAATCAATTAGATATTTAAAAATTTATAACAAAGATAACATGCATGCTCACCTAGGGTTAACAAATGGCAACTTGTTTTAAATAATTAAAATAAGTCATTATCTTGTAAAAAAAAACTTTGGTTACAAACTCACTCGGGCTAAATCCTGTCTAAAGTTGTAGGTACTTAAGTTGACTGTTTATGAAACACCTGCTACCTGGGGATTTTAGCCAGCTCTTGAGTGTTGTTAACCTGGTTTTATGAGCATGCGTGAGCGATATGAGGTAATAAATTGGTTTATCACCTAAACATTGTAGGTTAATTTGAATTGTCCAAATTAATTAAATATAATTAGTTGTATAAGATATAATTAAATAATGTATATTGATACATTATAAAATATGATGTATATTGATACATCATATAAAAACTATATGTTAAAATTTAATGTGAATATGATTCATATCAAATTTATATAGTTTTATGAGAGAAATGAATATTTGAATATGATTCAAATATTAACTATGTGAATATGATTCATGTAGGAACTATATGCTAAAATTAATGTGAATATGATTCATATTAAACTTATATAGTTTTATGAGAGAAATGAATATTTGAATATGATTCAAATATTAACTATGCGAACATGATTCATGTAGGATCTATATGCTAAAATTAATGTGAATATGAATCATATTAAATTTATACAGTTTTATGAGAGAAATGAATATTTGAATATGATTCAAATATTAACTATGTGAATATGATTCATGTAGGAACTATATGCTAAAATTATTGTGAATCTGATTCACGAATTTATATAGTTTTAGGAGAACAATAATTATTTGAATGTGATTCAAATATTATTTATATGAATGTGATTCATATAAAAATTATAGGTTAAAATTAATATAAATATGATTCATATTAATATCTTAGGTTGTTTGAGAGTATAATAAACTATAGTTTATATTGTATGTGATATAACATAAACTATAGGTTATATATTATATATGATATATCATATAGTTTGAATATATATTAAAATGGTTAATATATATTAAATTCAAATTTAATAATTTCCTTTTGGAGTTATTCTCTCAAATTAATAAATTAGATGAGAAGTTATTTTGGATTAATGGGATGAGTCTTTTACGTAAAAGTAGTTTTCAAAAAAGGATGGATCTCCCTCCTTATAAATCTCTCTTCAAACTACTGATATCTAGTAACTCTTTTTGGGAGTTATTCTCTCAAATTAATAAAATAGAGGGGAAGTTATTTTAGATTAATGAGATGAGTTTTTTAACATAAAAACAATTTTAAAAAGAAGATGGATGTCCCTTCTTATTAATCCTCTTCCCAAATCTCTGATGACTCTCTGAAGAAAAGATCTCTCATGCTTCCTCTCCTTCCCTCTTACCAAAATTGAGTGTAAACCCACGAAAATCTACATGATTCTTGTCATTGAGAATAACGAGGAAGACCTTGGGGTGGTGTCTTCTTCATTCTGTACGTGACGTTCACGATTTCAGGTTCGGAAGATCGATGAAAGCAGCTCTTGTTCTTATTGTGGAGAGAAAATATGCAGATATAGATCTTCAAGGGTATATATCTCTTAATTTCATCTCCTCTTTAAGCATGTTGTATTTCGAATGTTTATCTTATAGATTATAAGTTTCTTGTTCTTTTCTATATTTCTATTTAAAAATCAAATTGAAAATTGAATCGTACGACGTTTATACGCTTCCGTTTGGGATTCAATCCCTTCAGAGTATATGGATATGACATTCCAAAATTATTTGATAGAATATGGAATCATATCTCAACTTTCAGCACCTGGTAAACCCCAACAAAATGGTGTATTAGAAAGGAGAAACATAACCTTGTTAGACATGGTTCAATCGACGATGAGTTATGTTTTTCTACCTAACTCATTCTAGGGTTATGCAATGGAGATTGTAGCCTATCTTTGAACCAAATTCCATAAAAATGTATTTCTGAAATACCTTTTGAACTCTAGAAAGGTCGTAAAAGTAGCTTACTACATCTTAAGATTTGGGGGTGTCCAGCTCATGTGCTAGTGGCTAATGCAAAAAAATTGGAGCCACGTCGAACTTTTGCCTTGGCTACTCAAAAGAAACGAGAGGTGGTCTCTTTTATGATCCGAAAGAGAAAAAAGTGTTTGTATCAACAGATGCTACTTTCTTGGAGGAAGACCACATTAGGAAGCATAAATCAAGAAGCAAAATTGTATTGAATGAGTTTTCCAACGAAACTACTGAAACTTTAACAAGAGTTGTTGAATAACCTAGCAATTGAACAAGGGGTGTTGAATTTGCTTTATCTAGTCAAACACATCCTTGTCGAGAGTTGAGGGAGCCTCGACGTAGTGAGAGGGTTATTACCTAACCTGCCTGCTATTTTGGTTTAATAGAAACTCAAGTCGTCATACCAAATGATGACGTCGAGGATCCATTGACCTATAATCAAGCAATAGGTGATGTGGACAAAGATGAATGAATTAAAGCCATGAATCTTGAGATGGAGTCCATATACTTCAATCAAGTCTAGGATCTTGTAGATCAACCTAATAATGTTAAACCTATAGGTTGTAAATGAAGGAACTCTTTGATAGGTCCTTGAGCAGAACACATCGTCCTAATTTCCCAACATAATACAAAATTTTATAGTAAACATACATTATTCATCTAAATTTACAGCATGCATACACTAAATTATAGAGAAGAAATTACGGTTCAGAATCCATTACTTTTGAAGAACAGTTCTTCAATTGAATCCTTTGAACCGACGAACACCACCACAAGACTACCTCCATATTCTCTGAGATGAGAACCTAAGAGTTTAAGGGCTCTGGCTATTTTGGTGAGAGAAATTAGAGAGAAGAAAAGAGAGGAAGGGAGGAAGATAGTAATGTGAGATCTCTTAAAACGTTCTGTGTTCTTTGTGAAGGAAAAAACTAGAGCAAGATAGTGAAGACCTACTACCCCACTATCACGTAGTGGAGAGAAAGAGGGGGAGCGAGTTACAACTCCTTCCCCCCCAATTTTTTTTAAATAAATTAAATAATTTATTTATTTAATAAATTATTTAATATATAAATTTATATGATAACTACCTTATCATAATATATATATATATATATATATATATATATATATATATTAAACTATATATTATATCATATAACCTATAGTTTCTATTCTCTCACTAATGACATTTAATACCCATTTATATCAAATTTAATCATATGAATCAAATTCATATAATTAATATTTGAATCACATTTAAATATTTATTTTTTCTTAAATATATTTTATGATATAATGTATCAAATACATTACAATAATTATGTCATATATAATTAAGTTAATTATATCATATATAATTAACTCCCTCGATTAATTGAAAAAAATTTAAATTAATCCAAAAACTGATTCTTATTTCTTTTCGTTCAGCTACAGAGGGAACCTTATGAACCTATAGCTTGAAACTCCAACGGTACGTGAATAATTAATTAAACTCTTTAATTAAATTATTCATTATTCATTAACTATCGAACACTCCACTAAAGACAGACAGTTGCACTCTTCGCACTATAGAGACATTTCTAGTCAACAAATTATGATGACCCTTCACAAATTGCTCATAAGTACAGTCGGGCCAAACTTACTGTTTTGCCCCTATAGTTACATCTAACTTCTTAAGTACCACAGATCCCTCTAATGAACAATAAATCATAGTCCAACTATGACCAGACCCTTCTCATGCTAGGATAGAGTGTGGCGCCACATTGTTCAAGCCCTGAAATCAACCTTTAAGGGAGCATTTATCTACTTACCCCGACGTTGGGGAATGAATGAATTCTTTTTTGTGTAGTTGTGTCCACAGCTCCTCAATCAGACGATCTGACCACTCTCACCCATACAAATCAAAAGAACTGCCTTCATAGACAGAAGTTCACAACTCACTCAGGATTCAGGTTATGTTACCTATGATCATCCTAGTGCTTGTTTACCCCTAGTCTCCAGCTCTCTTCTTTCTTGTCATGATGTGCTTGTTTACCCCTGACCCTTGAAGTCTATTGTTGCGAAGGTGTTTGTTTACCCTAGCCTCCAACTTTCTTATCGTGTTCTTGCATAATGAGATGCTTGTTTACCCATGACGTCTGAAAAAATTACAGTTTGGTGTTCACCCCTCATTGTCCAAAATTTTATGTTTTAGAATCTAACCTTAGTCATTCTCTTTTTTTCATGCATTGTTATTTTCGTTCTTTGTTTTTGTATGATGAAGAAATAAAATATCGAACAATATAAGGTCTACTTCTTTGTCCACCTTCTATTCTATAAGGATGAACAAAAGGGGTAGACTGTAGACTCCTGAATTTGTTTGATATTTTATTTCATCATCCTTATTTTTGTTAATTTTTTGTGACATTGCTATAATTTAGAATTCGTTAGTTTTTATGTAAATAAATAGAATATAATAATAATAATAAACTTTTGAGTAATTGATATTGAAATAATTTTCTTTTTTTTAATTAAAATAAAATGATACATATTTTTTGAGGGAGAATAGTTTGAATATTCATCTCTTTCGGTTATGAAAAATTTCCATCTAACAAACTTTTAGGGAATTAATTTTGTCAAAATGTTTTTCAAATCAATCAAATTATATTTAATTTATTTTTTCTATTTATTCCTTATTTTTTCCTAATTTAAAATGATTTGAGTTTTCTATAAATTGAAAGGACCATCGCACACAAGATCATACTAGAAAACCTACATTTTTCTCTTCAACATTTGTCTCTCATTTTCTCTTCTCTTTCTCTCTTTTACTCCAACAATCTTCATACTGTTTTTTCCTCATTTTTATAACAGAAAAAAAAAATCCATATTCTCAAAAGTTTTTTTTTTTTTTCCTCTTTTTGTTTCCATTCTTTTTTAAATTTACCATTTTCTTCTCATGATATTTAAGCTTCATAGCAACTTTATTTTCTTTAAAAAAATTAAGTTTTCTTTGTTCGTAACTTTATTTTCTTTAAAAAATTAAATTTTCTTTGTTTGTGAAATATAGGAAAAATCATGGCATTATCTCTTATGGGGTAAGTCTCATTTGATTTTATTAAATATATTTTTATGTTTATATTAATATATCTCTTTTGCATTCACTCATGATGTTACTAAAAAAAAAAAACAAAAACAAACAAAAACAAAAAAAACAAAACAAAACAAAAGATCAATTTTGTACAAGCATATTTATTTTATGACAATTGTATCCATAATCATTATATATATTTGATATTTGTGGCATGAAATTGGTTGAATAATGTTCTTTTATGTTGTTTTTCGTGAAGTATTTGTTTTTTTTTTTTTTTTAATCTTCTTCTTAATAATTGTCCATGCATTTCCTTTTGAGTTGAGAAACACTTTGTTCTTGCATTTATATATATATAAAAAAAATCTCCAATGAAACTTAAACTTTTCGAAGGCGATTATTTGAGATTCTTGAAATATAAATCCAAATTCTTGGGAGGCAAAAATTTGATTTTAATATGTTTTCTCGTAAATAATATTTTCTTCAAGTAAAATTTCTTATGCTTTCATATATTCTTTGATTTCTTTAATAATAAAAATTCATTTATTGAAAAATATGCATTACAAAAATCCTATCATAAAAGACATTTTTCTTTAAAAGTAAATTTTGAATTTTGCTAAAATCAACCCCTTACTATTTATTTCAATAAAACAAATTAAACATAAAATTGATTTCACAAGATTTCTTTTACTTGCAACAAAAAAAGTAGTAAAATTTTCTTTTCCTACTTCTCTTTTAAATTAAATTAAATAAAAAATTGATTTCAGAAAGGAGAATTTTCATGATAGAAAAAATGTCAAACTATTTACAAAAATAGAAAAAACACTGATAGAAACTGATAGACTTCTATGAACGTCTATCAGTGACTTGGTATCAGTTTCTATCACAGATAGTATTAATGATAGACTTGTATAAGTTTCCATCACTGGTAGATGCTGATAGACTTCATTAGTGTCCATCTGTGATAAACTTTGATAATAATATCTATCACAACTATCTAAAAGCAACAAAACTAAAATCTGGCATCCAACTTTATGGGTAAGTCAATTTTAATACCAAAACTTAATAGGTGTTCAAGAACAAAAAAAATTAACCCAAAATGTCCAAAATCTTACCCCTAATGACCAAAAGTCCGACGAACTCTAGCACTGGCAGTGATAAGATAGCGACGATGAGGATTGGGCTACCTGAATATAAGAGTTAGAGGAAGAGAGAGAGAAGAATTGGCTCACCGGCCTTTGAAAAAAAAAAAAAAAAACTAGACATCCCTTAACAAACCCAACAAGAAATTCATATCAAAATTGCAAAATAGAGCTTGACAATGATCAATAAAATCTCATTAAAAAAAATCTCATATACATTTAGGAAAAAGGGTCCCAAAAAAAAATTGGAAAATGCAAGCAGCTAGGAAAATTTCAATTTTTACCAAAAGATCTAGAAATTATGAAAGTAATAATAGAATCCTTCTTCTAAAGACCAATTAGAAATCAAAAGTAGGCCACGGTGGGAAAAACCTTCAATGGGTCTCCAGTTCTAACCCGATCCACCAAAAGAAGCTCGATGGATTAACGAAAATTAGAAATATTTTACAAAACATGTTTGAAAGAAGGAAGACAAAGAAAGAAGTTAGACAACATATGAAAATCTTGCTACTCTATTTTGTGAGTTTAATGGTCTAATGGGTTTTCAGTGTTTTGTTTTGTTGTTATTGAAAGGGAAGGACAACAACACCGAGGGAGTTAAGGAAAGCGGATGAAGATTGAAAAGGGACAAAAATGACTGCTGGACGTCAAAGTGCGTGGGTTAGAGAGGGAGATGAGATTGGACCGAAGAAGAAGAAAATGTGTGGGTTAGAAAGAGAGATCGAGAACGGATCAATGAAGAAGAAGAGGAAGAAGAAGAAGGCGGAGAAGGGGGAGATGGAAAAGGGGGAGGATGATTAAATTCTAGTTTGTATAAATAGTTTTCTTTATTTTTCTATTTTTAAAAATCTCCTTTTTATAAATAATATTTTCCTTGAATAAAAAATAAAAAAGGGTTTTTGCAAAGGTTTTTTTTTTTTCTTCAAATATCTTTTTAATAAAACTTTCCTGTGATGGAAATTAGGGTTTCAAGAGCTTTATTCCCTAATATTCTTGAAGTGATGAATTTATTTGGAAGACCAAATTAAATTCAAATAACATCTTATAATAGCCTTTGGCCACTCATAATTATTGGTCATTATTTATCTAATAGTGACCAATAAAATATGGGACATTTAAAAGTCAACACAAAAATTTTGTTTTTCTACAAAGGTCATTTTCCTTAAGTTACACGAGAAAAATAAATTTTGTTCTTTTCCATATACAAAAAAAAAAAAAAAAAAAAAAAAAAAAAACTCTGAACCCTTTATCTTTGTATGCAAACCATTTTTTGCAAGTTTTTTATGCCAAACCATACCTTATAAATCAAGACTGGTGGTGACTTCATATTTCTCCTCTTAAGAACCAACTCGGCAACTCCATGTCGCAAACTCGTAGTGACACTATCCGTAAACGAAAAGGTAGAATACTAATTGATGTAAAAAAGTACATGTTTTTATCATCTATTTTAGTATTTTTTTATAGTAAAAAGACACTTTTTGGTATTTAGACTCCGAGATGCCCTAAATTAGATAAAATGAGAAATCACACTTCTTTGAATTGTTTAAAGTGTGTTTTTAGTAATCGGGGCTAATTATATGAGTTTTTGACTGATTTTTTTTATTATTTTGCAAATTTTGGTTTCACTGCGACAGAATCACTAGATTCATTGCGTCTGTATCAGAAAGCCCTAATTTTATTATTTTCTTGGTCAAAACTATTATTCAATGCCTAGGATGATGGATAAATGTCTAGAGCATGATTTAAGTCATTCCTCAACCATCTTTGGCCTATATAAAGGAGGAGAAGCCTTCCATTTCAAGCATCAACCCTCCAATGAACTCTTTCCACACTCCACCAACGAAATTCAACCATCCCTTACCAGAAATCTCATCCTTCCATTCAGTAAGCTTCAAGAACAAAAGTCCCTCTAAGGCTTCGCTCTAGGTTAATTCTACCCTGTAAAAGCATGTGGAGAAGTGAGATTCATCCTTGAAAGAGGAGAATCATCCTAGAGAAAGATTGGACGAGTGAGAGATCATCACAAGATTGTTATTATTATATTTCCAGCATTTCTTTTAGTTTCTTTTTGCAATTTTCTATCTATATTTTTTTTTTACATTGTAGTCATGATTTCTTATTTAATGAAATCTAGTCATTTGTTATTGATCATGAGCTAAATTCTATAAGGGGTTCAGTTATGTGAATACCTTAGGGCTTTATGGCTTGACCAATGCTTATGCTTCATACCTCATTGACTTTTACATTTCCTTTGTGGAGTTTATGAACAAATATTGTTAAGTTAAACTGATCACTTGATTTAGTAATCTAGAGGAGTCTTAATGCTAAGAAGGTTAGGATATAAACTGATTTCACAAAGGAATATGGGACTAAGAGCCTAGAAATAGGACTTTCATATCGCTTTAGAAATAAGGAATACCATAGAGTAAAGGAATTGCATGTAATTAATCTAAGATCTAGCTAATCATAGAAATATAGGCATTAGCTGCTTAGAGCTCCTAAATGAATTTGACACAAGACCGAATAGAAGGAGCTTCATTGCCTTTTTGGTTTAAACATAACTATATCCCTATTTGACACTCTTGTTTACTACTACCGGTTACCCCTTGGTTTGCATCGAAAAACTCCTTCTTAGAAAAGTTGAATTTCATAAATAGTCTCGTGGAATACGACTCTTGGAGTACTCCAAGATTTATTACTTCATCGACAATGTATGCTTGTACTTTGACCATACTTATTCTCATTTTCATCATTCATACACATTCGATCGATCACATATCCAACAGTATTATCTACTAACACGTCTATGTGAGGAAGAGGGAAATTATCCTTCGAACTTGCATGATTGAGACCTCTGTAGTCTACGAACATTTTGACTTTGTCGTCTTTCTTTGGAACTGGGACGATATTCGTGACCTATTATGGGTAATTAATCACTGCTAAGATCCGACATCAAACTTCATTTTAACCTCTTCCTTATTCTTGATCAACATTTCAGGCTTCATTTTAACCTCTTGATCAACATTTCAGGCTTCATTTTGCAAAGCTTCTGCAGTATAGGTTTACACTTAGGCTTGAGTGGTAGTTGATGCAATATGATCTCAGTATCTAAACCAGACATATCTTGGTAGGACCATGTAAATATATCTTTGTATTCATGAAGCGAAGCAACAAGATCTGCATGATCTTGCTCTAAGGCTAAAGTGCTAATTGGCACTCCTTTCACCTCTTCTAGTGTCCCCAAATCGATAACTTCCAAAGGCTCTTGATATGGTAGTCTTCTTTTCCTCTTGCTCTATCATCCTTAGTAACTCGAGAGATATATCGAATTTGCTTCTATATTTTGCTTGAGATTATAAATTGTAACTTCAAAATCAATAATTAAATCGATGTTGTTTTCATCTCTTGCGTCCTTGTTATTGACCTTAAATTGTATTGGTAAAAAGGTAGAGGAGATGAAAAGAAGCGAAGAGAAAAAAAATCATGCTTTGAATTAAGAGGAATAGACATGGTGATAAGGATAAAATTTAATTTGATCATAACTCTTCATTTCTTAGAAAAAAGAATGTATACATGGTGCCTAGATATTGAAAATGCGTCTTTTCAAAACGGTAAATGGTGCCTCTATTACATAAATAACCTCGTAACCTTAGGCATAACTAAAGGGTGTATAATAACGCCATTACTTCTGTAACCCTTTAGTGACTTTTGATGTAACGACCCGACCTTTTGAGCACTCTGATAAGGGTCATTACTCATAATTACATATTTACATTCAAAACATTTTGACCATTGAAGAAAATAAATTTTTATTAAAATAATAAAGACAGCTTTCCAAAATAAATAACAAATAAGAAAAACCTTTGTTCGGGGCCCCTAAAATAATGAAGGAAAAAAAAAATAACTTAAACAAATAAAATTTTGACCAACATTGAGTTTCAAATCAAAACTTTTAATAGCTTGAAAACGTAAACTGAGCAGAAGCGATTTACACGTCCCATATGGCACAATCATAGGTCTCTCTCGTCACCCGCCGGTCCATTCCTATCATTATCTAACAAACATAAATTAAGAAAGGTTGAGTATAAAATACTCAGTAAGTGATCCCATTACCGGGATCAGACTATACATCCACGAGCAAAGAAAGAATAGCCCGTGGCTCATTCAGCTACATCGATTTTTTATGATGAAAGGAATACCAAAAGACGGCCTTGAAACGCATGTCTATCGGCCTGTAGGCACATCGTCAAACATGATAATAACATGAACGTGAATCCGTCGACCCACGCATGTCTAGCGGCCCGTAGGCACACCGTCAAACATAATAATAATATGAACGTGAACCAATCGACTCACGTATGTCTAGCGGTCCGTAAGCACACCATCAAACAAGATAATAACATGAACGATAACCTGTCGGTTCACGCATGTCTAGCGGCTCGTAGACACACCGTCAAAACATGAAACATGAAAATAAAAGTAACATGAACGTAAACCTGTCAGCTCACATATGTCTAGCGGCCAGTAGGCACACCGTCAAACATGATAATAACATGAACGTTAACCTGTCGGTTCACATATGTCTAGTGGCTCGTAGGCATATGGTCAAACATAATAATAACATGCATCAAGGCCAGACAATAAACTGCCCTACTGGTCTATTCATGCATCACATACATAATATCAGTACTTGTAAAACCCATAGCTCAATTCCCTCAATAGCATAGAATAAAGAAGAATTAAATCCTACGGTAAGAGTAGGAAGGACCCTAAGGGATAAAAAGGAATGGAATACCTTGGAATTTAAACCCTAAATAGTGAAGATGTGGTGAAATGAAATCCTATTACAAAATTGGCTAAGTGTTTAGGTGAGTACATGCATTGGCCATAAGGTCTTGGGCAAAGGGAGAAGTGTAGTAAGCATAAACACATGCCTTAGAGGTTAGGTCAATGTATTAGGCAAAGGATGCGTTAAAGAGTGGTAGGCGATTGAAGGATGGCATGAGGGTTGGAGGGTGGCATGCGTCGAGTAGCCTTGGCCAAGTGCCCAGGCGTGCGTCGAGCAGGCTCCGCCAGACGCCAGCCGTACATCGAACAACCTCGGCCAACTGCCCAGGCATGCATTGAGCAAGCTTGGCCAGACGTCCAGCGATGCGTCCAAGCGCCTCGCTCAGTGATGCGTCCAAGCGCCTCGCCTATACGTCGAGTGACCGAGCGAGCCTTACGAGCGGACCCAGCTGCCATGCCAAGCGATGCATCAATGCAAGGCTCTATGCGTCGAGTGGCAGAGCAAACGATGCAAGCGCCCATGCGTCGAGCGACCAAGCGAACGATACGTTGATGGCAGCATCCATGCGTTGAGCGGACGAGCAAGCCCTGCCGAGTGATGCGTCCATGCCAAGTTGTCGGCCAAGCGCCCATGCCATGCAACCCAAGTGTACTATGCGTTGATGCTAAGCCATGCGTTGGAGAATTGGTAATGGCTTGCACGAGGGATGCATTGGACATAGGCCATGCATTATACTAGGTTGGACACATGGTGTTGGCTCTTGCGATGGTGCTATGTTGGAAATTAAGGGAAATTAAGGATTTCTATGCATTGGAATCATACTAGGTGTTGAGGATCATTATGCGTTCTAAGTATGCTATGCGTTGATACCTTAGGCTAGTTGTATGCATTGAGAATCACCCTAGTGAACGCATATTGAAGGGAATGAATGCATAAGAATGCTGAGTTCATAAGGAAGACGTCACCTTAACATGTGGCTCGTCAAGAATAAACCTTCAAACTTAAGGAATTGAGGTGAAGGCTTGAGGAGTCATGCAAATTTAGTCTCATGCGTTGGCATTATAAAAGAGAGACATCCAGCACTTGATGGCTCAAACTTACATTGGTAGACACCTCAAGTAAGAGGTGGAATGGGCTGTAGGTTGGCAAACTTTAAGAATAACACATAGGAGAGTAGGTGTCAAGCTTAGAAGGCTTTTGGACGCCTATAACAGGAGGGACGCCCCACTCAAACCTACACACCAAGTCTTTTCTCAAAAAGCATAAAGAGAGGAAAAATAAGAAGAGAGAAAAATTAAGTGTGGGTCGGAGATTCCAGCAAGGACGCGGAGGAGCCAAACTGTCTGGATAGAAGCGAAAGGCCAACTTCAAATCACTAGTTCTCCCTAACCACTTGTGCGAATCAGGTGATTCTTGGACCAAAAGTTTCTAAATTAAATTAGTTTCGTGTGTGGGCTTCCTCAGGAATATGCTAAATCTAAAGCTATCAAAATTAAGGAAAACCGCGAGGTACTTACCAGGGAAAAGACAGTCGGGCCAGGAAGAGTAAAATTGATCCTCAGAGCTTTCACCAAGGAATTTGGGGGCAAAAATTTAAGGTATGAGACATTTTCACACATTTTTGAAGAAGGAATTGTCTTGAGAAAAGGCCCGGAAATAGTAGTAATCTAAGCTTCAAAACTAAATAGGATCTAACGGTAGAATCAAGGAAACCAGGTGAACTGCGTGAAAGGTTCTCCATAACTTCACTGTGAGTGGTTAATTCTTCCCTTGTTATTTTGAGCATATTGTAAATTAATATGTTGTAGGTTATGTATGATGATTGGGATGGTCAGGGGGTCTAAGGACCTAGAACCTAAGCCCAGAGTAAATCCTTACAGGATGGTCAGGGGATCGAGGAGTCTAGTGCGTGAGCCTGTGGGATAAAGAATCCTTGAAGTGGGATGGTCAGAGGGTCGACGGGCCTAGTTTCTGAGCCCATGATAGGATGAGCTATGTGCACATAGGCTGATATTATTGTTATGCTATTGTATGTTAAATATCTACCGGGTGTGTAGGTGGATTTGTGAAAGTTTCATGCTTTGTTGGAGGTTCACTTGGAAACCTCATGTTGGTTGTGGAAGACTTATAATTGTGTTACCACTCGCTGAGCTTTGTAAAAGCTCATGGTTTGTCTCTATGTTCACCTTACAGGTAGCTGACGAGTCCAGGTTGCGGTATTGGTTAAGGTCTGCCACAAGTTGAAAAATAGTTGTAAATAAGACTGGTTATCGAGATAGGGTTTGCATGTGTATTTTATAAATTGAACTTGTAAACTAGTTTCTAATAAAAGCATGTAATATTTTCAGCTACGAATATACTAAAAGAAACTAGTAGCTGAGCTAAACTAGTAACAGATTATATCACGCCTCACCGCAAGTTCAAGAGCACGGGCTCGGGGCGGGGTGTGACAGTACTGATTAGAAATTTTAACATGCTCATAATACTTGTAACTGCCATACAACTAGCAAAACATAATGACAAACAAAATCATGCTCCAAAGTCCACAAAGTAACTTTATAGGCTTAATCTAGGTCGCCTGACACGAAGGCACCGGTAATAGTATCACTTACCTCAACTTGGTCACAAAAGTCCACGCAAAACAAAAGCTCCTTAGAACTTCTTTAGCACACTTGAATCAACCTAAAGTTGTAGCTTGGTCCAAGACAAATTCCAAAACTTGATTTAATTAGCCCATCTAATCAAGAATTAAATCCAAAATCAGTAACTTACTTTTTCCACTATTACTCTCAATCCAAAATAATAACTAACCAATGACTTACCCAAAACTTATCGATCTTACCAATTTTCTGCAAAACGAAAAATGGACTCTAGCTTGATGGTCAATGCCTCAAAACTTCCAAATCTGAATCTAAGTTTCACGCCAAAGAGAGATTACTAATTTAACCCAAAATCAAATGGGTGAATTTCACCTTCTAAATTATAAGGAAAATAAGTCATCCCCAAGGTTTTTCTCAAGATTTCGATAAAGATCGGACAGTGGCGGCTGATGGTGCATCGGCTCGTGGCTACCAAAGATAGGTAGCGGGTGTTGCTGGCGGATGACATAAATTGTTTAGGCTAGCGGCTGGTAGTGAGGGTCTTGCATGAGGAGAGTTTGCGAGAGTGGGAGAGAAGGGGAATTTCTAGTTTTACAGATTTTATTCAGCAGCGATTACGAACAAACTAGAGCTTCAAACAACGATCCAACCGTTCAAAATGATATGTCTCGTAGACTGACTAAATTTGAGCACGATCCAACGGTTAAAACTCTGGCAATCGACAATTTTGTGGAAGCTGTAGCTGAAAAACCGAATTGCTTTCTCCCCAATTTTTGGCATCTTTTCGCTTTCATTTTATTTCGAAAAAAAAAATCTCAATTCTTTTATTTTTTTTTTCCAATTTTGAAAAGATAAATAAAATATTTTATCACAATATCTCCAAAATCTCCAAAGATTTTATTAAATTTATAAATCAATTAGCTTTTCAAATTATCTTAATTTAGACTTCAAAAACCAAAATTAAAGAGCATAAAATCCATCAATTTGATATAAATTAAATCCTTCCAAATATTTAAATCAATTAAACCACATGAAATTAATTATCTCTTAAGTTGACCCTAAAATCCAAAATAAGGAAGCAAAATTCAATATTTTCAAAATAATCCGTTCGAATATCTAATGAAAGAGTACTTTCAGTAGCAACGATTGAGGCCTCAGAACCTTCATTGCATTTCACCAGATTTGAATGTCTCGGACAGAGAAGGGATAGGCATTCTTCCTTGCTCCACTTCACGTCCCTCAAGACATGCGCTTTTTTTTCCTTTGGTGTCCTTGATTATTCTTTTCCAATCCCCTGTCCATCTCAAAACTGCTTTAGATATAAAACGATATATATCTAACCCCTCAGTTGGGAGATAGTAGCACTAGAAACTTTAAACGATCGTATGAGCATTTCGAAGCTTCTTCTGCTGCTTCAACATAAGGCAGTGAAGGCGTTTTCGTTACAAACATGTCCTCTTCTCTGTAAACAATAGCTTGACCACCTTTCACATTGAACTTCACCCTGCCCCTACTGAATGGATCCAAGGTCGTCCAAACAAACAACTATAAGATGAGTTTACATCCACATTGAAGGTGGAGGGCCCAATTTTCAGTGGGACCTCTTATCTCCAATTATCTCCCTGCAAGCATCATCAAAAGCTCTAACGACCACAATACTTATTCTTAAGTAAGATGGAACTATCAAGAATTTCCTCAAAGTAGATCTTGACATTATGTTTAGAGAATATCCATCATCCACTAGGACCCTAGCCACACGGTGATCCTTACATTTCATAGACGTGTAATGCCTTTGAGTGCCTAGTATTTTCAAGAGGGATTTCTTCATCTGTATAAGAGATGCAATTGGTAGCAGTTATATTCTCCACGATTTCACTAAGCACATTTACCGAAATGTCATGGCCTACATGCGCTTGACTTAATATATCAAGCAAAACCTTGTGATGCGGCTCAGAATGCATGAATAGCAATAAGATTAATTTACGTCTACTTGATCAATTTAAAAAACTCACTGTTTCTTTTTCGAAGATAGGTTCGTGATTTGTCTTCTTCCTTGCTAAAGTTGCTTTTTTCAGCAAAGACCTTGCTTAAATCATTTAGATCATCCCCAGTTGTTATCTCCAGAGCTTGGTCGTTGTATTGTCGAGCTTCATTCTCTTTTGGAATATTATTTAAATTGTCTGGTGTATAGCATCTTCCACTACGAGTCATCCCTTCAACTACCGTAGAAGCAACATTATTTGTGATGAACTAACATTCATATTTTCACGATATAACTCGATTGTCCATATAAGCAAAAGGACCGGGTACTTCAACAGTCATTGTTTTAGGCATTTGGATACAAGAAGTGGTACTGGATCTCACTTTATAATGGATGACTAATGGTTCTCGTATAGATGTTACCTCTCTTGGAGTTCCTCCATAAGATGAGGTATTGGAAATCATATCAACTTCGATTTCCTGTATGTTCGTTTGACTTACGATTAGAATTTTTGATCCATCAATTTCTGTACCTCCTTCTTAAATTCAACACAATATTCTTGTTGAGTTTTATGTCCTAAAACTCGAATGTTATTAATTGACTCTCACCAATAAAGAGTTATAGATGTTAATTCAATGATGTTATTATGTTGTTTTCTATTATGTCTTAATAATCTAAATCCAATGAACTAACATCCAAAGTTGCCTTATGAGTCTTGAATTGTATGTGGAGATGTACGTGGATCAATGTTCAAGATACAACCTAAAAGGTCTATAGTATATGGATAAGGCTAGGTATCTTATCTTGGTGACATTATGGATACGACCCACTTTGTATTTGATATAAACGTGATGATCCAACACATCTGTGTAGGTGACACATGAGTGGGGGTATCCTATTATTTCAGTGATTATTATATGCGTTGATTTTGGTCTACACTCAGGTGTATTTGTGTTATTAATGTTCTACGTCTAAGTGCAGTGAGTATGCGTCGATCACAAGTTTTCTTGTTCTCTTACCAAGTATAACAAGATCACAAGTTTCTCCGGATGATCTAAGGTCAAATATGGAGACTTGCAGCTAAAGATGTTTGCGAAGTAATGTGTTTGAGGCGGAATCTAAATGACTAAAATAAAGAAAGTATGAAACATGCGACTAGCTACTATGCGATGAACTAATTGATGTGACTAAACTAGCTAAACAGACAGTGAGCATTTGAAGAATAAATCTGAAAGTCTTTAGTGAAACAATAGCTTTTACGCGTAATAAAAGTACATAGGAAAATCAAGGTTTAGGGGAAATCAATATCGCATTTCTAAGTTTAGCTTTAAGCAGAATCCTAGCTCGCATCATCCGTTTGTCACACACATCTTGGTGGTTAGCTGCATTTGTCACATCTCTATAACGCATGATCGATAATGTGTTGAGCATAAGGTTATCTCTATCTCTAGAAACACTTCTTACATTGCTTAGTGAGTTCCACAACTACTTACCCTCTCGGGTAGTTGGTCATAGTTGCTTGACTCAATGGGTGATCAACAACAAGCATTCAAATAATTATACATTAAGCAAGCAGGATTGACCTTTAAAGGTTCAACTTAGTTCAAAGCATTAACCATCCCCCTTATCTCGTGAAAATTAGCAATGCATGGTAAATAAGAAAGCAATGGTTAAGAAAGGAAGATAATAAAGGTAGACATGTGATATGTAGATAGATGTGTTGATTACAAGATGTATTAATGTCTTAAGCCAAAATGTAATACAACAGCAGAGATAAGATAGAAAGATGGATGGCTATTTTTCAACAATCTCTTGCTTCTAGCAGATTTGTGTCAAGACTGCTGGTGGTGGAATGGTAGCATGAAGTGGAGAAGGGCCTCTTAGACTCTTGCTCCAGCGTAGTTTTGGTCGTCAATCAGAGGTGATCTATGTAAGTGGAGAACTCTTAGAGAAATTCTTGGTGCTCTCGTCAGTGGTCACAGGTTTCTGCCTAAGGTAGAATTCCCGGATACTTTACCTATTGATGTCAAGGCTCTATTTATAGAGCCATCCTTTGATGACCTCAAAGATCCCGCAATGGATAGTCACCATCCCTGACAAGGTAGGTGAGGATGTCAGATTGCTATCATGGTCATCATTCTAAAGTTGCAGCAGAATATCCGCTGGAACAGGATCAGAGATCCTGAGGCATGTGATCAGCGTTTCTTCATCATGATCAGCGTATGCGATTAACTCCTGTGATAACTTCAAAATATACACTTTATCGCACGTTAACTCATGATATGCGATCATCAGTGTTTTTGTGTGCACTTTAGCGCAAGTAGCATTTTTAGCATGAATTTTAGCATTATTGATGCATGATCTACCTATCTACCTCATTATTCTAAGTAAAAGGCTACAATAACTTGTATTTTTACAAGTTATCACCTATACATGCGTAAGATCAGACTGCGAAATAGTAACCACTAGATTTAACACCGTTAACTAGTTAGGTTCCTATTTCAATAGTATGACCTAAGCAACTTAGTCTTAATCCTGAGTATATTATGAACTTCTGTTCATGAGGGATTGTCCTTTGATTTGTATGGATAAGGGTGGCCAGTTTGTCGACTCAATATACCTACCATTTTGAGGACAAGACCGAGTGGGGAGTTGGGAATATAATAATACAACCTGACCATTACTTGGGTTTAATTAAAACTTAGGTTGTCATACCAGATGATAGTGTTAAAGATCCATTGTGTAAACCCGTGAACTTATTTTTCTAGTTAATTAAGTTTAAGTCTTCTTGATTATGAGTTAAGATGTGAGCCAACGTTAATGAAAAAAATGGTAGTTAAGTATGTATAGTAAATGATGTGTCTGAAATGTAAGAGAATGAAAATTTTCTAAGTGATATGATTATATGCGTTCAAGTTGTAACACGGTTGACACGTAGATCGTTGGAGAAGTCTATTAATGCTAAGCCAGAAAAGGGAAAGAAAATATGTTAAGTATGGAACATTGGGTTCTCAGGTGAAGTAGGAACAAGTTAACACCTAAAGAGAGGAGAGGGTTCCATGCATTGGAATTGGTAGACGCCATACGGCCAGCTTGGTTAAATGATGTGGCAAAAGGCCCAAGGAGGGGACATTGTGGCTAAGTATAACAAGTGGTATGTAGGGTTTATGCAACAAACTTTGTATACCATTGTTGAGGGCTAAGCTAACGAAGGATGTGGCAGACGATCATGCGTTGGAGGGAGAAGTTCTGGATGCCTGCAAGCCCATGCGATCAAGCTTAAGTTGAGGAATTCAACTTAATTAACGAGTAAGTAAGCTAGGTGGCAGTCTTGCAAATGTTAATAAAGTGATAAGCTTGCTATGTGACAATTAATTAAGCTAACTCTTCATGCAAGCCCAAGTATAAATAGACTTAAACAAGAAGGAGATTGTTTTGCCAAAATTTTCCTAACGTCTAAGTAAGGGAGAATTGCTGCCATCTGACAAATTTGAAAGTTGAAGAATTTTCGGCCAGCCAAAGAAAAATTTGAGGATTTTTTTAATCAGTTTTGGAAGAAATGATGCTCAAATCTTAAGGTAAGCAAAAACTAAAATGTTTATAAGCATTTCATTGAAAGAAGTTTAGTTAAAAAAAATGTTGGAATTAAACATATGAAATCTAGAAGTTTGATTTTGAAATGATGTTGTGGATGAATCATGCTAAAAGTATTGGCATATAGCACAATGTAAAAGAATTTGTAAATGTAACAAAATTTATATATAACTCTCGAAGTCTATTAATAATATCTATCATTGATAGGAATCTATGGCAGAAAATTTTTGTTATATTTGTAATTCTTTTAAACTATTTTATTTTACACTTTATTATTATTCTCAACAGTGCTATAAAAATGTAATTACTTAGGCTCTATTTGATAACTATTTTGTTTTTAAAAATTAAGCCTATGGACACTACTCTTACCTCTAAATTTTTTTTTTGTTATCTATTTTTTACCAATAATTTAAAAAATCAAACCAATTTTGAGAGCTTCCAAAAAACTGTTTTCATTTTTAGAATTTGGTTAAGAATTTAATTTTTATATTTAAAAAAGATGCAAACTATTTTAAAAAAATGTGAATAAAATAGATTTAATTTTGAAAAAAAAAAGAAAAAACTAAAATGGTTATGAAATGACCTTGAATTTTTTTCGTTCTTTTACTTTTCTAGTAAACAACGGTAGAATCGAAATGAAATCTGCGAAGCGTCGACGATTGTTTTACTTTTCAGGTTGTGGACTGGAGAAGAGAACCCACTTGTCATTCCAAAACTTGCTTTTGGCGTCTATTACACAATTGCGTCTATCAAATATTCGAGGAAATGCCTGAGAAAATGTAATATCCAGCATCACCAGGATCTGTTGTCGCCGCAATCAAATCCAATAGAAACTTCAGAATCTGCGACGGGTCATCGTTCTTTATGCCTAACTTCTTCTTCTGTACTTCAAAACAGCGATTGAATTTCCACGTCTTATCTGCTGTTCCTCGTTTAGCTCCGCCTCTTTCTTCTCTTCCACCAACACTTGGGATCGGCCAAATTAAGCAAGCCCATGCCCGTACTGTCGTCTTCGGTCTTGCTAACGATGGACGCATCGCGGGTCACCTCCTCGCTTATCTTGCCATTTCTTCCTCTTCACTGCCCTGTGAGTACGCCTTGTCCATTTATAATTCTATTGCTCATCCAAGTGTTTTTGCCACCAATAACATGATACGGTGCTTTGCAAAAGGGGACTTGCCTCGCGTGTCCATTTCTCTTTACTCGCACATGCGCCGAAGTTTTGTGGCGGCGCCTAATAAACATACTCTCACCTTTGTGTTGCAAGCTTGCAGTAACGCTTTGGCCATCCGCGAAGGGGTTCAAGTTCAAACCCATGTGATTAAACTGGGTTTTGTCAAAGACGTTTTTGTCCGAAATGCGTTGATTCACTTGTATTGTACTTGTTGTAGAGTTGAATCTGCGAAACAGGTGTTTGATGAAGTTCCCAGTAGTCGAGATGTAGTATCTTGGAATTCAATGATAGCTGGTTTTGTTAGAGATGGACAAATCAATGTTGCAGAGGAACTGTTTGTTGAAATGCCTGAGAAAGATGTGATCTCATGGGGCACGATGATATCTGGGTGTGTTCAAAATGGGGAATTGGAAAAGGCGTTAGACTACTTTAAAGAGATGGGAGAGCAAAAAATGAGACCTAATGAGGCAATATTGGTGTCTTTGCTCGCAGCAGCAGCCCAGCTTGGTATGCTTGAGTATGGGAAAATGATCCATTCCATCGCAGACTCGTTGAGATTCCCAATGACTGCTTCTCTTGGCACAGCACTAGTTGACATGTATGCTAAGTGCGGATGTATTGATGAATCCAGATTCTTGTTTGACAGAATGCCTGAGAAGGATAAATGGTCTTGGAATGTTATGATTTGTGGGCTAGCATCGCATGGCCTTGGGCAAGAAGCGCTTGCATTATTTGAGAAGTTTCTAACACAGGGTTTCTACCCAGTCAACGTGACATTCATTGGAGTCTTGAATGCGTGTAGCAGAGCTGGTTTGGTAAGCGAGGGAAGACGTTTCTTTAAGCTAATGACGGACACATATGGCATTGAACCAGAGATGGAACACTATGGCTGCATGGTTGATCTCTTAAGCCGTGCCGGGTTCGTTTATGATGCTGTAGAAATGATTAACAGGATGCCTGCTACTCCGGACCCTGTCTTGTGGGCAACGGTGCTTGGTTCTTGCAAGGTTCACGGATTTATAGAACTGGGTGAAGAGATCGGGAATAAGTTGATTCAAATGGATCCCACTCACAATGGACATTATGTTCAGCTGGCTAGTATCTTTGCCAGACTAAGAAAGTGGGAAGACGTAAGCAAGGTTAGAAGACTAATGGCTGAAAGAAACTCTAACAAAATTGCAGGTTGGAGCTTGATTGAAGCAGAAGGAAGAGTTCACCGATTTGTCGCCGGAGATAAGGAGCATAAGCGATCTACTGAGATTTACAAGATGTTGGAGGTAATTGGAGTAAGAATAGCAGCAGCAGGATACTCAGCAAATGTTTCATCAGTTCTGCATGATATTGAGGAAGAAGAAAAAGAAACTGCCATTAAAGAGCACAGTGAAAGGTTGGCAATTGCTTTTGGCTTCCTGGTGACCCAAGATGGGGATTGTATTCGTATTATCAAGAATTTGAGAGTTTGTGGTGATTGCCATGAGGTAAGCAAGATAATTTCTCAAGTCTTTGAAAGAGAGATCATTGTTAGAGATGGCAGTAGATTTCACCATTTTAAGAATGGTAGTTGTTCTTGTCAAGATTATTGGTGAAAGATATCAACGCGTAATAATCATAGTGTGCCTATAGGTATCAACGTTCAATCAAAATTCATTTAAAGTATAACATCAATATTTCAATAGAATATCGGTACCTATTCAAAATACATTTCAAATATATTAGTAATGTACGAATATAATGTTAGTATATCCATAGTTTATTAATAAGTCTTTTTCAATTACATTCATTTTCTTACATTTTAATTGGATATGATGCCTAATTGTGGAAATTGTGTTTACTTTTGCCTTATTCGGTAAAATATCAAAGAATTAATGAAATTAGTTTAAAAACCATTAAAACCATTATTCACGAAATCCAATTTAGGAAGGATTCATTTAATATGGAAAAAATAATAACAATAAGAACTTTATTAAATGCTCGAGTTCAAAAAGCTGAGGAACATGAGCATTTATTAGAAAGTGATGGAAGAAAAAAGAAACCTATTTTGGTACTAAGCATTTAACGGAGTTTTTCAATGCTAAGTTCAAAAGTTGACGACTTTGAACATTTAACAGAGAGAGAGAAGTTTTGAAGAGTTTTTTTTGGAGGAAAATTTCACCAAGAACAAAACCATCTCAATTTAAGACCCCGAAGCCGAACTTCAAAGAAAACTCGAAAGAAATACTTCCTTTAATATTTGGGAGAAAACATCTAAAGATCATAAACTAGAAATTGTACTCACTATATCATACTGACATCAATACAAATTAACGCTATCAATTTTCTTCGTTGAAATCTTGTGTGTGAGCAAATGCAATTTAGATTAAATTTCTAATTTGCTAAAAATTTACAAATCTAAAAATCATTGTTTGATTTACAAATCTTTACAAATCTAACAATCGTTAGGGGTCTCAAGACTGTTACTAGATAAAAAGTACAAAGGAAAAAATTGACCAATGTATGGTTCATAACTATTAGTAATAAACGAAATATACGTAGAATGAGATGTAGAATGATATCAATTATGCAATGAAAGTAAATCTGTACATAATTTGAAGAGTGCAATCAAATTTCCAAAGTAGTTTTATTTTAATTTATTTTTATTCAGTACAAAACATATACAAGATTGGGACCGAGCCTCAAATGTAACCTCTTAATCAAAGGTGTATGCCTTAATCTAACAAGGTTGAGGCGTTACTTAACCAAACTAATGTTACAATAATATGACCTAAGAGGCCTCAGAATTACAAGCAAACGAGAAGGACCAAAAAGAAAAAAAGAAAAAAAAAAGAAAAGTTTATTGCAATTGAAGTAAATTCATTGTGAGATTGTGTGAAATGCATGAGGTAGTGAATTGAGGATAAGTATATGGGCCTTGTAATAAAGCATTGGCAATTATACTATATGCTGCTTCTGTTAAGTGGATGCCATCCCAACTAACATATTTGGAAGGATCATCACACACTGTTTTTGTTTTTGTTTCATGTGTATCCACCAAACAAGGCTGCAAGGTATTTGTCAATCCTGCATTACACATTACCAAACACTTAGAAATAAATGAATCCGAAACATTTTGATTCACTTTTCTTGAAAATTTGAAAAACAGGGTCTATTTAATCATGTTTTCGTTTCTTGTTTCTAAATAAATTTAAAATGATCTCAAAATACATACCAAATTTTTCTGGTTGATTAAAGAAACGCATGGCAGAATTGTAGTAATCTGCATATATGATTTGGACGTCAGGATAGCAAGCTCAAATTCGGTTCAATTCTTCTTGAAGTTGTTCATTGTGGTACTCAGAAAATTGATTCAACCAATCCAAACAACCATTTTTAGAGTCTTGGAGTGAAGTTGAATAAGTTTTGAGATAGGTTGGATTACACCCAATTGGAAGATTTCCAGGAACCATTAAAATTTGTGCACCCAATTGAATCAACTCCTACAACAATCAAATTGTAAAGATTTGATCTTTAGAACAACATTAGGGCTTTGTGGCAAATAAATACAAAATTAAAGAATAGGATATTATATAATCATACTGTAATGGTTGAACCAATTGCTTTAACCACCAATGGTACGAGTGATTTAATTTCTTCAAAGTTATGTCGGTCAAAAAATGGATAATTGTAATCATTGCCTCCTATTTCTCCCACTAGAAATAGTGAACTTTTTAGGATTTTTCTACATCCTGTAAATCAAAATCAAATCATCTCAGCTTCCAGCTTCATAACATAAATTGGAGACATAAATGAGATTATCCCTATATTATAGGGGAAAAAATTATGAAAACAGTTGGATTTAAAATGTTCTGGCTTTTATATGTTTTCTAATTATCAACTTTGAACTCGATAATACAAATTTTATATGAGTTGAGAGTTAAAACTTCTTTTCTCTTTAGAAGAATACTTTAAATTTAAAATTCCTCAAAATTGCATAAAAAGATTTAAGCATAAATAATTAATACCCCATTTGATAACAATTTAGTAACCATTTGATTTTTATTTTTGAAAATTAAGCTTATTTCATTCACATTTTTTACTTTGCATCTTTCTTAATTACAATAGTTGAATTCTTAAGCCAAATTCCAAAAATAAAAACAAAAACAACTTTTTGAAAGCTACTTTTTTTTTTAGTTCTCAAAATTTGACTTAATTTTTTAAATCATTAGTAAAAAGTAGATAATAAAGGAAGAAATTTGAAGATGGAAGTAGTGTCCATAGGCTTACTTTTCAAAAACAAAAATAAAAAATAAAATGGTTACCAAATGAGGCCTAAATAATTTAAGGATGAAACCATGATACCAAATGGTCTAAAAATTCCAAGCAGTACGAGCTATATTTGTTATATTTTGTTGAATATGGAAAGTTTTCTCCTTCCCCTTACCCATTTGGAATGTTATTCCTTGCAATTTATATTTATCCTTTTCAATATTATTCTTTCTTTATGTCCATTTTTACCGTTGTGTCTTTGTCATATTTGGCAAACATTGTTATATATACCAGGGAGACTCCCCTTGTAAAATAAATGTAGAAAAATAATAAGAAAATTCAGAATTTCAACATGGTATCGGAGTCATCTCTCTAAATCATTTTCATAGATTTCACGTCCGAAACTATAGCAAAGAAAAACAAAACATTGAAATTTCAAACCTACCAATTTGTTTGAAGCTATGCGTCAGAAAAACCACCATCCACAATATGGAGCTTCACGTCTGAAGCGAATCCGTGCTCCATTGTTCACGATAGCCGAATCTTGTTCTTCGAGTATCGAGTATCTTGGAGCTTTACATCCGAAGCGAATTCGTGCTCCATCGTTCACGACGGTCGAATCTCGTTCTTTGAGTATTGAGTATCCGTTCTTCGATCGAGTATTGTGTTGCCGTGGGTGTGTTCAATCTAATCCGTGTGTGTTTTCGAGTATCGAGTATCCATTCTTTGATCGAGTATCGTGTTCTCGTGAGTTTGTTCGATCTAACCCATGTGTGTTGTCGAGTACCGAGTATTGTTAAGGGGTTTGGTTTCGTTATCGTGTTATCGAGTCTGGCAATCGGGTATGGAAATTTTTTTTTCCGAGTCTGGCAACCGAGTTTAGGAAGTTTCTTTAAGAATTCGGGTCTGGAAGTGTGTTTTTTTCCTTTTTCCCTATTTCTTTATTAATTTTTGTCTTGCAAATTATCAATTTTTATGGCATCAGTAAATTCTAACCATATATAAGGGACCATACTCCCAATTACTAATCACAAATTAAATGGAAGAAATTGTCTCCATTGGTCACAATTTGTTATGATATTTATATGTGAAAAAGGAAAGGAAAATTATTTGAAAACTCTTATCCCAGACCAACTGATAAAAAATACAAGACATGGAAAATAGAAAATAATATGGTTATGTCATGGCTAATCAATCCCATGATGACAGAGATTGGTGAAGGATTTATACTCTTCTCAACTGCAAGCGAAATCTAGGAAGCAACTCGTGAAACTTGTTCCAACCAGGAAAATACAATGGAGTCATTTGAAATTGAAGGCAAGATTCACGAGCTAGACAAGGGGATATGCAAGTCACTATTTCACTCAATTGTCTTGTCTTTGGCAGCAACTTAATGTATTTGAAAGCCACAAATGGGAATGCACTACAGATGGAGCCACATTCAAAAAGCTAGTTGAGAAGAAACGAGTGTTCAAATTTCTCCTTGGCCTTAATAAAGAACCAGATGAGGTATAGGGTAGAATCTTAGCCATTAAACCATTACCTAACATCAGAGAAGTTTTTGCAGTAGTAAGAAGAGAAGAAAGTAGGAAGAAACTAATGTTAAGAGTGATTGTAAGCTCTGAATATGAAGGATCGACTTTAATCGCTCGAAACCTTGGTAATGAGGTACATATAAATACTCATGATAACTGCTACAATCGAAATCAGAACTACACAGGAACTGAGAATCGGCAATGAAAATCAAGACCATGGTGTGAATACTGTAAAAAGCCAAGACATACTAAAGAAGTGTGTTGGGATATTCATGGTAAACCTGAAGATTGGAAGCCAAACAAAGGTACATGAGATAGACGTGGAAAGGCCTACCAAGAAAGTACAACATTTGAAAGTAACTTCAACTCTGAACATTATGAGTTTACTATGGGGTAGTTGGACCTTCTTTAAAATTATTTGGTCAACCGAAATCTACTAAAAAGACACCAGAAATCAGTGTAGCAACAGTGACACAATCAGGTAACTTCCTTTGGGCTCTTAATGCAACCAAAGAAAATTGTGGTACTTGGATTATTGATTCTAGAGCATCAAATCACATGACAGGTGATATCTCACTAATAACTAACTATACACACTGTAACAGTCAAATTACTTTAAAGATTGTTGATGGTACCTATTCTAAAGGAATGTGAACTGGCAATGTCTTTGTATATAAGGATCTTGTGTTAGAAAATGTGTTGCATGTCCCAAATCTTAGATGCAATCTCCTTTCCATAGGAAAACTAGCTCTTATGAAAAATTGCAGTGTAACTTTCTACTCACATAATTGCATATTTTAGGATTTGAATTCGGGGAAGATTGTTGGCAATGCTAAGGAAACCTCGGGTCTCTACATACTAAATGTTCTTAAGCCTCAAGTCAAGGAGTTAGATCTTAGCAAATCTACTTTTATTATTTCTAAAGAAAATTATGATAGTACATCTACTTTTGTTGCTTCTAAGGATAATTATGGTAGTACATATACTTTTGTTCCTTCTAATGACAATTATAATAGTACATCTACTTTTGTTGCTTCTAAAGACAATTATGGTAGTACAATAATGCTATGACATAATCGTTTGGATATCCCAATTTTTAATATTTGAAACGAATTTTTTCAGATATTTTTAATAAAAATCCTCAGGTTTCTCAATGTGAGTCTTGTGAAATGGAAAAGTTAGCTCGATCCTCATACCCGGTAAGCACATATAAACCCTCTTATCCCTTTTCTATGATGCATAGTGATGTTTGGGGACCTAGTAAAGTTCAAAATGTAACAAGAGCTAAACGGTTTGTTTCCTTTATTGATGATCACACTAGACTTACTTGGGTGTTTTTAATGAAAGAAAAATCTGAAGTCACTACCATATTCCAAAACATGTTTGCCATGATTTTCAATCTTTTTAATACTAAAATCCAAATCCTTCACACTAATAACGCTAAGGATTATTTTAAAACTTCCTTAAAAATTTTCTAAAAGAAAAAGGTATTGTCCACTTAAGTACATATCCTAACACTCCCCAACAAAATGGAATTGCGAAGAGAAAAAACAGACATCTCTTAGAAGTTTCTAGAGCTTTAATGATTTACGCTAATACCTCCATCATTTTTGGGGAGAAGTTGTTCTAACAGGTACCTAACTTATGAATAGAATGCCCTCTCGGGTATTAGGCTTCAAAACTCCCGTACAAAAACTTAAGGAAATATTTCCACATGATAGATTATTTTCTCAAATTTCCTTAAAAATATTTGATTGTACAGTCTTCGTTCAAGATCATAGACCCAATAGGAGTAAATTAGATCCTAAGGCAATCAAATGCATCGTTCTCGGTTAAGCTTCAAGCCAAAAAGGATACTGCTATTCACCAACCACTAAAAGGTTCTATACCTCTATGGATGTAACCTTCTTTGAAACTCAATCTTACTTTCAAAAGCAAGGCATCACTGAACCTTCCACTCTCCTTGAAAATGAAATTCTTCTTGAAAATGAAGGAAACCAAAAACCAAATCTCATTGAAGAGAGTGCTCCTTGTGCTCCTTGTGTACATGAAACTGATGTTTCCAATCAAAACTCATTGAAGTTAGGAAAGATCATATAGTCTATACTAGAAGAAAAAACACCCTTGGACATGAACCAGGACTCAACCAAAACCTATCCGAAATGCAGGAAAATCATGTCTCTAACTCTATAATGGAAACATTCACTGTAGACATTGATCTTCCCATTGCAAAATGGAAAAAGGTAAGAATTTGTACGATGCATCCCATCCAAAACTACCTATCCTACAAAAATCTCTCTCCCAAGTTCAAAGCATTCACAACTACACTATCCAAAATACACATTCCAAACAATGTCTATGAAGCCCTCAAAGACATCAATTGGAAGCAAGCTGTATTAGAGAAATAAAGGCCTTGGAAAAGAACAACACATGGAAAATAACGACCTACCTCCAGGGAAGAAAATAGTAGGATGCAAATGAATCTTCACCATCAAATACGAAGATAATAGAGAAATAGCTAGGTTCAAGGCTAGACTCAATGGCAAAGGATTCACCTAGTCTTATGGTATTGACTACTAAGAAACATTTGCCCTGGTAGCAAAATTAAATACTATATGTATCCTGTTTTTCCTAGTAGTGATTAATGATTGGATACTTCACCAATTAGACATAAAAAATGCCTTCCTTAATGGAGACTTAGAAGAAGAAGTGTATATGGATATACCTACCGGTATAGAATTAACTAAAACCATGAATAAGGTATGAAAACTCAAAACATCCCTTTATGGCCTAAAACAATCCCTTAGGTCTTAGTTTGAAAAATTCTCAAAAGTGGTAAAGGAAAACGGGTACTCTCAATGTCAATCTAATCATACCTTTTTCATCAAACATCCTTGCACGAGTAAAATAGCAATTATCACTGTCTATATAGATGACATTATCCTTATAGGAGGTCATGAAGAAGAAATAAGAAATCTAAAGCTTCTCTTAGTCAAGGAATTTGAAGTAAAAGACTTAGGCAACCTTAAATACTTCCTAGGGATGGAAGTAGCCCGCTTAAAAACAGATTTGAGCATTTTTCAAAGAAAACATGTTCTTGACCTATAAAAAAAAAAACAGGTATGCTTGGATGTAAGCTCACTAATACCCCAACAATCATATAATCAAGGAAAACAATCACACGATGGTTAACAAAGATCAGTATCAAAGGCTAGTTGAAAAATTGATTTACCTAACTCATACAAGACTTGATATCTGTTTTGTAATTAACTTTGTAAGTCAATTTATGAATAGTCCAACAGAAGAAAATATGCAAGCTATTTACAGAATATTCAGGTACTTGAAAGGAACTTTAGAAGAAGGATTGTTCTTCAAGAAATCTAGGAAAAGAAACATTGGAATCTTCACATATGCTGATTGGGCAAACTAAAAATAGACAGAAAATCAACTATCGGATATTGCATCTTTGTTTGGGGAAACTTAGTCACTTGGCGAAGTAAGAAACAATCAATAGTATCTAGGAATAGTGCCGAAGTTAAACTAAGAGCTCTAACTCAAGGAATATGTGAAGGAATGTGGCTCAAAAGCATCATATCTGAACTTAAAATCAAATCAGAAGAACCAATGGAGGTATACTATGATAATCAAGCTACTATAAGTATCGTCAAAGACCCAGTCCACATGATTGCATAAAACATGTGGATATTGATCGACACTTTATTAAGGAGAAAATTGAAAACAAAAATATCTCACTCAACTACATATCTACCAAGAGGCAAATTGCTGATATACTAACAAAACCCCTATTCAAGAACATATTTGAAGACTTAAAAACCAAGCTGGACTTAATCAACATATACTGTCCAACTTGAGGGGAGTGTTGAATATGGAAAATTTTCTCCTTCCCCTTATCCATTTGGAATGTTATTCCTTGTAATTTGTATTTATCCTTTTGAGTATTATTCTTTCTCTATGTCCATTTTTACTGTCTTTGCTATATTTGGCAAACATTGTTGTATAGGAGATTCCCCTTGTAAAATAAATATAGAAAAATATTAAGAAAATTCAGAATTTCAACATATTTCTAAGTATAGCAACTTCTGTGCTTTGACAAATTTTGAAAACCAATTCTCAGTCTTACGCTCCCTTTTGATTGCTATTTTATTTTAGAAAATTATATACTTGTTTCCAAGCAACTTTTTTTTTAATAAAATTTTCACTAACATACTCTAGAAATATATTTGAATTCTAAATAAAATTTCAAATACTATTTTTTCTAGTTTATTATTAAAGTAAATTAAAGTATGTCACTAGTATTTATTGATATATTAACTGATTATAAGATAGATACATCAACATTCTTAATCATTAATCATTGTTTCAAATATATCCCTATTATTCATAAAAAAGAATCTCTATTATTGTTATTATTATTAGTATTTTATTTTTCTACTTTTGGGATGGCTCCAAGTATTTACTCAAAATCATATCCTAAATCTGAAGTAATTTTGAATGAACTGTTCTTTTTATTTTTAAGAAAAACTTTAAAAAAATATCAATAAAAATAATATTTAGTGAGAAATGAAAAATGAGAGAAACTCACTGGTAGTTGAAGTGGATGCACAAACCGAAGAATAAGCGTTCCTGAACCATTCCAATTGAACCGACAGAGAGTAATTTGTGGGTACTTCAACCATCAACTTTTCTCGGAGATACGATGCATCGAGTGTCGTTGCTCCTACAACTGCAAAATTCAACCCCTTCTCGAATTCCTCAACGCTCATCCTCTGTCTTTCTACACCCACATCTAGATACGGCTGCAGCAGTGGAAGTCCCAGTGATTGAGCTGTAAAGAATAATACATACACATCCATCACAATATTAATCCTACCAAATTGAAAACAGAGCAAAACAAAGTAAAAAGAGCAAAACAAGGTAAAACAGAGTGTCATGGATCAGGAAAAGAATTTACCAATGAAGTCTATAATTAGACGGCCGTCGGAATATCGGCCGGTGGGACGACGGAAGAAGGTGTCTCCATATGGAAGAAAGCAAGAACGTGGAGGTTTATTAGACTGACATTTATAGAAGACGTTTCCGGTATCGGAAAGGGAATCCCCGAAGTTGAAGATGGAGGTGAAGCAATTAGCCAAAATATTTGGTGGACTCAAGGCTATTATTGCCACTGAAAATATGATCAACCAACGATTCAACCATAAAAAAGAGGATGAATTCGAGGAATCCATGGAAAGCACACAAGGTTTGATTCACTTTCACTTTGACAAATGGGATGAAAGGAAGAAAGTACAGGATTTTGGTTTTGGTGGGTAGAAGATGACCGATCTATTCTCACCTTATATTAAAAAAAAAGAAAAAAGAAAAAAGAAGGTTGTTCGTTGACCTAGAGTTAGAACATGCAGCAGATGCAAATGTGCCTATTTAATAATAATTAATTTTATATTATTTTCTTATTAGGTGAAAAAGATATGGTTGATTGAGGGAGAAAATTGTAATATCATCTCATTAGAAATAATGGAGAAATAGCATTTTTTTTTTTTAATAATAATATTGGTATATCATTAGTATATACATAGACTGTCTTCTAATAAAGAAATATGAGCTGATTTATTTATAAATATAACAAAATATTATGGTCTATCTGTGATAGATCATGATAAACTTCTATCACGTGATCTATCATGGTCTATTACTGATAAACAATAACATTTTGTTATACTTGAAAATAAGTTCAACAGTTTTATTATTTAAAATAATCACCCTATATATTTCTAACACTCATTCAAAAATTATTTCAAGTATAACATTATTGAGGTATCAATAGTATATAGTCATTAATCGTTAAAAATACATTTTAAGTATCTTAATTAGAGTAATATATCATAATTAGAGTAATATATCAATATTCATTCAAAATACAATTTCAAGTATCATAGTGTATCAATAGATATCAACGCTCACTGAAATTCATTTAAAGTATAATATTAATATTTCAACAAAATATCAGTACCTATTCAAATTAGGTTTCAACTATGTTAGTAATGTATGAGTATAACATTAATATATCCGTAGTTTATTGATATGTCTTATTAAATTACATTCATTGTGCATGGCTAATAATTTTCTTACATTTTAATCGGATATTAGGCCTAATCCACGAAATTGTGTTCAATTTTGACTTGTATGGTAAACTATCAAAGAGTTTATTGAAATTAGTTCATTTTTTTTTTATCCTTTTACAAAAAAGAAAAAAAAAGTTTTAAAACACATTTTAACCATTATTCACAAAATCCAATTTAGGAAGGAAGTGATTTAATGTGGAAAAAATAATAACAATAAGATAGAGAAAGCGAAAGCGAAAGAAAGAGTACTATATGTAAATCTACGAGTCTATTGTGAAATTGATGAGCATAATGGAATACAATAGATATAGAAAAATATATAATAATAATAAATAAATAATTAATTAATTAATTAATATAATAATAAAATATAACTAAACTTATAAATAATCAAAATTATAATTTTAGAGAAATATGAATAATAAAAATAGAAAATATGATTTTATGGAAATAGGAAATATATGAAAATTTCTTTTTATTTTCACCCATGTGCATAATTTTAAGATCCATCAAATGTTAGGCAAAGTGGGAGTAGGATGCGGATTTACATGTACCAAGCATGAATTATTACAAGGCACATATGAAACATGAAAAATGACACATGATTTTTAGGATATAAACATTGAACATCTATTTTTATGATATTTATAATAGAGTCCTTTTTTTGTTTTGTTTATTTTCCCCTTTTACTACCATCAGCACAACTACTATATATATATTTTTTAATTATTATTATTTTGTCATTGTTGTTTCTTTTTTCTTCTTGCGAGAAACATGTAAATTAGCTACTCTTGTGTAGACTTTTGAGTTTTAAACTCGAGCATTTATTGGAAAAGGAAGGGCTCAGAAAGAAAAACAAAAACTTCTCTATTAAAATATGTTAAATTGGGTGTAATTAGACGTCCAAGTCATGTATACTATACCCATGTGTCTCATACCACATTATTGGTGTCCATAATAAACTACCTCCTACTTATCATTTTGCCTATAAATAGAAGCATTTGATTAAGCTTGAGAGAAGATACATACATGAATTAAAAGTTGAAGAATTCATCTTTTATTATTTTATTTTATTTTGTATATTTATTTTAATATTATATTTTCTCCACATCTGTGTTCTCATTGGGGGTCATTGTGCTCCTCAATTTTACAATACATTATCAGCACGAGCTTCTATCGGTTCTCCTACTGAAGGTAGGTCTTAAAGATATGTTGTTTTTCTCCTCTTTATTGTTATAATTAATAAATTAAATGTTATTATGCATATTTAGTACATATTAAATTTCTAATATAAATACAATATTATGTGATAGTGTTGTCATGACAAATCTTACAAAATTAGAATTTGCATTTTTTGACATTAATGGCAATAATTATTTGTATGAGTGCTCAAAGCCGAAATTCACCTAGATGCTATGAACCTTGGGGAACTAATTAAAGAAGAAAATACGACATCCAGTCAGGACAAAGCAAAATTTATGATTTTCCTTCGTCATCATCTCCACGAGGGATTGAAAATGGAGTATTTTACAATAAAAGATCCCCGTATCTTGTGAAAAAAATTTGAAAGAGAGGTATGATCATAAAAAAAAAAAAAAATTATTCTTCCTAAGGCTCGTTATGAGTGGATGCATTTGAGGCTACAAGATTTCAAATCAATAAGTGATTACAACTCCACATTATTTAAGATCAGTTCAAATTGTATTATGAGGAGAGAAAATTACTGATGTTGATATGTTAAAGAAGGCACTTTCTACATTTCATGTCTTAAATATGCTCCTGCAGTAGCAATATCAAGTGAAAGGTTTTAAACAGTATTCTGAACTACTTTCATGTCTTCTCGTGGTTAAACAAAATAACGAGTTATTAATGAAAAATCATGAATCTCGACTAATAAGAATAATATCATTCCTTGAAGTGAATGCTGTGAATTTTAATAATAATCGTGGTCGAGTTCGTAACTGCAGTAGAGGAAGAAATATTTTTTCTTTTCGTGGTGAACATTATAATCATCCAAATTTCAAGAGAACTACACGAAATGATGAACATAAAGGAAAAGCTCCACAAGATAAGAATTCAAAAGGCAATGAACAAAAATGCTTCCGATGTAGTATAAATGACATTGGTCACGTATTTAATGTACATCACAACACTTAGTTTATCTGTATCAAGCTTCCCTGAAGGAAAAAAGAAAAATATGGAAGCAAATTTTGCATACCAGGATAATGATATAATTGACCTATCCCATATTACAAATTTGGATATGACAGACTTCTTTGAATTTCTTGAAGAGAAGATCGACACAGTTGATGGAACATCAAGTGTTTCTTTTGACTTTGAAAAGATCTAGACTTAATGTTGTTGTTGTTGTTTTTTTTTTTTTTTTTTGGTCTATCTTCATGTTTTTCCTTAGTAAATGTTAACTTTTGTATATTCCAAGTATTGTTTTTCTTATTGTAATTATTTTCTTTAAATGAAGAATCATGAATCATTTTCATATGTTGGATGATTAAAAAATGAGCAAAGAATATGTTTGGTAGACAATACAACTACGCACACAATACTTACAAATAAAAAATATTTTTTTTTCAAATGGATAATATTGGAAGTAAAAGTTAATACAATATTAGATTTTGTAAATCTGATTGAAGGGTTTGGAAAAGCAAATATTATTTTGTCTGGAGAAACAAAGTTTACAATTGATAATGCATTGTTCTTTAGTCAATCCAAGAGAAATCTTCTAATTTTTAAAGATATTACATTGCAATAGTAATCATATTGAGACTAATAGTAAGAATAATGTGGAATATTTATATATTCTCTACTTTCTCAAATGGAAAATGTATATTGTAAAAGTTGTCTACTTTATCTTTTGGATTGTATTATACTCATATACGAGTAATTGAAACATATTTAACAATGAACCTGAAGTTCATAAATCCAGATATATTTACTATTTGGCATGATAGATTGAGTTATCATCATTATTGAGAATTCATTTAGGAGCAATGACCTAAGACACCTCAAGAAATTGAGGAAATGAAAAGAATTCTTTATGCATTAGCAGTTGAGAGCTTGATGTACGCTATATTGTGTACACATCCCCACATATGCTATGTAGTTGAAATTGTTAGCAGATATCAGTCCAATCCTGGATATGATCATTGGACTATCATTAAAAACATCCTCAAGTATCTTCGAAGAACGAGGGACTATATGTTTGTGTATGGTGTAAAGGATTTATTCTTACTGGATACATTGATTCTAAATTCTAGACCGATATCGATTCAAGGAAATCAACTTCAGGGTTAGTATTCACTATGAATGGAGGAGCTATAGTATGGAGGAGCATAAAACAAAGTTGTATTGTTGACTTCACCATAAAACAAAGTTTCTTTTCTCTTTTAAATGATATTTAATATAAATCTAATTTATATTAAATTTAACAACTATGAATCACATTCATAGAAAATATATTTGAATCTCATTCAAATATTTATTTCCTCCCATTAAACTATAATGTATCAAATACATTATGACAATTATGTCACATATCATTGAAACAATTTAATTATATCATATCTAATTAAATCTCTCTATTAATTTAAACAATTCAAATTAACCCAAAAACTGATTTTCAACTAAATCTTTTTGAGCTACCAAGGGGACCTCATGGTCCTGTAGCTTGAAGATCCAACGGTACATGAATAATTAATTAAACTCTTTAATTACCTTATTCACCATCCGTTAATTGTCGGGCACTCCACTAAAAGCTGACAGCTACACTCTTCGCACTACAGATATATTTCTGTGTCTTTGTGATATAACCAATCAACAGTACGATGACCCTTCACAAATTACTCGTAAGTACAGCTGGGCCAAATAACCGTTTTGCCCATGTAGTTACATCTAATTGCTTAAGTTCCACTAATCCCTCTAATGAAAAATAAATCATAGTCCCATTATAACTAAACTTCTCTCGGGCCAGGAGAGGGTATGGCACCACACATTGTTCAAGACCCAAAATCAGCCCTTAAGGAGTGAATTCCATCTTATGTAGTTGTGTTCCCAACTCTCCAATCAGACGAATCTCCAAAATGGTAGGCATGTTGAGTCGGTGATCTGGCCACTCTCACCCATACAAATCAAAGGACCGCCCTCATAGGCAGAAGTTCAGAACTCATTTAGGATTTAGGTTATGTTATCTATGGTCATCCTGATGAAATATAAGTCTCTCTTATGAGCGACGTTATATAATGAGACTAAACATTTTGTGCTTCGATCTTATATAAACTCCTTTATATAGAATATCCCCACTCGCATGTCTAATACATGAATGATTAAGATTATATCATTTGTAGCACTTTACAACAATTGTAACACCTATAAAGCAGGCCACACTCGTAGTGTCACCAGGATAACCCAGCTTTATCCATCTACTACAGACCATTTAGGTTATCACTTAAACATGATCCACCTGTATGTCTCCACTTACATGTTTAAGTTACAAAGATAACCTCGGATGTTAGTTTATTGGTTTGTGGTTAATGCAACTAAAATATTAGATATTTTATAGGGAAAGTGAATAAAATATCATATATTTATTAATCACATAAAGAGTTTGTTCATACAATGTTTGCAAACTATAGGACCCTACGAGATTTAGGGCTTCAACCCAACAATCTCCCATTTGACCTAAAGCTAGTGGGGTGTACAAGATATTAAAAATACAAGTACACAAATAATAAACTAGGGCATAGCACGACCAGTACAATATCTTCTACTTGCCTTAGTCCAGCCGTGGTCTGTCCCATAGACCCATACTTTGCAGGTGACCCTCAAATATTGTAGCCGTGAGGGCTTTCGTAAACAAATCAACAACGTTGTGCTCCGAAGCTATTTTTGTGACAATCACGTCCCCTCGATGCACAATCTCTCGGATGAGTTGATACTTCCGCTCTATATGCTTGTCGTGCTTATGACTCCTAAGCTCTCGGGAATTAGCCACAGAACTACTATTATCACAATAAAATGTGGTCGGCTTTAACATGTCTGGAATAACTTTCAGATCAATCAAGAATTTCCTGAGTCAAACGACCTCCTTAGGAGCTTCACAAGCACTACATACTCAACCTCCATGGTGGAGTCAGCAATGCATCCCTACTTGGTGCTTCGTCATACTACTGCCCCTCTGTTAAGAGTGAACACTGATCCTGATGTGGATTTCTTAAAATCCCTATCAGTTTGAAAATCAGAGTCCGGGTATCCTGTAAGGATCAAATCCTTAGAACCATATATAAGCATGTAGTCCATTGTTCTCCATAGATACTTGAGAATGTTCTTAACAGTTGTCCAGTGATCTATTCCTGGATTAGATTGATATCTACTGATTATCCCCACTGAATAGCAGATGTCAGGTCTAGTACATAACATCACATACATCAAACTGCCCACGACAGATGCATAGGGGGTCTGTCTCATCTTTTCAACCTCTTGAGGGGTCTTAGGACACTGTTCCTTAGATAACTCCATGCCTAAAAAGCAATAAGCCCCTCTTGGAGTTCTGCATCGAATATTTGACAAGCATCTTATCAATATATAATGTCTGAGATAGTATTAGCGTTTTGTTCTTTCGATCTCGAAAGATCTGAATACCCAAAACAAATTGAGCCTCTCCCAAATCTTTCATTTGAAATTGGGTCTCTTGTTAGTTCTTAACTGTAGTCAGTAAACCTACATAATTTCTAATGAGTAGGATATCATCTACATACAATACTAGAAAAACTATTGAACTGTTGATGATCTTCTTGTATACACAAGGCTCATCAATATTTTGATCAAAGCCATATGATTTGATCGCAGTATCAAATCTTATGTTCCAAGATCGAGATGCTTGTTGCAGTCCATAAACAGACCAATTAAGCTTGCAAACCTTTTGCTCTTGGACCTTGGGTTATAAATCCTTCGGGCTGCACCATATAAATGGTATCCTCAAGATTAGCATTCAGAAAAGGCAGTCTTGACATCTATTTGCCAAATCTCATAGTCATAATATGAGGTAATAGATAGGAGGATTCAGATAGACTTCAGCAAGCCAGCAGGTGAGAAAGTCTCCTCATAGTTGACTCCCTCTACTTGGGTATAACTCTTTGCCACTAGTCTAGCCTTGAAGGTTTGCACCTTCACATCAATACCCCGTTTTCTCTAGTAGATCCATTCACAACCTATAGGTTTAACCCCCATCAAGTTGATCTACAAGATTCCAAACTGAATTGAAGTATATAGACTCCATTTCGAGATCCATGGCTTTGATCCATTCATCTCTGTCAACATCCTCCATTATCTTTTTGTAAGACAATGGATCCTTAACTTCACCATCAGCTACCATAGCTAGAATTTCAGTTAAACCCATATAGCGAATAGGTGGGTTCACAACCCTCCCACTACGTCGAGGTTCCTTCAACACTTGAGGTGGATTTGACCTAGAGATGAACCTACTTTGACAACTCTTGTTGAGGTACTAGGCTCTTCAACAATTCTTGTTGAAGATTCAGCAGTTTCTTTGGAAATCTCATTCAACACAATTTTACTTACGGGTCTATGCTCCCTTATGTGGTCTTCCTCAAGAAAAGTAGTATTTGTTGATACAAATACTTTGTTTTCTTTAGGATCAAAGAAATAACCACCTCTCGTTCCCTTGGGGTAGCCTACAAATAGGCATAATTTTGAATGTGGTTCCAATTTCTTAGGATTACCTCAAGTGCATGTGTTGGGCAACCCCAGATTCTGAAATGACGTAAAGTAGCTTTACAACCATTCCATAATTTCAAAGGTGTTCTAGCAACACTCTTGGAGGGAACACAGTTCAGGATGTATGTTGTAGTCTCCACTGCATAACCCCAAAACGAGTTAAGTAAGGAAGCGTAACTCATCATAAACCAAACCATGTCCAATAGGGTTGAATTTCTCTTTTCTGATACACCATTTTGCTGAGATGTACTACGTGCTGAGAGTTGGGATACTATTCCATGTTCTATCATATAGTTCTGGGAAGTTAAATCCATAAATTCTCACCCTCGATCAGATTGATAATCGTTCTATTTAATGCATTTTCAACTTCAGCCTTGAATTCTTTGAACTTTTCAAAAGATTCAGACTTATGTTGCATTAAAATAACATACCCATATCTTGAATAATCATCAATAAAAGTGATGAAATATTCATAAACTCCCCTAGCTTTTACATTCATCGGACCACAGAGGTCTGAATGTACTAGCTCTAGAGGTTCTTTGGCCCTGTGACCTTTTCCAGTAAAAGGCCTTTTAGTCATTTTGAAGGAAATATTAACCAGAGATCTCCATGAGCAGCGAAAGTGGATCATTCCAAATTTCGTTCAGAATGAACACAACAATTATAGTCTTAAATGAAAATGAATAGATTATGCATAAACAAAAATTACAACATGCTACAAGAAGATGCAAGGGATAGAGTATGTGTACCTTTGAAGAACTATTCTTTAAGTATCCCTCAATCAGTATCCAATGCATCCAAAGCAGCACTCGAATGCAACGAATAGAACACGGCCTCCTCGAACGTCTGAATGCACCTTGAACCCAAACAAGTTAAACTCGATCCATGAACGGAGTTAGAACAACACCACAAGTGTTACCTTGGTATTCTCGATGTGAGAATCCAGGAGTTGTGGGCTCTGTATGATCTTGGATTGAGGATGACAGAAGGTATACGATCGAGTAAGTGGGATATATGAACACTATCTATCGTATAGATGATGTACTCGATCGTTTAGAAGATGAAGCCTATTGCATAGATTTTGCTACTCGATTGTGTAGCAACGATCAACGAGTAACTATTGTATAGTCAACTCTTAAATGATCGTGTATGCTCTCAACGACTATCGTTTAGTAAAAACTCTTTTTACTTGACAGCCTTTTTCGTGAGATTCTTCCGAGTGAATCTACTACTAATTTTGGAAAACAATTTTTTTTATCTCGCGGTTTCTTTTATGTCCTAAAACTCGTAGTTTGTAGAATGATAAACATTTTCTATAATCAATAAACTTATTAATGATTTTATAAATTGTATATTTGAAAGTCTAAATCCAATAAACTAAGACCCATGACTATTACATAAGTACTTGAATTTTATGTGGAGACATAAGAGTGGATCAGATTCAAGTAAATAGTCAAAATGATCTATAGTACATGAATAAGGTTGGGTACCTTATTCTCGTAACACTATTGGATGCAGCCTACTCTGTAGTTATTACAAAGATTTATAAAGTACTACATACGATGTGATCCTAATTTGTACATGTTATGACATGAGGAGTGGGGGCATCCTATGCAATGAGTTTGCATAAGATCAGACCAAGAAATAAGTCACTCTTACTTTATAATGCTGTTTACTGTATAAGACTGACTATTTCACTTAGATGACCTATGTAACTCGATCTTAATCCTGAGCTAACTATGAACTCCTGTTTATTTGGGATTATCCTTAGATTTGCATAGGTGAGGGTTGACACAATAGCGCCAACTCAATAAGCCTCCCATTTCAAGGGTAAAACCTAATATATAGCTGAGGACATAGGGTGCAAGACAGAGTTCACGCCTACCTGATTTAAGGATAGGGGAAAGGTTGTTCTTTCAAGTACTGGATCTAGGTCTTAAACAAGGGGCCTCACCCTCTCACTGGGCTCAGAGAGTTTGGTTTAGTAATTGGATCACAAACTAGTTGTTCATTAGAGGATCAATAGGAAATTGAGGTACAAGACGTAATCTCGGGGCTAAAATAGATATTTGACCCAACCATTATTACGAACAACCTGTGAAGGGTCGACTTACTAATTGTGGTTAAATCATGTGGACATAATATATCTACAGTGAAGGGAGTGCAACTATGGGTTTTAGTGGATTGACCCATTAGTTAACGAATGGGGGTTAATTTGGTCTAATGAGTTTAGCCAATTAATCTTTGATCGTTGGAGCCCATGATCTTTAAGTCCGAAAGGTCCCTCTACTAGCTCGTAATTGGATTAGCTCTAGAGTAGCATGATAAGTTAATTTGAAACATTCAAATTAGAATTAAGGGAATTAGTAATTATATGAGATATAATTACTTGTTTAATTTGAGAATTAAATGGAATAAGAGAATTTATATTTAAATATGATTTAAATATATAAAGATGGATATGTATAAAAATTAATTTAATATTTTATATTAAATTAATTAGTATTATTTAAAAATTAATTTATCAAATTAATAAAATTTTCAGTTTTAAAATCAAAATTTATTTTGAAATTGATTTTGATGGAAATTGAAAAATTAGCATAAGCACAAATGGAAAACAAGCTTTTTCATTATCGATCTTCTACTTGCTCACACAAGATCCATCACCATTGCCTTTAATTACTCCAAGCATGAGCTACAACTCATGCAACTCTCTTCCTTGCATGAAGGTCTGCAATATATTGAAAAGATTGGATTGAATTTGTGAAAGGCAATCAAGAGAATTTTAGTTGAAAATTCATGGTGAAGAAAGTGTTCTTCAACAAGATTGCTACTATGAGCAATTTTTCATAATCCCTTGATTCAAGCTTGTTTTGAGTCCCACAACTCAATCTAGAGCACCAAGAGAATAGTGGGGAAGATCTTTAGGTAGTGTGCAATAAGATTCGGAGAAGATTGCAGCTGGAAATCAACCTTTGAAGAAGTTCTACAAAGGTATGTCATGAAACTCACTTGTTTATGCAAAAGCATGCTTTATATTTTGCCAAAATTAATGAATTAGAGTACTTAATGATCCTTGTTGCTTTCGTTGTTGCTGATACAATCCTGTAATTTAATTCAGTTTAATTTTGGCGTGGTGGGTGTTTTATATGAATTATATGAAACTGTTGCACTGATATGGTTTTTTGAGTTTTGGCATTTAATTTCTCTTTAATTTATCATTTAAATTTATAATTGGCTCTTGTTTGATGAGCTTATATGTGTTCTCAAGAGTCTGTAATTGATTTGGAGTCATTAGAGTTGAAATTAAGTTGTAATTGAAGAAACCAGTGAAAAAGGTCAAGTTATTGTACCAGATTTTCAGCTTCTGCTCAAAATCGTTGTTGAGGTTCAGTTGGTAAATGATCGTCTAGTTCCAGGTGCTACGCTAGACGATCGTATAGCAATGGACGCTGGTTGTTGTGTTGTTGGACGTTGAACGATCATGTACCTGTGGGAGCTAAACGATGTGTTGAAATGCTATACGATAGCACTACATGATCGTTTAGCTTTTGCATGGGATCTAAACGATGTGTTGGAGGTTCTATACGATGGAAATACACGATCTTGTAACTCTGCTATGTCACGGTCATGCTTGTCCAGGGCCTGTTGCCTATGGCCGCATGCCCAATCCAACCCCCTTTTATCATGTTTTCATACCATGTATTGTATTAGTTAAGTTAGTTTGCTTTCCTTGTATTTTTGTTGTAAGTGACCGCTCGCCGTTTTGCATATGCAAGGGTGTCAGTTGGCTTTTTTTTCAGAAGGCACTATATGGGGATAAGACTAATCATCACTTCCCCATACCAGGAGTAGTACGCTATAAAGTCATTGTTGTTGCTCATTGCTTTCTAGTCTACTACAATCTTTCTCTCTTTACTCATATACTAAAAAATGATTACGAAAACCTTTTTCTCCAAACACGGTTTCCCTAAAACGGGGGTGGAGGTTTCGAGAGGCACTCGGTCTACCATCGGTGTTTCGTATTCGGATTGGCTGACTTATTCATGAGCGGAAACAAGTGCCACATAATCGCTAGGAGAAGCTTCTGAAAGTGCGATTGTGATAGTTGGTATCAGAGCTAGGTCGGCTCATAGAGGGAAAAATCAGTAAACATGTCGGTGACAAAGAACTTGAATAAGCCTCATGTGGACAGACTGGTAGAGATGGAAGAACAAATTCTCTACTTGAGAGAAGTCCCTGATAGTATTTGTTTCTTGGAGACTCGATTGCAAGAAGTTGCCGAGAAAGCCGACGAAATTAATGTGTAGTTGGCCGCCTAGACGGGTTACCCGTCAAAGAACTGATGATAAGGGTGGAGACCTAAAGAGAAAGGCTGCATGATCCAGCAGTTTTAAACGTGGGGATAGCTCATCAGACTCTGTTGCCCACATAGAGGAGCGTGTCGAAGAGTTGGATGGCTTCTAGAAAGCGATAATTCAAATGGTAACTGATTTGTTTGAAGATTTTCGATCAACCCTTGATGTTGTCAGAGCCGAGATTTCGGATGTGAGTGCGAGGGTGAATCTCACCATCTAAACTGTAGGAAACTAGGCCCCACCTAGGGAAGCAATGAAAGTGAGCAGAATAAAAATCCCATAACCAAAATCCTTCTGTAGGGTATGGGAAGCGAAGGCTTTAGAGAACTTTATCTTCAACCTTGAACAATACTTCAAGGCGACAAACACCGTGACAGAGGAGTCGAAAGTCACACTAGCGACCATGCATCTAGCTGAAGATGCAAAGCTATGGTGGAGATCACAATTTGTGGATATACATAAGGGCGGTGTATGATAGATATATGGGATAAGCTGAAACAAGAACTTCGTTTGTAGTTCTTTCCTAAGAATGTCGAGATCTTGGCCTGACGAAAACTCCGAGAGTTGAAATAAACCGGCAACATCAGGGATTATGTGAAGCAATTTGTAGGACTCATGTTGGACATACATGACATGTATGAGAAAGATAAAGTCTTCTATTTTATCGAAGGGCTTAAATGGTAGGCAAAGTCGAAGCTGTATGAACAGAGAGTACAAGATTTCCCCTCTGCCTATGCGGCAGCAGAATGGTTATATGACCTTAGCACAGACTCTCAAGATATGGGGAAAGACTTCCTCAAATGGTGGCAACAGAAACAGTCATTCCAGCCCTCTCAGATCTGGGAAAGAAGAGAAGAGCACTGAGAGGGGGGATCGTAAGTCCTTCCAACCGAGATCAGGGAACAATTGGCGAGGGCTGCCACAACAGTATAATAACTACAATCGTCTACTGTTTTGTTTCATATGTAGAGGACCACACAGAGTGGGCGAGTGTTCGAATCGAACTGCTTTTAATGCCTTTCAAGCCACGTTGGCCTCAAGCTTAAAAGACAAGGCAGAAAAAGGTGAACCAGAAATTGAGCTGGCTGCAAAGAGTGAAAACCCCAGAATGGGGGCATTGAAATTCTTATCTACAATCCAAAAGAAGATGGGAAAGATGAAGGAACTGTTGGAAAGAGGACTCATGTATGTGGACGCTTGGGTCAACCAGAGATCGGCCAAGAGCACTATAGTCGACTCTGGGGCAACCCATAACTTCATGAATGAAACAGAAGCTTGAAGGACGACTTAACCTGAGAAAGAGATGCAAGGAGAATGACTTCGAAGTGAACTCTACGGCCCTGCCTATTACGTGGATAGCGAAGAGAACGTCAGTGAAGTTAGGGGACTGGAAAGACCTTGCTGACTTCGTAATTGTCAAGATGGACGACTTTGACGTAGTGTTGGGGATGGAATTCCTACTCGAACACAAAGTTATACTAATGCCCCTCGCCAAATGCTTAGTGATTACGGGATCTACACCCACCGTGGTTAAAGCTAGTATCAAACAGTCGAACGGGGTGATAATGATCTCAGCCCTCCAGCTGAAAAGAGGCCTTGCCCATGATGAACCCACGTTCATGGCCATTCTGATTGAATCAGTCGAGACGATAGAAGAGGAAGTCCTCTGAGACATTCTATATGTCTTGGAAGAGTATCATGATGTCATGCCCGATAGTTTGCCCAAGTTCTTGCCTCCACGAAGGGGAATTGATCATGAAATCGAGCTGCTACCAGAGGGGAAGCAGCCCGCCAAGAATGCATATCGTATGGCCTCGCCAAAGTTGGCCGAACTTCGAAAGCAGTTAGACGAGCTGTTAGATGCAGGATTTATTAGACAAGAAAGGGCCCTCTATGGAGCCCCAGTGTTGTTTCAAAGGAAGAAAGACGGAAGCCTTTGGCTATACATCGACTATCAGGCTTTGAACAAGCTCACAGTTTGTAATAAGTACCCCCTTCCTATCATCATAGACTTATTTCTTCGACTCCACGGTGCTAGATACTTCTCGAAACTAGACCTTTGGTCAGGGTACTTATCAGGTTCGAATTGCTGAAGAAGACGAATCTAAGACGACCTGTGTTACGAGATATGGAGCCTTCGAATTTCTTGTGATGCCCTTTGGCCTCACCAATACTCCAACAACCTTCTGTACTCTGATGAATCAGGTGTTTCAAGAATACCTCGACAAATTTTTTGTAGTATATCTAGACGGTTTTGTGGTTTATAGTGCCTCAATGGAAGGCCATCAGTACCATCTCCAAGTAGTCTTTGAAAAACTAAGAAAAAAACTAGCTATGTAAAGAGAGAGAAGTGCTCCTTTGCTCGAGAGCGCATAAATTTCCTTGGCGATGTGATTGAATGTGGTCGGATTGGCATGGAAGAGGGTAAGATGTCTGCTATCAGAGATTGGAAGGTGCTGACATCCGTGACAGAATTACGATCCTTCCTCGGACTAGCCAACTAATATAAGCGGTTCGTAGAAGAATTCTCCAGAAGAGCAGGACCATTGACCGAGCTGTTGAAGAAAGATAATAATTGGAGTTGGACTCTAGAATGTCAAGCCGTCTTCGAGGTCTTCAAGAAAGTGATGATCAAGGACCGGTCCTCGAAATTGTCGACATGACCAAACCTTTTCATGTCGAGACTGATGCTTCTGACGTTGTGTTGGGTGGTGTTCTCCTTCAAGACAGACACCCCATTGCATATGAAAGTAGGAAATTGAATGATGCAGAACAGAGGTATGCCGCCTCTCAAAAGAAGATGTTGGCAGTAGTTCACTGCTTGAGGGCCTAAAGACAGTATCTCTTAGGGGCCACATTCATAGTCAATACAGACAACAACTTCATTTGCCACTTTTTCCACCAGCCAAAGTTATCGTCGAAGCAGGCACAATGGCATGAGTGTTTAGCAGAGTTTGATTTCCAATTTGAGCATAGACTGGGGAAATGCAATCAAGTGGCCAATGGCCTTAGTCGAAAGAGCGAGCATGCGGCCCTGTACATGTTCGCACACCTAAAAGCATGTACGTTGAATGGAACAGTGCGCAAAATTGTCAAGACACATTTGGCCAATGACACATCAGCGCAGGCCATTATGCAGTTGGCCAAAAAGGGGAAGACACGCCAATTTTGGGTGGAAGACGACCTACTGTACACCAAGGGTAATCGCCTCTACATTCCCCGATCTGGGGAGTTACGAAGATCACTGATGAAAGAGTGTCACAACACACCATGGGTAAGACATAACGGTTGGTAGAGAACTTATGCCCTTTTAAAAGAAGGTCATTATTGGCCGAGCCTTCGAGACAACGTCATGCAATTTACCAAGGCTTACCTTGTCTACCAAGAAGATAAAGTCGAAAGGGCAAAATTAGCGGGTCTGTTGGAGCCCCTACCGGTGTCCTCTAGACCATGGGAGAGTGTCCCTTGACTTCATCATCCATTTGTCCAAGGTTGGAGAGTTTAAATCGATCCTTGTTATCATTGACCGGTTCTCCAATACGCCACCTTTATCCCAACGCCAAAGATGTGTATAGCTGTGATGACTGCCCAATTGTTCTTCAAACACATCGTGAAATTATGGGGTGTCCCCACAAGCATCGTTAGTGATCAGGACAGAAGATTCACTGGGACTTTTTGGACAGAATTGTTCAAGATAATTGGATTTACGCTAAACATTTCCTTTAGCTACCATCCTCAAACAGGCGGCCAGATGAAACGCTTTAATAACATGCTCGAGGAATATCTGTGTCACTTTATCGATACTAGACAGAGGAACTAGGTCCAGTTGTTAGATGTTGCTCAGTTCATCTTTAATAGTCAGCAAAGCTCCGCAACTAAAAAGATGCCCTTCGAGATAGTATGCGCAGACAACCACTCATGTGACATCTGGTGGACCATCCCTATGCGGCCAAAAGCCCTTAGGTGCATAACTTCACCAAGGAGTGGAATCAAATCTCTGAGATAGCTCACATCTGTCTAGAAAAAGCATCAAAGAGGATGAAGAAGTGGGCTGATAAGAAGCGTAGGCCCTTCGAGTTCCAAGTTGGGGACAAAGTGCTGATCAAGCTGTGACCAGAAGTGTTCCATTTCCGAGGCCAGAGAGACCAACGCCTAGTATGAAAATACGAAAGGCCAGTGGAAGTGATTGAGAAGGTCAGGAAAACCTCATATAAGGTTCAGCTACCCTCATGGATGAAGATTCATCCTGCCATCCATGTGAGTATTCTAAAGCCTATCACCCCGATCCCTATGATGAGCAGTGAAATATGTTGATGTGCCCACCTATCATGATGAAGAATTCAACTGAAAAAGAAGTCGTACAAATTTTGGATAGACATACTCGTCGTATCGAAAGACCAAGACGAGAGCTGATAGAGTTCTTGGTAAAGTGGAAGGACCTCCCCGACGAAGAAATCAGTTGGGAACGTGCGGAAGACTTAAAAAATGCAGCTCCAACGATCGCTGAGTTCGAGCAGGGTCGGTTGACAGGGACGTCAACCAATTAAGTGGGGGACAATGTCACGGTCATGCTTGTTCAGGTCCTGTTTCCCATGGTCGCATGCCCAATCCAACCCCTTTTATCATGTTTTCATGCCATGTATTGTACTAGTTATGTTAGTTTGCTTTCCTTGTATTTATGTTATAAGTGACACACGATCTTCCATCGGCATTCTGTATTCGGATTGGCTGACTTGTTCGTGAGCGAAAATAAGTGTCGCACAATCACTAGAAGAAGCTTCCGAAAGTGCGATTGTGACACAGTGCGTGCTAAGCGATGCGATAAAGTACTATGCGATAGTGCTAAGTGATCGTCTTGATATGGCACTAAACGACCATTTAAATGTGGCGCTAAGCGATGCGTTGAAGATTCTATGTGATGGAACTAAACGATTGTGTAGCTACGGTGCTGAATAACGGGATGATGTTCTATGCGATGGAACTAAGCAATCATTTAGCTACGACGGACACTAAACGATGACATGAAGCACTAGGCGATGGTGTTAAGCGATCGTGTAGTTCTACCTGAGAGTTAAGAGATTTCAGTATGTGATAGATAGATGATGCTAAGTGATCGTGTACCTCTTCTCAACACAAGGCGATGGTGTTAGACAATTTCCTTTAGTGCTACACGATTAGCCTTAGCGAGATTTGAGGTTGGACCGAGAGCAGCCGGCTCGACTGGTTTTCTCGAGGTCCCATCTGGATCAGCCTCGAAGGGTTTTTGGCTAGTCCGGTTTAGACTTTGTTCGTCCAATTCAGACTTATCTAGTCCGGTTTAAGATGCTTGGGTATGGTTTGGAGCGGTTCGAGAGGTTCAAAGACGGTTTTAAAGTTGTTTGTAATAGTAGGCTTCTATTTTCTTGTTTATGCCAAAGCTAAAACCATATCAGTATGTGTTTAATTATTTATGCATTTGATGTATGTTATAATTAAATAAATCTTGTATGTGTATACAGTATGCCATTTAGATTTAAAATCCCACCATAGGAAGTATGTTACATGCATTAAAAGTTTGTTATAATCCGTTATAATATATAGTATGCATGTTAGGGTTTCTTGTATTTAATATAACTGTTATATTAAATAATGAATACTTTATGTATGTTATGGATGTTTAGTATGTCTAAAGTTTTATAAGTTATAAAATTGGGTTAAACGTTTAAAATCCATAAAGAACAACTGCATGCTCATGTAGGTTGACCACCTATTTTAATAGTTAAAACTTATAAAACTTAGGTTACCAACTCAACTGGTATATAATCCTGTCTAAGGCTAGGGGTACTTAAGTTGACAGTTTACGGAACACCTTCTACTTGGGAATTATGGCAAAATTATTGAGCATTGGTAATCGATTTTATGAGCATACGTGAGCGATGAAAGGTAATAAAGTGTTTATCACCTAGACATTGTAGGTTAAAAATCCAATTATAAGCGTTATACTTCGATAAACCATATAGACTTAGGGTTGTTTTATTAGCCGAAAAGAACCTAAGTATAAATCTATCCAATAGAACACTTCGGCAGCAGTTTAATAACTTCTATATGATAAAGTTTTTAGAACACTTCAATGGGATATTAATAACATATACGATACGTTATTTTTAGCTCTGACGTCCCTAAGAGTTCACAATCAAGATTTAAGTAGTACAAGAAACCCTAACATGCATACTATATATTATACATAACAAATCTAGATTGCGGTGAATAAGAGGAAGTTGTTCAAATGTAAATCTATTATATGATATATAGATTTCAATTACCACATCTCCACGATAGTTTACACCCTGAGATTCATATGACGCTTCGTGTCACCCTGGAAGTGACCTCCATTCAGAAAGTGTTTTGTATGAGTCAATAACAAGGTAAACGAAGGAAGTAGTTTATAGTAAGTGGGTGAGGGATATGTGTCAATATATCCAGCGACCTCTTTCGTTAGTTTGGACCGCGAGATTCCTATGTTGTGCTTGTTGGTTTGCTTTAGGCAGCTCTTGCTAGTCGTTTAACGACGGCTATCCCCTCGGAGGGTTGTAACATAGGATTCAGACAACTCAAACTCCAGAAATGGATAGGATTTCATAGGTCCATTCCCAACCTTGACTCTCCATTTCAGTAGCATAGTTGGGGCCAACCTCTGACGTCTAAAAACGAAGGGTTACACTTACAGAATTATGAAAAGTGTTAGTAATTTCTGACCAAAAACGATAATGAAATGACTATAGGAATAAGAGTTATTTCAGAGATAGTGTTTGGTCAAAATTGTTTGCTTTAGTGAAGAAGTATCTGACTGCCCCTCAGTAACACGTATTCTAACTCACTAAAGTATCGTTGCAAATAAATAATGATTATGGGTACATTATTACTTTTTTCTAAAACTTGATATTGGATTTAGTTACAATTTTCTAATTAGAATTTGTTTGAATATTATTAGCATGTTGAATTCTTCTAGAATACTCACTTCTGAATTAAATAACAGTAAAATCAAATCAACAAACGAATTACTGGTGGTTGATTACACCAAAAGAGTTTTAACAGATGATTGTTTTCTATCTCTCAACTCATCTAAAATTTTCAATTATATAAATGAGAGTGCAAAATTCGAACAACAAGATAAAATTTTGAATTATATGGATAATCGATTCAGGTGCCGCTAATCATGTTTGTACTATCTCACAAGAAACAAGTTCCTGAAGACAATTGACAGAAGGTGAAACAATCTTTAAGGTAGGGACTGAGGAGACTGTTTCAGCTAAAGCAATGGGAGATATGAAGTTATTTATAGGAGATAAGTACATTTATTTAAAAAATGTGTATTATATTCCTTCTATGAAAAGGAATCTAATATCTATCTCTTGTTTGCTAGAACAAAATTTTAAAGTTTATTTCGAAAATGATGAAGTGTTCATTAATACAAGAATTAAATAGATTTGCTCTGCAAAATTAGAAAATAACTTATATATGTTAAAACCAACTAAGGTTAAAGCCATATTGAACATAGAGATGTTTAAAACTGTTGAGACTCATAAGAAAAGGAAGATTTCTCCAAATGCCTATCTTTGACACTTGAGACTGGGTCACATAAATCTCAATAAGATTGAGAGATTGGTTAAGAGAAGTCATCTAAAAAAGTTGGAAGACAGTTCATTACCACCTTATGAGTCCTGTCTCGAGAGTAAAATGACAAAAAGATCTTTTTTTTGGAAAAGGTCTTAGAGCCAAAGAACCCTTAGAGCTGATTCATTCAGACCTTTGTGGGCCTCTAAATGTTAGAGAAAGAGGATGGTATGAATATTTGATCAGTTTTATTGATGTTTATTCCAAGTATGGGCATATTTACCTAATGCATCAAAAGTCTAAAACTTTTGAAAAGTTCAAAGAGTATAAGGTTGAGGTTGAAAACCAATTAGGTAAAAAGATTAAAACGCTTCGATCGGATCGAGGTGATGAGTATATGGACTTAGAATTCCAGAACTATTTGATAGAACATGGAATTCAGTCTCAACTTACAGCCCTTGACACACCTCAACAAAACGGTGTAGCAGAAAGGGGAAATAGAACCTTGTTGGACATGGTTCGTTCTATGATGAGTTACACTCAGTTACCAAATTCTTTTTGGGGACACGTGTGGTGTATATTTTGAACATGGTTCCCTTAAACAAAAATTTTGAAATGCCTTACGAGCTCTAGAGAAGACTAAAGGAAATTTACGTCACATCAAGATTTGGGGTTGTCTAACACATGTGTTTGTGCATAATCCTAAAAGGTTGGAACACCGTTCAAAAGTATGCCTATTTGTAGGCTACCCAAAATAAACAAAAGGTCATTTCTTTTATGATCCTCAGGAAGACAAGATATTTGTATCGACAAATGCAACCTTCCTGGAGGAAGACCATGTTAAGAATCATCAACCTCGTAGTAAGCTAGTAATAGAAGAAATGTCCAGAGAAACAACAAATGTATCAACAAGAGTTGTTGATAGAGTAGGTCCTTCAACAAGAGTTATTGATAGAGCAAGTCTATCAACAAAAGTTGTTGATGAAACTGGGACTTCACATCCTTCTCAAGAGTTGAGGATGCCTCGTCGTAGTGGGAGGGTTGTGGAATAGCCTGACCGGTACATGGGTTTAACTAAAACTCAAGTCATCATACCAGATAATGGTTTAGAGGATCCATTGTCTTTTAACCAAGCAATGAATGATGTGGATAAAGACCAATGGATTAAAGCCATGGACCTTGAAATCGAATCTATGTATTTCAATTTTATCTGGGATCTTGTAGATCAACCTGAAGGGGTAAAACCCATTGGTTGCAAATGGATCTACAAGAGAAAACGAGACCAAGCTAGTAAGGTATAGACCTACAAAGCTAGACTTGTGGCAAAAGGGTTTACCCAGAGAGAGGGAGTAGATTATGAAGAAACTTTCTCTCCGGTTGCCATGATAAAATAATTTAGAATACTCTTATCTATAGCTACATTCTATGATTATGAAATATGGAAAATGGATGTCAAGACAGCATTTCTGAATGGTTATCTTGAAGAGAGAATCTATATGTCTCAACCAGAAGGGTTTATATAGAAGGATCAAGAGCAAAAGGTTTGCAAACTTGATCAATCAATTTATGGATTGAAACACGCTTCTAGATCCTGAAATATGAGATTTGAAACTACAATAAAATCTTATGGCTTTGAACAAAATATTGATGAACCCTGTGTATACAAGAAAATCGTTAACAAAACTGTCGTTTTTCTACTGTTGTATGTTGATGATATTCTACTCATTGGGAATGAGGTAGAATTTCTTGCTGATATTAAGAGAAGGATGGCTTCACAATTCCAAATGAAAGATTTGGGAGAAGCTCAATATGTTCTTGGAATCCAAATAGTTCGGAACTACAAGAACAGAACATTAACATTATCTCAAGCATCTTATATAGACAAGATGTTGTCTAGGTATAAAATGCAAAATTCCAAGAAAGGATTATTACCTTTCAGACATGGAATTCACTTGTCTGAGCAACAGAGTCCTAAGACACCTCAAGGGGTTGAGGAGATGAATTGAATTCCATATGCATCAGCAGTTGAGAGTTTAATGTATGAAATGTTGTGTACTCGTCCCGATATATGCTATGCCATAGGTATAGTCAGCAAATTTCAGTCTAATCCTGGATATGATCATTGGAATGCTGTTAAGAACATTCTCAAGTATCTTCGGAGAATGAAAGATTATATGCTCGTGTATGGTGCTAAGGATCTGATCCTTACTGGATACACTAATTCTGACTTTTAGACCGATATTGATTAGAGGAAATCAACTTCAGGGTCAGTATTACTCTAAATGGAGGAGCAGTTGTGTGGAGAAGCATCAAGCAGAGTTGTATTGCTTACTCCACAATGGTAACTGAGTATGTAGCTGCAAGTGAAGCAACAAAAGAAACAGTATGGCTCAGAACGTTCCTGACAGATTTGAAAGTAGTTCCTAATATGCATCTACATGTCACTCTCTATTGTGACAACAGTGGAACAGTTGCAAATTTAAAGGAACTACGAAGCCATAAAAGAGGAAAGCATATCGAGCAAAAGTACCATTTCATCAGGGAGATTTTACACAAGGGAGACGTAATTGTCATCTAGATTGCTTCACAAGACAACTTAGCTGATCCTTTTACAAAGGCCCTCTTGTCTAAAGTGTTCGAGGGTCACCTACTAGGACTAGGTCTACAAGTTTTGTATCACTAGGACAAGTGGGAGAATTTGTGGGTATTGTAATGCCCTAGTTTATTGCATTTGTACATTTTATTCTCTCCATGTAAACTCAACATTGTATATATTTGTACATATTGATCCACTGGAGTCTTAGTCCATGTGGGAGTATTGTTGGGTTTTATGTCCTAAAACTAGCAGTTTGTAAAATGATAAACATTTTCTATAAAATAAACTTATTATTGATTTTATAAATTGTATATATGAAAGTTTAAATCCAATAAACTAAGAACCATGACTATTACATGAGTATTTGAACTTTATGTGGAGACATAAGAGTGAATCAGGTTCGAGTAAATAGTCAAAATGATCTATAGTACATGAATAAGGTTGGGTACCTTATTCTGGTAACACTATTGGATGCGGCCTACTCTGTAATTATTACAAAGAGTTATAAAGTCCTACATACGATGTGATTTTAATTCGTACATGTTATGACATGAGAAATGGGGGCATCCTATGCAATGAGTTTACATAAGATTGGACCATGAAATAAGTCACTCTTACTATATAATGTTGTTTTTCGTATAAGACTGACTATTTCACTTAGAAGACCTAGGTAACTCGATCTTAATCCTAAGCTAACTATGAACTCTTGTTTATTTGGGATTATCCTTAGATTTGCATAGATGAGGGTTCACTCAATAGCGTCGGCTCAATAAGCCTCCCATTTCAGGGGTAAGACCTAATAGATAGCTAGGGACATAGGCTGCAAGACGAAGTTCATGCCTACCCAACTTAGGGATAGGAGAAAGGTTGTTCTCTCAATTGCGGAATTCAGGTCTTGAACAAGGGGCCCCACCCTCTCACTAGGCTGAGAGAGTTTAGTTTAGTGATTGGATCACAAACCAATTGTTCATTAGAGGATCAGTAGGAATTTGAGGTACAAGACGTAATCACGGGGGTAAAACAAATATTTGACCCAGCCATTATAATGAACAACCTGTGAAAGGTCGACTTACTAATTATGGTTAAATCATGTGGACATAATATATCTACAGTGAGAGGAGTACAGCTATGGGCTTTAGTGGAGTGACCCATTAGTTAACGAATGAGGGTTAATTTAGTCTAATGAGTTTAGCTAATTAATCTGGGATCGTTGGAGCCTATGATCCGTAGGTCCACAAGGTCCCCCTACTAGCTCGTAATTGGATTAGCTCTAGAGTAGCGTGATAAGTTAATTTGAAATGTTCAAATTAGAATTAAAGGATATATAATTACTTGTTTAATTTGAAAATTAAATGGAATAAGAGAATTTATATTTAAATATGATTTAAATATATAAAGATGAATATGTGTAAAAATTAATTTAATATTTGACATTAATTTAATTAGTATTATTTAAAATTTAATTTATAAAATTAATAAAATTTTTAGTTTTACAATCAAAATTGATTTTGAAATTGATTTGGATGGAAATTGAAAAATTGGCATAATGCACAAATGGAAAAACAAGTTTTTCCATTATCCATTTTCTACTTGCTCACACAAGATCTATCACCATTGCCTTTAATTACTCCAAACATGAGTTGCAACTCATGCAGCTCTCTTTCTTGCATGACGGTCTGCAATATATTGAAAGGATTGGAATGAATTTGTGAAAGGCAATCAAGAGAATTTTAGTGAAAATTCATGGTGAAGAAAGTGTTCTTCAACAAGATTGCTACTGTGAGCAATTCTCCATAATCCCTTGATTCAAGCTTTATTTTGAATATTTCATCACTTTTACAGATGATTACGCAAAATATGGGTATGTTTATTTAAAGCAACAGATGTCTGAAGCTTTTGAAAAATTCAAAGAATTTAAGGCTAGAGTTGAAAATGTATTAAATAAAACGATTAAAACATTTTGATCTGATCGATGTGGAGAGTTTTTGGATCTTACATTCTAGAACTATTTGATAGAACATAGAATTGTATCCCAACTTTTAGCACCTGGTATACCTCAGCAGAATGGTGTATTAGAAAGGAGAAATCGAACCCTGTTGGACATGGTTTGGTCTATGATGAGTTATGCATCCCTACTGGACTCATTTTAGGGTTATATAGTAAAGACTCCAACATATATTTTGAACTGTGTGTCATCCAAGAGTGATATCAAAACACCTTTGGAATTATGGAATGGTCATAAAGGTAGTTTCCGTCATTTTAAGATCTGGGGTTGCCCAGCACATGCACTTGAGGAAAATCCTAGGAAAATGGAACCTCAATCAAAATTGTGCCTATTTATAGGCTACCCCAAAGAAACTAGAGGCAGATACTTCTACGATCCTAAAGAAAATAAAGTGTTTATGTCGACAAAAGCTACATTTTTAGAAAAAGACCACATAAGGGCACATTTGCCATGCAGTAAGATTGTGTTGAATGAACTTTCCAAGGAAACTATTGAAGTAGAGTTATTGAAGAACCTGTTGGGAATGATGTCTTAAATCTCCTTGTAATCTCTAGTTTGTAAACTTTGTATAAACATGTTGTTGTTAATAAAATAAGTGTTATTTTATAAGCATATACTCAATCCAATAAACTAAGATCCGAGGTTATTTTATGTAATTTAAATAAGTATGTAGAGACATACAGGTGGTTCTTGTTTAAATGATAACCTAAATGATCTGTAGTAGATAAATAAGGTTGGATACCTTATCCTAGTGACACTATGGATACGACCCGCTTTGTAGGTGTTAAAAATGTTGTAAAGTGCTACAAATGATTTGATCCTTATCATTCATGTGAAGACATGCGAGTGGGGTATCCTATACAAAGAGTTTGTATAAGACCAGACCATGAAATGACTAGTCTCTTTATATAACACCGTTAATAATAGAGACTTACATTTCACTAAGATGACCATAGCTGACAGGACCTGAATCCTAAGTGAGTTGTAAACTCCTACTCAAGAAGGCGGTTCTTTGATTTGTATGGGAAAGAGTGGCCAGATTGCCAACTCAATAAGCCTAAAATTTTGGGGATTCATATGACTGGGGAGTTGGGAACTCAGTGATATAAGATGGAATTAACTCCTTCTCGATGTAGGTGTAAGTAGATAAATCGCTCCCTCAAGGGATGATTCTGGGTCTTGAACATAGTGGCCACACCCTTCCTGGCCCGCAAGGACTTGGTCATAGTGGGACTATGAATTATTCTTCACTAGAGAAATCAGTGGTACTTAAGGAGGTAGATGTAACAACAGGGGCAAAATGGTATTTTGGCCCAACTTTACTTACGAGCAATTTGTGAGGGATCATCGCACTGTTGATTGGTTATATCCAATGGACACAAAAATTTATTTGTAGTGTGAAGAGTGCAACTGTCGGTCTTTAGTGGAGTGACTGGCATTTAACGGATATTGAGTAATTTAATTAAAGAGTTTAATTAATTATTCGAGTATCGTTGGAGCTTCAATCTACAAGTTCATAAGGTCTCCATTGTAGCTCAACAGGGATTTAATCTTTGGATTAATTTGAAGTGTTCAAATTGATCGAGGAAATTAATTATATATGATATAATTAATTATAATGTATTTGATACATTATGAGAGGAATTTGAATGTGATTCAAATACCAATTATATGAATGAAATTCATGTAATTAAATATAAATATGATTTAGATTGAGAGGAATAAAATATTTGGATATGATCTAAATATTATTTATATGGATGCGATTCGTATAAATGGATATAATATAAATGTGATTTATATTAAATATCACTTATAGTTAAGAGAGAATAAAAACTATAGTTTATGTTGTATTTGATGCAATATACAACTATAGGCTATACGTTATATTTGATATAACATATAGTGTATATATAATAAAGTAGTTATTATATATTTGTTATTAATTTATTTGAAATTAATAAAAGGGAAGGAGTTATAACTCCCTCCCCACATTCTCTCCAAATAACTAACAAGTGATAAAGGTGTAGGAGTATGAGATTCATTTTGTTTCAAGAATTCATATAAAGAAAAGTTCTCTGAGAAAAAACTTCCTCTAATCCTCTCCTTTTTCCCTCTACCAATGATTCAAGTAAAGTCCATAACTCATACTTAAATCCTTTAATCCCAAAAGAGAATACAGAGGGTTCTCGATTGGTAGTGTCCGTGCGAGAAGAAGAAGTTCTAAGAGAAAGGTGTTCCATTCGTGATTGTTCGAGGGATTCGTGAAGAAAGGTTCTTCAAAGGTGAAAACTCTTGAACTTATTTCTTTTTAAAAAACATGCAATAATTTGTTGTTAAATGCATATCCATTGTTTATTTGCTATAGTTTTTTGTGTTCAATAATTAATGGAATTTGGACGATCCGCTTCCGCTCAAGGATCTCTTCACGTCGAGATTTCCTTCAAAACCCAATACCTTAACAAGAGTTGTTGAAGTTGATTCATCTAGTAGGTCATGTCCACCTAAAATGTTGAGGGAACCTCGATGTAATGGGAGGGTTGTAAACCGCCTATTCGTTACATGTGTTTAACAGAAATCCTAGCTATGGCAGCTAATGGAGATGTTGAGGATCCATTGTTTTACAATAAGGCAACAGATGATGTTGACAAAGATGAATGGATAAAAGCTATGGATCTTGAAATGGAGTTTGTATATTTCAATTCTATTTGGGATCTTATAGATCAACCTGCTGAGGTAAAACCTATGGGTTGCAAATGGATCTACAAGAGAAAATGGGGTGCTGATGGAAAGGTACAAACCTTCAAGGCTAGACTTGTGGTAAAAGGTTATACCTAAGTTGAAGGAATCGACTATGAGGAGACTTTCTCACCTGTTGTCATGTTGAAGTCTATCCGGATCCTTCTATCCATTGCCTCATATTATGACTATGAGATCTTGCAAGACTACCTTTCTAAATGTCAAAACTACCTTTCTAAATGGTAATCTTGAGGAGACCATTTATATGGAGCATCTTGAGAGATTCATATCTGAAGGTGAAGAGCAAAAGGTTTGCAGGCTTAATCGGTCCATCTATGGATTGAAGCAACTATCTCGATCTTGGAAAATAATATTTGATACTGCGATCAAATTTATGGCTTTGATCAAAATGTTAATGGGCCTTGTGTTTACAAGAGGATCATTAACAGTTCAGTAGCTTTTCTAGTGTTTTATATAGACGATATCCTACTCAATGGAAATAATGAAAGACTACTGACTGAAATTAAAATTTGGCTAAGGACCCAATTCCAAATGAAAGATTTGGGAGAGGCTTAGTTTGTTCTGGCAATTCAAATCTTTAGAGATCGAAAGAAAAAACGCTAGCCTTTGTTTCAGGCATCGTATATTGACAAGATGCTTGTCAAGTTTTTGATGTAGAACTCCAAGAGGGGTCTGCTCACTGTCAGGCATGGATTTATATTGTCTAAGGAATAGTGTCCTAAGACACCTTAAGAGTTTGAGGAAATGAGACGAATTCCTTATGCATCAGTTGTTGGTAGCTTGATATATGCAATGTTATGTACTACACTTGACATCTACTATGTGCTGGGGATAGTCAGTAGATATCAATCTAATCCAGGATTTGATCACTAATGACATTAAGAACATCCTTAAATATCTACGGAGAACGAGAGACTACATGCTCATGTATGGTTCTAAGAATTTGATCCTTATAGAATACACAGACTCTAATTTCTAGGCTGATAAGGAATCTAAAAAATCCACATCAGGATCGGTGTTTACTACTAACAGAGGGGCAGTAGTCTGGAGAAGCACCGTGACTGATCTGGAAGTGGTTCTAGACATGTCAAAGCCTATCACATTTTATTGTGATAATAGTCGTGTTGTGGTTAATTCCCGAGAGCCTCAGAGTCACAAGCATGGGAAGCATATAGAATGGAAGCATCATCTCATCCTAGAAATTGTGCATCGAGGGTGTCACACCCCCTCCCAGTTTACCCTCTTAACCTAGAAAGAATTGTGACTGCAATAATTAACAAACTTTGTGTGGCACTTACTGCCTAGCTGACCTGTTTAGGAACCTTGAACATCACAAATGTCATTCAAGAACTAACTTAACTTCAAACTTAAAGACAACCTTAGGGTACCATTCATAGTAATTTACAATATGTACATATAGAAACAAGGTTTAGTGAGTCCCACCGATTTAGAACTAGTCCCTAATATGCAACATGTGTACAAATATTTACAAAGTGTCCACCTAAGTTCTCTTCAATTTATCTTTAAGTGGCAGAGTAGCAGTGCAGTTAACCTCTGAGGAGATGACTGCTACCTGGAAAAGAAAACATTTAAAACAGGGTGAGCTACTAGTCCAATGAGTGACTAAATTTAAAACATAAACCTCATGCTTGAATTGGAAACTGGTGATTGAAAATTGAAACTAAAAACTAGCCAAGAAAATATTCGTGCATAACTTTTAAAAACATAATACTTCAAGAACATAGTTGGTCTGATCCTTAGTTGAGAAAGAACCCTTTTGTTTGATTCCCAACCATAAACCTGGTGTTGAGGATAAATTATTCTGCTGATATGCGTTAATTGTCATGTGATGATCATGCGATAGTTTGAAGAATATGCATTATGTGTCAAGTGAATATGCGATAATCAATCTTTCCTGTCACAAGTTTTCTCGCTCGCGCTAAGTATACGAGATCGCAAGTTTTTCAGAATGATCTAAGGTCGAACACGAGGATTTGATATGATGTTGTTGAAGTAAAGTGAATCATGCAAGTATGTAAACATGTGTTGTTTGTTGGGACAAAAATAAAATACATGCAAATAATAAATATCTAAATAACTGAGTGCTTAACAATCGAGATGTTGAGATGGATGAGTAAAGCCATAGACTAAATAAGGGTCTATATGGAGAAGGAAGGGCTAGAGGGAAGGCAATAAAGAATCAATAAATCTCATTTCAGATACTACCTGTTGGGATTGGTGTCCTAATTCTCACGGAGTCTCATTGTTTGTAATTTATACATATTGTTATGAATAAAATAAGAGTTATTTTATCTGGCATTTACTCATATCCAATAAACAAAGCTCCATGATTATTGTATGTAAACTTAAGCATGTATATGAGATATATAAGTGGATCATGCCTTAAGTGATAACCTAAATAGGTCTGTAGTATAAGGATTAAGGTGGGATACCTGATCCTAGTGACACTATGGATACAAACCGCTTTGTAGAAGTTTGCAAGTGTGTAAACTACTATAGATGATAGACATTGACCATTCATGTGAAGATATGCAAGGGGGGGTTTCCTATACAAAGAGTTTATATAAGACCGGACCACGAGATGATTTGTCTCTGTATATAACGTCGTTGATACTGGAGACTTACATCTCACATAAATGACCATAGGTGATATGACCTCAATCCTGAGTGTTTTGGGAACTCTTGCCTTTGAGGGCGGTCCTTTGATTAGTATGGGTAAGAGTGTCTAGATTGTTAACTCAACATGCCTACCTTTTTTAAGACTTGTCTGATTTGGGAGTTGGAAACTCAATTATACAAGATGGAATTCACTCCTTCCCCAAAGTAGGGGTAAGTAGACAGATTGCTCCCTTAAGGGCTGATTCCAGGGCTTGAACATAGTGGCCACAACTTCTCTTTGGAAGAGAGGACTCAGTCATAGTAGGACTATGACTTATGTTCATTAGAGGGATCAGTGGTACATAAGAAGTTAGATGTAACTATAGGGCATAACGGTTATTAGCCTAGCTGTACTTACGAGCGATTTGTGAAGGGTTATCGCACTGTGGATTGGTTGATATGGACACATAATATATCCGTAGTAAGGGGAGTTCAGCTGTCCGTCTTTAGTGGAGTGTCTGACAGTTAACGGATGGTGGATCCCATGACTAAAGAGTTTAGTAAGTTATTCACGTATCGTTGGAACTTCGAGCTATAGGTTTATAAGGTCCCTTTGGTAGTTCAATGGATTCAAGTTGATAATCAGTTCTTGGTGTTAATTTGAAATGTTCAAATTGACAAGAGGTAATTCGATTATATATGATATGAGCGCTATGGCGTATGAGATACATCTAGTGGAGGATTAATGTAAATGAGATTTACATTAAGGACCATGGATTAGAAAAAGAGCTATGGTTTATATGTTCATGAGAAGAAATATTAAAACTATAGGTTATAAATATAATATGGTAAGTTGGTTATTATATATATTTATAATAATATTAATTATTCGATAATTATCTCTTTTTCTCTAATAACCAATTGAGTGAGAGGTTATTGGTTGCTTCATGGTAACCGTGAGATAAAAAGAAAAAGGTTTTCCTAGATTTCGTAGTTGATGATTGAGAGTTTCTATTCTCGAAAAGTTCTCACGGAAAGACTGTCGGGTAAATACGATTTACTAAATGACAGCTGAAGAGAGACTAGACAATTGTAGAGTGTTTCTATACGATAGATCACTTAGTTGGCCGATTAACTAAATGATCATGCAGCTTCTGCTGAAGATCGCATAGCGTTTGTTAAACCATTGGGTTTGTTATCTGAGTGATCGTTGTGTTTGAGATTGTTGTGGATTGTGAAGTGTAGCGGTCATAGTGTTCGAGCATTCGTGATTGCCATCTTGCTATGAATGAGCGTTCGTGATCGAGGGCGTTGAAGATGAGTCTTCAAAGGTATCTAGAATTCTTCCCTTGATCTTATAGAAAAGCATGTTGTAATTTTGTTGTATGCATGACCTGTATGTTTTCATTTCTTGATTGTAATTGTTGTTGTTCATATACGAATGAAATTTGAAACGATCCTTTTGCTATTATGAAAATCCTCATGTCCGATTTCCTTCAATTGGTATCAGAGCCAGGTTATTCTGATATTCTAAATTTCACTTATGTTTTGAACTTCTTTTATAGTCATGGTGGGTTTTTTGCATTGCGTTTAATTGTTAAATGTGTTTGTGCATGGCGTTGATGAATGTTTAGGGTTTAATTGCCTCTGCTTCAAGCTTTCTTTAAATTACAATATGTTAATTTGTAAGGGCCCTTGTGTTTTTGGGCGTAATTAACATACAATCGAGTCTGTAATTCAAAGTGTTTAAGTTAGTCGAGTCATTCGTGATGAAGTTTCGAAGCATGGAGATGCGGTTCTCAACGAAGAAGAAGACCAAGAGTTGGTCATGTCATATAGTCATGTAAACTATCATTAGGATTTAACTAAACAATCATGTAGATTTTTCTATACGATCGTGTAGTATTGTAGTGGGAGCATATGATTTAACAAAACCATTGTTTAGCTAATGCTAAATGATCGGATAAATCGATTACTCTATCGCATAGCGTTGGTTACCAAATCGCGTAGATGCTGGAGGTAGACTATTGTAGTGGGAGCATATGATGCTCATCGTTTAGTAAAAGGCACGCGCTAAACCATTGTGTAGTTAGCATGCTCATCGCATAGTCACTAACTACACGATCACGGGGTTACGATACGAAGGCACTCGCTCAACGATCGTTTAGAAAATCGTGCTTCATCGCATCGTAGTCGTTTAGAGGGTCGTATAAGGCTTGCGTTGCGGAGCGCGCTGCACGATCGAATACCTCATGCTTTATCGCATAGTAAAAGGTACACGATCGTTGCTAAACAATCGTTTAGCTTTAGAAGCATAGGTAAACAATTGAGTAAAGCATTTACTCTTTCGTGTAGATGATCACTCGGTGTTTGGTACACGATCAGTGGAGATGCATTGCTTCACCCGGACGGTTCAAGACCCAGTACACCTGTTTGAACCGGAGACTCTTTGCATTTGTAATAGTTAGCTTTAGTTTTTGAGGATTTGAGGCAATTTTTCCCAGTTCATCAACATTAGTCTTTTAAACATGAGATTTATGTGGTTTATATGGCAAAGTGTTTGACATATAGTTTTGAAACCCACCTTAGGTTGTGCAATTATTATTGCATCATTTATTATAAGTGTTATAATATGGCATGATGAAATTACAAGAGAGCATGTGCATGCATCATGGAAATATCAGAGTTATATTTGTGCATGCAGTAAGTATATTCATGCATCATCTTTATATTATAAGTGTTATAGTATAAGGGTGAATGGAAGCATGTTTTACTTATTTCGTTGCTGTTTTGTATAAGTGTTATATAAAAAGTAACAATGAATGAACAATTCATGGAGCATGACACTTAGGTTATTTATAAGAGTTATGAATGCCTTTTATGTGTTTGCTTGGCATTGTGCATGGTTTTGGTTGTTTCTGTTGTAAGTGTTATAATAGAAATTAGAACTAAAATCGATAAGAAAGAGTTGCATGTGAACTTAGGGTGAACTCATGTTTTAAAAGGGTTTTAAAATTGGATTGAGATAGACCTAAGTTCAAAGGTTCTAATGGGATTAGCAACCTAGTTTAATCTTTTTAAATTGGTTTAATAGGATTAAATTGATTGGCATAAAAGATTAAAATTGTAGTAAATCTATCTATAAGGGACCTTTTGTCTAAGGCGGGTTCTGTCTAAGCTAGGGTTCTTAAGCTAACGAAAACGTAACACCCCTACCTGAGAACCTACCTGGAAAGGTGAATTAGATGGATTTTCTGCCAGCATGCGACAATTGGTCAAAGACTCCGTTAAAGAGTTTAATGGATGATGATCAAAAATTGTTTAACTATTCAAGGTAAAAGTTACTCTTGGGAAAACCTAAACAGCCACTTATTTAAAATTCTTAGTCATGTTTTTTCTAAGTAAACTAAACCGTAGGTTATAAAATACTTAGTGGGAGGAAGAGATGTATCTGATATGTCAATGATTCCACTCATGTTTCTCCCTAAATGTTCACGTCGTGAGATTCATCTTGGCCTCTTGGTGCCCTGGGAGAATTCCCCTTCGGAGGGTGTTTGCATGAGTCAATATCAAGGTGGATGGAGAGAGTGTTTATAGTAAGTGTGTGAAGGGTTTGTGTCAACACGTCCTACGGTCATTGTCATTGGTTCACACCATGAGATCGTTTTGTACTCCCTCGTGGCGCCCTGGGAGCGTCCCCCTTTGGATGGGTTTTGTGCGATTGGTCAAAATCAAAGTGAACTCCATAAATGGATAGAGTCGCTTTAGGTTTTGCCCCAATCGGACTTTTTCCCTTCGGATTGGCTGCTTGGGGTGGATCTCTAGGGCCTAAAATGGCGGGTCACACTTATAGAAGATTGTTAAGTAAGTTAATGATCTCTCGACCAAATCAATGATGACTAGTTGTTATAGGAGCAAGAGTTGTTCTGGTATTAATGACTGGTTGACAATTTCTCAATTCAGAGGAGGGATAATTGACCTTCCTTCTGCGGATTTTTTCCTAAACCTTTGAAGCGTCATTGCAAAAGTAGATATCACATGGGGTTCATGTTAGTTTTGCTAAACCTTATTGGATGTTGTATGTTTTTCAACGGGTATTTTCTTAAAACCTAACATAGGTCGATTTGTTTTTTTTTTCATTTTCAGTAGTGTGTTTGTATTTCTGTTTAAAGTCTTTAATTTGACCAATTACATATAGTGGAAAAAGTCTTGTAAAACGTATTTCATGGTACACGACCTCGAATTTGTCATGGTTGAGGAATGTCCTCAAGTTCTAACCCTTGATGCACCGCGAAGTGTTCGTAATGCATATGAGGTATGGGTGAAGGCTAATTCATTGGCCCTACTTCACATTTTGGCTAGCATACCTAATGCTTTGGCCAAAAGGGTTGAGAACATAGTCATTGCACGTGAGATCATGGACTCGTTGCAAGATTTGTTTGAACGTCAGTTCTCACTTTTCGAGCACAAAGGGGTGGATGACAAAACCAGTAGTGTCAGTTTCCAAGTTAAACTTCAGGAAGAGAAAGCAAATGTTGCTGACTCTATTAAGGTTCATAGAAGTGAAGTGTTCTCTGACATGGAACTTGGAGCTTATTTAAGTTCTGATACTGATGCCACTACTTTCCAAAAGAAGAGAATGTCTAAAGCCAGTAAATCAGATTTATTGGTCTTAGAGACATGTTTGGTAAGATTGATGATTCTTTCTGGATCTTAGATTCAGGTGCTACTAATCACATTAGTTCCTCTTACCAAGGATTAAGTTCCTAGAAAACGTTGCCACAGGGAGAAATGACTCTTCGAGTCGGTACTGGTGAGGTTGTTTCAGCTGTTGCTATAGGCAGGCTGAAGTTATTTTTGGAGAAGAAACGTTATCTGTTACTGGATAATGTTTTCGTAGTTCCTAATATCAAGAGGAACTTAATCTCGGTTTCTTGTCTCATTGAACAAGGTTATACCGTCTCCTTTTCTGAGAATAATGTGTTTATTTTCAAGAATGGAATGGAGATTGGTTTTGGTTCAATGGAAAGTAACTTATATGTACTAAGGCCGTTAGTCATAAAAGCCTTGTTTAATACTTAAATGTTTAATACATCGACAACAGCTAAAAGACCAAAGGTTTCTCCTAAGGAAAATCCCCATCTTTGGCATCTAAGGTTAGGTTACATCAACCTCAATAGGATTGAGCAGTTGGTGAAAAGTGGACTTCTAAAGAGTTTAAAAGAAAATTCCTTGCCGGTGTGTGAATCATGCCTCAAAAGCAAGATGACCAAACGACCTTTTACTGGAAAAGGTTACAGAGCCAAGGAAGCCTTGGAGCTTGTATATTCAAACCTTTGTGGTCTATGAGTGTTAAAGCTCGAGGTGGGCATGAATATTTCATCTCTTTCATCGATGATTATTCAAAGTATGGGTATCTCTACCTAATGCAATGTAAGTCTGAAGCTCTTGATATGTTCAAGGAGTATAAGGCTGAAGTTGAAAACTTGTTAGGTAAAAAGATAAAAACACTATGATCTGATTGTGGTAGAGAGTATATAGACCTCCAATTCCACAACTATTTGATAGAACATGGGATTGCATCCCAACTCTCGGCCCCAGGTACACCTCAGCAGAATGGTGTATCAGAAAGGAGAAACAGAACCTTGTTGGACATGGTTCGGTCTATGATGAGTTATGCTCATCTTCCAGACTCGTTTTGGGGTTTTGCAATGGAGACTGCATGCTATATTCTGAACAACGTTCCCTCGAAAAGATTTTTTGAAACACCTTTTGAGTAGTAAAGAGGTAGTAAAGTTAGTTTACACCACTTCAGGATTTGGGGGTGTCAGGCATTTATGCTTTTGACTAACCCGAAGAAGTTAGAACCACGATCGAAAGTTTGCCTCTTTGTACGCTACCCCAGGGAAACAAGGGGTGGATACTTCTATGATTCGGGTGAGAATAAAATGTTTGTTTCTGTAAATGCTATCTTCTTGAAAGAACACCACATGAGGGATCATAAGCCACAAAGAGTGAGACTGAGACTACTGAGGGTTCAACAAGAGTTTTTGAACAGACTGACAGATCAACAAGAGTTATTGAGGTCGGTGCGTTTAGTCAACCAACTCAAGAGTTGAGACTGCCTCGACGTAGTGGGAGGGTTTTGAACCCACCAGATCGCTACATAGGTTTGACCGGAGCCCAGAACGTCATTTCTAATGATGGAGTCAATGATCCATTGTCTTTTAAGAAAGCAATGGAGGATGTTGACAAAGATGAATGGATTTAAGTCAGAATATTTCTGCTCGGAAATCTGAAGTAGATGATATGCTTAATTTACTTCGTAGTGCTTTGGATGGTTCTGATCAGGGTGGGAGCTTTGGTGCATAGGAAGATGATGATATATGTGGGTGTTGTTGTTTCTGTTGATGTTGTCCTTTTTTAAGCATGGAAAAAGGGGGGGGGGGGGGGGGGGGGTACAAGAAAGACGTGGAGTTTGCTTTTTGTTGTTGTTGTTTTTTTTCTCTCTACTGCCTTGGTGTGTTCTTCAGAACGTTATGATCATTTTTAAAGACTTTGTTACAATGACATTGTTATCTTGCTTGCTTGTCTATACTGATCTTATCTGTTGGTTGTTTTATTGCTTAAAAAATTTTGCCAAATGAGGAGTTTATTAGGCTTTATATGGTTGCCAATATTTGTTTAAGCATCTCAGAGGTTCTGAGAATTGTCTCTACATTTTTCAGGAAAATAAATGTTTTTGGAAATGTTTGATTCCACAAGGATTTTTTCTTATCATTTTTCTCCTTTTCTATGATATTCTGCCAATATCCTTTTCCTTTCTGGCTCCTGATTGCTATGGTATTTAGGGTTGGCCGACTTTGTTTCTACTGTTCATATTTAAAAGGTTCTCTACTCTCTGAAGACATCAGTCGTATTATTCTTTTAAGCTCATATTCTGGAAGATCATTCTGTGTGTTTGGTAGACTATGTAATGCATTGGCAATCTGAGTTCTCTTATTCTTGACAGCGTTCTCTGTATTCCTCTCTTCAAGGAAAAGACGATTTGTTGAAAAGGAGATTCTAAAACTTAGGAGGAGCCTAAGTTATTCAAGCAAATGAGATTTGCGTTAAAAGGAAAGATACAACTAGAGTGGGAAGGAGTCTCACGACTTAAGGGGAGCTCAACATTATAGAGAGGAATTCTCAATCTTAGAAGAAGCCTAAGATTTACTTTATTAATAATAGAACTTAAGGAGAGCCTAGGACACGGTGAGAGGGAGTCTCACATATAGGGGAGCCTAGAGTATTTATTACGTGGTTAAGTTGTATGAGAGTTGTTAGCTCTCAAAAAGAGCTATCATTCCTAGCTTAATTCTGGCTCGTTATCGGATTTTCTGTGTTTATTTCCCTATTTTGTATGTACCAAGAAATGATGAGGTAGAATTGGTGATTTAAAGCCGAACGAGGTTAAATTGAAGCAATTTGGAGTTGATTTAAGCATTCGGGCTTCAAAGGAGTTGAAATTGCAAAATTTCCATCGAGTATGGTCAGTCGAGTATCATCGAGTACCATCGAGCAAAGAGTTATCAAGTATTATCAAGTAAAATTCTACCATGTAAACAAGCATTGAGCACCGAGTAAACGAGTAACGAGTATCGAGTTGTCGAGCAGCGAGTAGCGAGTTTCTGGCAGAACAATCAACATTGCAACGCTCTTCACAAGCCTTAGTCCAACGCTCATTCGATGCTGGAAGGTAGAAGCATCAAGTGCAGGGCATCATTGCAACGCTGCTCCAAGCGTCAAGACAGTCTAAAGGTTGGTCATCGCCAGCATTGCAACGCACCACAAACTCGAGCTTCAACGCTGTAAGATAGAACACTCAGAATTGCAACGCCCCTTCTAGGTTGCAACGCTGTGACAGTTGACAGAAAATTGTTCAACGCATGGCGCAAGCAAACATTGGACGCATCGTTGCAACACCTGCCCAATGCTCTCCAATGCGCGCTACAGTGTTGTAACATTATTTCCTAGCGTCGCAATGCTGCACGCAACTTATAAATATTGCACATTCAAGATGGGAGAAAGAAGTAATCTCTTATTGCATTCCTCCCGCAAAAATACTTCCAAATTGAGTGAATTTTGAGAGCTTAGTTCAGTTTTGGGAGCCATTGAAACCAAATTGTTGATCGATCATCGCCATGGTCAACCTCAACTCTTTCCTTTGATCATTGTAATTCAAATATGCCTTTTAGAGGCTAGGTAATTTTATGGGGATAGTTTTTATGTCTTAATTCTTGAAGTTTACTAGTTTAATCTAGGGAAATTTGTACGGATGACCCAAAAATTGGGCCCAAAATGTCAAATGACTCTTTTTTAAAAAAATAATGTCAATTGACCCTCTGCTGATGTCATTGCCTTACCAAATACTTAATTTTCCCTTACACTAGTCTCATGCATGAGGTAAATCTCTATTGTCTGATGACACACTCTTGCTCTCGCTCTTGCTCTCGCTTGAAATTCCCTGGTTGATGTGATTGCTCGTCAGTGTACTGTTGATTTGACAAAATGTCACGACGGAAGCCTCAAATCAAATCAATAATACCTAAACACAATACAATGGTGATTTCTTTAAACCCTAAACTCCATTTCAAAGTTGATTACTTCTCTAGTTTTCAACGGTGTTTTGTTGAACGGAGATTTTTCGAACGGGGATATCAAAGACGAGGCTTTCTTAACAAGGAACAGAACAACTTTTTTAGAAAGGTGAAACATTATTATTTTGAGTCTGTTTAATTATTTTTGATGTGTTATTTCTAGAAGGGTAGCATTACAAAATTTTGTATTGGGAGATAGTAAGAAAGAGGAAGAGTAAGAGAGAGAGCAATATTTTGATAGAGAGCGAGAGTACACTTCAATTGCTTGTACAGCTTAATGACAAATGTTCTCTTACTTTGTAGGATGACAGAAAATTGAATATTTATTCGATTTAGAGGTGTTTGGGATGAGAATGAAAGTTCGTGTATTGGGGGACAGTTGAAAAGAATCGTTGTGCCCCCTACAGTGAATTATGAAGAACTTAAATCTCGCATTTACAGGGCTACAAAAATCAGTTCTTTAGAGTTTGATCTTATCCTGAAAGTTAAATATAATCTTGAATTTGAAGCCTCTCCATAATGCATAACAGATGATGGTGATCTTGAGTTCTTTATTTTGCGAGAAGAGGTTAGTAGGCTTCAGATAGCTGTAACATTGAAGTCTAAATAGGATGAAGTCTAAACGGGATGAGAGGGTTGGTCAACTAATCAAAGATAAGTTCACGGGCATAGGATGTGTTTATAAACCTTGTCATATCATTGAGGATATGAGGAGAGATTATGGCGTGAACATAAGTTATGATAAAGCGTTGCATGCAAGGGAAGTCGTGTATGATCTCACTAGAGGTATTCCAGAATACTCATACTCCATACTACATGCCTATGGAGAAGTGCTAAAAATAGAAAATCCGGATACAGTCTTTGAGATCGAACTTGAAGATGAGGTGCATTTCAAGTATATGTTTATGGCATTAGGGCCTTGTATTAAAGGTTTTACAAGCTGTCGGCCTTATATTATTGTTGATGGGTCGCACTTGAAAGGAAAATACAAAGGCACCATGTTGGTTGTTTTTTCTATGGACGGGAACAATCAGTTATACCCACTAGTATATGCAATAGTGGACAATGAAACCGATCGATCATGGAAATGGTTTATGTCAAACTTGAAATGCAGTATCGGAGAACCCGATAATCTGGTGTTTGTGTCTGATCGGATGGTATCTATCAAAAATGCTATTCGTGCATTTTTTCCCACAGCATTTCATGGATTGTGCACATGGCATATAGAACAGAATCTGGTTACAAACTTTAAGGATAGCACGATTGTTGGGATATTTAGAGATGCAGCAAGGGCATTTCGCATGATGGAGTTTCAGACAAAATGGGACGAACTCCGCAGTTTTAGAGAGGTGCTGTCATGAAATATTTAGAAGACATCGGTCTTCAAAGGTGGGCATGGGTTTACCAAATAGAACGAAGATACGATAACATGACATCCAACAGTGCAGACTGTTTCAATTCCTTAACTAAAGAGTATCAACTGATGCTCATAGTATGCTTGATTGAATATGTTAGAGGAATGCTCCAATCGTGGTTCTACAAATGGAGGAATTACTGGGCATCTCGACCGACATTGCACTCTGACTACTATGAAACCCGATTGGCAAGTGAAGCTGATAAGGGTAGACGATATTGGGTGGAGCATATTGATTGTTATCGGGACACATGTGAGATAATCGATTGGACGGTATTGTCAATCTTCACATAAAGGAATGCATGTGTAGGGAATTCGAATCACTTGGTATCCCGTGTTCTCATGCAATTGTTGCTGCCAAGGAAAGAAATATACCCATCTACGATTTTTACAGTCGATTTTATACAGTGGACTCTCTAATGACTGCGTATGTGGAGCCTATGGCCACATATCTAAATGGAAAAGACCTTCTGGATACGTAGAAAAGATTATCCTTCCTCTAAAGTTTGTGCCACAAGCTGGACGATGGAGAGTGAGAAGAATACCATCCAGAGGAGAATTTTGCAGACAAATGAAGTGTGGTCGGTGTGGGAATTATGGACATAACCGCCAAAATTGTATTGAACCGCTTACAACCGTGCGATGTGTCGAAAGTGCTAGAGACCGAGACACAAACACCCCTCATCAAGTTTAGTTATAAATACCATTGACCATTTTTTCATATGTCATACTTGTAACATGCTTCATACTTTTTCATACTTGTAACATACTTCATTGTTTTTCATACTTCATACTTGTAACACTTGATACTTCATACTTTCATCTTGTAAACAAAAAACAATAACAAGCTGGAGTATTTATATAATAGCAATATTAATACTCTCTCAACATACTCTCTCCATCATCATACTCTCTTAGTCTTCATACTTGTAACAAAAATGGATCATACTGAAAACAAAAAACAATAACTTCATACTCTATCAATCTTCATACTTGTAACAAAAGTGGATAACAAATACTCTCTCAATCTTCATATGTGTAACAAAAAACAATGACTTCAGACACTCTCAATCTTCATACTTGAAACAAAATGGATAACAAATACATATCTCAATCTTCATACGTGTAAAAACAATGACTTCATACTCTCCCAATCCTCATACTTGTAACAAAATGGATAATAAATACTCTCTCAATCTCGCTCTCTCTCACAATCTTGCTCTCTCTGAACATCTCGCTCTCTCAATCTCGCTCTCTTTGAAAATCTTGCTCTCTCAATCTCGCTCTCTCTTACAATCTCACTCTCTCACAATCTCACTCTCTCTGAACATCTCGCTCTCTAAATCTCACTCTCTCTTACAATCTCGCTCTCAATCTCGCTCTCTCTTACAATCTTGCTCTCTCAATCTCGCTCTCTCTCATAATCTTGCTCTCTCTCAACATCTCGCTCTCTCAATCTTTGAACTTTGAACCTTGAACCATATAATGTTCTAAGCTCAATTATGCATGTTCTGATAAAATTCTGATGTTGAACTTTGAACTTTGAACTTACATGTTCTGATAAAATTCTAATACTGATAAGAGCAGTAGCAGAACACATCCAAAACCAATTATACAATGAATGTTTTTACAGAACACATACTTGAAACAAAATGGATAACAAACAAAAATTATACAATGAATGTTCTTTCAATTAGATATGTTGTATAATTGGTTTTGGATGTGCTCTGTTCTGATACTGATAAAATTCAATTATATAATGAAAAGAGCAGTAGCCAGGTGTTCTGATAAAATTCTGATATTAAACTTTGAACTTTGAACTTTCATAAAAAAATATATATATGTTTAATTATAAAATGAATATTTTTACATACATAAAAAATAAATGAATGTTTTTACAAAGAATAAAAAATACAATTTTACATATAAAAAATATGGAGTGTTTGCCCATAGATGACACGCTAATTGCCTCATAGCGAATGTCGTTGAGTCTGATTTTGTCCTCTTCACTTCTTTGAGCAACATATGATGGACAATTGGGCTGTTGAACACCATATCAGCGTCAACAAATCGCCCAAAAACTGTTCTCTTGAACATGGCCAACTATGTTGGCTTGAGTTTCTCTTTGACAATCTTGTTTGCATTGGCAATGTGGGCCAAACTGGTTACTTGACCGGGAAATCTGTCACCTTCAGCTATTCTGAAACATGTAGCCATCTTAAATCACTCCTGCATTTATTAAAAAATTCAATCAGTAAACTCCTTTAGAAAAAAAAAATGTAAAAAAACATTCTGTTTAAATCTCGCTAGAATGGATCTCGCTGGCATCACTCTCGCTAGAATCGCTCTCTCTGGTGTCGCTCTCTCTCACAATCTCGCTCTCTCCGATATCGCTCTCTCTGATGTCTCTCTCCCTTATCTCCCTCACATTCTCTCTTTTTACTCATCTTCGACCACATAACACATTGAAAACCAGAAAAAAAAAAAAAAAAAAAAAAAAAAAAAAAAAAAAACATAGGTTCACTTATCTCTCCGGTGTCGTTCTCTCCGGCGCCGCTCTACTGATTTCACTCTCACTTATCTCACTCACAAACTCTTTCTACTCGTCTTCAACCACAGAACACATCCAAAACGAAAAAAAAAAAAAACAAAAAAACCATATTGAAAGAAAGATTTACCATTAAGATTCGATTGAAAGCCGGAAGTAGAATCGTTTGCAAGCCGGAATTTTTTTTTTTTTTTTTTTTTGTTTATGAGCAATATAGTCATTATCCTTGGAAAATTGGAATGAATAATAGTTTAGTTTTAGTGGGTTTTATCAGTAAAAAGGTAAGAAGATGAAGTAAGGGCAAATTGACATTATTTTTTAAAAAATGGTCATTTGACATTTTGGGCCCAATTTTTGGGTCATCCGTACAAATTTTCCTTTAATCTATTCAATTGTGAACCTTTTGGGTGGATTTGATTTATTGGTAACAGAATTTCGATGAATTTTTCTGACAAATTAATTTATTGAATTTCTTGTATGCAAAATCATTCTAGCCTGTGCATAATTGATTGATTAAGATGCACGTATTAGAATCGCATGTTTAGGGTCTAGACTGTTTCTGGCCAAATTCATGTATGCCTTAGTATAATCCTTCCCAAATAAACCATACCATAAGATTTGGCTATGGGGCTTGTAGTGTGTCTCGAAAATTGAACCCTTTCTTAATGCTTTTCAGTTTGAACTTATATGTCACTAAGAAGGAAAAGTTTTAAACTGAATTAATGCTAATTATGATTTTTATCAAAGTTGGCTAATTGGGATATTAGACTTTTTAATAGGTTGACATGTTCACATAATTGGAGAAATTAACTAGTATCTAATGATAGAAAATAAAAAGCATACAAAATAATCCCAAGATTTTCCATAAATGTGATTCAACCCCTTTTCTGTGCTAATTCTTATTTATTCCTCCCTATTTGGTTTTTAATTTATTTTATAAATGAAATCAAGAACCAACAAAACCCCCTTTTTTTAGAATTCATAAATTGGTCTAAGTTAATTCAACAGTCTCCCTATGGGTTCGACCCCGATCTTACCACTTTGCTACATTTGTAGTATAATTTTTGGATCGGTGAAAATAAATTATCTTTACTCAGGTCAGGAGTAGTTACGACACGCTAGTCCTAGAGTTCGAAAAAAATTGGTGTCATTGTCGAGGAGGCTGGCCAATTAGCCTAGGAAAATTTTTGGATTCCTTTTAATTAAAAAAAAAAACAAAAAACAAAAAAGAGAGTGTTTACTTCCCTTTGGTTTATGACTCGCTCCTATGGGAGTGCAAATTTCATTTTTCTTGCAGATATTGACTAGAAGGAGAGGAGAGTCTGAAGGAGATGCAGAGAAGAAATCCCAAAAGAAGAACATCCAGAAGTTACTGACAACACAACAATGGGAGAGGCAGTTCATGAGAAAACCTTGAGAGAGCTGGCGGAACCTGACATGGACCAACAACCCTTGTGCATCATATATCCACCTACAAAGGTGCAATTCAAACTCAAATCGGGGCTAATCAATTTACTACCAACCTTCAGAGGGAATGCAAGGGAAAACCTCCACAAACACATCAAGGGCTTCCATATGGTTTGCGTAAGTATGAAACCCCACGGAGTCACAGAAGAGCAACTAAACCTTAGGGCATTTTCTTTTTCACTATAGGATGGCACCAAGGATTGGTTGTACTACTTGGCCGAAGGGTCAATTGCTACTTAGAATGAACTCAAAAAGAAATTTCTTGAAAAAAAAAATTCAGCCTCGAGAGCCCATTCCATAAGAAAAGATATTTATGGCATTAAACAGTTTGTGGGTGAGTCTTTATCTGAGTATTGGGAACGTTATAAACGATTATGTGCTATTTCCCCCATCATCAGATTTCTGACCAATTACTGATCCAATACTTCTATAGTGGTTTGCTTACCAATGACAAGAACTAAATTGACTCAGCAACTAGAGGCGCTCTTGTTAACAAGACACCTAGGGAGGCTCAATAATTTATATCACGCATGGCTGAGAATAACCAGAATTTTTGCACCAAGGCGACTGAATCTGATTTAACTGGTAATTTTGAGGTTAAAGAATTAAAAGCTCAACTTTCTAACTTAACTTCTCTTGTGACGCAGTTGACCCAAGGAGGAGTTGCTCAAGTCAAGGCTTATGGAGCCTGCGGAATACCAGGATACACATCTAAAGCATGTCCTCAAGCACAAGTCAACACAGTTGGGGGTTACAATAGAAAGTACGACCTACATGGTCCGGTATGCAATTCAAGGTGGCGTGATCACCCTAATCTCAAATGGGGAGGTCAAGGCCAAAGACAAGGGCATGATAGTTCTAATGATTCCAATCAACCGTCGTCATCTTCCTCAAGTATGTCTTAGAAGACATTGTTAAAACTTTGGTTGATAATCCCCTTAAATTTCAACAAGAAATTCAGCAGCTGCAAAAAGACTCTTTCCAACTATCAGAGGACACAAAGGCCTATCAGCAAGAAACCAGGGCGAGCATGGCTAATCTAGAGACTCAAGTTACACAGTTAAATGCTATAGTGAGTCAAATAGAAAACAAGGGTTCAGGGAAGTTGCCTACACAATCAGACCATGCCAACGTTAATGCCATCACGCTAAGGAGTGGTAAGGAGCTTCCATCAGACAACCTATCTCTACCCGGTAAGCCCAACAAAGAAGCTGAGAATAATGAGGGTAAATCTGAAGCACAACCATCTATTCTCAAGGTAAGTACTCTTCCTTCTCCTTTTGTTGAACCTTATATTCCTAAAGCTCCATTTCCTAGTAGGCTAGCAAGACCAAAACAAGAACATAGGGACGAGGAGTTGATCGAGATATTTAAAAATGTTCAGATAAACATTCCTCTCTTGAGTGCAATCCAGCAGATCCCCAGGTATGCTAAATTCCTTAAAGAGTTGTGTACCAAAAAGATGACAGGTAAGGATAGAGAAAAGGTAGTGGTAAGTAAGAATGTATCGACTCTCCAGAAATATAATATTCCTGAAAAATGCCGAGATCCAAGTATGTTCAATTGGCCTTGCATTATTGGTAATAGAGTCATTTGTCATGCCATGTTAGATCTAGGAGCCTCTATTAATGTCATGCCCTATCATGTTTATAAGGATTTGAAATTGAATGATTTGCAAAAAAACTGTTGTATGCGTCCAACTAGCTGATAGATCTTATATCCAACCCTTAGGGATAGTTGAAGATGTATTGTTACAAGTTAAGGAGTTGATTTTTCCAGAAATTCTATATATTAAAAATGGATGAAATTTCTACGCCTTCATCTTCTAAAATTCTGTTAGGTAGACCCTTCATGAAAATTGTTAAGACAAAAATTGATGTAGATAAAGGTTGTCTATCTGTAGAATTTGATGGGGAAGTAGTTTCTTTTAACATATATGATGCCATGAAATTTCCTGAGGAATATCTGTCCTTGTGTTTGATTGAGGTGCATGATGTTATTAATGATATTGTGTTGCATGATGATTATAATAATTCTAACATGTTGGTTGCTCCCTGTATTGATCTAGGCTCGCATGATTCACACGATTTATCTCTTCCTGTTGTTAATGTTAGAAAATTAGAAGAACCTTCTTCTGACTTCAATATTCTTGATTTGCAGATACAAGGAATTGAGGTGAAGGCTCTCTCTAGCCATCTGAAATATGTGTATCTGGGGAGAAGGGAACACCCTTCCAGTCGTAATCTTCAGGGAGTTGACGCTTGGCCAAGAGGAATCTTTAGTTGAAACTCTGAAAACTTACAAGAAGGCCATTGGGTGGACTTTGGATGATCTCAAGGCAGTAAGCTCTTCTCTTTGCATGCATAGGTTCACTCTAGATGAAGAAACCAAGCCCACAGTCCAACCCCTCAGAAGGCTTTACCCCAACTTGAAAGATGTTGTTCTCAAGGAAATTATCAAACTTAATGAAGCCAGAATCATTTACCCAGTTCTTGACAACAAATGGGTAAGTCCTATCCATGTTGTCCCCAAATGGACCGACATGATAATTGTGGAGAACGATAAAGGTGAGATGGTGCCAATGCGTGTACAAAATGGGTAAAGAATGTGCATCGATTTTCGAAAGCTCAACAAGGTAACCAAGAAAGATCACTTCCCTATACCTTTTTTGGATCAAATGGTGGAACGGCTCACCGGAAAATCATTTTTCTGTTTTCTTGATGGCTTTTCTGGATTCTACCAAATCCCCATTGCCCAAGAAAACCAGGAAAAGACCACCTTCACCTGCACTTACGATACATATGCCTTCAGGAGGATTCCATTTAGGCTTTGCAATGCCTCAGATACGTTCGAAAGGTGTATGATGAGTATATTTTCTGATTTTAAAGAAAAGTGCATAGAGAAATTTATGGATGATTTTACGGTTTACGGAGAGTCTTTTGAGGATTTCTTGCATAATCTTAGCTTAGTATTGAGACGATGCATTAAAGCTAACCTTGTATTGAATTATGAAAAGTGTCATTTTATGGCTTCTCATGGGATTGTTTTAGGACATCTAGTTTCTGAAAAGGGAATTGAGGTAGACAAAGCTAAGATAGATGTTATTGTTAACCTCCCATATCCTACATGTGTTAGAGAGATTCGTTCTTTTCTTGATAGTGTAGGTTTCTACAAACATTTTATCAAGGACTTTTCGAAGTTGGCACTACCACTATCAACATTGCTTCAGAAGGATGTCCCATTTGATTTTGACAGGAAGTGTCAGAAAGCCTTTGACACTTTAAAGGAGAAGCTGACCACTACCCCGATTTTGCAACCTTCAAGATGGGACGTACCATTCAAGATCATGTGCGATGCTAGCAATCTAGTAGTGGGAACAGTACTAAGAAAATGGGTCAATAAGAAGAGTAGCGTCATATGTTTTGCATCAAGAACCCTAAATTCTACCCAGATTAATTACACCATGACTGAGAAAGAACTTCTGGCTATCTTTTTTCTTTAGATAAATTCCGTTATTACATTCTTGGTTTTTCTGTTACTATCTTTACTTGTCACTCTGCTCTCAGGTACCCGACGACTAAGAAGGAGTCAAATCCCCGACTAGTGCGTTAGATGCTCCTTCTTCAGGAATTCAATTTGACTATTAAGGACAGAAAGGGAGCAGAAAACTTAGTAGTTGGCCATTTGAGCAGGATTGTACAAGAAGAGGACCCTTTGCCTATACAAGAGGATTTTTCAGACGAGTTCTTATTCCAGATTGCCACACCCACTCCATGGTATGCTAACATGGTTAATTTTCTGATTACCGGTAAGTTCCCTTATGACAAACCTAGTTCTAGGAAGGCCAAATTAAGGAGTGATTCAAAGTAATTTTTTTGGGATCCACTATACCTTTGGAAGATTTGTTTTGATCAAATCATTAAAAGGTGTGTCTCAGATGAGGAGTTTGAGTCTGTGCTTGCATTTTTTCATGAGTTGGACGTGGTGGGCATTTTAGTCCTAGGAGAACTACTAGAAAAGTTTTGGATATTGGGTTGATATGGAATTCTCTATTCGCTGACTGTTTTGCATTTTGTAAGTCTTGTGAGAGATGACAGAGATCAGGATCTTTGTCTAGGAGAAATGAGATGCCATTAAATTCTATCTTGGTGTGTGAAATTTTTTATATGTGGGGTATGGATTTCATGGCCCCTTTCCTTCTTCATATGGCTTCTTATATATTCTTTTGGCAGTTGATTATGATTCGAAGTGGGTTAGACAATCCCCACCAAGACTAACAATACTGTTGTGGTTTTAAGTTTCTTAAGAGCTAACATCTTTTCTAGGTTTGGCATACCTCGAGCTATAATTAGTGATCAGGGTACTCATTAGGAAGTATGGAGTTCACCATCAAGTTGCCACTTCATACCACCCTAAAACAATTGGACAACTTGAAATCTCTAATCGTGCGGTCAAAAGTATCTTGGAAAAGACTGTCAATCCAACCAAAAAAGATTGGAGCACGTGTCTTGACGATGCTCTTTGGGCCTATAGGACTGCATTTAAAACTCCTATTGGAACAACACCCTTTAAGCTTGTTTATGGCAAAGTGTGCAATCTACCGATCAAAATTAAGCATAGAGAATATTGGGTTGTTAAGCAATGTAATATGAACTTAGCCCAAGCCGGTAAGGAGAAATTATTGGAACTACAAGAATTGGAGGAACTATGCTTGGAAGCCTATGAGAACTCAAGAATGTACAAGGAAAAGTCAAAATTAATACATGATAAAGGTCTCTTGAGGAAGGAATTTCAAGTTAGAGAGGAAGTGTTGCTCTACAATCCAAGGCTATTGCTTATGCTTGATAAACTAAAATCTAAATGGCTTAGTCCCTTTGAGGTTATTAACTTGTTTCCTTATGGTGCAATGGAGATTAGAAGTACAGAGACGAGGAAGGAGTTCAAAGTAAACGGGCACCGCCTTAAAATTTTCAATGAAGGAGAAGTCAACGTTGTTTGCTCAAGACTCATGTTGATATTGGTTTTCATGTCCTAAAACTTGTGGTTTGTAAACAATAAAACTTATTCTGAAAATTCAATAAGTTGTTATTGAAAATATGTATTGCTTATTTCATTTTAGAAATAAATCCAATAAACTAAAAGATCCATGACTATTACATGAGTACTTGAACTTTATGTGGAGACATAAAAGTGGATCAGGTTCGAGTAAATAGCCAAAATGATCTATAGATTTGCATAGGTGAGGGTTGGCTCAACAGTGCCGGCTCAATAAACCTCTATTTCAAGGGTAAGATCGAATAGATAGTTGGGGACATAGAGTGCAATCCATTCACTCCTACCCTCTTCAAGGATAGTAGAGAGGTTGTTCCCTTAAGTGCTGACTCTAGGTCTTGAATAAGAGGCCCCATTGGCCCGAGAGGGACTTGATTTGTTGATCGGATCACAAATCAATTGTTTATTAGAGGATCGGTGGGACTTAAGGAACAAGAGGTAATCTTGAGGGTAAAACAGACATTTTACCTATCCGTTATTACGAACAACCTGTGAAGAGTTAACTTACTAATCATGGTTATATCAAATGGACATAATATATCTACAGTGAGGAGAATGCAACTATGGGCTTTAGTGGAGTGACCCATTAGTTAACGAATGGGGGAATTTAGCCAATTAATCTCGGATCGTTGGAGCCCATGATCTGTAGGTCCACGAGGTCCCCCTACTAGCTCGTAAATGGATTAGCCTTGGAGTAGCATGATAAGTTGATTTGAAACGTTCGAATTAGAATTAAGGGAATTAGTAATTATATGAGATATAATTACGCGTTTAATTTTGGAATTAAACGAAACTGGAGAATCGATTAATATTTAAATATGATTTAAATATTAAATTCATGAATATGGATTCATGATGGTGGAATAGTGTTAAATTAATTTAATATCTAATATTAATTTAGTTGAATAATTAAATTATTTAATTAATTATTAATTATTAATTTTATTAGAAAAATTAATTTTAAATTATTTTTTGTAAAATTAAATACAATTTCAATTTTAATTATTGAATTAAAAACTGAAACTATGTTTTAATTTGAGAAATTACAAATTAAAAGAAAAAGAAGAAAAAGATTGGAAATGGAAAAGTTGGGATTTTCCCACTTCCATTTCCAACTTGCTTACACACAATCCACTTCACAATTTTCAGTCAAATCCAAGCATGAGTTGCAATACATGCAGTATTCCTTCTTGCATGATGATCATACAATATATACTGAGAGATATGAGTGGAAAATTTCATGCAAGAGTTGCATTTTGACTGGAAAAATACTGAAGAAATCTGGTTCTTCAAAACTGTGAAAAACCATAAAGTTAGTCTTCATCTCCATAAAATTATCTTAATCCAAGCTTATTTTGAGTCCCACAACTCAATCCAAGGCACCAAAAGAATAGTAGGGAAGGCCTCGAGGTGGTTCACATGTTGAATTCAAGAAGATTGCAGCTGAGAATTGCGATTCAAAGTGTTCTTCAAATGTATGTCATGAAACCCACTTTGTATTTCATGAGCATGCTTAAATTTGAGCCAAAATTAAAGAATTAGAATGTTTAATGATCCATTTTTCTTCCGTTGCATGTTTTCTAACTCTAACAGTTGACTCCACCTTCTATCACTTGAGCCCCTATCACTAAGTGTCGAGCAAAATACGTTAAACGTTGCACTACCTGGAGGCAACCAGGAGTTTGAATTTATTTTGCTTTATTCTCTTTTGTTTTGTTTTGTTTCTTTTATTTTCCTCTTTAATTAAAGAGAGGCTGACTTCATTTACTTTTCTTCTTAGGAGAATCACAATTCTAGCTCTTGAAGGAATGTTGTCAAATGTTCATGCTTGTGCCCAAAAATCCAAGCGACTTTTTCTATTCCCTCTTGCCCCTTTTTATTTTTGTCCTTACCATGAGTTAAAGCATGAATATACATTGAGGACAATGCATAGCTTTTTAGTTAGGGGTGGGCGAAGCATGCTTCGGGTGATTTAATAATTTGAGTGAAAATCTGAAAATTTATGTCATGATGAATGCTTGAAAATTTTTGTTTGCTCTGTTTGTTGTTTCCTTTCAATGACAATTTGATGATGCACTCAATGGGTTGCTTCTTCTTAAAAATGAGTAATTTTCACAATTTTAAGCTTTTTAAAAAAAATCATGAGAACCATGTAAAATGAACCTAGGTTGAAATTTTTTCTATTTTAAATCCTTTAAAGTCTTAGAAACGGATTATCCATCTTGGATTTTCGATGTCACATCGAAAGGCCCCCTATTGGCTTGAGAGCAATTTTTAGTACCTAAAAGTAAAATTAGATAGTGAAAAAATAGCAACCTTGTGTGAGAAAAATAAATAAATAAAATAGAATTATACTAGTTGCTTTTCTCTTCTGGAAAAAAAAAATAGAGAGCGAGAGAGAAATGCATATAAAAATGAGGCATAACTAGTGTGCCTACAAAAAACAAAAGAACAAAAATAAAAAATTGTGCGTGTGTGCATGGATAGAGGTAAAAAGAGCTACCTCCATCGTGTCCAGTTAGGGCCCGCGAGAAAAGAGTGATAGGTCCCGGTGATTGAGTGTGAAAGCTACTCCTCTAGGTAAAATAATGCCTTCTTCGTTTTGTGTGCATGATTGGGCACTCCTAGATAGTGGTGCTCTTTGATATACAATAACAATATGTCTCGAGCTGATGACCGAGCCAGAGTAAAGGGAAGATGAAATGAGAATAAGATAAAACTTTTTTGGATACTTTTCGATTTACGAAAAAGTTTCTTGTCTTAGTGTTCAATTCATACATGGCTTTGATTGAAAAATAAATTTTTATAACAAGTCTCAATTGAGTGATTGTTTGATTTTTGATATATGATGCGACCCTTAATACTGTTGAGATTAAAGAAAGGACTCGATGAATAGAGTGAACGATTATCTTATCAATTTCCACGACTTAGTGTTATAATCTTGCTCAAGATGATCAAGTCTTAAGTTGGGGGTGTTTGTTCGCTTTCAAAAAGAGTTATCATTCCTAGCTTAATTCTAGCTCGTTATCGGATTTTACGTGTTTATTTTTCTATTTTGTAGATATCGAGCAATCATGAGATAGAATTGGCGATTTTGAGCCGAACGAGGTTAATTTGAAGCAATTCAGAGTTGATTTAAGCATCTGGGCTTCAAAGGAATTGAAATTACCAAATCACCGTCGAGTATGGTCAGCCGTCGAGTATCATCGAGTAAAATTCTACAAAGTAAACAAGCATTGAGCACTGAGTAAACGAGCAGTGAGTATCGAGTTGTCAAGAAGTGAGTAGCGAGTTTCTGGTAGAACACTCAGCGTTGCAATGCTCTTCAAAAGCCTTAGTTCAATGCTCATTCAGCATTGGAAGGCAGTAACATCATGTGCTGGGCAGTGTTGAGCGTCACGATGCTCCAGAGTTGGGTCATCGTCAGCGTTGCAACGCACCTCAACACTCAATCTTCAACTATGTAAAACAGAACACTCAGTGTTGCAACACTCCTTCCAAGTGTGGCAATGATGCAACGGTTGACGGATAATTATTCAACGTGTGGCGCAACCAAGTCGTTGCAACGCCTACCCAATGCTCTCCTACCCTATTTACCAGTGTCACAACATTGCATGCAACTTATAAGTATTGCGTTGGTGTTCAACATTCGATATGGGAGAAAACAAGCAACCTCCTATCGAATTCCTCAAGCAAAAATACTTCCGAATTGAGTGAATTTTGAGAGCTTAGTTCAGTTTTGTGAGCTATTGAAGCCAAATTGCATATCAATCATCGCCATAGTCAGCCTCGACTCTTTTCTTTGATCATTATAATTCAAATATGCCTTTTAGAGGCTAGGTAATTTTATTGGGATAGTTTGTATGTCTTAATTCTTGAAATTTACTAGTTTAATCTATTCAATTGTTGTGAACCCTTTGGGTGGATTTGATTTATTAATAATAGAATTTTGATGAATTTTTCTGACAAATTAATTTATTGAATTTCTTGTATGCAAAATCATTCTAGCCTATGCATAATTGATTGATTAAGTTGCATGTATTAGGATCGCATGTTTAGGGTCTACACTGTTTCTGGTCAAATTCAAGTATGCCCTAGTATAATCCTTACCAAATAAATCATGTCATAAGATGTGTCTGTCTAGTTTGTAGTATGTCTTGACAATTGAGTTTTAACTTGTATGTCGCTGAGAAGAAAAAGTGTTAAACTGAATTAGAGCTAATTAAAATTTTTATCAAAACTGGCTAATTGGGCTATTAGAATTTCTAATAGGTTGAGGGGTTCACATAATTGGAAAAATTAACTAGTATCTAATGATATAAAATAAAAAACATACAAACTAATCCCAAAATTTTTCATCAATTTGATTCAACCCTTTTCTGTGTTAACTCTTATTTATTCCTCCTTGTTGGATTTTTAATTTACTTTATAAACAAAATCAAGAACCATAAAAAATCCCTTTTTTTGGAATTCATAAACTGGTCTAAGTTAATTCAACAGCCTCCCTATGGATTCAACCACGATCTTACCACTTTCCTACATTTGCATATAAGTCTTGGATCGGTGAAAATAAATTATCTTTGCTCGGGTCGGGAGCGGTTATGACACGCTAGTCTTGGAGTCCGAACAAGAGTCTCTGTAATTGTGCATCTATTACAGATAACTACTGCATTGTAATTGCTTATCATTGATATTAGTGAAGTTATCTTTTCTAGGCATCCTACCCCCCAGACGTAGGTGATTTACACCGAGCTAGGCTACCAATCTCCGGTGTTATGATTATTTCTTCTTTCTACATTTTTTTATAACTGTCTTGTGAAATGCTATAATATAAGTCATAAGATTGTTAACGTACAGTAAATATCTCCTTATCTTTTTTTTTCACACAAAATACATGAGATTTTAGATTTAATTTTTATATCATTTTGATTAAGTAAGAAAACTCAAGGTGTACAAAAGCAATTAATTCTCTAATTTCATAATATTGCACGAAAACTTATATGGTTGCCAAGTATAAAATTTAATAAATTTAACCAAGCCAATATTACAATAATGTGGCCTTAGAGGCCTCAAAATTAGGACAACTTTCACACACATACAAGCAAAAGAGAAGGACAAAACAAACATAAAGTTTAATGCAATTGAAGTAAGTTAGTTGTAAGATTGTGTGGCATGCATAGAGCAGTGAATTGAGGATGAGTATATGGGCCTTGTAATAAAGCATTGGCAATTAGCCTATATGTTGCTTCTGTTAAGTGCAAACCATCCCAACTAGCATACTTGGAAGGATCCTCACACATTGTTTTTGTTTTTGCTTCCAATCCATATGTCCTACCTTTCTTCAATGTTTCATGTGTATCCACCAAACAAGCCTGCAAGTATTTGTCAATCCTGCATTACACATTACCAAACACTTAGAAACAAATGAATCCCAAATTCATTTTGTATTGATTTTTTCTTGAAAATTTGAAAAACATGTCTATGTCTATTTAGTAATGTTTTTTTTTTCTTGTTTCTAAATAAGTCCAAAACGATCTCAAAATACATACCAAAATTTTTTGGATGATTGAAGAAATGCATGGCCGAATTGTAATAATCTGCATATATGACTTGGACATTTGGATGTCGAGTTCGAATTCGATTCAATTCTTAGAGTATTGATTCAGCCAATCCAAACAACCATTTTTAGAGTATTGGATTGAAGTTGAATAAATTTTGAGATAGGTTGGGATACATCCAATTGAAAGATTTCCAGGAACCGTTAAAGTTTGTACACCTAATTGAATCAACTCCTGCAACAATCAAATTGTAGAAATTTCTTTAGAATTGGATTAGTAAATACGATATTAAAGAATAAGATATCATATTCATAAGGTAATTGTTGAACCAATTGCTTTAACCACCAATGGTACGAGTGATTTGATTTCTCCAAAGCTATGTCGATCGAAAAATGGATAATTGTAATCATTGCCTCCTATTTCTTCCACCACAGAGCGAATTTTTCACGATTTTTCTGCATCCTGTAAATCAAAGTGAAAATCAAATCATATCTAAGCTTCCATTTAGAAAACCTAAGTTAGGAGACATAAAATTTAGGTTATCAGTCTATTATTAAGGGAGAAAATTAATGAGAAAAATGGCTTCAAAATGTTTCTGTTTACATATATTTCCAACTTTCGGCTTTTGAAGAATACTTTAAAATATTTTTCGAAACATCACCAAGCTGCATACAAAAATTTAGGTAAAAAGAGGGAAATAATTTAACAAGAACCAACGTTACCAACTCGTCTAAAATATTAGAATATTTGCAATTTTTGCAAATATTGCTGGTGTTTTGCAAAAATATGACGATCTTTGAAAACCCATTTGGATTGATTTGAGAAAAAATATTTTCCAAAAATTCATTTTTATTTATATACTTTTGACAAAAATGGTTGAAAATATGTTTCAAAAGCTATTTTGAGTGGTTGCCAAATACTTCAATTTTTTCCAAAATGACTTATTTTTTTAAATTAAACACTCAAAAATGCATTTTAAACACTCTTAGACTTGTTTGATAATCATTTAGGTCTCATTTGGTAACCAATTCGTTTTTTGGTTTTTATTTTTTTAGTATTAAGTCTATTTCCTTCACATTTCTTACAATGATTTACATCTTTCTTAAGTATAATGGTTGAATTTTTAACCAAATCTCATAAACAAAAACAAGTTTTCAAAAGCTACTTTTTTTAGATTTCAAAATTTGGCTTAGTTTTCTAAACCATTGATAAAAATTAGATAATAAAGGAAGAAATTAGGAAATTGAAGTATTGTCTATAGACCACAAAATCAAAAATTAAATGGTTATCAAATCGGACCTTAATTTTTATTTTTAGCTTTTGAAAAGCAAACTTACAAATACCTCTACAACCTCTAAATTTTTTGCTTTGTTATCTACTTTTATCCATGTTTTCAAATACCAAGCTAAATCTGGGAACTAAAAAAAGTAGTTTTAAAAACTCGTTTTTATTTTTAGAATTTTGCTAAGAATTCAACTTGTGCACATTAGAAAGATGCAAACCGTTGGAAGAAAATGAGAGAAAATAAAACTTAATTTTCAAAAACAAAAAATTAAGGTCATGTTTGATAACCATTTGGTTTTTTGTTTATGTTTTTTAAAATTAAACCTATTTTATCCACATTTCTAATAATAATTTGTATATTTCTTAAGTATAATTGTTCAATTCATAGTCAAATTCTAAAAATAAAAGCAACTTTTTGAAATCTAATTTTTTTTAATTTCAAAATTTGGCTTTGTTTTTTAAATCATTAGTAAAAAGTATATAACAAAGAAAAACATATGAAGGTGGAAATAATATCATAAGCTTATTTTTCAAAAACAAAGTGATTATAGTCTAAAAAACGAATAGTTACGGCCTTAGTGGTTGATTTTCCCCCTTTTCTCTTTTAGCAATACTTGTTTCCACACAATTTTTTTTTTAGAGAATTCCGTTAATTCCCAACCTTCCGCAAAACCATATTTAAATTTTAAACAAAATTTAAAAAATTATTGTTTTCCCATATCAATTTTTGGTTTGGTTTTTTAAAATATATTTAAAATTACATCATAAGACAATAAGACTTTAGAAATCGTATTTATAACCTTAACTTTCAAAGACATAAAACATAAAACAAAAAACAAAACAGCATATAACAAATTAGGTATAACAATAATATATCATCATTCATATGAGTCATAGAAGACATATTTAGGTTATGAAAGATAGACATCCCATCTAAAAGCTAATAATACAACACAATACAATTCAATTAGAAAAAATGATACCCAGCAAAGAAAAATAAAGTATGTCATTGGTGTATTATTAGGAAAAAATAAACTTGGGTGTAGTTCGTTTTTTATGCAGTCCAAAAAATATTCAATTACAATTGGTCATGTGACAATTTTCTTTTTAAAAAATAATTATTTTAAATTTATTTTTAGTATGTAATGAAAAGGGAAGCATAGATTAAGTGTAGTCAAGTTGTATGTAATTATTGTCCTATTATTAATACATTAAGGATGTATTTGGAATACATTTTCAAATATTTAATTTAAAAAATAAGTCATTTTAAAAAAAAATTAGAATGTTTGGTAACAATTCAAAATAGTTTTTCAAGTATATTTTAATATATTTTTATCAAAAGTGTTTAAATAAAAATATTTTTTAAAAAAAATAATTTTTTTCAAGTCAATCCAATAGGTTCTAACTTATCATATAGTAATGACCGATGATAAGTGAATGTACTATAATAGGGCAATGATTAGGTATAGTTAGACTACACTTAGTCCATGCTCCCCTTTTCCTTATAAAATTTTTTTCAAAAAATGAACTTTTTCTTTGAAAAAAATTATCACATGACACTTTCATATTGGTTGGTATCTGACCACACAAAAGATGAATGAAGTTGGGTTGCTCCCAAATTTCTTTTGTATCGTACAATATGTACATTAATAGTTCTGTATATATTATTGGTTAGGATCGGTTGTTCATTAAGGATATATTGATCTTTTATTTTCTTCTACCTCGGTTGGAACTTCGTATTATTCTTTTCTTGCAAATTTGAAAAGTGGTTGTTGCTACCATTCTAAGTAATTCCTAATAAGAGTATTAACAATAGAGTCTATTATGTTATGGTTGAATGAGAAATTTTGGACCAATCACAAGTCACCACATTGTTTGTTAAATTAACGACGAATTTCTAAATCATTGACTTTGGGTCCAATTAGAAGTTAACACATGTCCCGAATTGAATTGAAGACAAGTTTCGATGACGTCACGCGGATGAATCAGATGAGATCAAATTCAATTTGATATTATTATTTAGGCCTAAAGTCCAAACTACAAAAAATGTTGAATTGGACTCGAATTCCAGATCAGGCCCAAAACCAACTAATTAGACCCAAGGGTTAGGCCCATGGACCAACCAAGCCCACGAAGCCCACCTGAGAACTCTATAAATAGAGAAGTTCTCTTCATTTGTAAAGGTAACATTTTCTACACTTAGAAGACCCAGAGAGAGTTCATTAACAAGCAGAGGACTCTCAAGACTCCTAAAGCTGCACTCCTATAAGGCAGAAGACCTTTGAAGACACAAATACTCTTCCAAGACTTTTACTTCAAGCTTTCAAGACTCCTGAAGCTGCACTTCTATAAGGCAGAAGACCTTTGAAGATACAAATACTCTTCCAAGACTTCTACTCCAAGCTTCCAAGACTTTTACTTCAAGAACGTTCGGTGCTTTCCTTCTCCAAGTCAAGCATATTCACTCAACTGAGAGAGAATCAGAGGATCAAATATTAGAGATCGAACCACATCGCATCAAATCAACTCCAACATCAACACCAACTCAAGTTCAACTCCACAAAATACGTTTCTCTGGAAACCTCGTGCGAACAAATTGGCACGCCCAATGGGAGCTCTTTACCTCTCATCTCTTTCTCAGCATTCAAACAAGCCAAATGACACCAAAGAAAGTTGCATCCAAAGCTACTGTCGCAAGCAACACTTACATAAGCTCTGTCATCACGGAGGAAATCTAGGGCCAGCTGATGGAATTTTCTAAAGGCGAGATCGTCATCAGAGAAAATCCCTTGTTTGAAAACTATGCTTCTGTTACTGATCTATCAGAGAAAAAATCACATCTTGATGTAGTGTCTATCATGATGACTGACATAACGACTGAGTCAACCATGGCAGAGATTGAGGTAAAGATAAACCTCTTAATGAAGGCTGTAGAGGAGCGAGATCATGAAATCGCTGCTTTAAGAGATCAGATACAAGCTCGAGATACTACTCAATCAAGCCTAGCACCCACGATGAAAGAAATCGAGAAGGGGAAGACCGTGCTACAAGAAAGCCAATCGCAACAGTCAGCCTCGGTGGCCTCTTTGTCAGTCCAACAACTATAATACATGATCATGACCTCCATAAGAGCTCAATATGGAGGGTCGGCCCAAACCTTCTTCATGTATTCCAAGCCATACACTCAGAGGATCGACAACCTGAGAATGCCTACTGGATATCAACCCCCAAAGTTCCAATAATTCGACGGAAAGGGCAACCCAAAACAACACATCACCCACTTCGTAGAAACATGCAAAAATGCGGGAACAAGAGGAGATCTACTGGTCAAACAGTTCGTCAAAACCCTCAAAGGGAACGCTTTTGACTGGTACACAGACTTAGAGCCTGAGGAGATTGATAGCTAGGAGCAACTTGAAAAAGAATTCTTGAATCGCTTCTACAGCATCAGACGCACTGTCAGCATGATGGAGCTGACAAACTCCAAACAACGAAAAGGGGAACCAGTCGTCGACTACATCAATTGATGGAGAGCTCTGAGTCTGGATTGCAAAGATCGACTCACCGAGTTGTCTTCTGTGGAAATGTCCACGCAGGGTATGCACTGGGAACTCCTCTACATCCTACAAGGGATAAAACCTCGTACATTTGAGGAGCTGACAAAACGTGCTCATAATATGGAGCTGAGCATTGCCAATAGGGGAACTAAAGATTTCCTAGTCTCTGAAGGGAGAAAATACAAAAATGATGCCAAGAGCACTGAAAAGATCGTGAGTAGTGCCACAAAAGAATCTATGGTCGTTCATGTGACCCCGCTAAAATTTTCCTCCAAAGAAAAACAAACAAAATTTGAAAGAAGGCACAATGAGGGCGAGAAGCATCGTCCAACTCTTAAAAAATGACAAGAGAAGGTTTATCCATTCCCTGACTCTGATGTGGCAGATATGTTGGAGTAACTACTAGAGAAGCAACTTATTCAGCTACCAGAATGCAAGCGACCGGAACAAGAAGGAAAAATAGATGATTCTAACTACTGCAAGTATCATCAGGTCATTAGTCACCCAGTTGAAAGGTGCTTCGTGTTGAAGGAACAAATTATGAAGTTGGCTTGTGAAAAGAAGATTGAGCTAGATTTGGATGAAGTAGCTCAGACAAATCACACTACAGTAGCGGTGACTTCAAATGTTCCAATACTGTCTGTGTCCCATGCTCAAAGACAAAGTCCCATCCAGTTTGGAGAATTCGAGCCTATAGTTGTTCGTTTCCAACAAGAGATTCAAACAGCAAATTCCGAAAAGAAAGATGAGCTTGTTGAAGATGAAAACGAAGGGTGGATAGTAGTGACTCATCGAAAGAGAAGACAACCAAACTCCACCTAAAAAGAGTTGCGTTCCTATCGAAGCTATAGAAGAAGAAACAAAACTCATAAAAAGAAAGACAAAAAGATGACACGGAAGCCTAAGCCTGCTAAGAAAGAAGACAAAGACTTCCCTCAATTCCAACGGCTGGAAACTTCGGCAGAATTTCTCCCAAGAAGCTTTCTCAATAATCATCCAGAGAAAGTATCAGAAGTTATTGCATGTCACACTGTCGGTATAGTGGAAGTCGACAACAATCATGTGACTGCTGAAGAAGTCAAAGACTCAGAAGAACTGAAGCAAAGAACTTTTGTCTTCGATCATATTAAGCTTTCAAGTGCTCGATCTTCAGTCTTTCAAAGATTGAGTATGGCCACGGTAGGAGAAGAAGACCAATATCCAATGACTACTTCTGCTCGAACTTCAGCCTTCAAAAGGCTAAGTATATCCACATCAAAGAAAGATCAACCTCCAGCATCTGCTTTTGATCGTCTCAAGACAACAAGCGATCAACGTAAAGGAAGGATGAAAATCTTGAAGCCAACGTCATTCCATGAAGAAAACAACGACGAAAAGATTCACAGTTGTGTCCCTTCACGCATGAAGAGGAAATTTTCTATTGACATAAGTACAGAAGGTTCCTTGATAGTGAAGCCAAAACTCATCATATTAACGAATCCTACAAATGAAGAGGATAATCAAAACCATGATGAAATAAGAGCTTCTGAAGTTTAAATGAAGAAGCTCCTCATCGCAAGAGCCTAATCTGCATGATGCTCCTAGCCCGCATGAGCTTAAAATGTGAACGGCGCCTAAAAAAATTGTATGAACTACGTTACGACTTGATCTCTTTCATTATAAAGGGTACGTAGGCAACTTAAAAAAATTCAATTTCAGCCGCGCATAAAAAAAATCTCTTCGAACTACATTATGACTTGATCCCTATCATTAAGAAGGGTATATAGGCAACTTGAAAAAAACTTCAAGTTCAGTCCAGTAAAAAAAAAAAGAAAAAGAAAAAAATACTTGAACTACGTCATGATTCGATCCCTTTCTTTAAAAGTACGAAGGAAACTTAAATAAATTTAAGTTTAGTCCATCAGAAGAGGTACCACAACCACCTAAGTATAATACTACAAGATTGATGTTGATCATCCCCGTCAAAGAATGACACTTCAGATTGAAGATGTTCATCCTTATTGGGGGAAACACAATGGGTTGAAGATGTTCATCCTTCGTAAGGATCCAACACAGTAAATAAAAGGCACACACGTGGAATGCACTTCGCTTCCTCTTTAAAAGTAAACTTATATGCTCCTCCATCTTCAAGTTTAGAGGCTCCATCGAAGTTTCATCTTCATGCTCAAAATCATAAAGTCAAGCCTACTGTCAAAGCTTCATGCTTCATCAAACCCAAATGCAAAGAATTGTCGATGCTTTGTCAAACTTAAGTGCGAAGGTCCTGTCGATGCTTCTCCATATTTAAGTTCAAAGGCTACATCGATGCTTCTCCATCTTTAAGTTCAAAGGCTTCGTTGATGTCTCTCCATCTTTAAGTTCAAGATTGGCATGCATGGCCCCACTTCCATCTTCAAGTTAAAGGTCGGTGTGCATGACTCTGCTCCATCTTCAAGTTCAAGGTCGGTGTGCATGGCTCGGCTCCATCTTCAATGACTCGGTCTACAAACTAATGACGTGGCTTTGCTTCATCTCCAAACTAATGACATGGCTTCGTTTCATCTCCAAACTAATGACACAGCTTCGCTTCATCTCCAAGTCATGGCGTGGATTTGTTTCATCTCTAAACTGATGACGCGACTTCGCTTCATCTTGAAAGTCGTGGTGCGGTTTCGTTGCCTCTCCAAAATATTGGTACAACTTCACCTCTTCTCCAAAATTTTTGTAGCTTCGTTTCCTCTCCAAAAATGTGGGTGTGGTTCCACCTCATATGCGAGATCAAGTTTGGTTTGTCTAGCTCTATCTCATATGCGAGGACGACTCTAGTCCATCCGGCTCCACCTCATATGCGAGGACAACTCCGGTCCGTCTGGTTCTGCCTTGTAGGCGAGATCGACTCTAGCCAACCTGACTCCATTCAAAATCTTGATGGCACATTCTTCTCATCTTCAAGGTTTGATGGCATATCCGCCTCATCTTCAAATACTCAACGGCATATTTCCCTTATCTTCAAATTTTGATCAAGGAGTAACATAACAAGGTAGACCTTTCCGATATCCTCCCGAGGGTGATCGAATGGGAGAGTTGTAAGCCTTTGCGGGACCCCTCCCATGACGATCAGGATACACGAGCGGCGCTACAAGGTAGACCTTTCCGAGACCTCCCTAGGGTAATCGAATAGGAGAGTTGTAAGCCTTTGCGGGGTCCCTCCCATGATGATCAGGATACACGAGCAGTGCTACAAGGTAGACCATTTCGAGATCCTCCCTAAGGTGATCGAATGGGAGAGTTGTAAGCCTTTGCGGGGCCCCTCCCATGACGATCAGGATGTACGAACAGTGCTACAAAGTAGACCTTTTCGAGATCCACCTAGAGTAATCGAATGAGAGAGTTGTAAGCCTTTGCGGGGCCCTTCCTATGAAGATCAGGATACACGAGTGCACCAAAGACGGGTCGATGAAATTAAAAAAAAAAAAAAAAAAAAAAAAAAAAAAAAAAACTTATTTTGTTGTACTTCTTTGATTGCACCATAACTCCTACAAAAAAAATAGTAGGGGAGCAAGTTAGTAAAAAAAATTTAAAAAAAATAAGAAACAAAAAAAAAAGAAAAAAATATATATGAAAGTAAAAAAACAAGGAAGGGAAGCCCTAATTCCCCATCTTTCCTTCTTTCTCCCTTCTTCTCACTTACAGCTTCCTACTGCAATTCAAGGCTGATTTGCAATCCAAGTCCGATTGACAAAGGATGTAAAGAATGTAAGATCGAAAGAGAACCACAATTCAAACTGCAAAGAACATAAGAACGAAGAAGATCACACTACAAGATAAAGAAGAGCATGCGTCCTGCCAGTACTTATATAGTTAAGTTCGATGGGATTTTTTCTACTAATCAGTTGAAATCTGATAAAATCATGGGTTACTCGAACTGAATACTGTTTATTTTATTGTGGAACTCCGATTCTTGCTGAAATTAGTTAAGAGTCAACAAAAAATATCATGTTCGATTAGAGGCTGCCGGAATTAGGGGTCACGGTGGAGTTTTGAATCCCCAAATTCAACGGCGAGGAGTTTTGAGCTTAAGACTTGAGAGAATTTGGCATAAGCCAACAGTATGGAGAAGGAAATCTCGCTAAGGCCGGTATCGCTAGCCACAAAGCAGACGGCTGCCTGAGATAAAAAAAAAAAGAAAAAGAAAAAAATTATTAATAAAAAAATAAAATAAATAATAATAATAATAAGGGAGAATCTCACTCGAAATCCTCTGGCTGGTGTCGCTCTCTCCCATAATTTCGCTCGAAATGCTCTCGTTGATCTCGCTCTCTCCGGTGTCACTATCTCCAAAATCTCGCTCTCTCCCACTTTCTCGCTCACAATCTCGCTCTCTCCCACGATCTCATTCTCTCCAAAATCTCGCTCTCTCCCACGATCTCGCTCTTTCCAAAATCTCTCTCTCGCTGGTGTCGCTCTCTCCCACAATCTCGCTCGAAATGCTCTCGTTGATCTCGCTCTCTCCCACGATCTCGCTGGTAATGGTTTGGTATCGCTAGTAATGGTCTGATCTCGCTAGTAATGGCTTGGTATCGCTGGTAATGGTCTGATCTCACTAGTAATGGCTTGGTATCGCTGGTAATGGCCTGATCTCGCTGGTAATGGTTTGGTATCACTGGTAATGGCCTAATCTCGCTGATAATGGCTTGTATCTCTGGTAATGGCTTGATCTCGCTAGTAAGGCTATCTTCCAATACATTGGCTCTCCAAAATCTCTTCCATTTAAGTTCAAATTGGAATTAAAATCAATTGTTATTCCAAATCTCAGTCTAAAGCCTCTAATCCAAATTTTTATTCTAAATTCAAGCCAGCCAAATCGAGTGAGATAAATGTCAAATCCGTCCCAAATTAAAATTTGGCCATATCCCAAATTTTATCAATATTCGAATGGTTAACCTTGATATTGAATTATGAACAAAATGTCGAGTCAAAATTTGGCTATATTCCAAATTTTATCTCAAATTTAAATCAACCTCAGTTTCTATACTCATTTCCAAGTAAAAATGAGCATATCCCAAATTTTTATCTCAAACCAAAATTGATCAAGATTCAATTTCACCCCAAATTCTATTCCAAATTCAAATTAAATTAAATTTGCAATTAAAGTGGAACATAAATTCTACTTTAGTTCAAATTAAAGTTTACTTAGCAAAAGTGTGTCAAACGAACAAGATTTCAAATCAAAATTTTGAGCTAAATTCTCATATTTTGATCATGGTGATACATCAAATTAAAATAGTAAAAAATCATACTTTGATCTCAAATTACATTTTTTTCGAGATTCATCCACCCATATACGTGCATAAATCTTGAAAATGGGGCATTTGTTGAATGAGAAATTTTGGACCAATCACAAGTCACTACGTCGCTTGCTAAATTAATGACGAATTTCTAAATCATTGACTTTGGGTCTAATTAGAAGTTGACGCATGTCCCGAATTGAATTGAAGACAAGTTTCGATGACGTCACGCGGATGAATCAGATGAGATCAAATTCAATTTGATATTATTATTTAGGCTTAAAGTCCAAACTACAAAAAATATTGAATTGAACTTGAATTCGGCCCAAAACCAACTAATTGGGTCCAAGGGTTAGGCCCATGGACCAACCAAGCCCACGAAGCTCACCTGAGAACTCTATAAATAGAGAAGTTCTCTTCATTTGTAAAGGCAGCATTTTCTACACTCAGAAGACCCAGAGAGAGTTCACTAACAAGCAGAGGACTCCCAAGACTCCTGAAGCTGCACTCCTATAAGGCAGAAGACCTTTGAAGACACAAATACTCTTCCAAGACTTCTACTTCAAGCTTCCAAGACTTCTGAAGCTGTACTCCTATAAGGCAGAAGATCTTTGAAGACACAAATACTCTTCCAAGACTTCTACTTCAAGCTTCCAAGACTCCTGAAGCTGCTCTCCTACAAGGCAGAAGACCTTTAAAAACACAAATACTCTTCCAAGACTTCTACTTCAAGCTTCCAAGACTCTTGAAGCTGCACTCTTATAAGGCAGAAAACATTTTAAGACACAAATACTCTGTCAAGACTTCTACTTCAAGCTTCCAAGACTCCTGAAGTTGCACTCCTATAAGGCAGAAGACCTTTGAAGACACAAATACTCTTCTAAAACTTCTACTTCAAGCTTCCAAGACTCCTGAAGCTGCACTCCTATAAGGCAGAAGATCTTTGAAGACACAAATACTCTTCCAAGACTTCTACTTCAAGCTTCCAAGACTCCGGAAGTTGCACTCCTACAAGGCAGAAGATCTTTGAAGACACAAATACTCTTCCAAGACTTCTACTTCAAGCTTCCAAGACTCCTGAAGCTGCTCTCCTACAAGGCAGAAGACCTTTAAAAACACAAATACTCTTCCAAGACTTCTACTTCAAGCTTCCAAGACTCTTGAAGCTGCACTCTTATAAGGCAGAAAACATTTTAAGACACAAATACTCTGTCAAGACTTCTACTTCAAGCTTCCAAGACTCCTGAAGTTGCACTCCTATAAGGCAGAAGACCTTTGAAGACACAAATACTCTTCTAAAACTTCTACTTCAAGCTTCCAAGACTCCTGAAGCTGCACTCCTATAAGGCAGAAGATCTTTGAAGACACAAATACTCTTCCAAGACTTCTACTTCAAGCTTCCAAGACTCCTGAAGCTGCACTCCTATAAGACAGAAGACCTTTGAAGATACAAATACTTTTCCAAGACTTCTATTTCAAGCTTCCAAGACTCCTAAAGCTACACTCCTATAAGGCAGAAGACCTTTGAAGACACAAATATTCTTCCAAGACTTCTACTTCAAGCTTCCAAGACTCCTGAAGTTGCATTCCTATAATGCAGAAGACCTTTGAAGACACAAATACTCTTCCAAGACTTCTACTCCAAGCTTCCAAGACTTCTACTTCAAGAACATTCGATGCTTTCCTTCTCCAAGTCAAGCATATTCACCAAACTGAAAGAGAATCAGAGGATCAAATATTAGAGATCGAACCACATCGAATCAAATCAACTCCAACATCAACATCAACTCAAGTTCAACTCCACGTGTCTCTCTGGAAACCTCGTGCGAACAGTTATATTTATAAATCTTTTAAAATATCACTATATACTTCATTATTAACTCTAAAAGTATCGATGATAATTACTCTAAATAAAAATGAGTCGAACCATGACAATGAAAGAAACGCACTTGTAGTTGAAGTGGATGCACAAACCGAAGAATAAGCGTTCCTGAACCATTCCAACTGAACCGACAGAGTAATTTGTGGGTACTTTAACAATAAACTTTTCTCGGAGATACGATGCATCGAGTGCCGTTGCTCCAACAACTGCAAAATTCAACCCCTTCTCGAATTCCTTAACGCTCATCCTCTGTCTTTCTACACCCATATACGGCTGCAGAAATGGAAGTCCTAGTGATTGAGCTGTAAAGAATAATACACATCCATCGCAATATTAATCCTAACAAATTGAAAACAGAGCAAAACAAAGTAAAAAGAGCAAACAGGGTAAAACAGAGTGTCATTGATGAGGAAAAGAATTTACCAATGAAGTCTATAATTAGATGGGCCGGTGGGACGACGGAAAAAGGTGTCTCCATATGGAAGAAAGCAAGAACGTGGAGGTTTGTTAGACTGACATTTATAGAAGACGTTTCCAGTATCGGAAAGGGAATCCCCGAAGTTGAAGATGGAGGTGAAGCAATTACCCAAAACACTTGAAGGACTCGAGGCTATTATTGCCACTGAAAATATGATCAACCATCGACAACCATAATGTAGAGTATGAATTCGATGAATCCATGGAAACCACACAAAACTTTGATTCACTTTCACTTTCGTTCAGCCAAAGTTGAAACATGCATTTAAACTATTTTTCTCAAAAGAAAATTGCATTTGGACGCTGATGTAAATGTGATTATTTTTTTTAAAAAAAAAAAAAAAACGTGTAGTTGTTCAATAATCATTAATAATTAGGAAATTCATATGTCTCCAGCAACATTTGATATGGTTATTTTCAAGTTGTGTTAAAGATTATGGTAATACTCGAAATGTGTGCGTGGCTTCAAAATTTCAAAGATATAGATAATTTAAATTTTTAAAATTTCATAAATTTTATGTCTAGTTAAATCTTTAACAAAAATTTGTACAAATTTTGAAGGTTGAGACTAAATTTGTAATGTAAAGGTAACGATTAAAGGGAAATATTTTTTTCATTAAAAAGAAATAAATTTAAAAGATGAATGATTAAATTAGTTAAAAAGATTAAAATGTTTCAGCCCCAATAAAGTATTCAAGATCTGATCTTCCATATGGTGGGGGGGAAAAAAATTCATATCTACCATCTTTGTCCGCGCATATATTGGGCACGAGGGAGCGGTATCTCCATTTGTTGATATTTGATCATGTGATTTATTATTTCCTTTATTCTTCTTTCGGGCTACATGTGAAAGGAGATGGTTTTTTTTCTTTCTTTTTTTTTTTTTTTTTTTTTTTTGAGAAATCATAGTTTTTAATTAATTGTTTATTTAAACACATGTTCTTTTCGAAAATTCAAACCATAGATCTCGAGTCAATAATAGTCTCATATGTCAGTTAGTTTTTTAAAAACAATTTAATTACACTACAAGAAATAATAGTTACGATAGCTAATAAAAAAAACTATAAAAAAACTTTTTATAGCCTTTTTCGGAGGTTCTAACAGCGCATGTTATTAAAAGTCTAGGACTTTTTATACCCTTTTTGTAAAGCTATAATAGATGCTATAATAAAATATAAAGATATAGTATGTATATAAGGCTATGAAAATATTCAATAGAGTTAGTCATAATTAAAAGCTATCTTTAACATATAATAGCTTGACTCAATGCTATCTTTACTATATAATAGCCTTTTCTTAATGCTTTCTTTGACCTATTTTAACCTTTTTTAAGGCTATTATATCATACGTAAAGAAGCTTTGACTCAAATACCTCAATTTTTTATTTTTTTTATAACTAACTTTGTGATGTAAATGGTCAACTGGTATGCTCTATAAATACCTCCGATCTTTAAAACAAAAATAGAGAATTATCATCATTTGGCCTAGTTTTCTGTAAACAACAAAACTGTACGCAATCTTCATTAGTAAAGAACTTGGATCTTTCCGTGGACGTAGGCAATCTTGCTAAACCATGTAAACTATGTGTTTCATCTTCTTACCTTTATCTTTATTGTTCATACGATTGTCTTCTTTCTGCAAACCGCACACCATACATTCACTATTCAAATCGCATCGAATAACAGAGTATCGAGCTCAATTGTGCATCGATCTTTGCTATCAAGTAGCTTCGAGTTGATCATTTTCACCTTCGAGTCGCACCGAGTATTGTTCAAGAATCATCGAGTAAGATTGAGTATTACTTCAGTTGTCATCGAGTTTCATCGAGAATTTAACATAGACTTGTCAGACGAAGAAGGGAATTCTCATCGAGCATCGAATAGGAAAACATCGAGCGTCAAGTATCGATCATCGAGGATTTGGTAGAATATTTCTTTGCCTTTTCTTCATCTTTCCAGCATTGATCTTGAGTATTTGGGCCTAGTGAAGAGTGGTTAACCCAACAATTTGTGGTATTAGAGCGTTTGAAGATCATCAAGGTCAACATTCTTTGAGCATCAAAATACTCAATAAATCTAGACTCGATACTCGATCAGATCAAAAATGGTTGTTGCAAGGCATGAAATTGAGAAGTTCGATGGGAAGGGCGATTTTGGCCTATGGAAGGCCAAAATCAAAGCCACTTTTGGACAACAGAAAGCTCACAAGGCCCTTTTAGACCCGTCAACTCTGCCATCTACTATATCAACTCAAGAAAGGGAAGAAATGAAGATTACAGCATATGGGACTCTGGTTTTTAATCTCATTGATAGCATCTTGAGACAAGTGATTGATCAAGACACGACCTACAAGATGTGGGTCAAGCTGGAAGGTCTTTTTGCAACTAAGGATCTCTCCAATAAGATGTATCTAAGGGAGAAGTTCTTCACGTTCAAGATGGATTATGCCAAACCTCTTTCAGATAATTTGGATGAGTTTAAGAGGATAGTTTCGGAGTTCAAGAGCCTTGGCGAGAAAATTGACGATGAGAATGAAACCTTTATGTTATTAAACTCTCTACCCGAAGCCTATAAAGAGGTGAAGAATGCCTTGAAATATGGCATAGAATCAGTTACCACTGATGCCATCATTTCAGTATTAAGAACTAGAGAGTTAGAGCTTCAGTCAATCAAAAAGGAGCAACCTAGTGCAGAAGGACTATTTGTCAAGGGGAAGAACAAGCAGAATCAATCTAAAAGGAATAAAAATCAGTCAGGTGAAGAGCACAAACCTAAGACCAAACTGAGATGCAACTACTGCAAGAAGAAAGGTCACTTGATGAGAGATTTTTATAGCTTGAAATGGAAAAATCAGAAGAAAAAAAAAAAAAAAGAATCGGAAGGGAAAACAACCAGAAGCTTCAATGGTTGAGGTTCCTACTTTTATTTTGATGCCTTAGCCTCCACTAGAAACCAAACCAACCAAATCAGTCCTCTTGGGAAGCATAACTGGGTACTTGACTCTTGTTGTACTTATCATATGACACCTTTTAGACCTTGGTTTAATACTTACAAGGATATAGATGGAGAATTTATGTACATGGGAAACAATGAAGCCTACAAGATCAAAGGAGTTGGTTCAGTATCCTTTAAGCTAAAGGATGGATACAATCAAGCTTTTAAGAAATGTGAGACATGTACCTTTGCTCAAGAGAAACTTGATATCTTTAGGTATGCTGGACTCCATTGGGTGCGAATGCAAAGGAAAAGGTGGAGTTCTTGAGGTGATCAAGAATTCCAAGGTTGTGTTGATTGGTGAAAAGTTCAATGACCTTTATATTGTGAGAGGAGTAGAGATGATGACAAGTGCCTATACGATTTTAACAGCACGCTTAACAGAGACTGACTTATGGCACAAAAGACTATCCCATATTAGTGAAAAAGGGATGCAAACACTGTCCAAACAAGGTATACTGTCCAAAGGTATCAATGAGCACCTTTCCTTTTGTGAACATTGCATTCTAGATAAAGCAACCAGACAAAGTTTCACAAAATCTCAGCATACCACCAGAGAAACATTGGATTATGTCCATTCTGACCTATGAGACCATCTCCTACACCAAGCCTTAGTAGCTCAAGGTATTTTCCAACGTTTATAGATGACTTTTCTAAAAAGAGCTGAATATACTTTCTTAAAACTAAGAACCAAGTTTTTGGGAAGTTTAAGGAATGGAAAGCCATGATAGAAAATCAAACATCTAAAAGGTTAAAATACTTTAGAACTGATAATGGACTTAAGTTTTGCAATAAATACTTTGACAAATTTTGTAGTGAGAATGGTATAACTAGTCATAGAACAGTGAGGTACACACCTCAACAAAATGGGGTTGCTGAGAAGTTAAATAGAACCATAATGGAAAGGGTTAGGTGTTTACTATTTTATGCTATCTTATGAGAAAATTATTGGCAGAAGCTACAACCTATATAGCGTATACCTTGAATAGGTGCCCTCACACATCTTTAGAGTTTCTTACCCCTAAGGAAAAGTAGACTAATCATCCTCCTAATCTAGATAACCTCAAGGTCTTTAGATGTGTAGGGTTTGTACACCAAAATAAGGGAAAGTTAAAGGCCAGTGCAGTCAAGTACATGTTTGTAGGCTTTACAGAGTGTGTCAAGGGGTTTAAAATGTGGCATCCGGTTGAGAGGAAGTTTATAGTGAGCAGAGACATCATCTTTAAAGAAGAGAAGATGTTTATGTAAAAGGAGAAAAAGCTTAAGGATGAAGGTGAGTCATCCAACACAGGAATGAGGTGGAACTACCTACTGAGTAACCAATAGAGTCTAGTCAACCTAATGACACAGGAGAAACTGAGGAAGATGTAGGGGAACATGAGGAGACAGCAAGTGAGCAGCCTGATTTAATGTATGTCTTAACTAGGGATAGACAAAGGAGACCATTACACCTCCAGCTAGATATATTGAAATGAACTATATGAATCTGGTTTTGAATGTTATTGTAGCTTCTACTAACCAAGAACCAATAACCTTTAAGGAAGCAACAAGTTGTGCTAATGCAAGGGATTGGATAGAAGCTATGAATGAGGAGATGCATTCACTAAAGGTGAATGACACTTGGTCTTTAGTTCATCTACCAAAGGGTTACAAACCTGTTGCCTCTAAATGGGCCTTCAAACTTAAAGAATGAGTATCATGTGATCAAAAGCCTAGGTATAAAGCTAGATTGGTTGTAAAGGGGTTCACTCAAAGGGAAGGAATAGACTATTCTGAAATTTTCTCTCCAGTTGTGAAACAGACTTCCATAAGACTTCTTCTATCCTTAGTTGCTCAAAATAGTTTAGAATTGTATCAACTATATGTCAAAACTGCTTTTCTTCATGGACATCTAGAGGAGACAATCTATATGATGCAATCTAAAGGATTTGAAGTTAAAGGAAAAGAAAAACTCTATTGCTTACTCAATAAATCTATATATGGGTTAAAACAATCACCTAGGTGCTGGTATAAGAGATTCAATGACTATATTTCTAGCATTCGATTCAAAAGAAGTTCATTTGACATATTTGTTTATGTAAATACAGGTTCTTACAAGGACAATGTTTACTTACTCATATGTGTAGATGATATGTTACTAGCAAGTAGGTTCAAAGGAGATCTAACCCATGTTAAAAACCTCTTAAAAAGGGAGTTTGATACGAAGGACTTGGGAGAAGAAAGCAAGGTCCTAGGAATAGAGATCCAAAGGAACAAAGAGGAGTCTATTCTAAGCAGCATCAATTAGTCCAATTACTGTGAAAAGATCCTTAAAAGATTCGACATGAATGATGTTAAACCTATGAGCTTACCTATTGCTTATCATTTTAAGCTTTTCTCAGCTAACTCTTTTAAAGATTCTGACCAAGAACATCATAAAAAAAATGGTTGTCATACCATATAGTCAAGCAGTCGGAAGCCTAGTATATTTAATTATTTCTACCAGATCTGATCTCTCATATTCAGCTAGCTTAATTAGTAGATATATGTCTAATCCTGGTAAGAGACACTGAGAGGCTACTAAATGAATCCTAAGGTACTTGGTTTGGTCTATAAACTCAGGATTAGTATACCAAAGGTCAGCTGAACCAAACTTAGAACTTTATGGATATGTGGATGCTGACTATACTAGTGATTTGGACAAAAGAAGGTCCTTAACAGGTTACTTTTTCCTTTATGGTCCTAATCTGATCAACTGGAAAGCAACACTACAACCTATAGTAGCCTTATCTACGATAGAAGCTGAATATATGGCTTTAACAGAAGTAATCAAAGAGGCATTGTGGATTAAAGGATTGCTGAAAGACTTTGGAATAGATCAAACAGTGGTGAAACTCTACTATGACAACTAAAGTGCTATCCATTTGTCCCGAAATCCACAATACCACACTAGAACTAAGCACATTGATATCAAGTATCATTTCATTAGAGATAAAATTGAGACAGGGGAGATAGAAATTTTAAAGGTTCATACTTCAGACAATGTAGCTGACATGTTAACAAAACCTGTTTCAAAGCTTAAATTGATTAAATATTTAGAACAGATTGGTTTCAAGCTTCCAGAAACAAGGTAGACAGAACGGTCAGAATCAGGAAGATTAGAAGATTGCAAGGCATTAGAGTCAATGTGGAGAATTTGAAGAAGCTTTAACTCAAATGCCTCAATTTTTTATTTTGTTTATAACTAACTTTGTGATGTAAACGGTCAACTAGTATGCTTTATAAATACCTTTGATCTTTAAAACAAAAATATAGAGTTATCATCATTTTTCCCAGTTTTCTGTAAACAACAAAACTGTACGCAATCTTCATTAGTAAAGAACTTGGATCTTCTTGTGGACGTAGGCAATCTTACCGAACCACGCAAACTCTGTGTTTCATCTTCTTACCTTTACCGTTCTTGTTCATACGATTGTCTTCTTTCTGCAAATCGCACGCCATACATTCACTATTCAAATCGTATCGAATAACAGAGTATCGAGTTCAATCGTGCATCGATCTTTGCTATCGAGTAGCTTCGAGTTGATCATTTTCACCTTCGAGTCGCAGCGAATATTGTTCAAGAATCATCGAGAATTTAACAGTCAAACGAAGAAGGAAATTCTTATCGAGCATCGAGTAGGAAGACGTCGAGCGTCGAGTATCGATCATCAAGGATTTGGTAGACTATTTCTTAGCCTTTTCTTCATCTTTCAAACATTGATCTTGAGTATTTGGACCTAATGAAGGGCGGTTAACCCAACAATATATATAGCTTTAATCTTATGCTATAACAAACAACATTGAAGTTATGACCATTTACATTACAAGCACTTGTTTTCAACTAAATAAAGAAATGAAATACTTCATAATGTATGCATTAAATACAATGACTTCCTTTTCATTATTGAAATTTAGGAATCAATTTACATTAGAAACTAAATAAATTATCCAATAATTACAAGAAATACATCAAGTGTAATTTGCAACTATACAACGTTCACAAAATACAAAATTTATCAAATATTAAGGATTATAGCATCATGGAATTGAGCTTTCCGTCTTTGATCTTTCCACGCGTAAAGGTATCATTTCATCCACCTACATAAAAAGTGAATTAGTATCCGTTTGACTTCCAAAACGACTTGAAAAGTGTCTAAGTATAACTTTGAATCTCATAACTACATAAAAAGTGCATAATTGTCATTTTGACTCTCAAAACAACTTTAAAATAGTGCTTCATTAATAATTAGCAAATTTACCATAGAAATATTATATTAATACACAAAATAACAAATAAGAGATAAAGACAAAAAATAAAAATATGAACCAACTTCCAATTTAAAGAGCCTTATAGCTTTTTTTTCCTGTTCGTTGTTATATTATCATAGAGTAAACAAAACATACAAAATTAATAGTTGATATGAACTTCCATCTCTAAAATTCACAACTCTACTCCGTGTTCCCAAACACCCTTAAACCCTTAAACAACTTAAAACAAGAGACTGATGCCTATCAAACACTTATGATCATAATACAAGGAGTATAGTCTCGATCAATAGTCGAACAATGAAGAATAAAAAGCCTACACACATTTAAATCAAACTGCAAGAAGAATGGAAACTAACATACTTCAAGTCTGTTCACTGCCAATTCAAGGGCTGCATATGGTTTTAGTTGATCCATTCTGTTACAAGAAGAAAAATGCAAACACTTGAAATCACTTTTTTGCTTGCCTAAAGACAACCAAAATAAATTCAACTCTGACTTAGATAATGCAAGAGATTTGAACAATACTTCATATATCTCATGGCAGAACAATGTTTGCTACATTAGGAACCATGAAAGTTTATCCGGATTGAAATCCAAGGATATATTGTCTAAGTATCAAGTAACACTCACCCCAAAGCTATAAATTAAAAGCAGTCACTTACCTCACTCTTTCAGAATTAAGAACCATTCATTTATCCTTACCTTCTTCATTGCCCCACCAGTTGCATTGTTGTTACGCTTAACAAACACAAACCTTAATCAATAGAGAATTCAACCACTAAAAGCCCATAAAAAGTTTCACATCCAAATATCAAACAGTTGATTAGTCTATTATGCCTCATTCTGACAACCAAAACCTAAAGCTTATTCTTCAACTAAAAATCAAAATTAAATTCCCCTCACCTCTACAAATCGAAACTAACACTGCAGCCAACATCTAAAAATCGAAGTTGCAGACCTCTTCTAAAAATTGAAACCGATTCCCTAGTGGTCCTCTAGAAATCAAGGCCGCGACCTTATCCTCCAAAAATTGAAGTTGCTGTTGCAACCTTTTTTTTTTTAAACTCGCGATGTTTTGCAACCCTATGAAATTGAACAAGAAACCATCTTCCTATCTTTTAGATAAATAAAAAACATGATTAAAAACAAAAAGATAAATCTAATCACATCAGCTTTGTTGTAAACGTAGGTCGAACCATACTTTTCACAGTAGTAGCAGTCAAAGTGGTTGACCATGAAAGTTCAAGCACCACGCTGTTAAAAAAAAGAATACTGCAATCTTTTTCAGTTTCTTCAGCAAAAATATTATCAAACATTTTTATATACAAGCGATTTTCAAAGTAATATAATTGATAGATAGAGCATAATACCCTTGCTCTGGGCTTAAGGCATTTAAAATAAAATATGTTGCTTGAATTCCTTCAGCAAAATGGGTTAAAGTGACTACAAAAATACATGTATAAATTAAAACTTTATGCTAAAAACCACTGCACATTGTTATCCATAACTGCTCAATATTGTACTTATAAGCATTGTAACATAAGAACAAACCTAAAGTATCTGACACATTAAACATATTCGAACAGGTACATAAGAGAAACTCACTTGCTTCTCATTCACAAAGATGCTAACAAACTTGCCAATTTTTCCAGCTCTCTTTAGCATTCTCATACCAGTATAAAAATACTAAATAGAAGAAGCATACAAGGTGTGAACAAGACGAAAGTTTTAATCAACAAACATGTTACATATATCTTAACAATCACATATGGTATGTAAGCTATAAACTGAAATTCAAGAATCTCTCCACCTATGGCCTTCGATGCTTGCCAAGAGTCCATCCATTAAAAATAACAAGAAAGGAATTTGGATGAAGTAGAAGAAAATCACCCTGATTAATCTTTTTAAAGCATCTCTCTTTTGAGCAATTAGAATGGTCGCTGTGTAAGTCAAAGATTGTGTAGCTTTGTTGAACTCAACCTACAAACATGCCAAAGTATAGTTAGGATGCAACAATACACGCATCATAAAGAAGTAAAAACACTTCCTCAAACACTTCTTGACCTCATATTTTTTACATGTACAAATCTTCTCTATGGAAAATTGTTGCACAGGCATCAGTTGTTTGAATGCTCCCATTGTAGACTTGAAAAAGATAAATACATAGGATGAAGATACAGATAGACTTTCATATTTATATAGATAGATAGATCAGGAGTATACTGCAAATGATAAAACATTGTTTAAAATACACATTAAAAGTGTTTCAAAAACTATTTAGAGTGGTTTCCATACACACGAATTTGATCTAAAATGACTTATTGTTTAAATTGAACACTTGACAATATATTCCAAACACACCATTAACTTCTTGATCTTAATTGAGGATACTATTGACCATGTTCAGGTCTTCAGGACTAGAAGCAGAAATTGAACCTTAGTAGAAGCTCATCGACCCATATCACTGAAGATAGCAATACAAAACTACAGTAGAATAGGACAAGTACATTTTTCGACCACGCTAGCATTCTTTTCAACGGAATAGAAAACGTCACACATCAATTTTCACCTCTTTCAATTTACATCTCAGAGAATGCATAATGAACACTAGAAGCAAAAACCTTTTGCACGATACAGTATAGCTAACTCACAGGAATGGCAGAATCTTGAAAGTATTTAGCCGTGAATTCGACGTCTGGACTCACTGTACCAAAAAGATGATGAGGTACTCCTAGATAACGAAACCCATTGAAAAACCCAAATCAGAAATCAAGAGAAACCAGGGAAAGCACAATCTCGCCAACAATTGAAAGAATAGCATACAAATAGAGGTAACTGACTGACCATTTTGATCTTTGGGGGAAACTTTGTTTGTGAGAACGTCCAATCCTCGATAAACCTGCATAGAGTCAGCATTGATGATCTCGACAGGGAAATGAGAAGCCAAATCGATAGCGAGACGGGACTTCCCAGAACCAGACGGCCCCAAATCCATTTATAAGCAAATTAGGTTTTGTCTCTCTTCTGAATTTGGGCGCATAATAGTGGACGAGCATACCATCACCAAGATCAGTGGTGATGGATTTGAGGCCTGCCCTAGAAAAGGAGTAGCGTAAATCGGATTCCATGGTGGATTCTAAGAGAAGAAGAGGTGTGTTTCAGTGCTGAAAGTTGGGATTTGAGATAAACAAGGTTGAGATTTGAGAGAGAGGATTTTTTATTTTGCCTTTAGGGCTGATAGAAAGTTTCGTTCGAAAAAATGACAAAAAGAAAAGTTTCAAAATTATAAAAATAACAAAAAGAATTTATATAATTAAAAATACTAATTAGTAAATGACAAAATTATCCTAAAAATTTAAAATTAAGTACAAATGAAAATGTAAAGATATACTGTTTCAAAAACAACAAGAATCCTACAAATACATAGTATTTAAATATTCCATAAGCAAAATTAAAGTTTGGCAAGTGAATATGTGAAGTAATTGCAACTTCACGACGATATGATATGATGGAAGTATGATTGCGTTTGACACCAAACAAGTTGTAGGGAGTCTCATAATCTTCATTCCATGTGATTATTTTGCTCATTGGATCTTGAAAGTCAACTTTAAACCTATGAATCACAAAAGTTGAAAATGATGTTTAAAAAGTAGAAACAAAAGCAGAAACCATGTGTGCAAGCGAAAAAAGGTCAACAACCTGGTGAGGGTGCTCGTTAAAAGCTAACGAGCCTGGTGAGGATGCTCATTAAAAGCTAACCAAGATTATGGAGTTCAAGAACGAGTTGATGAACCAACATCAAAGACATGAGATTGCAAAGGAGAAAATGAGATTTTGGGGCGGTGAAGAAGATAAAGAAGATGAGATTTAGGGTTTTTTTTTTTTTTGTTATCTTCTTTTAATAAATAATAAGAATTATGATGATGATAATAATAATAATAATAATAAAATACTAATAATATTATTAATATTAATATTAATAATAAGCTGAAAAATATATATATACACCTACCTGTTTCAAACATTTAAAATCTAATTCCCATTTATATGTTTCTTTTTAGGTTCAACAAGCCATTTTTACATGTTTGTATATGAAAAATTGAAAACATCGAAAATATAAAGAAAAAGTTCAAATTAATTTGATAACAAACATATAAACAAATCAAAAGTTAGTTGGATAAAATCAAATTTGAAAATAAAAATAAATTCAAATATAAATTGGAGAGAAAAAACAGTAAGTTTTTGTTTATTTTTCAATAAGTAGTTAGATAAAATCTAATTTGATAATAAAATATAAATTTAAATATAATTCGGTGAGAAAAATCAGGAAGGGAGTTCGTTTATTTACAATTACACTATATTCACATCCACCACAAAACCCTATGAAAGAAGTCTAACTTGTTGTAGAGGTATAGCAAAAATAGCAAAATTGCAAAAGTGAATATTTATTTGTTTGGACAAATTATTGATATAATAATATAATAAGATGATAATGAATAAAAGATAATTAAAAAATACAAAAAAAGATCAAACTTAAATGAAATATACAGTTTATTAGATGATAATATGTATAAAATATTCCATAAAATCCTAATTAAAATAAAAAAAATATAATCTGAATTTAGAATAATAAAAAATGATTAAAATAATATAAAATTTAAAAATGTATTATAAATTAAAATCCAAATTGTGATAAACAAATTAAATATTGATTAATTCTGAATATTTTCGAATAACGGTTAAATCAAATCAAAACAAATAGCTAATTTAAATCAATTAGGGGAGAAAAATGAGGGAGAGATTGATTTATTTTAAATAAATTCGTAGGAAGTTATCCAAATCTAATTTTAATATTAAAAATAAATCTAAATTCCAAAAGAGGAAAAATGAGGAAGAGATTGGACAAAAAAAACCTAAATCGATTTCAACCGATTATTGTGCAATCAACTCATTTTTTTAGGTAGTGATATTTCTTTTCCCAAAACGTTAAAATAATATCAAAAATAACATATACGACTAATTTATTAAAAATATGAGAAATATACAACTAATTTATTAAAAATATATGTATATAATTATGAAAAGCAATATAGAGATTTGAATAAAATATATGGATAAAAGAAGTTTTAATAATATATAGATATTTCAAATATAAACTTGGTAAAAAAATCTGGATATTTTATTAAGATGAGATAAATTCAAAAATTGATTAAATTGAATCTAAAATAATAAAAAAATATAGAGATTACGTTAACTACATGAGCAAAATTAGGAGGCAGTTGTCCTTACAAATATAAAAAATTACCCGACGTTATTCTCTCAACATCTACGAACAAGGCAAGGGCAACTAAGAGATTTAGAAATTTGTGGTCATGTGCAGTTGGCATAAAGAATGAAACCTCAAATTCCGTCATACACTCCAATTCCCAAATTCCGCCATATACTCCAATTCCCCTTGCTTTTATGTGTAGAGATGAAGTGAAATGAAATTTTTAACGTTTTGCTCTCTTTTTTGGATGAGATTCTATAGCCTATATTTTAAAAGGCTATATCCAAAAGTTATAATATGTCATATTTGTTGTAGTGTTAATTATATTTTCAAGAGTTTAATGTCAGACACTCAAAATCGTAGTTTACTAATAATTTTGATTTTTTAATTCCAATAATTGAACGGGGTTTGCAATGAGGATGTCAAATGAATAAAATAAGGACTTCTTCATATATTGCAAAACGAGTCTAAAATATGGCAAAAATAGTCAAATTAGAAATGATTTGCAAATATAATAAGTTTTCCTTTCAACTTATAGAAGATGTCCAAAAAATCCATTGAAGGAAAAAAAATATGTGGGAGGCATGAATCTCCCAACTTCTTTTATAGATAGGATCATTGATAAATTTTTATGAGTGATAGAAGTCTATAATTATTGGGCATTTGGGTCGCTAAGTTAGTTATCATAATATGTGGTTATCATAGTCTGTGATTATAATAGTCAATATTTGGCATGCAAACTATTATAGTATTTATTGTAATAATAGTCTATGTTTAGGATGCACACTATTTTAGTCTTGGTAGAAAATAGTAAACACTCTAACAAAGAGAAAGAGAGATGATGGGTAAGAAATAGTAAACACTTTAGCAAATAGGAATTTTAAATAGGTTTACAATAGATAATTATAGGTATAAATAGTTGTAAGCATCGCTATTATATTTGGAACCCCAAACAATGTAGGCTATTCCACCAACTTCAAGTTGGGGGAAAACACCCCCTAATAACCTCATTTTTATAGATATTATTGATACCACCGATATCTACTTAAGTTATATTACTGAATAGCTCATAGAAAATGTCCAAAAAGCCCCTGAATAGCTCATACCCGAATCAATCAACCCCAATCAACATAGATTAAAATTTACGTTATATTTTCGGGTGCATATTATTTTATTATGAGATTGATGTTTTAATAACATGCAATGAATTGATAAGACTATTGTGGTTTAACGCTTAGTTTTATCTGGTCGAATCCAAGTGAATATTCAACTAGAGTCCTGGTGAGTCGAGGGTCGAACGTAGGAATTGCTTGCAAATTTGCAGTGAAACTAAAAATATGATCGTAGTGCAAATTGAAATGTTTAAAATGGTTAAGTGAATGAGCTATTTTAAATCTAAGTATTATGCGATGAAAATTATGTCTAAGTGAAACAATGTGAATTTAATAATAGATATATGATGAAAGGGTAGAGAAGATTTGTCATTAACACTTCCTAAAAAATTAAGCGGATTATGCAATCAAGCAATGCACTCAATGTTACGTCCAACACTTTGCAGAGTATCTAGCCACATTATCTTATTTCTAAGATGCATGTGATGAGTGCAATATGTAGAGGATATACTTATTTCTAAGAAATATTTTCTCTTGTTTTATGAGATCCAAATCTAAGGTCTTTCAAACTTAGATTAAATTTAATTAGAACAATCTCTCAATTGATTCAAGAAAGTCATATAAGCATGCATAAGATAAGTTGATAGTCTGATTCTCTTGTTATTTAGTAGTGTCAGCTGCACACTTCTCAACCCATTTGACAATTTAGTTATGCATGATATTGATGAAAAAGATGGACAAAAGATAAGATGAACATGTATTCATATTGCAAAGTTTGAATTTGTCAATATAGAAAGTACAATGCAAATACACAAAGAAAAAGAAAGGAGTATAGAATCAAGCCAAGGTCTGCATTGCCTTACTCCCTACGACTCATTTGATGATTGCTTCACTTAGAACATTAAACAGTGGTATCCTTCTTCCTCTCTCACAGGAATCCTAAGCTCTCACTAGGGAATTTCTATGGAAAAATAGGAAGGTTGTTTGGTAGAGTTTCCTCTCAGAATTTTCTCTCGTCTCCCACTATTATATCTGCATGAAAATTACATGGGTATTTATAGGCATTCGATGATGCTTTTTTTCCCTTTTTATTTTATCTTTCTCATGATTGCATTAATGAGGCACATTAAATTCCATATCCTGTGTTGCCGTCTACGACGTGTTAGGGGTTCATTGAATCTTCAACAAAGTTCTATTGCCGGCTACCAATGCAGTCTGTGATTTGACTCCCATTGCCCATGTCATGTCATGCCTCATCGCTTATAATCATGCGATCATCTGCTTTTCTGGCCGTTCTTGTTTGATCACGGTAGTGGGTACTTGGGTTATGCGATCATGCTTTCATCCAGTTGTGCTGAAGGGTATTCTGCACAAAGATAGCAATATCAGTCTGAAATTTAGATATGTTAGATATTGAAAGTGTGTGATCGCATACTCCGTTTTTTGTATAAACTCTTTAGTAAAGAATGTCGAAACTTCCTGCCTTTTTCTTATTTTTTACATGGAAGAGATACTGTCACACCCTCTAACACTCTTCCTTACACTCAGCTTCCTTCAGCACCTCTGTTCTGACTTTCATCTGATCAGCACTTCTTTTCCTTCGTTCAACACACGAATGTCTCTTACTTACTCTTTTCTTAGTGATTTTTATGAACTTAAATGGTTTGTGGGCTAAAGTGAAGCGTTCTGCTCCTTTTATAGGCATCTCACCCTTCTCGTTTACCCAATATCTTTTCCTTTGATCATATCTAGGCGTTTTTCTCTCATTTTGCCCATGCCTAGCCTCATCCACCTCCTATTTGATGTGTCTTCTTCATGCACAGAACTCACCTTGCATGAATATTTATTCGTCCAGCTCCTAATATCTCTGTTTCAGACTTCCGTTGGTAAAGCCATTTGTCCTGATGAGCATATCAATCTTGCGTAACACAGTCCTCAGCTCCGCCCCATCGTTTAGTTCCTGCTTCTATCGCCTAGCTCCAACATCCCATTGTGTAGCTCAATCGTTTAGCAAACGATCTCACTCTCAGCGATCTCACTGATCTTGCTCTCAAAGACCTTGTGCATAGCCTATCGCTTAGCTACTGCAAGCATCGTTTAATTCCATCGTTTATCGCTGATGCCTTATCGTCCAACGCATCCTCTAATCGCTTAGCGTCATCGCCCAGCGCCCGCGTCTACCGCCCATCGCTTAATATTTCGGCTATCGTGTAGCACGTCTGCTCATCGCCTAGCGCAGCACAGCTATCATCTAAAGCCTACGCCCATCGCGTAGCGCCATCGTATAGTCCAGGGCGTCGCTTAACACTTAACGCTATCGTCCAGCTTCTGTGCTTATTGTCTAGCACTTACACTAATCATGTTGTACTTTGCCTATCGTATAACCTGATCGTCTAGTGCGTCACTTCTCATCGTTTAATGTCATGCGCATCTTCACGTTCGTCTAGCGCATCGCTTAGTTCCGCGCATTATTACACAATCGTCCAGCGCCCGCCTACATGATCGCTTACCTCATCGTGTAGCGCCACTCACTTATTAAACGATTGTCTACCTCTTCGTGTAGCACTGCTCATTTTCTACACGATCGTCTACCTCGTCGTTTAGCTCCTCGCATTGCTACACAATTGTCTGCCCAGTGCCTTCGTTTAGCCTCTCGCTTTCTCTGCTCTCGCTCATACATACCCAACGCATGAGCAACTCTTGGCAACGCCTCTTGCCAATACTTCGGCCAATCATGTGTCCAACCTTACAAATTCATGGTTGTTTTCTCATCTTATGCGTTAATGTCTCCTAACACTTAACGCATGGGTCCTTTTTTTACCTTACACTTAGCCAAATTTCACTATTTGAGGCCTAACTCAAAACTACTCAAGGAAAATCTATTCAACACTTAGAAATTTCCTTCACTTCAACATAGGATTTAACTTTCACTTGTTTAATTCCCTTAATCACTTGCTTAAGTAGGAGAAAATGGAAATCCAGGTTTCACATATACAATATCTTGTATTTCTTACAAGTTATCATACCCCTAAATTTAAAATAATGCTTGTACTCAAGCATATACTTATGATTTCTTAATACTTCAATCGCCTTCATGAGTTGCCTAGACCTCTCAAAGTGCCTAACCCAATTTGCTATGCCAAAATTTTCTTAAGTTTTATTCCTTTTTCCTCCAAATTTATTTCTAACCTTGAGAAGCTACAAGCTTAATCTTCAAAAATACTCTACTCATTTCTAAGACAATTTCATATTTTAGAAATGGAGGTTTTTAACAAAAAAATAAATAATAAAAAAAAATTTCTCCTTGCTATTTTATGGAGATCTAGTGCTGATCCAAGCATTTGGCCTTCGTTTTGGCTTGTCCCCACGGGTGTAATGCAGACATCCAACTACGAGCCAGTCACTCTTTTTAGACTAACTCATGTCTTGCCTTTTTATGGTCGTGGAGTGGTGATCATTTATTTTTTGCGTTGATCACGATTCTTGCCTTTGTTTTGGATTGCCCCCACAGGTGTCATGCAGACATCCAACTACGAGCAAGTTCTGATCTCAACGCTATATATATATATATATAATATTTTAAAGATGAAAGAATTCAAAGAGATTAAATGATCTTGAAAGCTTTTAAACTAAAAAAAACTCTCCTCCCCACCCCCAAATTTAGAGGACAGCAAGGTTCTCGTTACTAAAGAAAAGAAATATACGATGGTATTAGAAAGGTTTTGTAAAAGAAGTTTGTCATGAAGCATGCATGCTTACTGAATCCTAGAAATAATTTCAAAAGAAAAGAAGTCCTAAAACTTAATACTAATTCTAGTCTAGGTGTTAGTGTTAGAGCATGATTTCATCATTAAGGTCATTATTGGCAACCAAGGCAACAGAAATATAATAAGTGATTTTCATGTTACAAATAGCAAGAGAAGGCACAAAAGATAGACAAAATTTCCAAAAAACTTATATTCAACTAATGAAGTATGATACATGAAAGTAAAAGAAGAATGGCATCAAAATTTCCAAGGAAGGACATCACCCCCAAATTTAAGCTTCTCCCACATCATTGTTGCAATCTTGCGATGGATCTTCGTTGGGAAAGCACAACGGATTCTGAAGATATAGGGGAATTGGTGGCACCACGATAAGGGGAGCAATAACGTTCTAAAATAAGTCAACCATATGATGGAACTGATTGTGCTGCCTTTCCGTCAACTGCCAAATGAAGTCACACATTGTATTTTGCTGGTCTTGAATAAATTCCTTCAGCTTGCTATGTAGTCTAATGAGTTCATCTTTTTGTCACCTTAGATCATCCATTTACGTTTGGAGCGTTTGCTGCTGTCGTGAAAGTGCATCGAGACCTCCCAAAATCAGTTCGCAGAAGTCATCGTGAAGGAATTTGTACCATTCATCCTCAGGAATGATCCTTTTGGAGTCATTTTCATGTTAATTTTGCGCTTCTTCATCAGGTTGACGTTCACTATCCTCGCCAATGTTGAAGTCAACGCTTGTTTCAGTCCTAGGCGATGGAAGGCTTGGGTCATCAGTAGTGATGCGTGGAGGGATTTTAGGAGAGAGTGGTGGGCTTGGTAATCTAGATGCTTGAGGGAGGATAGAAAGAGGTTCATCTTTAGAAGCTGGTGGCATTGGTTTTTCAAGCGATGTGGGTCGAATGTTGAAGTCAGCGCTTACTCTGAGAGATTCAAGGTTCGGTTGGGGTGGTGGAGATTTTTCTGATTGGGGCGAGGGGAGCGCTCTTTCGTTAACCTCTTGAGCAATAATCACCTTTCTTTTCTTGCACTGAGAAGCTTCTGAGGTAATCTGGGTTTGAGGCTGCCGCTTCGTTTTTTACTTAGGTTGAACTTATTACTCTAATAACCTCATTAAGCAGTGGAGAGAGTTGTTTGTCAATGTACTTTTTACCGCCACATCTTCTTCTTCTCCAAACCATCCTTGGGCCACGCATAGCTCAATGATGAGTGAAGGGAAGAATAATTGCCCTCTTGGTCTATAGAAAAATGACCAAACTTATCCTACGATCAAGTGACCAACATTGATGGGGATTAGTCGCATGATACAGAAGATGACCATTACTCGTCCTCTTGAGACCAAATAATCATGCATTGTGGGGAGTAGCTTTATTTTGATGAAGTATAACCACACATTAGCTTCTGGCATTAGGCTGTATGGTGACAACGTCTTGGCCCCTTTTGGCGAGACAGTCCATTTCATCCCAGGTAGTGCTACCACCTTCAGCGCTTCTTTTTGCTCTTCAGACCTTGGGATCTCAATTATTCTATTTCCTTCAACGACAGGGATGTCCTCCAAGTTGTATAAGTGATTAATTTTCATAACGCCGAATCCAATGGTTGCCTTCTCAACATCAGCTCTATATCGCTCAGAGTAAGGCTTTCCCTCGTAGAACGCGGTCACCACAGAAGGTTTAACCGTTTTGGCCCCTAGGCAAAAATCTTTCCAGCCTAATGCATTGATTATATCACTGATGAAGGGTGGTAAAGGCGAGCTTTCTTGGAAGAAACCCATATCGATCAGAATTGATGGCCTCTTCTTGGGAATTCTTTCTTCCTCTACCGCGAGCGCCTTGCCCTTCTCTTCCTTCCTTACCATCACTTATTTTTGTACTTTTTCTTTTTTAGGAGTGCCACCTACTGCTCCATTTTTCTTCTCTTCCTTTGGTTTTTTAACTTCTTTTCTTTTCCTCACATCCACCTCCCTTATCGCTTTCTTTCATTTTTTTCTCGACACGCTGAACCTTTTCTTTCCTAGCTCTTTCCTTTTCTTCACTTTCTTCGCGCAGTTCTTTCTCAAGTTCTATCATAACTCGATCTGCGTTATCCAATGACTTCTCAGGATGTGATGAAACTTCGATGCACTCTCCTCTTTGCGAATTTTATGATGGAGCTCTGTCGCCGCTATTAAACATTCTGGCTCCTTCCTTATATCACCCAGGCCTTCCCTTACCCTTTTAGCCTTTTTCTGAAACTCTTTTGCCTACGCCTCTGCATATAAGGTGGAAGCACTTGCTTCATTGCTTTTTTTCCTTCCTCTTTTTCCACTTCTTCTTACAACTGATTCATCTTCAACATCGACAACAATTTCACCTTATTTTTCCTTACTTGTCGCATTATCAAGCCCAAGCGGCGATGGCTTAGCCCCAACCTACTGATCGCCTGGCTGGTTTACCACACCTTCATCAAGGGATTTGAAAGGTTTTAGATTTTTTAGAATATCCCCATAGACCACTCTTTTGTCCCTACATCGTGCCTCTCTTGTAGTGGAGGTAGTTGGTTGTAGGTGAACATGAGGAGATGAAGATTGAGACGTGGGTGCAACTAAGGGGATAAGCACAAGGGTTAAATGGTGATGGAGATGCCACCATGGGTGGCGACGCGTAGGTTGGTGCAGGGCCAACAGAAAAGGAGATTGGATTAATGGAAACGGAGGGGGACACCACCTCATAGAAGAAGGTGAAGTAGATGATCAAGCGGACGAAGGGGTGTTTTGGTCAGCCATTTGGAACACTAGAAGAGTAGATATGACGAAAAGAAGGTCGGAAAGCTTTTAAGTTTCACTGGAAAGCCTTTAGGGCATAGAGGGTTTACAATTTGGGAAAGGTTTATGAAAGCGCAAGGAATTATGATACTCGAGAAGAAGGGTTTAAATAGGTGAAGATTGGAAGGGGAAACGATGGACTGCTTCGCGATTCGCAATCATGATGTTGCGCACACTAATGAAGATTGGATGGAATGTCAATCAGCGCATCTTTTCACTGACCTAGGGTGGGATGATGTATCGTTCCCTTACCTGCGATGAGCTTTTTTTTAGATGCGTTGGGCTACAGTTCCCATACATTACCAATCTCATCACAACACTCATCGCTTCAAAAAACTCCAATTACCAGAAAAAGAAAAACAATCTTTTTTTCGATGAAATAAATAATAAAACAGAAATCAACAAGTAGTCGATTAAAATTTAAATAAGCTAGAAGAACAAAAATAAGAAATAAGCGATCTAAATGAAAAGAACAGTAGTCAGAGTAAAAGGATACACAAAAAAAATATGATGCGTCCCATAATGGCATCAAAGTGCAAGGACACCTTATATCACATCATTTAGGCTTCCCCAAATCTATGGAGATTTTTTCGCAATGAAAATCCCCTCCATAGTAAGGCTTGATTCTTTGCCCATTTACCTTAAATACGTTGGTCCCATCTTCACTGATCAATTCTACCGCACCATACCGATAGACTTCTTTGACGATGAATGGTCTTGACCAGCTTGATTTCAGCTTTCCTGGAAAAAGACGAAGTTCGAGAATTAAATATTAAAATTTTTTGGCCAATTTCAAAGTTTTTCTTATGGGTTCGTTGATCATGCCAACGCTTTGTCCACTCTTTGTAAATTTTGGCGTTCTTATATGATTGCAGCTTGCATTCATCTAGTTCCAACAACTTAAGCTTCCTTGCCTCTCCCGTACTTTTCAAATCAAAGTTGAGTTTTTTCGTGGCCCAGAATGCTTTGTGTTTCAGTTCTAATGGCAAGTGGCAGGCTTTCCTGAAGACTAAGGCATATGGGGACATCCCTATGGGAGTTTTGTATGCAGTACAGTAAGCTCATAATGCTTCGTCTAGTCTTTAATCCCAATCTTTTCGTGTCAGGTTAACAGCTTTCTCCAACACTGTCTTGATTTCCCTATTTGATACCTCTGCCTGACCATTTGTCGGGGGTGGTATGCTGTGGCTATTTTATGGTGAACGTTGTATTTGACAAGAATCTTACTGACGATGCGATTGATAAAATCTGTGCCTTCATCGCTTATAATGGCATATGAAGTGCCAAAGCGAGTGGAGATATGTTTCTGTAAGAATTTCGATACCGTGATCCCATCGTTTGAGGCACAGGAAACCACCTCCACCCATTTTGATACATAGTCAACAACTAATAAGATGTAGTTGTGGCCATTAGGCAGTGGAAATGGCCCCATAAAATTGATTCTCCACACATCAAATAATTCCACCTCCAGGATGACATTCATTTGCATTTCAATTTTTTTTTTTTTGAAATGTTCCCAGTGCGTTGGTACCTGTCACATTTCATGACATATTCGCGCGCATCCTTGAATAAGGTAGCCAGTAGTATCCACTCTGCAAGATCTTTGCAGCTGTGTGCTGACATCCAAAGTGTCCACCATAGGGCGATTCATGGCATTGATAGAGGATGCGATGAAATGTCATTTTTGGAACGAATTGTCTCAGGATATGGTTAGGTCTCCTTTATACAGGTTGGGCTCGTCCCAATAATCGAATTTATAGTCGTGCATGAGCCTTTTCTTTTGTTAAGAGGTATATTCTTCTGGAAATTGCTTACAAACCAAGAAATTGACAATGTTCGCATACCAGGGAATGTATTCATTGATTTTCAAAAACATTTCGTCAGAGAATGAGGTGTTTACAGAAGGTCGTACACGATCATTTTCATGATTTTCAAGTCTTGATAAATGATCAACGACCTTGTTCTCTGTCTCTTTTCTATTTATAATCTCTATGTCAACCTCCTGAAGTAGTAGGACCCATCTGATCAATTTTGGTTTTGCATCGTTCCTTATCATCAAATATTTGATAGCAGAGTGATCAGTGTGAATGATGAACTTTGGTCCCAGTAGATAAGGTCGAAACTTTCCCATGGCAAAAATTACCGCCAGCAACTCCTTCTCAGTGGTCGTATAATTCTCTTGGGCACTATTAAGGGTCTTACTTGCGTATGAGATAGGATGAAGAATTCTTTCTATTCGTTGAGCTAATGTTGCTCCCATCGCATATTTGCTAGCGTCGCACATGAGTTCAAATGGTTTTGTCGAATCTGGTGAAATTAGTACAGGAGCTGAGACTAGTGCTTTCTTCAACTTCTCAAATGCATTCAAACAATTATTGTCGAAATCAAAAGGTCGGTCCATCTCTAGCAGCATATTTAGTGGTCCGGTAATTTTTTAAAAATCTTTCACAAATCTGCGATAAAAACTAGCATGTTCTAGAAAACTTCTCAAAGTCTTCACATTCGAAGGGGGCGACAGCTTCTCAATGGCCTCAATCTTTGCTCGATCAACTTCTAGGTCAAACTTAGAAACCTTGTGGCCGAGAACAATCCCCTTGGTCACCATGAAATGACACTTTTCCCAATTCATAACCAATTTTGTGTCTTCACATCTCTTTAAGATTTTCTCTAGATTCTCTAGGCACACTTCATATGTCTTTCCGTAGACTAAAAAATCGTCCATGAATATTTCTAACGAATCTTCAAGATAATTCGAGAAGATAGATAGCCATCATGTACCTTTGAAATGTGCTAGGAGCATTGCACAGTCTGAACGACATGCAATGAAAAGAGAACGTCCCATATGAGCATGTGAATGTCGTTTTCTCTTGATCCTTAGATGCGATCATCATTTGGTTATACCTCGTGTATCCATCCAAAAAGAAAAAGTAGTCATTCCTCGCCAATCTATCCAGCATTTGGTCAATGAAGGGTAAGGGGAAGTGATCCTTTTTTGTTGCGACGTTGAGTTTATGGTAATCCATGCAGATCCTTCAACCGATAATTATACGCATTGGTATTAATTCGTTATTCTCATTGGATACGACTGTTATTCCCCCTTTCTTTGGCACAAACTGCATTGGGCTGACCCATGTGCTATATGAGATGGGGAAGATAATTACTGCATCCAACTGTTTAATGATTTCCTTTTTTACACTTCTTTCATCGCAGAGTTCAACCTGCGTTAAGGTTCAACAAAGCCCTTCTGACCCTCTTCCAATCTGATTTTGTGCATGCAATAGGATGGGCTTATGCCCTTAATATCCGCAAGGGTCCACCCTATGGTTTTTATGTATTTTTTTAACACTTAAGAAGGGTTGCTTCTCTTTCATTGGAAAGTATGGATGATATGATGACTGATAAGGTTTCATTCTGTCCCATGAAAGCATACTTTAGATGGGGTGGTAACACCTTTAATTCCAAGGCTAGAGGTTGTTCTAGAGAGATTTTATTCAAGCCCTTTTCTTCCTTTATATTCAACGGTTCACAAGTTTTCTATACCACGTCATCGCATTACATGATTCGACTGTAATGTAGGCCTCTTCCTTTGGTCCCGATTCTTCATCTATTTCCCAATCAAAGCTGCAGGGCCATTCCTCATCTATATCGCATGAGTGTACTTCATCCAAGTAGCTCATCGCCTTAATGATGTTGAACTTCAACTTTTGACCATTGACATTCATTGCAATCTCTTCTTTATGTACGTCAATCTGAGCTCTTTCAATGGAGAGAAATGTTCATCCCAAGATAATAGAGACATCTTTATTAGCTTCATAATCAAGTATAATGAAGTCCGCAGGGAGGATGAATTTATCCACTTTAACCAACACATCTTCCAACTTCCCTTCCGGATGTACAAGCGATCGATCTGCTAATTAGAGGGTCACTAAGGTGGGAGTGAGTTCTTCAATCTCCAATTGTTTAAAAATTGACAAGAGCATTAGATTTATACTTGCCCTTAGATCGCATAGAGCATACCCAATATAAATTTCTCCAATTGAACAAGGTATTGTAAAACTTCCAAGGTCTCTCATCTTTGGAGGAATTATCATATTGCTAACTTGCATTAGAGCCACCATCTCGTATTTTTCTATGCTTCTTTTCTTGGATATAATATCCTTTAAAAAATTAGCATAGGTGGGTATTTGCTCTATTGCTTCCACAAAAGGGATGTTGATGTGCAACTGTTTTAATATTCCAAGAAAACGATGTTATTGATTTTCATCACTTTTCTTTTTTTTCAGCCCTTGTGGAAATGGAGGTGATTGTTCATCTTGTGGTGTTAATGTTGTAGGAATTGTTGTGGTTATTTCTTTTTATTCTTGTACTTTCTTATGAACACTCTCCTCGAACACATGATCTTGTCTTGTTGACTTTTAGATTCTTTATGCGATTTTCTTTTTACAGCCTCTATTGTTATGCGTCCACTTCATAATTTCACCGCCTAACATTGTTCCTTGCCTTTGTCTCTCATGTGGTGAGAAATTTATGTGGTGCTAGAAAGTGCTTCTTGTTGCCTGTTTTTCAATTCGCCTACGATCTGGCCCATTTTACTTCAAGATTGCGAATGGATGTTGCTTGATTTTGAAGAACTGTTTCTTCATTTGAATGTATTCCTTCAGTAAATTTTCTAAGGAAAAGGATGACTGAGATGAATTGGTTGTTTACTGAAATCCATTTGATCTTTGTTGAAACCCTGGTGGCCCGTTTCTATGGGCATTGTAAAGATTGCCTTGTGCTTGCTGCTGATTACCACCCCAAGAGAAATTCGGATGGTTTCTCCAACCAAGATTATATGTGTTAGAAAAAGGGTTGTTTTTAATGAAGTAGACAAATTGAAGATTGTACAGGCATTCCTCAAAGGAATGAGGTTCCTCGCAAAGGACACAACTTCCATTGTCCATTTGGACAATCGAATTCACTTGCCCACCCTTCGCGCCAGTCTTAGTCATGCTCATTGCCTGTAGCAAATTTTTCATTGCATTAACATGTGTTTGCAGAGATGCGATAGAGTCGTTATTCTGAGTTCTGTTCGTTTTGGACCCATACGCATTTTCCTACCAATCTTCATGATTCTTCGAGATCCGATCCAAAATATTATTGGCCTCAATATATGTCTTGTCCAATAGTCCTCCTACCACGACAACATTCATGACAGTCTCTGATCTTGAGTTCAAACCATAATAAAAGATTTCCATCTAGAGACAGTCAGAAAGTCCGTTATGCAAACAATCCCTAACTAATCTTTTGAATCTTGCCCATGCATCGCTAAGCGTTGTTGATTCTTCCTGTTGAAAGTTTGTAATCCGCTTTCTTTTCTTTGCATTTCCTATTGGTGGGAAGTACTTTTTCATAAACTTTTCTACTACTCGTTTCCATGAAGTTATCTCCCCTGGTTCAAGCGAGTATGCCTATTTTCTAGCTTCATCGCATACTGAAAATGGGAATAATGTGAGTCGTACTTCCTCTAGTGTGATGTTTGGAAATACAAAGGTGTTGTATATTTCGATAAAACTCCTCAGGTGAGCATAGAGATCTTCACTGCGTCTTCCCCCAAATTGACCAACCGCTTGAATCATTTGAAGCATTACGAGCTTCATTTCAAATCTTGTTCCATCCAGGGCTGGTCACATGATTTCTGGAGAGAAATCATACAAGTTGGGTGACGCATAATCCCTGATGGGTCTCATTTGCTAACAAAATTGGGTTGGCAAGTGCTTCATTGTGATTGTTTTCCACTCATAGTTCCTCTAGGTGGTTCTGTTGCTCGACCATCCTACGAGCTCTATTTTTTTGTCTTCTTCTGTTGGCTCTCTATCTTCTGCGAAAAGTTCTCTCTATATCTAGGTCATATACAAGCTTGGGAGTATTTCTTTCGCTCATACAGTGCTTGCGCCTTTCTCGAAGTCAAGGTACAATACTCTAGAAAGTCGAGGTCTGCAAAGACCAATAAGAATAGTTTTAGTAAACTTAGTTACCACAATCCCCTACAACGGCATCAAAAACTTGATGCGTTAATAACATGCGATGTATTGATAAGACTATTGCAGTTTAATGCTTAGTTTTATCTGGTTGAACCCAAGTGCAAATTCAACCAGAGTCCTGGTGAGTCGAGGGTTGAACCAAGAATTGCTTGCAAATGTGCGATGAAACTAAAAATATGATCGTAGTGAAAATTGAAATGTTCAAAATGATTGAGTGAATGAGCTATTTTAAATCTAAGTATTATGCGATGAAAATTATGTCTAAATAAAACAATATGAATTTAATAACAGATATATGATAAAAGGGTTGAGAAAATTTGTCATTAACACCTCCTAAACAACTAAGTGGATTATGCGATCAAGCAATGCACTCAATGTTATGTCCAACACAATCTCTAAGGTCTTTCAAACTTAGATTAAATTTACTTAAAACAATCTCTCAATTGATTCAAGCAAGTCATATAAGCATGCATAAGACAAGCTGATCATCTGATTCTCTTGTTGTTTAGTAGTGTCAGCTGCACACTTCTCAACCCATTTGACAATTTGGTTATGCATGATATTGATGAAAAAGATGGACAAAAGATAAGATGAACATGTATTCATATTGCAAAGTTTGAATTTGTCAACATAGAAAGTACAATGCAAATACACAAAGAAAAAGAAAGGAGTATAGAATCAAGTCGTGGTCTGCAATACCTTGCTCCCTACGGCTCCTTTGATGACTACTTCACTTAGAACATTAAACAGTGGTATCATTCTTCCTCTCTCACAGGAATCCTAAGCTCTCACTAGGGAATTTCTATGGAAAAATAGGAAGGTTGTTTAGTAGAGTTTCCTCTCATAATTTTCTCTTGTCTCCTACTATTATTTTTGCATGAAAATTGCATGGGTATTTATAGGTGTTCGAGAATGATTTTCTTCTTTTTTTATTTTATCTTTCTCATGATTGCATTGATGGGGCACATTAAATTCCATATCCTATCACGCCATCTGCAACGTGTCAGGGGTTCATTGAATCTTCAACAAAGTTCTCTTATTAGTTACCAACGCAGCCTGTGAGTTGACTCCCACCGCCCATGTCATGTCATGCCTCATCGCTTATAATCATGCGATATCCGCTTTTCTGGCAGTTCTTGCTTGATCGCGTCAATGGGTACTTGGTTTATGCAATTGTGCTTTCATCTGGTTGTGCTGAAGGATATTTTGCACAAAGATAGCAATATCAGTCCAAAATTTAGATATGTTAGATATTGTGAGTGTGTGGTCACATACTCCGTTTTTTTTTATAAATTCTTTGGTAAAGAATGTCTAAATTTCATGCCTTTTTTCTTATTTTTTACATGGAAGAGATACAATAACTTATATTTCTTACAAGTTATCAGGGATTTTTAAGTTTATATTTGTGGTGCAAATTATTTTATAAAGATTTTATAAAGGGATGCAAATAGTGTGAGTTTAGAGTTTATGTGTTTGGGTTTTTGATTTGTTTAACATGGAATTCTTAAGTATGGTTTCAGGGTATAGGCTTGTTTTCGACCTTTTTTTGTATTATACAAGTACTAGTATCTTAAATAACATATCTTGTAATAGAAATAAAAATATATTTTTCCACCAATTTTAAAAAATATGTTGGATCTTAGTTATGTCAGTCTCTTTGGTCATTTTAGGATGTACCAATACTATTGAACATACACAAAATACGTTTAGATTAGATCAAAATTTTATGTTGTTGATTAAGTAAAAAAAAACTCCATATTTGAAGGTGTACAAAAGTAATCAATTCTTTAACTCCATAATATTGCCCAAAAATGAGATCTATGAGTGATAGTTGCAAAGTGTAGGTCACCACCATGATGACACACAAAAAAAAATAGTCAGCTTAGATACGTTATTCAAAATAATAATGATGGTAGGTTATTAAAAAAAAAGTTCAAGAAGAATGGTCGATCAAATGTGTTTTTCGAAGAGGAGCTCCAAGTATTAAAATATGTTATTATATTATATGAATTGAATTAAAATGATAAATTGTTGCTAAAGATTCCTTGGGAGATTTGTTATCTTATTTTATAGTTTAATTTTATGAATTACATCTAATTTCATATATACACAAATTTCTTTCTTTAAACTTGGATGAAAACCATGAAACAAATGATGGTTGAATTTACTAGGAACAATGTTTTTTTTCTTTTCAAAAATTCACTTTCATTTAAACATTTTTATAAAAAATTGTTAAAAAAAAAACACTTATGTGTTTTGTTACATTTTCTTAAAAGTGTCTGTATGCATAAGTTTGTTTGGTTTTCTATACACTTAAAGTATTTCTATTAAAATGTTAAATTACTATAAAAGAAAACTATGGGCGTTGTCTGAGTTGGCTGTTGGTGGTGATCATCGAAATTGAACGTTAAAAATGGACATCTTTGGAGTTGGCCACTAGAGTGATCATTAGAGTTAGTCATTAGAGGTGGTCACTAAAATTTGTCACCAGCAGGTAGTCATTTAAAATGTTGGAGGGAGGAAGAGTTGGTTATTTTAACCACTGAATTGTAAATAGTTGAGAATTGCAAATTTAGGATAATTGGTATATTTAAGCCTAAATATTTATTTAATTCTTAATTTAAATTAATTAGTGTTTGATTAGTTGTTTTCATATTTCCTCGTAAGACTATGAATAGTCAATTTATGGTTTGTAATAGAAAAGCTTTTAAATATAGAACTTGTATTCTTTTGAGAGAGTTCTCTCATTTGGAAGGGATGAATTTCCCTTGTTTGGCTATAAATTTGGCATTTGGACTAATATACCTTTTCGCATCAATTGGTATCAAAACTTCAGCTAACGTTCCCGAACCAAAGCTTTTGATTATCCTTTCACTATAGAATATTATTCTTGGAAAGTTCTCTCTCATTTTGGATGGAACTTCCTTTCTTTGATCATGGATTTGACCTAATTATCTTTTCCGTCATCAAAGTATATTGTCTTCTACTTGAACTGATAAATTCCAAAGAAATTGCTATATCCTGAGAAATTGTGTGTATACATATATATATGAAACATGTAGGGCATACCAACTTATATAGTTATATTATGTTGAAATAAGTCTAAATAGGGTGAAGGGTTTACAAACAAACTGTCAACCTAGTTATTACGCTAATTTGTTCTTAGCTTAGTTAAACAGGAAATGGAAGGTTGAAATTTGAGACTAAGAATGAGGAGAAAAAAATCTTCTTTTATTTGAAACCTTTGATGAAATCCAGTAAAATTGAAGAGTATAATTAGAAACCCCAAAAACATCTAAACAACTAAAAGCTCCTAAGAAAAAGGATAACAAACTTGCTAAATAAACTCCTAACAAATGCTGAAGATTCTAACAACAGAAACAGACTTGGAAGATAAAGAATAAAGACTAATTCAACCAATTTGCACTAACCTAATTTGTAACACCTTAGATCTTCACATACAGACATAAGACAAGAACCAAAACAAAAGTGGAGTTTAATCCAATCGAAGAAATTTAGTTGCGACATTTTTTGAAATGCACAAGCCTTTAGTCTGAGGACTAGTATTTGATCCTTGTAGCAAATCCATGGCAATTAGTTTATGAGCTGCTTCTGTTAAGTGCAAACCATCCCAATTAACATACTTTGAAGGATCATCACACGAGGTAAAAAATGGCACTCCATGTTTTATGTGTTCGTTGAAAGTAACATTCTTAAGCCCCAAACAAATCTCCATTGTATTTGTCAATCCTACATTACACATTCATAACTTAGTATTAACAAATCACAAATTTAGAAATCAAGCAGCTTGCAAGACGTTAAAGTTTTCCTAATTGTAATTGAGATTGTACGTACCAAAATGTTCTGAGGCATTACTGAAGAAATGCATGGCAGAATTGTAATAGTCTGCATACATGATACGAACATAAGGATGACGAGCTCGAATTCGTTCCAATTCTTCTTGAAGTTGTTTATTATGGTACTCAGAGAATTGGTTCAGCCAATCCAAACAACCATTTTCAGAGTTTCGAACTGAATTTTCATAAATCTTGAGATATAATGGATTACACCCAATTGGAATGTCCCCAGGAACTATTAAAGTCTTAGCACCCAACTTGATCAACTCCTGCAATAATTTAGTATTAGTTTTCTTTAGCGTGTCAAAGCAAGATGACAGTTCAAGAATAGGGTCTTACTGTGATTGTTGAAGAAATTGTTTGAACCACTAATGGTACAAAGAACTTGACTTCTTCCAAGCTATATCGTTGAAAGAATAGATAATTGTAATCATTGCCTCCTATTTCTCCCACAAGAACTAACGAACTACTAAGGATTTCTCTGCATTCTATATATAGAATTCAAATTTTGATTAATAAAGACCTTTTGTTTTACCAACAGAGTGAAAAAGGGAGGGGAAAGGGGGAACGTACTTGCAGTAGCAGCAGAAGAGGAAGTGCAAAGCGATGAATAAGTGTCGTTAAACCATTGGAATTGAACCTTGAGAGAGTAATTTGTGGGTACCAAAAAAACCCCCTTCTCTCGAAGAAACGACGCATCGAGCGCGGTTGCTCCACCAACTGCAAAATTTAGTCCGTTCCCAAATTCCTCAATGCTAATATTCCTCTTTCCTTCCACTCCTAGATATGGCTGTAACAGTGGAAGCCCTAACGATTCGGCTGTGTAACCAAAAGCAAAACCAGATCAGAAAAATCGAACATATAATTGAACTGGTGAAGAGAAATCAGAAGAAATGAGACCAATGAAGTCGAGAATGAGACGGCCGTCGCTAAACCGGCCGGTGGGACGATGGAAGAAGGTATCGCCGTAAGGGGAAAAGCAAGAGCGGCTTGGATCGTCAGAAGCACAAGTGTGGAAGAGATTTCCAGTATCCGAAAGCGAATCCCCAAAGTTGAAGATGGAGGGAAAGCATCCCAAAACGCCTGGAACCACTGAGCTTAAACCCAGATTAATTAGTATTAGTATTACCATCGACCATCGATTTACGTTGAAACAGCTCCATGAGTCCATGGATTCGAGAAAGATTACACCATTTACTTTTCAACGATGAAAATGGGTGGAGGAAGAACAAGATCTGCTGCGAGTGGGAAATCCGCGATTCCTTTAGGTCGTACGGTGTGGATTAGGGAAACGGCCAGAAACGGGTCAGAAGTAGAGAATCTCGTCGTGCTTAAACAGTACGTTGTACTCGTGGTTGTGATAGTATAGGTCATAATAGACCTTTAATATTAATATTATTGTTTTCAAAATTTATTAGAGAAATATTGTTGTTTTGAAACTTATTAGAGAAATATTGTTGTTTTGGGAGTTCGAGACTAGAGGTCGAATGTTGAGAACTCGACTAATGTTCTAGAGGTCAAACGTTGAGAACTCGACGAACAAAGAAAAACTTGGAAACAATACATAGGCCGAAACTTCAACCCTCGACAAGAGAAATCTCGCGAATCTCGCTATAAAGTAATGAGATGGTATACTATATGTATTGTGTACTCGAGTTGCTTCTAACAACATATGCATTTTTTATCATTTCGAATTAGACGGAGGCTTATGGGATTGACATGAGGGGTGGGGATGGCTATATTTCTAGGACCGAACTCCAGGCGAATATGAAGCGCATGGATACAAGTTATGTCTTGGAATGAAAGACAATTCCGAATTAGCTTTGTCTACGAACAAAATTTTGTATATTAGGTTGTCCAAGGTTATACACATGTCGAGATTGAGGAGATAAGTGGGCTGAAGCAGATTAAGGAGAGAGCGAGATTCAAAGCGAGATAGTAGGAGAGAGCGAGATGTTGAATGAGATTTTAAGAGAGAGCGAGATTCAAAGCGAGATTTTAGGAGAGAGCGAGATTCAAAGCGAGAATGTTGGAGAGAGCGAGATTTAGTTTATATTGACTAATCTGACTAACATTGAACTTGGTAAAATAAAATGGTTGAATAATTGAAAAATGAGATTATTCAGGAACACACATTGAATGCTAAGATTACGCATTGAGTTTCTGGTAGTAGATCCATAATAAAAAATGTGTTTGTGATTGTTCCAGAAGAAATGAAAGCTAGTAATCATTAATGAAAAAATAATGACAATAACAGAGAGAGATCTTAGGAGAGAACGATACTGAGAGAGCGAGATTTTAGGAGAGAGTGATACTGAGAGAGCGAGATCTTAGGAGAGAGCGAGAGTGAGAGAGCAAGATCTTAGGAGAGAGTAAGACTAGAGAGCGAGATCTTAGGAGAGAGCGAGAGTCTTCATTTTATTTGAACTTTCCATAGAAATATATATAAAAAAAGAGAAAAAAGAGCTAATAATCATACTATAATTGAATAATCATTAGATTATAATTGAATATATTAGATTATTATACTATAATTGAATAATCATTAGACAACAAATTGAATATATTGAATATATTAGATTATTATACTATATATTGAATATATTAGATTATTATAATGTAAAACTTTATTGATTACAAAAAAAAAAAAATTGAATATACAATAGATTATTATAAAAAAATTGAATATACAATAAACTATAATAAAAAAATTGAATATACAATAAAATGAATATATAATAAAAAAAAATTATTTATTATTTAATCCCTAACTATCTGGAGCCCGTCTTAGTAACGAAGGACACTTCTTTCGATTATGTCCTAATTGGTTACAAAATCCACATCGTTGTCGAGTGGCTGGTTCTGTCCAATCTATCTCATTGTGATAATGTGAACTTTTCGGTCTACCAGATCTTCTCAACAACGATGGATCAAGATGTAAGATGGGCATATTAAGGTGCGTGATCCAGTAATCTTCATGCGGTACAGATTAAAATTGAGGAGAGTATGTAACGACCCGACCCCCTAGGACTTAGGTAAGGCCGTTACTAAAATAAATGCATGCAAAGAATTTAAAACGACGCTCAGTTATTTGAAATAAATGCTAATTAAAACAAGAGAAGTTCAAAAGATATTTATTAAATGCAATTGTTAAAAACAATAATAGGGTACCCATAAATCATAAAGGTTAATAAATACATATGAAAAATAATTCTTAATAATAAGTTTCAAACATCAAGACTAAACATTAAGAGAAACATGAAAAGAACTCTAAATCTCATGATGCGGAAGCGTAAAAACTAGTCCCAGTGACACGATCACGAATTTCGCTGCGCCATCGCCGGTGCATCTCTACATTTACCTGAAATATCAACATAAAAAAGAATGGGTATGAAATACTCAGTAAGTAGCCCCACCACTGGGGTCAGGCTAGACATCTATGTCCTCTAGATACCCGCATATGGCTCATAAACACATGAAACAGACAAGAGACTGAGTCATATCCTATTGTAGTTAAGTATGCCCACAAAACTAGTGGATCCCGAAGGAAACATAAAACTGGTGAATCCCGGAGGAAACACAAACTGGTGAATCCCAAAGGAAACACAAACGGGTGAATCCCGAAGGAAACGCAAACGGATGAATCCCAAAGAAAACACAAACGGGTGAATCCCGAAGAAAACACAAACGGGTGAATCCCGAAGGAAACACAAAACGGGTGAATCCCGAAGGAAACACAAAACTGGTGAATCCCGAAGGAAACACAAAACGGGTGAATCCCGAAGGAAACACAAAACGGGTGAATCCCGAAGGAAACACAAAACGGGTGAATCCCGAAGGAAACACAAACGGGTGAATCCCGAAGGAAACACAAAACTGGTGAATCCCGAAGGAAACACAAAACTGGTGAGCATCTAACTAATCAATGAGGATATTCACACAGTCTTAACGTTCAAAGAATCAACATCGTTCAATTCTAAAACATACATGAAATCCTTGGTACCATGGCTCCATCACATACACATAATCCTCAACAACATATTATACAACATTCATGTAGATCTTACATCAAAATTCTACAACATACAAGTATGCCTCAACACCAGCAGATCAGACGTCGACATAAGAAAACACATACCATCACATACTAACGATCACGTGCTTAGGTGTGTATTTAAACAATTCAGTACTCGTGCCAGAACATACTTTGATTCAGGTCATATTATCAATCAACATGCTAACAATTTACCATAACATACACTCACCATGCTAGCATACAACTAAAGTCTGGCCCGTGGGTAGTTTCAGTGGTAAGATTACTTACCTCAAATAAAATCCAAAAGTTAAGTCAAGCGAACTTTCTAGCTTTCCACAACTTTGAATGAGATCCTAGAACATGGACAAAAATCGTTCTTAACCTTTAAGCCCAATTTTTAAACACTAAATCATTCACAAATTATCAGCACAACTTACCCAAAAGTGGTTTGACCAAGATCACCTCAAAGTTCTAACACCAAAATTTTGTTGGAATCAAACTCAAGTCGTTCGTGTCTAAATTCAAAACTTCTCCAAAATTTGAATCTAAAGCCCAAAGTGTAGTTTGTTCCAAATTGTCTTCAGTCTCTCAAATAAATGCCTTAATCTAAGCAATTCAATAATAATGGTTAGAACTTCAAACAAATTCCAGCAACAACATTTTAATTCAATCCTTCCAAGGCTTAACATACTTACCAAAATGTTGCTTGATCCAAAATTAGTTTCAAACTCAAATCCATTTGCGAACCCAACATAATCCTGCGCAATGCCTGACAACACACTTCGACCTTAAGATTCCTTCAATGCTTGAATCTATGGCCCAAACATAATGGGTGTTAACAATTTTAGCCAAAACCAACCGAGTAACCAAAATCTTCAAGAAAATTCTAAAAGACTCATATCTTACCCAAAACTTCACCACAAGCCAAAATCCGACAAACGGCAGTGAAGAGAGGCAGTGACCGACGGAGATCGGTAGCTGGGCTGGCGGCGTGCGAACGGCCAGTAGCAGAACTAGACAGATCGAACGGCTCTCGACGGAACGTAGTGGACGCCTTCGGATCTGGGCTCTCGACGGAACGCAGCGGACGAGGCGTCTGCTCTGACCAGCCGGCACGCTGAGGGGGCTTCGAATCGCCGGTTGCTCGTCGGCATCGGGTTCGACGAAAAATTGAGCTGTCGTCGACGGCTAGGTTTTCTCAGGGGGGAGGGGGCGTGTGCGGTGAGGTTGAAGAAGAAGATTTTAAGTTTTGTTTATATAAAAAGAAAAATAATAATAAAACTAAAACTAAAAAGGAAATAAAATAAACTTTATTTTATTCCTTTCCTTATTCCATTTTATACCATTTAAATTTCTTTCCTTTTCCAAGAAAAATAAATTCTTGCCATAAATTTATAAATTGAGTTTGACAACTGAAAAGAATTTGAATAATTTCCACGCCAACACTTAAATCCTCGCACTTATACTTTAAATTCAAAAATTCCAAACGTGCCCTTCCACTAAGGATAATTACTGAAAAGGGAAAAATTACATTATTATTAAATAAAAAGGCGCGGGATGTTACAGAGTAACATTAAGCACGACAATTTGTAGTAGTCCTCAATAAAATCTTCGTAGTTCATGTTAAAATGTGAGCAAACGGCCATAAAATGCGAGCATTGAATGTCGAATGCTTACCACTTGTTACATGAACAGTACCGCTCGGTATGATGGCTTGTTCGAGATCACTAAGTATGAAACACCTGAGAGAAATTGTAACACACGAAGAGGTGTGATTAATTTTAGATCGACATGCTGGTATAATTGCAGCAGCGAACAACCCAACAAATGGTTGGACGGGACCGAAATGTCACCATCGTTTCTGCTTACGACATATCGTCAGCAGCTTCAATAAAAAGTATAAATTTAATTCATTGAAAAATTATGTTTATCGTGTCGGATGTCAGTTTCAAATTCAAAAGTTCAACAAAGCAATTGAAGATATCAAAGGAATAAATCAGAGCTGTCTAAGTTTTTTTAACAACATTAGTTTAGAGCAATGGACTCAAGCACATGATGGAGGATTCAGATATGGGTGGATGGCGACAAATCTATCAAAGTGCATAAATGGAGTCCTCAAAGGACCTCGAATGTTGCCTATAAATGCTCTTGCTCAGATAGCATTCTTCAAATGCATGAACTATTTCGAGAAAAGAATAGCAGAAATAAGGGATGCATTAGAGCGTCAAGATAAATACACCTGGTAAATATTATTTTATATATATATATAATTTATTAATAATTTATTTCAAACATATTTTATAATACTAAGTGGAGTAAAAATCCAGGTATGCACACGATAAAATAAATAAATGGGATGCACGATCTAGTAAACATGAAGTACAATCATACGATCGGTATGAAGATGTGTTTCATGTGAAGATCGGTCGTCATAGTCTCAATACCAAAGGAGGAAATGTTCAAATATTGAGGCTAAACAGGTCTGAGCGGTACTATTCATGTAACAAGTGGCAAGCATTCGACATTTTATGCTCACATTTTATGGCCGTTTGCTCACATTTTAACATGAACTACGAAGATTTTATTGAGGACTACTACAAATTGTCAACGTATGCTGAATGTTACTCTCCTCAATTTCAACCTGTACCGCATGAAGATTACTGGATCACACACCCTAATATGCCCGTCTTACATCCTGATCCATCGTTGTTGAGAAGACCTGGTAGACCAAAAAGTTCTTGTTATCACAACGAGATGGATTGGACAGAACCAGCCACTCGATAACGATGTGGATTTTGTAACCAGTTAGGACATAATCGAAGGAAGTGTTCTTCGTTACTAAGACGAGCTCCAGATAGTTAGGGATTGAATAATAAATAATTTTTTTATTATATATTCATTTTATTGTATATTCAATTTTTTTTATTATAATTTATTGTATATTCAATTTTTTTTTATAATAATCTATTGTATATTCAATTTTTTTTGTAATCAATAAAGTTTTACATTATTCTTTACCCTCACACTTTTTTCTACTATTCAATTATAGTCAATTTTAATATATATATATATTCAGATCATGACTTTAAACCCAGGACCTATTGATCCTGATGTTTTGTACGACCAGTCCATTCATCGATCATATGTTGTATGGCGAGATCGTACTACTGGAGAAATATCTTGCAGACGTCGAGAGGCAGGATTTATTCAGTTGGACTGACATCTAATCATAGCCTTGGTCGAGAGATGGAGGCTCGAGACGCATACATTCCATATGTCTGTTGGAGTATCACTCTACAAGACATAGAAGTGTTGTTGGGGTTACCTGTTGACGGTGAGCCGGTAACAGGAGTGATGTACGATGATTAGTTAGAAGTTTGTCAACTGTACCTTGGTGCGACCCCACCTGCCGATAAGATTAAAGAATCGAGGTTAAGTTTAATATGGTTAGGAACACAATTTCATGAGCTCAAAAATGATGCAGACGAGAAAACCGTCATAAGATATGCGCGAACATATATACTACAAATGATGGGTGGAAGTCTGTTTTCAGATAAATCAAGTCATTTTGTTCACTTGATGTTCCTGCCACTGTTAGCTAACCTCCATGATGCGGGCGGTATTCGTGGGGTGGAGCATGCTTGGCATGGTTGTATAGACAACTATGCAAAGCAACAAGACCTGAGGTTCGAGAGATAGCTGGGCCTTTCATACTTTTGCAACTATGGGCTTGGGAGCGATTTCCAACAATGGCTCCACAACTACATCATGTTAATGACGCTCAGTTAGTTGGACGAGCCTACGGTTCTCGGTATGTTGTTTTAATTCAATTTAATTTTTCTATCACTGATCTAGTTAATTTAAATTCTAAATTATCAATTTAAAAATTTAGGTGGAGAGACAAATTTTGTGTGACTAGGACAGCCACACATGTAGTCAACCAGTATAGATACATGTTTAATCTGCTTCAACCTGAACATGTACATTACACTAAACCTAATTGATTATTTTATTCACATTTTTATTGTATTTGTCTTTAATATTCTCTAATATAATATTTTGTGTTTCAGGTTATTTGGGAGCCGTACAAAATTATTGTGCATACTTTGCCTAATTTTTGTACGAATGATCAAAACATATGGCAGACGATGAGTCCTCTCATATGTTTTCACATTGGTGAGTGGCATCTTCCTGACAGGGTGATGAGACAATTCGTTTTCAGCAGGATGTCCCATCGCCTTGTAATACTGAACCCGTACTGCATGATATTGAACTAAGTTGTACATTTGATAGTGCGATGGCACTATCATGCAAGGTTTATTGCAGTGGGGGTTTCTCTTGAATCGTTTGACACAGATGTCACTCCAGAATATATTCATTGGTATAATAATATCACAAGGCGCTACGTCACTCGTCCGAGAGCAACTGTGGGTCATCTAGTAAATGAATGAATATTATCTATTTTTTTAATTTAAATTTATTTTAAATATTGTTTAATTGTTTTATAATTCACAGAGATCGAACAACAGTAGACTCCATGAGGTTGCGAATGATCCGAACCAGGTTCTTGCTATATGTAGTGACAACCAAATCTATATGGAGGAAATTCATTATATGTACGATATTTCTATTGTTCCTCCACCAGCTCCTAGACGTAGAGGACCTGTTCGAGAAGAGGATGAGTTTGATGAAGTTGCACATAATGTGGAAGAGTTGCCCCCTATGACGCAGATGAAGAGTCAAACTGATTATGTTAGTCCAATGATGATGATGCCAACATTTGGTTCAGGACATTATAACTCAGAGGCTGGTCCTTCGTCTTCATACGTGCATGGACATGGCTGGGGTCGTGGAGAGCATAATGAATATTTATATTATGAATCGCCTGCAGAGGTACCAGAGCAACATCAAGAAGAACCCGAGCAACCTCAAGTTCGAAGTCGACGGCGACAACCAACTCGAAATCGACGACGTCCGCCTTGTGGGACACCTTGATTTTTGTAATTATTTTTATATAAATGAGATATTTAATTTACATTTTTTTTATTTTTATGAGTTATTGTTTTTTTTAATTTATTCTTTTTAGAGTTTAAATAAAATAATAAAATATTTTAAGAAATTATTTTTATAAAATGGAAAATTAAAAAAAAAAACAAAGGATTAGAAAGAAAAAGGTGGAATGTGTAATAATTAAAAAGGAAAAAAAAAAGGAAATTTGTACGGTATTCTTGCTCTCTATCAAAATCTCGCTATTACGCTCTCGCTTAAAATCTCGCTCTCGCTCTCAAAATCTCGCTTCCGAATTTGATTAGGAAGTTCAGTGGAAAAAAGAAGGAGATTCATTAGCTCATTATTTAGTCAGACTTGCTAAGATGATAGAATCTGTAAAAATTATTCAACAAGTTTTGGAAGGAATTCCAGGGAGACCTTATGAAAATTTAGAAATACGATCTTTTGATAGAGGAAGGTCTCCGGAATGATAATTAAACAGACTCAATAATAATGTTAGGAAGGGCAAGGTCGAGGGTTCAAAGTTCGACGTACAAATGAAAGGAAGGTTGAGGGTTCAAAATTCGACCTATCTAGGTCGAATTTCAACCCTCGACTTATTTTTTTTTTTAAAAAAAAAACAACATTTTTACAAATAGTTTGAAAACAACAATATTTTCCTAAATAGTTTCTAAAAGGACAATATCCTTTTAATTTTCCTGGTCATAATCGGTGAACATTTATGAATGGTTTTATTTACTTATAAAATTTGTTGTTTTTTAATACATGTTGATTTTTTCATCTATTATTATTATATTTTATATGTTTGTTCCTCGTACTTTTGCAATATTTAGTTATACTGTAATTATCGTTATTTAACGTTTTCACATCTCTTTCTTACAACATAATCATATATAAGTGTATAGAATATTGCTTTTAAAATGTATATGATACTATAATTATCACTACTTTAAGATTTTTCACTTATCTTTGTGTTTCTATCTTAGGGGAGGCTTACAATAACACTTTTCTTGTTTTATATTTTCACTCCAAAAATCTATCAATAGAGTTTTTTTTCCCTCAATGGTTCATGTTTTTGCTCATTCATCTGTACATAATTTTAAACGACGCCATAATTTTAAATGACGTTCATTCTAAAACTATAATGATATATAGTTATTTGTCAAATTAGATTTTTTAATTTAATTATCAACTTTGACTAACTGTTATTTATCTAATTCAAATAAACTTTTTATCAATATTTAGGAATGATTAGTTATGTAAATAGAATTACAGACTTCAGTTCGCTTCATTGGTAAGATAATTAAAAGGAAACAAAATAAAAGGACCATAAAATGCATTAACTGTAATTTAAAAGTAATCTAAAACATAAACTAAGAAGTTGGTCTAAACAAAAAACATAAATTCAAAAGTTTCATTTTTAGTAACCTTTAATCCAAAATAGTATATTCATAAGTGATCATATTCTTTTATGCTTGATTCAAGTGAATGTCAAAGGATGGGTCATTCTTGTCAACATATTCTTTAGATTTTTGTGGCATCTTGCCCTTCAATGCATCAAAATCCATATACTACATCCTTCAATGGGACTGATTTTGCAGCTCTACGTCAATCCATTTTGTAACATCCTGATTTATTTTGTAATTAATTTTTTTTTATATTGGTTATTTTGATAAATTATATGAGATTTATGTTTTTTTGGTTCAGCTAAAATATGATTTAATTATTTGGAATTATTTGAGTTTTATTTTGGTTTACATTTGGGAGATTTGATTATCTATAGAGATAATTAAATGTGTTTATTAAATTTTTTTTTTTTTAAAGAAAAATATATATAAGTATATATATATTTTAGAAATTTATTAAGGAATTTGTTACTTTTATTATATATATTTATGGAAAGATTAAAGAAAAGAAAAAAAAGTAAGTTTTTTTTCTCTCTCTCCTCAACCCACGCGACCCCCCTTTCTTTTCTTCTTCTTCCGTTCCTTCCAACCCTAGCCGCCGCCGCCGTTGATCTCCTCGCCAGCGCCGCCTCCTCGCTGCTTCGCGCCAGCGCCTCGCTTCGCCGCGTCAGCCTCACCTCGCCGACGTCAGCCTCGCCTCGTCAGCGCTAGCGCCAGCGCCGTTCCATCGCCGCCGCGCCCAGTCGTCCGCCGCTGTCTCGCCGACGTCAGCCCCGCCGTCCAGTTTTGCTTCTGCCGCTGTGCCCAGCCAAGTCGACGCCGTTCGTCCGCCACTGCCTTTTTGAGATTGGGTAAGAGTTGATTATTTTGGGCAAGGGTTGTTTGAGTCTTTTTGAAGTGTCACTTGGTGTTGGAAACAATTTTAGTTATGATTTTTGAAGATTCTGGGACATTGCTATGAAAGACCTAGATTAGACCTATCAAATTTTTGTTTGTCATTATGAGCATCTTCAAATTTTTAATCATATTATATATTATGTATGTGATGCATGAATAGACCAGTAGAACCAGTAGAGCAGTTTATTATCTCGTCTGCCTGCAGCCCACTATTTTTTTTATTTCTACCTGAGCCGTTTAATTGGTTTGCTCATGCATAGTCTGATCCCAGCTTACTGATTTTTTTTTTATTTCAGGTAAGGGCAAAGGACACCGGAACCTTTTCTTTTCAAAATCATGATTATTCTATTTTAATTACTTTTATCTTTCCAATATTTATGCATGCATTAGCGATCCCTTTTTAGTAGTCCTAGGAGGTGGGGTTGTTACAGTAAAAAACTTAATTATGTTACACATTTCCTCTCTTACCTTCTCTAATTCTTCTATAATCATCCCTAACTATCAACAATTAATAATTAATTTAGTCAATATAATAATATTATTTATTTTTAGAGTATCAATTACATACAATTATACTTTAATTATAAAAGCTTACATGTCTTAAGATGATTTGTATTGACTTCAAGTTTGGGTCAATCATATCCGACCTTCTTTTGACCTTTTATTTTCAACAAATGGAAATTATTTGTAGTAGGGTACAAAGTCTACAAGTTTAGTACAGTGCTCCATTATACTTTACCTGTTTATTCTGGTGGGCTATCGAGGCTTGCACCTCAATCGATGAACGAAACAACTGGTTGCACGGGTTGATGGTCTAATAATTTCATCCTATCAGTAGGTAAATTAAAAAAAAGTATTAATTTTGCTTCTCTTCTACCATCCCTTTTAATAACAAAAATAAGACATTGTTTTTAAAATGAGTTCATAGTTTCGGTTGGTGATCCCTTAAAAATTAGACATGATCTTATTTTTAAAAAATAAAAAATCAAAACAAATATTAGGTATTTTGAATATAAAAAATCTCACATGTAGTGAAGAGTATGTATGTCGAACCTTTGTGAACACCTCCTATTGACGGCCGGAGCAGGAGCAACTCTAGAGAATGATTGAATGAAGAATGGTCGGAGCACCTGTAGACCTCTAAGAGCATAAGCTTGAAGATGGAAGAGCATGATGGAAGGATTGGGAAGAGGAAAAGTTAGGATGGGGAAGAGGGAAAGTTCGTGGGAAGAGAAAATGACAAGAGGAAAGGTTGAGTGTAGGGTTAGGTTCTTGGGGAAGATAAATGTGTAGTAGGTTTTAAAACCATGTTGGTACCTTTGGATAGGTATAATTAGAGTGTATCTAAATTGTTGTCTTATCAAGCATTGTATCTATGTGGTAGGGGTAGTTTGGACTTTTAAATTTTTATTTATTATTTTTTTTATTCCGGATTGCTATTTTTACAAATGGAAAGTAGGTTTGCTAATTATCCAAATGAAAAGTTAAATTATGTTTTTTTTTTTGTTACCCATTTGTAAACCCACAAACCTAAATTATAAGGATCCAATTCAAATTATAAGGTTTGGAATTAGTTTTAGTTTTGAATTGGATTGAGTTAGATTATATATATATATATATATTTGGATTGGTTTTGGGTTACACTTTTAAAATTTAGGTGAAACCAAATCAACCTGAATTTTTAATAATAATAATAATATTATTATTATTATTATCATTATTATTTCTATGGTTAGTTAGATCTTAGATTAATTCACATGCAGTTCATTAGCCAATGGTGTCTCTTATTTCTTAGGCTACCTGACAATCCTATTTCTAGGCTCTTAGTTCCATATCTTTTTGTGATAGTTTATATCCTAACCTTCACGATATTACTCCACTAGATTGTTTAATTGAGTGTTCAATTTAACTTAACAACTTTTATCTTTTAAAATTAACAAATGAACTGCATAAATTAAGCGTATGACGCATAAGCATTGCTCAAGCCAAAAAACCCTTAAGGTATCCACGTTGCCAAACCCTTCAAAGAATTTAGACCATGATTAATAAATAATGATTAGATTTCATTAAATTAAAAATCATGACTACAAGGTAAATGTGTTGAGGTTGATGCCCTAAATCTCGTGGTCTTGTAGTTTGTAAAATTGTATTTGTGCCAACATATTATTTATTTAATAAAATAAGTATTATTTTATTTGAAACTTAATTGCATTAACCCATAACAAATAAACTAAGATCCAAGGTTATTGGATGTAACTTAAACATGTATGTGAAGAAATATAGATTGATCATGTTTAAGTAATAACCTGAACTAGTAGATGAATAAGATTGGACACCTTACCTTAATAGCACTACGGATATGACCCACTTTGTAGTTGTTACATTTGTTGTAAAATGATACAAATGATCTGATTCTGATCATTCATGTGGAGACATATGAGTAGAGGTATCCTATACAAAGAGTTTGTATAAGATCGAACCACAAAATGAATAGTCTCACTTTATAACAACGTTGCTAGAAGAGTCTTACATTTCACCAGCATGACCATATGTGACTTGACCTTAATCCTGAGTGAGTTATGAACTTCTGCCTATGAAGGCGGTTCTTTGATCTGTATGGGGTGAGAGTGGTCAGATTCACCGATTCAATATGCCTACCATTTTGGAGATTTGTCTGATTAGGGAGTTAGGAACACAGCTACATAAGAAGGAATTCACTCCTTCACTATTGTTAGGGTAAGTAGATAAATTGCTCCCTTAAGGGCTGATTCCGAGTTTTGAATAATGTGGTGTCACACCCTCTTCTGGCCCGAGAGGTTATAGTTGGACTATGACTAATTGTTCATTAAAGGGATCAATAGTACTTAAGGAATTAGATGTAACTACAGGGGTAAAATGATAATTTTGACCCAGCTGTACTTATGAGCAATTTGTGAAGGGTCAACGTACTATTGATTGGTTCTATCCAATGGATACAAAAAATATATCTGTAATGCGAGGAGGGCAGTTTTCAGCCTTTAGTGGAGTGACCGATAGTTAATGAAGGTTGATTAATTTAATTAAAGAGTTTAATTAATTAGCTAAGTATCATTGTAGTTTCAATCTATAGGTCCGTAATGTCCCCTTGTTATCTCAATAAGGATTAATGATATAATTAATATAATGTATATATACATTATAATACAAAGTCTTGATGAGAGAAATAAATATTTGAATATGTTTCAAATATTAATTATATGAATGTGATTCATATAAAAACTATAGGCTAAAATTAATATGAATATGACTAATATTAATATTATAGGTTATATGAGAGAATAATAAACTTTAGGTTATACTATATGTGATATGATATAAACTATAGGCTATATGTTATATGTGATATAACATGTAATTTAATATTTAGATATATATTAAGTTAATTAATACATATATTATTATTAATAATAAAATTAAAATTATTTGAATTTTGAAAATTAAAAAAGGGAGGGATTTATTTTGATAACTTCCCTTAACCCTTTTTTTTTCCTCTTTTTTGTGGACATAGAATAGTTGGTTTTTATGTATTAATCATTTTCATCATCATCCATCTTTTTCCAATCTAGTAACTGTGTAAAATCTCTCGGCCAAAATCTTTTCTCCCTTCATCAAAATTAAACATCAGAAGCCCACACCTCTCTACTGATCCTCATCCTTAAGAATAACGAAGAAGACATTGTGGTGGTGTCCCCTTTGTCACTATTGTGTTCATGGAATTGCTGAGTTCGTGAGGAGAAGTTTGAGTTCGTGCTATGAATAAGAGAGGAAGCGAGAAGACGGTTCTTCAAGGTTAGTATTACGTTTTCCTTTTTCCTATTTGTTTTTCACAGTAGAAGCATGCTTAGACTTCAATATGCTTATCCATGTTTTTGTCCTTTGGTATTGCAATGTTCTGTAAAACAAAATCAAGACACAACGCATTCAATGCATCCAAAAAACTAAGACACAACAGTATGTGGTAGGCATACAAGTGGTTCGTGTTCAAATTATAACCTAAAAGGTTTGCAGTTAATGGATAAGGTTGGGTACCTTATCTTGGTAACACTATAGATACGACTCATTTTGTAATTGTTAGACGAGTTATAAATGTTACAAATAATATGAGTCATATTGTTCACGTGGAGACATGTGAGTGGGAGTATCCTGCATAAAAAGTTTATACAAGACCGAACCACAAAATGATTGGTTTCTCTTTATAACACTATTACTTGAAGAAACCAATATTTTACTAGGATGACCATAGATGACTTGATCTTAATCCTGAGTGAGTTTTGAACTCCTGTTTATAAGAACAATCCTTTAATCTGTATGGGTAAGAGTGGTCATGTTAGCCAACTCAACAAACCTACCATTTTGGCGATTTGTCTGAGTAGGGAGTTGGAACACACCTATACAAGAGGGAATTTGCTCATTCCCGATCATAGGGAAAGTAGATAAATTGCTCTCTTAAAAGCTGATTTCGGGTCTTGAACAATGATGCCTCGACCTCTCACTAGCCCGAGAGGTGTTAGTTTATATTTGGACTATAAACTATTTGTTCATTAGAGGAATTAGTGGTACTTAAATAGTTAGATGTAACTACAGGGGTAAAATGGTATTTTGACCCAATTGTAGTTATGAGCAATTTGTGAAGGGACGACCCACTATTGATTGGTTATATCCATAGGCATAGAAAAATATCTACAGTGCGAAGAGTGCAGCTATCGATCATTAATAGAGTGACTGGTAGTTAATGAATATTGATTGATTTAATTAAAAGAGTTTAATTAAATTAATCTCATATCATTGAATCTTCTAATCTATAAGTTCATAAAGTCCATTTATTAACTCGCTAAGGATAGTAAAAAGGAATGATTTGAATTGTTCAAATTTATTAAATAAATTTTATATTAATATAATTAATATAAAATATAGTGAATGATATGATCTATAATCCAAACTATATTATAAGGAGATGTATTTTAATGAGATTCAAATATTATATTTATATGAATTGGAATCATAAAGAGATATATGCATATAAATATGTGGTACTTGTATGTTAATTAATTAGTTGACTTATATTAAATTTGATTTAGTATATAGTTATTTAATTTATATTTTAATTAATTAAATAATATTTAATCGATTAATTAGCTAAAAGGAGGAAAGTGGAAAAGCTTGGAGAAGTTGTTACTCTCTCTCCCTATAAATATACTATTATAAACCTTTTTAGGGCAAGGGTTTGTTTTTGTGAAAAATGACCTAGCCTCTACCCTTCCTCTCTAATCTCTCTTCTCTAAAAAGAATTTCTCTATAAAAAAACTCCTCCATAAAAAAGTCTTGGAGCCCACACTTCCAATCCTTTTTTTTTATTATTCCAAGAAAATAACAAGGTAGCCTTAGAGGTGGTGTTCTTGTTCGTTGAGAAGCTCGAGATTGTTCGTGACCTTTGGAGGGAAGGACGTGAAGAAGGAAAAGAATTCACAAAGGTGAGTTTATTTCTTCCTTTCTTCTTCATTAGAAGGATATTTAGGTCCTTTTATATGTTTATTCTTTGAATATTTCCATGAGTTCACTGATTATAGTTTCTCACAAAATTGTTTTTTTAAATTGTAAGGCGATCACACGCTTCCACGGGAATTGGATTCCCTTCAGTTGGTATCAGAGCCCAATTTTTGCAATTTTGATTTTTTGATTTTTAGAAGAAAAATTAGAGAAAAAAAGGTGGGTTGTTTTCTATGCATTATGAATGTGGGTTTGCAAATAGACGTTTACGAATTTGGCACTTTAGATTACTGTTTTTACTTGATGAGTCACAAGTTTTGCAAGTGTTGCTGATGATTGCGATGAAAAACGGAGGATTTTGCTGCAAAAAGCAAATTGTTGCATTTTGTGATGCATGACGCTAGGATATAGCGTCACGACGCTCTGAGGCGAGGTGCATGCATGGCAGTCCATCCAAGCAGTTGCAGGTTCAAGTCTTCCTCCGGATTTTGGCTACATTTTTTTTTTGTTTTTTGTTTTTTTAGTTTATTTTAATTAATTAGATTAATATAAATTAGTTATATTAATTTAATAAAATTTTTTGGTGCCAAATCGGTCTATTTCGCTATTTAATTTAATTTTTCATGTGATGTATAATTAAATTAGTAATATGCATAATGTATGTTATATAATTTAAAATCACACCTTAGAATTAACATGTTTCATGCATATTTTTTAATATAAGTGTTATTATATGGTTGCATGATTAATTAAGCATTCTCATGCATCATACTAGAATATATTGAGTATGATAGCGTGTGAATTATTTTCATTAGTAATAATATAATTGTTATATTGTTTAATGGAAATGAATATGTATGCTTATTTTCATGGATGATAATTATAAGTGTAATTATTATTGGATGAAAAGAAACTTTGCATTGAGCATGATATTACTTAGATAAATATAATTGTTATATTTGATCATTATCATTAGATGCAAATTATTGGTTTTAATAATTTCATTATTTTATAATAGTTATAAATTTAATGAATTAGATTAAAATCTAATCAATATTTGCATACAAACATAGGTTTAAATTAATTTTAAATGGTTTAAAATTGATTCACCTAGACTTCTATTAAAGGTATTGCTAATATGATTAGAAATAGGTTAATCTTTTAATTTGTTTTAATAGGATTAAAATGAATTACGTAAAAGATTAGACTTATAAAATAATTGCCTATAAGGGACCTTTGTCCAAGAAACACTCTATCTAAGTTGGGGTATTTGAGCTGACGGAAATTGAACACAAACCTGGGAGGTGAATTAGTCAAATATTTTATAAGCATGCAATTAATGTTTTTGTTTATTAAAGAATTTGATAAATAAAATTTCATGTTGTTAAAATATTCAATATAAACGTTACATTGAACAAATTAACAAGGGCTTAGTTAAATTATTTAGCCATATTTTTCTGAGTTAATAAACCCATTTTTTTTAACGCACTTAGTGGGAGAAAAAAGGCATATATGATATGTTATTTTTTCACTCAAGTTCTCCCTAAAAGTTCACAAGATGAGATTCATGCTCGGCTTCGTGGTGCCCTGGACGCACTCTCCCTTAGGAAGGTGTTTGTATGGGTAAATATCAAAGTGAATGGAGAAAGCGTTTATAGTAATTGGGAGAAAGACGTGTGTTAGCACATCCTTAGCATATCCTGCGGTCTCCTTCATTGGTTTGAAATATTTTTTTCCATGCTCGACCTCATGGCACCTTAGGAGTGTCCCCTTAAGAAGGTGTTTGCATGGGAAAGGGACATAACAAACTCCAGAAATAGATAAGATCGCTATAATTAATTACATTGATTACGTTCTATCCTGAGGCAGACTGGTTGGGGCAGGATTATAGGGTTGAAAATGAAGGGTTACACTTACAATAAAATATTAAAGGTAGTTAATGATTTCTAGACCAAATCAATAGTATGATTTCTAGACCAAATCAATGGTAATTAAATATTATTGGAATAAGAGTTATTCTTATGTAATATTTGATTGATAATGTCTCAATTTAGTGAAGGAGTAATTGTTCGCCTTGAGGTGGTATTTATTCTAAATCAATGAAGTATCATTACAAAATAAAATGATGTTGGGATCATTATTTCTTTTGCTAAATGGATAGGATCAAAACGATTTTTTGCATAAGTTTCTAATGTAAGTAATTTGTTTTGTTTCAGCAAAATGACTAGTGCTACATTGAACATTCTTAAAGTTGAAAAATGAACTGGAGAAAATTATAGAACTTGGAAGAATACGATAGATACTGTCTTGGTTAGACGACCTTAAATTTGTTCTGACAGAGGAATGTCCTTTGGTCTTTGGGCCTAACGCATCACGAAATGTTCGTGATGCTTATGAGAGGTGGATCGAGGCTAATGATAAAGCCAAAGTCTACATTTTGCCAGGCTAAGTCTGTACCTCCTTCCTTTTCCAATGTCAAGAAGTGGAAAAAGAAAATGGGTGGAAAGGGGAATAAAGCCACCACCACTGCTACTACTATAGAAAAGGACAAAGAGGTCAAGGCTGTAAAAGGAACTTGCTTCCATTGCAACCAGGTTGGGAACTGTAAAAGAAATTGCCCTAAGTATTTGGTCGAAAAGAAGAAGGCAAATATATATATATGATTTACTGGTTATAGAAATGTATTTAGTGAAAAATGATAATAATACTTGAATACTTGATGCATGAGTCACTAACCATGTTTGTACTTCTTTACAAGGAATTAGTTCTTAGAAGCAGCTTGAGGCTAGAGAGATGATTCTATGGGTTGGAACAAGGGAGGTCGTCTCAACGGTTGTAGTTAGGAGATTAAAATTATTTTTCAAGTCAAAGTTTATATTGTTGGACAATGTTTACTATGTTCCTAATTTTAAGAGAAACTTGATTTCAGTTTCTAAAACACTCTTAAAATATATGTTTTATTCGTGATAATGTGTTTGTCTCGAAAAAATAGTGTTGGTATATGTTCTGCTGAACGAAAGTAACTTATATGTACTAAGGTCGTTAGTATCTAAAGTGCTCCATAATGTTGAAATGTTCAACACTGTAACCACACAAAACAAAAGAAGAAAGGTTTCTCCAAAAGAAAATGCTCATCTTTGGCATCTAAGACTAGGTCATATTAATATCAATAGGATTGAGAGGTTGATTAAGAATGGACTGCTAAATGAGTTAAAAGAAAATTCTTTACCAGTATGTGAATCTTTAGAAGGAAAAATGACAAAATGACCTTTTTCTATAAAATGTTATAGAGCCAAAGAACCCTTGGAACTTATACATTCAAATCTTTATGTCCCGATGAGTGTTAAAGCAAGAGGAAGGTTTGCATACTTCGTCACTTGCTGACGATTATTCTAGATATAAGTATGTTTACTTGTTGCAACATAAGTTTGATACACTTGAAAAGTTTAAATGATATAAGGCAAAAGTTGAAATTTTATTTGGTAAAAAGGTAAAAACACTTCAATCAGATCGAGGTGAAGAGTACATGAATATAGGATTCCAGAACTATATGATAAAACATGGAATCACATCTCAACTCTCAGTACCCGATACACCTCAACAAAATGGTGTATTATAAAGGAGAAACATAACCCTATTAGACATGGTTCGATCCATGATGAGTTATACTTCTCTACCTATCTCATTCTGGGGTTATGCACTGGAAATTGTAGCATAAATTTCGAACCAAGTTCCATCAAAGAGTGTTTTTGAAATTCCTTTTGAATTATGGAGAGGTCGTAAAAGTAGTTTACGACATCTCAAAATTTGGGGGTGTCCAACACATATACTTGTGGCAAACCTGAAGAAATTAGAACCACGTTCAAAATTATGCCTATTTGTAGGCTATTTCAAAGAAATGAAAGGTGGTCAATTTTGTGATCCAAAAGAGAATAAAGTGTTCGTATCGAAAAATGCAACTTTCTGAGAGGAAGACAAAATTAGAGAACATAGACCAAGAAGTAAAATCGTATTAACTGAAATTACCAAAGAAACTATTGAAACTTCAAAATGAGTTGTTGAAGAAGGAAGCACTTCAACAAGAACTGTTGATATTGCTTCATCCAGTCAAACACATCCTACTTAAGAGTTGATGGAGCCTCAACGTATGGTAGGATTGTAACCCAACCTACTCGCTATTTGGGTGTAACAGAAACTTAAGATGTCATACAAGATGATAACGTAGAAGATCAATTGACCTACAAGCAGGCAAATGGGTGATGTGGACACGGATGGGTGGATTAAAGCTATGAATCTAGAATGGAGTCTATGTATTTTAGTCCTGTCTAGAAACTTGTAGACAAACCTAATAGAGTTAAACCTATAGGTTGCAAGTGGATCTACAAGAGAAAAAGAGGTGTAGATAGAAAGTGCAAACCTTAAATGCGAGATTAGTAGCAAAAGGTTATACCCAGGTTGAGGGAGAGGACTATGAGGAAACTTTCTCACCTGTTGCTATGCTAAAATCTATCCGGATTCTCTTGTCCATTGCCACATATTATAACTATGAAGTATGGCAAATGGATGTCAAAATTTCCTTTTTTAATGAAAATCTTGATGAGATAATCTACACGTCTTAGCCAAAAGAATTCATTGAATAAGGAAAAGAGCAAAAGGTTTGTAAGCTAAATTGGTCCATTTATAGATTGAAATAACCATTTCGATCTAGGAATATGAGGTTTGACACTACGGTCAAATCTTATGGCTTTGATTAAAATGTTGATGAACCTTGTGTTTACAAGAAGATCATCAATAGTTCAATAGCTTTCTTAGTGGTGTTTGTGGATGATATGAATTCACTAGGAATGACGTAGGTTTTCTGAATAAAATTAAAGAATGACTAGTTGCTCAGTTCCAAATGAAAGATTTGGGTGAAACACAGTTTGCTCTAGGGATCCAAATTATTAGGGATCGTAAGAATAAATCACTAGACTTGTCTCAAGCATCGTATATTGACAAAATGCTTGTCAAATACTCAATGCAGAATTCTATGAAAGGCTTATTACCTTTTAGGCATGAAATTATTTTGTCTAAGGAACAATGTCCTAAGACACCTCAAGAAGTTAAGGAAATGAGATGGATTTTCTTCTGCAGTATGTAGTCGTATGTATGTCATGTTGTGTACTAGGCCCAACATCTGCCGCAGTGGGAGTGGTTAGCATATATCAATCCAATTCAAGATTTGATCACTAGATAGTGGTTAAAACTATTCTCAAGTATCTTTGAAGAACAAGAAACTATATATTTGTGTATGATATATAATATAACCTATGGTTTATTATTCTCTCATATAACCTATAGTATTAATATGAATCATATTCATATTAATTTTAGCTTATAGTTTTTATATGAATCACATTCATATAATTAATATTTGAATCATATTCAAGTATTTTTTTCTCTCATCAAGACTTTGTATAATATATCATATACATTATATTAATTATATCTTATAAAATTATCCCTTTAATTATAATAAACATTGGTCTACTGATGTTAACGAAATTAAAAAAAACAAATACCAACAAAAAAAAATTCTATAAAAAATGTTAACAAAATTTAAAAAGAAAAAAAGAAAAGGGAATTGAGATACCTAATGGAAAATGAGGGTTGAAATTAGCTATTTATAGAAAAAAATTTAGATCTCAAATCATAATTTGATTTGATTTTTTTTTTTTAATAAATTCATTTATTTAATGTGAAGTGTAGATTTTTAAAGATAATTTTGATTTTAAAAATCGTGAATAAGAGATTAGAGGATAAAATGTGATTTGTTTTTAATTTCTTATACCTTTATTTAATTTTAAGTAGATATTAGAGATAAACATGATTTTAAAAAATCATGAATAGGAGATTATACAATATGATTTTTTTAAATCCCTTCGTTTAAAGAGAAGTAGAAATGATTAAAGATAAAATGTGATTTTTTTAAAAATATCTTTTCATGAATTAGAGATTAAAAAAAATCGTAAATAAGGAATTAGAAGATAAAATACGGTTTTTTTTTTTTTTTAAATCCGTTTATTTGAAGAGAAATAGAGATTATTAAAGATAAAATATGGGGTTTTAAAAATATTTTCATGAATTAGAGATTAGAGAATAAAATGTGATTTATTAAATTTCTTTTCTCTTTATTTAATATGAAATAGATATTAGAGATAAATGAGATTTTTTTTAATGATTTAAATTTGAAATTACATAAGATATCCCAATGATCATCAAATATTTCTCCCATACTACTTTTAGATATAGTATAGATTTTGGTTCATTTTTTCATAGTTAAAAATATCCCTATAATTTTATAGGTATTGTATTATTTGGGATTTAGTATACATATATTAAATAATTATAACAAACTTTTAAAATAAAATACATGAAAAAAAGACATGGGAGGTTTTATAAAAATAAAATAACAAACCGTTTTTTTGTTCAGAAACAAGAAGATTCATTGTTAAAAAAATAATAATAAAATTTTGCTTTTATTTCCAATAGTTTCCTTTTTTTTTTTCTTCCAAAAATCATTATCTTTCGAGAAGTATAAATCAAAGAATTAACGTACCTATGAAATAATAATTAAGTTATATTATTGTGTTGGATCACTTTTATTCAAATTATATCATTTATATTTTAATTTTATTCATTCATCTATTTCTATATATATATTTTTTCTCTTTTTATACTTTTAGATTTCATGTAAGCCGCATGCGTCGTACATGTCTTCCAACTAGTTTATCATAGCAAAATTATAATAAGTAAAACAAGGACAGGTATATATCAATATAGTACCATTTAAAAATAATTGCATATCAAATGTTGACCAACTTTTAATTTTTTTTTTCATTTCCAAGTTTGCCCTCCTCTATTCCTCTTCTTTTTCTTTCCCTTTTTTTTCCCCATTTTTTCCCCATTTTTCTCCTCCTTTTGCTGCCGTGTTCTCCATTTTTTTTTTTCTTTTTTCCTATTTCTTCTCCTCTCCCATTGTGTGTTCTCCATTCCTTTTTTTCTTCTTTTTCTTCTTCAGTTGGCTTCATTTTTTTTTAGTTTTTTTTTTCATTGCTTAATTTTACTTTTTACTTTTTATTATTTTTGTTTGTTAATTTTGATTTTCTACCTTCATTTTTCTTCATTATTAATTTTTCTATTGCTTACTTTTACTTTATATTAAAAATTAATTAATTAAAGACAGAATTGAGAAAGCTAGGTTTCAAACTAAGGAACTGAAAGAAACTATTTTTCTCAATTTCTGAAATTTGATATCTTTTTTAGAAACGAAATGAGAAATGAGAAATGAGAACATTACAAATGAGTCCTTTTTTTAGGACTTTAAAAGTATGAAATTTTGCAATAATAAACTTTTATCACTGTTAGTCTGTGATATTAGTAATAGACTTAGTCTATTGGTGATAGGATTCCATCACTGACAAACTACGTGAATCAGTAATATAATTTAGGTGGATATCAGTAATATTTGTGTATTGATGATATCAGTTATTAGTGATATCGGTAATAGAACTTAGATAGATATCAATCATATTCACGTATCAGTGATATCAAACTTAGGTAGATATCAGTGCTAGAAGTTTATTAGTGATAAAAGTCTATCAGTGATTGTCATGATAAAAGTTTCTCGGTAGTAGCCACTGATAGCTTTAAGTGTTAATCTTTCAAACTGATAGTCACTAATGAAAGTCTATTAGTGATAACCACTAATATTTTCTATCATTGATAGCTTAATCTTTGATGATTTTCTTTCAAATTTAATAGCCACTTATAGAAGTCTATTATTGATAGCCAACTTAGTGAATTTAATTAATAAAGTTAAATCTCGAACTAAAGTGTAAGTGTGATGCCTAAAAGTTATCTAATAGCATATTATTAATGATAGAAGCTATCAACGATAATATGTTATTTTATTGTAAAAAAGAATGGCAGAAGCCATCTTTGATAGCATGTTATCAGTGATAAAAGTTATCATCGATAACCACGATATAAGTGATATAGTGATAGAACTCAAGTGATATCCATATATCGATGATATCAATGATATAACTTAAGTAGATACCAATGATATCGATGACAGTAGTGATATCGATGATATGACATAGATATCAATGATACTCACTTATAGATTTCTATCACTTATAACTTTACATGTTAATCTCTGGAAGTTGATAGTTTCCTTTTAAAGTTGATAACCACTTATAAAAGTCTACTAATTATAGTCATGATAGATGTCTATCAGTGATAGCCACTGATAGCTTTGAGTGTTAGTCTTTCAAAATTGATAGTCATTGATAAAAGTCTATTAATGATAGGCCACTAATTGTTTTATATCATAGATAGCTCAATCTTTCAAAGTTGATAACCACTAGAAGTCTATCACTAGTAGCCACTGATATCTTTCTATCATTGATAGCTTAAAATGTCAATTTGCTATTGATGAAAGTCTGGTAGTAATAACCATTGACAGCTTATGTTAATCTTTTAAGATCGATTCCATTTTATGAAAGTCTATTAGTGATAGCCACTAATAAAAGCTATTAGTGATAGTCCCTAATAGAAGCTGTCATTAATATTCATATATTAGTGATATGACCTAAGCATATATCAACTAAATGAATGATATTGATGATATTGATGATATGGATTAGATAGATATCAGCGATAGTAACTTATAGACCTCTCATTGATATACTTCTATCATTTATAGCTTTAAATGTTAACCTTTGAAAGTTGATAGTTTCCTTTAAAGTTACAACTGTTTATAAAAGTCTATTATTGATAGACACTAATAGCTTTAGGTGTTAATATTCAAGATTGATTCCAATTGATGAAAGTGTATATAGCTACTAATAACTGATAGAAAATTGAAAACTAATATTTCAAGTGTTAATATATCAAGGTTGTATTAATATTTCTCAAATTGAAAACTATCGTTAATAGCAGCTATCAGTGGTAGTAATTGATAGTAGCTTATGGTGGCTATCACTAATAGTTACTAACTTTCAATTTGAGAAAACTGGAAGAAGAAGCATGAGAAATTGTGGATTACACGTTAGCTTTTTAGTCTTTTACCAATATGGCTATTATTGATAACTGCCATCAATGATATTTGGTTCTAATTTTGTGCCATATCCATAATATGTTTATACTTGTGGGGAGATTTGTACGGATGGATCAAATTTTGAGGCCAATCGAAATTTGGCCCACATTTAAAAAACACTCGAAAATTGGCCTCTTGATGACATTAGTCACGTGTGAAATATTCGTTTCAACCCCAAACGTTCGACTTCATGCATGCATCCCAGATTCTCGCGCATTCCTCTCATTTTGGACTCGCTTCTCTCGTTTATTCCTCTCGTTAAAATACTTATTAGCACACACACAACCCAGATGCTTGTGCATTCCTCTCGTTTTGGACTTGTTCCTCAGTGCCTTCCTCTCTTTCTTCATCAAACAGAAATCGAATGTTTTAAATTTTAATTTTCAGTTCGATTCCCTCATTCCTCCTGCTTCATCTTCTTTCCTCTTCCTCAGATTTCTATGTTTCTCTATCTCGCATCTTCTTCCACTCGGTAACTTGCATGCATCTAATCCGGTCCATTAAACCTGTACCATCGAGCACCAACAACACCATCAACTACGGGGTTGCTCTTTTCTACACCTTGAAAAGTTAAGGTAACACTGGTACAAATTGTGATTTGGGTTTTTGCTTTCATTTGGTATCATAAATATAATCGTCCTTAGGTTTAAAGTTTAGGAAGAAATGAAAGGAAATATAGAGAGGATGAAGGGAGAGGGAAAACAAGAGGAAGAAAGGAGAGGAAGAAATGAGAGAAAGAAAGGAGAGGAAGAATGAGAGAAAGAATGAAAGGAAGAAACAAGAAAGCGAGAGGAAGGAGCGAGAGTTTGAAATGAGATTTTTATAGAATGCAATATAATATGTTTTTTGTTCCTTTTTTTCTCTAATTATTTTTTTTTCTTTTACATGCAGTTATAATGACTAATCTGAAGATTGTTATAGAGGATCGTTTTCCTGGACAGGCTACGAACTGATCATCTCACATTGGGATTGCAAATAAAATAATCAAAGGGAAATTTACAGAGAGGCAACTTCAAATGTTTAGGAGGACTGTGTTTGGAAATTCGTGGATATAGAAATAGTCTTCAACACTCCGCTAATCCATCATATTTTATTGAAGGAGGTGGAAAATAATAGGCCTGATTCTACGAGCTTTGAATTGGATGGGAAGATTGTTGAATTTTTGAATGAGGATTTCTTATTGGTAACGAAATTGTGGCAGTCACCTAATAAACTGGTTTGTAGTGCTGAAGTGACAAAATCACTAAGATTGAAGTATTTCAATAATTTAATGGCGATGGAAGTGCATCCCACCAAGTTTGAAGAATGTTACAAGTTGCATTAGAGTTCGAAAATGACTTGGACGTAGTGAAAGTTAGTCTTGTGTATTATTATGAGTTGGGTGGATAGGAAAGATAAGATAAAAAGTAGCATTCATAAATCTTTGTTGGATGATGTGAAGGACCTCAAATACTTCAACAGCTTAAATTTGGGACAGTTTACAGGAGAGAAACTTGAATGGTCTGAAAAAAACATTAAAGGACAAAGTCAGCTCGTACAATGAAAGGTGAAAACAAATAAAAATTTCGTGCTGAAGTACAATTTACTCGTATTTCCTCACACGTTATAGGTATCAATTTTTATAGGTCAACTCATAAAATGTCTAATGAGTTCTCATTATTTTCTAATAAACTAAGATGATTTTATAGGTTTGGGCATATGTGATTATATCCAATATTGCTGGGAGAGCTACAGTCCGACTTAATAATAATGCAATGCCTTGATTTCTAAGATGGTCATGCTCTCATTCATTGTTCAACAAGCTATTGCAAAAAGATATTTTAACAAACACTTCTTCACATTGTAGGCAATTTTTTTTAGTATTTAGCATTGTTTAACATTGTTTACAATATGTTTGTCATGTAGTTGGTGTTACCTTGTTAACGATGTCTGATGCAAAGGGGCAATTTAGGGACACTCGAGTTGACGAACGTCCAGTTTATTTAGATCTCAATGAGGAGGATCTGATGTTGTTAATGTCAAGAAGCTCAGAAGGAGAACGGGCAGACATTGGCCAAGAGGAGGTATTTAAGACACATGAACCTCATAAGGGGGACCATATTCCTTTTAAATTCGAGCATGAGTCTTGCCACAAAGAGGAGTTCAAGACACATGAGTTAGGTCATTGTGTACTAGAGCCAAATGTCAACTTAAACAGAACAAGGGTTTGGAGTAAAGACTACTTACAAATCTTAGACGGGGGGGGGGGGGGGGGGGGGGTGGTCTTGAGAGTGGAGACTACATTAGTGGAGATAAAGTCTAATTCGGGGGAGGTGAAGTCTGATTTAGGGGAGGTAAAGGTACAACTGTGGGCAATCACTAAGATATTGTAAACCTTATGTCAGGTATGTATACTTCACGATTTGTGGATGAGTCACTTAGTCTGTGTATTTTGTGCGTTTCGTACTAACGAAATGGTGTAATTGTGTAAAATGATGGGGGTGGACGAGCCATATGACCATGATGAGGAGGACGAGCCACGTGATGATGGGTACAATGGTGTGAACGAACAACATGTCGGTAGGAATCCTACCATTGAGTCTATTACCACCAACACCACCCTCTCCAATACCACTCCCATTGACCCTATCGTTGATGCCTTCCTTATCAGGACCACTCCTATTGAGCATACCTCGGAGCCAATCACCACCACTACTATCATACCTATAATCACCACGACTCTCACACTCATCACCACCAATCCCATTGACTCTATCGCTGATGCCACCCTCACCGAAACTAGTCCCATCGAGCATACCTTTGAGCCAGTCACCATTATTGCCATCGTACCTATAACCACAATGACTCTCACCCTCAGTGAGCCGTTTACCACCAATGCCACACTCACCATTACCACACTCACCATTACCACTCCCATCAAGCCACAAATACTAGATCCATCCTCTACCAATGATGATATCTAGCTACATCTGATCCCGCCTCTAAAAAATAAGTTGAAGATTAAGTTGAAAAAAACCCGTGAAGGTCACTGAGGTACCAAGACATATAGGTAGGAAGAAGAAACGGGTTAATCCCTATACCCCTTCGATTGAAGTGAAATGACTAAAGTTGAAGAGGAAGTACTATGATCTAAGTGTTTGTCCTTCTAGTAAAGTTGATAGAGTTAGCTACGATTCAACCCATCCAGTGCCATAGAAAATGTTCAACAACTTCTTACAATGGTTGATGAGTGATGTTGTAGAGTCTCACATACCCGACATGGGGGCTTTGTTTAGGATGGGCAAAACCATAAAAGAATTGTTTCCTAAGCTAACGAAGGATAGTGAATAGGTCAAGTGTGATGAAGGGACTAATTTGGTTATACAAGTTTTATATCGTCACATGTACTATGTTTTGGCTATACAAGTTTTATATCGTCACTTGTACTATGTTTTAGTTATACAAGTTTTATATCGTCACATGTACTATGTTTTGGTTACTAATATGTTTGACTTTCATTTGTAGGTGCTTGAGAGCATATTCATGTTCTTGTAGAGAAAGTTGCTTGCTCATCCTACGATATGCATCCATGAGTTCACGACGTTCCTATCAGAATATTGGTATGTATGTGCTTTTTCAATTAATTAATTTATTCATTCATTATGTATACTTAGTTTATTAACAATTAATTCATTCATTGTCAACAACACCGTTTTAACTTTTTCACACCCGAAAGCTAGTTCAAAAAAATATACGAGAGGATTGAGGAAGAAGCTGTCGTTGTATGGGCGCAAAAAGTAATGTAGCTAACCTTGTTCTTGGTTCGGAGCCGAATCACTAACTAGGATGGGCTAACATAGACTATGTGTATAGTGCAATCAGTGACATAAACTACGTGTATAGTGAAATCAATGACGTAGACTACGTGTATAGTGCAATCAATGTACATGAACATTGGATCTTGGTCATGCTTGGCGTGAACAAAGGACGGATATTGTTATATGACTCCATGCCATCGTACATCTCGATGAATAATATTGCACTAATCCTGACGCATTTGACACATACATTGTCGTTGTTGGCTTACTTCTGCAAGCTCTATCATAAGAAACCAAACTTACGTCATGACCCATGACAAGTTTATCGTGCAGAAACATGAGATATACAAGGTCTCAATACACTAGATTGTGGTATCTTCTATCTCAATTTTTTTTGAACATATGGTTATTAGATCTCCAACGAAAGGGGTGTTAGGTCAAGAAAAGATGTCAAACTTTAGACTACAATATGCTTATGAGCTATGGTCTAATACATTCATTTACTAGATTGTATATGTCAACTTGTGAGCTTATTTGTACAAATTGTGAATGTAGTTCAATAGAGTAAATGTTTTTTCCTACCAGCTAGTAAAAAACACACCATTAATATACATGTAAATAAAACAAAGACTAATTATACAAAAAAGAAAGTTGAAGAAATGAGACAAATGATCGATATGACGAAACAAGAATACACGGTAAGAGGAAGAAACGAGAAAATTATACGAGAAAAAAAGAAGAAGATAGAGAAACGAGAGGAAGAATTGAGAGGATGGACCGAGAGAAAAACAGATGTCAAATCGGTTGTTTACTAATAACATATGTGTTACAACAAGTCTATCTATTATGGTCGACATTGCCACAAATTTTGCATTTTTGAAGGCCAATGTTCTCCAGCGGACGAGATCCTTTATACTCATGTTTGACCTACTTGAATGACCCTTTTCAGTGGAAGGATCTTGCATACTACGATGGTTTCTTCCATTTAATCACATGGCTAAGTGGAAATATCGATTCTACGTATGCAATGATAAATAACTCAACAGAATAAAACCTGTTATATAGGGGAATGGATTGATGTTTTTCTCTTTAGTTGTAACAATAACGTGTGAACATGGAATCTCCAAGCATTGAAATCGTCTGCAACTACACTCAATTGTGTTAAGGCTAACAATACCATTTGAACCACCATCTTTCACATGAAACCTATAACATTCGATTGGGTTGACTCGATATCACTTGGCTTTCTCACACTCTAATGATGTAATTTCCTTTGCATATATTGAATGTGTCGATGTGCTAACTAACCAAATATTCTGTCACTCATAAAAACATTGTTGTATCAAACACCTTATGTATTCTAGTGGTGTTGTTAATGGCAATTTCCTCGCTTCTTTCGTCACCGAATTGAAACACTCGGCACTATTGTTCGTCATGTTATCATATCGATTCGCATATTGATAACATCGTGCCCATCGCACAATGCCAGCATCATCCAAATATCTTCCAAGGCTACCATTCTTGAAGTCCAATATTTGGTTCCAATATATTTTGAACACGGACTCCTGGTACACTCTTGTTGCACATCAAACAATTTGCTCACCGCCTCATCCTTGAAGGTTTTCTCGATATTCCTGTTTAAGTGGAATGTACAAAGGCCATGAAATGTTGTTGGGAATACAACATCGACTCCATTGGTGATAGCCTGGTATCCGTCTGAAACAAATACAAGATTAAGGCATTCTCGAATTATAGCTTTCAAATTCATCATAAACCACTTCCATGATCGGTCGGTCCTATTGTCGGCAATAACATATGCCAAAGATTACACCTGGTTATTACCAACCATTGCAACACCAAGAACATTGTGCCTTTCTACTTACCCTTCAAATGAATGTCATCAACAATGATCACCGAATGACAACTCTTAAAGCTTCTTAAGCAAGAACTGATAACTTGTAGAAATACAAGTTATTTATGTCATCTTATCTAGATATTGTGGCCAAAAGTTAGTAATTATGCGCCAATTGTATGAAAATTAGCCTAGTATTGCAATAATTATAAATGTTTGCGATTACACCCACTAACACCAAAAAAATGGAAGACAAACCGAACTTTACTCTGTTTTGCAAGAGACTGAGTCACTGCTTGCGCTCAAGGCTCATGAGAGACTAATCAGCGCATCTCTATCACATTGCGCCCGTCAATCAACAATGAAGAGACGAATACCGTAATGGCGGCGCAATGCGATAGTCGATCCGAGAGTTATGTTTCAATCGTATGCGATAATAAAAAAAATACCGCATGCGAACCCATGATTGAAAGATGCAACTGAGCAACTCGAGAGCGGAGGATTGAGACACGTGTACAACTAATGGTTATGCAGAATTGATGGTCTGATTGCATAACAGAAGGAATAATATCCCTTCATCTGCGGAATTACCATAACCATCACGTGGGGACCACAAGGCCGGAGTCAAAGGATCTACTCCTATAAATACCCCAGCAAATTCAGAGAAAAATATGCTATTTGATACTGGGCTAAGTGTTGTATGATTTTAGAGAGAAAAAGGCTGAGCTGAGTGCTGAAAAGAAGAAATCCGGGAAGAGAAAGAGATAAGGTCAAGAGGTAAATCTCAGATCCGACCAGCTGTATACCCAATCAAAGCTCTGTGCAGAGACCCCTGCTATCGGTGGAGCAAGCCTAAGAGGGAAGCTCTTTCTTCCATCAAAACCATCCTATCCGGCAAGCAGATCTCCATTGAATATGTGCCAAGACATTAGCACCTGATTGTATCTGTTCAATCTCTCTTTCACAGTATTCCATGTTTTCTTTATCTCTACATTCGCACATTATGTATCAAACACTTAGTAGAAATATTAAATGTTTCGATAGATTTCATTTACCATTCTCTATCTATTTTCGTTCACCCATTAGTCACTTTCTCCATGATCTTTTCTTAATCTCTTGATGAGCAATATGAATCACCAAGAACTTAATATGTATTAAAGTTATCAAATACGTTTAGCTAAAGCATGCTAGACGACATCTTCACCTGTGAGAGTAGAAGTGAAGATGTCATTTTGATCTATCGAGAGAAGGTTAGAAGAATGTGTTAACTAAAGCAAGTAGTACTTCTAGACATGGAAGCAACCTTGTGTTCATTACATTAGACTCTGTTTCACCATAGACATATGGGAAACGTGGCCGATCACTATGAGGTGTACGCCAAGAGAAGAGCGGAACAGTATTTGTACCTTCTATTCAATTAAGAACTTGTGTTATTTGTAATACTTATCCTTCTCTTTCTAATCTGTTCACAAGACTTGTCATCGCATCCCACGTCTTTGCATAATCTTCACAGCCAGCCTTAATCCTAGTATCTTGTACATAAACCCTGTATCTTGTAACATCTAGTTTAGGTTTATTGTATTTTCATGTTTTATCGCATCTTACTGCTTTCCTTTATTTTATTGTAATTTAAATACTGTACACACTTTTATAAAGAATTGAAAAATCCGGTCGCATATACCATGAACATACCGCAATAACCGGCACCACTTCCTCGTGTTTGACCTTGGATCACACCGAGAAACTTGTGGTGGAATTACACTTGGTTCCATCGTAAGGAAACTTGTGACAACGTAGGGCATACTACTTGAGCATATCTAATTAATGCATAAATAGTAGTAGTATCGCATCATCATGAGCATTGAATATCATACATACAAATCACGTTACAAGGACCTTGTGCCATAAACATATATTTGAAGTATTGAGATTCTTCAAGTTCAATCTAAAAAATGGTCCCTGGGTTTTCAATCTTTAAAGCTTCACCATAAACATGCAACAAGGCATAAGATTCCTCGGGGGTCCCCCTTGCAAAAATGAAAGCAGTTTCTCTTGCACACTATACCTTGTCGTAACTTATGTTCACACCATATTCTAGCTGCATATCCTCGATAATATGGCGTGGGGTCTTAGCATGACCAATGCCAAAATTTTCTTTGATTAACTGGCCAATTACAAACGTGCTAGCTTGCCATGGTCATGATTAAGGACTTCAATTGAGCATATGTGGGTTGCCGTATATTTGGTGATCTTGAAAATGTCACAACCATCCATTTTAACTGCACATACTCCTCACTTACATGTCTCGTGGATACATTAGACACTATATAGTTTTTTCGTTTGATTTCCTAACCCAAAACTCGAAATTATTCTTTATGGCCAACATTGACAACATCATTTTCACATCGTTCTTGTAAAAGAAGATTTGGCCTACCTTAATATCCAATCTAGAAGAAAACTATGGTTGCATGATCAGGTCACCAATTCTTATAGTACTCGTAAATGGTCGAACTTTAGGAGGACTACTCTCTTCTACTGCCTCAGTCCTCTGATGCACATTACCAACAAAATGACCAAAGTCATTATGGAGAATCGGGGTCAGAGTTAGATAAGAACTACCCCCTTCAGTAGCCAAAGTCACATGCAGAACATTTACGTTCACAACAATATCGTTTACAATATTATTGAAACTAGTGTCATTATGAATGTCTTCCATGGTCCTAGTAGTCTCATTTACAACATTCTCATTCACAACATTCTCATTACTACCCCTCTTTTGCCCAAAATTCCTAATATCTTCCATGGTCCAATTAGTCTCATTCACAAAATTCTCATTATTGCCCACGTGAGTATACAACTCCCATGGATTCATGTTGTCATCCTCCATCGAGACCACCGATCAAAAAGTATCTGGCTGATTATTAATATCATCCACACGCGTTGGTTCACTTTCTGCTTCTATGTCATCGAATTCGGCCACTTGATGGATTTTCTCAACACTTATGAATATCAGTGGTCTGTTATGATCCAACTCCAAAAGCATAAATTTAACATCATTGTCGTCCATTAAACACACTGGAGGACATTCACAATCCAATTTATATTTCACCCTCATTATCAAGTTGAACTCTGAAGAATTAATTTTTGTAAGGTCAAACAATCGATCTCTCAATTCACTATACTTCAATGTCATAGACACTAGGATACCCTTCAAATATCCTTTATTATAGCATTGTTTCTTGGCATCCCATGACCCTCCATATCGAATAAATAGTTGCTTCTTGTCCATCCTTCAATAATACACAAATGAGCAAAATTAAAATTTTGGATTCTGTTAAACTCTCATTAGTAAATCTTGTTTCTTTCTCTCGTTTTTTCCTCTCATTTCTTTCTCTCGTTAACAATAACCCTCGTTCATTTTTTCATTTATATATCTGATATCATTTTCCTTTCACTCGTTGGACTAGCCTCACTTTCGTTTCTTCCCCTCGCCTATCTATAACAGTCATAATAGCAACTCACAAACAAATTGTTCCTATTGCCTAACACGACTTGTACGATTTAAGTAAATGAGAAACAATACAATACATGTGTATACTTACTCGGAGTATAAAACTACTTGTATATGTTGATTCAACAGCGATTATAACATTACAATATTTGTATTTTTTAGAAACTCTGCAGCTAAATGCTTATGAGTGTTTTTTTTAGAGAGAAAGGATGATGTACTCGAAATATCAAATTTACGTTTTGGTATCTTAATGAAACTTAACGTGCACAAGACTTTTCTTTAAATTGATTTGAAAGAATTGTGAGTTTGTCAGTTCTCTTTTTCAAAGTATTGGAAAATTCGTACAATAGCCATTAATTACACGAAAACTGGTGGGAAATTGATATCTGATAAAGAAAGAGATGTAGAAATGAGAGAAAAGAAGATAAAGTGAGAGGAATGAGGGAGTTCAACTAAAAATTAAAAATTAAAATGTTCAATTTCTGTCTGATGAAGAACGATAGGAAGACATGTGAGGAACAAGTCTAAAACAAGAGGAATGCACAAGAGTCTGGGTTGTGTGCGTGCTAAGGAGCGTTTTAACGAGAGGAATGCATGAGAGGAACAAGTTCAAAATGAGAGGAATGCATGAGAATCTGGGATGCGTGCATGATATCGAGCGTTCTGGGGTCTAAACGAAAATTTCACACGCGGTTAACATTATAAGGAGGCCAATTTTCAAGTGGTTTTGAAAGGTGGGCCAAATTTCGAGTGGGCCTCAAAATTTGACCCATCCAAACAAATTTCCCATCCTTATGCTACATCATTTATTATTTTGGGCTTGAGTGTTATTTATGCAACCAACCCTTTATAGTAATAGCGATCAATAGAACATGAGACATTTAAAAATTGAAACAAAAATATTTATTTCTTACAAAAAAAATATTTCTTTAATAACAAGAGAAAAATAAAATTTTGTTCTTTGAATGAATGTTGTAGAGTGCTAATACATTTCTCATACACAAAAACCCATGTACTCTTTATCTTTTCTTTATAGACCAATTTGGCATATTTGGGTGTCCAGTCACACCCCCTAAATTAAAACGGGTGGAGACTTTATTTTCCTCCTCTTAGAAACAATGTCGGCCGCCCCGCATTACAAACCTGTGGTGACATAGATACTCCATTTATAATTTTTAAAGTAAAACATTAAACATATTTTGCTTTTCCAAAAATCTCATAATTTTAATTTCAAATTTTTCTCAGCTCCTCTCTCTATATCTCCTCCATACTTAATTTTCAGGAAATGAAATAAAATAATTATGGTAGAAGATATGTATCTATGAATTAAATTAACTCTATTAGCATGGGACATTATATCTAAATAGATTATAATTAGATTAAAAAATTAAAAGAATATGAGCCCTTTGCAATTAGATACAAATAAGATAACAAAAATTGAGTAAAACAAATCAAATCTAAGAAATCATGGACAGAAAAAAAATACACATTACTGGTTTGTCATTCTCATCTTCCTCTTTCATCATCATACAAAAGAAAAAATTCAAACAAAATTAAATGAGTTAATACGATTTTTGTAAAATAAAAGATAATAAATTAATTAACATAGACTAACTTAAAAGTAATAAAACGAGATTATGGAAAAGGAAGGAGATAGAATTTAAAATTGAAAAGTGTGAAATTAGAATTAAAAGAATTAAATCAATTCTTATATGTTATTCCCTTAAATTTCTAACCTCCCTCACCATATCCCTTTATTCTCAAAGCAAACCTATAAAGACAATATCGTCACCACTCGATCAAAATCTATTTTGCACTCTGGTTTTCATTATCGTTTCAACCAAAATTTGTTACAACCTTAGAATCATGTTTATTTGAGGTTAGTATTTGCTTCTTATTTTGTTGAATGATTTCACTTCATTGCAAAATTTTACTTGCTTCTCACTTTGGGAATGAATAGATGACTAATTAGGTTGTGAAGTACTTTGTCCAATTTATTTGTCAACTACTTTTCCTTCAAATTTAAATATCGTCCCAAATATTCTATTTGTTTTTTTTCTTATAATGGAATAATATTTTGAAGACAAATCTTTCACTTTAAAACTTCCTAAAAACAATTTAGAGGCGAAAATAAATTTCTTAAAATAAATAACAAAGCAAGAAAAATGATGGATAACAATACCCCTTCATTAGCTTGGTCAATTGTCTTCCTTCAAAGAACAAAAAATTTTAGTCTCTATTATTTTTTGAAAGATTTTATTTGTGAATGTTTTGTGGAATTTGAAAATTTGCAATAATAGTGAATGTATTGGAAAAATTAAAAGGATATTGTCCTTTTAGAAACTATTTAGGAAACTATCGTTGTTTTCAAACTATTTGTAAAAATATTTTTTTTTAAAAAAAATAAGTCGAGGGTTGAAAATTCGACCTAGATGGGTCGAATTTTAAACCCTCGACCTTCCCCTTTCCCTTTACATTTGCACAGCGAACTTTGAACCCTTGACCTTGCCCTAACATTCTTATTGAGTCTGTTTAATTATCATTCCGGAGACATTCCTCATAATTATTTGATGTGGAGAGAATGAAAAACCTTCCTCATTCTAGAGACCTTCTTCATTCTGGAGACCTTCCTCATAACACTCATAATTATTTAATGTGTTAAAAATAATTTTGTATTGGGAGAGAACGAAAGAGGGAAGAGTAAGAGAGAGAGCGAGATTATGAGAGAGAGCGAGAGCGAGATCTTGAGAGTGAAATCGAGATTTTGAGTGAGATGAGAGCGAGATTTTGAGCAAGAGTGAGATATCCGTACAAATTTCCCTTTTTATTCTTTTTGTAATTATTACACATTCCACCTTCTTCTTTCTTTCTTCATTTTTTTTTTTAATTTTCCATTTTATAAAAACAATTTCTAAAAATATTTTATTATTATTTATAATTTTTTTTAAAAAAAAGAAAAAAAAACTCCATCAAAATCTTAGTACCAAATGTACAAAAGGAATCCAAGATCATTATTATAAAATCTTTTAAACTATTGACCTCACTACTGTGATTAAAATTTCTGTTCTTTATATCAATAATACAGTCTTATTTATAGACTTGCATGTGAAGCTTTTGAGTGTTGATTTGATTTATTATGTCCCCAAATTATTATCTAAAATATGTAAATTTGAATATTGAAGTTTATTTTACCTAACGTTTTAGATTTAGACTATCTGATGTTATTGTTTATGTCAGTGACATTTAAAAGCTTCTATATCAAAATAATTACTATTCATAATATATAAAAAGAATAAATTAAAAAAATAATATCTCATAAAAATAAAAAAATGTAAATTAAATATCTCATTTATATAAAAATAATTACAAAAATCAATGTGTCCTATAAGGCGGACGTCGTCGATTTCGAGCTGGTTGTCATCGTCGACTTCGAACTTAAGGTTGCTCGGGTTCTTCTTGATGTTGCTCTGGTACCTCTGCAGGCACTTCATAATATAAATATTCATTATGCTCTCCACAACCCCGACCATGTCCATGCACATATGAAGACGAAGGACCAGCCTCTGAGTCATAATGTCCTGAACCAAATACTAGCATCATTATCATCAGACTAACATAATCAGTTTGACTCTGCGTCTGCATCATAGGGGACAACTCTTCCACATTATGTGCAACCTCATCAAACTCATCCTCTTCCCGAACAGGTCCTCTACGTCTAGGAGCTGGTGGAGGAACAATAGGTATATCGTACATATAATGAATTTCCTCCATATAGCTTTGGTTGTCACTACATATAGCAATAACCTGGTTTGGATCATTCGTAACCTCACGGAGTCTAGGTTGTTCGATCTCTGTGAATTATAAAACAATTAGACAATATTTAAAGTAAATTTAAATTAAAAATAATTAGATAATATTCATTTACCAGATGACCCACGGCTGCTCCCGGACGAGTGACGTAGCGCCTTGTGATATTATTATACCAATGAATATATTCTGGAGTGACATCTGTGTCAAACTGTTCAAGAGAAACCCCACTACAATAAACCTTGCACGATAGTGCCATCGCACTACCAAATGTGCATCTTTTTTGGACCAATCTTCAGTCCTTAGGTCAATATCATGCAGTACGGGTTCAGTATTACAAGGCGATGGGACATTCTGCTGAAAACCGAATTGTCTCATCACCCTGTCAAGAAGATGCCACTCACCAATGTGAAAACATATGAGAGGACTCATCGTTTGCCATATGTTTTGACCATTCGTACAAAAATTAGGCAAAGTATGCATAATAATTTTGTACGGCTCCCAAATAACCTAAAACACAAAATATTATATTAGAGAATATTAAAGACAAATACAATAAAAATATGTATAAAATAATCAATTAGGTTTAGTGTAATGTACCTGTTCAGGTTGAAGCAGATCAAACATGTATCTATACTGGCTGACTATATGTGTGGCTATCTTAGTCACACAAAATTTGTCTTTCCACTTAAAATTTTAAATTGATAATTTAGAATTTAAATTAACTAGATCAGTGATATAAAAATTAAATTGAATTAAAACAACATACCGAGAACCATATGCTCGTCTAACTAACTGAGCGTCATTAACATGTTGTAGCTGTAGAGTCATTGTTGGAAATCGCTCCCAAGCCCATAGTTGCAAAAGTATGAGAGGTCCAACCATCTGTCGAACCTCAGGTCTTGTTGCTTTGCATAGTTGTCTATACAACCATGCCAAGCATGCTCCACCCCACGAATACCGCCTCGCATCATGGAGGTTAGCTAACAGTGGCACAAACATCAAGTGAACAAAATGACTTGATTACTTCTAACCAGTTATCGTACATCACTCCGGTGACCGGCTCACTGTCAACAGGTAACCCCAACAATACTTCTATGTCTTGTAGAGTGATAGTGCACTTTCCAACAGACATATAGAATGTATGCGTCTCGGGTCTCCATCTTTCGACCAAGGTTGTGATCAGATGCCAGTCCAATTGAATAAATCCTAATCTGGCAACCCCGTAGAATCCAGATGTGCGCAGTAGCAGTAGTATTCGAGGGTGGAGCGGGATAGTGCACTGGAGAACTGCCTCTCGACGCCTGCAAGATATTTCTCTAGTAATATGATCTCGCCATACAACAGATGATCGATGAATGGACTGGTCGTACAAAACATCGGGATCAACAGGTCCTGGGTTTAAAACCATGATTTGAAAAAAAATATTTATTTCTCAATTAAAAAAATATTTGTTTCTCAATTAGAAGAATAATATACAACTTAATTAAAAGAATAATGTACAAGAATAATGTACAACTTAATTAGAAAATAATGTACAACTTAATTAAAAGAATAATGTACAACTTTATAATAAAAAAAAATTGAATATACAATAAATTTATTTACTTTCCATAGAAATATATATGTATATATATATATATATACATGACCAATGAGAAAAAAAGCTAGTAATCATTAATGAAAAAATAACAATAATAACAGAATTTTGAATTGTAAGAGAGAACGAGATTGAGAGAGCAAGATTGTAAGAGAGAGCGAGATGTTCAGAGAGAGCGAGATTGTGAGAGAGAGCGAGATTGTAGGAGAGAGAGATTGTGAGATAGAGCGAGATTGTAGGAGAGAGCGAGACGCATACATTCCATAGATGTTGGAGATTGTCCCATCCTATAATCTCGCTCTCTCCTACAATCTCGCTTTCAATCTCACAATCTCGCTCTCAATCTCGCTCTCTTACAATCTGCTTCACCCACTTATCTTCCTTGTCGAGGGTTGAAGTTTCGACTTATGTAAAACTAGCGAGATTTCCTTTTCCTTATCGAGGGTTGAAGTTTCGACTTATGTATGTCGAAATTTCAACCCTCGACAACCCTTGTTCCAAGTTTTTCTTTGCTTGTCGAGTTCTCAACGTTCGACCTCTACATTAGTCGAATCCTCAACCCTCGACTTCTAGCCTCGAACTCCCAAAACAACAATATTTCTCTAATAAGTTTTGAAAACAACAATATTAATATTAAAGGTCCGAATGTACTGACCATCAATTCTTTTATTTTTATAGGTACATTGCACACTATATACTTACCTTAAAAAAATTGTGTCTTATCATCATCAAACCCAAATAGTCGCGTTCCTTCAACTTCAACGGACACAAACTACTATGTTAGTTGAAGGGTCATCTAAATAATATTAAGAGTTATTGAGGGCAAGAAGGGAATTATCAAAATATATCCGAGCAAAAAGGTAAGGAGAAAATTCTCCCTTATAACCTCTTCTAATACAGTATAGATATAGATATTATACTCAATAATTTCAATATTATTTCAAAACATATAACAATTGAGCAACAAAATCAATATATATCTATTAAATATATCTAAAATAAAGTCAATATATATCTATTAAAGATATCTAAAACAGAATATATATGTGTAAGGCATCAGTGCATCCATGTGAAATCAGTAAAACCAAAGGAAAAAGATTAAAGCCGTGAAGTAATATCAAAGACAAATCAGAACAAAACCCTTTGAAAGGAAGAAAAAAATCCATAATTTCTAGAAAATCACTTCGTGTAGACGTCGCTTAACGAATATTCACAAATTTGATGCTGCAAAACTTCATTTATGCATCAATTAAAATCAGAAAACTAAAAAAGACAAGAATATTAACTTTTTTTTTTTAGATTCTGATGCACGCACTTTAAACAAACCAGATTAAACAAATTTATTAATTGAACCAGATGAACTAAATAGAAACACAAAATTGCACATAAAGAAGGGCAAAAAATGGAATCCAATTGTCGTAGGATCCTTATATGATTGGTTATAAACAGAAGAGAATCTGAGTCCAATGAATTTACTTTATCTCTTTTAAGATGACTTTACTCACTCTGCCTGAGTTATATGAATAATTATCTTCCAAGATAGAACAAATTACCTTTTTTATGGAAGCAAATACCTCGTCCACAAGATCCAACAAACTATATTTTATTGAAATAAATCGAACTTCAAAGACTATAAAAAGGGATAAAGTTTCATGAGAGAAAAGTGCTTATGAATATATTTTTTTTGGGTAAATTACTTTTTTAGTCTTCAAGTTTTGAAGAATAGGTGTGTTTGGTCCCTAAATTTTTAAAACAAAACTTTTTTGTCCCTGACATTTTAAAAAATGTATATTCAGTCATTGAGTTTTCAAAATGTACATTTTTAGTCCCCAAGTTTTTAAGAATAGGTTTAAAAGATCTCAAAACTATTTTTTATTTTCACTTTATACAATTGTATGGAATTTTGAATTACAAAAATATGTATATTTTGAAAACTTAGGGACCAAGTGTGTAACAACCCCACTTTCTAAGACTACTAAAAAGGGGATCGCTACTACATGCATACATAAATATTCTCATTGAAGAAAATAAAGTAAATTAAAAAAAATAATCATAATCTTGAACTGCATTAAGTATATAGGAAAATGTTCTGACATACAAAATCTTAAATCGTTCAACTCGGGCATTCTTTTTAACAAAAAACAAATTATATAAAAAGAATTGAATTAAATTACAATGAAACCATGAATGAAAATAAATTTAAAAAAAAAACACAAAACATGCAAAAATATAAAGGGTCAAATGCGGAAGCAAATTTTGGTTCCTTTGGCACTATCACGGATTCCTCTTGTCAGTCGCCCGAATGTCCTTGCCCTTACCTAAAAAAAAAATAAAGATAAAGGTTGAGTATAAAATACTCAGTAAGTGATCCCATTACCGGGATCAAACTATGCATCCACGAGCAAAGAAAGAATAGCCCATGGCTCATACAGCTACATCAGTTTTTGATGATGAAAGGAAAACCAAAAGATGTACTATCTTACCTTGAAATACATGTCTAGCGGCTCGTAGGCACACCGTCAAACATGATAATAACATGAACGTGAAATCCGTCGACCCATGCATGTCTAGCGGCCCGTAGGCACACTGCCAAACATAATAATAACATGAACGTGAACCAATCGACTCACGCATGTCTAGCGGCCCGTAGGCACACCGTCAAAACATGAAACATGAAAATAAAAGTAACATAAACATAAACCTGTCGGCTCACGCATGTCTAGCGGCCCGTAGGCACACTGTCAAACATGATAATAACATGAATGTTAACCTATCGGTTCACGCATGTCTAGCAGCCCGTAGGCACACCGTCAAACATAATAATAACATGCGTCAAGGCGAGACAATAAACCGCTCTACTGGTCTATTCATGCATCACATACATAATATCAGTACCGATTAGAAATTTTAACATGCTCACAATAGTTGTAATTGTTAGCATAAATACTCTATATCTATATTGAATAGATAAATCCTAGAATCATTCATGTCAAATTGTCAAGAATATATACATACCGGATTTCATTGAAAGATTTATGATGACTCTAAAGTGGCGGCTATTATCTTTCTCAACCAAAGCTCCAAATGCCCTAAGTGGGATCTCTCTCTAGATGGGATTCAAGAAAGACTTGTTGCTTTGGTATGTTGGGGACTATAGCCTAAGGTCTCTTTATATACTAGTTCAATTAGGGTTCCCATTAAACCCTAATTAACTAGGAATGTGCTTCTACCCATTAAGACCATACTCAATTAGGAATCTAGGGCCTTAATTAATTAGATGCCCAATCTAATAAAATAACCCAATATGATAAATTATTAATCCACATACATAGCCCATACTTTAATTAAACATATTATTATTTAAATATGTCTAACAATCTCCCACTTGGGCTATGTCTATGTACCTAATATAATTAAATCACATAAACCTTAAGCGCGCATAAACAGGTTATTTCAATAATAGAATTCCCTTTTAGTTCAATATGGTCTATCTCCTGTATTAGCATGGAATCAAGGCGCTTTCGTCACTACCCTTGCAACTAAACCTTCCTTGATCACCAATTCCAATATATTCAATGACATAGATCAAGTATGGACGGATAACATGGAAACTGCATGCAAAGTGATCTAGATCATGCCTGTTTCCAACTGGTCCAAATTCCTTAATGAGATCATTCTAAAAAAACTTATGCTAAACTGCATGCATGATAAACAAGTTCAGATAATAAAACATAAACCATCAACTTTATTCTATATAGAAAATAAACAAAATAAGGTCAAAGAACATCCTCAATAACAAACTCCTACTAAACCATGGAATCAGAAAAGTGACTAACACCCATATGAGCAACATGCTCATGAAAAACTTTAGGTGGTAAACCTTTAGTCAATGGATCTGCCACCATAGAGTTTGTTCCTATGTGTTCTATCGAAATTTGACCATTCTAAACTCTTTCTTTAACAATCAGAAACTTCACATCTACATGCTTTGACTTCGTATTGCTTCTGTTGTTGTTGGTACATCACAACCGACTTATTATCACAAAATAATTTTAGTGGTCTTTCTATGCCAACCACTATCCGCAGCCTAGTGACAAAATTTCACAACCATATTCCATGATTGGATGCCTCATAACATGCTATAAACTCCGCAGCCATGGTAGAAGAAGCCATAAGTATTTGTTTAATACTTTTCCAGGATATAGCTCCTCCAGTCAACATGAAGATATAGCCTGAAGTGGATCGCAAAGTGTCTTGACATCCAACATAATTAGAATCAGAATACCCAATGATCTCCAAAACTTCTGATCTCTGATAAGTGAGCATATAATCTTTTGTTCTCTGTAAATACCTCATAACCCGTTTGGCTGTTTTCCAATGATCCATCCCCGGGTTACTCAAATACCTACCTAACACTCCAACTATAAATGCAATATCTAGACGCGTACATACTTGGGCATACATTAGACTTCCAATGGCCGATGCATAGGGAACCTTCTGTATCTCCTTAGTCTTGAGTGTGGTCTTGGGGCATTGACCTAAATGAAATTTATCATCTTTAGCGATCGGAGTATCTCCTGGCGCACAATCTTTCATGCCAAATCTACTCAAGATCTTTTCAATGTAGTTCTTTTGTGACAATCTCAAAATACCTTGAGAACGATCTCGCAGTATTTCAATTCCTAATACAAAAGAAGCATCACCAAGATCCTTCATCTCAAAATTTCTTTTGAGAAATCTCTTAGTGTCATGTAATAAACCTACATCCTTACTAGCTATGAGTATGTCATCGACATATAACACTAGAAAGATTGATTTACTCCCACTGAACTTGTGATATACACAATCTTCCACAATGTTCACCTCAAAACCAAATGAGGCTATCACTTCATGGAATTTGTGATACCATTGACGAGAGGCTTTCTTGAGACCGTAGATGGATTTCTTTAATTTGCACACCATAGACTTTGAATTACCAGACACAGTTTTCTGGTTGCACCATATAAATCGTCTCATCAATGTTCCCATTGAGAAACGCGATTTTTACATCCATCTGGTGTATCTCTAAATCAAAGTGAGCTATTAGTGCCATGATTACCCTAAAAGAGTCTTTCGATGAAACCGGAGAGAAAGTCTCTTTGTAATCAATGCCTTCCTTTTGAGTAAAACCCTTTGCAACAAAAAGAGCCTTTATTCTTTCGATATTGCCATGTGAATCCCTTTTGGTTTTAAATATCCATTTACAACCTATGAGTTTCACTCCTGATGGCAGTTCGAAAAGTTCCCAAACGTCATTGTCTTTCATGGATTTTATTTCCTCTTCCATAGCACTTATCCACTTTTGAGAGTTAGAACTTTGTAAAGCTTGTTGGAAGTTGATTGGATCATCTTCCATTACGCCTACGTCATCCTGATGTTCTTGAAGAAACATAATATAATCATCTGGAATTGCACTTCTTCTCTCTCTAGTAGATTTTCTTAATGGCAATTCTTGAGGTTGTTGAGTTTGAACTTCAGGTTCAACAATGGGGACTTCAATGTTGTCTTGTTCTATAATTGGTTCAACAATGGAGTCAGGAATTGAAGCCTGAACATCATTTATAATCACATGAGGAAAAGAAATCAATTCCTCTTCAAAGACAACTTTCCTTATATTATCTTCCCCCCCAAACTCAACATCCTCAAGGAATCTAGCATTTCCTGTCTCAAACAATGATCTAGAAGTGGGATCATAAAACTTGAAACCCCGAGAGTGCTCAGAATACCCAACAAAATAGCAGCTAATAGTTATTGAGTCCAATTTTCTTTCATTAGGCCTATAAGGCCTAACCTCAGTTGGACAACCCCAGATGTGAAGATACCTAATACTAGGCTTCTTTCCTGTCCATAGCTCATAAGGGGTTTTAACTACTGCTTTACTAAGTACCCTATTAATGATATATGTTGCAGTCTTTAGTGCCTCACCCCAGAGGGATTCTGGTAGAGAAGAATGACTAATCATACTTCTTACCATATTCTTAAGTGTTCTATTTCGCCTCTCCGCTACACCATTCATGCTGGGTTTTCCCGACATAGTGTATTGTGGGACGATTCCACATTCCTCTAGGTATTTGACAAAGAGCCCTGGGCGTTGTTCACCCGATCCATCATATCTACCGTAATATTCACCACCACGACAGATTTGATAGCCTTAATTTCTTTCCAAGTTGAAGTTCGACTTCAGCTTTGAAATACTTGAAAACGTCCAAGGATTTAGACTTCTCATGAATTAAATATAGGTACCCATATCTTGAATAGTCGTTTATGAACGTAATAAAATATTGTTGTCCATTCCAAGAGGCCGTAGGGAATAGACCACAAATGTTTGTATGTATTAGTTCTAAGACGTCTGAGCATCTGTTGACACCTAATTTTCTTATGTTTGTCTGTTTTCCCTTAATACATTCCACATAAACGTTGAAGTTACCTAAATCAAGGGAATCAAGAATTCCATCTGACACAAGTCTCTGAATTCTCTGTTTAGAGATGTGACCTAAACGCTTATGCCATAACATAGCGGAATTCTCATTTAATTTACGCTTTGTACCACATGAATTAGATAACAGGATCTTGTTAAATGAAGCAAAAGAATCAAGCATATATAGATTATTAATTAAAGAACCGGTACCAATAAGCTTAGAATCTTGAAAAAGACTAACTTTATTATTTCCAAAAGAACAAAAAAAACCAAATCTGTCCAAACTGAAAATAGAAACTAAAGTTCATCTAAATGACGGTACAACAAAAGTCTCATTCAGATCCAAATAACAACCAGTTTTTAAAAGTAGTCTAAAATTTCCAATAGCTTCAACTGGAACTGCTTTGCCATCGCCCACATAGATGAATCTTTCAGCATTACTTAGTGGCCGGCTCCACAGACAACCCTGCATTGATATACTTATGTGAGTAGTAGCACCAGAATCTACCCACCAAGTATCTGTAGGTACAGAAGCTAAATTATCTTCAGAACAAACCAAAGTAAGAAGTTTACCCTTCTTTATACGCCACTTGGCGTATTTGGGACAATCTTTCTTGAAGTGACCTTTCCTTTTGCAGAAAAAACAAGGATTTTCAGTAGCTTGTTTCTTGTTTTTATTCTGCTAAGATGTCCTTTCTGCAACATCCATAATTTTCCTTTTCTTCTTATCACGAGAGCATGTTGCCAAATGAGTACTTTCTGTCCTTTCTCTCTTAATCCTATCTTCTTCTTGCACACATTGTGAGATAAGCTCATTAATACTCCATTTATCCTTCTGAGTATTATAGCTTATCTTAAACTGAGTGAATTGTGCAGGATGAGAGATAAGTACCAGATGCACGAGTAAATTTTCATTTATCTTGATATCAAGTGCCTTTAATTTACCTGCGAGATTAGACATTTCCATAATGTACTCCCTTATGTTTCCATTGCCCTTATACCTCATAGAAGTTAAAGAAGTCAAAAGATTACTTACTTCCCCTTTCTCATTTTTAGCAAATATTTCTCAATTTAAGCAAGAAACTTATTGCCATTTTCACTTTCCGTGATAGAGCACTGAAAAGACTCCGGAATGGAGTGCCTAATGATCATCAGACACATGCGATTTGACCGTTCCCACTTCTCTATATTAGCCGTATTTGGCTATTCCTCAGTAGAAGTAGGTTTATCGGTCCTTAATGCAAGGTCCAAATCCATACACCCAAGAAGTATCTCTAAGCTTTCCTTCCAAATCTTGAAGTTCGATCCATTCAAGCTTAGAGATACTTCTCGGGTGTATGGATTTGGACCAGAGATCCATTCAACTTAGAGATTGAACTCAAATTTCCAGATATTTGAGTAAGACCAACTGAAACAATAAACAACAAAATATATGCTCACAATAAAATATAACAAAATAATTTCACATATGTGGTGGGCCTCTTTAACAAGATACCTAACACAACATTGATGTCCAACCTTTGGGCAAAAATACCAACTGTAAATGGTACTCTCAACGTAGTGATCAAAGTACTAACAATTAACTCTGTCGAAAAATAGCCTTTCTTTGGATTGACTATTTTTCACATGAGCAATCCTTATAATTTTCACATACTATTGCCACATGCATACCCACAATTTGGCCAAATAATTATCTTCCTTTGGGCCGATAATTATCCGCATAAATTTATGAATATGCACATTTTATATTTTAGAATTAAATTAATCTAGATAACAGAGGCTACTTTGGTAACATATTATTTTGACCAACTCAATCTAAAATATAAGACACAATAATATAATAATATTATTGTACAAAAATAAAAGAGGAAGACACCAAATAGTCTTTACTAATAATATTCACTTAATAATTGCATACACATAATATAACTGAAGTAACACAAACATGTGAATATCGTCAAATATTATTATCAATCATGTTTAAACTTAATCCACAACATGATCAATTAATCTTGAATCCACAACATGATTAATCAAATTTAACCTTAAATCATCAATATGTTAGTTTAAATTAGATCTACAAATGACTATTCAGATACCCATTAAATTGCAAGTCGATGCAATAAATCAAACTAATTATTAAACGCAAATTCATAATTTTAGCTTCAGATCAAGTAGTAGTCACCAAAACCATACTAAAAGCAAAATAGTTATAACATTGAGTTGTAGTGAGGAAACAAGAAATTACTTGGACTTCTGGAATCGGCAAGAACAATTTAATTAAAAAAAACTTTCAGACCACCAAATTCCTTGAATTAAAAAAGCTATTGGCAGGCGAAAATTGTTGTGAAACCCACGCACGCACAGCCGACAAAACCAAAAATACTTTAAATCTTTGAATTCTTTAAACCAAAAATACTTTATTCCGCCGATGAAACCAAGATTTAAAGAATTAAAGATTCTATAAGTTCTTTACTGAAACCAAAATTATATATATAAAAAAAAACCAATGGAAAATAAATTTAAACCAACAATCCAACATGAAATTCAGGCTCTGATACCACTTGTTAGCATAAATACTCTATATCTATATTGAATAGAAAAACCCTAGAATCATTCATGTCAAATTGTCAAGAATATGTACATACCAGATTCCATTGAAAGATTTATGATGACTCTAAAGTGGCGGCTATTATCTTCCTCAACCAAAGCTCCAAATGCCCTAAGTGGGATCTCTCTCTAGATGGGATTCAAGAAAGACTGAGTGCTTATTGCTTTGGTATGTTGGGGACCATAGCCTAAGGTCTCTTTATATACTAGTTCAATTAGGGTTCCCATTAAACCCTAATTAACTAGGAATGAGCTTCTACCCATTAAGTCCATACTCAATTAGGAATCTAATAAAATAACATAATAGAGCCCATACTTTAATTAAACATATTAATTAGATCACATAATAGAGCCCAATCTAATAAAATAACCCAATGTGATAAATTATTAATCCACATACATAGCCCATACTTTAATTAAACATATTATTATTTAAATATGTCTAACAGTAACTGCCATGCAACTAGCAAAACATAATGTCAAACAAATTCATACTCTAGAGTCCACCAAGTAACTTGATAGGTCTAATCTAGGTCGCCCGACACGAAGGCACCGATAATAGTATCACATACCTCAACTTGGTCACAAAAGTCCATGCAAATAATCCCTTAAAACCTTTGGAAAACTTGAATCAATCCAAAGTTGTGGCTTGGTCCAAGACAAATTTAAAAACTTGATTCAATTAGCCAATTTGATCAAGAATTAAATCCAAAATCAACAACTTACTTTTTCCACTATTACTCTCAATCCAAAAGAATAACCAACCAACTTACACAAAACTTACCCAAACTAAAACTCTCAAAGAGAATGGTCTTTTCTTTGTTAGCAACAGCTCGAAATCTTCAAAAAACCAAATCCTGAAATTCGACACAATGGGTAACAACTAAAATTGTTTCCAACACCGAGAGACACTTAAAAAAACTAAAACACCAACCTTGCCCAAAATAATCCAATTCTTACCCAGTCTAAAAAAAAAAAAAACAGTGGCAGCGAACGGTGGCAGAAGCAAAACTGGATAGCGGGGCTGACGTCGGCAAGACAGCGTTGCTTGTGGCAGCGACGGAACGGCAAGGAGGCGGTGCTGCTCGCGGCGGCGAAACTGGTAGCGGCTGGAAGGTGAACGGTGAGGTGATGGCGGCGGCTAGGGTTGGAAGGAAAAAAAGAAGAAAAAGAAGAAAAAAAAAGGGGGGGGGGGGGGGGGAGGAGGAGGTTGTTGCGCATGAGTTGAGGAGAGAGAAAAAAAATCACTTTTTCTTTTTTTCTTTTTCTTTTCTCTTTTCTTTAACCTTAACCAAATTAAACTCTTTCCTTTTCCCTTTAAAAAAAAAACAAATTCCTTAGTTATCTCCCAAAATATATATACTAATATATATATTTCCTTTTCCTTATAAAAAAAGAATCTAATAAACACAATTAATTATCTCCTTAGATAATCAAATCTCCCAAATACAAGCCAAAATAAAACTCAATTAATTCCAAATAATTAAATCATATTTAGCTTAGCCAAAAACATAAATCTCATATAATTTATCCAAGTAGCCAACAATAATAATAATAAAAAAAAAACTTAATTACAAAATAAATCAGGATGTTACATTCTACCCCCTTAAGAAACTTTTGTCCTCGAAAGTTTGAATTCTGAAAAAGCTCGGGATAATGCATCCTCATGTCGTCCTTGTGCTCCCACGTGGCTTCCTTGAACTGGTGATTCTGCCAAAGAACCTTCACCAAAGCTATCTCCTTGTTGCGCAAAACTTTCACTTCCCTGGCCAGGATTCGAATGGGCTCTTCTTCATTACTTAGATTCTCATTTAAATGCAAAGGCTTATAATCCACAACATGAGATGAGTCTGCTACGTACTTCCTCAACATGGAAACATGAAAAACATTGTGAACTATAGAAAGAGATGGGGGCAAGACCAGCCGGTATGCTACAGGGCCAACCCGCTCCAAGATCTAAAATGGCCCGATGAAACGAGGGTTCAACTTACCCCTCCTGCAAAACCTCAACACTCCCTTCATAGGTGCCACTTTCAGAAACACCTTTCCACTTACCTCAAACTCCAGATCCTTACGCCTAACATCAGCGTAACTCTTTTGTCTGCTTTGAGCCGTCAACATTCGGGCCCTAATCTTCTGTATTGCCTCGTTCGTGGTTTGTACTAACTCAGGTCCTAGTAATTTCCACTCACCAACCTCATCCCAGCATACGGGTGACCTACAACTTTTCCCATAAAGGGCCTCAAATGGTGACATGCCAATGGTTACCTGATAACTATTATTATAGGCAAACTCTATCAAATGCAGATGAGAGTCCCAACTCCCTGCAAACTCTAGTGTACAAGCACATGACATATCCTCCAGTGTCTGGTTTAAATGCTTAGTTTGACCGTCGGTTTGTGGGTGAAAATCCGTACCCAATGCTGCCTGAAGGCTCTTCCAAAAGCCGGAGGTAAATCGAGGGTTCTATCAAACACGATGGACAATGGTACCCCGTGCAATCTTACCACTTCTTTCATATACAACTGGGCCTACCTACTCACTGAATATGTAGATTTCCCTAGAATAAAATGTGCCAGCTTGGTGAGTCTGTCCACTATAACCCAAATTACTGTAAAACCCTTCGCCGTTCATGGCAGACCTACAATGAAGTCCATCGAGACATGCTCCCACTTCCACTCTAATACGCTGAAAGGTTGCAACAAACTTGCTGGCTTTTGTCTTGGGGCCTTTACCTGCTGACACACTAAGCACTTACTGACAAACCCTGCTATCTCCACTTTCAGGTTATTCCATCAATAGCAACATTTTAGGTCCTGGTACATTTTGGTACTGCCAGGATGTATTGAAAATGGGGAGTTATGAGCTTCCCATAACAGATCGTTCTTGAGGTCACTATTTGCTGGTACACATAAATGTCTTCAAAAAGTAAGACCATTATCTGCTGACAAGGAAAACTCACCACCCTGTCCTGTCTTCACCTGTTGCGCTACTTCAATCAAGTAAGGATCACTGCGTTGAGCAACAATGATCCTTTGCCTTAAACTTGGTTGTATCGACAATTGTGCTAACTGCGCAGACACCTCCCGTATCTCCACTGCTATCTCGACCCGCTCAAGGTCTTTACATAAACGACTCTGTCTGGTGATAAGGGCTGCTGAATGGGCTACCTTCCTACTTAGAGCATCCGCCACTACATTTGCCTTTCCTTGGTGGTACAGAATCTCGCAATCATAATCCTTCACTAGCTTCAACCATCTACGCTGCCTCATGTTTAACTCCTTCTGAGTGAAGAAGTATTTTAAACTCTTGTGGTCGGTGAAAATCTATATCTTCTTGCCATACAAGTAGTGCCTCCATATTTTTAAAGTAAAAACAACAGCTCAAAACTCCAAATCATGTGTGGGATAATTCAGTTCATGGTTCTTTAACTGGCAGGAGGCATAAGAAACTACCTTACCTTGCTGCATCAACACGCACCCCAATCCTCTCTTGGAGACGTCACTATAGATAACAAAACCACCCATCCCATCTGGTATGGTGAGAACTGGGGCAGTAACCAACCTTTGCTTGAGATCTTGAAAACTATCCTCACAAGCCTTACTCCAAATAAAGAAAGCTCCATATCTGGTCAACCGGGTCAGAGGGGTGGCTATACAGGAAAAGTCCTTCAAAAAATGACGATAATAGCCCATCAACCCCAAGAAACTATGTACCTCTCCGACTGTGGTAGGACGAGACCAACTCGTGACTGCCTCGATCTTTGCAGGATCAACAGATACACCTTCCTTGGACACCACATGCCCTAGAAAAGTCACCTGCTTTAACCAGAACTCGCACTTGGAAAACTTAGCATATAATTATTGCGCCCTCAAGGTCTCTAGAACCTTTCGTAAATGTTCCTCGTGCTCCGCCTTTGTTTTGGAGTAAACCAAAATGTCATCTATGAAGACTATCACGAAGGTGTCAAGAAATTCCTTAAACACCCTGTTCATTAGGTCCAGAAATACTGCAGGAGATTTGTCAACCCAAATGACTTCACGACGAACTCATAATACCCATACCTCGAACGAAAAGCTGTCTTGGGAATATCACTGTCCTTTATCCTCAACTGATGATGCCTCGACCAAAGATCAATCTTAGAAAACACTGTAGCTCCCTGCAACTGGTCAAACAAGTCATCAATCCTGGGAAGCGGATACTTGCTTTTTATAGCCACCTTGTTTAGTTCCCTGTAGTCAATGCAGAGCCGTAATGACCCATCTTTCTTTTTCACAAACAGCACTGGCGCACCCTAAGAGGACACACTAGGGCGTATGAAACCCTTATCCAACAACTCTTGCAATTGAACTTTGAGTTCCTTCAGTTCTGCTGGGGCCATTCTGTACGGAGCTTTCGAGATAGGAGTTGTGCCTGGCTCCAACTCGATAGCAAAGTCTATCTCTCGATGCGGCGGTAGACCTAGAAGTTCCTTTGGAAAGACATCTGAGTAGTCACGTACCACTGGCTCCGAAGTCAAGGAGACCTCAGGCTCTCTAGTGTCGACGACACTAGCCAAGATACTCTAGGTACCCTAGTTAAGCATCCTCTGGGCTTTCATGGCAGAAATCACTTTGGGCAGGACCACGATCCCCGCCCCTTTAAATTTAAAGCTGGCTCCCGTGGAAGGGTTAAAGATCACCTTCTTGCGAGAGCAATCTATACTGGCATGGTTAGCAGCTAGCCAATCCATGCCCAAAATCACATCAAAATCCCGCATGTCCAAGACTATTAAACTCACATCCAAGGTATGACTCGCTATTACAATCTGACATGCTTTTATCTTCTCCTTTGCTAATATAATTTCTCCAGACGGAGTGGAAACCGACAACACATAGTGTGAAGGCTCTAGTTCTAACATGGCATGCTTAACAAACAACGATGATATAAACGAATGGGATGAACCCGAATCAAATAATACTAGTGCGTAATGCTCCAAGATTGGGAGCGTACCTGTCACAACAGTGCCTGCTTTCTCGGCTTCCTGCCGGGTGGTAGAGTAAACATGACCTTGCTGATGCTGAGGCCTACCCGAACTCCTCTGATCACAACCTACAAATTGGTTCCCAAAACCGAACGTGCCTCTAGCAGGACATCTATCTATCGAGTGCCCCTCCTGCTTGCAATGAAAACAAACCCCAGTGCCTGCCAAACATCGACCCTAGTGACGTCTTCCATACGAGCTACACACCGGTCACATTCTCTCTACCATACCCGCCTCGACAGCCTGCTGCCTAAAATGTCGAAGCAGTCTGTCTGAACCTTGAACCTTCTGATGGGGGTAAGGCTCAAAAGCCTTTTGATCTATCTTCCTCTTTTGACCTGAGGCCAGTCCCGCCCCAAACGCTCGTGAAAACTCATCTCTTGACTGTGGGTCCACCTTAGCTGCCAAGCGAAGTGCCTCAGCATGAGTGGTTGGTTTGAACGCTCACACGATACCTCGTTTATTTTCTTTTAGGCCTTGAACAAACCTTTCTGCCCTCATAGCTTCCGTGACGACAAAGTCCGGGGCAAAATGGGATAAGGTGTCAAACTTCTGGTTATACTTCTCCACTAACCTGTGTCCCTGCCTCAGCTCCAAGAACTCCCTCTGCTTATTGTACCTCAGGTTGGCAGAGAAGTACTTCGCGTAAAAGCGCTCCTTGAACTGCTCCCATGTCACTAGATCCCCTTCTACACCCAACATCCTTTATGCCGACTGCCACTAGATCTGAGCCTTGTCGGTAAGCATAAATATGACACACTACACCTTCTGATCTTCTGGGCATTTCATATAACGAAAGATCGTTTCAATCGAGAAGATCCATAATTCTGCGTTAGTAGAGTTCTTTAGTGACCCATTGAAGGTGCTGGGGTTGTACTTTCTGAAATCTCACAAATGCTTGGCCTCCACCGAAAGGCCCGACATGCTTTGGTTCTGGATCATGTTCTGATTCTGGACTTGTGGCATCTGATCCTATGGTGGTGGTGTCTGATAGAACTGGGCAAACTGGGTCATTCGTTCGTCCAACATGTCCTTCACCTTACCCAACACAGCTGATGTATCTGCTTCCCCAATAGTGGCTACCCAATCGGTAACCTCTACTGGAGCGACGGGGGTGGGCTACGTGGTCGTGTGCTGAGCTCTACTTCGTGTCCGGGCTCGCGGCCACCTTGACCCTGAGGGGTCCCTAGGCTGCAAGAAATCCTCTGGTACCGGAGGGTCCTGAACTTGTGCATCTTGAACTTGTGGATCCTCATCATGAGGATCTTGATCCTAAACTGACGGATTCTGCTCTACGGGAACACGCCCCATTCTGCTAACCTTATGACTGCCTCTTCCCCTAACACGAACCATTTTCCCGACAGTTATTCGCAACCACCCCTTAGCTACTTTCCTTACTAGCACAAAACACATCAATTGTAATCATAAATGCTACTAACTCGGGTGCATATTATTCTAAATACTTCTCATAAAGAACATACCTGGTGACGACGAAGAATCCGTTTTGTCAAAGGAACAATCTGAACTTACATAATAAGTCAATCTACAGAACCCCAAAACACGGGCTCTGATACCAACTATAACACCCCAGGCCTAGGATTTGGACAACTGTAACACCCCAGGCCCAGGATTCAGAATCCGGATTCGACACCTGATGGCCTCGGCATTCCCCTGCGTCCCCTGTGACCTGGCTATGTCATCATCCCTTCTTCCCTTACCTCGAATGCTTTTTAGAAGGGATTGCTCCAAGCTAAGCATACTTAACTTTAGAGTTCTTATGATTGAGCCACCGAAAAGGAAGATGCACCTTGTTGGTATAGGTAGTAACTTTCAATTCTTTTAAGCCTTTCTTAACCATACTTTCATGTCCTTAGGATTCCTCTCATTCGGATGTGATCTAAGTTCATTCATGTACCCCTCCTAAACTCGGGTCGTTACATGCCCACCAGCTTTCGCTTGGTTCGTCCTCGAACCACATCTTATTGGGAGAGATTCCACTCTGATACCAACTGTAACAACCCCACTTTCTAAGACTACTAAAAAGGGGATCGCTACTGCATGCATGCATAAATATTCTCATTGAAGAAAATAAAGTAAATTAAAAAAAAATAATCATAATCTTGAATAAATGTTATGACATATCTCAAAATCTTAAATCGTTCAACCCGGGCATCCTTTTTAACAAAAAACAAATTATATAAAAAGAATTGAATTAAATTACAATGAAACCATGAATGAAATAAATAAATAAATAAATAAATAACAAAACATGCAAAAATATAAAGGGTCAAATGCGGAAGCGAATTTTGGTTCTTTTGGCACTTCACAGATTCCTCTTGTCAGTTGACCGAGTGTCCTTGACCTTACCGAAAAAAAAATAAAGATAAAGGTTGAGTATAAAATACTTAGTAAGTAATCCCATTACCGAGATCAGACTATGCATCCACGAGCAAAGAAAGAATAGCTCGTGGTTCATACAGCTACATCGATTTTTGATGATGAAAGGAAAACCAAAAGACGTATTATCTTGCCTTGAAACACATGTCTAGCGGCCCGTAGGCACACCGTCAAACATGATAATAACATGAACGTGAACCCGTCGACCCACACATGTCTAACGGCCAGTAGGCACACCGGCAAACATAATAATAACATGAACGTGAACCAATCGACTCACCCATGTCTAGCGGCCTATAGGCATACCGTCAAACATGATAATAACATGAACGTTAACTTGTCGGTTCACGCATGTCTAGCGGCCCATAGGCACACCGTCAAAACATGAAGCATGAAAATAAATGTAACATGAATGTAAACCTGTCGGCTCACGCATGTCTAGTAGCCCATAGGCACACCGTCATACATGATAATAACATGAACGTTAACCTGTTGGTTCACGCATGTCTAGTGGCCCGTATGTACACCGTCAAACATAATAATAACATGCGTCAAGGCGAGACAATAAACCACTCTACTGTTCTATTCATGTATCACATACATAATATCAGTATCAGTACTGATTAGAAGTTTTAACATGCTCATAATACTTGTAACTGCCATGCAACTAGCAAAACATAATGTCAAACAAATTCATGCTCCAGAGTCCACCAAGTAACTTTATAGGTCTAATCTAGGTCGCCCGGCACGAAGGAATCGTATCACTTACCTCAACATGGTCACAAAAGTCCACGCAAACTAATGCTAGCTAGGCTGTGAACTTTTAAGGGGTACCTTTGGAAAACTTGAATCAACCCAAAGTTGTGGCTTGGTCCAAGACAAATTCCAAAACTTGATTCAATTAGCCAATCTGATCAAGAATTAAATCCAAAATCAATAACTTACTTTTTCCACTATTCCTCTCAATCCAAAAGAATAACCCACCAACTTACACAAAACTTATCCAAACTAAAACTCTCTGACGAAGAGAATAGTCTTCTCAAACCAAATCCTAAAAATCGACATAATGGGTAACAATTAAAATTGTTTCCAACACCGAGAGACACTTAAAAAAAACTCAAACACCAACCATGCCCAAAATAATCCAATTCTTACCCAATCTAAAAAAACCAGTGGCGGCGAATGGTGGTAGAAGCAAACCTGGACGGTGGGGCTGACATCAGCGAGGCGAGCGGCGGCGACGAAATGGCAAGGAGGCTGTGCTGCTCGCGGCGGCTGCTTGTGGCGGCAAAAATAGCGGTGGCGAAGAGCTCACGGTGGTGGCTGGAAGGCGAATGATGAGGTGATGGCGGCGGCTAGGGCTAGAAGGAAAAAAAGAAGAAGAAGAAGAGCGGGGGGGGGGGGGGGGGGGGGAGGGCTGCCTGTGGGTTGAGGAGAGAGAAGAAATTCACTTTTCCTTTTTTTCTTTTTCTTTTATCTTTTCTTTAACCCTTTTCATAAATATATATAACCAAATTAAACTCTTTCCTTTTCCCTTTAAAAAAAAAACAAATTCCTTAGTTATCTCCCAAAATATATATACTAATATAGATATTCTCCTTTTCCTTATAAAAAAAGAATCTAATAAACACATTTAATTATCTTCATAGATAATCAAATCTCCCAAATACAAGCCAAAATAAAACTCAATTAATTCCAAATAATTAAATCATATTTTAGCTTAGCCAAAAACATAAATCTCATATAATTTATCCAAGTATCCAACAATAAAAAAAAAAACTTAAGTACAAAATAAATTAGGATGCTACAAAGTGAATCTATTCTAAAAAACTCGAGACCTAAAAATGTAAGTTTTAAAAATCCCAGGGACCAAACACACATATTCTTCAAAACTCGGGTCTAAAAATGTACTTTATCCTTTTTTAAAAAATGCAATTCAAAGAAGAGACACATTTATAGACTAATTTGTGACCACTCGAATAGTCGTGTCTCTTTCTTCAATTTGGTTATTTATGAAAAGACATACACATTCATGAAATAATGCAACTCTACTCTAATAGTCACATGCTAAATCAAGTCTAAATAAGATGAAGGGTATACAATCAAACTGTCAAACAAGTTATTGAAAGCATATATGAGATTACCAAGATAAAATATTAGGCTAATTTGGTCTTAGCTTAGAGGCCTTGGAGGACCTTCACATACAACCCAACATACAAACATAAGACTATTGGGTTGTATATCCTAAAACTCGTAGTTTGTAAAATTAAACATATTCTATATGTAATAAAAAAAGTTATTGAGGTTTATTCAATAAAACTGATATTGAATATGTAAATTGCAATTGTATACACTAAATCCAATAAACTAATATCCATGACTATTACATGAGTACTTGGACTTTATGTGGAGACATAAGAGCGGATCAAGTTCGAGTAGATAGCCAAAACGGTCTATAGTATATGGATAAGGTTGGGTACCTTATTCTAGAAACACTATTGGATGCAACCCACTTTGTATTTAGTACAAACGATGTGATCCTGAATCATTCATGTGGAGACATGCGAGTGGAGGCGTCCTATGTAAAGAGTTTGTATAAGATCAGACCGAGAAATAAGTCACTCTTATTTTATAGCATTGTTTACTGTTTAAGACTGACTATTTCAAAGCGATGACCTAGATAACTTGACCTTAATCCTGAGCTAATTATGACCTTCTGTTTATTCGGGATTATCCTTAGATTTGCATGGGTGAGGGTTGGCTCAACAGGATCAGCTCAATAAACCTCTCATTTCAGGGGTAAGACATGGTAGATAGCTGGGGACATGGGGTACAAGATGGAACTCATTCCTACCCACTTTTAGGGATAGTAGAGAGGTTGTTCCCTTAAGTACTGACCCTAGGTCTTTAATAATGGGTCTCATCCTCTTATTGGCCCGAGAGGGACTCGATTTGGTGATTAGATCACAAATCAATTATTCATTAGAGGATCAACGAAACTTAAGGAGCAAGATGTAATATCGGAGGTAAAACAACTTTTGACCCAACTGTTATTAAGAACAACCCGTGAAGAGTTGACTTACTGATTATGGTTATATCGAGTGAACATAATATATCTACAGTGAAGAGAGTGTAACTATTGGCCTTTAGTGGTGTGACTCGGTAGTTAACGAATGTTGGTTAATTATGTTAAAGAGTTTAGCCGATTAATCTCGAATCGTTGGTCCCCCTACTAGCTCACAAACGGATTAAATCTTAGAATAGCATGATGAGTAAATTTGAATTAAGAGAATCAGTAATTATATACGATATAATTATACGTTTAATTATCGAATTAAATGAAACTGGAGAATTAGAAAATATTTAAATATGATTTAAATATTATATGAATAAAGATTCATACTTGGTATAGGTGTTTTATTATTTAATATTTGATATTAAGTTAATTAAGAATTGATTTTAGAATTAATAATTTTTCTATTTTAATTTTTGAAATTAGATTCCATTTTTTTTATTAAGATCCTTTTTTTTTAAAAAAAAAATTAGATTTCAAAATTTAAAATTTATTTTTTAATTAAAATAAATTAATATTAAAATTGAAAAAATAAGGGCTAGTGGTTTTTTCCCACTTAATCTACAATGTAACACCTAAATTCCACTTATGTGGAATGTGTTTGGTGTGATTTAGTTGGGTGCATAACTGAGTGGATTAAAAAACCCATAAGCTTTCAACTAAGTTTGACATGCAATTTTGAAGAAATAGCTGAGACTTTGAATGAAGAAGTTCTTCAATAATTAGACACCAATCCAAAATATTCTCCAATTTTTCCCTCAAAATTCTTCTTATTTAGATCCCACTATCCAATCTAAAGGCTTAGAGAATAGTAGAGAAGATCAGAGGTGGTTTACAACTTGTTAAAGAGAAAATTCTAGATTTGAAGTTTCGGTGGTAAAAGCACTTCTTGTGTAGTTCGTGTGTGCGACAGTGAAGAAAAAGAACACTCCAGTTTTCCCTTTTTGCTTCTCTTGATTGTTAATTTAAAAAATATAGAGTTATGGTCAATAGTTTGTATTAGGCTATTTGGGTGAAATTTGTAGCTCGAGTTTTAGAACCTTTTACAATCTTTATCATAGTAAAACATGCAGTTGCAGAATACTCAAGTTTCGGGAGAATCAGTATATTTTCATTATTGTTTTTTTCCCCTTTCTCTTAGTTATTGCTATTTTATGATTGTTAATCTTTTTGGATAACCTGTGGAAGTGAGAATTTTAGATGTAATATAGTTTTCCGCTTTTTGTTTATATCTAACTATAAATTTCCAAACAGTAGAAGTCTAAAAGGTTTGGTTGTAAAACCAAAACTAAAGCCAAATCAGAAAGATCAAATTTGTGATTGAATTAGTGAAGAAAATTTTGAAGAAATGAAACCAATGAAGTCCATAATGAGGCGGTCGTCGCTGAGTCGACCATTGGGACGATGGAAAGAAGGTATCACTGTAAGGGGAAAAACAAGAACGGGTTGGATCGTCAGAAACACAAGCGTAGAACTCACATTTAAAGGTGCATCCTATGATCAGAAACCTAGGTATAAGGCAAGGTTGGTTGCAAAGGAGTTTACTCAAAGAGAAGGAATAGACTACTCAGAAATTTTCTTTCCAATTGTCAAACAAACCTCCATAAGACTTCTCTTATCCCTGGTTGTTCAAAATAACTTAGAATTGTATCAACTACATGTGAAAACTGCCTTCCTTCATGGACATCTAGAAGAGACAATCTATATGACACAACCTAATGGATTTGAAGTTAAAGGAAAAGAAAATCTCTATTTTTTACTCAACAAGTCAATCTATAGGTTAAAACAATCACCTAGGTGTGGTACAGAAGGTTCAATGACTATATTTCTAGCATTAGATTCAAAAGAAGTTCATTTGACATATGTATTTATGTAAATACAGGTTCCTACAAGGACAAGGTTTACCTACTCATATATGCGGATGATATGTTACTGGCAAGTAGGTCCAAGGAAGATTTAACCGTGTTAAAAACCTCTTAAAAAAGGAGTTTGATATGAAAGACTTAGAAGAAGCAAGCAAGGTCCTAGGAATTGAAATCCTAAGAAATAGGGAGGAGCCTGTTTTAAGCATCAATTAGTTCAACTATCGTGAGAAGATCCTAAAAAGATTCAATATGAGTGATGCTAAACTTATGATTCAATATGAGTGATGCTAAACCTATGAGCTTACCTATTGCTCAACACTTCAAGCTATCCTCAGCGAACTCTCCTAAAGATTCTGACCAAGAACATAAAAAACAGATGTCAGTTATACTCTATAGTCAAGTAGTAAAAAAATAAATGTATTTAATGATTTCTACCAGACCTGATCTCTCATATTCAACTAGCCTTGTTAGTAGATATATGTCTAACTCAGGTAAGAGACATTGAGAGGCTACTAAATGGATACTAAGGTACTTAGTTTGGTTTAAAAACTCAAGACTAATCTACCAAAAATCAGCTGAACCAAAGTTCGGACTATATGGATATGTGGATGCTGACTATGCTGGTGATTTGGACAAAAAGAGGTCCCTAATAGACTACCTATTCCTTTCTGGTCCTAATCTAATCAGCTGTAAAGCAACACTATAACCTATAGTAGCTTTATCTACAACAGAAGCTGAGTATATGGCTTTAACAAAACAATTAAATAGGCATTGTGGCTTAAGGGATTGCTGAAAGACTTTGGAGTAAATCAAACAGTGGTAAAACTCTACTGTGACAACCAAAGTGCTATCCATCTATCCTGAAATCCACAATACCACACTAGAACTAAACACATTGATATAAAGTATCATTTCATCAGAGACAAAGTAAAGACAGGGGAAATAGAAATCTTAAAAGTTCACACATCAGAGAATGCAGCTGACATGTTGACAAAGCTAGTTTCAAAACTTAAACTGGTCAAGTGTCTAGAACAGGTTGGTTTTGAACTTCCAGACATAAGGTAAACAAAATGGTCAAAATCAGGAAGATCAGAAGATTGCAAGGCATTAGAATCAATGTGGAGAATTTGAAGCAATCGTGACTCAAATACCTCAGCTAGTTTAGTTTATAATTAACTTCATCTTGTAACGGTCTATTAGTATATGTTATTAATACCACTGGTCAGAAAACAAAATAGAGCAGTTCATAATTTCTATTTTTCTGTAAACAAAACAAAGTCGTACGCAATCTTCAAAGTGAAAAGAACGTGAATCTTCCCGTGGACGTAGGCATCTTGACCGAACCACGTAATCCTATGTGTTTCTTCTTCTTCTCTTTATTTTTTTCTTTCGATTGACATCAATCTTTTTGCAAATCGCGTAAACACAATCTTGTCATCAAATTGTATCGATTTTAGAGTATCGAGTTGAATCACACATCGATTTTCTTCTATCGAGTAGCATCGAGTCCGTCGTTTTTGTCTTTGAGTTACTTCGAGTGAAGATCAAGGCTCATCGAGTAGAGTCGAGTATCAATCAACATTCATCGTGTTCCATTGAGCAAAGAACAGAAACTCGTCGAGGATAGAAGGAAATTTTCATTGAGCATCGAGTATCTAGCATCGAGAATTTGACAGTCTTTCTTAGTCATTTCTTCGTCATCTCAATATTGATCTTGAATAATTGGGCCTAGAAAAGTTTGAATAACCCAACAAACACTTCTCCAAATGAACCCATATGTACATAAACTCTTGAGCCGTCTTATTCTTCAGCATGAACATGAGCAGATTCATGTGCGATCTTGTTCCTTGCAACCCCGAGCCCTTGGCAACTTTCAATTCCAGTGACAAATAGAACTCACGATTGGACAAGCAAACCCATGAATTAATATTGTTGCGACATTCATACCTTAAAGCGACAAATGATCGTTCCGTTCGCATCTGGAATGGCTATTGGAAGAAGTGAAACGACGACCTTGAGCAAAATAGGCAACTTAAGATGAGATGGATGACGATTGCTGGAGGAAGTAAAACGGTGGGTAGGGAATAAGGCGGAGATGGAGGAAGAAATAAGCGGAAAGAGGAAAATGCCACCTCATTACAAAAATAATAAACTATCATATATTGGGCCAAATCAGCATGTGGTATAGTCACCAAGTGTCACATAATTCTATCTTTAGCTAACAAATCTAACAGTCAAACTTTGATCCATGACCATTTAGATAATTTCTCAAACTTCAAGCATAACATATTCGTTTTGAAACTTCAAGGACCCTTTTCATTAGTTTACTTAAAAAAAAAGTGTGTTGTTTTTTCTTCTTTATTGTAGCATGAAGTTCAAGTGAGAGTCTTTACATCGAATAAGGAGTAGAATTACCAACAAGGGCGAGTTTGGGGGAGTTGTGTGAGAACTCCACTTTGTTATTTGACCCAAGAAATTCTTAAACCCACGGCTAAAAAACATCAGTAACTTATTGACTTTTTAAATGTAAACTCTACAACTAAACAACTTCCTTCAAACTTGACAACTTTCCAAACTCAACAATTACTAGACAAAGATTATGTTTTGTTTAATTTTTGAAGTGTTTGATTTTGAAAATAAGTCATGTTGAAAAAAATTGAAGTGTTTCACAATCACTCAAAATAGCTTTTAAAATACTTTTAAAATATATTTTAAACAGTTTTTATAAAAAAATTAAATAAAAATGACTTTTTCAAAAAAAAAAAGAAAAAGAAAAAGAAACATATTTTTCTCTGAACAATCTAAACAGATCTTAAACAATTTCATTTCATATCCCAGATGCTCTCTAAGTAGCTAAGACAAATGTCAATGTACCCCGCAAAGGCTGGAGTACTGAGAAAAACACATGCACCCAACAATGATTGATAGTTAAACATAAAATATTTAATTGATTGGACGGTGTAAAATGTCACTGAAACCCATAACCCAAGCATTTACAACAAAACCAAAGAACAGAGCAGGCTTTCCTTTTGAACATGCAACATACAATGAATGAAAAACTCTGCTATTTTTATTCTCTTTATTCACCATTTGATGTTACTCAACAGGCAGTTACTGAGGATTTGGAGGGCGACCGTTGGCAGAAGCTACACGAGAGCCCCATTCTAGTAGCTCTTTACTCGTGTCATCTTTGTGCACCAAAACTTCGATGAAACACAAAGATTCTTTGTGCTCATCGTTCGCTGTCGCAATTGCTTCTATTAGTTCTTGCTCTGTTCGTACCTGTAAGAATCGAGTAAAAGTTGAATAAACACTCAACTCAAAAGCTTAAACTATGACCAATGTTTGAGTTAAAACTTTGGGCTAACCTTGGCAGTCCAACATTTTCCTTCACCATTGTGGATGGCATCGACCAATCCAGTATAATTCCAGTTCTTGATAACATTGTATGGACCATCATGAATCTCTACTTCAATCGTATATCCGCCATTGTTGATGAGGAAGATGATTGTCTTTTGCCCACATCTAATCATTGTTGAAATATCTTGTGCCGTAACCTGAAAACCCAAAGATTTAACATGGATTTCAGATTCTTAATTTCGAGTTATATAAATCAAATACATTCATCTAACTAACCACAAACCTGGAAACTCCCATCACCAATACAGGCAATTATACGCTTATCTTTAGTGGCCTGAGCATATCCCAAAGTGGCTCCAACTGACCATCCAATAGATCCATATTGCATTTGGAATTCATAGCTGAACACAGCCACACAAAAGGGTTACGACTCTGCAACTCAAAAAAGCTTCCGAAACCATATTATGAAATTGACAAATAAAGAAAGTGAGAAAACGTAAACAGTAAAAATCAACATAGTGATTTCTGTGATTCACTAACAGACAAAGGGAGAAATCAGTTTATTATTAGCGAGATCATGTGCTTATTAGCACTAAATAATAAATTCAAGGCATTCTACAACTGAATAACCAGGCTCACCCGCAATTTTCAGGAAGACGAAGCTTCTGACAGTTGAACCATGAATCACCAGTTTCAGCAATTACCGCAGTGTCACCGGACAACATTTGCTATTGGAAATTAAAAAGGAAAAAAAAAAAAAAAACCCATCGTCACGAAATTTGAAACTTTATCCTCTAATCATTCAAAGTTTTGATTTTAATTCCATGGCTGACCTGAACATGTTTGAAGAGAACATTGACTCGTAAAGGTTCGTCCTTTGCACAGTTGAGAGGCATACCAGGAGGGACATATATTCGGTGATGATTCTCAAGAGCAGTGGGGTTTTTCTTCAATCTTTTGGCCAATGCAGTTAGAAAATCAGCCATGAAAACCCAGCCAAAGGATGGGCCATTGCCGATGGTCACACGGTTCACATTCACCATCACAGCTTTCTCTTTTTTGACAAGCAAAGAGTACCCAACAGAGCTGTAATCATTGAAAATAGGCCCAACAAAGACATAAGCATCAGCTGATTCAACTATCTCCCCACAGAAACTGGTGCTCACAGCACCCCAATACGTCCCTATAAACTGTGGATGGTGCTCTGGCACCAGCCCTTTCCCAGACGGCATAACCGCAATCGGATATCCGCTTGCATCCGCGAGCTCGACAAAGGCCCGTTGTGCCTTTGCCACTCTTAGCTTGGGACCCCCCACAATCACTGGCTTCACTGCATTGTTCAGAAAATTTGCAGTTGCTTCAACTGCTGCGTCCAACCCCCATTGGTTGCTTATTCTGTGACAACAGTAGTGAATCCAGAATTTTATGTCAGATGACACAAATTCTCAAACATATATATACTTATAAATGTATTGATATTGAATATAACTTTCAATTGAAGCAATGGTCATTAGCAAACTATAACCAATCATCATTCTAAAGGAAAGGGAATATAATTGAAGAAGAATGATCATACTTTGGAGCAAGAAAGAAGGGAACAGGATCTCTAGCAAAAGTTGGATGAGAGATTCCAGGAAGATTGCAACTTATGCTGATATAAACAGGTTTGCTCTCCTTTAAAGCAGTTGAAATCGCAGTGTCTATCAACTCGTGCGCGTCGTCCAAATCATTCACAATTGCCTGCCACATTACCACTTAATAAACTCAACTAAACCATATTAGAGGCACATTAACTACTCATTCACTTTTGTCGAGTTTAATGCTTGAATTGACACTTATTCAGCTTCTTAAGTAAAACCCAAAAGCAGATTTCCATTAAAAAAAGCTTTGAAAGATCTGAGAGATACCTGGTAACAGGTGACTGTTTGAAAACATCGAAGCTCTTGGGTGAAATCAGGAAGGCCAATTGTATGATGCAAGATCCTGTTAGTGCCGTAATCGTTGGAATTTGGGCCACCCACAATGCAAATCACAGGCAAATTCTCACTGTAAGCACCAGCAATAGCGTTCAACACGCTAAGCCCACCAACAGTGAAAGTGACAACACAGGCACCCACGCCCTTGGCTCGAGCATAGCCATCGGCGGCGTAGCCGGCGTTGAGCTCGTTACAGCAACCGATCAAGTTGAGTTGGGGCTCGGAGATCAAGTGATCCAAAAGGGTCAAGTTGAAATCCCCAGGAACAGAGAACACATCACTGACTCCAATCTCGACGAGCCGCCGAGCGAGGTGACTGCCGAGCGTGCCGCTTGAGGCATTGGGAGCCACCGGCACTGAAACTGAAGTGGGAGGAGCCCCAGAGCCAATTGAAATAGCAGATTCCATGTGAATAAACGTAAGTCAGAGGTTTAAAAGTTCTGATTTGAAGTTACTATTTGTGGGTGGTGTTCTTATTATAGGATTATTGAAGAATGGGGAAAGCTCGAAACTTCGAGATGGGTTTCTGAAAACCGTGGGCGTCGGGATGATTGATAAATTCTAAAGTGAAACTTCATCATTTATCCTCGTCTAAAAAACAGGCCAACTTTCTAAACAGTGGATTCTTTTGAATATGTTAATTTTAAAACAAAACCATGACCGGTTTACAACTTGTTTGTCAGCACTGTGGTTTTGGCTCCAGACGTTTAAAATAATCCGACTTTTCATGTACCTAATAGCAATTAGCAACTTGCAATTTTGGGGTGGAGCTCAACATAGAAAGAAAGATCTTGGTCTAACCTGGGGCAGGGTGCATCTGATTATTCCTAAAAATCTCTTTTTATAATGGGAGATATCTCCTCTGTATTATCGTTGACTGTTGTGGTAATGAGGTTTGACCCCTGTTTCAAACCTGAAACCAAATGTGATGCCGCTGTTTATGACGACTGTCATATGAAAATTCTTGCCTGTTCTTGTGCTTTTGTCAAAAGAATGAAACTTCTCGATGGTCAGATCAGAAATATAGTTCCTTTCTTTGTGTATCCATTGTTTCTGCCATCGATGAGCCATCAAAATAACTAGCCTTTCTGAATTGGCCCATTAATTAGGCCGAGTAAAAGGGAAGAGTCGATGATGTTGATGTTATTTTATAGAAGTGTTTCCCACGTAGATGATCTCTACTATTAAACTACAACTGGGCCGGAATGCACTTCAAGAACAGATCCTTGGATTTCAACAAGTTCAATTTTCCATACTGACCGTTGATCAAATGGATGCAAAATAATTTGTTGAGGCAATACATCGAACAGTTGGGCGAAATGTCTATTCCATTTCCAGCCCGGTTTTTTAGAGTTTTGCGTGCGAATCCTTTTATACAAAATATTCCTTGCACAATTTTATCAAGCTTGTGATTAGAAAGGGTTGGATAATTGATTAAAATAGCTCATTTTAGGTTTCTTTTTGACAAAAGGCCTTGGAAAACAAACTATTTTTGGACTCATGATGACTCATAATTATAACTTAATATTACAAATTGTACTTTTCATTTTCATCATAAATGTCACGGTGAACTTCATATTTTCAAAAAAATAAGTGGTCTTTTACCATTTAATCCTCCAAACATTAAAAAAAATTTAAAAGTGAAAAACTTTTCATATTTCACCAACTTCTAATTTATTTTTAATAATTTCATTTCTCTCTCATCTTTTCATATCCAACTCACATTTCATATTCTTCAATTTCTCTCTCAAAACTCTTGCTCTCTTCTTTCTGTCGCTGCCTCTCTCTGTCCACCTTGCCACCGTCACCACTTCCCTTTGTCGGTTGCCATCGTTGTCATCTCCCTCCATCCATATCCATCCACCTTGCCACCGTTGACGATGCGCCTACCAGGATCTAGTCGTCGCCTTCTTCTTTAGATGCGGTGTATAGAGCAAATCTTCCAATGTGGGGTGAGCAGATTCAACACATCTTTGACATGTGGCGAGTAGATATGGCACATGGCTGTTTTTACGACGTCGGGCTAGGAGATTTGTACGACGTCGGACTAGGAGCGTGGGGTGATTTTTCCGGCCTAGGCAAGCAAATTCTGCGTGGGGCGAACTAATCCAACATGGGATAAATCATTTGCTTGGAGTTCTAGATGACGACGATCGACGGAGGTATATATGGTGGCTTTTTTTATATATACTATAATATATACTATCATACGAGTTTTTTTTTATATATATATAGGTGATTTTTTGTTTTCAATATATAGGTGGTTTTTTATATGTACTGTGATATATATATATATTTTTTCGATATATAAGGTGGTTTTTCGATATACACATTGATATATTTCTTTGATTTTTTTATTTACTTTATTTATTATGATATATACACTAATATATATTGAACATTAAGTTCATTTGTGATTTATATATATTCGTTTTCAATCTTCCTAGTATATTTCATATATTGTTTACAATATTTGCAAACATCTAAGGCAAAATGTTCTAAACTTATATTTAAAAATAACCATCAATCTAAAATATGGTATATATATAAAAAAATCATTTTACTTGTATATTTAAAAATACGTTGGTATATTGAAAAATGTTTTACCATTTTACTAGTATATTTGATATATTGGTTTGAATATTTGTTAACATCTAAAATGATGTTTGAAGATATAGAGACATACATGTCAAAGCAACAAAATATCAATATCTAATTAGAAGTGCATATATATCATAATACTTGGGATATATATATCAAATAAACAATAAAATATATTGACATACATATAAAAAAGTATTTGAGATTTGAGTTCTAAGGTATATTTAAAAATAACTATGAATATTTGAGTAGATATAAAATATATTTACTAGTATATTTCATAAATTTTTTAGAATGTTTCCAAATAAACAATAAAATATATTACATGTACAAGTGAACAAACATGAATCAACCACATAATATAAAAGATTAACATAGAAAATGAAATGATGATTTATGTCAAGAATTGAATCAATATCTAATTTATATATTGTGGTATATTTCATATATTTGTTTAGAATATTTTCAAATACCTAACAAAATGTTTCGAAATATATTTTAAATGACCAAGAATTCGTAAAAAAAAAATACAATACGCGAAACCAACAAAATTAGAAAATAAAATATCATTAAATGCATTTTCTCTCTCCAATTAAATTAAATAAAGGAAAAAATTTCAAATTTTCTCTTTCCAATTGAAAATGTTAAAAAAATTATATTAAATGCATAATAATACAATTTCTCTCTCCATTATTAATTCAATGACCAAAAACGAAAATAAATAAAAAAAAATGAATAATTATACAAAGAACAATTATGCACCAAAATTTTAAAAAAGGTAAATCTATACCAGAATTATAAAAAGCCTTCATTGAAAAATTAAAAAAGAAAATATATTTTTGGAAATTACGATCTATGATTATTTATGTAAAAATCTCTAATTATTTTGTGTGCTATCAGCTCATAAATTTTTAGGTGCTTTACTTACCAAAAAAAAAAAAAAAAAAAAAAAGCAACTACAAGATTAGAAAGCTTAAAGAGCATCCAATTTTATTTTTTTCTAGTTATTCTTGGTCATAAAAAGGTCACATCTCCAACCTGTCACTTTCCAATTTTTTTATATTTTAAAATAAAATCCATTTATATTTTCGGCTCGGAAGTGGTTCTTTTTAGGTTGCATCTTCAATCTAATAATATACCTCTTCTTTGTATTGTAAAATACAAAGAAATAAAGAAGAGGTAAAATAGTCATCCTCATAATATCTATACTATGACTAGTAATATTATATAAGTCATTTTCGAAATATGGTAAAAATAGAATATAAAAAAAAAAAGAGAGAAAATTTCATAATTTTGATAATTAAATTATAGAAATGCCAACAAGAATATAATTTTTTTTTTTTTTACATAGTTATGTTAAATTCGTAGATTTAGAAATTTTATTTCAGACAATTAAATCTTCTCGAAACCTCTTTTTTTAAGAATTAAAAAGAAGTGTACCAAAATAATAGGGGCAAAGAAGAAGAGAAAAAAAATATTAGACAGGTAATAGATCTTCAAGGACCATTTTTTATCTCCGTAACCAAATCTTCCTGTATTGAGATCTAAGTTTGCTAGAAGTCATGAGATTAAATTGTTTGAAAAAGTATATATATATATTTTTATATAAACTTTTAAAATTTACGGTATTGAAAAAAATCAAAAAATATTTGGTGCTTGTATTTCCCCATTTTACCAATCTTGTGGGAGATTCAATATCTGCAGGTTGCTAGATTTCGGGCCGTTTATGTGGAAATAAGCCATTTGAAAGATGAGACCAAAGATCTATCTTTTCGGCGATTCCATTACAGAATTTTCTTTTGCTGATGGCGGCTGGGGATCCGCTCTAGCCAATCATTTCTCTCGCAGGGTATTGGCTGTTATACAAATTAATTCCCAACTTCGCTTTCATCATCTTTACTCATGTCTGATTCGAATCTGAAAAAGTTTTGGGTGCTTTTCATTGTTTGAATGTGATTAGGCCGATGTGGTGGTTAGAGGATACAGTGGCTACAATACGAGATGGGCGCTTAAGGTGATTGAACGAGTCTTCCCATCATCAGAAGAACACGGCGGTAGCGGAGACGGCGCTGCCTCGCCGCTTGCCGCGACGGTCTTCTTTGGAGCTAATGACGCTTGTCTTCCAGATAGATATGGGGCCTTCCAACATGTGCCCCTTCATGAATACAAGCAAAATCTCATTTCAATCGTCTCCTTTTTCAAGGTATATATCTTCTTGCTTCTCACGACTGCCATGTTCTTTGCCCCACATATTTATAATCTGTCATTGCCATAATATTAGCTATTTTGAGTTACATGGTACATTCTCCATTGATTTAACCAAGGATCTGTTGGAAAGGAATGTGCCCAGATGTTGGATTTTGATCATTGTTTAGAATTGGAGAAGATGTTATATGCATATGGAATGAATGGTAATGTAGTTATCAGTATGTTCTAAAAGTAAAACAATGTGAGCTTTAGGCCCAAAGCGGTCAGGGGATGGTATTATACCGTTTAAAGAAATGAAATATGTGTGTTGTCCTAATATTTTGTCTAAGGAAAATTAGCAGCTTTTTTACTTAATAGTTTTTAGGGAAGACACCCATTTGGTTGGCATGAATAGAGAAGATCACTTTGAATTGGGTTTTGTTTTGATGGTTAGAAATTTTTTTTTGTTGGATTCTCTTACTGTAATGTTAAATGCTTTGCAAGTAAAGTTTTACTTTATGATGGGACTATACCTTTATTCTAAATCTTCTTGTGAAAACTTTTTGTTACTGAAATTAAGTTAGTGGTTTGATTGTGGTGCCTACATGTTCTACTATTCACAAACAAAACAAAAACACAATGATTTTATCTATTTAACTTCTCTTTTTAGCAATTCAAATAGAGTCTGAGTTTGCTTCTATTGGATTTGCAGAAGAAATGGCCTGCAACTCGTATTCTGATTATCACTCCTCCTCCTATTGATGAAGAAGGGCGTTTACAGTATGGTTATCTCTCCTACTGTCTTGGTTTAGCTCAAATTATTTTGAGAGATCTCGAGTCTTGAGTTTTTAAATCGTACTTCTGATGATGGGAAATCACAAAATGATACAATCTCTGCAGGAACCCTTACGTTTCAAATCCATTAAATGAGCCTGAGAGGACTAACAATGCAGCTGGTGATTATGCCAAGGCTTGCATTGCTGTTGCTGCAGAATGTGGGATTTCTGTTATTGATATTTGGACTAAGATGCAGCAAGTTCCTGGCTGGGAAAAGGCTTGTTTAAGGTATTTATGAGTTCACCCTTATGTTTGCGCTGATATCTTTTACTAAGCAGTTGCTTTGGATAATCTCCTCACATCATTACCATATGATTCGAATGTTTTGCGAACTCTGTATAGATTTTCCTGGAATTAACAAGATGTGGAATTATTTCAGGCCATTAAAATTTGTAAACTTGGCCATGAGCACATTTTTGTCACATCACGTAGCCATAGAATTAGATGTTATAGATTGCTTAATTTTAAGCTGCCATTTTCCCCTCCTCTTTGGTGGGCAGTTAGGATCTGTCAAAACTTCTCTTTCCTAACAGTTCTACTCTGCATGCTTTAAATCTCTGGCTCTTGATTGAAACGCTTCTCGTGCTATTATTCAGATAGCTAAAACAAAACAAAAATGGGGCTACTCAGTATAAAACACATAGTTAGAGGGGACTAACACTCCCCTCACAAGTCACACCTAACGCCTGTGTGAATATTCCCCTCGGCTAATAGACTACTCCTATCCCTCCGCTTTGCTTTTTCAACAAGCTACTTTAAATTATTTAAGCTCTATTAGATAACCATTTGGTTTTTGTTTCGATTTTTTGAAATTAGATTTGTTTTTTCATAATTCCTTTATAATGATTATATTCTTAAGGAATCATTTGATTTTTTAACCGAATTCCAAAAACTAGAACAAGTTTTTGAGAACTACTTTGTCTAGTTTTAAAAAATTTGTTTAGATTTTGAAAACATTTACAAAAAGTAGACAACAAAATGAAAGAAATTCACTGATAAAAGTAGTATTTATAAGCTTAATTTTCAAAAACCATGGATCAAAAACCAAATGACTACTAAAAAAACATCGGTTCTTTTCTCTTCTTGAATAGGTATACCAAATTGGAGGCCTATATTGAGACAGGCCGCAAAACGAGCCAGCGCAGCTAATTGGGGCTGCTCTGAGTTTATAAAAGGCCTATGACATATCTGTTGCTTATGGTTCTGCTTAAGGTGCTGTTTGGGTGTCTATTCTTCAAATATTTAGAAACTGCTTTATGATCAAGTTTATAATAAATGTGCATTTATGTATACTATCCCTGGCTTGTGTTTTGTCTCAACCTTAGTCCCTCTCAAGTTGAAAAGGCCCTTGAAAACAAACTCAAATAGAAAATAACTTTGAAAAACTCGCTATCCAATCAGATTTTTGTATTAAAAGTATCTTGATTTGATAGAAATAAGGACAACTTATTACGAGAAACCTTTCACTCCTTGCTCTGTAATATCTGAACCTAATCTATCCATTTGTTTGCAGTGATGGGCTGCACCTGACTCGAAATGGCAACACAATTGTGTTCGAGGAAGTTGTCAAGAAGCTGGAAGAAGAAGGATTGAGTCCAGAAAAGCTGCCTGCTGAGCTTCCACTTTTTTCAGAAATAGACTCTAATAATCCTCTCAAAGCTTTTGGAGAATTATGATAATCTTGACTGATGCAGCTCAGCCATAGCCGCCTGGTCATGTTAATCAATTAACTGAAACTGAGGATGTCATTGAAGAGCGACTGCAACTTATTCACAACCTATGAGATGTAAGAATGAAACTGAAACTCCTCTACAAATGATTTATATTGTTCAGAATAATAATGCTTACTATTAGGAGTTGTTTCATTCTTTCACAACTGCTTTATTATAGACATTTATAGGATTGTGAGTGAGAATGCAGGTCTCTCATTAAATAAATGGACTCCCCCTCAATTATACAATTTAAAGTTGGATGGATAATTGGTATGATAACTTTTGGATGAACTTGTCCTTAACATTTTTTTTATTTTATTTTATTTTATTTTATTTTTTTTTTTAAGAATGGAAGAAGTCACAGTATGCGAAAAATTTATGTTATAGTAAAATCCAATAACCTCTTTAATTACGAATCGAAGAAGAGAGGGGTCAAGGGAGAAAGCTTTAGCATGATGATTATGTTTGTGAGAGTGTCACACCCGATTTCATATTACCGGGGGGGGGGGGGGGGGGGGGGGGGTGGGGGTGTGTAGGTAGAGAGAATAGGGAAATAATTGGAGATTCACCTCAGAAAGACTCGATCTATATTAAAGTATGAGGTTTCATTAATTGGAGATTCACCTTAGAAAGAAGGTTTTTTTCCCCTTAAATTTCACCAAAAAGCATAGATTTATTTCAATTATCGTTTTCTTTCTGTCTCGAATAATGTGTCTTTCTACTAAAATCAGGTAAATGTCTATAATATGTAAATATCTCTTTTTCCCAAAAGTTGTCGGAATTATTTGTAATAAAATATTGACTACAATTGAAAATAACTTATCGATAAAATTAGGATACAATCTATACGTACGAAAAGTGATACGACATAATTACAACCTGATACATTTACTATGTGCACAACAATTTTACAAGTCACTATCGTGTCATATATTCATCTTCATTTAGGATAGAGAAAATGATTGTTTTGATACCAATTAAATTTAAGATTTAAAAAATGAAATTCAACATTTTAAAATTCAATAACATAATTTAAATACACCTTAAAATTCACATACTTTTTTATATTAATTAATATATTCGCTTCAGGTAGACATTTTTTTTGGTATTATAATTTGATGATGGATTGAGATTTGAAACATCATATCGATTTTAATAATTGTTACTAATATCTTGACCAATTAAATTATATATTGACATTAACCATTCAAACGTAATGTAGACTGCCAATTTGTAATTAATATAGAGATGCAAATAAAACGAAAGGAATCAGCAAATGAGATTATAATAACTACAACGTTAAAATATACATATATAAATCATACTTTAACATAATGGAATTTGGAAATTTGTTTTATAATACAGCTTAAAAGTAGATAAATATTATTCTTAAAAAAAAACGCACAAATGTTAAAAAGAAGAGGATGAAGGAAAAAGAAACTTCTATATTACGTCACCTAAATTTTTAGGTCATGCTACTAAGGACAAAAACATAAAGACCATGCCAAAAAAAGATTTACGGACAATATCTTTTTTTTGTTTGGCCTACTTTTAGGTTTTAAAATGTGGGATATTTTATATATATTATAAAAATAGATGTCCAATTTTTCGGGTGCTAAAACTATTTGTTATTCTTTCATCTCCTCATGTGTCATTTTTCATAGTCCATGTGTCCTGTAATTATACATCCTTAATGTCTATGTAATTCCACTACATACTTGTCATTTTGCCTATAAATAGTGGCATTATGTGGATATTGAAAGTATGCACATCGGTGAGAAAATCTATTTCATAATTCCACTTTGAATTTCGTTGTTATCCTATTTATTTCTTTTCTAAATTTTACTTATTTATTTTATATATTTAATATTATATTATATTTTATTATATTATAATATATTAATTTTCGTGTTTCCATTGTGCCTCAATTTCACAATACATTATCAGCACGAGTCTCTATCGTTTTCCTGATAAAGGTAGATTCTAAAAGCAAGTCATTTTTCTGTTATAATTGGTGAAATTAAATATTGTTTTGCATGTTCGATATATATTAAATTTCTAATATAAATACAATTCTTTATGATAGTGTAACCATGACAAAACTTACAAAATTTGATTTCGCAGCCCTTGACATTAATAGTAATAATTATTTGTCATGGGTGCTTGATGCCAAAATACATTTGGATGTTATGAACCTGGGAGAAATAGTTAAAGAGGGAATACAACACCCAGTCAAGAAAAGGAAAAAACCAGGATTTTCCTTCATCATCATCTCTATGAGGGATTGAAAATGGAATATCTAACAATAAAAGATCCCCGCATTTTGTGGAAAATTTTGAAGGGAAGATTTGATCATCAGAAAACTGTATTCTTCCTAAAGCTCGTTATGAATAGATGCATTTGAGGCTACAGGATTTCAAATCAATAAGTGATTACAACTCTGCATTATTTAAAATCAGTTCAAAATTGTTGTTATGTGAAGAGAAAATTCTTGATGCAGATATGTTAGACAAGACATTTTCTACATTTCATGTCTCGAATATGCTCCCGTAGCAACAATATTAAGAGAAGGGCTTTAAAAAGTATTCTGAATTAATTTCATATCGTGGATGAGCACAATAACGAGTCATTGATGAAAAATCATGAATCTCAGTCAACTGAAGCAACACCATTCCTTAAAAAAGTGAATGCTGCAAATTTTAACAATCGTGATCATGGTCGTGGTCGTGGTCGAGATCGTGACTACGATGGAGGAAAAGATAATTATTCTTTTCATGGAGGTCGTTATAATTATCCAAATTTCAAGAGAACCACACAAAATGATGATTATAAAGGAAAAACTTCATATGATAAGAGTTCAAAAAGTGTTGAAAATAAATGCTTTCAATGCAAAATAACTAGACATTGTCACGTACCTATCATACGTCAAAATACTTAATCTCTATCAAGCTTCCCTAAGAGAAAAAGGAAAAAATGTGGAAGCAAATTGCCTATCAGGATAGTGATATATTTGACCCCATCCAATATGAAAAATTTGAATGTGGTAGACTCTTTTGAATCTCCCGAGAAGAAAATTGGCACATTTGATGGAATGATAAGTACTTCTTTTGATTTTGAAAATATGTAAGATTAATGTTGTTTTTCTTTAAGAATCTATCGACCTTTCATTTTTTTTCTTTATCTAAGATTGAATTTTTAATATTTCAAGTTTTGTTTCATTTATGTAATTATTTTGTTTAATGGAGAATCATGAATAGTTTCTATATGTTGTGTGATTAAAAAATGAGCAATAAGTTTTATGTCTGGTAGACAGTGTAACTATGCATATAATACTTACAAGTTGAAAGTATTTTTCTAAATTGACAATGCTAGAAGCAAAAGTAAATACAATATCAGGTTCTGCAAATCTAATTGAAGGATTTGGAAAAACAAATATTATTTTGCCTAGAGGAACAAAATTTACAGTGAACGATGCGTTGTTTATCAATTAAAGATAAATCTACTAAGTTTTAAAGATATACATTACAATAGTTATAACACTAAGATTGATAGTAAGAACAATGTGGAGTATCTTTATATTATATCTAGTGTCTCAAATGAAAAACATATACCGGAAAAGTTGTCTACTTATCTTCTAGATTATATTATACTTATATACAAGTAATTGAAATATAAGTAACAACGAACCTGAAGTTCATGAATCCAGATATATTTACTATTTGACATGATAAATTGGGTCATCTAGGGTCTATAATGATGAGAAGAATAATTGAGAATTCACATGAACATCCATTGAAGAGCTAGAAGATTCTTCAATCTAATAAATTATCATGTGATGCTTGCTCTCAAGACAAATTAATCATTAGATCATCACCAACTAAAGTGGGAATTGAATCACCTATATTTTTATTACAAATTTATGGTGATATATGTGGTCCTATTAACCCACCAAGTGGATCATTTAGATATTTTATAGTATTAATAGACGCATCCAATAGATGGTCACACGTGTGCTTTATTATGAAGTTGAAACCTTACTTGCTCCAATAATTAAGTTAAGAGTACAATTTCCTAATTATACAATTAAAACTATTTGTTTTAATAATGTTGTTGAATTTATATCTAAGTTTTTTGATAATTATTGTATGCCAATTGAGATAAGTGTTGAACATTTTGTAGCTCATGTTCATACACGAAATACTTTAGCATAATCATTTATAAAACGCTTGCAATTAATTGCTAGACCATTACTTCGGGGAGCTAAGCTCCTATATTTGTATCAGGTTATGCTATTTTGCATGTTGCATCACTTGTACATATTAGGCTTGTAGCTTATCATAAGTACTCACCAATGCAATTAGCTTATGGCCATGAGCCAAATATTTACTATATGAGAATTTTTGGATGTGCAGTATATGTTTCAATTGCTCCACCACAATGTATTAAGATAGTCCTCAAAGGAGGTTATGAATAAATGTTGGATATGGTTCCCCATAAATTATTATATATCTTGAATCCTTGACGAGTGATGTAGTTACTACACAATTTTTTTTTATTGTCGTTTTAATGAGACAAAATTTTCAAAATTAAGGAGAGAAATTAAGAAGTTGAAAAAAGAAAATACCTGGAATGCATCGTTATTGTTTTATTTAGATCTTCGTACAGATCAATGTGAACTTGAAGTTCAGAAAATAATTTATTTGCAAAATATAGAAAATCAGCTACCAGATGCATTTATAAAATGTAAATAAAGTAATTAAGTCACATATACCAGCTGCAAATATTCAATAAAAAATTGATATTCCAACACATCAAGTTTTCATTAATGAGTCTGGACATGCTAGAAGCGTGGTAGACTAATGGGTTCCAAAGATGAAAATCCTCGAAAAAGAAAAATCGAAAATAGTAAAAAAGACTTGGTTGAAGATGTAAATATCCATGAAGAAATCCTGGAGATGACTAATAGTTGAATTAGTTAAGAAGATGAAATACCTAAACATAATAATGAGATTTCAATAAACTATATCATGACAAGAAAAAGATAGAACTGAACTAATATAGTTATTGGCAACATTTTTGTATATAATGTTGCTCTTAATATTATATCTGAAAAAGAGGATTTTGAACTAAAATCTGTCGAAGAATGTCAACATAGAAAATATTTGCTTCAGCGGAAAGAAGCAACTGAGACAAAATTAAACTCACTTTCAAAACATCATGTTTTTGGACCAGTAGTCCGAATACTAGAATGTATCAAACCTGTGGGATATAAATGGGTATTTGTGAGAAAAATAAATAAAAATAATGAGATCACAAGATATAAAGCAAGACTAGTTGTACAAGGTTTTTTACAAAGACTTATTATTGATTATTAGGAGACGTATTGCCCAATGTTAGATGCAATTACACTAAAATATTTAGTTGGTGTAACTGTGTAAGAAATTCTGGACATGCATCTTATAGATGTTGTTACAACATATTATATGGATATCTTAATAATGACCTTTTTATGAAAATTTCAAAGGATTTAAAATACCTGAAATATATAAACCAAGTTCTCGAGAATTGTATTCAATACAGTTATAGAGATCACTATACGGATTGAAACAATCAGAACGAATATGGTACAATCGTCTGAGTGGATATTTGTTGAAAGAAGAATATCAAAATAATCTAATATGTTCGTGTGTTTTTATAAGAAATCATAGTCAGGATTTGCCATTATAACTTTATATGTTGACGACTTAAATATAATTGGAACTCTTGAAGAGCTTTTAAAGGCAATAGAATATCTTAAGAAAGAATTTGAGATGAAAGATCTTGATAAAACAAAACTTTTTCTTGGCTTGCAAATTGAACATTTAGCAGATATGATATTTGTTCATCAGTCAACTTATATAAGAAAAATTTTAAACAAATTCTATATGGACAAAACACATTCATTAAACATTACAATGGAAGTTCGTTCACTAGATGTGAAGAAAGATATATTTTCACCTTGAGATGATAATGAAGAACTTATTGGTCTTGAAGTACCATATCTTAGTGAAAGTGGTGCACTTATATATCATGCTAATAATACAAGATCAGATATTGCATTTTCAGTAAATTTATTAGCTAGATATAATTCTTCTAAAAAAAAGACAATGGAACAGAATTAAGCATGTACTTTATTATCTCCGAGGAACAATTGATATGTGTTTGTTTTATTCAGACAAATTAAATTTTGATCTAGATGGTTATGCAGATTATGGATATTTATCTAATCCACACAAAGCTAGATCTCAAACAGGTTATTTATTTATATGTGGAAAAACTGTTATATCCTGGTGATTAGTGAAACAGACCATAGGCCCATTTCCTCAAATCATGCTGAAATTCTTGATGAGGCTAGTCGAGAATGTATATGGTTAAGATCAATGACTCAGCACATTCGTGAAACATGTGGCTTGTCTTTTAGTAAAAATCCAACAATATTTTACGAAGACAACACAGTATGTATAGTCCAAAACAAAGGAAGATATATTAAATGGGATAGAATAAAACATATTTCCCTAAAACTTTTCAACACTCATGATCTTTAAGAAAATAAAGAAATTATAATACAACAAATTTATTCGAAGTATAACCTAGTCGACTTATTTACAAAGACATTACCTACCGTAATCTTTGAAAAATTGGAGCACAAAATTGGAATGCGGCGATTCAGAGATCTGAAACGGTGTTTCCATGAGGGGGAGAAAATATATTATATTCTTTAAGGATTATTAAATTATGTGAAATATATACTCTTTTTCCTTTACTAGGATTTTTTTTCCATTGAGTTTTTTCCTAGTAAGGTTTTAACGAGACATATTTCGTATATATAAGGGCTAGTTGCAAAATGGACAAATTAAGTTCTTAATATTATGTCCGTAGCCCAAGCCTTTTAGTTTTGCAAAAAAAAAAAAAAAAAAAAAAAAAAAAAAAAAAGCTTGACCCACTATTTAAAATAGAAAATGTAAAAAATGTACAAATATACTTATACATACTTGATACATCTAATACACCTTATACATCCGATACATCTATGATATACCTGATACACACTTGATACATGCTTGATCCATACTTAATACACCTGATACACTTGATACCTTCGATATACTTTATACCCCTTGACACACTTTTGATATACATTTGATACACTTGAATTAAAATGATACATCTAGATTTTTTTTAAAAAAAACTTGAACTTTTTTTTTTCTCGATAGCAGCAACCCCTCCCCCCTCCCCCCTCCCCCAACATCTCTCTTCAAATAACCTACTCCACACAATTTTTCACCCGCCACCACTTATATCCCTTGGCTACCACACCTCTAGTCTTTGATCGCCAGTTGTCTGTCGTTGATTTTCTCTCTTTCTCTATCTTTCTTTCCCCCAACATCTCTCTTTCACCAACTCCACACCATTTGTCGTCAATCACCACTCCATCTCTCCGGTGCTTACCTCCATCGACCACCACACATCCAGTCACCGATCAACGGTCACCACTTCTCTCTCTATATTTCTTTTTCACTCTATCAATTAATTGTTTAGGGATTTATATAATAAAAATAATTAAAAAATCATAATTGCTAAACCAAGAAAATCTTTAGAGGATTGCATATTTGCCATATTTGCAAAGTTTGAAAAGTGAAAGTCATAATTGCTAAATCTTAAACTTAATTTGCTACCCAATACAATTTTCTTATATATAATGGGCATCTAAATGAGAGTATTATATATATTCCAAAAATAGATATCCTATGCTATGTGTCCTAAAAGTCATTTGTTACTCTTTCAACTCCCAATGTGTCATTGTTAATGTCCATGTAATTTCACTACCTACTTGTCATTTTGGCTATAAATAGTGGTATTATATGGATATTGAAATTATGCACATTGGTAAGAAAATCCATTTCATAATTTCATTTTGAATTTTCATATTATCCTATTTATTTAATTTCTAAATTTTAGTTATTTATTTTAAATATTTAATATTATATTATATTATATTTTATCGATTTTCATGTTTTTGTTGTGTCTCATTTTGCTCTCAATTGGTTTGTTTATGCCGAAATATTAGTAAAATTTGCATATCTGGGATAGAAACAGTATGCATAACGTAATTAATTAATAATTTAATGTTATTAAACATAACCACTTATTATTAATTAATTACTAAATATCATTATAGTTTTTAGACTTGATAAAATTTTCCTGATGTCTAAATAAATATTTTGTATTATCTCAAATATTTAATATAAAATTTATCACATTTAATATCAATATATTAATAAATGTATACTTATTTTTAGTAAATACATTAAATTATTTCATTTTAATATTAATTTTAATTACTATTTAATGTAAAGATATTTTTTTATTTTGATTTTAATTGATTAATTTAATAACTAATATAACAATATTTAAGTAGTACTAGTTTTAACTAATTTCAACTTTTTTTTAGTTTGATTTTAATTAGATTAATTTAATAATTAATATAACCATACTTAAGTAATACTAATTTTAACTTATGATTAAATAAAGTTATTCTCTTTAACATTTAGGAAATTTGTAGTGGGTGTTATTTCTAGAACAAGTAATCAATTATATAGCATTTCCTTAAACTAATTGCATATTTAGAAGATTTGGGGAATATACGATTGGTATTTAATTTTTTTTTTTCCCTAAAATGACTCATTTTAAATGAAAATTTAAAATATCTGGCGTGATTTGGGGAAAAAAATTCACGTCATCTTCTTCGTGTGATCGATTTATGAGTAGTTGAATATAAAATTGGATTTTCTCTTCCTCTCATCGATCCGTTTCTACTTACAACTTGGGGTTTCTACTTGTTATTTGAGATTTTCTGGTTTGTTTAGATTTCATCTCAGTTTTTGGATCTGTTCTTAGTTTTTTTTCTTATCTTCTCAGTTTTTTTTGTTATCTAAATTTGTTTCATTTGCTCCTAAGATTCTTCCTCTCAATTCTAGGTCACAATTCTTCCTTAGTTTTTGGATTTGATTTTATCTATGTTTTTTAAATTTGTTTAAATTTGTATTGTTGTAGGCTTCATTGGTGTTTAATTGAAGTTTGTGATGTTAGTAGTCAATTTGATGATTTTTACAAGTTTCATCACTTTGATTTTTCCTTTGGGACTTCATAAGTTACTTTCTGATTTGGTTTGAGTTAATTTATGTTTTGGTTTAGATTTATTTTTTTTCAAACAGTCTATCACTGATATACTCAAGTCTATTACTGACAGATACATATCAGTCTTTGGTGATATTAGTCTTTTGCTGATAGACTCTGGTTTCTATTTATTATGCTAGTTTATCAATGTTACGAGTCTAACAATAGAGTGATAATTGTAATTTTTATTTCTTGCAATGATTTGGAAATATACATAAACTTGCAATAGTGGTGTGTCATAGTGGAAAATGAGATGATAAATATAATTACTTGAATTACAAGACTAAAGACATATTGGTTGATGAAATTATGTGTTTTCAGAATTTTATGAGTTTGATTTAAAGGAACTTCAATTGGATGCATCTCTTTCTTCGATACAATTGTCATTCATATTGAATTTTGGAATCAATGGCATTCAGACTATAGTTGAAATTCACGAAGATAATGATGTTACTTGGTTTTTGAATTTCGTTAAAGAACAAAGTACAAGACATCAATTAGTTGTTCATGCTACTGATATAATTTTAGAAGGGCTTTCCAATAGTGGAATTGATAATTTTCTATGTGATGTGTTTTCTTCTTCTCCAATTAATGATGATTTCAACATTCTAATAGATCTTCATATTAGTAGCTTGTCTTCTACATTCGATTTGAAAGAAAAGGATATGTTTGCTAGTAAGGAAATGATATCAAAGTATTTCTACTACATAGCTATAAAGAACAATTTTTTAGTTCAAGACTGTGAGATCAAATTCTAAATCAATTGTGTTGAAGTGCTCACAAGATGATTGTCAATGATTCATTCGTTCATCTCATTATAAGGGTGGGGAACTATAGAAACTTAGAAAGTATATTGCTAATAACAAATGTTCTATAAATGCTATTCAAACTTCTCATAGACAAGCATCTTCATCATTGACTAGTGATTGTATGATCAAATATCTTAGCTCTTGTGACCCTTTGACTCTGAATGATATTATGATTCACGTGAGTATTAAATTTGGGGTAAATATTAGCTACTATAAAGCTCGGAAGGCAAAAGAATATATTATTAATTCATTGAATGGTGATGCAAAGGAATCTCATGCCTTGATTCCAAAATTTTTTATGAAGCTGAAAGAAATGAATCCAAGTTTTTTTTTTCTGCTATCCTTTATATATCATCAATCAAGCTTTCAATGAGTATGTAATCAATATTTGATATACTTGTTCAACTGATTTAGTCTATCACTAATATTGGTCTATTAATGATAGAATTTATAGTAGATAAGTATATCATTGGTGTACCACTGATTTTGGTCTATCAGTAGTAGACCTATTGTAAAACAACATGTAATTAGTCATTGATATACTTTATTTTTGTTTTATTGCAGGTTCATTCACCGCATATGAAGCTAATTTTGAGGGACATTTCAATTACTGTTTTATGGCAATTGGATTGTGTATTGAGGGTTGAAAATATTGTAGGCCAAACAAATCAATTGACGAAAATTTTTTGAAATGTAAATATGGTGGAACTCTTTTGACGGCGCCAAAAATTGATGGTAATGATTAGATTTTTCCTTTTGCCTTTAGTATTGTAGACTTCGAGAATGATGCATCATGGAAATGGTCTTCTGAGAATATAAAGAGAAGTTTAGAGGATTGAGAAGATTTAGTTATTATATCTTATTGACATTTAAGTATTCCAAAAGGTGTTCAAACCATTTTCCAACTACTGAATATTGTGTTTGTTTGCAACACCTTTGAGAAGTTTAAAGCTGACATATAAGGACTCTTCTATTGATAATATGTTTTTTAGATGTGGAAAAGCATATACTGTTGCTGATTTTGAGTTGAATATGAAATGGATAAGGCTTTATATTTTAGCGTACGAGACTATCTTAGTAAGGTTGGTTTCGAAAAGTGGGTTATGCATATTGTAGAAGGTGAAGATGACAAATGATGACTACAAACGTTTCAGAATGCTTAAAAGTAGTTCTAAAAAAACCTAGAGATTTATCTATGGCATAATAGATTTTATCAGACAATTACTTCAAAATGGTTTTAAAGTTTCATATTGTATGAAAACTGTTTTGACTAGTTGGGTTGAAGGAGAATTACGAACACAACATCAGATATCAAGAAGCTTCACGGTAAGAGTTACTTGATTTCGTGGGTAATATAGAAAAATATTTCAGTGGTTGACTTCTACCAGTGATAGGCTTCTATCACTAATAGACTTCTTTTACTGACAGTCTCAGATAGTTGAATCTTAATTAATTTTTTGTCTATGTGTGTCCTTTTTCTCAGGTTCATACAATTAATGATGTTGAATTTCAAGTGATTCATGGAAGCAATCAATCTATGGTACATTTAGATTCCAAATCATGTACCTGCCATGTTTAGGATCTTGTCTTCCAAGACGTTCTATCGAGGTTCTGTAGTTTGTAAACACAGTTTTGAACAAACGCTTGTGATGTAATAATATATGATATTTTTTCACTTTTGTCTATGAACATTGGATGTTTTAATTGCTTTACCACAAACTAATAAACTAAGATCCCTGGTTGTCGTTTGTAACTTAAGCATGTATGTGGAGACATATAGGTGGATCATGTCTTAAGTGATAACCAAAATGGTCTATAATATATGGATATAGGAGGAAAATCTTATCCTTGTAACACTACGGATGCGATCCGCTTTGTAGAATAGTTACAAGTGTTGTGACTTGCTACAGATGGTCTGATCTTGATCATTCATGAGACATATGAGCGGGAGCATCTTATATAAAGGAGTTTGTATAATACCGGACCACGAAGTGTTATAGTCTCATTATATAATGTCGTTCATGACAGAAATTTCACTTAACTAGGATGACCATAGGTAACATGACCTTAATCCTGAGTGAGTTGGGAACTGTTGTCTTTGAGGGCGGTCCTTTGATTTGCATAGGTGCGAGTGGCCAGATCGCCGACTCAAACCTACCACTTTGGAGATTCGTCTGATTTAGGAGCTGAGAACTCAGCTACACAAGATGGAATTCACTTCTTCCCTAAAGCAGGGGTAAGTAGATAGATTGCTCCCTTAAGGGCTGATTCCGGGGCTTGAGCAATGTGGCACCACACATAGTAGGACTATATTGTATTGTTCGTTAGAGGGATCAGTGGCACTTAAGAAGTTAGATGTAACTATAGAGGCAAAACGGTAAATTGGCTCAACTTTACTTACGAGCATCTATGAAGGGTTAGCGTATTGTTGATTGGTTATATCCAATTGACACAGAAATATATTTGTGGTGAGAATAGTACAGTTGTCGGTCTTTAGTGGAATGCCTAACAGTTAACAGTTGGTAGATCTCATGACTAAAGAGTTTAGTCAGTTATTCACGTACCGTTGGAGCTTCGAGCCATAGGTCCATATGGTCCCCTTGGTAGCTCAATGGATTCAAATTAAGAATTAGTTTTTGGGTCCGTTTGAAGTATTCAGATTGACAAGAGGAAGTTCGATTATGTATGATATGATTGAACGGGTCAATTATATATGATATGGTTGACATAATGTATGAGATACATTAATTAGAGGAAATGGTTATAAATATGATTTATATCTAGTGGAGGAGAAAATAACTATGGTTCATATGTTGCATTTGATGTAATATTAAACCATAGGTTAATGAATATAATATTATTATATTTATTTTTGTAATTAAACGATTATTGGATAATTGTTGCCCAACTTTTTCTCCGTAACTAAATGATAGTGGGAGGTTGCATTTAGTTTTCGTAACTGAAGGATAAAATGAAATTTGTTTTCATTTTGCAACAGATTAGACATTCGCTCACGAGTAATGTATACTGCCTATCGCATAGCAAACTGAGAGTATACACGACAACTCAACATTTCTAAATGATCGTATACACGTGCGCAGTTTACTAAATGATCGCATAGGATTTGCTAAACGATCATGTAGTTTTTTCCTAAATGATTGCATGCCCGAGCGTTTATTAAACGATCGTCTATATGACCATGACACTTTTACTAAACGATCGTGTACCTCTACCTAAACAATCAAGCATCATCTATACGATAGACACCTAACTTCTCCCACTTGCTTGGTCGTGGTATATGATTGTCTCTTCCTCCTTCCCTTTACCAAATCCAATAAGGCCCACACCTCCTGGATTCTCACACCAAGAATACCGAGGGTTCCAAGTGGTAGTGTCTTCTTTGCTGTCGAGTTCGTGAGTAGAGGACCATGATTTGTTGGATGATAGCTTGGACGATCTCAGCGAGAGCGAGAGAAGCAGTCCTTGGAGAAGAATGAGATTTCTATGAAGAAGGGTTCTTCAACTGGTATGTATTTAGTTCTCTTGTTGTTGTTTAAGTTTCAAAGCATGCCTGTAATTTGTTGTTAAATACATATCTAGTTTGCTGGATTGTGAATGCGGTAATTCTATCACAATAAGTTTAGAATGATCTTTCTTCCACTCAGAGGTACTCTTTGATAAGAGTTCCTTCATCCACACACTTGCTGTTCTTCGTGGGTGCAATATGAATACTTACTCTTTTGTTTCTAATTATTTTTATTAAGTAGACAAGTACCTTGATTTCGTGTTATGCTGGTTCTGTTCGTCCAATTGGAAACCATGCTAATTAGAAGCCTACAGGGATTGACATGAATATATTACCTCCAGTTGTTAAGCATCCAATAGGCCAACCTTGAAAACAAAGAATATTATCAGTTGGTGAGCAAAAAAGCTAGACAAACTGCAAGTTGTCGTCTTGCTGGTCACAAATATAAAAAATGTAAATTTCTACCATTTATACAATGATGTAGCATTTACTATCGATGTGGTTGTTATAGATGTAAATGTGTATGTGTCCACCATTTTTACAATTATGTAGCATTTTATTTTTTTTATTATAGATGTGATTGTTATATTGTTAATAAGAACATAACATTCTGCTTGAGGAATATAGAACATTTTTTTCCATTTTTGTCAGTAGTATATATATTCAATTTGCTTCTTGTTCATGTGAAGTATTGTCACTGAATTCTATCACTGATATTGATCTATCACTGATAGATTTCAAGATCCATTAAAGAATACCACTTGTTTTAGTCCTTGGAACTTTTTCTCAATAGAAAGTACAAAATTTTCCAACATATCTTTATAGAATAAAAACACAAAATCAAGTACACATGAAAGAAAATAACATTAATTTCAAGTAATGTCACTGTGATTTCTATCACTGATATTAGTTTATCATTGACATTGGTTTATCATTAACATTGGTCTATCACTGATAGACTTCAACACCCATTACTTAATAACAAAGGTTTAGTCCTTAGAACTTTAAAATAGAAAGCATAGAAGGGACATAATTTGCAATGATTCAACTAACGATCCAACATTTTTCTATATTTATATGACAAAATCAACTACATATGAAATTAATTTCACTGTGAAGTCTATCATGGATCTTTTCTATCACTAATATTATTGTTTCCACAAAAACTAAGATACTATAATAGCCACAACATTAAAGTACTATAATATCCGAAAAACTAAGTCACAACTACATTACATCTGGGAGATTTTTAAGTCAAAACTAGGGGCATAGCCCTTGATTCTAAGAGAATGTCTTGGTTGTTTTGGAGAAGCTTTCTTCGGGTCTTTTGCATTCTTTTGGTTCTTTGCATTCTTTTGGTCCTTTTTATTCTTATATTCTCTTGTAATGTTCTAGTCATTTGCATTCTCCAACATCTTTTTGACAACTTAGACTGTCTCTTCGGCCTAATATTTTTAGCATTCATTCATGTATTTTTCTTTTCTTAAATTACCTGAAATGTCAATACTTAATTATAAGTTTATAAATATATATGGAATCTATAAGTTATAAAGCAATATAGGAAATGTGACAATTGTAATACCTTCACATTTTTTGCTTTGTCATGCACCATTTTTTACCTTTTTCCATGTTCATTGTTTTCTTCCTCATTGTCTTCAATCTTTTCTAAAGATTAGTATTAGTGTACCAATGAAAAAAATATAGAAGCTATCAATATACTTTTTCCATGATATAGTCTATCATTGAAAAAAAAAATAAAAGAACTATTACCGTTAGGCTCTAATAAAAAATGACAATAGTCTATTAGTGATAGAAACCTATCACTGATATACTTCAACCACCAACACACTTAAAATCTAAAAAAACACTCTAGCAATAATCTATTATTGAACTAAATTGATACCTCTTTTTCTTCAACAGTAGAGGTTTCTTCTTCTATTTTCTTTTCTTTATCATGCTTTTCTTCAAGCTTCTATAGATATTAGTATACCAACAAAAAGATCATGGTATAGTCTATTAATGAAAAAAATTAAAGGAACTAAATGCTATTAGGTTGGACTCCTATCAACAATGAAAATATTCTATCAGTGATAGTGCTATCACTATCACTGATAGACTTCAATGACCAACACACTTGAAGTCTAAGAAAAGACAATAGCAATAACCTACTATTAAACTAGATGGGTACCTCTTTTTTCTCAACAGTAGTGGTTTCTTCTTCTATTTCCTTTTCTTTATCACGATTTTCTTCAACCTTCTATAGATATTAGTGTACCAATAAAAAAATGAAAATGTTGTCAGTAAACTATATGTACTTTGTATAGTTTATCATTGAAAACGAAAATTAAAAGTACAAGAACTAGAAGGTTTTAATACTTTTGCCTCTTTCTTATTGGCAAAAGTAGTTGCATATTCAACTACTTTATCAATATTAACATCAACATCAACGTCTATTATTTCTATACTTAATGATGGAGGATGATTCTTTTCCATGGACTCTTGAGATTGTCTCTCATTTTCACATTTGTGTGAGATTCTCTAGTTTACAATTTCTATTAGAGAAAGTAACAAATTGAGAATCTCCTTTTGTCCCTTTTTAAGATTTTCAAAATCTTCTTTGTGTTGCGTTTTTAAACCTTCAATATCTTCTTGTAATGAAGATATTCTTTCTTCAATCTTTATATCTTTTTTCGCAACATATTCTCCTTCCTCCAATCTTTTCTTCACCATTTCCATAAATTTTTTGAAGTACAATGATGACATTTCTTCTTCCGATGCAATAATAGGAACTATAGAGAGCCAAAAACATAATATTTAATTAGTACTTTACACATAATACCTTTTTCTATGAGATTTGAAATACTCACATTATTATAGGTAGGAGTAATTAGTGACATAGTTTAATGAGATCATATAGTGATATAGGCCTGATAGACCCCATTACTGATAGACCAATATAACTGATATGGTCTATCTATCTGTGATATATGTTTGTAATATTGGACTATCATAAACTATATCATTGATAGACTCCTCCTCTATAGTTATTTGAGTGTTTCAATAGATATACTTCTATAACTAATATTTGGCTATCACTGATAGACTTGTGTCACAAATAATGCTGGAAAAATTAGAAACTTACATTTTGTTTCGAGAAGATGTTATCATTAAAATCTTGCTAATCTGGTTGTTTTGTTGATCCCTAATTCAAGATTATTGGGAAACCATTTCCTTTATTTTTTTCGAACCCCTTAGAAAGTTGGAAGTATTTCATATGCTAATAAGCTAAAATTATAGGGAAGCCTTGCAGATAGGCAGCTGGTTTTGACCTAGTCTTAATAGATTTCCTAAAAAACTCTACTGTAAGACTATAAGACACTCTTCTCCATGGATAATTCCTAAACTTTTCTCCATCATTCAACATCTTAACATGCTTCCAATCCACATAATCATGAGGTTTTTTTGGAATCAACAAGTGCTCAAGCAAATAAAGATCGACAAGTTTTTCTATCTTTCTTTCATAACTGCAGTGACTAGAAAAATAGTTAAATGTCCTAAGATTTTCTCTAGTGATGCTAATATCATTTCTAAAAAATGTTGTCGAATCTCTGTATCATTTTCTTTAGTTTCATTTAAAACATCCTCAACAGGGTATCCATCACAATTTAATTCTGTAATCAAATAAAAATCCCTCAACCCAAACTCTACAATGTTACCTTTAATGTTAAAATGAAGAACATTGTTATCAGTAGAGACATGTTGTCTTCTAATCAAATGTGCTAGAAGTTGTAAAGGTACTTTGGACATTTTTAAACCTAGAAAATACCCAATTGGTCATTTCTTAAACAAAGATAGATAGCAAGAATCTAAGCCCTTAATGTTATGGTCAATCGCTTCCAGCTTGACATAAACTGTGACTTTCAAAATGGAATTCCAACTTTCTTTAGGAATTTTTCCCTATTTAAACAAAAAAGAAAATATATGTTATAAATATGCTAAAGTACAACTTAGAAATAGATATATACTAAATATCTAGTGAATACCTTCTCTTTTTTCACCTTTTTTGCTTGATGATTCTTTAAGTTGTTTACCCCTTTTTTTGGTTCGCATTCCATAATTGACTTTCACTTATCAATATGTTAAAATAGTAATAAACACTTCAATCAAAAAACTAAACCCTTCAAGTTTATCAGTGATAAAGCTTATAACTGATAGATTTGAAGTAGTGAAGTCTATTAATGATAAACTTATCACCAATACAGACTTGAAGTGGTGAAGTCTATCAGTGATAATCCTATCACTGATAGACTTCACCACTTCAAGTCTATCAGTGATAGAAACTTATCACCGATAGACTCTAATCAATAAATCCAACATTCTTCAAGTCTATCAGTGATAGAAACCTATCATTAACAAATTCTAATAATAATAATAATACAAAAAAAGAACAACGGTGAAATTATGCATTTACTTTCATTGCATGGAAATAAATTCAACATCCATCAACTATATCATTGATAGACTCTAATCAACAAAAAAAAAAAAAAAAAAAGTGAAACTATGCATTTACTTGCATTTCATGAAAACAAAAAACAAATGATTCAACATTCTTCAAGTCTATGGAAGTTTAAAGTACCCCAATTTAAAAAAAAAAAAAAAACAAATATATTTCTATCAACGATTTCAAGCCTATTAAAGTTTGAAGTACCTCAAACTTATTGAAGTTTAAGCCTATCGAAGAACAAAAACAAAAAACAAAAAAATCTCTATCATAAATGGACCCCAATCAAAATACAAAAAATAGAAAACAAATAGATTTCTATCAACATTCTTCAAGCCTATTGAAGCTTAAAGTACCCCAATAAAAGAAAGGACAGATAGATTTATATCACCAATTTCGAGCCTATTGAAAAACAAAAAACAAATAAACAAATAAATTTCTATCACCTATAGGCCCCAATAAAAAAAAAACAAAAAACAAATAGATTTCTATCAACATTCTTTAAGTCTATAGAAGTCTAAAGTACCCAATCAAAAAACAAAAGACAAATAGATTTCTATCACTTATTCAAACCTATTGAAGTTTAAGGTACCCCAAGCCTATTGAAGTTTAAGTCTATTGAAAAACAGAAAATAGAGAACAAATAGATTTCTACCACTAATAGGCCCAAATAAAAAAAAAGAAAAAAACGAAAAACGAAAAACAAATAGATTTCTACCAACATTCTTTAAGCCTATTGAAGTTTAAAGTACATCAATCGAAAAACAAAGATAGATACCTTTCTATCTCCAATTTCAAGTCTATTGAAGTTTAAGGTACATCAAGCCTATTGAAGTAGATTTCTTTCACTGACAGATCCCAATTAAAAAACAAAAAACAGTAAAATAATCAACCTACACATAAGTTCAATCAACTTATGTTACACTTTCAAAATCTACAAAGCATAGGGAAGAAATAATAAGTAGGATTACACACTAGAGTGCACTAAACCAAAAGAGGTTGGTAAACGATCAATGACGAGTGCATTCAAAGAATATAATCATCGACGACGGATGTTAAACAGAGACGTTAGGATTTTTTTCGATTGTCAGATGTTAGGATTTTGGCAAATGTTAGAAATGAAGATCGTCGTTTGAAGAAGATTGATTGGGTAGGGTCTTTTCCAACAAAAAAAGGGAAAAATTTAAACGATCGTTGATCGATTGGCTAGGGATTTTGGAAAGGCGAATCGTCAATCGATTGGATGGATACAGTTTGATCATGAAATCAAATTTGGGCTTATTAGATTTTGACGGGCTTTTTAGTCTTTTTGTATGGACTGAAATCAAATTTAGCCATATTTGTTATATTTTTTGGTTATTACTATATCTACAATTAATTTGGACCAAAATGTTATGTTGCATTTTGCAAGCAGCCCTAGCATTTATTTATTAATTAGATTTCTCATAAAAAAAGTTGTTAAACATACACATATTATAATTAAATGTCATAATTAAAATATAATTTTAGATCAATTAAAAATATTAAACAAGTGTGAATACTGTTTAAATATTTCATATGTAATTATTTAATTTTAATTTATATATACAAAATTGGTAAAAACAAACATATATATTGAATTCCGAACATTAATTATCATTCATATCCAAACACATACATTAATTATCTTAGACATTTAAAATCCAAATGTTTAAAATTCATACTCATAAAACAATATCTATGGTCCAAACTGGTCCTTACTAAATTAAAACAATGATTTCTAAATTCTAAAAAAAAAGTTATTTCGACCCATATAAATATAACTCATCTAACATAAAACATGCATCATCGAGCAAGAGATCATATGTTTGAATCTCCCACTCCATATTGTTAAACTAAAAAAAAAAAAAAAAAAAAAAATTCACATGTAGAAAAAATGTCAAACTATTTACAGAATATAAAAAAAAAGACATTGATAGATTTCTATCAACGTCTATCGGTGATAGATTTCTATTAGTTTCTATCACTGATAGACACTAATAAACTTCTATCAACTTCTATCGAAAAAGATTAAAATTTTGTTATTTTGTGTAAATAGTTTTTCTTATTTTTCTATTTTGAAAATTTCCCAAAATATATATTAAAAAAATAATTTTGAAAACATGGGATTAGAAAATAAAAAATACTTAGATATATTTTAAACTAAATCTATGTATTATTATATATCTTATCAAATTCTTCGATCATAATTTTGATAAATTATTTTTACATTTCTTTACGTGATAAGAGTGGAATACATATCTTTTAGTTGCGTCCAAATATTCTCCCACAAAATTTAAGGTGCTTTTCAGTTTCAGCAAAAGTCAATCATCTTTTTTCTTTTTATATTTCTTTTTTTTTAAAATATAATTTAGTGTTGAAAATGAATGGCAAATATACATCATCTGGCAGCCACGTTGACATGCATTTCCAGCGTTTGTCTTTCTTTGCCCATCACTTTCCATTTTTCTTAGGAAATAATTGGAGGGTAGGCTGACGCATCCATCTTTTGTGTAGTTCATTAGCAACTATAGAAATATATTATGTAATATTTTATTTTTAAAATTATTATTTTTAATTTTTTTTCATTATGTATAAAGAGAAGGAGAGAAGGAGAGCAGGAGAGCATGAGACTGCATCTAATCGTTGTTCTTCTTCTTATACCTCTCTATTTTTTTTAAGTGATTTAAAATTTGAGACACGTTTTTAAATTGGGTAATTGCAAGCACTTTTAAGACTAATCATTAAGTTTCTAGTAACATTTTTATAGAATTACAAATATAGCAAATTCTATCACCGGTAGACTCATATAAACAATATAGTGATAGACTTTTAGAGCTGAATTTAAATTTTGCTATATCTACAAATTCTTTCGCATCGTGTTATATATACTAATACTTTGAACTTGGTTGTTATATTCGCAACTTCCCTTTTTAAATTCATTAAATACCTTGTTTAAAACATGAAAGATTTTGAGAAAATATTGCTTTCTAAAAGGAATAAAAATGTTAACATATCATTTTGGTCTATGTGCTTTTTGGATCTATTCAATTTAAGCTCTATACTTTTTATTTTAGTCCTTATATTTTTAATAAATTTTAAATTTTGTATGTTACTGAAAGTTAATTTTTATCAAATTGGTTAAATAGTTGTAATAATATTTATGTAAGAAAATAAGTGAATATGTTTGCAAAATTTATAGTCAAAATGCTAATATTAATAATAATTTTTTTTAAAATAATAATAATAAACTAATGGTGGAAGTTAAAATTAAGATTTATATAAAGTACATGATTTAAAAGCGAACAAAATTCACAATAAAAGATGAAAAATGATATTTTTTAATTATTTTATAATATAGCAAACTAGTTGATTTGAATTTGTCTAGAATTTGAAATCATTTAAAATCTTGACCAACCAAACTAATATTAAAAGGAAGGCAAGAAAACGGCTACTTTTTTTTTAGCTTCATCGTTGTCGTCTTCTTCGTGTGGTGCTTTGCTTTTTTCATTTCTCTATTAATTTCCATTTCAGTGGCGACTGCCTTTCACACTATTTTGAGAGAACAATACAGTTTATATTATATATAGTTATATTATACACAAAAGCTAACATAGGTGGGTGCAATTTCATTATTTGTACAAATAAGGACGTCAACATACTCTTGTTTTATAGATTATTATAGATGTTCCATCGTGAACTGTTCTGTCGTTATTGCTATTCTTATGTTTTTAAAATTTCGTTTATAAGAAAAATAATAATAATAATAATTAAAAGTATGTTCTTAATGGCTAGTGTTTGTTGGGCTTGTGGAGCCTAATCAACTTGTTGACTCCAGGTCGAGACGATGTCGAGATGCTAGGGAAAGCATTACGATATTGTCATAAATAGAGAGAAGGAAAACATGCTACTATTTTCATAACGTTGAGACATTTGCCAACTCAACTTTAGATGTTAAAATATTTCATGTTGCAATATTAGGGATAGCGTCGTGATTCTATCATGATTTTTGTAAACATCATCTTAATTAGAAGTTTCTTTAGAGTATTTAAACCTTGTGCCACAATTTGAGAGAGAAAGCTAGTGTTGTAAATTATATTGTTAGTAGTTCTGGTTGGATTTTAAAGGTTTTTTTTTTAATTTTTTATTTATATCTAATAAGCAATCGTTGTTGTGGTACTTAGAAGTTAGAAGTCAAGGTAGCTCTTGATGTGGCTTTATGAAAGGTGCTTTGTATCATGAGGTGAACGTTATGTATATATATTATAGAGAAATATATATTGTAGGAAACTTAGATGTAGTCTCGAACTTAGGAAGAATCAGTACATTTCGATTTTGAAGAATAATATATGTCATTATGACAAAGTGGTTATAGAAAAGGCTAAATTTTTAAATTTTTTTCATGAAAATGAACAACATTCATATCATTGATAACATTATAATTATCATGAGCGTTGACATTAATTAAACGTAGTTTATTTGGATTTTGTTTCCAATTTATGTAAATTGATTTTGGTTTCTTTGTTTCTACGTTGTAAGAATAAACGATAGATATGTCTAAGAAAATAATAACAAACAAAACTAGCAAAATATAAAAGTAAACTAGCAAAAACATACTCAACTTGTGGACATATGAATACTTTTATGGGTTGTTATCCGATATAGAAAAATGAACCAACTTATTTACAAATATAATAAAATGTCACCGTCTATCAGTGGTAGACAAACAATGTCTATCAGTATATAACATTGATAGTCAACGTCTATCACTGTATAGCATTGATATTAATAGATGTCTATTAGTGTCTATCAGCAATAGATAATGACATTTTATCGTATTTAAAAATATTTTCAGTAATTTTGTCATTTAAAATATTTATCCTATTTTCGTTCACAGTTCTAAAAAATTGACCCCTTACTTTTTTTATTCATATTGATGTTAATAATATTGAGATTTACGTTATCAAACCATGACCACAAACATGTTTGAGATTAGTTGTGTTCATAAAAAAATGTCATTCAATCATATACAATTTGTTCAATAATGTAAGTATATAGAAAGGACGAGAATCATAAGATTATGTGGTTATCGAAAAATTTTAAAAATTCTAAAACGTTTCAGAACATTTTTTTCGATTTTCATCTATATTTTATATTAAGATAAAATGGAAAAAAAAAAAAAACCCAATAAAAGAAATAAATGTCTCTACAAATAAAGTAATTAAATATTACATGCATTCGTCTTTCAATATATATTGTTCTCTCGTATGCTTAGATAATTATTGATCGTTAGATTTTAATTTATGAAAAGTGATATGGTCAACAAATTTAAGGTTTAAGATAAATATGAGTTTTCCATATTTTTTTATATGAAGTTATGCATGGATTAGATTAAGTAAAAGAGGTGAAGGGTTGAGAAATTTATTGAGTGTGAAATATCAAATTTGTTAATTCGAGTTATAATCATTCATTAGAAGTTATCAGAGTAAATGATCGTCAACAAAAAAAATATATTTGAGAGTACTATAATAGATCATTATCCAAAACTCGTGTTTCATTTAATGATGCCTTTTATAGATCTAAAGTCCAAAATTAAAACAGGTACAACATGGTTCCCATGAAGAACTGAAAATTGGAGCAAAGAAAAACTTGGAGGCCATAAACTATGGGGATTACATAGTAGAATCCCAATATTAATAGTGTTTTTTGCATCCCCTACATCAAACTTTCATGATATTACACGAATTCTCAAGCCAATTCCTGATCTTATAATACAACAACATGTGAGAGTAGGAGGATTTTACGAAGATTAGTGGTGGCGGGGATCAGGGCCTCCGGGTGAGAGACGCAGCACCTCACGTTGATGAACAGTTCCTGAGGCTTCGACGGCGATGAGGGCAATGTGAAAGTTGTCTTTGGAACCCAACAGCGCTGGCTGATATGACTTAGCTGCAAAGTTTGGTTCAAGTGGTCGAGAATCAGATGCTGCAAAATAGTGGGAGGCCAACAAGATCAGGCAGATCCATAGCCTAAAGTTGGCCATATTATGCTGTATAATATCTGTTTGTATTTGAAGAAGCAGTAGTTTTGTAGCGATGTGTTGAGTAGTGTTGGGATATGGCAGGTTTTTATACTCGAGCCAAAACCATCTTTACATTTTTAATCTTATTATTCCGTACATGGCTTTATTGGTTTAACTTAAAACAATTCAGAGAACTTGTCCTCTTATATAGAATTAATATGATATGATCTTGCCCAATTGCCAACCTTTCCGAGGCTTCTTTTTGTATATATATATATGGTGAATGAACTAGAAAATTTTAAGAGTTTTAAGGGCTGTTTGGATCACATATATTATTTTATGGGTATGGATATTAAATGTCTGTAATTTAAACGTTTGGATTTTAAATATCTAGAAAAGTTAATGTCTATATTTGGATTTGCAGGATTAATGCTTGAAAGTTAAATGAATGTATTTGATTTACCAATTTTGTATGTAGAAACTAAAATTTAAAATTATTTAATCAAATATAAGAGAACAAGTAATGTAGTCATAATTAAGGCCATGTTTACCAACCTGTTGATGGAATGTATAAGCATCGAACGGAAGTAAATAGGATCAATAAACACCGTAATTATATTTAATTTGAGTTCTAAAAATATGCCAAACATATTTTTCATAAGAGAGTTTCGAGAATAATATATCTTTGAAGAATTCCTCCAAATCCAAACTGCTCTTTACGAATTTTCAGATCCAAATCTTCACCAGGAGATTTTTTCTACTATTCTCAGCCTTGAATTTGAGTGGTGGAACTTAAGATTAAAGTGAATGTGAAGTGAAAATGAAGTGGATTTGACATGAAGATCAGCTGTCTGCAGAAAACTAATTTTTCCAACAAAATTCAGTTTTTCAATTATGAAATTTCAAGCTTTTTATGTATCTAATACATGCAGCCACTCAGTCATGAAGGCCAATGACACTTCAATTTTATGAGGAAAGTGGGCTAGGTGTAAAACTTTGATGTTGAAATGTGGAATTCCATTTAAATTTTCCAAAACGTGGAAATTACCTATACCATATTAATTTCTTTATGATTTAATTCAATATTAAATCAAATTTTCAAAAAATAAATTTTCTAAAAATTGATTTAAAATTTGAAAAAATAATTTGATTTTTAATTAATTAAATAATAATTTAGTATCAAATATTAAATTAATCAAACGCCTAATTTATACATGAATCTTATTCAAGTAATCAATATTTAAATATTTTAAACTCTCCAATTTCGTTTAATTGCAATAAACTAAACGTTTAATTATATTTATACAAACTCTAATTTGAAATTGAACATTTCAACTCAAACCCTAATTCAATTTGAACATTTCAAATTAAAATTGAATATGAACATTTCAAATTAAAATTGAATATGAACATTTCAAATTAAAATTGAATATGAACATTTCAAATTAAAATTCAATTTGAACACTTCAAATTAAAACCATTTCAAATTCACTCAATTTACTAATCCAAGGTGTTCATGTTTTACGAATTAGTAAAGAGACCTTATGGACCTACAGATCATGAGCTCCAACGATTTGAGATTAATTGGTTAAAACTCTTTAGACCAAATTAATCAATATTCGTTAACTACCAAGTCACACCACTATAGCTCGATAGTTGCACTTTCCTCACTGTAGATATATTTGTGTCCATTTGATATAACCATAATCAGTAAGTCAACCCTTCACAGGTTGTTCGTAATAACGGCTGGGTCTAATTCTATTTTGCCTTCAAAATTACGTCTTGCTCCTTAAGTTCCACTAACCCTTTAATGAACAATTGGTTTGTGATCCAATCACTAAATCGGATCTATCTCAGACCAATGAGAGGGTGGGGCACCTTGTTTAAGACCTGGATTCAGCGTTTAAAAGAACAACCTTCCTCCCATTCCTAAATCGGGTAGGCGTTAGGGCCAACCTTCGTTCTCATCCCTCCATTTTTAGACTTCAGAGGTTGGCCCTAACGATGCTACCTCATTGGAGAGTCAAGGTTAGGAATGGACCTAAAAAATCTTATCCATTTCTGGAGTTTGAGTTGTTCCGAATCCTATGTTACAATCCTCCGAAGGGATAACCGTCGTTAAATGACTAGCAAGGGCCGCCTAATGCTAACCAGCAGGCGTAACATAAAAATCTTACGGTCTAAACCAATGGAAGAGACTGCAGGACATGTTGACACATATCCTTCACCCAATTACTATGAACTACTTCCCCATTCACCTTGATCTTGACCCATACAAACATTTTCCGAATGGAGGTCACTCCCAGGGTGATACTAAATGTCATATGAATCTCACAACGTGAATTTTCTAGGGATGTGAGAGTTGAAATCAATATATCACATATTTGATTTTACAATGAACAGCTTCCCCTTATTCACCTTGATATTGACTTATGAAAACACTTTTCGAATGGAGGTCACTCCCAGGGTGACACGAAGTGTCGCATGAATCTCATGATGTAAACTCTTTAGAGACGTGGGAATTAAAATCAAAATATCATGTATTTGATTTTACTGTGAACAACTTCCCCTATTCACCTAGATCTTTATTCATGTAAACACTTTCCAAATGGAGCAGTCAAGGTATAATCGACACGAAGCGAAGCATGAATTTCGATGTGAACTCTTAGGGATGTGAGAGCTAAAAACAACATATCATATATATTATTACTCTCCCACTGAAGCGTTCTAACAACATATCATATACGTTATTAAATTCCAACTGAAGTGTTCTAACAACATGTCATATATGTTATTAAACTCCTACTAAAGTGTTATATTTTTTTGTTTGGGTATATTTATACTTGGAGTTATTTCGGGTAATTAAACAACCTAAGTCTATGTGATTTATCTAAGTATAAAACTTACAAATGAATTTAACCTACGATGTTTAGGTGATAAACCATTTTATTACCTCACACCACTCATGTATGCTTATAAAACCGGTTTAACAACTGTTGGGTAGGAAAACTTATTACTTAGGGAAAATTTATTAGGGACGGATGGGGTTGTACATGCAATCATGTGTTAGACATGGCTTATGCGTTTGCGCCCATGCGTCTGAGGTCATGCGTCGGAATGAAAATGCATTAATCTGGTATACAATGACCACGCATTCCTATCACAAGTTTTCTTACGCTCACGCCAAGTATAACGTGAACGCAAGTTTCTCGAGTAATCCGAGGTCGAACACGGGGACTTGTCACTCAATAATGCTTGTGAAGCAATGCATTTGAGGCGATGAAAAGAAAAATAAAAAGAAGAAGTTTAATGGATTTACATACTACTCCTACTCCTATCTAAACAGATTGAGCAATGGAAGATTTGCAATGAGAATAGATAGATACACAACAACCATTAATGCATAGTAATGTTTATTATCTTAAATTAGCTCATCACACTAACACATCACATACCTCTCGGTGGTCAACCGCATGACTATATCTCTATAGTGCATGGTTGCGTCGAGCATAAGATTGTGCCTATCTCTAGGAACAATACATACTTTGCTTTAGTGTGTTCCATCTCTTACCTTCTCAGGCAGTTAGACACGGCTATTTAACTTATAAACAAGCAATGCAACAACCCATAGACAAGCGTTGCTACAGACCTTCACCAAGCAAAGAGGATTAACTTACTATACTCGCACAATGCACACCTCTCGGTGGGTTGCTACATGCATCCCATCTCTAGGCTACACGATTAAGTATGCGATCGCCTTTGATAAATAAACGATGAAGGTAAATGATGATAAAGATAAAGATGATGAAGAAGATGGCATTGAAGGAATCAAGAGATGCATGCCAAAAACTTGTTGGGTAGAAAAAATTATTACTTAGGGAAAATTTATAATGGATGGATGGGGTTGTACATGCAATCATGCGTTAGACATGGCTTATGCGTTTGCATCCATGCGTCGGAATGAAAATGCGTTAATCTAGTATGCAATGACCACGTGTTCCTATCACAAGTTTTCTTACGCTCACGCCAAGTATAACATGAACGCAAGTTTCTCGGGTAATCCGAGGTCGAACACAGGGACTTGTCACTCAATAATGCTTGTGAAACAATGCATTTGAAGCGATAAAAAGAAAAATAAAAAGAAGAAGTTTAATGGATTTACACACTACTCCTACTCCTATCTAAATAGATTGAGCAATGGAAGACTTGCGATGAGAATAGATAGATACCAATAACCATTAACGCATAGTAATGTTTATTATCTTAAATAACTTGAGTAATCCCAGCTCGTCACACTAACGCATCGCACACCTCTCGGTGGTCAACCGCATGACTATATCCCTATAGTGCATGGTTGTATCGAGCATAAGATTGTGCCTATCTCTAGAAATAATGCATACTTTGCTTTAGTACGTTCCATCTCTTACCTTCTCAGGCAGTTAGACGCGACTATTTAACTTATAGACAAACAATGCAACAACCCATAGACAAGCGTTGCTACAACCCTTTCACCAAGCAAAGAGGATTAAATCACTATACTCGCACAACGCACACCTCTCGGTGGGTTGTTACATGCGTCCCATCTCTAGGCTACACGATTAAGTATGCAATCGCCTTTGATAAATAAACAATGAAGGTAAATGATGATAAAGATAAAGATGATGAAGAAGATGACATTCATGGAATTAAGAGATGCATTGATTACAAAATGTCTTAATATCTTAAGCTAAAATGTAATACAATACAGAGGTTAGAAGAGAAATAAAGGACTCTGCGTCAAGGCTGCCGGTGGTGCTATGGATGAATGATGGAGATGTCTCTCTCGATCTCTATCGTCGGCGAAAGCTCCGGTTGTCACTCGGTCTGGTTTGTGAAGGTGAAGAATTCTCACTGAAAATCTTGCTCAAGCTCTCATCTGTGATCGCAAACCTCTGCCTTAAGGCAGAAGTTCGGATGTCTTGAAATAAAGGTCCAAAAGGCTATTTATAGAGTTTAAACGTCGACAGTTATCATGATTACGTTATGGCTCACTGCTGCTTTTGTCGCGGTATGTGCAATGTCACATCGTCTTATCTTGTTGATACTCCCAATGTATGTGTTTGAGCTTGATTCAGCTGAAGCATCAACGCGTCCTTCCCATCTTGCGATCGTCCTCCTATTATGGTTGTCACTCTTTGGCCACAATTCCCAAATGATCACCACATCCGCTTGATCACTGCAACTTTCGTGCGATGGACGCATTCGATCACCGCAACTTCCATGCGATGGGCGCATTCAATCACCGCAACTTCCATGCGATGGACACATGCGATCCAACTTTCAGCGTACTGGCTTCAGCGCATGCATTTGTCTGCGATTGATTATTTCAAACGCATGCGTTTGATTCCTGCGTTAGCTACAAAAATAGACACTTTGGCTTGGAGTAGCGCAAAATATTGGGGTTAATGAGGATTTAGTTGCTAATCGACGCAAAACTCAATCTTTCACAAATTATAAGTATTATCACCGCGTTTTCTACTTTTTACCCTCATAATTCTAAATAAAAGACCTATAATAACTGGCATTTCTGTCAGTTATCAACAACGCTCAATTATTCGGCCATAATCCCCAAATAGAAGGTGTTCCGTAGACCATCAACTTAAAAACCTCCAGCCTTAGACAGTATTATATACCGTTGAGTTTGTAACCATGATTTATAAGATAACGACCTATTTTAACTATTAAAACAAGTGTTTAACCTATATGAGCATGCAATTATCTTTGTTATGGATTTTAATGTCTAATTTAATTTTATAACAACTTATAAAAATAGACATGTTTTGCATCTATAACATTCAACAAAGGCATTCAAAATTTAATATAACACTTATATTAAACAAAAGAAACCCTAAACATGCATACTATATATTATAACTCTTTATAACACATATCCAATGCATGTAACATGATTCCTATGGTGAGATTTTAAATCTACATGGTATACAATATGCACAAACATATTTTCATTTAAATATAACATACATCACATGCATAAATATTTTTAAACAACACTCATATGGTTCAACTTTGGCATCCTAAGCAAGCAATAATAATTAAATTATTACAAAATAGGTCAAAATCTACTTCAAAACTATTCTGGACCGTACGAACCAACCCGAACCAGACCTGGGCCACCCCGAACTAGACGTGCAAAACTCCAATTAAGGCTGAACCGGACCAGAAGAGAACCAAACGGATCGAACCGAAATTCACTCGCACGAACTGGCTCATGAACATGTGCATTGCTAGGCTGGGATGAGCAGCGTCATGACGCTACATCCCAGCGTTGCAACGCCTCGAGATCCCTGATGAACAGCGTCGTGATGCTCTATGAACATCGTCGCGACATTGCAAGGGCAGTAGCTGAACTTCCAGTTTCTGCAGCTAACGATGCTTGCTTCTATCTTCGATTACAACCTAAATTCAACTCTATTGACTCCAAATAAATTACAGAATCTAGAGCACACATATAAGCTCATCAAATAAGAGCCAATTACAAATTTAACGACTGAATCAAAGAGTAATCTAATGCCAAAGTTGATTAACATACTATATCAGTCTACAAATATGCAGTCACCCACTAAACTCAAATTAACGTTAATTGAATGCTTAAATCATGCTTTAATACCAATTGATGGAACAGATAAGCATGCAATGGAAGTAAATAATAGGTACTCTAATTACATTTAATTTGAGTTCTAAAAGCATGCAAGACATATTTTTCATAAGAGGGTTTCAAGAACAATATACCTTTGAAGAATTCCTCCAATCCAAGCTGCTCTTCACGACTTCTCAGCTCCAAATCTTCAGTGAACCACCAAGAGATCTTCTTTACTATTCTCAGCTTTGAATTTGAGTGGTGGAACTTAAGATTGAAGTGAATGTGAAGGGAAATGGAATGTTTTTAGATGAAGATCATCTTTCTACATAAAACTAATTTTTCCAACAAAATTCATTTTTCAAACTCTAAAATTTCAAGCTTTTTATGTATCTAATACATGCAACCACTCAGTCATGAAGGTTAATGACACTTCAGTTTCATGAGGAAAGTGAGCAAGGTGTAAAAATTTCATGTTGAAATATGGAATTCCATTTAAAATTTCCAAAACTTGGAAATTTCCATTACAATATTAATTTCTTTATGATTTAATTCAATATTAAATCAAATTTCCAAAAAATAAATTTTCTAAAAATTGATTTAAAATTTGAAAAAATTAATTTGATTTTTAATTAATTAAATAATAAATTAATATCAAATATTAAATTAATCAAATGCTTAATTTATACATGAATCTTATTCAAGTAATCAATATTTAAATATTTTAAACTCTCCAATTACGTTTAATTCAATAAATTAAACGTTTAATTATATCAAATATAATTATACAAACCCAAATTTGAAATTGAATATTTCAATTCAAACCCTATTTCAATTTGAACACTTCAAATTAAAACCATTTCAAATTCACTCAATTTACTAATTCAAGGTATTCGTATTTTACGAACTAGTAGAGGGACCTTATGGACCTACAGATCATGAACTCCAACGATTTGAGATTAATTGGCTAAAACTCTTTAGACCAAATTAATCAATATTCATTAACTACCGAGTCGCACCACTATAGCTCGATAATTGCATTCTTCTCACCGTAGATTTATTTGTGTCCACTTGATTTAACCATAATCAGTAAGTTAACCCTTCATAGATTGTTCGTAATAACGGTTGGGTCAAATTCTGTTTTACCCCCGAAATTATGTCTTGCTCCTTAAGTTTCACTGATCCTCTAATGAATAATTGGTTTGTGATCCAATCACTAAACTGGATCCCTCTCGGGCCAATGAAAGAGTGAGGCCTTTGTTCAAGATCTGGATTCAACACTTAAAAGAACAACCTTTCCTCCCATCCCTAAATCGAGTAGGCGTGAATTTCATCTTGCACCCTATATCCCTAGCTATCTACCCGGTCTTAACCTTGAAATGGGAGGCTTATTGAGCCAGTGTTTTTGAGCCAACCTTCACTTATGCAAACCTAAGGATAATCCGAAATAAACAGGAGTTTATAGTTAGCTCAGGATTAAGATCGAGTTACCTAGGTCATCTAAGCGAATTAGTCAGTCTTAAATAGTAAACAACGTTATAAAGTAAGAGTGACTTATTTCTTGGTCCGATCTTACACAAACTCATTGCATATGAAGCCCCCACTTGTCATGTCAATACATGAACGAATCAGGATCGCTTCGTTTGTAGCACCTTACAACAAATTGTAATAACTACAGATTGGGCCGCATCTGATAGTGTTACTAGAATAAGGTACCCAACCTTATTCGTACATTATAGACCGTTTTGACTATTTACTCGAACTTGATCAATTTTTATGTCTCCATGTAAAGTTCAAATATTCATATAATAACCATGGTTCTTAGCTTATTAGATTTAGTCTTTAGAAATGTAATTTACAAATTCAATAACAACTTTATTAAATAAATGTTGAATAATACCTTTATTAAAAATAGAAAATGTTTAACTTTACAAACTGCGAATTTTAGGACATACAACCCCTATAATGAAAAATGATGCAATCAAAATTAGATTTCATTATTGGATGAATCGTAACGAGACTAGATTGCAAACACAAATTGACTGCTTTTGATCGCGTTTACCTAAAATTATGAATCTGTCATATTTTACTATTATCATTACCAATATCGTTACTATTATTGTTGTGGTTAGAAAATAATATTTTCTTTTATTATGTTGGATTCCTTGTCTCTAACTTTAATAAGATCATTTCCTTATCGATGCTGATCTGCTGGGAAGATTTTTTTACCTCTTTGTTGCTGTTAGTTATGGCCTGTCGACTTTATGAATGGGATATATTTATTTGGTTTTTGCAGGTGTTTTAGGTCAGTCGTTTGTAGCCTTTGATTAGAGCTTTCTTGTTCGAAAAAGTTCTGGTGAAGAAACTATAGGATTGTACGTGAATTACCTTTGTGAAATAGCAGACATTCTTAAAAGAAGGTTCTGAAAAAGCAGTTTTTTTGTAGAGTTGTTAAAGACATCAGGTGAGTTGTTATTCATTTGAAGGTAAAGAGAAAGTGAGAACATTGCTGCAGCAACAGTTTTAGGGGAAGTGTAAATCTACAGACTCATTGAAGAGCGTATTGACGTTAGGCAAAACCTAACTTGCTCACTAGTAATTCAGTTACGTGTAAGCTAATTTTATGTAATTTTAGTTGAAGTGTATGTTGTAGAACTAAATTACATACTAGTGAATTTCTTTTCACCTAGATGTAGAGCCTCCCAGATTTAGGTGTGATTACACTAAATTGGGTCAACAAATTTCTATGTTTTCTATCTCTCTTTTATCTCTTCCAATTGTCGTTGTTTTTATCTGTGACATCTTTCCTGGCTTACAACATCATTGTGATTGATCCTTCTTTATTTCAATTAGTATCAGAGCGGGCTTAACTGCCTTTATTGAGTTCTCAATGGAGTCGATCAGAGAAGGTAGATTTACATCTCAATCGCCAAGGAAAAACTACTCCTATTGGAAGGCTCACATATGATTGTTTTTCTTAAATCCATAGACAACAAATCATGGAAGGCAATTCTCAATAGGTGGACACCCAATTATGATAGACAAAGATGGTGTTGTTACTATAAATTCTGATAAGGATTGGACTAAAGAAGAAGACCTAGCCTCCCTAAGAAGCTCACGAGCACTAAATTCCATTTCCAATGGTGTTCATTAGAATATTTTCAAGTTAATCAACACATGTGTTACTGCCAAAGAAGCATGGGAGATTCTTGTCATGGCACATGATCGAACGTCTAAAGTAAAGATGTCAAGGTTACAGCTTTTGACAACGAAATTTGAATCTCTAAAAATGTGTGATGATGAGAGTGTATATGAGTTTAATGTTTTTCTTCTTGATATTGTGAATGAATCATTTTCTCTTGGTGAAAAAAATTTCTGAAGAGAAACTGGTTCGTAAAGTTCTTCCTCTCTTCTCAAAAGGTTTAATATGAAGGTTACAACTATTGAAGAAGTGTAAGATATCAGTACAATGAAAATTGATGAGTTATTAGGGTCTCTACAAACATCTGAAATGACATTAGGTGAAAAAATAGAAAATAAGGTCAAGGGAATTTTGCTCGAATCCTCTACAAATGATAACAGCTCAACATGTAAGCCCAAAGATGCTAATGAGAATCTTGTAGAATTCATATTTCTCCTGATAAAGTAGCTTGGTAAGGCAGTTAGATGATAGGACAAGCATACCTCTTCTTGAGGTCCTTATGCTCCCCCACATGTCAAAGACATGAGTAACACCAACATTAATAATGTTCTAAGGCCTAGTAATCAGATGAACAAGCAAATAAAAATGATAAAGGAGGCAGTAGTGGTCAAAGTTCTCGTGAAAGAAACTTTAGATATTGGGAGTGTGAAGGGTTTAAACACTTTCAGGAAAAATGCCCAAATTTTCTCAGATGACAGAAAAATGAATTCTTAGCCACCTTTTCTAATGAGGAAATTGACACAAGCAGTGAGTCAGACGAAGAAGTTCGTACTCTTGTAGAGTTTCTCTCCCTTAATTATCCTGAAGACTATGTTACTATTAATTCTAATGATCCTAATTCTAAGCCTCTATCGGTTTCAACTTCCTCTGTTCAACGCAAGTTATCCTATGAGGAGGTCTATCAAATGTGGATTGAAGATTTTAAAGTCTTAATTATTCAAAAGGAAACTTATTGATGATAACTTTTGCCTACTTAGCACCATTTCAAAACTTAAGAAAGAGATGTAAGCCATCAATGGAGACCTTGACAATATGTCAAAATCAGTTCGAATGCTCAACTCTGACAAAAATAATCTGAATAAAATTCTCTCCTCTGGAAAAAACATTACTAACAAACAAGACATTAGTTTCATAAAGGCTAAAAGGCAGACCTTTAAAAGAGAATATTTTCTCTTTAAATGATTTGTTCTAGCTAAAGATACTATGATGTCTGATCCCTAGGCTGAACCAACCAAGAGATCCTTTGTGTGCTCACGATTAATCTATTAAGAAATGGTAGATCTGTCACCACTATGTGTAGGAAGGCCATATTCGACCTTTTAGTTACAAGTTATTAACGCGTTAGAGTTACTCACCTTGGTGGAATCATTTCTGGATCCCTTCTTCAGGTAGGCAACATCAAAAGGATAAATTGGTGTGGAGAGTTAAACAAATTTTGGATCCCACTGATGCAAAATGTCATGTTTTTTTTTTATTTCTCTTCAAGCCTTATCTAAAGAAAACTGTACTTCGATAACGGGTGCTCAAGATATATGACAGGTGAAAGATCATTTATTAAGAATATTCAACCTTGTGGGTCTAGTCATGTTACTTTTAAGGATGGAGCAACCGGTAAAGTCCTAGAAAAAGGCCAGCTTTCCTACCTAAGACTTTGAAAACGTGTTCCTTGGTAAAGGATTGACTGCAAACTTAATAAGCATAAGCCAACTTTGTGATCAAGGTATTTCTGTAAATTTCTCTGAAGATCAATGTCTTGTTGTCTCCAGATGACAAGACCATTATGACAGGTACACGTTCATCAGATAACTGTTACCTCTGGTCTTCTAATGATGGTATAGATGTTTGTCACATCATGCGAAGCAATGATGCTAATGTTTGGCACAAGTGATTAGGAGCATGTTAGTATCCATTCTATTAGGAAGGCTATTGCTGGAGAAGCTGTTTTAGGTGATACCTTCCTTGTCTGAAGATGGTGATATTATCTGTGGCGACTGCCAAGCTGAAAGACAAGTTAAACACACTCATAAGAAAGTTCCATCTTATTCTACCAAGCAAGTACTGAAGCTTCTTCACATGGATCTAATGGGACCCATGCAGGTCAAAAGCTTTACAGGTAAATGGTATACTTTTGTTTGTGTTGATGATTTTTTTCGCTTCACCTGGGTATGGTTTATACATGATAAATCGACACTTTTCAAGTCTGTCAGACACTTTGTTGTCAACTTCAACGAGAGCAAGGGTTACAAATTGTAAGAATCCGATTTGATCATGGAAAAGAGTTTGAGAATTCCCAATTTGAGATTTTCTGCAATACTGAAGGTATATAACATGAATTTTCATCCCCCATAACTCCTCAGCAAAATGAAGTCGTTGAAAGAAAAAATAGAACTCTTCAAGAAATGACCAGAACTATGCTACACGCAAAGAACTTGCCTCTACACTTTTGGGTCGAAGCCTTAAATACAACGTGTCATATTCACAATCACATCTCTATTCATCCTGGCACCATGAGCACGAATTATGAAATTTGAAAATGGCGCAAACCAAATGTTAAGTATTTCCATTTTTTGGAAGTGTGTGTTATATTCTTGCTAACAAAAACTCGAGAAAAAAATGGGATTCTAAGTCTGGTGAAGGCATATTCCTGGATTATTCCTCTAATAGTCGTGTGTATCGGTTGTTTAATAAACGCACTCGAAGTGCGATGAATCTATAAATGTAATTATTGATGATCCATATTTGTAAATATTTTAAACAAGTATAATATTTGCAAATAAAAATGGTGGCGAGAAGATCGTGCACTAAGGGCATATTTGGAAATTTTAAAAAATTTACTACTTGACCAGTCAAAATGTTCCATATTTGCAAATATTTTAAACAAGTACAATATTTTTAGATTGTTTCCCTTATTGTATTATCTTGTATGAATTTCCAAAAACAAATACATTAATTTCTTCTTTTCTTTTCTTTACTGAGTAAAAAAAATATTTTGATAAAGATTCAACTTGAAATTTTGACCAATTTGATGATTTTTATTTTTTAAAATTAAATTTATAAAAGATATATTGTTGTGAATTTGAGATGCACAATGTGAACACGGATGCCAATAAAATATAATATTAAAATAAATAAATATAATATAATATATAAAATGAATATAAAATAAAATAAATAACTTAAAAAAACAAAAAAAAAATCATGAAATTATAAAATCTTCTCAAGATTCTCCACTAATTCTCAATCTTTTAGGGATTGTTCACCAATCTTCACTACTCTACAAAGTCCATAAAATGACTACTATTTATAGGAGAATTAGCAAGTAGGAGATGAAATTAGTTGGACACTAAGGACGTGTACTCATAAGACATATGGACAACATGTTCAAAAACACATAGGATAATAAGAGAATGAGCATCTATTATTATTATTATAATATTTAAAATATACATCAACTTATTTGAATTGTTTTGTTTTGTACTTCTTAAGAGTGCTATAAAAAATTTAGTAACGAGGAGAATTGTTATATTATAAAATAATAATTATATATTTTTTTAAATAGAAAATTAATTAATAATGTTTATATTCAACCTAATATTTAATGGACAATTACAACTAATTTTATCTTTTTTTTTTTAATTATAACTAATTTTATCGTTTTTAAATACATTATAAAAAACAATTATTTAAATTAGAATCTATTTTTTATCAGTTATTGAATACATATTTTTAGTATATAAATAAAATAAAATAAAATAAATAAACATTAGTGTAAATTCAAGGGTAAAAATCTAATCTTTTAAAATTTAAAAACCATATTAAAGTTAAACACATAATTTAGGTAAAAAATATTTATTCAAAAAATTCATAGAAACGCTTTTTTTAGGGAATCCATAAGCATTCAAAGGAGAGAATGAAATTTTGGAGGAATTTTTTTGTTTCTTTCGAGGGTGTAGTTCTTAACACTGAGCAAATTACTGCTTTTTCGTTTTTAATAAAGCCAGCAATTTACTGAATCATTTTTACGTAGGTAATTCAAATAAGTAGAATTTTTAAGATTAATAATTAAATGTATAGTAATGTTTCAAAGAACTACAAATATATCCAAATCTATATAGACTCTTATAAAAAATATAGCATGTTACTAATAGATTCCGAACATTAGATTTAAATTTTGCTATATCTGCTAATCTTATATGCTAATAGTTTGCAATTGTTTATTATATCTACAACTCAATCTTTTAAATTTGTAAATGAGCTTTTTTAAAATATGAAAGATTTTGAAAAAAATATTGCTTGCTAAAAGAAATAAAAAGATTAAAATGCTATTTTGGTCTATATGCTTTTTGGGACTTTTCAATTTTAAACTTTGTACTTTTTCTTTTAGTTAATATATTTTTTAATAAATCTTAAATTTAATACGTTACTAAAAGTTAATTTCTATTGAATTGGCTAAATAATTGTAATAACCTTTATGCAAGAAAATATGTAAATATGTTTCTAAAATTTATAGTCAAAATGTTAATATAGATAATAAATATATTTTTTAAATTATCAATAATAAACTAGTCGTGGAGACTAAAATTAAGATTTATTCTAAGTACATAAACTAAAAACGAACCAGACTCAAAATACAAGATCAAAATAAAATTTTTAACCAAAAAGAAATGTATTATTGCAAACCAATTGATTTGAAATTGTTTAGAATCTTGACGAACCAAACATTAAAAAGAAGGCAAGAAAACGGCTTCTTCTTTTTTTTTTTTTTTTTTTAGCTTCGTCATTGTCTTCTTCTTTGTGTGGTGCTTTGCCTTTGTCATTTCTCTATTAATTTCCATATCGGTGGCGGCTGCCTTTCACACTACTTTGAGAGAACAATACACAATTTAATTATTATAAAATTGTATCAAACACAAAAGCTAATATAAGTGGGTGTAATATCATTTTATTTGTACAAATAAGGACGTCAACATAATATTATTGTAGATATTCCATCATTGTTCTGTCGTATTGCTATTCTTATCTTTTTAAAGTTTTTTTTAAAATAAAAAATCTAATTGAAAGTATGTTTTTAATGGCTAATGTTCGCTGAGTAATTTTTGGAGCCAAATCAACCTGTTGATACGAGCTAGGCCGGGACAACGTCGAGATGCTATGGAAAGCATTACGATGTTGTCATAAATAGAGAAGGAAACATGTAACTATTTTCATTGTGTTAAGATACTTGTCAACTCGTTAGACGCTAAAAATATGTCATCATGTTGTAAAATTAGGCAGCATCGTGACCCTGTCACGGTTTCTATGAAGTGTCGTCTTAATTGGAGTTTTTATATAGGTGTTTAAACCTTGTGCCACAAATAGAGAGAGAAAGCTAGTGTTGTAAATAGGTCCGTCAATCTTTCCTATTGGATTTTAAAGGTTTATTCTTTGTGTTTAATAAGCAATCGTTGTTGTAGTACATAAAAGTTAAGGTAGTCCTTATTATGGTTTTATGAAGGATACTTTGTAGCGTGAGGGGAAGGTTATGTATGTATGTGAGTATATTTACATATATATATTGAAATTTAAGAAGAAGGTACTTGGATGTAGTTTCGAGTTTAGGAAGAACCAATATATTTTAGTTTGAAAGAGGTAGTTGAAGATAAAGAGTATAATGTTTTGTTATTGAGCAACTTAGTATTGAGAAAAACATGACGAATAATATACGTAATTTCTGACCGAGTGGTAAAAAAAGAACATTTCTTATTCTTTCTTTTTCTGGAAAATGAACAACATTCATATTATTGATGACACATTACAATTATCATCACAATCTACATTAGTTAAAGGTCATTTGTTTAGTTTTTGTTTCCAAATTTATGTATATTGGATTCTAGTATTTCTTTCGTAGATTCCCAAACTTCTCGAAATTCTTCTTGTTCTTCACACGAACATCTTCTCAACGATCACCGACACTACCACAAGAATAACTTTGTTATTCTCTAGGATTCAAAGAGTTGGATGAACAATGATCTCCAACATTTAGAAGAGGAAGAGATAAAGAGATTGTAGAGTGTAAAGAGGAATTATTTTGGAGGCTAGGGTATAATTTTGCATCAAAATCAATCTTATCCTAAATTGGCTAATAGGATGAATTTATATGGAGAAGGAATTTGCCCTTATCCAAGGATTTCCCTTTTCACCCTTGATGCCTATTAATTAAATAACACCTTATTATTTAATTAATTGGTACGTTACTTAAATAACCCCTTATTTAATTAATTCAATTAATTAAATAACCACATATTAAATCTAATTTAATATATAGTTAATTAATTAATTAATATATAAACATCACATGTTTATATGCTTCTACCTCTCTAACATTATAATTAATTAAATTTTCATGAATCTACATGAATTAAATATTTGAATCCCATTCAAATATTTCTCTTTAACATAATTTGAATTATAGATCACATCTATAAATAATTATATATTAATCACATTAAATACAATTTTCTCAATTGATTTGAACAATTCAAATCATTCCTCATTAATATCCTTTATGAGCTAACAAGGGGACCTAATGGACCTATAGATTAGAAGCTCTAATGATATAAGATTAATTGGTTAAACTCATTAACCAAATTAATTAATATTCATTAATTGTGGGTACACTCCACTAAAGACCCACAACTGTACTTTTCTCACTGGAGATATATTTCTTTGTCCACAAATATAGATTAATAACAGCCACCAGTTGGGTTAAATTATCGTTTTACCCCTGGTTTACCTCTGTATCCTTAAGTACTGATGCTCCTGTAATGAATAACCTATTTATGGTTCAACCATTAAACAGAAGCCCTTCTCGAGCCAATGAGAGAGTAGGGCCCTTTGTTCAAGTCCCGGAGACACCATTTAAGGGAACACTCATCTACTTACCTTAAAGTCAGGAATGAGCGAATTCCATCTTGTATTATTATATTTTCAGCTCCCCACTTAGTCTTGTCCCTAAAATGGTAGGCTTATTGAGTCGGCAAGCTGACCACTCTCACCCATACAAATCAAAAGATAATCCCTCATGAACAAGAGTTCATAATACACTCAAAATTAAGACTAAGTTTCCTAGGTCATCCTACTGAAATAGAAGCCTAACTAGTCAAAGGTATTACATCTAGTTGTTACTATTTCGGTGTTTGGTCTTATGCAAACTCATTACATAGGATACCTCCACTCGCATGTCACCTATACAAATATCAAATACAAAGGTGGTTGTATCCATAGTGTCACTAAGATAAAGTACCTAACATTATCTCTATACTATAGACCCTTTAGGTTGTATCTTAAACATTGATTCCTTTATGTCTCCACATATAGTTCAAGACTCATAAGACAACCTAGGATGTTAGATTATTGGATTTAGGGTTAGTAAGACAAAATAGAATACAATACAATCAATAACATTTATTAAAATAACATCGATAACTCTTTATTAATGACGATCAATTATATACATTTACTATCTAAGAGTTTTAGGGCATAAAACTTAACAAACTCCCACTTGAATTAAAACTCTAGTAAGTGGGATGTACATAATATCACTATCCAAAAGAACGAGAGTGGTAAATAAATACAATAAACTAGGGCATCTATATACCCATCACACATCTCCCACTTGACCTAGATTATACAATGTACATGTTTTGCAAACCAAGATTTCCTAGATGACTTTTGAACACTTTAGCTGAGAGAGCTTTCATAAAAGGATCAACAATGTTGTGCTCCAAAGAGATCTTTGTGACAATCACATCTCCTCGTTGCACACTCCCGTATCAGGTGATACTTCCTCTCAATATCGTGGCTGACGATTAATGTGGTACGGCTAGGGGTGGACGCTCTCTGAAGATTTTGGGTGAATCCACTTTTGTAGCTCTGCCCGGTAGAAAAAGTGAAACTCGAATAGTTGTCTGATAAAGGAAGGCAGTGCCAGTTTCGATCGAAGGAATAGGGGGCATTCCATTTTCGTGGAAATATTCCCCCATGGCACACCCAGAATATGGGGCCAGAAATTGAAGAGGAGCAAGATCCGAAGTGGTGGCTGCTATAAGAATGGAATATTCCAAAGCATTCCCTTCTCTTCTCCTAGAATCCACTCTGGGTCGGGTCGGAGGAGCAGCTAGTCCAACTTCTTGAGCAGCCGAGATATTGAACAACGAACATTTGATGGAATTCCTTGCCTCACCCTGAGATGAGAGGGAAGGTCGATTTGACTCGAATGCTGGACCTGATCTTTAATCCTACACTGGTTAATGATGCGATGGGAGACCCTGCATAGCATCATCCAACAATTTAGGCAACCCGATGTTTTGACAAGGCTCCGCTTAACGGTCTCTTGCATGGCCACTTAGCCTACCTCTCTCATGACTTTCCGGACCAACCAACCCGGATCTGCCTTCGAAAGTCTCTCTGCATTTTGGGAGCTGAGCATGCAAAATAGAGCAATGGATCTTTGGCCGAATTCGATTTTGAATGGCACGACTCTTTCGATTTTTGTGCTGGCATTTGAGTTATTTCTTCTCCTCTTTCAATCAACACACTCGACACAGATAGGCTTCGGTGGCCTCGGCTTCTGCCTCTATCAAGCGGCGGCAACCCCACCTGCACAGCCACAGCATGGAGGAGCTGCTCCTTAATCTGCACTACAACTAATCCACTCTCCGGATTGATATATGATGCTAAACCGAAACCGAGCTCGATCGAGAGGGCAGCCCCTTTGTTGGCTCTTCGAGACAAAAGAACTCATAGGAATGGTGTTAATTCCCATGTTCTTTTGAGTCTCGTTTGGTTTCGAGAGTCTCCCCCTCTCTGTCCCTTACTCGTCTTTTGGCAGCCGTCATCTTGGATTTTTTTTTTCGTATGTCGAAGAAGTGTCTCACCTTTTCCTTCTTTATGGCTGCGAGGTTCTTTAGAGTTAGCTACTGTCCCACTGTTGTCACAATATAAGGTTATAGGTAAGTCCATGTTTGGAACCACTTCTAAATAACTTAAGAACTTTCTGAGGCAAACTGCTTTCTTTGCTGCTTCACAAGCAACTACATATTTAGCCTCCATAGTGGAATATACAATGCATCCTTGCTTGATGCTACGCCATACTACAACTCCCCCAGTCAAGGTAAACACTTATCCTGACGTGGATTTCCTAGAATCCTTGTCAGCTTGGAAATCAGAGTCCGTGTATCCCATAAGGATCAAATCCTTAGACCCATACACCAGTTTTCCTAAGATACTTGAGGATATTCTTAACCGCTATCTGGTGGTCTAACCCTGGATTGGACTGGTACCTGCTGACTATTCCCATTGTATAAAAAATGTCTGGCCTAGTGCAGAGCATAAAATACATTAAGCTGCTCACTCAACTGAAGCATAGGGAATATGTCTCATATCCTCAACTACTTTAGGTATCTTAGGACATTGTTCCTTAGACAAGTGAACCTCGTGCCTGAAAGATAATAAATCCTTCTTAAAGTTCTTCATCAAATATTGAGTCAACATTTTGTCGATATAAATTGCTTAAGACAAAGTCATCGTTCTGTTCTTGTGATCCTTAATAATTTGGATCCCAAGTACATATTTTACCTCTCCCAACTCTTCTATTTGGAATTGGGCAGCCATCCATTTCTTAATATCAGTAAGCTACCCTACATCATTCTCAATTAGTAGAATATTGTCCACATAAAGTACCAAGAAAGCTACTTTATCGTTGATGATTTTTTTGTAGACACAAGGTCCATCAACGTTTTGACCAAAACCAAAAGATTTGATCACAGTATCAAATCTAATATTCCAAGATTTGTATGCTTGCTTGAACCCATAAATAGATCGATTCAGCTTGCTAACTTTTTGCTCCTAACCTTGGGCTATGAACCCCTCGGGCTGAGACATAAAGATGTTTTGTTCAAGATTGTCATTTAGAAAAGCAATCTTGATATCCATTTGTCATATCTCATAGTCATAACATGTGGCTATGGATAAGAGAATTCTTATAGACTTAAGTATAGCAATAGAGGAAAATTTTTCCTCATAGTCAACCCCTTCCCTCTGAGTATAATCCTTTGTTACAAGTCTAGCTTTGAAAGCCTGTACCTTCCCAGCAACACCTCTCTTTCTTTTATAGATCCATTTACACACTATGGGTTTAACCCCTTCACATAGATCTACAAGTTTCCATACTGGATTGAAGTACATAGACTCCATTTCAAGGTTTATAACTTTGACCCATTGGTTCTTGTCTATATCATTCATTGCCTATTTATAGGATAATGGATCCTCAATGCCCTCAACTGGTATAACAACCCGAGTTTTAGTTAAACCCAAGTTAGAGCTAGGTTGTGATATAACCCTCCTATTTCATCGAGGCACTCTCAACGATTGAGAAGGACGAGACTGACCTGAAGTGTTGGCTTCTTTGTTAACTCTTGTTGAAGGACCAACTACATCAACAACCTTTGTTGATTATTCGGTAGCTTCATTTAATACTAATTTGCTTAGTGGTTTATGATCTGTCATGTGGTCTTCCTCCTAGAATGTAACGTTTTTCGCTACAAACGTCTAATTTTCTTGAGGGTCATAAAACAGACCACCTCTCATTTCCTTAGGGTAATCAACTGTTGGGTTGTATGTCCTAAAACTTGTAGTTTGTAAACATTAAACACATTCTATTTTGCAATAAAGATGTTATCAAGGTATATTCAGTAAAGTTGTTATTAAATATGTAAATTTCACTTGTAATCCAATAAACTAATGCACCCCTGGCTATAGCATGAATACTTGAACTTTATGTAGAGACATAAAAGTGGATCAAGTTTGAGTATATAGCCAAAATTGTCTATAAGTATAAGGATAGGGTTAGGTACCTTATCCTGGAAACACTATGGATGTGGCTCACTTTGTATTTAAGACAAACGATGTGATCCTAAGTCGTTTATGTAGAGACATGCGAGTGGAGGCATCCAATGCCAAAGATGTTTGCATGAGACCGGACCATGAAAGAGTCACTTTTCTTTATAACGTCGTTTACTGTTAAAACTAATTGTTTCATTTCGATGACCTAAGGTAACTCGATCTTAATCTTGAGATAACTATGAACTCTTGTTTATTTGAGATTATCCTTTAATCTACATGGGTGAGAGTGGCTCAACTTTGTCGTTCAATAAGCCTCCCATTTAGGGGTAAAACCGGGTAGACAGCCGAGGACATAGTTCTGCAAGATGGAACTCACTCCTACATGATTTCAGGGTTAATGGATAGGTTGTTCCCTTAAGTACTAACTTCTAGCCTTGAACAAGAGGCCCTACCCTCTCTATGACTGAGAGGGACTCGATTTAGTGGTAGGACCACAAACCAATTGTTAATTAGTGGATTAATAGAGACTTAAGGAGCAAGATGTATTATAGGGGTAAAACGGTAATTTTGACCTACCTGTAATTACGAACAACCTATATAGAATCGAATTACTAATCATGGTTAAATCATGTGGATAGAAATATATCTATAGTGAGGAGATTGTAGTTACTAGACTTTAGTGAAGTGTCTCAGTAGTTAACGAATATTGGTTAATTAGGTTAAAAAGTTTAGTCGGTTAATCTTGAATCGTTGGAGCTTATGATCTCTAGGTTCATTAGGTCCCTCTGCTAGCTCATCTCGAACTAAATCTTAAAACAATGTGACGAGTAAATTTGAAGTGTTCATATTCGAATTAAGGAATAAGCATTAAATATATGCGATATATTTGAAGATGTATCATTTAATTGGGAATTGAATGATAAAAAGGGGGTTGGAGATATTTACATAAGATTTAAATATGAAAACTATGAATAAGGATTCATCGAGATTAATGTTGGAATTAATAATTAAATATTAAATTAAATTAATTAAATTATTTAATGAATTATTTAATATTAATTATTTAAACTGAATGGAATTAATCAAATTAATTATTTTAAGTGAGATGGAACTCAGGCTGGAGGAATATAGACCTGTGTAACAAGGACAAAGCAAAATTGCTCTATAAAGAAAACTAGAGGAAGAAGCAAGGGCATTGGCCTGTGAGACAATGAGATATAAGGAAAATGACAAAGAAAAAAATGTGGCAGCTTCTTCACCAAAACAAATTAGAGAAAGAAAACAAAAATTCAACGACATTCTCATCGAAAAGGGCTTCTTTCCAGAACGTGGCCCATTGTCAAAGTATACCACTGACACCATCGACACAATGGGCTGACGTCAACTCTGCATAGGTCGAACAAGGATTTGGCCCCACCTCGTCAACACATCCTATGGAAGTGATTCTGATGAAGAAAATGATGTGGCGCTGGTGGAAGACATAGTCGTTCACTTTTCCTCCAAAATTATCATGAAGTACTCGACGCACAGGATAACCCTAACACAGAGGGTAACCGCATCCTTAAACAGCTTACTCCAAACCAACTAGAGGATGCGATAAGAGTGGTAGCTAAGCCTAGGAGGGCACATATCTAAAATAGGCATTATGACGATGGCTCAAAGAAATCTTCTCCCTGACGCCAACCTATGGGTTTACCTGATCAAGAATTGCATCATGCCTACCACACATGATGAAATTGTATCAAGGGAGCGAATCTTAGCTAACTACTACATCATACAATGCATTCCCCTTGACATTGGAAAGATAATTGTGGATTAAATTAAAGTCGTAAAGGGGAAGCCATGCGAGCAACTATCTACTACATCATGTAACACATTCCCCTCAACATTGAAGAAGTTGAAGGTTTAATGTGTAATTGTGGATAATATGCGATGATGAAATTACGTTGAGCACTCAAGTTTTCTCAGCAGAATCCAAGTGTAAACCCCACTGAGTTTCCTGGTAAGTCCAGGGTCGAACTCAAGGATTTGGGAAAAAGGTTGCGGTGGTAACTTTTAGGAAAACTTTGCGATAACCAAATAAATCAATAGTTGTTGAGGTTGTTGTTTGCGGTAATGAAAAATAACAAATGCGGTAGAGTTTGAAAAGAATTGAATAAACGGAAGATGCGATGAGTATGTAGTGAACAGGTTGAGAAAAGTTTCGGCTAACACTTCCTAGGATGCGTTCATGCTATGCGATCATGCAACATGCATACAACAGTAAACTACCTTTCGGTGCGAATGCCACGGCTTCTAAGGCTAGAACGCATGTGATATATGTGATAAGTCTATAGAACCTACACATAAGCCTCTATTCTTATTTATGCGATGATAAAATGACACACACACAAATAAGGCAACCACATAATATCATTCCTATCTCTAGGATGCATGCGATGTAGGTAGACAAACAGAGCTTATCTCTAAGTTCCTAATTCTTGTTTATGCAGTTCTAATCTTGCTCTCTCAAGTCTAGATTCTAATCTAGCTCTCTCGAGTCTTAGGTTCTTTCTTCAGACTCTCTCTTGAGTAGCTCTAAAGGGATATTTGGCACAGCATAACACAAGATAATCGCAAGTAATGAACTTCCTAGGTCATGTTAGCTTAGCTCTTCTCAACCCATTCGACTAGTTTAGCTACTCATGTGTACTAAGAGAGTGAACAGATGTAGAATAAGAACTTCCATAGCATAAATATAAAGATGAAGTACAAAACACCAATGCAAGAATAGAATAAAGAGCCTAGTAGCAATCTCTTGCTTCCCAGACTTTTACACTGTCTTTCTACTCGTGTTCAAAAGATAATCTCGCTCTCACGAGAGTCGGCCCGCTCTCTGCTTCTATGCCTTAAGGTTCTCTCTCGAGTTACCCTGAGCGATCTCTGGCATCTTTACCCTTCTTTTGCTCTGCCTTAAAATAAAAAGGAAAAACTATGGACAAAGACGTGCTGAAATTATGAATTTTCGAACCCCTTTTATGAAGGATGCCTTTGGTATTTATAGGGCTTCGGGGTAAAGGCGACTTCTCTCTTATGATTGCTCAGATGGGATGGCTTTAATTTCCTGACTGATGCGTCGAATATTTGTGATCGAAAAGCTGAGTGTACTTGTTATCGTTAGCGGCTGTCAGCTTAATTTGGATTCGACCGTCATCAGCTTTCTGTCCCGTCACGATTAATTATGCCTTTCACCCAGATGCGCCGACCAAGTTGCGTCGACTAAGTTGCGGCAATCCTTCTTGAGCAAATGTTTGCGAACACAATCACCACAAAACCTTGCGGTAATGCTACGCTCGACCAATGGTTTCCTATGATCGCAATTTTCGCCTTGCGTCAACGCATATTCTACATAAAAATACAAAAATCAACTATTCCTATGCAATGAACGCATGCGACCGTAATGTAATAAACTTAATGCTTTTTGGACACAATCTAACACATTTTATCAACGCAAGTCAGCATTGTTTAAGAACTTAGCACTATGATAACGTGCATTTCTGCCCGTTATTAGGCACCGAGCACGACATCTCAGCTATGGCAGTGGGAGGGTTCCAGTTAGCTTTACATAATTGGTTTCTAATTTTCAATGATGTATATATTGTCCCTGAACTTAAGAGGAATCTCATTTCTGTAAAGTGTTTGCTACAATGTAAATACATTGTTTATTTTAATGTGGATAAAGCGTTTATTCATAAAGATGGTGTTACTATTTGTACAACGAATCTGGAAAGTAACTTGTATGTGTTAAGACCGTTAGCCATTAGTTTCCTCTATAGCACATAATTGTTTAAAACTATGGTAACTCAATCTAAACGTCGATGACTTTCTCCAAAAGAAAATGCCCAACTTTGGCACCTTCGATCAGGGCACATCAATCTCAATAGGATTGAGAGATTGGTGAAGAATGGACTTTTAAGTGAGTTAGAAAAAAATTCTTTAACGGTGTGTGAATCTTGCCTTGAGGGTAAGATGACTAAAAGACATTTTACTGGAAAAGGTTATCGAGTATTTTATCAGTTTTACTGATGATTACTCTAGGTATGAGTATGTTTATCTTATGCAATGGAAGTCTGAATCCTTTGAAAAGTTCAAAGAGTTCAAGGCTGAAGTTGAAAATACATTGGATAGACGGATTAAAACACTTCGATCGGATCGAGGTGGAGAGTTTTTGGACTTGGGATTCCAGGACTATTTGATAGTACATGGAATCGTTTCCCAACTTTCAGCGTTGGGTACATCTCAGCAGAATGGTGTAGCGGAGAGGATAAATAGAACCTTGTTGGAAATGGTTCGTTCGATGATGAGTTACGCTTCCTTACCAGACTCGTTTTGGGTTTCACAGTGGAGACTATGGCATACATACTCAACTGTGTTCCCTCCAAGAGTGTTGCAAGAACACCTTTGGAGTTATGGAACGGGCGTAAAGCTAGTTTACGTCTTTCTACATTTGGGGTTTCCCTACACACGTGCTTGAGGCAAATCCTAAGAAGTTGGAACCACGGTCGAGGTTATGCCTCTTTGTAGGCTACCCCAAAGGTACACGAGGGGGTTATTTTTATGATCCATCGGAAAATAGGGTGTTTGTTTCCACGAATGCTACTTTCCTGGAGAAGGATCATATAAGAGAGCACAGTCCATGAAGTAAAGTTATGTTGCGTGAGCTTTCCAATGAAACTTCAACAAGAGTTGTTGAAGAGCTTGCTACATCAACAAGAGTTGTTGATGGGAGTTCATCTAGTACGTCGGTTCCACCTCAAGAGTTGAGGGAACCTCGACATAGTGGAAGGGTTGTGAACCCGCCCGTTCGTTATCTGGGTTTCACGAAAATCCTTGCTATGGTTGCAGATGGTGACGTTAAGGATCCATTGTCTTACCAGAAGGCAATGGAGGATGTTGACCGGGATGAATGGGTCAAGGCCATTGATCTCGAGATGGAATCGATGTACTTCAACTCAGTATGGGATCTTGTAGATCAGCCTCATGGGGTAAGACCTATAGGTTGTAAATGGATCTACAAGCACAAACGGGGTGTTGATGAAAAGGTACACACTTTCAAGGCTCGACTTATGGGAAAGGGTTATACCTAGGTAGAGGGAGTCGACTATGAGGAGACTTTCTCACTTGTTGCCATGTTAAAGTCGATCCGCATCCTCCTGTCCATTGTAGCTTATTATAATTATGAGATCTTGTAAATGGACGTCAAGACGTCCTTTCTAAATGGCAATCTTGAGGAGACCATTTACATGGTGCAACCCGAAGGATTCATAGCCCAAGGTCAATAGCAAAAGAGTTGCAAGCTGAATCAGTCCATTTATGTACTAAAACAAGCGTCTCGATCTTGGAATATACGATTTGATACTGCGATCAAGTCGTATGGCTTTGACCAGAACGATGATGAGCCTTGTGTCTCCAAGAAGATCATTAATGCTTCAGTAATCTTCTTAGTGTTATTGTAGACGATATACTACTCACTGAAAATGATGTAGATCTACTGACTACAGTTAAGAACTGGCTAGCAACCCAATTCCAAATGAAGGATTTGGGAGAGGCTCAGTTTGTTCTGGGTATACAAATATTTCGAGATCACAAGAACAAAGTGTGATGCATGTTATTAATGTGATGAAATAATGGTGTAGAAGGCGATGGTGGAATATGCGTTGTGCATACAAGTTTTCTCAGCAAGATCCAAGTATAAATCCTATTGAGTTGCCTAGTAAGCCCAGGGTTGAACACAGGGACTAAGGAAACAGTATGCGATGGTAATTTTAGATTACTTTGCGGCAACAAATAAATCAATGCATTGGTTGGTTTGTTGTTTAAGGTATAAAATTTATACGGTGGAGTTGAGAAAAGAGTTAATAATACGAAAGTACAATGAGTATGCAAGGGAACGGGTTGAGAAGGGATTTAGTTAACACTTCCTAAGATTGCGTTCATGTTATGCGATCATGCTATATATATACAACAACAAGTCATCTCTCAATGCAAATGCTATGGCTTCTAGTTTTAGAACGCATGGGATGTATGTGATGATGTCTATAGGACTTATGTCTAAGCCTCTATTCTTGTCTATGCGATGACGAATGACACACACATACATAAGGCGACCGCATACTACCATAATCTATCTCTAGGGTGCATGCGATGCATGTTGGCAAACAGAACTTATCTCTAAGTCTCTATCTCTTGCTTATGCAGTTCTAATCTTGCTTTCTCCAGTCTAGATTCTAATCTAGCTCTTTCAAGTCTTAGGTTCTTTCTTTAGACTCTCTCTCAAGTAGCTCTAAAGGGGTGATGGACGCAACATAAGACAAGATGATCGCATGCAATGAAGATCCTAGGTCATGTTAGCTAAGTACTTCTCAACCCATTCTATATATCAAATCAAAATACAAAATGAAAATGTGAAATAAAGATAAAGAGCTTGGTAGCAATCTCTTGCTTCCCGAGGCTTTTACACTATTATTCTCTACTCTGCTCAAAAGATATTTTTGCTCTAGCAAGAGTCAGCCCTCTCTCTGTTTTCCACGCTCCCTGGCACTCTCTCGAGCTAACTAGGACGATCTTCTTGCGTCTTTTCCCTTCTCTCGCCTCCGCTTTCTAAGTATAAGAAAACTAAGAACAGAGGCTATCTATCTTCTATATGGTGAACTCTCCAAACTCAGTAGCACTTCTTCAATGAAGGTGGCCTTCGGTATTTATAGAGCTTCAGGGTGAAGAGTTTTTCTCTCAAATGATTGCACTGATGGGATGTTATTAATTCTCTGTCTGATGCGCCGAATAATTGTTGCCAAAAAGTTAAGTGTACTTGCTATAGTGTCTTTAACGGCTTGTCAACTTAATTCGGAATCGACCGACATCAGTTTTTTGTCCCATCGTGATTTATTAAGCTTTCACCTTGATGCGCCGGCTCTATGCGGCCACCTTCTTGAGTAGATTTTCACGAACGCAAACGATCGCATAGCCTTGTGCCAATGCATTTTCTTAATGCGCTCGGACGTTAATTTCTTTGGATCGTAATTCCGCCTTGTGCCAACGCATTTTCTGCACAAAATACATAAGTTAGTTGTTTTTAATGCGATGGACGCATGCGATCACAATGTTATAAACTTAATGCTTTTGGACGCAATTTTATATATTTTTATCGTCGAAGTCCTTCATTGTTTTATAACTTTGCGCTGTAATAACGTGCATTTCTACCTGTTATCACACCCCCAAATTTAAAACAATGCTTTTCCTCAAGCATATGCTAAAGATTTTCTCTAGAAAGTCGACCGCCTTCTTCTTTCCTAGATTTCTCAAGGTTGCTTTATTCAAATCTTAAGTACCAAAATCTCCTTAATTCTTATTTGGGTCTCTTCTTAAAATATTTCTAAAATTTAGGGACCGCAAGTTTAACCTTCAAAAAGACTTTACTTGTTTCCAGAGCATCGCATGATTTATTTCATATAAAAAAACTTTTTCAACTGGGGTATTTTCAAATGATTTTTATCCTTGCGTATTTTAGACATATATATATATATATATATATATATATATATATATATATTTCTATGACCTTGCGCTGATCTGAGTGCCTAGCCTTCGTTTTGGCTTGCCCCCACGTGTGTCATGTGGACATCTAACTACAAGCAAGACGCTCTTTCTCAATCTAAACTCATGCCCATTTGGTAGCGGAGTTGCGATCATTTATTTATGCATTGATCACGATTCCTGCCTTCGTTTTAGCTTGCCCCCACGTGTGTCATGCGAACATCTAACTACGAGTAGGATCCGATCGCAACGTTATGATTTTTTTTTGTAGAGACTAAAAATAGCAAACTTGAAAATGAATACTGCACTCCAAATTTAAACGCAGCAATGTCCTCATTGCTGAAAGATTAAAAGAAGTCATGTGATGCTCTTAGGAAGTTTCATAAAAAAGTCAGTTTGAAAGAAAGTTGGCAGACCACTAACTTCTAGAAATATTTCATGAGTTGACTGTCCTAAAATTAAGTTGACTCTAGTATATACGAAAAAATAAAGGCATGTGTTTCATCATTGAAATCATAATTGGCAAAGAGAAATAATGTGGTGACTTACTAAATTAATCAATGTGTAATGATTGCGCCGACTAAAGAGGATGCGATGATAAAATTATCAAAGTTAAAATACGATACGAGAGAGCAAAATTTGGAATATATAAAGTCAAGGAAAGATACAACCCCTAAATTTGCTCTGTCTCCCGCATTATTTGTGAACGCATCCTTCTTTGCGGCGAATTGCTCTCTTCGATTGCGGTGGCAGAATAAGCTAGTTGCATCTTTCGTGTAGCTCTTCTACAATCATTCACCACGATCGTTGTAAAGAAAGCATCGAGAGGGTCAAATAAAAAACAAAGTTAACAAAAATTTTCTTCTCTGTTTCTCTCTCTCTTTTTTTTTGAGAAATGCAACGAATAATGAAATGATAATAACTATAAGAAGATAGAAATAAGTTCATGAATTGAAGGTTTCAATGGATACTTCACAAAACTTGCATTCCTGATGAATTTGAATCGCATGATTATGCAGGGACCGCCCACTTCTTTTTCAGTCAGAGTTCCTTAGGTGCACAAAGGCGACCTTGCGATGCAAGTCTTCTCCGCGGTATATTTTGACTCTTTACCCATTGACTTTGAACATGTTGGTCCCGTCTTCATTGGATAACTCAACTGCGCCATGCATGATTACCTCTCTAATTATGAAGGGTCCAGACCAGCATGACTTTAATTTCCCAGGAAAGAGTCGTAGCCGCAAATTGAATAATAAGACCTTTTGTCTGACTTGGAGATTATTCTCGCATAATTTTTTGTCATGCCAGCGCTTTGTGCGCTCCTTGTAGATTTTTGCATTCTCGTATGCGTGAGTTCTCCATTCCTCAAGCTTGACCAATTGAAGTTTCCTTGCTTCCCCTGCGTCTTTTAAATCAAAGTTTAGCTTTTTCACTGCCCATAGTGCTTTATGCTCCAACTCAAGCGGTAAATGACATGACTTTCCGAACACCAGCGCATACGAGGACATGCCTATAGGTGTCTTATAGGCGGTCCTGTATGCCCACGAGGCATCGTTCAGCTTTGTTGCCTAATCTTTTCGTGAAGGCTTTACCATTTTCTCCAATATCAGCTTGATTTCTCTGTTGAACACTTCAGCTTGACCATATGTCTGTGGATGGTATACGATAGCCACGTTATGAAGGATATTATATTTGAGCAGTAAATTGCTGACGATGTGATTAACAAAGTGGGAGCCCTCATCACTTATTATGGCACGTGGAGTGCCAAAATGAGTGAAAATATTTTTCTTCAAGAACCTGGAGACTGCCGCCGCATCGCTTGCGGCACATGATACCGCTTCTACCCATTTAAAAACGTAGTCGACGACTAACAGAATGTATTTGTGACCATTCAATGGTGGGAATGGTCCCATGAAGTCAATGCCCCATACGTCGAACAATTCCAATTCTAATATGATGTTCATGGGCATGCATGCTTCCATGAAATGTTTCCCGTGCATTGGCACCGGTCACATTTCATTGCATAGTCTCTTGCATCCTTGAATAATGTTGGCAAAAAATACCCACTTTGTAACACTTTCGCTGCTATGCGTTGTCTTCCAAAGTATCCTCCATATGGTGAGTCATGGCATTGTGATAGTATGTGTTGGTGAGCAGCATCTGGTACACACAGGTGCAAAATCTGGTCTGACCCCCTCTTATAAAGATTTGGCTCGTCCCAATAATATGATATGTATTCATGTCTGAGCTGCCTCTTTTGGTGGTCTGTATAGTCTTCGAAAAATTGTCCGCAAACCAGAAAATTGACCATGTCCGCATACCATGGTAATTCTTCAATTTTAAATAGATGCTCGTCTGGGAAAGTTGTGTTCACCTCTGACTAATTGCGGTCAACTTCTGGATTTTCTAATCTGGATAAATGGTCCACAACCTGGTTCTCTGTCCCCTTGCAATCAATGATCTCCAAATCGAATTCCTGGAGGAGGAGAACACATCTAATTAATCTCGGCTTCGCATCTTTCTTTGTTATCAAATATTTTATCACCGAGTAGTCAGTGTGAATGACTACTTTAGTTCTCAGAAAAAAGGCTCTGAATTTTTCCAACGCAAATATCACCGCAAGCAATTCTTTTTCTGTGGTCGTGTAATTTGTCTAAGCAGGATTAAAGGTTTTACTCGCATATGCGATGGGGTGTAGCATTGTTTTCTTCTTTTGCGCCAGCATTGCTCCCATCGCATAACCGCTTGTGTTGCACTTTAGTTTAAAAGGTTGTGTCTAGTTCGATGTAATCAACACAGGTGCGGTTGTTAATGCGTTCTTAAATATTTTGAATGCGTTGAGGCATTGGTCATCAAAGTCAAACTTTCTTTCTGCCTCCAGCAACGCACTCAGTGGTCATGCAATCTTTGAAAAGTCTTTCACAAATCACCTATAAAAGCCAGCATGTCCTAAGAAACTTCTGACAGTCTTCACATTCATTGGAGGTGGAAGCTTTTCAATCACCTCAATCTTTGCCTTGTCCACCTCCAGTCCATCCTTGGAGACCTTGTGCCCAAGTACAATACCTTCCTTCACCATGAAGTGTCATTTCTCCTAATTAAGCACGAGGTTTGTCTTTTCACATCTTTTCAATAACTTCTCCAGATTGTTGAGACAGACTTCGTATGTTTGCTCATACACCGAGAAGTCATCCATGAAAATTTCTACCGAATCTTCAAGATATTTAGAAAAGATGGCGATCATACACCTCTGAAGAGTGCTCGACGCATTGCAAAGGTCGAACGGCATGCGTCGAAACGAAAATGTTCCAGACGGGTAGGTGAATGTGGTTTTCTCTTGATCTTCAGAAGCAATCATGATTTGATTATAGTCGGCATATCCATCCAAGAAGCAGTAGAAATCATTTCTCACTAGGCGGTCTAGCATCTGGTCGATAAAAGGCAAAGGAAAATGATCTTTCTTTGTTGCCGCATTTAGTTTGCGGTAGTCCATGCAAATCCACCATCTCGTGACGGTCCTCATTGGTATCACTTCGTTATTTGCATTGGGGACTACCGTCATCCCTCTTTTCTTCGGCACGCATTACACAGGGCTGACCCACGTGCTGTCAACTATTGGATAGATAATTCTCGCGTCTAACCACTTGATTATCTCCTTCTTCATGACCTCCTTCATTGTAGGGTTGAGTCTGCGTTGATGTTTGATCGATCCTTTGTGATTGTCCTTGAGACGAATCCTATGCATGTAGTATGCGGGGCTAATTCCTCTGATGTCTTCTAGCGTCCAGCAAATTACTTTTATATTCTTTTTCAGAATGCTTAGCAGCGCATTCTCTTGATCTTCATTAAGTGCAGAGGATATTATTACAAGTAACTTTTCATTCTGCCCAAGAAACGCATACTTCAGGTGGTTTCGAAGGGTCTCCAGCTCTATTGTTGGTGGTTGTTCCAAGGATGGTTTTGTTGTTTTTCTTTCTTTACTCGCTGTTAACTTGTCTTCTTTGGATGCGATCATCTCATCTTCTTTGGTTGTGTTTTCTGTGATCGCATTGCAGGCTGCTATGGATCGCATCTTCATTTTCATCTTCAGACTTTTCTTCTTCATTCAGACTTGGTTCATCGTCGAATTCATTGAGGTCTTCTTCTTCAGGATATTTCATGGCTTGGATAATGTCAAACCTGAGCTTCTGTCCATTCACACTCAATGTGATCTATCCTTTGTACATATCAATCTGAGCGCGACCAGTGGATAAAAATGGTCGTCCCAGTATGATGGGTACATCCTTGTCCGCTTCGTAGTCCAGGATGATGAAGTCTGCTGGTAATATAAATTTGTCAATCGTAACTAGAACATCCTTCACATTCCCTTCTGAATGCACAACGGATCTATCAACTAATTGGAAAGTTACCGTCGTGGATTCTAGTTGCCCAACATTCAGCCGCATGAAAATTGACAGGGGCATTAAGTTGATACTGGCCCCGAGATTGCAAAGCGCTTGACCGATGTATAACCCTCCAATAGAGCAGGGTATGGTGAAACTTCCAGGGTCCCGCATTTTCGGTGGAATTATAGATTTTGAACTTTGCGACAATGCCACCATTGCGAACTTACCAGTGCTTCTCTTCTTTTTCACCATGTCCTTCAGAAACTTTGCATACGTGGGCATCTATTCAATCGCCTCAGTGAACGGAATGTTAATATGCTACTGTTTTAGCATGTCCATGATGCGTTGATATTGTACCTCATCATTTTTCTTCTTTTTGAGTCTCTGGGGGAATGGTGGCAGCTATATATTCACGGTTCCTTATTCTTTTGACTTCAAGGTGGATGCAATCTTTAGTTCCATCGCCTACTTTTCTTCTGTTTCTTCCTGAGTCAACGGGATCTGAGGTTCCATTGCAATTGGAGCGGTCCAGCTAGGCTCCCTCTTCTCCTCCACCACAGTCTTTCCGCTTCGTAATGTCACAACTTGGCACTGCTCTTTTCCTATACCTACTGGGTCGCACGGAAGCTCTGTTGAACTTGGCAATCCCCCTGCGGTCTATTATTGAGTTCGCCCACAATCTATCCAATTTGAGTTTCCAGATTGCGAATAGACGTCACTTGGTTCTGAAGCACTGTTTCATTCTTTTCAATATATTGCTTCAGTAAACTCTCCAAAAATGAAGATTGCGGTGCCTGCGAACTGCTAACTTGATTTTGTGTTTGACTGTCGGTTCGCGGGAAAAGTCCTAGTGGCCCTTTTTTTTTCGCCACTAATTGAAAATTCTGTTGTTGATTTTTCCATGCGAAGTTAGGGTGGTTCCTCCACCCAAGGTTGTACATATTAGAAAATGAATTGTTTTTCACGAAATAGACTGACTATAGGTTCCTTCGGCATTCCTCCATTGGATGGCCTTCACCGCAAGTAGTACAACTTGCGGTCGTTTGGTTGATTTTGTTGACTTGCCCACTATGCGTAGGCTACTGATTGTGATTCCTTGTATCAAATTCATCATTGCAGTCATTTGGTTTTGAAGGGATGCGATGGCTTCGTTATTTGCGTCACTGTCTTTAATTCTTAATCTTTGATCGTTTTCCCTCCAATCTTCATGATTTTTAGAAATGCAATCAAGTATATTCTCGGCCTTATCGTAAGTTTTATCAAGCAGACCTCCAGCTGCTGCCGCATTGGCAGCCGTCTGCGATGCAAGGTTTAAACCATGGTAGAAAATTTCCATCTGTAAACAATCTGGTAAGCCGTTATGCGAGCAATCTCTTACCAACCTCTTAAACCTCGCCCAGGCGTCATTGAGCGATTCGTCAATATCCTGTTCAAAATTTGTGATCAGTTTCCTCCTTTTGGCGTTCTCCGTCGGAGGGAAGTACTTCTTCATGAACTTCTCAACTACTTGTTCCCATGATGTAATCTCCTCTTGTTCGAGAGAATAAGCCCATTTCCATGCTTGGTCACACAACAAAAATGGAAACAATGTTAATCGAACCTCCTTAGCGGAGATGTTTGGGAACACAAAGGTGTTGCAGATCTCAATGAAACTCCGAAGGTAGGCGTGCGGATCCTCTTCACGCCTACCGCCGAACTGTTCGATAGTTTGGATCATCTGCAGCATCATCGGTTTCATTTCGAACCTCGGTCCGTCAAGAGCTGGCCTCATGATTCCTGTTGAGAAATCATAAAGGTTGGGCGACGCATAGTCCCGAATGGGCCTATTGCGGTCATTCGTCAATAGGATGGGATTCGCTGTGATATTATTTGCATTTGGTGCTCCGTTTTCTAGTTGCTTCACCATGTTTGGATCTTTTTCTTGTTGTTGTTGTTGGCGGTAGTTTCTGCTTCTTCTTCAGAAAGTTCTCTCGATCTCTGGGTTGTAATCAAGCTCAGGATTTTTTCCTTCACTGATACTGACGCCCACTTCTTCCCTTACCTAAGGAGAAGCAGTGCACAGAGAGAGAGAGTCTTCAACGAAAATAAAAAGTTACCGTTAGCACAATGTATTGTCATAGTCCCCGACAACAGTGCCAAAAACTTGATGCGTGTTGTTAATGCGATGAAATAATGGTGTAGAATGCGATGGTGGAATATGTGTTGTGCATGCAAGTTTTCTCAGCAAAATCCAAGTATAAATCCTACTGAGTTTCCTGGTAAGCCCAAGGTCGAACACAGGGACTAAGGAAATAGTATGCGATGGTTATTTTAGATTACTTTGCGGTAACAAATAAATCAATGCGTTGGTTGGTTTGTTGTTTAAGGTATAAAGTTTATAAAGCGGAGTTGAGAAAACGTTAATAATACAAAATTACAATGAGTATGCAAGGGAACGGGTTGAGAAGGGATTTAGTTAACACTTTCTAAGATTGTGTTCATGTTATCGATCATGCTACATACATATAACAACAAGTCATCTCTCAATGCAAATGCTATGGCTTCTAGTTTTAGAACGCATGTGATGTATGCGATGATGTCTATAGGACTTACGTCTAATCCTCTATTCTTGTCTATGTGATGACGAATGACACACACATACACAAGGCAACCGCATACTACCATAACCTATCTCTAGGGTGCATGCGATGCATGTTGGCAAACAGAATTTATCTCTAAGTCTCTATCTCTTGCTTATGCAGTTCTAATCTTGCTTTCTTAAGTCTAGATTTTAACCTAGCTCTCTCAAGTCTTAGGTTCTTTCTTTAGACTCTCTCTCGAGTAGCTCTAGAGGGGTGATGGACGCAACATAAGACAAGATGATCGCATGCAATGAAGATCCTAGGTCATGTGTTAGCTAAGTACTTCTCACCCATTCTAAAGTTTAGTTACTCATGCGTATTGTAAAGAAAGTGAACAGATGAAGAAATGCAAGTTCCATTCTATATATGAAATCAAAATACAGAATGACAATGTGAAATAAAGATAAAGAGCCTGGTAGCAATCTCTTGCTTCCCAAGGCTTTTACACTGTTCTTCTCTTCTCTGCTCAAAAGATATTCTTGCACTCGCAAGAGTCGGCCCTCTCTCTGTTTTCCATGCTCTCTGGCACTCTCTCGAGCTGACCAGGATGATCTTCTAGCGTCTTTTCCCTTCTCTCGCCTCCTCCTTCTGAGTATAAGAAAACTAAGAACAGAGGCTATCTATCTTCTATATGGTGAACTCTCCGAACTCAGCAGCACTCCTTCAATAAAGGTAGCCTTTGGTATTTATAGAGCTTCAGTGTGAAGAGCTTTTTCTCTCAAATGATTGCACTGATGGGATGTCATTAATTCTCTGTCTGATGTGCCGAATAATTTTCACTGAAAACTTGAGTGTACTTGCTACAGTGTCGTTAACGGCTTGTCAACATAATTCAGAATCGACCGTCATCAGCTTTTTGTCCCATCGTGATTTATTAAGCTTTCACCTTGATGCACCAGCTCTATACAGCCACCTTCTTGAGCAGATTTTCGCAAACGCAAACGATCACATAGCCTTACGGTCACAATCTCTTAATGCGCTCGAATGTTAATTTCTTTGGATCACAATTTCACCTTGCGCCAACGCATTTTCTGCACAAAATACATAAATTAGCTATTTTTAGTGCGATGGATGCATGCGATCGCAATGTTATAAACTTAATGCTTTTGGACGTAATTTTATATATTTTTACCGTCGTAATCCTTCATTGTTTTATAACTTTGTGTTGTAATAACGTGCATTTCTGCCCGTTATCAAAGTGCTAACACTGTCTCAGACATCGTACATTGACAAGATGTTGTTTAAGTACTTGATGCAGGACTCCAAGAGGGGCCTATTGCTGTTCAGGCATGGAGTCACTTTGTCTAAGGACATGTGTCTTAAGATGCCTAAGGAGGTTAAGAAGATGAGACAAGTCTCATATGCGTCTGTCGTTGGCAGTTTGATGTACGCGATGCTCTGTACTCATCAAGACATTTGCTACGCTATGGGCATAGTAAGTAGGTATCAGTCTAACCCAGGCTAGGGTCACTGGACTGCAGTGAATAACATCCTCAAGTATCTTCGGAGAACAAGGGACTACATGCTCGTGTATGGATCTAGGGATTTGATCCTTACTGGATACACAGATTCTAACTTTCAGACCGATAAGGACTCTCGTAAGTCCACTTCAGGGTTAGTTTTTACTCTTAACGGAGGAGCTGTAGTGTGGTGAAGTACTAAGCAGGGGTACATGCCGACTCCACTATGGAGGCGGAGTACGTAGCGGCTTGTGAAGCTGGCTAAGAAAGCCGTCTGGCTCAGGAAGTTCTTGACAGAACTGAAAGTTATTCTAGATATGTCTAGGCTCATTACCTTCTATAGTGATAATAGTGGGGCAGTGGCCCAAGAAGCCTATGAGTTACAGGCATGGCAAACAGATAGAACGAAAGTATCATCTGATCCTTGAGATAGTGCATCGAGGGGATGTGATCATCACAAAGATTGCTTTGGAGCATAATGTTGCTCACCCGTTTACGAAGGCTCTCACAGCTACAGTGTTTGAGGGTCACCTTCAGAGCATGGGTCTATAGGATTGCCCGCGGCTGGACTAGGGCAAGTGGGATATTTTCTTGTACTGGGCTTTTACGTCCTAGTTTATTGTTTTGTACTAGTTTTATGTACACCCCACTTCGCTTTAGGACAAGCGGGAAATTGTTGGAGTTGATGCCCTAAAATCTCGTGTCCTGTAATTTGTAAACAGTTTGTACAAACGCTTGTGTTGTATAATATATGATATTTTACTTCACTTCTTGATTTTTCTCAATTGTTTGTTTTATTTGCTTTACCACAAACCAATAAACCTAAAATCCCTGGTTATATATATGTAACTTAAGCATGTATGTGGTGACATACAAGTGGATCATGTCTTAAGTGATAACCAAAATGGTCTATAGTATATAGATATAGAAGGAAAACCTTATCCTGGTAACGTATGGATACGGCCCGCTTTGTAGAATGGTCACAAGTGTTGTGACTTGTCACAGATGGTCTAATCCTGATCATTCGTGTAGGGAACATGCGAGCAGGGGCGTCCTATACAAAGAGTTTATATAAGACCTAACCACAAAGAGTTAATGTCTCGTTATATAACACCGTTCATGACAGAGACTTCACTTCACTAGGATGACTATAGGTAACATGACCTTAATCTTGAGTGAGTTGGGAACTGCTGCCATTGAAGGCGGTCCTTTGATTTGTATGGGTGTGAGTGGCCGGGTCGTCAACTCAAACCTACCATTTTGGGGATTCATCTGATTTGGGAGCTGGGAACTCTGCTACACAAGATGGAATTTACTCCTTCCCCGAAGCAAGGGCAAGTAGATAGATTGCTCCCTTAAAGGCTGATTCCATGGCTTGAACGATGTGGCACCACACATCTTCTCTTGGCCTGATAAGTGTTCACACATAGTTGGACTATGTTGTATTGTTCATTAGAGGAATTAGTGTATTTAAGGAGTGAGATATAACTACAGGGGCAAAACGGTAAATTGGTCCAATTGTACTTACGAGCATCTGTGAAGGGTCATCATACTCATGATTGGTTATATCCAATGGACACAGAAATATATCTGTGGTAAGAAGACTCAATTGTTGGTCTTTAGTGGAATTTCTGGTAGTTAACGGATGGTGGATCTCGTGACTAAAGAGTTTAGTCAGCTATTCACGTACCGTTGGAGCTTTGAGCCACAAGTCCATAAGGTCCCCTAGGTAGCTTGGATAAAGTCGAGAATCAGTTTTTGGGTCAATTTGAAATGTTCAAATTGACAAGAGAGATTTCGATTATATATGATCTAATTGAATTGGTTAATTATATATGATATAATTGACTAAATGTATGAGACACATTATTTTGGAGGAAATTAGATATAAATATGATTTATATCAAATAGAGGAGAAATTACTATAGCAGATATATGATATCAAACTATAGGTTAAGAATATAATATGATTATATTCATTTATTAATTATTTGGTCGGTTATGTGATAATTGTCCAGAAATTTCTCCTAAATCGTGCGAAAGTGGGAAAATTGATTTCGGTTATTGTAATTGAAGAATAAAATGAAAATTGGTTTCATTTTGTAAAGAGTTCAAAAAATCGCTCAAGGTGTGGAAATGTCACGATCGCTTAGCTGAAAGTCTATACGATAACGCCTTATCGTACTAAACGATCGCACACCTTGCGTACTAAATGATCGCACACATTCTCTAGACGATTGCTCAGTTTCTCTAAATGATCGCTTAGCGCACCGAGTTTTCTAAACAATCGCTTACTAATTACTAAACAATCGCTTAGTAAAACCTACACGATTATGTACCTTTTCCTAAACGATAAGCATCCGACTATACGATAGCTATCTTCCACTTGCTTGTCGTTCTACATGACCGTCGCTTTTTTCCTCTACCAATTCCATCAAAGTCCACTCTTTGGATTCTCACTCTGAGAATACCAAGGGCTTCAAGTGGTGGTGTCGTCCCCGGTTGCTGCTTGTTTGTATGACGTCGTTCGTGTAGACGATCGTCCTACTAGGCGACTGTTTGCTAGGCAATAAAAACCGTAGAGGGTTGCTTTCGCTAGATTGAGTTCGAAGTGAAGATAGTCTTCAACTGGTACGTTTACTCAATCTATTATTATTTAATTGTTAAAGCATGTCTATAACTAGTGTTAAAATGCATACTTGTTTGTTAAAATGTGTGTGTGCTAATTCGGTCACAATGAAATAGGAAAGATTCGAACGCTCTTATGGATGCTCTTGTTTAAGAGTTCCTTCAATGATCATGGCCTCTTGTTTCTTGGTAAGAATGTCGAACAGATTTGCCAAGATATAGACTCGGGCCTTGTCATTGGCCTTTGTCCAGCGATCATAAGCATTCTATAATGCTTGGGATACATAGACGAACTGTAGATCATCTATAACTAGAATCCTATTAAAGTTAGATTTCCACGTCGCATAATTTTCTTCGGTTAGTTTTTCGTTTTTAAGCAAGGAGGTTATTATGGAAGACATGTTGAAATGAATAACGAACAATTGACCGTATTAGTTATATTTGTCTTAACCCTTACAAAAATAAGTATCCGATCAATTTAGCAAAAATAAGTAATCAAAGAACTCTATAAACTATTGATTTAGCTTTTGCAACGATACTTCAGAGGTTTAGAGCAACAACCACTAAAGGGTGATCAGCTACCCCTACCCTGAATTGAGACAATTTCAACTAATTACTAATACCAAAATAACTCTTAGTCCTATAGTTCTTATCTACCGTTTTTTGGTCAAGGATTTATTAACTAGCTTAATTCATCCCGTAGGTGTGACTCTACCATTTTTGGATCCCAGAGGTATGATTCAACAGGCTATTGTAAGGAAAGACAACTGTTGAAGATTAATCTAAGAAACTTTATCCATTACAGGAGTCTACGTTATTCTGAACCCTATGATCAATCCTTCCAAAGGGATGGTCATTCCAGGATGACACGTAGGCAGATCATAAGAATCTCACAATGGAACCTAATGGAGGAGACCGTAGGATACGTTGAAACGTGTCCTTCTCCTACTTACTATTGTGAATACTTTCCCTACTCACCATGGTATTGACCCATATATTCTGAAGGGATGCCACGTCCAAAGTGAGAGAAAGCCGAGAATGGATCCACGGTGTGAACTTGTAACTTAAAATTTATATCTTTAAGCATGTGGACAAATATGAATGTCAATGAATTAACGAGTCCATGTCCTGGTAACCAGCTCCCCGGCAATGGCACCATAAACTTGTTGAACGCTAGGATTGATGCTAAAAAGTTATGCTATGCTATGCACGAAATGATGCGATACTACTTCTAGATATGCGTTAATCATGAATTTTCTTGTATTATGCCTTGCATTGTCACAAGTTTTCTTATGTTGGAACCAAGTGTAATTCCATCGCAAGATTCTCGGTGTGATTCGAGGTCGAACACAGGGATTGTTTGAGGTTATTGTGGTATGTTCGTGGTATATGCGACCAGGTTTTTCAATCCTTAAAGAGTGTTTTGTACAAGTATATAAAATTTCGGTAAAGTAAAGGAAAGCATTAAAAATACGATAATAAAATAAGTACGGTAAACCTAAGCTAGATGATACAAGATATAGGCTTCATGATACAAGATTTTGGGGTCTAGGCTGGCTGTGAAGGTTATGCAAAGAACATGGAATGCGGCGGCAAGTCTTATGTACAAAACAGAGAGAGAAAGATAACTAATATAAATAGCGCAATTTTCTTAATTGCGTTGAAGTTATAAGTACGGTTCCGCTTTTCTCTTGGCGCACATTTTTCATTGATCAGTCGCGCTCCCACATGTCGGTGGTGAATCAGAGATGAATGTAACGAACGCAAGGTTGCTTCCATGGCTGGAAGTACTACTCGCTTTAGTTAACACATTCTTCTAACCTTCTCTCGATAGATCAAAATGGCATACTCACTTCTGCTCTCACAAGTGAAGATGTCGTCTAGCATGCTTTAGCTAAACGCACATATCTCTTTAACACAAGTTAAGTACTCGTTTAATTTATATTAACTACCAGGGGATTAAGAAGACATCATGGAGAAAGTGATTCATGGAGAAACGGAAGTAGACAGAAAATGGAATATGAAAGCAATCGAAACATTTAATATATCTATTAAGCGTTTGATACATGATGTGTGAATGAAGAGATAAAGAAAGTGAAATACAATGATGAAAAGAGATAGAACAGATACAAACAAGCACCAACGTCTTGGCACCAATTCGGGTGGAGATCTGCTTGTCGGATTTGATGGATCAGATGGATGGATGAGCTTACCTCTCAGACTTGCTCAACCGGTAGCAGGGTTCTCAGCATAGAGATTCTCGGTGGGTATTCGGAAGATTAGAACTAAGACTCACCTCTTGGCCTTATCTCGTCTTCTTCCCAGATTTATTCAGTTAAGCACCCAGCTCAGCCTTTTCTCTCAACACTTTAGCAGCAATTAGCCCCGTATCCAGTAGCATAAGTTTTTTCTGAAATCTATGGGGTATTTATAGGTGAGAATCTTTGACTCCGGCCTTGTGGTCCCCATTTGTTGTTATGAAAACTCTGAAAATGGAGGGATATTATTCCTTCTGTTATGCAATCAGACCGTCAATTCTGTACAACCGTTAGTCGTACACGTGTCTTAATCCTCCGATTTTGCTTGCTCACCTACATCTTTCGATCGTGAGTTCGCATGCAGTGTTTGTTTTTATTATCGCATGCGATTGAAAGTCATCTCTGGATCGACTATCGCATTGCGCCGTAATTGCGTTAATCGTCTCTTCATTGTTGATTGACGAGCGCAATGTGACAGAGATGCGTTGATCAGTATCTCTTGAGCCTTGAGCGCAAGCGGTGACTCGGTTTCCTGCAAAACAGAGTAAAATTCTCCTTTCCTTCCATCTTAAAGATGTTAGTGGGTGTAATTGTGATAATTCATAATTATTGTATTTCGAAGCTAATTTTCATACAATTGACGCATATTTATTCTCTTTTGGCTGCAATATCTAGATAAGGCAGTCTATATAACTTGTATTTCTACAAGTTATCACACCCCCAAATTTGATATATGTTTGTCCTCAAGCATATCTTCTACTTAGGCAATCATACTCAATTCCTATCCTATATTTTTGCGTCGATTGGTTGCTCCGAATGTTACACTTAGGCACATTACTTAATATCGTAATTTCTTTCTATCCTTGCTAATTCTTAACAAAGCCCTACTTTATTCTTCTATATAACAAATTTCTGCTCAAAAATGCTTTTCTAATTTTTCAAAATAGAATGTTTTTCTCTTCTTGTCAAAATAACTCGATGTATCTATATGTGGTGGTCAAAACTTTTGCGTCATTTATTTAGAGACCGTTGATCGTGGTTACACTGTTCGTTTTGGCTTGTCCCCATGGGTGTCATGCGAACATCCAACTACGGTTGTGTGCCAATTTCAACTTTAACTCATGATATTCAGAGGAGTTGTCTCTTGCATTTATTTTTCTTTTCTTTTTCATATTTCATATTGCGTTGTTCTTGGAAACCTACCTTCGTTTTGGCTTGCTCCTACGGGTGTCATACGAACATCCAACTACGAGCAGGCTCCTTTCACAACTAAACTCTTATCAGGTTGGTAACATTTTAAGGGTTTCCTCTGCACTGACATTGGAGATTTGTATGAATCTTTTTTTTTTATCTATAGAAAATGGACGCATTTTTCTTAAATACTGCATATTCTGATCTTATCTGCTTAGACCTTCCCCACCCCGAAATTTAAAGATGAGCAATGTCCTCATTGCGTTGTTTGGATAAACTAGACAAACACTTAGAAGAAAATTTCAAAAAGAAGGTTTGAGCAGAACTTTGAAAGATAAAAGGTAAAGTAATGCTAAACTAAGAATTAACTAAGTGTTAGTCAAAATTTACTAAATATGAGAAATGTTTCTAAGTATAAACATATATTGCATCATAGCAACGCAATGAAGAACACAAAAGTAAAAGATTGAGAACATCGCAAGTATTGACAAAGGATGATAAAGAAAAAGGCACAAGCAAAAATGGAGTGAATATGTACTCAATTGTATTGAATCTTAACAAAGTATACAAATAATTAAAAATTAACGCAATACAAAAATTTGTGCCTGTACAAGAATCAAAGAATTGATTAACTCATAAAAGAATAAATGAATTTAAAAGAATACATAATGGTCGCATAGAAGAGAGAAAATATAGGAGAATTATTGCTGAGGGGCTAGTGGGTCTGGAGGCGATTTTGAGGTGGTGCAGGAGGCGCTTCTTCAAAATTTAAGTGCTGCCGAAGATGTAGGGTCACCATGAGACCATGAAGATGTGCGGTGAGAAAGTTGAAGTACTCTTGATTATGCTCTGCAATCATTCTCTAGTGCATATGGACTTTATAAATGTTGGGCTGCATGATAATCAGCTCTTCTATTGATGTGGCAGCTGACCCTATGAGACCATGAAGATGTGCGGTGAGAAAGTTGAAGTACTCTTGATTATGCTCTGCAATCATTCTCTAGTGCATATGGACTTTATAAATGTTGGGCTGCATGATAATCAGCGCCTCTATTGATGTGGCAGCACTGCGTTGAATACCATCAATCCACTCCATTACCACTTCAAATCTTTGGTTGAAGAAGTGTTGTTGTTGAGAGAAAAGTTGTTGTTGTTGGGAAAAGAGGGATCTCATTTCTGCTAACTCAGCAGCTGAGGTGATGGAGGGTTGTGCCCATGATATCTCGCCAGCATCGTTTTGGGGTTGGGCAGAGGTGCCTTCACCCAAATCGTGTGGATCATCAACTTGCGGTGGTGGAATGGTGGGTTGCGGTGATGATGATGATGGTGAATGTGGGGTTGTTGGGTAAAGAGGTGAGAAGGTTGGGACAAGGAGAAGATTGGTAAAATGTTTGTGAACAGGGGAAAAGGGTTGCACTGGTGGGCTCAGAGGGCTTGGAGGTCGAATAACTAAGGGAAGAGGATCCATAGGTACTGGATCTTATGTTGGTGACTCTAGGACCTTCTCTCATCCCTTGTCTTCTCTTCGTTGTCTCTTGGGCCTTAGTTCTTGTGGCACATTCAAATCGATCGCAGGCCTTTTTGCTGGCAACTTGAGCCAATGTGGGGAGTCTTTGAGGAGCAGCCTCAAAATTTTGATGTTGATGAGGTCGTGGACTTCTAGCATGGGTTCCTCATCAATTCCTATGCCCACAGACAGGCATATACTTAAAACGATCCACAGGAAGAAGTACTGCCTCCGAATATGCCCCACCAATGCTCTGATCTGCCTTGCGATCAACTGCCCTACGTCGATAGGAATGCCGCGAGCAACGCAGTATGCGGCCATGACCCGATCTCTTGATACCGTTCTGTCGTGCGTTGTTTGGATTAGCCGCTTCTTGACCAAGTAAACCCAAAGTCATCCCTCCGATAGCAAGGCCTTGGACTCCTGAGTGCGGATGCCTTTGAGCGAGACCGACCACGTCGTGCCCGGTTGCGTTAATACCCTCAGCGCATCATCCATCTGTTCTTATGTGGGATCATCAATAATCTTGTTCCCTGGTGCATCAGGGTTATCCTTCATCTGATAAATTTCGTTGATGTCCCTTGTGCTGAAGGATACTGTTTCTCCTTTAAAGGTTACCGCATCCTTGTTTCCATGAAGACGCCCACGGTAGAAGCTTCGCACTACCTGAGGCACAATGATGGATGGGCACTGGCAGAACGTGTCCCACCTATGTTCCAAAATTACGCTCGTGATAAGGTTAGGTAGTGGATTCGGTGTAGGAAAGAACCTCATCTCGATCAACATATGATCATTCTCCTTTTTCCTTGATGAACACTTCCTAGCCGGTGCGGGTTCGCTGCTTTCTGTGATCGCCTTTCCTTTTGCCAACACAAGGCGGGTTGCTTATCTTTCTTTCTTTTCCCGCTCCTTGCGTTGTTCTTCTTTCTCGCGCTCTGCGAGTTCTTTTCCCTTCTTCTTGTATAAGCGTCGCTTATTGGCTTCGCGTTTTTTCCTTTTCTCTTCCTCCAATAATCTGTCCTCTTCTTCTTTCTTCCTCCTCCCTTCTTCTTCTTCTTCTTCTCTTTCTTCTCTCATAAATTCTTCTTCAAATTGGTCAGAGGCTAGCAATAGACGTTGTTCCTTCTCACGCTTTTGTATCCCTTCAAGTCTGGCAAGCTCATTGTTGCTTCGCATTTCTTCAAACTCCAATCTTCTTCTTTTATTCCCCTCTGAGATGGTGAGCTTGCCCTCTCCATCTTTTCTTGCTTCTCCTCCTCTTCTTTTCTTTTTCTCTCTTTCTCTTCCAATGCCAAAATCAATCTCTGAAGGTCAATAGTGGACCCTTGTGGCACATTCTCCCTACGACACCGGAGAGAAAGCTCGAATACACGACCGTCGGACTCCTTGTGCACACCTGTGAAGTTTAGAGCTTTGCAACTCTGAGGGGTAACGTTGCAACGCTACGGATGTTATCCGTCTCGCCTGGCCCTTCAACATCGCAACGTTTCGATAATAGTGTTGTGATGTTGTAGTCCAGAAAGCTCCCTTTTGTTGTGTTTTGCTTCGAACTTGGATCGAAAACATCTGTTTTTCACCGATCTCTTTAGCAACCCTTGCTCCTCAATCGACATAGACTTATAGATTTGATAGTAAAATATAAATCCCCAAAAAACAATAGGCCTCTACATTTTAATTGGATTAAAACGTAAAGCTAAGTGTCAAAAAATGTAAACATTCAATATTGCAAACCTCAAATTCAAAATTCAGATTAAAACTCACCTTTCTACACTGATTTTGGTTTCCAAAATGTGAAAAACAAAATGCAAAGATTGGCTCTAGTACCAATTGTAGGGATCGAATCCAAAGCAAAAGCTTGAGATCGCTTTGCATTCGGTTTTTCGATTTTATGAAAACAAAAGACGGAAAACTAAAATAGAATGGAATATGATAAACATCATACTAAACATGCATTATAAAGGAGAAACAAAGGGATGAACAATTCTTACTTTTGTAGATTTTCAAACTTCTCGAAATTTCTCTTGTTTTTCACACGAACGTCCACCAACACTACCACAAGAATAACCTTGTTATTCTCTAGAATTCCAAGAGTTGGATGAGTGGTTCCAACACTTGGAAAAGGAAGAGGTAGAGAGAGATTGAAAGTAAATTCATGAGACAATCTATACATCTTCACGAGACGTATTTATTTTTTCATAATGTTGTAAGTTTTTCTCGTGAAGTAGTTACTTCACGACACGTCTCGTGAAGTAACTTCACAAGACAAAAGACAGAAATGAACTAAACTTTACGAGAGACAAAAGTCAGTCTTTTGCCTCGTAAAGTTGAGTTCATTTATGTGTTTTGTCTCGAGTAACTTCACAAGACAAACTTATAACTTTACGAGACAAACGACAGGCTATCTCGTTTGTCTCGTAATGTTATAAGTTTGTCTTGTGAAGTTACTTCACGAGACAAAAAAAACTTACTTACAAACTCCACTTTACGAGATAAATGACTACTTTTCAACATAAAAAAAAAAAAAAAAAAAAGACTATTTTTCAACATATCTGCCTCTTTTGGAACTCTCAAAAAGGAAAGAAATTGTTCCTTTAAATTTGGACCCTCTAAAAAGGATTATTCATCTGAAGTTTGGACCCTCACGTAAAGCATTTCCATCTTGAAAACAAAATGTGAAATTGATTATTGAAAGTTCTAATTTAATATATGTGAATTAGGTAAATTGGATGATTTCATATTCATGGCAATTGAATAACCATTTATTGAGAGACAAAATTTTATTTTTACGTGGTGGGTCCCTCCACTTAAAGACTAAAAAGATTGAAAAGATGTTAAAAAAAAGTAGATTTTGAAAATGATGTTACTTTTAAATTGGAAAAACTTTTTGGTTAAAATCGACAATTTTCTCATGATATTACACAAATGCTCGAGCCAGTTCCTGATCTTATAATACAACAATGTGTGAGAGTGGTGGCGGGGATCAGGGCCTCCGGATTACAAACGCGCCTCCTCATGTTGATGAACAATTCCCGAGGCTTCGTCGGGGACGAGGGCAATTTGAAAGTTATCTTTGAAACCCAACAGCGCTGGCTAGCTGCAAAGTTTGGTTGCAAATCAGTGTGAGGCCAACAAGATCAGGCAGATCCATAGGGGAAAATTAAAAATATATTGTAGTTTTTAAAACTATTTAGAAAAATATGGTACTTTTCAAACTATTTAGAAAAATATTGCTGTTTTTTTTAATAGGTCTGGTTCAAAGGTCGAATTTTAAACCCTCGACCTTTAGATTATTTTTTTTTTAATTATTTAGACATTCGACCTTCTTCTTTCTTTCTTTTTTTTTTTAATTTTCCATTTTATAAAAAAAAATCTAAAAATATTTTATTATTTTATTATTTTATTTAAACTCTAAAAATAATAAATTAAAAAAATAATATCTCATAAAAATAAAAAAGTGTAAATTAAAATATCTCATTTTTATAAAAATAATTACAAAAATCAATGTGTTCAACAAGGCGGACATCGTCGACTTCGAGCTGGTTGTCGTCGTCGACTTCGAACTTGAGGTTGCTCGGATTCTTCTTGATGTTGCTCTAGTACCTCTGCAGGCGCTTCATAATATAAATATTGATTATGCTCTCTACGACTCCGACCATGTCTATGCACATATGAAGACGAAGGACCAGCCTCTGAATCATAATGTCCTGAACCAAATGCTGGCATCATCATCATCGGACTAACATAATCAGTTTGACTCTGCATCTGCATCACAGATGGCAACTCTTCCACGTTATAAGCAACCTCATCAAACTCATCCTCTTCCTGAACAGGTCCTCTACGTCTAGGAGTTGTGGAGGAATAATAGGTATATCGTACATATAATGTATCTCCTCCATATAGTTTTGGTTGTCACTACATATAGCAAAAACCTGGTTCGGATCATTCGCGGATCTTTTATTCTAATATTGTAGATTTGAAAAGTTATTAGAAAAATATGGTGGTTTTAAAACTAATTAGAGAAATATGGTTATTTTGTCTATTCGAGGCTAGAAGTCGAGGGTTGAGAATTCGACGAAGATGGATGTCGAAGGTTGAGAACTCGATGAACTTGTTGAAAGGGTTTGCATAGAGGCTTGTCGAACGTTGAACATTCGACCTACATAAGTTGAAAGTTCAACCCTCGACAAGCTTCATGTCCCGTCCCATCGCTGCCAGCCTCTACCGCTGTCGCTGTCGTGCCTGCCGCTGTTGACCAAGAATCTGGGCAGCTTTAAATGCATGCCCTGCCTCCCCAACCACCAGCCTTTAATATTTCAACCCGTGGGTCGAGTGTTGAACACTCGACCTATGTGTTTTTAAACACCACAATTTTCAGTCCCTTACTCACTACTCTTCGAAATCATATGCTTCTTCCTCTACTAATTGCTCATTGCCCTTCGAAATCAACAACTTTTTGGTAGTATTTCCTTGTCTTGACAATACTCTATTGCAAAACATTTGACCACGTGTTGTAGCATTTCCTTGTCTTAACAAATCATCCCTTTATACAATTGAGTATTGTTAACGTCCACAGGGGCTACAATTGGGTCATGTTCTCGAATGCTATGCAGTACATTCATATCCAAATCGTTGAATGTATCTGAAAGTATCTCATGTTCACGACCATCGAAATCCAACTCTTCAAATTCATCATCCGTTTCAGTTCTGAAGTCTCTATATAGGTAGTTAGCCGCCATATCTTTATTATCACATGGCGATGCAGCTGACTCCAGATCAGGATCAATACATTGAGTTGGATCTTTAAACTAGCTAAATGATGTATTCAAGTTTATATCCACCTCTACCTCTATCCTATTTACATTTACATACAAATGCACTAAATTCAACAGTGGCATTGCCATTGAGAATATCAAGTTCATAGCTTATGCATTCGAAATAGGGAATGACATATACCTTATTGATCCTGATGGTTCTAAGTTAGAATGTCTATATATTATTTCTATCTAGTTTGTTCCCATATTTACACTAAGTGACATCTCAACCATTTCAATGAATTGTTCAAATACAATTCCACTGTTCACATTTATGCTAAAACTCCATCAATACCATCAATCATATTATCATTTGTAAACAACAAAAATCCCAAGCATTTTCCAGCCATTTTCTAAAAAAAAAAATTTTAAAAAGACAAACATCAACTTTTTATATTATACTTTTTATAAGAAGTATATTAAAAAATATTAAACCTTTTAAAAAAATCACAATAATTTTGTATTATTATTTTTATAAGAAGTATATTAAAAAATCACAATAATTTTGTATTAAACTAAAAATATTAAACTTTTTAATTTATAAACATAAAATTTTTAAGTTTCATGAATATCAACTTTTTAAACATAACAATAAATTAAACTTTTTATAACTATTTTTAAACATAACAACAAATTAAAATTTTTATAACTATTTTTAAACATAACAACAAATTAAACTTTTCAAATTACAATGAGGTAAACTTTTTAAAACTATTTTTTCAAATTTAATACAAAATAAAAAAAATTAAATTAAATTAAACTTTTTCAAACTATTTTAAACTATATTTTCAAAGTTAATACTAGAAAAATCAAATATCATAAGAAATATATTAAAAAAATCACAATAATTTTGTATTAAACTAAAAATACTAAACATCAACTTTTCAAACTAACTATAAACATCAAAGTTAATACTAAAGAAATCAAATATCATAAGAATAAACAAAACTTTTCAAACTATACTAAACTTTTTAAACTATACTAAACTTGTTAACATTCACAATAATTTTGTATTAAACTATAAATATCAACTTTTTAAACATAACAATAAACTAAACTTTTTAAACTATACTAAACTTGTTAACTAAAAAACAATACTAAAATATAGAATATCAGTAAAAAAACGACAAATAAATAAAATTATTTATTGATCTTCAATTAAAAAATAATATTAAAAATTTAACATTATCATGGTAGACATCAATATAAGGAATAAAAATGATATATTTAACATAAACACATATTAAAAACAAAAAAAACTACTAATAAATAAAAGTTAAAGTTCAACTCACAAATTCGACGATAGTTCTCTTTTTTCCTTCAAAGTGACAACGTTCACCATTTTTTCCTGTTATTTGTTATCTAGCAACAACTACAAAAAATTTAAAAAAAAAAAAATAGAATCTATAAAAAAAATAATAATATAAGAACAAAAATAAAATTTATAATTATTCTTAAAAAATAAAAATTTAGTAGAGTAACGAACCAGAATAGTTTGTGATCAATGGAGAAGTGCGAGAACAATTTGTATCAAACAAAATATAAGAAGAGAAATGGAAATGGAAAGCAGTGAGTTAAAAAATGGGAAGTGAGGGATATTAAGAGAAGAGAAATGGAAACGGAAAGCAAATGGGAGGAGAGAGATTTAGTAGAGGAAGAAGCAGATGATTTCTAAGGGCAATGAGCAAGGGACTGAAAATTGTGGTGTTTAAAAACGCATAGGTGAGTGTTCAACACTCGACTCATGGGTTGAAATATTAAAGGCTGGTGGTTAGGGAGGTAGGGCATGCGTTTAAAGCTACTCAGATTCTTGGTCAACAGCGGCAGGCACGACAGTGGTAGCAGCAGAGGCTGGCAGCAATGGGACGGGACATGAAGCTTGTTGAGGGTTGAATTTTCGACCTACATAAGTCAAATGTTCAACGTTCGACAAGTCTTGCTTGTCGAGTGTTGAATTTTCGACCTACATAAGGCGAATGTTCAACGTTCGACAAGCTTCCATGCAAACCCTTTTATCAAGTTCATCAAGTTCTCAACCTTCAACATCCATCTTCGTCGAATTCTCAATCCTCGACTTCTAGTCTCGAACAAACAAAACAACCATATTTCTCTAATTAGCTTTAAAACCACCATATTTTTCTAATAACTTTTTAAATCTACAATATTAGAATAAAAGATCCGATCCATAGCCTAAAATTGGCCATATTTTGCTGTATAATATCTATTTGTATTTGAAAAAGCAATAGTTTTGTAGCGATGTGTCATGTAGTGTTGGGATATGGCAGGTTTTTTTTAATCTTATTATTCCGTACTTGGATTTATTGGATCAACTTAAACAATTCAAAGAACTTGTCATCTTAATATTGATCTTGCCCAATTGCCAAACTGTCAAATATCTATATATTATATAATATGATATAATATCTAGCTAATGAACTAGAAAATTGTAAGAGCTTTAGGGTTATTTAATTATTTGTTTTACAAACTTTCAGATTTTAAAACTCATAACTGCCTGACATAGGTTTTTTAATACCGTGCGTGGAATTTTTATGTCGGGAAGATGAACAATAAAAATATAAACTAATTAATTAATAAATTAATATCAATTATTCATTATGATTAATTTTAATTAACTGTCAAATATAAATATATTATTTAGATTTCATAAGTTTCAACTAATACGTTTCTAGTTAATATTTTATGATAGTTTAACAGGAGCTTTTTAAATATAAAAAAATATTTAAAAATATTTACACTTTATAGTAAAAAAAAATTCAAAAATATTAATTAATATAACAATAAATTAAATAGTATTAAATTTAATTAATGACTACATCAATTGGTCTCTTTCATTTAATTAAGTAAGTATTTAATTTTGATTTCTATAATAAAATTAGTAAATTTAATATATATATTTAATTTTTAAACATTAATTATGCATATTCAAATACAGTCATTAATTATCTTACACATTTAAATCTAGACATTCGAATCTCAAATATTTAATATCTATACCTATAAAATAATATGCGATCCAAACCACCTATTCTTGTAAATGTGTTTGATCAATACTTGGCTCAGTAAATGGGAAAATTAATGTAATATTTTACTGGGATTGTTTTATAGGGTCAGGAATAAGTCTTGGGGTACACTACCACCATTATTGACTCTACCAGTATTGTCTTTATTCATGCGTAACTTTTTTAATTAGTTAAGACCATCAATATAATTCTCATTTTCACCTTAAAATAATTATTAGTTACGTAATTTCTGAAGATTATTTATGTCTAGTAGTTCTGATAATTAATGGGTCAATTTCACACATTTATTAATTTGTAGAAATGGAGCAAAAGGGAATAACTTAAGTAATATTAACAAAAAAAAAAAGTTAAAGTCAATTGGACGAAAAGATAAATCAAATCAAGAAATTAGAAGAATCTAGAAATTGAATGGAGCCAAATGACTCAATATAGGATAGCGTTGAGGCATTGCACAACAACAGATTGCAAAGAAAAAAATAGTATAGGATCTTGGTTACAGTGTGGGTTGCTTGGGGCAGGCACCTTGGTGGAGCATAGCATGAGACATTTGATGGGCTCTATAAAGCACAGATACTTCATGTGAGACAAAGAATCAGTATCAGATACGTATCGGATATCGATACTTCTAGATACTTTTTAGATACGTATCTGACACACGATTTGATGTATCTATATTTTCAAATACTTTCCAGATATATATCTGACATGCGATTTGACGTATCTATTTCTATGCGTACTTTTTTTCAAAAAAAAAAAAAAAAACAAGTAGCTCATCTAATGTTTCCCAATCTAAAATTAAGCAATCTATTTAAAAAGCTCATTACTCGAGTCCAAAACTAAAAATAAATAAATAATGAACCAGACCCTAGACTAGAATCATATAATCTCCATCTTCACATTTGAGTCCCCCACAAAATCCACCAAAATATAAACCATTTAGATATCTTCAACAATTCAATGAAGAAGTTCTTCATTTATCTTCATACTTCTCCCTCTAATCTTCTTCTTCTTCTTCTTCTTTGTAATATGAGTCACTTTTCTATTGCATTTTATTAATTATTGTACTTCAACATCTTAGATGTTGTTTTTTTTTTATTGTACTTCAGTGTTTGTATTCTATTTTGTGCTATTGTTATTAACTTATATGCTAAATTTATCTGTATCCTATATTTTCTTCAAGAAAAAAAAATGTATCTTCAACGTATCAGTATCCTCATTTTTTAGAAATATATATTAAAAAAATATATAAAAAATGACGTATTCTTAGATGTATCCATATCTTAATTTTTTAGAAATTAACGAATCGCCGTATCCGATCATATCCATATCGTGTACCCGTATCTGTATCTGTGCTTCATAGGATGGGCTCATTAAAGGTTAATTGCACTAGAGTAGATGGTCAAGCTTGCTACTGAGTGCCCAACGCAAGGCGCTAAATGAGTGCTAAGCGTGCGGTGGAAGGTCTTGGCCGAAGAATTTAAGGTTGTGAGGAGTGTGCCTTTCCATGTGTTGAAGTGGTGAGGAGGTTATTTTATTAAACTTAATTAGTGGGCTAAGTGGCAAAATTGGAGGAAAGAAACAAGTGTTAATGGCATGTGTTGGGATTGATGTCCTAAATCTAGTGTATCTCATGGTTTGTTGTTTTTGTTAACATAAATTATTTATCTAATAAAATCAGAGGTATTTTATTTGACATTTAGACAACATTAATTTAATCCAATAAATAAGATCCAAGGTTATATGATGTCACTTGAAATGTATGTGGTTGACATACATGTGGTTTATATTCAAGTAATAACCTAAAAGGTCTGCAGTAAATGGATGAAGGTTGGGTGCCTTGTCCTAGTAACACTGCAGATACGGCCCACTTTGTAATTTTTACATGAGATGTAAATGTTACAAATAATATGAACCATATTGTTCATATAGAGAAATGTGAGTGAGGGATCCTGTATAAAGGAGTTTATACATAGATTGGACCACGAAACATTTAGTTTCTCTTTATAACACTGTTACTTGAAGAAACTAATGTTTCACTAGGATGATCATAGGAGACTTGACCTTAATCCTGAGTAAGTTATGAACTCCTGTTTATGATGATAATCCTTTGATCTGTATGGGTGAGAGTGGTCATGATAGCCGACTCAACAAGCCTACCATTTTTGGGATTTGTCTGATTAGGAAGCTGGGAACACAGCTACATAAGATGGAATTAACTCCTTCTCATTCTTTGGAAAAGTAGATAAATTGCTCCCTTAATAGCTGGTTCCGGGTCTTGAACAATGAGACCCCAACCTCTCACGGGTTCGAGAGGTGTTAGTTTATAGTTGGACTATAAACTATTTGTTCATTAGAGGAATCAGTAGTACTTAAGGAGTTAGATGTAACTACAGGGATAAAACAGTATTTTGACCCAAATGTAGTTATGAGCATTTGTGAATGGTCATCACTCTATTGATTGGTTATATCCATGGACACAGAAATATATCTACAGTGCGAAAAGTGCGACTATCAATCTCTAGTGGAGTGATCGACAATTAATGAACATTGATTAATTGGATTAAAGAAGTTTAATCAATTAATCTCATATCATTGGAACTTCTAATATGTAGGTCCATAAGGTCCTCTTGTTAGCTCACTAAAGAATAGTAATGAGGAATGGTTTAAATTGTTCAAATCAAAAAAGGGAATTTTTAATGAGATTAATGTATAATGGTTAATTATAGATATGATCTATAATCCAAATTATATAAGAGAGATATATTTGAATAAGATTCAAATATTAGATTTATATTAATTGGATCCATTAAGAGATGTATACATATAAATATGTGAAATTTATATGTTAATTAACTCCATATTAAATATGATTTAATATAGTTATTTAATTGATTAATTAATGGTTAATTAATTGATTAAGAAATTATGAGATTAAAGATTAGTATAAACATATAATATTTATGATAATTAATTAAATATATATGTATGTATTAAATAGGATTTAATATATGGTTATTTAATTAATGTGCCAATTAATTAAATAAGGGTTATTTAATTAATTAGCACTAAGGGTATAAAGGGAAATACTTGGAGAAGGGTCATATAAATATATCCTTATAGCCCATTTAAGGCAAAGATTTTTATTACACAAAATTCTAGCCTCCAATCTCCACCTTCTCTCTAACTTCTCTCTAGAAATTCTCTTCCTTTTTTCCTCCTCAAAGCTATTGGAAACCACACTTCCAAGCTCTTTGAATCCTAGAGAATAGCAAGGCAATCTTGTTGGAGGTGTCCATCCTTATTGGAGAAGCTCGAGATTATTGAAAACGGTGGAAGAAGAAAGCTTGAGGAATCATCAAAGGTAAGTTTGATTTCTTTTCTTCTTCCTCTATTCTAGCATGCATATGTTTATTTTGAATGTTTATCCTACAAATGCATGATTTGTTTTTTGTTTTTGTTTCTTTAAAAATCGATTATCTAAATGCAAGGCGTTCACATGCTTCCGCTTGGGATTTGATCCCTTCAGCATGAGCTATCAACTAATTAGGCAAAGTCAGCATGCAAGGGAAAGTATAAAAGGGGTTTTTGAAGAGGAAGTCGGTTTGGTCAATTCTCTCGTGCTAAGGAATAATCTCTTCAGCCAAAGTGAAGTTCCATCCGTCTACTTGATGCTTCAGTGTTGCTATGAAGAAAACCCCATGAATTGATGTTGAAATCTTGAAAAGATTAAAGGTTGTTCTGATTTCTGGACTCCCTCGAGAAAGCCATGAAGATTGGTAGATTTTGAGCTCTTTAGGATTGAAGCTCAAAATTTGAGGTAAGATAGCTAAGAGGTTATGTAAAAAATTCATAGAAGGGATTTTTGTATTTTGATGGATGGATTCTTTGTTATAAGTTCTGAAAGCTAAATCTGGAAATTGATGTTGATGAACAAGCAAGTAGCTGCATCGGTTAAACAAGCAAGCAACTGATTGAGGCAAGGAAGACGGGCGTGCGTTGGCACCAGTGAATGTGTGTACATCAGACAAGGCAAGGTTGTTTGAGTGTGTGCAAGGTTGGGTTGTGCGGTGAAGGAAGCACCCAATGCTAGTGTCCGCGCAACGTGAAACACATATAACAATGAAGCTCAGTGCATACCTCGGAGCCTAACACATAGGTCAAGGAGGGGAGACCATGCGCGCACCTACAATATTGATAGTGTTCGTGTGCCCTGTGCTCATCAGGTCATGTGGTGTGCCTAAGTTACTTAATGGTTTGCCATTGCGATAGTTTTGAAGTCTAAGTGTTGGCAAGTTAAAATAAAGTCCTTAAGAAATGTTAAGCATGTTAAGCTAATTAATACTTAAATGTGGACTCAAAAAGGAGAACTAGATATAAATTTAGGTTAAGGAAAAAGGAGGCCTAAAAGGTCAAGTAAAGTAAGTAAAGTTCAAAAGGGAGCCACTGTTAATACCAAGGATACGTATCTATGTGACAGGCCAAACAGAAATTGGGAATACTTATAAACCCTTGGGAGCTAGCAAGTAATAGTGAATGAAAAAGTTTTTCGAGTGTTCTTCATGGTAGGGTTTTAATGCATATGTATTGAATGTTTTACCTAAATGTTCTCGAAGCATGATTTAGTTGAACGCATGAGTTTTAAGTATGCTCTCTTTGAAGTTGTTTTCAACGTATAGTGCAACCAAAGTATGTTGGATGCATGGTCCACCCTAAAAGCAAAGCTTTCAATATATGCTAAGCATGAGTTTCTTCTCAAATAGGCTATGTGCTTCAAGGTTCTCTAAGCATGATTATACTATTTTGAGCTAGATAATCTAAGTTTTCAAAGCATGTTTTCAGCATGAATGATTTCTCAAGAAAGTTTATGAACATGTTCTTATGCAATGTTTTAAGTATGTTTTGATTCATAAAAGCATTTCTAATGTATTATACACTTTTATGCTATGTTTACCTAAGCCAAGTTTTCTAAGGAATGACAAAAGACTAAAGTATTGTGTATGGTTAGTATAGGCATGTTTTCAGTACTCTAATGATGAAACTCGACAATCAAGTAGATGAAGGTGTCTAGGTCCCTTGATATTCTAAGAGATGAGGTATCCAGGGCCTACATTATGCCTATGCTATATTAGCCTTTGGGGTATTCTATGTGCACGTATGACTATTGTCAAAGCTGATTGTATTTAGATTGCTCAACATCAACTAAGGCTATCGGCATTGGGTGAATGAGCAAAGAGGCTCTACCTCAACTAAGACCAAAATAGTATAAAGAAAAGTATAGGTGTTATATGAGATTAGCCAAGCTATGATTGATTACAGGGTTTCCAGTATGTTATTGTTATGATTTAAAATGCAAAGTTTCTATAGTTAAACTAAGCCTTATTTTTTAACCCTAAAACTATGAAGGCATTTATGTTCACTAGTTGTCCCCAATTTATTCACCATATTTATATTTATGTCATAAGTTTCAAAAGTTAGTCACTCATTGGGGAATTTTAGCTCAACCTTTCAAAATATTTACTTTCTAGGTAGCGGCTGATTACTCGAAGTCTAGCTTATAGCTACCAGTCTTGCCCTAGGATTCTGAACAACCTGACATCTGCCCAAGTCTTAGTCATGTTTTTGTTAAGTTTTTGGAACTCATGATCATGTAGTTGGGAAAGGTAGACTCCTTAAGTTGTAAACGCTAATGTGTGTAATATGGTGAGTAAGCACTATTGGATCACGTTGTTGTTCTAAAACACCTTCAAGACTAATGTTAAGAATGTACATATGTTGTGATGTTATGCTATAAACTGTCCATCAAGTTAAATAGGTGCGAGGGCATAGGCAACAGGTACTAGATAGGTAGTAGATGTCATAAGAAGGTTGGCATCTGCTGTCTTCACACCTCCTTTCAGGTTAAGAGGATAGCCTGAAGGAGGGTATGACATTATTGTTAAAATAAAATATTCAATAAAAAAAAGTAATTATTTTAAATAGTAAAACCGTTGAAAATATTTTCAAATATAGCAAAATGTAATTGTCAATGAGTAATAGACCACTTCTAGCACTAAGCAATAGACCGCAATAGAATTTGATAGACAATGACATTTTGCTATATTTATAAATAAGTTGGTTCATTTTTTTTTTTTTTTTTTTTTTGAAGACAACCAAAAAAAATACTACAAATAGAGTAATTAATATTTTACTGCAAAGAGTTTTCCATATTTGTTTAGAAAATATTTTTTAAAAAAAAAAAAAATCTATTTCGAACATGCATAAATTATATGCTTTAGATACTTTTCATCCATATTGTCGATACAAAGTAACAACAAATTGTACCAATTTTCATGATATTACGTATGGATCAAATCTATCATGTCTAATTCCTCATTTAAAAAATGGTGTTTCGTAATGAAATTAGATAGTGATGTTCAAATAACCCGACAATCCAAATAATTTGAACTATTCAATCTAAAATATAAGAATTGGTTTGAGTTAGTTTTATTATTGGGTTAGGTTAGGTTAAATTTTTTCTTTATATATATATATATATATTTGTTTAAAATTTGATTACTTTGTATTGATTAATTTGTGAATATTTTAATATTTTTCTTTTAAAATTGTTATGAAATTTGTCTTTGATTAAAGTTTGTAATAAATATCATAGATATTTAGTATTTAGCATTTGAATTTTATGAGATTTTAGTTATTAGTCATATAATGTATATAAATCTACATATTCTTAATTAAAAAGAAAAAATAAATGATAACCCAACTACCCAACCCGAATTTTAATGGTTGGATTGTAGACTTTATTTGGATCTTTGGATTGCCAACCCAACCAACTCAAATTTTAGGGTTGGTACAAAAAGCACCCTCAATTCATGTACATCCCTAAACGAGTAGTATGTGAAAAATCTAAGGGGATAACTTATCTATCAATTTTCTTACATCACCCTAAGATACCAGATTGATCTACCTTACTTTGAAATGCCAATGTATGCTCAGCCTCAGAATTTGAAATCATAACTCTTATTATATACATAATATTGGCAATAATTTAGAAATATCATTCAGTAGCCCAAGAGGAGAGAAAAAGTCAAGAATTTACCCAGTGTGTGAGGTGTCATATTGTTTAAGAAATCCTAAAACACATTGATGTATGTAAAGGATTGCCAACAAGAATATATTCTAGTGTGTTATAGTTTTATACGAATTCTTGTCCAAGAGACCAAAACTTTGTCTCATTTAATGATGTTATGTGAATCGCTAAAAATGTATGACTCACCCAATGACAAAAATTTTGGAGGGGAAATAGAATACGTTATGATGAAACAAACAAAACATCTTCTAAAAGGGATAATTTGAAACTATCAACCATCCAAGCCTCAGTATTGAAAAAAAAAAAGTGACTGCACGTATCTGGTGCAGCCCAACAGTAACAAACAGTTACAACAGAATTCGAGCCTGCTCGACTAACTTCACTTACACCACACATGGGGATGGATTCTGAAGATTAATGGTGGCGCGGATCGGGGCCTCCCGGTGACAGGCGTGCCACCCCACGTTGATGGATGCTACCTGAGCCTTCGACAGCGATCAGCCCAATGTGAAAGTTGTCTCTGGAACCCAACAGAGCTAGCCGATAAGACTTAGCCTCAAATTTTGGTTCAAGTAGTCGAGATTCAGACCCTGCAAAACAGTAGGAGGCCAACAAGATCAGGCAGACCCACAAGCTAATCTTGGCCATTGCTGTATAATATATGTTAGTATTTGAAGCAATAGTTTGTAGCGATGTGTTAAGTAGTCTTGGGATATGGCAGGTTTTTATACTCGCCAAAACCATCTTTACTTTTTTAATCTGAATCATTCCCAACCGAATTTATTGGTTCAACTTAAATAATTCAGAATTTGTCCTCTTACACAGCATTAATATGATATCTATCGCGTCAATTAACCAGAAAATTTTGAGAGTTTTAAATTCTTGTAATGTGTGTTGATCAATACTTGACTCACTAAACAAGGGAACTGTAATTCTACTTGGGATTAGTTAGGCAGAGAAACGAATAACTCAAGGTGAAAAACAAAAAGGGTCTACACAAGAATACATCCTAATTAGTTTTTTAGTCTCCAAGACTATCATCATTATTTTCTAAAGAAGAGGCCTTTGGATGCATTCCCTTATTAGAAAACAAACTATTGGAGCAACCGTTGGTCAGCACTCAGCCCCATCTCTACCTAATGTTGGAAAAAACCTCCCACTTCAGAAAGAAATCTACTAGAACAATTTTCTTCCCGATCTCAATTACAATAGAATTCTCTCAAAGCTTTTGATAACTCACATCTTTTTTCCCAATCTCAAACTAGAGAATACAAAAGGAATTTAATTAGGGTTTAGCACACTAAGCTTAAAGTGTTTCTAACTATGACGACTTGAAACTAGAGGCATAGGCTCCTTTTATAGGCTTGGAACTCATCCTCATTCTTCAATTTAATCGATGTGGGACAAACAGAGTAGACCACTTGGAATACCACCTCTCAAAATTTTCTTTTTTCGTGCCACATGTCAATAAATCTTGCTAATATTTATGGTGCAATTTCCACCTACTTGGCTCATTTGGAAGTCCTTCAGCCATCGACATAATTTCCACCACACACTTTGCATAACCATCAAGTCAATGCCCGTGTGCAAACTTGTAGAACCGCTAACATCACATCCTCTATCATGGTAAAGCGGACATACCACGAGGATGAGTTTTGTCTTTTTCAAAGAAAGTCACTATCTCTCCTGACGAGAAAGACACCATCAGCATCTGATTCAGAGCCCTTTGACGAAGCTGCTCTATTTTTCATGTGCCCAAATTGTCTGCATTCCCAGCAACCTATCTTCTGCTCGAAGATTCTCTTCTTGAAAACCTTTGCTGGAATCACTCTTGAACTACATTGGACCACCATCATCGGTTACCTTGCACTTGTGTAACCCAAATTGTATCAACACATCCTTGACTTGCACTTGCCACAAGTCGAAGTTGATCCTTCCATCAAATTTCTCCACATCAAACTTTATTGGACTCATAAAACTTGACACACATCTGTTTCACTCCTAGCAGATAGGCAAATACAACTCACACTATTCACAAAACATCGCAACCCATTTTAAGAATTCCTTTTTTATGTGGAAGCTCAGATAAAACTGCAACCATAGAGCATACTCAGACATTCAAAAAACTATGAACCTGACATTCTGATACCACTTGTTAGGAAAAACCTCCGACTTTAAAGAGAAATCCACTATGTGAAAATTTGTTACAATCACATATAACAATTATCTCCCTCGATCTCAATTGCAATAGCACTCTCTCAAAGTTTTTGATGACTCATACCTTTTTTTCCCACTCTCAAACTAGATAATACAAAAGAAAATTAATTAAAGTTAGCACACTAAGGTTAAAGTGTTTCTAACTGGGACGTCTTGAAACTAGAGGCATAGGCTCATTTTATAGGCTTGGAACTCATCCCCATTCTTCAATTTATGGACAAACTGCACTTCTAATATTTTTCCAAAACCCAACACCTAGTTCACCGAGCTTCCACACTCAATCCTATAAATACAATATTTTTAGTATTATTATAATGTGAAAAATAATTTCGTATAACAATTAATGTATCTTTCTTTTTAGTATTTAGTTTAGTTCAACTATTATCTTGGATGGAACTTCTGAACCTTTAACCTTTTAGTCAAAACTAGGATACTTTAATCAATTAGTTGTGTTAAAAATTTCGAATTTTTAAGTCTTGTTTAGTAACCATTTCGCTTTTTTTTTTTTTTTTTTTTTTTTTTTGAAAATCAAACCTATTTCCTATCTATTTCTTACAACGATTTGCATATTTCTTAAAATGGTTGAATTCTTAGCCAAATTTGAAAAACAAAAATAAGTTTTTAAAATCAACATTTTTTAGTTTTCAAATTTTTCACTTAGCTTTTTAAACCATTGGTAAAAGGTAGATAACAAAAGAAGAAATTTGGAGGTGAAAATTGTTGGGAAAAAACCTCCCACTTCTACCACAGAGAAATTAAATAAAATTGGAAATACAAGAATTTACGTGGAAAACTTCCAACTCGAAGAAAAACCACGGTCCACAAAAAAGAAATCGTGAAAAATTGTTATAATCACACAGAACAATTCTTTCTTTGATCTCAATTACAAGAGCACTCTCTCAAAGCTTTTGACTACTCACATTCTTTTCCTACTCTCAAACTAGAGAATACATAAAGGAATTTAATTAGAATTAGCACACCCAAGAAGTGTTTGTAACTAGGACAACTTGAAACTAGAGGCATAAGCTCCTTTTATAGGCTTGGAGCCCATCTCCATTCTTCAATTTAACCGAATCCCCAATCTTCAATTTAACCGATGTAGGATAAACTGCACTTCTAATATTTTGCCAAAACCTAACAAATTCCACCTTAAGATATTTGAAGAATCCACAACTTCTGCAACATCCATTGTCTTCACCGACAATCATAATTCTCAACTCAGAGAACTATAACTCACTCCACCATAAAGTGTAGAAGATTTTCCTTTTTCTTCACATGTCGATAAACCTTGCTGATAATTTATGGTGCAACTTCCACCTACATGACTCACCTCGAAGTCCTTCAGCCATCAACACAACTTCCACCACACACCTTGCATAACTGCCAAGTCAATACCAGTGTGCAAACATGTGGAACCACTAACATCACATGCTCTATCATGGTAAAGCAGATATACCACAAGGATGAATTCTGTCTTCTTCAAAAGAAGTCATTGTCTCCTTTGACGAGAAAGACACTATCAGCATCTGATCTAGAGCTCATGTGCTCAAACCGTCCGCATGTCCACCGTCTATTTTCTGCTCGAAGACTCTCCTTTTCCTTTGTTGGAATCACTCTAGAACTGCACTGAAACACCATCATCACTTAATATGCAGTTGTGTAATCTATATTGCATCAACACATCCTTGACTTGCACTTGCCACAAGCCGAAAGAAATCCACCATGTAAAAAATTGTTACAATCACACAACAATTCTCTCCCCAATCCCAATTACAAGATCCTCTCTCAAAGCTTTTGACTACCCACACTTTTTTCCCACTTTCAAACTAGAGAATACATAAAGGGAATTTAACTAGAGTTAGCACACCCAATCTTAAAATGTTTCTAAATAGGACAACTTGAAACTAGAGGTATAGGCTCCTTCTATAGGCTTGGAGCCTATCCCCATTCTTTAATTTAATCGATGTGGGACAAATTGCAGTTCTAATATTTTACCAAAACCCAACAGAAATAGTGTCTATAGGCTTAATTCTCAAAGACAAAAAGTAAAAACCAAATGATTACCAAACGGGGTCCAAGTTATAGGTTTACTTATTCCTAAAATATTAAATAAATAAATAAAGCATCTAAAGTTGTGGCATCAAGTTAATGTAGATGTAGCACAATACTTGGGAATTCTACATGACAAGCTTATTTCAGGGAAGTTTAAAACATTAGGAAAGCCTAACGAAATGAGGTAAAGGAGGGATCTATTAAACACAAAATGTAATTTTATGGGCTTAATCTTTTAGAAACTTTTTCAAAGTATGCCAACTTAAAAGGTTTAGAAACTAAAGAAATTTTTTGAAGTCTGAACTTTTAAATTACAGGATTAAATAAACACATACAAATCACAAAGTTCAAAAAAGGAACTTATAATAACCTAAAATGAAATATTAAAACAACGAATAATGTAATTAAATATGAACAGAAATCAACCACTAGCCAGTAAGCACCTATACTAACATAGTGCTAGAACTTTTCTCCTCAATCCTAGTCAGGGATGATTGTTTTTGTCATCCTCTTATGAGATGAAATACATGGTATTTTCAAGAAAATACATGGTATTTTCAAGAGGTAGTGGTTTTCATGATACTGCGATTCAAATTTTCATTTGCTAATACTTCGACAAAGTTGGTGAATGCAATTTGGCAGCTATTTCCACTTCTCGATTATTATTCATATTTAAGAAAAAAGACAATGCTAAATAATTCGATTAATTCTTTAAGATAACTAGGGGAAGCCTGGACTGGAACTAACCATGAACGAGAGGAGACAAGGGAATCATGTGATTGGAAGGAAAAGACCCAGCGGCAAATGAGAATATCCAAAGTAATCAAAGCTTTTTGAAATTAGCTGGTATCCATCCTCTGCTTCATCTACGGAACACTATCTTGTTTTCACAAAAATATTTGCATTTTAATCCTCCTTTAACTGAATTTGCTTTACAGCCTACCATGACCTAATATTCTTCAATAAATGGTCCCAAGACATTGATAATACTCTAGAGGCTGAACCTAATTGACAACTTGGAGTTTGTAATGATATAATACGGTTCCAAGTACCAATTGAATGCCGTACATAAAGCATCCATAAACTGCCATAAAATTTTCAGCTAATTCTCGAGGCACTGTCAGAGGATTTGAGGGCCACAGAAGAGGAATAATAAGAAAGAAGGACATATTAGATGATATATAATTAAATTTACCTTCATCCATCAACTTAAGTTTTAGGATCAATTAGTGATTTAGGATGGTATTAGAGCAGGTGGTCTAAGAAGATCATGTGTTCAAACTTCTACAATGTTATTTTCTCCCTAGTTAATATTCATTTTCACTTGTTGGATCCATTGGTGATATAAGATTTTATCTATTTCCTTTTTTTTTTTTTTTTTAAGATCATCATGATGGCTTGGTCTTATTAATCTTTTCCACTCTTTTCTTTTACTTGTGTGTTTTTTAACCCATTTAGTAACTATTTGGTTTTTTGTTTTTTAAAATTAAGTCTATATTATCCATATTTCTTATAATAATTCGCATCATTCTTAAGTATAAATGTTGAATTCTTAGCCAAATTTTAAAAACAAAAACTACTTTTTTTAGTTCTCAAAATTTGGCTTAGTTTTTTAAACCATTAGTGAAAAATAGATAACAAAAAAAGAAATTTGGTGGTAGAAGTAGTGTCCATAGACTTCATTTTCAAAAACAAAAACAAAAAATAAAATAGTTACCAAATAGGACCTTAGTTACCTATTGTATCGACAATGCACCAACGGTAAATATGAGGGAGTTTAGATTTTCTTACGAAGCTACTCTGTATATTAATTTTATATGAAATCAGATCCAATAAATCCCAAAGAGATTTCATTTGAATAAATAAATATATCCCAAAGAGAAACCGGCGTCATGACTCTTACATAGGTTGTTCTGAGGTTGATGTACGTAGACAATAAGTGCTGAGTGATAATTGGATTTGTCTATCTGGCTGGCCAAAGTTGTAAAGATGGTCCTCGTAGTTTTTTATTTTTTATTTTTTCTTTGGCCTACTGATCTAGGAAAGAATCTCAATTTATCCAACTTATCAACGTAGAGAACTAATAGAAATCAAATATATGTTAGTGGTAGTTTACCATTTTCTATATTTGTCTTTAGTTTAAGACTTTTTTGATGTTGACTAGCATTTAAACCAAAAATAAAAAATTTGTCTTATTATTCCCTATGGCCACGTTTTGACATCGTATACATGTGCAGATTTGTGGAGGGCAGTCAAAAGAGTTGGAAGGTTTAAAGAGGAAAAGAAATGTAGACATTGGATGAGCTTTAAAGAAGAAGTGGACACAAAGGCATTGCTCCAAGCTGACAAGTCCTAATTACAATCTTCCATGATATCCAAATATAAATGAAGTTAATGCTAATGCTAGCAATGGCAATTCGGCAACTGACAAATTGGCCAACGCAACGAAAATGACCAAATGACAAAATGGAGCTTATTTTAGGTGCACTCCTATTTGAGCAAGTTATTTTCCTCTTTTCATAACAGAAAACTGGAAGTGCCATTTTGGTATCTAATTTCGTCCCTAGTGAATGAAGGTGAACAATTGAGCTGATTCCAAACATGTCTTCTGTAGTTTTGAGCTAATATGGATGTCTTTTAGAAATGATTATGATAGAACGACTATTTTAAACACTTTCCCAAATCCACCATTTATCAAGTTAATCTGTATAGTCCAAATCTCTATTGAACCGATTTTCTTCAGTCTTTTATCATAAAAATGAGATCTGCCTAGATCCCAAGTTTTTGCTCCTGATCTGCAGTGCAATATACAGTTCAAAGAGCAAAAAAGCAAGAGATAAAATGATGCGTGATAACCAAAGTTTTCAATCCATATTTTTAGGTGTGAAGACATTATTCATTGTGCTAGAAAACTATATCTCATCAGTCTGTCAATTAGGAAAATGAGAACCCACCATTCCCAACATGATATACTTTAGTTTTCCATTTACTCCTGACAATGCAAAAAAGGTACGAACTTTGTGCCTGACGAACCCAACAAAAAGGGTGCAGAGGGTCTCGAATTGGTAAGATATATATGCATACCTGTAAGTGGAATTAAGACTCAAGCTGCTTTTGTCTGAAGCTTCTTGGACAACAGTTTGGCAGCAAATTTCTGAACCTTCATAATGTTCGAACTTGTGAAGGAATTGGGCTTCAAATGAGGAAATGAGAAAAGAAAACCCCAAAGAAAATAAAAGAATGAAAATGCCATGGAAGGATATCTTCTCCTCATAGATGGGATGATTGAGCATCAGTAGATTATTGTTGTTAACAAAAGCTCGGACTAATATTTCCTTGGCCTCATCTTGCTTCTTTCTCAGCATATTACACATCTGGTAAGAAATTAAAACAATAGATTCATGAGGTCTCTACATCAGCTTACTCTAAAAGTACAAAGATTGTATTTGCAACATCATTGAAGGCATTTAATTTTCTGATACAAGGTCGTTTTCATGTTTACATTTTGTCACTTCATTAGTGGTTATTGTACGTCTCTAGCACCGTTTTCCAAATGAAAAGCACCAGAATTTACTGTTCAATCTGACAAAAGATAAGTTAATCTACAGTTCACTTACATCTTCAAGCTGCTGTGAATAGGCTTCTGCTTTTTCAACATTTCGATCATTTTCCAAAACCAAAGATATTTCCCATTCCACCGTATTTGGCACATGAGGATTTTCGATACTGTTGGCTAACTGGTCATGGGAAGCGGTGGTCATACTTTCAACCTGATTTCACCAAAAAAAAGGAAAACAGAATGGAATAATAACAGACAATGACTCGTTTTTGTTTTCTAAAACTATTCAGTGCCCATTCAACTTTCTCAATTATATTGATAAGAAACTCCAATTCACTACCCAACCTGTTCTCCTATCTTTTTCTCCAACGGCTCTTTGGAGTTTCTGCAAGTGATTTGGGAAAGCAGTTAATCAGTCAGAGAATCATCCAGTGAATAAAAGAGATGAATGAGATTAATGATATGCTGTCACCTAAATCCACTAGGTGATACACAAAGGAGCTTCAGAGGTTTTAACAACATTGAATCCGCATTTGGTTCCTGTAAATAGTTTTGGCGTAAAAATCCATGACATCTACTTGAAACTTATGGAGAGAGAACTTTTTTGAGGTCTTGGGATTAAAAACCATAATTATTCTAGACACCTCAATGACATGGAATTATGAACTAAAGATATAAACCTCTAGTGCTTTACGCTTCACGTTGGAGATTAAAGGTTTTTGTTTGTCCACATTTTCAGCACAATAGCCAATGTCTAACTTTTTACTTCGTTGTCCTGCTTCCATAGTTTGTTCTGGTTCTCCTAATTTCCTTTCTTTCACACCTCCAGTACTCGATAGAACTTGCTTTCCTCCAAATGCCCTAGACAAAAGAAGAATGATCTGATCTTACAAATATTAACCAGTATATGTATAAGAGAGGTTTGAAAAAAAACATATGAACGCCATACCTAGAAGTCTTCAAACTGGAAACATTGGGAAATATTAAGCCAGTTTTAATAGAACAAACTTTATTCCCTTGAGCTGAAATGGTCTTCACGTTTTGACTAGGTATCATTGATAATTTCAGTCGTTCAGTACTGCAATGTGTTTGAGTAGTAGTTCTGACAAGCAAATTGCTAGGATTAACTCCGGCACTGCAAGAATAAGAACTAACATAAAGAAATAAAACATATACCATTCCGCATATCCTTGTTAGGTATAGATGATTCCATCTCAAAATGAAGTTAGTTTAAGGCATATTCAAACATGAAATAGCAAACCCAATAATATGCCTCACCTTAAAGCACTAAGCTTTCCTAAGCTTTTCTCACTTTGTACTGCAACTGGCAGTGCCGTCTTTGCTACTTTATTATGTGGTCGAGATTCTCTGCAAAGATTCCTGTGTTTTGTATATAATTAGAACAAAAACGGCCATATTATTGTATGGAATGGCCATGGCCAAAGATCATGAGAAAAGTGCAATTTTCAACTGTCATGAACTCTGAATTTCAAAAGTTTATAGTATAATGACATCTAACAAAGCCAATATGAAGCTGTGAAGGCTCAAACTGAAACTTCGTGTTAAGAAGCCTTGCTTGACATTAACAAGGCTGCTACAGAAGCCTTTCCATGGTCATATGCTGTAATTATCATGTTTGTTGTTTGTCTACCATCAAATATCATACCATATAGTCGACCAACTGGCCTCCAGGCTCCAATAGTGCGATTGTAATATAAAGTACATTTTCATAAGGGGCATTAGTTATTAGAAAACACCTTACCCGTCTCCAGCTGCCAGAATTTGATTTGAAGCATCAATTCTATTCTTGCCTAAAGAGAGAAGTTTTGTACTGATAGATGATGATTGATGTAGTTGAGGTTTGCTAACATCTATTCTTGACATCGATGAATTCCCACCCATTTCTTTTTCTTTAATTGTCACTTCATTTACCCGTGGTCCTCTGCATCAGGAATTAGGGGAAGAAAAAACAGACGAACAAACAAACAAACAAATGTTATGAGATAATATCAAGCATTTCTTCGAAAGCTCAAATAATGGATGTGCTATTCATAATTACACAACATCTCTAGCACAGTAACTCATTTAATGTGAGTTAGTGCAAATACATGAGGCAAATAATTTCCAGCTGTGTATTTCTATCCAATGATCCTCACATTTTCAGTGGAGAAGATCAGATATGATTATTCTAAGTGAATTTTCGTGTTAGAAGACGATAAAGCATAATATTTAACCTGCATAAAGGAACTGTAAACAATTTCAATTTCAAATTTTGGTTTTGTCTGATTTCCTGCGTGTCAAGCAGAAGCTTCCTCGGTACATCTGAATTGGAAAAATCTTTGAGGTCTGGATGAACTTCAGCCGGTTGAACATTGTCAACAAATTCATTCAGGTGGCTGCATTCTGACTTTTCTTTTTCTGTAGGATCGCTCTTCGATGCAGGGATATTTATTGGAGACAAATAGCTTTGAGGAAATTTTTCAGAGCAAGTTACATCAGAATCTATGTTTTCATCAATGACATTTCCTGTTCCACCTGAAACTACTATTAGTTCTCTTTCCGTACAAATTTCAGACTGTGGTTCTGAAGTACATTCAGGTACATTTCTGGCAACACAGCTGATAGGTACATCATGAATGACTTGATGACTACTCTTTGCCACTTCTTTTTTAGACAAGCAACCATTTCCAAATTGTCTCTCTTTATTTGTAGTTGCCGTTGTATTTCTTGCTTCATGTGATGTACCATCCCCAATTTCTGACTCCAGCTCACCATGATCTCCCTGAAAATTCTCAACTCTAGAAGTAGTCTCGTTTTCTGGTGCTGGAAGTCTCTTGGCTATACTCTTATCAATTGCAGTATTTCCTTCAGCTATGTGGATATCAGAAGCTTCATGCTCAACTCTAGAAGATGAGACTGCCTTGGAATCTGGCTGTTGTTTACGAGTCCTTTCTCCATTTTGTAAGCTTTTATCAACATCAAAGCTATCCAATCTTATTCCAGACATAAGTAAAAATGAAAAGTTGTAAGTTGGGATTCAATGGGATGGCTGTCTAATATTCAAAACACAGTTCGTAATTAATAAGAAGGTCCAAACGTTCCTCTAATTGTGTTCTCCACTTACTCTTTAAAATCAAAAGAGAAATTTAAGCTGTCTATATCCTTTTGAACATTTTCATTGGATGATCCTTCTTTACCACTACTCCTAGCCTTTTCAATCTTTTTGGGCGGGGATGAAAAGTCAAGATCTGGCATGTCAATCTTGAACGATGATAACTTTTTAAAACTTCCATCCAGATTGAAATCATCATCCCTGAAAGAAAAGAAATAATATTTTTCAGTAACATGAAGCATCATTGATTATTTTCTGTCATAGTGTTTGAGATCCCACATCGCTGGATCTTTTAATGCATGAACATGAAAATGACAATGTGGCAGGACAAATATCCATAACTGAGACTGATGAGGCTTGGAAGATGATAGGCGATGATCTATCCAAAAGATTTCGAATTTTCTAATTGGCAATACTTACAAAGTTCCAAAATCAAAGGCCTTAATCTTGCCTTTGGAGGCTGTACTAAAACTAAAGTCCACCATGTCATCCTCTGCCACTGATATTGATTTCCAGGAGTTCATAAATTCGTCACCAATGTCCACATCTGTGTCAAGGAGAGTAGAGGTTCCAATACCTTTTTTAGGACCGTACAATCAGAAAGTCAGCCATTTTGACATTAATTGCAGTTTGAACATGGCATCTGAAAATAGATAAATAGACTCTCTTCATTACATTTCATCCTATGCCTAGAATACTAACGTGACTTTCTAAGGTATTCTTTCTCTTATTTATAACAACTCACGTGTCCTAGTTTCTAACTTTGTCTACTGCTAACTGAAAAGGAGTTATGGCAATTGGCAAGACAGCAAATTAAAAATTAAGTTATGAATCTACCATCCCTTGAAAGGGTAATAAAAACAAGGTACTATGCCATGTTCCTCCTATATATGAAATCTAAAAGTGCATACCCAGGAGGGAATCTTTTTTTGTAAGATCAGTAGCTGAAGATGCTCCTTTCTTTGATTCTGCCATCCGCTTATACTGGACTCCTGTTGGACCCCTATAGTCAGTGATCAGACAAGATGACGTTTCCACAGAGAATAAACTATTTGAAGATTATGTTTCCACTCAGCATTCATCTAAATTTCTCAAAATTTTCTATTCCTATCAAAAAAAAAAATTAAAAATAAACCCCGGCCAAAATAATGGTAAACTATCAAATAATCTGAGTTTTTTTGCATAATTGGCTAGATTATAGATTCAACTGATATATAAAATAAACAGGATGCTAAATTAAACAATTTTGTTCTGTGGAAACATAGTGAAAATCTTTAAAATGAACAAGCTGCAGAATTGCACCAACCTGGAATTAAGGATTAAACACACAAAAGGTGCAAAATAGCACTAGGTAATTCTTCCGACGGGGAACCACAAACTCCAGCGACTAGTCTACACCAAATAGCTTGAGGAAGTGTTCCAGAGAGCATTTGTCTAAAGTTGAAACGAAAGCATCAACTCAGATCTCTGAGAATGATGTTCCAGAACAAGGTGAGTTATAATGTGAACAAGATTGAACAGACTCGATATGTACCATGTACCACAGATGATAAACAAGTAAGTACCGACTACGTAATTAGCGTAAAAAGAAGAAGAAGAAAAAGAAAAAGAAGTCCAGTAAATTCCAGCGGAATCAAAATTACATCAACTTTGGAAAAATGAGAAGTGGATGAATGAGATTGGCTTGATCAAGCAATTGAAATCGAGTAGTCGGTAAAAAGAGGAGCACATGACTAAATTCCAACGCACTATCAAATGAATCAATCAGCGCAAGTTAATGACTAGAAAAATAGTCAAGCACAGAAAGAAAGCAAATCAGTCCGACAAATACAAAATGAAAAGAATAAAGAAACAAAGATCTCCAAAGGATAACAGATGAACTTCAAAAGAAATTGACAAATACTCATCATATAGAATCAAACGACAAGAGATTCAGCGAACAACAGCTTTACTTCGTTTTTTCCTTTTTTCCATTTTACATTGAACGCTAATGAAAAATTCCAAAAATATCGTTCACAAACAACAATACCTGCGAGTTCGATGGAATGTCAGACAGATGGAGATAGAAGGAGACCTTGAATTTCAGCGATAGCATAGAGATGCGAACGATGGATGTGTTTCGTTGGAAGTGACTGAGGCCAGAGAAGGCTTTCGTAGAGCACGGAACATGGAGAGCTTTATTCAAATGTCTGTATTTATATGCAATTTTTGTGTTCAGGGCGCGCAAGGATCATCAGCATAGCGGTTACATTGACTGACCGCGCAAGCTATTACAGAAGCATTAATTTCCTTTTTCTTTTTTTTTCTTTTTTTTTTCTTTTTTTTTTTTTTTTTGAGAAAAATGAATGCATTAATTTCTTGTTTTTCTTTTCTTCACTGAGTAAAAAAAATATTTCGACAGATATTCAACCCAAAATTTTGACCAATTTGATGGTTTTTGTTTTTGAAAATGTTATGGGATAAATTTATCAAACCAGGTCGAGTTAGTAGAATAAACGTAGAGCCTAGCCTCTCAAAGGGAGCAAAGCCTAGCTTAGCCTCTCAAGAAAAAGAGAGTCTAGCCTAGAAGAGCTCGGAGGTGGACCAACATACGATCTATAGAGTAGAACTCATAGGTCGAGCTATAGAGGAAAGCTCAAAGGTCGAACTCAAAAAGAATGATGACCTAAGAAAGGAGGTCAACCTGAGAGGTCGAGGTAAGAAAAGAGATCAACATGAGAAAAAAGGTGGAGTTGAGAAAGGAGCTCGCACCAAGATGAAGCTCAAGCTAAGAGAGGAGCTCGAGTTGAGGGCCCGAGTTAAGAGTTATATGTAACCAAGCTATTAATCAAGGAATTATAATAAAGAGTCATAACTAAATAATTAGTTTAATGGCTCACTAATCAATTGTTAACCGAACATCGAAAATCTACCCAAGAGTCGAGTATATTGAAGGTTGAAATATATAACGGCTCAAGCAATGATGGCTCGGATGGTTAACGGTTGAAGTGAATTCGAAGTGGCTTGGAAGTTGAAAGGTCGTGCAAGCTTCAGTTACTAATGGGTCAACCTATATAATCTTTGAGCTGCAATCAAATAGAGGTATGTTAAAAACTTAGCCTTATTTACTATCACTTGAGCCATTTTTCAAACTTGATTCTAACTTGAATGTCAGAGTGGATTTGACTCAAGATCACACCGATGTTTAGATTTGTTCATTTTGATGGACATTGGGCTACTCTTCCCTGAGAAATACAAATTCACCGCTAGTGTAATTTTTAGCATCAGTTGACGTCGTCTGTAGAGAAAGAAATAACAAAAAAATTTAGCCATACCACTACATTTTATATTTGAACCATGAGTAGCAACATGAGAGAATCTCCCAACTAATGGGAATGATTCGGACCGTGGACGTCACCCGAGACGACAACCCGCACGTGTTCCAAAAACTCAAGTGGGTGAAACCCACCAGCTTATGAATGAACTACTTGATGAGTATGCAACTCTAGCTGGAAAAGTTGATGGCTTAGAATTTAGATCAAAGCCTGAACCTGATCATGGAAATGTTAAAATGCCCAAACCCTATTATCGAGGCCATCAGATAGAATGAGGTAGATCCACCTAAAGGAATCAAATTCCTCAATGGAAGTACGTGAACGTGTGTGCTTTCAAGATTCATTTTGGAAATCGTGATAAATAAAGAAACATGGAGAACACACGATAAACATAAAACTCATAAGCATGATGTTTAGGGGAAGAAAATGACTTATCCTTGAAGACCTTCTTCAATACTTCCTTCTCCATTCATGAACACTTCATACCACAAATATCTCCCTTGAACTTCTCTGCACGAACTCCAACAGGACACCACTACTGGGCCTTTCTTGCTATTCTCTAGCAAGAATCGAGATGGTGGGTTCTCTACATTGGAGAAGGGAAGAACAATTTTTTACAGAAGAATTTTCTGTAAAAATTCTTTTGAGAGAAAGAAAGAAATTGCATTGTAGAGAGGAAATTGTGAGATTCATCTTCATTCTTCAAACTCACATTACATTTTGTGAAATTAAAAAAAAAAAAAAAAAAAAAAAGTGAGAGAGGAGATAAGTCCCCTCAATCTTACATTAACTCCCTTGTAATTTTTATATTTATTTTGATATTAAATTAAATTAAATTAATATTAATATTAATTAATCTAATTAATTAATATTAGTTTATTAAATATCATATATTTAATTAAGGTCACATTTGAATCATATTCAAATGTATTTTCTCTCATATACTATAGTTTTAATATGAATATCATTCACATTAAACTTAACCTATAGTTTTAATATGAATCTCATTCATATTAAATTTAACCTATAGCTATAAATTTGAATCCTATTCAAATACATTATTCTCTCATATAACCTATAGTTTTAATATGAACCATATTCATATTAATTTTAACTTGTAGTTTTATATGAATCGCATTCATATAAATAGTATTTGAATCTTATTCAAATATTTATCTCTCTTATATAATAAAGTATAATTTTGAATCTTATTCAAAATTAACTTTATATTATAATGTATCTATATACATTATATTAATTGTATCTTATACAATTAATTCCCTTATTTAATTTGAACGATTCAAATTAATCCAAAATGAATTGATTCTTGTTTTACCCTTAGTGAGCTAGCAAAGGGACCTTATGGACCTACATATTAGAAGCTCTAATAATAGAGATTAATTAATTAAACTCTTTAACTAATTAATCAACATTCATTAATTGTAAGTCACTTCACTAAAGATCCACAATTGAATATTCATTAACTGCAGGTTACCAACTATGAAACCCTATAATGGATTGAAAGACCCAGTAGAACATCTGGATATGTTTCGTCATGAATGAAACTCCATGGAATCCAAGACGCTATCAAATGTCGAGCCTTTCTGTTTACTCTTGCAGGTTCAGCTTGAAAGTGGTTTAGAAAATTGAAGAAAAGGTAGATAGCCTCATTCTAAAAGCTGGTAAGGGCATTCATTGCCCAGCTCTTAAGAGGCCGAGATAAAAAAAAATCCCCCACTCATCTACTCACTATAAAGCAAGGAAGGAATGGAACGTTAAGGAAGTATGTCGCAAGGTTCGATAGTGAAGCCTTCCAGGTTGAAGGTTATACTAATGATGCTACTCTCACAACCATCATAGTTGGGCTTCTAGATGAGAAGTTCATCTGATCCTCAAGCAAGAAAGCAGCTACAACCTATGTCGAGCTCCTCTCTAGGACATAGAAGTACACAAGCGCAGGTGAGCTCCTTCGCTCATTATGTGATTAGGAAGAGAAAGTCACTCGTCCAGACCATCATAGTTCAAGAGGACGAGAAAATGAGGATCAACATGAGAACAAAAAAAGAAGGATAGAAGAACCACCAGTGGCACCGGAGAAGGCGGCCCACAAAGATTTATCACCTAACAAGTTTGAATGCTACACTTCTATGGTGGTCCTTGTGGAGCAAATATTGATGGAAATCTAGGACAAGGAAATGTTTAAGTGGCCATTTCATATTGAAGAAACAAAGACAAATATTGTCTCTTTCATAGTGACCACAGGCATACTACCTCGGAATGTTTTGACCTCTATGAGGATATAGAAACCATAATTCAACGAGGTCATCTATATGTGGAAGAAAACGGCAACCAGAGTGGTAACCAGAACAGAAAAACTCAAAGCAAGAGAGATCATATGCCAACACTGCTTGGAGAGATTAAGACAATCTTTGGTGATCCAGCCGGAGGAGATTCTAGAAGAAAGAGAAAAAAACAAAGCCCCAGAGGCCAGACTTTCTCTAAGGGTCTTAGAAGTATGTTCTACTGCTATAATAGAACAAGTTATCAGTTTCTCTGAGGAAGATGCAATAAATTTTCATCAACCTTATATCGATGCTTTAGTTGGGTCTTTGATCGTAGCAAATATTAAAGTGCATCGAATTCTAATGGATGGAGGCAGCTCGGCGGACATTTTATCTCTTCGACCCTTTGACGCTATGAGATTGGGGTGTGAGAATTTGAAAAGAAATTCAACCTCATTATTAGGGTTCGACGAGCAATCAGTATATTCGAAAAGTAGCATAGAACTCTCAGCCACCTTTGGCGGAGGCATGACCTGTGTAAAGGGGAATCTAATTCCCCAGAAGCGTGAGATCGTCTTGCATTCGGTTTTTCCATTTAAAAGAAACAAAACCACAGTAGTTCATACCAAAAACAGTGAAGTTTTTCAGCATGCTATTGAAGATGGAGAAAAGAGAAAATGAAGCTCACCTTTGTAGCATCCCAAACTTCTCAAAAAAAAATCCTCTTTATTTGATCATGAACACCTCTTCATGATCAAGAATGCCACCGTAAGAATAACCTTGTTACTCTCTAGGATTCCAAGGATTGGATGAGTGGTCTCCAATATTTGGAAGAGGAAGAGCTAGAGAGAAAATGGTGAGAGAGTTGAGAAAATTTTTCGAGTGGCAACTAGGTATTTTGCACAAAATGAAATCATTGCCCTAAATGGGCTATAAAAGATATATTTATATGGAGAAGGGTTAAACCCTTCTCCAATTATTTCCTTTTATACACTTCGTGCTAATTAATTAAATATCTTATTTAATTAATTTAATTAATTGACACACTAATTACATAACCATACATTAAATCTTATTTAATATATAATTAATTTAATTAACATATAAACATCATATATTTATATGTATCCACCTCCCTAACATTATAATTGTTAGGTTTTATATCCTAAAACTCGTGGTTTGTAAATAATTAAACTTATTCTAAAAATTCAATAAGTTGTTATTGAATATATGAATTGTTTATTTCTTTTTAGAAATAAATCCAATAAAATAAAATATCCATAACTATTACATAAGTACTTGAACTTTATGTGGAGACATAAAAGTGGATCAGGTTCGAGTAAATAATCTAAATGATCTATATTATATGAATAAGGTTGGGTGTCTTATTCTAATAACATTATCGGATGCGGCCCACTCTGTAGTTGTTATAAAGAGTTGTAAAGTGCAACAGACAAAGTGATCCTAATTCGTACATGTTATGATATGAGGAGTGGGGCATCCTGTGCAATGAGTTTGCACAAGATCGGACCATGAAATAAGTCACTCTTACTTTATAACGTTGTTTATTGATTAAGACTGATTATTTCAAAGCTAGGTAACTTGACCTTAATCCTAAGCTAACTATGAACTCTTGTTTATTCCGAATTATCCTTATATTTGCATAGGTGAGGGATGGCTCAATAGCGTCGGCTCAATAAACCTCCATTTCAGGGGTATGACCGGGTATATAGCTGGGGACATAGGGTGCAAGATGGAATTTACTCCTACCCGCTTTCAGGGATATTAGAGAGGTTGTTCCCTTAAGTGCTGACTCTGAGTCTTGAACAAGGGGCTCCACCCTCCCATTTTCCCGAGAGGGACTCGGTTTTTTGATCGAATCACAAACCAATTGTTCATTAGAGGATCGGTGAGGCTTAAGGAACAAAAGGTAATCTCGGGGGTAAAACAACCATTTGACCCAGTCGTTAATACGAACAACCTGTGAAGGGTTAACTACTAATCATGGTTATATCGAGTAGACATAATATATCTACAGTGAGGGGAGTGTAACTCTGGGCTTTAGTGGAGTGACCCAGTAAAATGAATGGGGGTTAGTTCGATGTAAAGAGTTTAGCCAATTAATCTCGGATCGTTGGAGCCCATGATTTGGAGGTCCACGAAGTCCCCCTACTAGCTCATAAATGGATTAGCCTTAGAATAGCGTGATAAGTTAATTTGAAACGTTTGAATTAGAATTAAGGGAATTAGTAATTATATGTGATATAGTTACACGTTTAATTTTGGAATTAAATGAATTTGGAGAATCAATTAATATTAAAATATGATTTAAATATTAAATTTAGGGATTCATGATGGTGGAATTAGTGTTAAATTAATTTAATATTTGATATAGAATTAATTAGAATTAATTATTTATTATTAATTTTATTAGAAAATTAATTAATGACTGATTTTGTAAATTAATAAAGATTTCATTTTTGAAAAATTGATTTTGAAAATCAATTTAGAAAACCAAAATTGAAAAGAAGGAAAATGGAAAATCCCAAAAGTGGGATTTCTCCACTTTCAAACCAAGAAGCTCACACATACTCCACCATGTTTTTCAGTCAATTTTCCAATCATGAGGTGCAATTCATGCAGCAATCCTCTTTGCATGAAAGTCATGCAATAAATAAAGAAGATTGAAGTGGAAATCGGACATGCAACTGAAAGTTTTTTTGCTGAAGAAACTTAAGGTTGAAGGTTTTCAACCATGGTGATGCAGTAACTTCTTCTCTAAATTCCCTTAATCCAAGCTTATTTTGAGTCCCATAACTCAATCTAAGGCACCAAGAGGATAGTAGGGAAGACCTTAGGTGGTTCACAAGCAGATTTGGAGGAGATTTGCAGCTGGAATCGAGATTCAAGTGTTTCTTCAAAGGTATGTTATGAAACTCTCTTATTAGTTTGTGAGCATGCTTAATTTAAAGTCAAAATTAATCAATCAGAATGCTTAATAATCTGTTTTTCTTCTGCTGCGTTTTTTCTAACTCTAACAATAATTAATTAATTCTTCATGAATCTAATTCACATGAATTTCAATCTCATTCAAATATTTCTCTCTTACATAATTTGGATTAAAGATCACATCTATAATTAGCCATTATATATTAATCTCATTATTATAAAATTCCCTCAATTGATTTGAAAATTCAAACTATTCCTAATTAATATCCTTTAGTGAGCTAACAAGAAAAACTTATGAACCTACAAATTAGAAGCAACATTGATATAAGATTAATTAATTAAACTCCTTAATTAAATTAAATAATATTTATTAACTACCAGCCATTTTACTAAAGACCGATAGTTGTACTCTTCGCACTGCAGATATATTTTTGTGTCCATGGATGTAACCAATCAACAATGAGTCGACCCTTCACAAATCTCTCATAACTATAGTTGGTAAAATTATCGTTTTACCCATATAGTTACATCTAACTCCTTATGTACCACTAATTCCTCTAACGAAAAAATAATTTATAGTTCAACTATAAACTAACAATCTCCCACTTGTCCCAAAGCGAATGGGGTGTACAGTATCAAATACAATACAATAAACTAGGGCATACAATATACCCAACATCATCTCTCACTTGCCCTAGATTATATGACTCATATCTCGTAGACCCATGCTTTCCAAGTGGCCCTCAAAAGCTTTAGTCATGAGAGCCTTTATAAATGGATCAGCAACGTTGTGCTCCAAGGCAATCTATGTGACGACCACATCTCCCTATTGCACAATCTTCTTAATGAAAGGATACTATGCTCAATGTGTTTTCCTCGTTTGTGACTTCGAGTGTAACGTCCTGAAATCTAGGTAAGATTGAAATTAATTCGTGCAATTAATCGTTTCTTTTATTTAAAGGCCAAAGTTTAGGCTTTTAAATATTTTATTAGTGGTTTGAGTTTTTGGGAAAAGGAGTTGGGGGTTATCATATTTATCTATTTATTTTGTTTATATCCATTTACTTTTGTTTGTTTTACCCTTTTCCTAAAAAGAAGTAGGGTTAAGAGTTTGGTTATTTTTTTATAAATAGGGTCTTCGAAAAGCCTGCAGTAGAAAAAAAAAAAAAAAAGAAAAAGGAAACCCTTCTTCTTCTTCTTTTCTCAGCTGCACCACTGCCGTTTTCGCCGTCGACCAATTCTGCGTTCGCCAGCCGCCATTCTTCCCTATCCGCTTACGTTCGTTCCGTGGTGAAGATCATCCCGCGAAGAGACCTTTCCGTCGACCCAAGCCACCGTCTATCGCGAATCGAAGCTATGCCCAAACCTGTCCATCGACCCGAAGCAGCGATCAACAAACCGAAGCTGCGAACTAAAGCTGCGTTCGGACCTGTCCGTCGACCCAAAGCCGTCGTCGATCATGAATCGAACTTACGTCCTTCTCCTCGGGCCACGTCGTCCTTCCCGTCCGCCAACCGCTGGCCTAAACCCAAGCATCGTCTATCAGTCTTGGCGTGACCAGTTCTGGTTGCCATCGAATCGCGGTTGTTCCGCCTGATCTTTCTGTTTGGGGGTAAGTTTTGGTTCCTTTTGGCAGCCCATCGTCATTTGGTATTCTTGGGCCAAAGCTAATTTACCCATGGAATTTTGTGGTTGGACTCAGGAACTTATGGTGGTGAAGAAAGTTTCCAAGCGGAGTGAAGGTTTGTTTTGGGACAGTTCGATATCCCTAGGTAAGTGGTTTACTACCGGTTTGCCTTCGAACCTAAACATGTGTTACGTATTGGTTTCTAAGTTGGAATAAAATATTTTGATATGCCTATCGGTCAGATGAAAATTTTGGAAACTTACGCTTATGTCACTGTATGTCGATGTTGTATGTTGTCGCAAAGTTTGATGGATGGATAAATTGTGAACTGTTGGGTGATCCTAGCATGATTTATGACATTGTTTGTATGCTTATGTCTGTATGAGATTTTAGTGACTGTTAGTGTTGCCATTAGGCTATGCACATCGCATGTTGTGAGCCTTCAGGCTCACACCCTATGCTTATGTATGCTGTTCTTTTGAGACCACCACTTATGTTTATGTTTGTGACCTTTAGGGTTACTACTTATGAAAGTGTGCCTTCGGGTTCGCCCCTTATGCCTATGCCTATGCCTATGCCTATGATGCCCTTGTGCACTTCTATCCCAATGGAAAGACTAACAGATCACTGAATGGGCCCAGTAGTGGGTCGCTTACTAAGTATACTTTTATACCCATCCTTTTCTTTTCATGTTTCATCAGGTAAGGGTAAAGATAAATAGGTTTGGATGGATTATTGCTTCCGCACTTAGGTTTCATGTACTAGAGTTTGGTTTAGGAGTTAGGTATTTTACAATCTTATGAAATATTCATTGATTTTATTTATTGATTTATTTAATTGTTACTTATTTTAAAGTTGGGTAAGGGGTACCCCGAATGTTTTTTTCTTTCTCTCTTTCTCTCTTCCCTGCTTATTTGAGCATTATTTAATTAAATAAAAATTTTATCTCTTTTATTTAATTATTCTTTGAGAAAATATATTGCCAAGCCTATGCATGCATAAAGTAGCGTCCTAGGAATATACTAGAAATTTGGACCGTTACATCGAGGCTCCTTAGAGTTTACCACTGCACCACTATTATCACAATATAAGATGATGGGAAAATTCATGTTTAGAACGACTTTCAAATCTGTTAGAAAATTCTTGAGCCAGATGACTTCTTTAGCAGCTTCACAAGCCGCTACATATTTTGCCTCCATCATGGAATGGCAATGCATCCTTGCTTAATGTTGTGTCATACTATAGCTCCTCCATTCAGAGTGAACACTGATTCTGATGTGGATTTCCTAGAATTCTTATCAGTCTGAAAATCAGAATCAGTGTATCCTGTAAGGATCAAATCCTTAGCACCACACACAAGCATATAGTTTCTTATTCTCTTAAGATACTTGAGAATGGCTTTAACTATTATCCAATGATCAAATCCTAGATTGGATTAATATATGCTGACCACTCTCATGCATAAAGAATTTGTCTCATTTCCTCAACTTCTTAAGGTTTCTTATGTCACTTTTCCTTAGACAAATAATTCCATGTCTAAAAGGTAGTAAACCTTTATTGGAATTCTGCATCGAATATTTAACAAGTATTTTGTCAATATAAGATATTTGAGACAAAGCTAGAGATTTGTTCTTACGATTCCTAATGATCTGGATCTCCAAAACAAATTGTGTTTCACCCAAATATTTCATTTAGAATTGATTAGCCAACCATTCCTTAATTTTGGTTGGAAAACTTACATTATTCCCAATGAGTAGGATATCATCTACATCCAACACCAAGAATGTTACTAAATTGTTAATGATATTCTTGTAAACACAAGGTTCATCAACATTTTGATTGAAGCCATAGGTATTGACTGTAGCGTCAAACCTTATGTTCCAAGATCGAGAAGCTTGTTTCAATGTATAGATGAACCGATTCAGCTTGCAAACCTTTTGCTTTTGACCTTGTTCAGTGAATCCTTCTGGCTGAGACATATAGATTGTCTCCTCAAGATTACCATTCAAAAAGGCAATCTTGACATTCATTTGTCATATTTCATAGTCATAATATGTGTCAATAGATTTTATCATAGCAACCAATGACATTACAAACCAATTAAGGAGACCGTATGATGTGTTGACACACGTCCTTCTCCCACTTACTATAAACATTTTCTCCATTCACCTTGACATTGACCCATGCAAAACCTTCCTGAGGAATGGTATGTCCAAGGCACCACGAGGTCGAGCATGAATCTCACCTTATAAACTTTTAGGAAGAACGTGGATGAAAAAAAACGACATATCACATACATCTTTTTCTTCCCACTAAGTGTTTTACAAAAATGGGTTTATTAACTTAGAAAAATCCGACTAATTAATTTTAACTAAGTCCTTTGTTAATTTTCTCAATATAATATTTATATTGAATATTTTAATAATATGTGATTTAATTTATTAAACTCTTTAATAAATTCAATATTTTATTGTATGCTTATAAAATATTTGTCCAATTCACCTTCCAAGTCAGTTTCTAGGTAGAGGTGTTCCATTTCCGTCAACTTAAATACCTCAACCTAGATAGAATCTTCCTAAGACAAAGGTCCCTTATGGGTAATTATTTTATAAATTTATTTTTTTACGAAATTTGTTTTAATCCTATTAAAACAAATTAAACGATTAACCTATTTCTAATCTCATTAGAAAACCTTTCAACATAAGTCTAGATGAATTAATTTTAAATCATTTAAAATTAAGTTGGACCTATGTTTGCATGCAACTCTTTATTATAGATTTTAAGTTATTATACTAAACATGTAACAATTATCTTTTAATGCCTGCATCTAATGATGTTGATCAAATATAACAATTATATTTATTTAAGTAGTGTCATGTTCAATGCAAGGTTCATTTTCATTGGAAAAATATATAACTTATATTCATCATCCATGAAAATTATGTTGGGTTTAATGCCCTAAATCTCGTGGGTCCTGTAGTTTGTAATGTTTGTAGTTTGTAATTGTAATATACAAAAAAATTATTTATAAAATATGAGATATTTTATTCGACATTTAGTAGCATTAACCCACAAACCAATAAACTAACATCCAAGGTTATCATCTGTAGCTTAAACATGTATGTAGAGACATACAGTTGGATCATGTTTAAGTGATAACCTAAATGGTCTGTAGTAGATGGATAAAGCTGGGTACCTTATCTTGGTGATACTATGAATACGACCTGTTTTGTAGATGTTATAATTGTTGTAAAGTGCTACAAATGATCTAATCCTGATTATTCATGTGGAGACATGTGAGTGGAGGTATTCTATACAAAGGAGTTTGTATAAGGTCAAATCACGAAATGACTAGTCTCATTATATAACACCATTCATAATAGAGACTTGCATTTCACCAGGATGACCATAGGTGATATACCTGAATCCTGAGTGGGTTGTGAACTCTTGCCTATAAAGGCGATCCTTTGATTTTTATGGGTGAGAGTGGCCAGATCGTCAACTCAATAAACCTACCATTTTGGGGATGCGTTTGACTGGGGAGTTGGGAACACAGCTACACAAGACAGAATTCACTCCTTCCCTAACGTCTGGGTAAGTAGATAAATTGCTCCCTTAAGAACTGATTCTAGGGCTTGAACAATGTGGCATCACACCCTCTCTTGGCCTCAGAGGGGTTTGGTCATAGTTGGACTATGACTTATTGTTCATTAGAGGAATCAATGGTACTTAAGAATTAGATGTAACTATAAAGGCAAAACGAAAAATTTGGCCTAGCTGTACTTACGAGCAATTTGAGAAGGGCCACCGCACTATTGACTAGTTAAATCCAATGGACACAGAAATATATCTGTAGTGCGAAGAGTGCAGTTGTCGGTCTTTAATGGAGTGATCGACAGTTAATGGATGTCGAATAATTTAAATAAAGGAGTTTAATTAATTATTCAAGTATTGTTGGAGCTTCAATCTACATGTCCAAAAGGTCCCCTTGTAGCTTAACAGAGATTATTGAGAATCAATTTTGAATTAATTTGAATTTTTCAAATTAATTGAGGAAATTAATTATATATGATATAATTAATATAGTGTATTTGATACATTATAATATAAAATTTATTTGAGAAAAAATAAATATTTAAATATGCTTCAAATATTAATTATGTGAATTAGATTCATATAATTGAATTTAGTATAAATGAGATTTATATTAAATATCATGCATTAATGAGACAATTAAAACTATTGTATTTGATATATATATATATATTAAATAGTTTTTATTTATTATAATATTTTAAATTTAATTAATTAATTTTTTGAATTAATTTAGAAAGGAGTTGTAACTCCCTCCCCCTTTTTTTCTCTCGATTGATCATGGTAATGGGATATTGGGGTGTCTTTATCTTCCTCACAGAAGATTCACAGCGCATCATTCACTTTTTCTGTTACGTTGAAGAATATACAGAAAAGAAAAACCCTCTCTCTAAAAGTTCTTTCCTCGTACCAAAACTTAGAGCACACACACTCCTAAGGATTCTCTACCCAAAAGAGAATACAGAAGGCGCCACTTGGTGGTGTCCTCGTTGGGTGTTCATGATCCAGTTATTTATGATAGATCAAGGAGGATTTTCGTGAAGAAATTGGTTTCTTCAAGGGTATGTTATTTCTAACCCTAAATTAATTTTTTCCCTTCAATTACATGCTATATTTTTTTCTGAAATTTTACATAATCTTGTTCTATGATTTTTTATATTCTGTGAAATTTTTTTTAAAAAAATATGGGACGATCCCGCTTCCCCAATGAAAATTCACCGTTCCTTCAAATTAAACATATGTATTCATCATTTCACCATACATTATAACATTTATAACATTGTATGATGCATGAACATGCTTAATGAAAAATACATCAAAATAATATAACACTTATATTATGATACATGTGCATGCTAATAAAATTATCCAATCATAAATTATCCAATCTCTAACATTATAATTAATTAATTCTTCATATATCTAATTCACATGAATTTGAATCTCATTCAAATATTTCTCTCTTACATAATTTGGATTATAGATCACATCTATAATTAACCATTATATATTAATCTCATTAATATAAAATTCTCTCAACTGATTTGAAAATTCAAACCATTCCTCATTAATATCCTTTAGCGAGCTAACAAGGGGACCTTATGGACCTACAAATTAGAAACTTCGATGATATGAGATTAATTAATTAAACTCTTAAATTAAATTAAATAATATTTATTAACTACCAGTCATTTCATTAAGATCGATAGTTGCACTCTTCGTACTGCAGATATATTTTTGTGTCCATGGATATAACCAATCAACGATGAGTCGATCCTGTTGGGGTTGATGCCCTAAATTTCGTAGGGTCTTGTAGTTTGTAAACCATGTATGAATAAACATTTCAGCGATTTATAATATTTGATATTTGATTCACTCTGTCTATTAAATATATGATATTTTAGTTGCATTAACTACAAACCAATAAAGTAACATCTAAGATTATCGTTATAACTTAAACATGTATGTGGATACATACAGGTGTATCATGTTTAAGTGAAAACCTAAATGGTCTGTAGTATATAGATAAGGCTGGGTACCTTATCTTGGTGACACTACGAGTATGGCCCGCTTTATAAGTGTTACAATTGTTGTAAAGTGCTATAAATGATCTGATCCTGATCATTCATGTATTAGACATGCGAGCGGGGATATTTTATATAAAGAAGTTTGTATAAGACCGGACCACGAAATGTTTAGTCTCGTTATATAACGTCGTTCATAATAGAGACTTTCATTTCACTAGGATGACCATAGGTAACATGATCTTAATCCTGAGTGAGTTGTGAACTCCTACCTATGAGGGTGGTTCTTTGATTTGCATAGGTGAGAGTGATCAGATCGCCAACTCAATAAGCCTACCATTTTGGAAATTCATCTGATTGGGGAGTTGGAAACTCAACTACACAAGATGGAATTCACTCCTTCCCCGAAGTAGGGGTAAGTAGATAAATTGCTCCCTTAAGGGCTAATTCCGGGTCTTGAACAATGTGACGCCACACCCTCTCTTGACTCGAGAGGGGTTTAGTCATAGTGGGACTATGATCTATTGTTCATTAGAGGGATCAATGGTACTTAAGGAGTTAGATGTAACTACAGGGGCAAAACGATAATTTGGCCTAGCTGCACTTACGAGCAATTTGTGAAGGGTCATCATACTTGATTGGTTATATCCAATAGACACAGAAATATATCTGTAGTACAAACAATGCAGCTATCAGTCCTTACTAGAGTGCCCGACAGTTAACAGATGGTGGATAATATGATTAAAGAGTTTAATCTATTCACGTATTGTTGGAGCATCAAGCTACAGGTCCATAAGGTCCCCTTGGTAATGGATTTAAGTTGAGAATCAGAATTTGGGTTAATTTGAAATGTTCAAATTAATAAGAGGGAATTAGATTATATATGATATAGTTAAATTAATTCAATTATATATGATATAATTGATATAATGTATTTGATACATTATTGTTTGATTGGAGAAACTAATATTTGAATATGATTCAAATATATTTTCTATGAATTAGATTCATAGTTGTTAAATTAATATAAATATGATTTATATTAAATGTCATAAAATAGAGAAAAAGAACTATGGTTTGTATATTGTATATGATGCAATATTAAAACTATATGTTATAAATATAATATGTAAGTTAGTTATCATATTTATTTATAAATATTAATTATTTTATAATCCATTTTTCTCTCTAACCTCCCTATGGGAAGTTATTTAGTTTTTTGTGGCAAAATCAGATATATGAAATATGATTTCATTATTCCTAAGAATAAGCATTTTCCATGATCGAGTAACTACACGATAACCTTGAGAGCCTATGTGATAGACTCGTTTCTCTATACGATCAAAAGTGTTTTGTTATATGATAGCCTTACTTCCTCGATCGTCTTCCCCTTCCAACTCCAAACTTTCCTTTAACCAAAATTAGCTAGAGTCTACCACTCCTGGATTCTCAGACTGAGAATACCAAGGTCACTAAGTGATAGTGTCCCTATTGGTTCGAGTTTGCATTGTTACTTACTGTCGTTCGAGGGAGTTTGTGTTGTTCGACGCGTTCGTGAACACTCATGGGATTTGCTTGAAGAACAGTTCTTCAAAGGTATAATCTCTAAACCTTTTGTTTATTATATGAAAGCATACTATAATTTAGTTTTATGCATAATCTGTTCTTGTTGATTGTAAATGTATGCGTTCAATCGAAATGGGATTTGGACGATCCGCTTCTGCTCAAAGGTTCTCTGTCAAAAGAGTTCCATCAATTGGTATCAGAGCCAGATTGTGTTCTGATTTCTAAATTTCATTTTTTGTATTGAATTTTGTTTACAGTTTGGTGGGTTTAAAGTTTTTACAATGCGTTTAACTGTTAAATGTTTGTGGATGTTATTGATGGATAATTTCGGGATAGTTGTCTCTTTTAATGCTCTTTGTTTACTTTTACACAAATTAATTGTAAGGACCCTACATTTTTTGGTATAATTTCTTGCAATCGAGTCTGTATTTATTTAAGTTTTTGAGTTGTTTGTGAAGAAGTTTTAGTGGCAAGAGTTGCAGTTCGCTTCGATGGAGAAGACGAAACGATGGTCGCATCGTGTAACTTAAGCTAGACGATCATTTAGATTTGGCTATGCATTCATATAGAATTGTTCTGCACGATCGTGTAACATTTGCTAAACGATCACATAGCTAATGCTACGCGATCTTGTAAAGTGTTTACTCGATCGTGTTGTGTTGGCTACATGATCGCATAGATGCTCGAGGGTAAACGATCGCGCGGAATTTGATACTCAACGCAAGGCATGTGCATTAAACGATCGTGTAGGCTATCATGCTCATCGCACAGTTAGTAGTTACACGATCGCATAGTATACGATACTCGGTTCTTGCTACTCGATCGTATAGACTATCATGCTCATTGCATAGTCGTTAGTTACACGATCGCATAGCATTCGTTACTCAAAGCGCATTGCACGATCACGTGGACTTTCATGCTTATCGCATAGTCCTACACTATGCGATCGTTGCTACACGATCATTTACACTCGACGCTCGTTGCTCGATGATCAGAAGGTTTACTACACGATCAATTGATGAGGCTTCAAGGCAGGCGGTTTAAGACCCGGTTCACCTATTCGAACCAATTTACTCAAACTTTTGTAATAGATTAGCATTTCTTTTCCAGTTTTGAGATCAACTATCTCGATCCATCAATTTTTATTAAATATGCATGTGATGTATGCTTATATTATGTCATAATGTATGTCATATAGTTTTAAAACCCACCATAGGTTATGCATTTTTTCATGCATCAATCGTATAGTATAAATGTTATAATATATTAGTATGCATGATTAAATTACATAAAGCATGCTCATGCATCATATAATATAAGAGTTATAATATATGCATGCATTAAAGCATATCCATACATCATTCATATTATAAATGTTATAATATAAGGTTGAATGTATGTATAGAATGATTGCTTAGTTCATTACTTGGATTATATAAAAGTTATATATTAGTAATGAATGAACATTGCATGAAGCATGACACTTAGGTTTATTTATAAATGTTATAAATAGCTTATATATCTAGCTAGCAATGTGGAATGATTCTAATTGTTTCATTTTTTTTATAAAAGTTATAATTAATGAAATTAAAATTAAAATCAGTCATAAAGAGTTGCATGCACACCTTAGGATTTAATCATCTTTTAAAAATGTTTTAAAATTTGATTGAGATAGACCTAAGTTCACATTTCTAATAAGATTAGAAATCTAAGTTTAATCTTTTAAATCAGTTTAATAGGATTAAATTGAATAATAAAAGATTAAATATGTAACAAATGTATCTATAAGGGACCTTTTGGATAAGGCTGGTTCTAGCTAGGTTGGGGTACTTAAGTCAATGGAAACGCCACACCCCTATTTGGGAACCTAGCTGGAAAGGTGAATTAGATAGATTTGTTACATGTATGCAATTTTGATGAAAGTCTGTTAAAGTGTTTAATAAGACTTGAATCAAACTTGTTTAATCATAAAAAACATGTGTTTAGCAAATTAAACAAACCACTTAGTTAAAATCAGTAGCCGGATTTTCTAAGTTAATGAACCCTAGGTAGAACATTCAATGGGAGGTAAATGAGGTATATAATACTTCATTTTACTTCTACATGTTTCTCCCTAAAAAGTCACACCGAGATATCTATCCTCGACCTCGAGGCACCTCTGAAGTGTTCCCCTACAGGTGGCATTTGGGTAGGTCAATACTAAAGTGAATGGAGATAATGTTCATAGTAAGTGGGGAATGGGACGTGTGACAACATATCCCTCGGTCTCTCTCATTAAGTTGGATAAATTTTTGTGTATCACCTCATGGCACCCTGGGAGTGTCCCCCCTAAAGGATGACAGTTTTGCATAAATCTTTATTTGATCTCCAGAAATGGATATGGTTTCTTTAGTCTCTTGTTCTATTCGGTTTTTCCCTAAGGTTGGCTCATTAAGTGAAAGAGTTAAATAACATGGGATCCATAAGCATTCAAATTCACTAATTTTGGCAAAAACTACAGCATGCTCTTCTAAAATGTGGGTTTTCAGAACATATCTTTGATGAACTCTCCAAGAAAACGTGTGTACAGTAGCTGTCTTCACTTGATATCACCGTGAACCACCTCAAAGCCTTCCCCACTATGCTTTTGGAGCTTTAGGAAGAGTTGTGGGACTCAAGAACAGCTTGAAGAAGTGAACAACCAAGAAGAACCCACAACAACCGATTGAAGAAGACATATTCTTCTTCACAGAAAAATTTCTCTCAAAATTTTGTATTAACTCATTTCCAACGACTCCAATATTTTTTATATATAGTAGATGAACATGCAAAGAAATGGAGTGCATGGCTTGCAGCTCATGCTTGGAGAATCAATGTAGAGAGGATAATGATCTTTGTGTGAGCATGAAGATGAAGGTAATGGAGAAAATCGAATCTCCATTTTGTGCAACCACGCAAAACCAATTTTCCATTTTCTTTTCAAAAAAGTAATTTTAAAATCATTTTAATACAAAAATGATTTTCTTAAATTAATTTCATAAATTAATTTAAAATATTAATTTAATATAAAATATTAAATTAATTTTTCCACAATAATCATCTTCATATATTTAAATCATATTTAAATATATTTTCTCTTGTTCCGTTTAATTTGAACGTTTCAAATTAATTTCTCAAGCTACCCTAAAGCTTATCCATTTATGAGCTTGTAGGGGGACCTCGCGGACCTACAGATCATGGGCTCCAACTATTCGAGATTAATCGGCTAAACTCATTAGTTCGATCTAACCTCCATTTGTTAACTAATGGGACACTCCACTATAGCCCATAGTTGAACTCCCCTCACTGTAGATATATTATGTCCACTTAATAACCATAATCAGTAAATCGATCCTTTACAGGTTGTTCGTAATCATAGTTAGGTCAAAAATACCGTTTTACCCTTGTGACTACATCTTGTTCCTTAAGTTTCTACTGATCCTCTAATCAAAAATTTTGATTCATAATCTCAATGAATCAAATCCTTTCTCTATCATGAGAAGGCGGGGCCCTGTTTGTTTAAGACTTAGAGTCAGTACTTAAGAGAACAATCTATCTGTTAACCCTAAATAGAGTAAGAGTGAATTCCATCTTGCAATGTTATGTCCCCAGCTATTCATCCGGTCTTATCCCAAAAATGGTAAGCTTATTAAGCAGTGCTGTTGGACTACTCTCATCGTTTGCAAATCAAAGGATAATCCCAAACAAACAGAAGTTCAAGCTCAGGATTAAAATCGAGTTAAACTAGGTTATAATAAATGAAATAGTCAGTTTTAACAGTAAATGGTCGTTATAAAGAAAAGTGACTATTTCTATGGTCTAGTATATATGCAAACTCATTGCATAGGATGCCTCCACTTTCATGTCTCAACATGAACGATTTGTGGATCACATCATTTGTAGCACCTTACAACTTCTTGTAACAACTATAGAGTGGGTCGCATCCAATAGTGTTACCAGGATGAGATACCAAATTTCATCCATATACTTATTAGACCATTTAGGCTATATACTGTCAACTTGATCCTGTTTATGTCACTACATAAAGTTACAGCATTTAGACTATAGCCAAGGATGCGTTTATTGGATTTTCATAATAAGATGCAAAATCAACAAGTCATTGTTATTGATAAAATAGAATGTTTAACACGAATTGCGAGTTCTAGGACATTTCTAACAATCTTCCACTTTGACTAAAACTCCAGTGAGAACAAATATATACAATATAATATTGAGATACATAATGGGAAAAATACAATAAACTAGGGCATCTACAATACCATATACATTCTCTCACTTGCCCTAGATTACACTACTCGAAGTCCTAGTCCAACTAGGTGACCCTCGAAAACTTTAGCCGAAAGGGCCTTAGTGAATGAATCAGCAAGGTTGTCTTCAGAGACTATTTTTGTGACGAGCACATCTTCTCTGTGTACGATCTCCCAGATGAGATGGTACTTTCTTTCAATGTGTTTTCCACACTTGTGACTCCTGGGTTCCTTTGAGTTAGCAACTACACCATTGTTGTCACAATACAGTGTGATAGGCAGGTGCATATTTGGAACAACTTCCAAATCAGCTAAGAATTTGCGTAGCCATACTGCTTCCTTAGCATCTTCGCATGCAGCCACGTATTCCGCTTCCATGGTAGAGTTAGCGATACAAGTTTGCTTGATGCTTTTCCAAACTATAGCTCCTCCGTTAAAAGTGAAAACTGATCCTGAGGTAGATTTTCTGGAATCTACGTCAGTCTGAAAATCAAAATCAGTGTATCCCATAAGGATCAAATCCTTAGGTCCATACATAAGCATATAGTCCCTTGTTCTCTAAGATACTTTAGGATATTTTTTACAGCGGTCCAATGACTGTGTCCAGGATTAGATTGGAACCTGCTGACGATTCCAACTGCAAAACATATGTCGAGACGTGTACACAACATAGCGTACATCAAACTACCAACTGTAGAACCATATGGAATTCTGTTCATCTCCTCAATCTCTTGAGGTATCTTAAGACATTGTTCCTTTGACAAATGAATTCTATGCCTGAAAGGTAATAAACCTTTCTTGGAATTTTGCATAATATATCTTGACAACATCTTGTCAATATAAGATGCCTAAGACAGTGCTAATGTTCTATTCTTTCAGTCTCGAAAGATCTGTATTTCTAGAACATACTGAGCATCACCCAAATCTTTCATTTGGAACTATGTTGCTAACCATCTCTTTATGTCCACAAGAAAACCTATCTCATTCCCAATGAGCAAGATATCATCAATGTATAGAACTAAGAATACTACAAATTTGTTGACTATCTTCTTGTATACACAAGGTTCGTCAACGTTCTGTTCAAAGCCATAAGATTTAATCGTAGTGTCAAATCTTATATTCCAGGATCTAGACACTTGTTTCAATCCATAAATGGATAGATTAATCTTACAGACTTTCTGTTTCTGTCCTGTTTCGACGAACCCCTCTGGTTGAGACATAAAAAAAAACTTTCATCAAGATAGCGATTCAAAAAAGTTGTCTTGACATCCATTTGTCATATTTCATAGTCATAATATGTGGCAATGGCATGAAGTATTCTTATTGATTTAATCATGGCAACAGGAGAAAAAGTTTCTCATAATCAACTCCTTCTCTTTCGGTAAAACCCTTTGCCACGAGCCTAGCTTTATAGGTCTGTACCTTGTTAGTTTAGTCTTGTTTTCTCTTGTAGATCCACTTACAACCTATAGGTGTAACACCTTGTGGTTGATCTATAAGTTCCCAGACTGAGTTGAAGTACATAGACTCCATTGCATCGTCCATGGCTTTTATCCATTATTCCTTGTCAACATCTTTCATTGCCTTCTTAAAGGTTAATGGATCCTCTAAACCATCATTTTGTACGATGTTCTGAGTTTCTGTTAAACCTATGTAGCGTTCAGGTTGTTAAATAACTCTCTCACTACGACGAGGCATTCCCAACTCTTGGGATGGACGTGACGGGACAACAACCGTTGTTGATGGACCAACTTGATCAACAACTCTTGTTGATTTTTCTGTAGTATCTTTAGACAGTTCTTGCAATAATAGTTTTGAAGGAAATAAAACTTGGGATTTCTATGAGCAGCGGAATAAGATAATTCCAAATTACAATCATGAATCAACAATATATTTATAGTTGACTTCAAACATAAACAGTTATACAAATTACAGAGAAATTACAGCATGAAACAATACAAATGTACAAAGAGAACTACACGCACATATGCAGTAATGTCTCCACGCTCCGATGTGCGACTCAGATCGAACAACCGCAACCACAAGCGCTCGATCTATACGATCACAACACGAACTTTTCGTGCTCGTCCTCAACGATCTCTTCGTTCACGATCACCTCCGCAACACGAACTCCTCTGTAACACCACGAACGGACTCCTCTAAAGCACCACGAACGGCCTCCAGAAACCTCGACGGTGTTGAGTTGAGTCTGACACCACCAACAAGGCGACCTTGGTATTCTTGGTGTGAGAATCCAGAAGGTGGACTCTGTTCGGACTTGGTATGAGGCAGACGAACGAAGGAAACATAGATCGTGTACACGACTGGGCAAGTGGGAGAAGTCGGATACCTATCCTATAGGTCGATGCCCAATCGTTTAGATAAAGCTATGTGATCGTTTAGCAAAAGCTATGTGATCGTTTAGCTCTATCGTTTAGCTCGAAAGACTCTACACGATCGTTTATTTTAGGCCAGCGATCGTTTAGCAAAGCTATGCGATCGTTTAGTAAACACTGCACGATCGTTTAGCTAGCACCTGCACGATCATTTAGCTCAGCCCAGCCGTCGTCTAGTAAATCTATATTTACTTGATGACTTCCGTGAGTTTCTTTTCGCGGAGAGAAAACTCAAATTCTTTTCAAACTTTTGTAAAACACTTCTATCTCAAAATAGGAAACCGATTTTCCTTTTAAAACCTCACGGTTACCATGATCAATAACCACCCACTACATTTGGTTATTTAAAAGAAAAAAGAATTGATTATCTAATAATTAATATTATTATAAACATAAATGATAACCAACTTATCATACTATATTTATAACCTATAGTTTTAATATTTCATCTCATGAAACATATAAACTATAGTTCTTTTTCTATTCTATGGTACTTAATGTAAATCTCATTAACATCAATCCTCCACTAGATGTACCTCATACATCATACCGATTATATCACATATAATCAAAATACCTCTTGTCAATTTGAACATTTCAAATCAATGCCAAGAACTTGATCCTTCAACGAAATCAAAGCTACCAAGGGAACCTCATAGACCTATAGATCCGAAGCTCCAACAGTACGTGAATAACTGACTAAACTCTTTAGTCACGAGATCCACCATCCGTTAACTGCCAGGCACTCCACTAAAGACCGACAGCTGAACTTTCCTCACTACAGATATATTATGTGTCCATCTTAACCAATCAGTAGTGCGACAACCCTTCACAGATCACTCGTAAGTACAGCTGGGCCAATAACCATTATGCCCCTGTAGTGACATCTGTCTCCTTAAGTACCACTGATCCCTCTAATGAACATAAATCATAGTCCTACTATGACTGAGTCTTCTCTTCCAAGGAGAAGCTGTGGTCACTATGTTCAAGCCCCGAAATCAGCCCTTAAGAGAGCAATCTCTCTACTTATCCCTGCTTCGGGAAAGAAGTGAATTCCATATTGTGGATTGAGTTCCTAGCTCTCAGATCAGAAAGTCCCCAAAAAGGTAGGCATGTTGAGTTGGAAATCTGGCCATTCTCACCCATACTAATCAAAGGACCGCCCTCAAAGGCAGGAGTTCATAAAACACTCAGGATTAAAGTCGTGTCACCTATGGTTGTTTAGGTGAGATGAAAGTCTCTAGTATCAACGGTGTTATATACTGGGTCTAGTCATCTGGTGGTCCAAGTCTTATACAAACTCTTTATATAGGACACCCCCGCTCCACGTCTTCACACGAATGGTCAGGATCAACCATCTGTAGTAGTTTACAACACTTGCAAACATCTACAAAGTGGGACGTATCCGTAGTGTCACCAGGATCAAGTATCCCACCGTAATCCTTATACTACAAACCGATTTAGGTTATCACTTAAGGCATGATTCACTTGTATATCACATATACATGTTTAAGTTCACATAAGATAACCAAGGAGTTATTTATTGGATATGAGTAAATGACAGAATTAAATAACACTTATTTTATTCATTTAACAATGTGCATCTTTACAAAACAATGAGACTTCGGGAGAATTAGGACACCAATCCCAACAGCGAGATAGATGATTTTTAATATGATCCTCTTCCAAGAAAGTTGCATTTATCGATACAAACACTTTATCTTCTTGGAGATCATAAAAGTATCCTCTTTTTGTTTCCATGGGATATCCTACAAATAGGCATAATTTCAAACTTGTTTTCAATTTTTTAGGATTATGTACCAACACGTGTGTTGGACAACCCCATATGCGAAAATGATGTAAACTTGCTTTGCATCCTTTCCACAATTGATATGGTGTTTCTGAAACACTTTTGGACGCAACAACGTTCAAAATATAAATTGCAGTCTGTACTGCATATCTCCAAAAGGATTAAGGTAATTGAGCATAACTCATCATAGATCGAACCATGTCCAAAAAGGTTCTTGGGATTGAATTCCATGATCTACTAGATAGTTCTGGAATTTCAAATCCATATACTCACCACCTCGATCCGATTGAAGTGTTTTAATTCTTTTATTTAACTGATTTTCAGTCTCAGCCTTAAATTCTTTTATCATATCGAGAGTAATCGTCAATAAAACTGACGAAGTACTGATATCCTCCTCAAGCTTTAACATTCATTGGACCACAAAGGTCTGAATGTATAAGTTCAAGTTGTCAGAAAAAGATCTTTTCGTCATTTTTTCCTCAAAACATGATTCACATGGAGGTAGGGAACTGTCTTCTAACTGATTTAGATGACCGTTTTTTACCAATCTTTCAATCCTGTTGAGATTAATGTGACCAAGCCTAAGGTGCCAAAGATAGGCGTTATGAGAAATTTTCTGCTTTTTATTATGAGTTTCGGCTGTTTTACACATCTCTATATTTAAAATAGCTTTTGCTTCCATTCGTTGTAATATGTATAAGTTATTTGCAAGTCTAGCATAACAAATATGAACACCTCTTGAATAAACAAACACTTCTTTATATTCAAAAGATACACTGTACATATTCTCTAAAAGACAAGAAATGGAAATCAGATTTCTTTTCATCTTAGGTACAAAAAACACATTCTTGAGTAAGATAAAAAAAATCTCCAAAAAACAACTTCACATCTCCCACTACTTCAGCTGAAATGACTTCACCTGTGCCCACCTTGAAAGTCATCTCATATACAGAAAGTCTTCTCCAAGAACTAGTTTCCTGTAGAAAAGTACAAACATGATTAGCAGCGCCTGAATCTAATATCAAGGTAAGATGATAATTTTCCACTATACATGTTTCAACAACTAGTAAATCATATTCACCTTGTTTATTCTTTTCTGCTTTCTTTTCAGCCAAATATATTGGGCAATTATGATTCCAATACCCAACCTCTTCACAATGGAAACATTTTCCTTTGGGAGTTTTGTTTTTGTTTTTCTTCGCAGCGGTTTTCTTTTTCCTTTTTCCTTTCTTTTTCATCTGTACGGTTTTATCTTTAGAAGAATAAGAAGGACCAACTTTCTATCAATGGGTTTCGTACCAGACGTAGACCCTTTGTATAACTTTTTCGGTTTAAAAATAACATTTATTTCTTCTTCCTTGAGTTTCATCATCGATTGATAAGTTTTCAATTCATTCAACAACGTCGTTAAGTTATAAGTGATTTTTTTCATGACAGAATTTGTCCTGAACGGCATATAGCTCTCAGGAAGAGATTCCAGTATCATGCTCACTTGTCTTGTTTTGTCTATCATAGCCACGTGAGCCTCCGCGATGTTAAAATGGACCATTATGTCGAGAACGTGTTCTCTTACGTTGGTCTCATCCTTCACATGTCACATACATATATTTGATAGCTTCATGTCTAACAGACGATGACGGTTTCCCGAACATCTCCTATAATGATGCCATGATCTCACAAGCTATGGGCATGACCTCATGTTTCTTGTTGAGTACATCAGATATACTCACCAAGATATAGGCCCGAGCTTTTTCATTTGCCCTTACCCACCTATCATAAACATCCCGAACATTTTGAGTCATCATTGAACTGGGAACTGGAGGACGCTTCTACGTTAACACAAACCTCAAATCATCTACTACTAATATTGTATTGATATTTTATTTCCAATTCAAGTAACCCTCTCTGTTAAATTTCTTAGAAGCAAGCAGTTGTATAATCGATTTCGACATTGCTGAAACATTTTAAACAAATTTTATTAAATATGCATCTAAATCCATTTTAGCAAAACTAATAAAGTACCTAATAAATCTTTATTTATTTGCAACGATGCTTAAGTGATTTAGAACAAGTGCTACCATGAAGCAGTCAAGAATTCCTTCACAGAAGCAAGACAGTTCTTGACCAAATACTATTATCTACAATAACTCATATCCCAATAGTTCTTTTTGTTATCATTTTCGGTCAAGATATTTATTAACACTTAGTAATTCTTGTAAATATGACCCGCCATGTTCAGATCTTATAAAACGGTATGAATATGCCCTCCGAGATAGAAGACAATATCCAAGACGAAACTATAAGACCCTATTCATTTTACTGAAGCCTGGATTGTTCCGAATCCCATGTTACAACCCTCCATAGGGGTCGCCTTGGTTAACGACTAGCTAGTGCCGCATAGGGTCGCCGTGGTTAACGACTAGCTAGTGCCACATAAAAAACGACAGCGGGCGCAACATAAGAATCTCACGGTTCAAACTAATGGAGCAGATCGTAGGACAATGTTGACACATTTCCTTCACCCACTTACTATGAACCACTTCCCTCATTTACCTTGTTATTGACCCATGCAAACACTTTCCGTATAAAGCAGTCGAGGTAAAATCGATAAGAAGCCAAGCATGGATCTCACGGTGTGAACTCTCAAGGACGTGAGAGCTAATAACTATATATCAAATATATTGTTAATCTCTCACTGAAGTGTTCTAAATGTTTGGATAATTTACTTAGACATGACGGTTAATTTCATACAACCTAAGTCTAAGTGGTTTATCCAAATATAACTCTTATAATTGGATTTAACCTACAATGTCTAGGTGATAAACCATTTTATTACCTCACATCACTTACGCAAGCTCATAAAACCAGTTAACAATCCTTAATAGTTCGGTCATAATCCCCAGGTAGGAGGTGTTCCGTAAACCGTCAACTTAAGTACCCCTAGCCTTAGACAGGTTTATGAACCGATATAAGTTTGTCTAACGATTAAAATTAATTGTTAACCTAAGTGAGCATGCAGTTGTTCTTTGTTATGGATTTTAAACGTCTAACCAATTTTATAACAACTTACAAAATTTAGACATGCTTAACATTCACAATATTCAATAAAGGTGTCTAATATAACTATTATATTAAACATAACCCTAACATGCATACTATATATTATAACAATTATAACATACTGTCAATGCATGTAACATGCTTCCTACAGTGGGATTTTAAATCTATATGGCATACTATATGCATATACATGATTTTTTTTATTATCACATACATCTCATGCATAAATGATTAAATACTAATTGTTATGGTTTTTGTTTTGACAGAAAAAAAAAAAAGCAAACAGATAGCTAGCTATTACAAACATCTTCATAACCATCTTTGAATTGCTCAAACTGCTCCAAATCGAACCCAAAACAACTTGAACCAGGTTCGATGAGTCTAAACCAGACCAAAAAAGCCTAAATCGGACCAACCAAAACCATTTGAGGCTGAACCGGATTGAACCTTGAGTAAACCGATCGAACTGGTTGCTCTCGGTCCAACCTCAATGTGCTAATAAGGCCGATTGTGTAACACCTGGAGGTAATCGTCTAGTGTCATCACCTTGGGTTGAGAGGAAGTACACAATCGCATAATGTTTGCTGAAAGCTAAATGATCGTTTAGCTCTATCGTATAGGACTAGACGATTGCTTAGTTCCATCATAGTGCAATTGCTTAGCTCCATCGCATAGTACTACGTGATCGCATAACACCATCGCCCAATGCATTCAAGTCATCGTTTAGTATCCGCCACAGCTAAACGATCGCATAGCTTCATCGTATAGAACATCATCGTGTCGCATAGCATTTATCTACACGATCACTTAGCTCTAGGACTAAACGATAGCTAAATGCTATTGCATAGCACTTCATTGCATCGCTTAACGTGCATCAGTGTTAAACAATCATATAGCGCCATCATTTAGCAAAATCAACGTATCGTCTAGTTCCCACAACAACAAAAAAAACGATCGTGTAATGCTATCGTATAGCAAATGAACGCATCGCTTAGCTCCCGCAGGTACACGATCGTTTAACATTCAACATCACAACGACCAACGCATATTACTAAACAATCGTCTAGCTTTTCTTCTCATCGTGTAACATCTGGAGCTAAACAATCGTTTAGCAACTAGACCTCAGCAACAAATTTGAGCAGAAGCGGAAAATACTAGAACAGCAGCTCGACCTCATTCGCTTGTTTCTTCAATTACATCTTAATTTCAACTCTAATGACTACAAATAAATTACAGACTCTTATTAACACATAAATGCTCATCAAATAAGAGCCAACTAAAAATTTAATTGAGAAATTAAAGAGAATTAAAATGCCAAAACTCAGAAAACCATAGCAGTGCATTAGTTTCATATATCTCATGAAAAAACACCCACCTTGCAAAAATTAGACCGAATTGAAAGCTTAAAAAATGCTCTGATACCAATCGAAAGAGTTAAATAACATGCAGTAGAAGTATCAAGGATCCATAAGCATTCAAATTCACTAATTTTGGCAAAAACTAAAGCATGCTCTTCTAAAAAGTGTGTTTTCAGAACATACCTTTGATAAACTCTCCAAGAAAACGTGTGTACAGTAGCTATCTTCACTTGATATCACCGTGAATTACCTCAAAGCCTTCCCCACTATGATCTTGGAGCTTTAGGAAGAGTTGTGGAACTCAAGAACAACTTGAAGAAGTGAACAACCAAGAAGAAACCACAGCAACCGATTGAAGAAGACAGTTTCTTCTTCACAGAAAAATTTCTCTCAAAATTCTGTATTAACTCATTTCCAACGACTCCAATCTTTTTTATATATAGTAGATTAACATGCAAAGTAATGGAGTGCATGGCTTACAGCTCATACTTGGAGAATCAATGTCGAGAGGATAATGGTCTTTGTGTGAGCATGAAGATGAAGGTAATGGAGAAAATTGAATCTCCATTTTGTGCAACCATGAAAACTGATTTTCCATTTTCTTTTTTAAAAAAAAACTATTTTTAAACCATTTTAATACAAAAATGATTTTCTTAAATTAATTTTTTCACAATAATCATCTTCATATATTTAAATCATATTTAAATATATTTTCTCTTGTTCCGTTTAATTTGAACGTTTCAAATTAATTTCTTAAGCTACCCTAAAGCTTATCTATTTACGACTTAGTAGGGGGACCTCGCGGACCTATAGATCATGGGCTCTAACGATCCAAGATTAATCGTCTAAACTCATTAGTTCGATCTCACCCCCATTCGTTAACTAATGGGACACTCTACTATAGCCCATAGTTGAACTCCCCTCACTGTAGATATAATATGTCCACTTAATAACCATAACCAGTAAGTCGATCCTTCACAGGTTGTTCGTAATCACAGCTAGGTCAAAAATACCGTTTTACCCCTGTGACTACATCTTGTTCCTTAGGTTCCTACTAATCCTCTAATGAACAAATCTGATTCATAATCTCAATGAATTAAATCCTTCCTCTATCATGAGAAGGCGGGGCCCCGTTTGTTCAATACCTAGAGTCAATACTTAAAAGAAAAACATATCTGCTAACCCTAAATAGGGTAGGAGTGAATTTCATCTTGTAAGGCTATGTCCCCAGCTATTCATCTGGTCTTATCCCCGAAATGGTAAGCTTATTGAGCAGTGTTGTTGGACTACTCTCACCATTTGCAGATCAAAGGATAATCCCAAACAAAGAGGAGTTCATAACTAGCTCAGAATTAAGATTGAGTTAACCTAGGTTATATAATAAATGAAATAGTCAATTTTACCAGTAAACAGTCATTATAAAGAAAGGTGACTATTTTCGTCCAGTCTATATGCAAACTCATTGCATATGATGCTCCCATTCTCATGTCTCAACATGAATGATTTGTGGATCACATCGTTTGTAGCACCTTATAACTTCTTGTAACAACTACAGAGTGGGTCGCATCCAATAGTGTTACCAGGATGAGATACCCAATTTCATCCATATACTTATTGGACCATTTAGGCTATATACTGTCAACTTGATCCTGTTTATGTCACTGCATAAAGTTATAGCATTCAAACTATAGCCAAGGATGCATTTATTGGATTTTCATAATAAGATGCAAAATCAACAAATCATTGTTATTGATAAAATAGAATGTTTAACATGTACTGCGAATTCTAGAACATTCCCAACATTAAGGCGAGACTCTAGGGCCTAAAATGAGGGATTACACTTACACAAAATTGTTAAAGATGTTAACAAATTTTGGACCGAACAATGGTGACTATTAGATTCAGTTACAAGGAGGTGTTTTTATCTAAGGATTGAGATTGGCACTTGATCACCCTATGGTGACTTTTGTCCTGTCTAACTGGACCATCATTGCAAAATAGATGTCACTTAGGGTACACTAGAACTATTTTGCTAAAACTTGATTGGTTTTAAAAATGGTTTAATGCAAGTAGACTTATTCAGTTTCTTCATTTTTCAGCAATTTCAATATAGTTACCACTACACTACCTTTACTTGCTACTGATAAATTGACTGGTGAAAATTACGCTAGTTAGAAAAACACGATTAACCCGATACTAATCATCAATGACTTGAGGTTCGTCCTTACGGAGGAGTGTCCTCCTATTCCATCTCCTACCGTCACTCGAAACGTTCAAGATGCGTATGAGCATTGGACATGAGATCATAGAGTCCCTGAGGGGAATTTTTGGATAATTGTCCGCACAGCTTAGGCACGACGCTCTGAAGTACATCTTCAATTCAAGCATGAAGAAGGGAACATCTGTTCGAGAACATGTTCTCAACATGATGGTCCATTTTAATGTGGCTGAGATAAATGAGTCGAGCATCGATGAGTCTAGCCAGGTTAGCATAATTTTGGATTCGTTACCAGAAAGCTTCCTTTATTTTGTTAGCAACGCTGTTCTGAACAAGGTAGACTACAACTTTACAATTCTACTCAATGAGTTGTAGGCTTTCCAATCTTTGCTGAAAAGCAAGGAAAAGAAGGTTGGTGAGGCAAATGTTGCATCATCATCCAAAAAGTTCCACAAAGGTTCGAGCTTTGGAACTAAGTCTGCACCTTCTACTTTTGGCACTAGAAGTTGGAAGAAGAAAAAGGGTGGTAAGGGGAAGGCGCCTGCTAACCCACAACCTGTTGCTCCAAAGGGCAGGCAACTAGTGAGGGTTGACAAAGAAAAGTGTTTCCATTGCAACCAGAATGGACACTGGTAGCGGAACTGTCCAAGATATTTAGCTGAGAAGAAGAAGGTCAAACAAGGTAAATGCGATTGACTAGTTTTGGAAACTTGTTTAGTGGAGAATGATGATTCTGCCTGGATTATTGACTCTAGGGCCACTAACCATGTTTGTTCTTCATTTCAGGGTTCCTGACAGAAGCTTGGTGCTGGTGAGATGATGATGTGAGTTGGAATCGGGCACGTTGTCTCAGCTATGGTAGTAGGAGGTCTCCGGTTGACTTTACAGAATAGGTTTATCATTTTGAATGATGTATATGTAGTTCCCAAGTTAAAGAGAAATTTAATTTCTATAAAGTCTTTGCTTGAATGTAATTATCAACTCAATTTTTCAGTTAATAAAGTGTTTATTTCGAAAAATGGTGTTGATGTATGTTCAGCTCAACTGGAAAATAATTTGTATGTGTTAAGGTCGTTACCAACAAATGCCCTCCATAACATGGAGATGTTTAAAACTGTCGTAACTCAAAATAAACAACTCAAAATTTCTCCTAAAGAAAACGTCCAACTTTGGCACCTACGTTTAGGGTACATTAATCTCAATAGAATTGAGAGGTTGATGAAGAATGGACTTCTAAGCGAGTTAGAAGAAAATTCTTTACCTGTGTTTGAGTCATGCCTTGAAGGAAAAATGACTAAAAGGCCTTTTATTGGAAAAGGTTATAGGGTCGAAAAGCCTCTAAAGCTAGTGCATTCAGACTTTTGTGGTCCGATGAATGTGCGAGCCAGGGTAGGTTATGAATATTTCATCACTTTTACTGATGATTATTCAAGGTATGGGTATGTTTATTTACTACAACATAATTTTGAGTCCTTGAAAAAGTCCAAAGAGTTCAAGGCTGGAGTTGAAAATGCATTAAACAAAATGATTAAAACACTTCGATCTGATCGAGGTGGAGATTTTTTGGATTCTGAATTCCAGAACTATATGATAGAACATAGAATAGTTTCTCAACTTTCAGCACCTGTGCACCTCAGCAGAATGGTGTATCAAAGAGGAGAAATCGAACCCTGTTGGACATGGTTCTATTGATGATGAGTTACGCTTCTTTACCTGACTCGTTTTGGGGTTTTGCAGTAGAGACTGCAACTTATACCATGAACTGTGTTGCCTCCGAGACTGTTGTTAGAACACCTTTGGAGTTATGGAATTATCGTAAAGCTAGTTTACGTCATTTTCGCATCTGGGTGGCCCAGCACATGTGCTTGAGGCCAATCCTAAGAAATTGGAATCACGTTCAAGGTTATGCCTCTTTGTAGGCTACCCCAAGGGAACGAGAGGATGTTATTTTTATGATCCTAAAGAAAACAAATTGTTTGTATCAACAAATGCTACTTTTCTTGAGGAGGATCATATAAGGGAGCACAGATCTAGAAGCAAAATCGTGTTGAATGAGCTTTCTAAAGAAACTACTAAGTCTTCAACAAGAGTTGTTGAAGAGCCTACTACCTAAACAAGAGTTATTGATGTAAGTTTATCTAATAGATCAAATCCACGTCAAGTATTGAGAGAACTTTGACGTAGTGGGAGGATTGCAAACCCACCTATTCGCTATATGGGTTTAACTAAAATCCTAGCTATGGTAACTAATGGCAAGGTTGAGGATCCTTTGTCTTACAAGAGGGAAATGGAGGATGTTGACAGAGATGAATGGATCAAAGACATTGACAACTTGTAGAAATACAAGTTATTTTTGCTCTTAAGTTGGAACAACTAAGGTTTTTAACGATAAATTCTCCTCATTTTTAGACGAAACGCATGGGTTTATTCAAACATTAGCAAACTCATACAAAAGAAGTTTTGTTAATAAATATCACGGCACTAACACACTGTATTGCAGAATTTCAATGCAAGGATTAACATTAACGTATTAGACAAGTGTCGCAGGAAAAGCTCTAACGCATGGGCCACGCGTCGGAGGGAGTTCAACGCAGAGAAGATTCATTGCTCCAGGCTGATTGTGTCACATCACCACTTGCAAGTATGGGCGCCTGCAACAGGCGGCGTTTGAAAAGCTTCCAAGAGTCAGGCGGCTAATCAAGGCATGGACTTTAATGCTGACCAGGACATGGATTTTAATGCTACCCATTCACCAAGTGGACGTGACCAACGCCTATAAATAGATGAAGTCACTCCAGAGTTAAAGAAGTTCGAAAATTATCAATGTCCTTACTCTCTGTATATTGTAGTCATAGTTTTAGTTCTGTAGAGGCTGTGCTGTGGTGCTAGACGATCAGAAGTGTTGAGAACCACCACCACCGCCGGTCAGGGATGGAGGAAGCTACTCTTGAGAAAGATACTCCATCCAAGTCCTAAATAAGTGATTGTACACAACGAGATTGAGCCAAAGAAATACAAGAGATTGTATTCTTTGGCTTGACTCAGTTTCCTTCTTCTCATTTATCACTTCATTTCATTTGATTAAATATTGCTTTTTTGAAGACTCTGTTTCTTTATAAAATTCATATGTTTGATCCATCATACTTGCCATTGTTTATTTCTTTTTTATGTTGAATGCATTAATACTTTGTGCACAATTTCATTCTAAAGCTCAAGTCAATTTGACAAATTGGTAAAAGCATTTTTTAACTTAGATTGTTCGAAAGAATAACTAAGCTGGTAGGACGCCTAGTACAGCTAGAGATAGACTTACTGGTGTCTATTGCATTTTGTGTTAGACGCATGCATCCTAGAGATAGGCTTTGTATGTCATTCGCGTTGAGAAATGTTGAATGAAGTCTAACGCATAAATAAAAGATAAACAAACCATTCCATCTCATTCACACCACATTCTAGTTGTGTACAATCGTCTTAGACCAACGCGTCTACTTACCTTAAACTCCATTTTCGCATGATCCATCATTCACTACTCAACTCTTTTGCATCTCTTGCACAAGCACAACAATTTAGTGTAAATAACACATTTCTCACATTTATTTAGGAAAAAACCCTATAGTAGATACAACGCAAGGTCTGCGTTTGGTTAACTGAATCCCTGGGTTCGACCTTGGACTTATCAGGAACCTAAATTAAATTTATACTTGGGGGTCTAGTTTAGGAAAACTTCAACGTCATTAGAAGAAGTTGTGTGCATTCTGCTGCAAATATCTAACGCTCCAACACGTTACATTTACTTAAATGCATCACTTATACTTATAACTTATTTCTCCAATTTATTTTATACAATACACTCCTAGAGCAAATCATGGTAGCAGCGAACAACCATGAATCTCAAAATGGAGTCTATGTACTTCAATTCAGTTTGGGATCTTGTAGATCTACTTGATGGGGTTAAATTTATAGGTTGTAAATGGATCTACAAGAGAAAGCGGGGTGCTGATGGGAAGGTGCAAACCTTCAAGGCTAGGCTAGTGGCAAAGCGTTATACCCAGGTAGAGGGAGTCGACTATGAGGAGACTTTCTCGCATGTTGCTATACTAAAGCCTATCTGGATCCTTCTATCTATGCCTCAAATTATGACTATGAGATATGATAAATGGATGTCAAGACTGCCTTTCTGAATAACAATCTTGAAGAGACCATTTACATGGTGCAACCCAAGGGATTCATAGTCCAAGGTCAAGAGCAAAAAGTTTGCAAGCTAAATCGGTCCATTTATGGACTAAAACAGGAATCTCGATCTTGGAATAGGTTTTATACTACAATTAAATCTTATGGCTTTGATCAAAACGTTGATGAGCCTTGTATCTACAAGAAGATCATCAATAGTTCAGTAGTTTTCCTAGTGTTATATGTAGATGATATCCTACTCATTGGGAATGATGTAGGTTTACTAACTATAGTTAAGAACTGGTTAGCGACCCAATTCCAAATGAAAATATTTTAGAAAGGCTCAATTTGTTCTTGGTATTCAGATCTTTCAGGATCGAAAGAACAAAATGTTAGCACTATCTCAGGCATCATATATTGACAAGATGTTGATCAAATATTCGATGCAGTACTCCAAGAGGGGCTTATTGCCTTTCAGGCACGAAGTTACATTATCTAAAGAACAGTGTCCTAAGACACCTCAAAAGGTTAAGGAAATGAGTCAGGTCCCCTATGCATCTTTCATAGGCAATTTGATGCATGCAATGCTATGTACTAGACCTGACATCTGCTATGCAGTAGGGATGGTCAGTAAATATCAGTCTAATCCAGGATATGATCACTGGACAATCGTCAAGAACATCCTCAAGTATATTCAGAGAACAAGGGACTACATGTTTGTGTATGGTTCTAAGAATTTGATCCTTACAGGATACACGGACTCTGATTTTCAAACTAATAAGGATTCTAGGAAATCCACTTCAAGATTAGTGTTCACTCTTAACGGAGGAGCAATAGTATGGCGATGCACCAAGCAAGGGTGCATCACGAACTCCACCATGGAGGCCGAGTATGTAGCGGCTTGTGAAGCTGCTAAAGAGGCCGTTTGGCTCAAGAAATTTCTAACTAATCTGGAAGTTGTTCCCGACAAGTCAAAGCCCATCACCCTTTATTGTGATAATAGTGGTGTTATGGCTAATTCCCGTGAGCCTTGGAGTCATAAGTGCGGCAAGCACATTGAGCGAAAATACCATCTCATCCGAGAGATTGTGCATCGAAAGGACGTGATTGTCACGAAGATAGCTTCAGAGCATAACGTTGTTGATTCATTTACAAAGGCCCTCACGCTACAGTGTTTGAGGGTCACTTACAAAGTATGGGTCTATGAGGCAGACCACGACTGAACTAAGGAAAGTGGGAGATCTTGTATTGGGCGTATTGTGGCCTAGTTTATTGTGTTGTGTACTTGTAATTTGATTATCTTGTACACCCCACTAGCTTTAGAATAAGTGGAAGATTGTTGGGGTTGATGTCCTAAATCTCGTAGGGTTCTATAGTTTGTAAACCATGCATGAACAAACATTTCAGTGATCTATAATATTTGATATGTGATTCACTCTGTCTATGAAATATATGATATTTTAGTTGCATTAACCACAAACCAATAAACTAACATTCAAGGTTATCATTGTAACTTAAACATGTATGTGGAGACATACAAGTGGATCATGTTTAAGTGATAACCTAAATGGTCTGTAGTATATGAATAATGTTGTGTACCTTATACTGGTAACACTACGAGTATGGCTCGCTTTATAGGTGTTACAATTGTTGTAAGGTGCTACTAATGATCTGATCTTGATCATTCATGTATTAGACATGCGAGGGGGGATATTCTATATAAAGGAGTTTGTATAAGACTAGACCATGAAATGTTTAGTCTCGTTATATGACGTCGTTCATAATAGAGACTTTCGTTTCACTAGGATGACCGTAGGTAACATGACCTTAATCCTGAGTGAGTTGTGAAGGAGCCTATGAAGGCAGTCCTTTGATTTGCATGGGTGAGAGTGGTCAGATCACCAACTCAACAAGCCTACCATTTTGGGAATTCGTCAGATTGGGGAGCTGGGAACTCAGCTATACAAGATGGAATTCACTTCTTCTCCGAAGCAGGGGTAAATAGATAAATTCCTCCCTTAAAGGCTTATTCCGGGTCTTAACAATATGGTGCCACACCTTATCTTGGCCCAATAGGGGTTTAGTCATAGTGGGACTATTATCTATTGTTTATTAGAGGGATTAATGGCACTTAAGAAGTTATAAGTAACTACAGGTGCAAAACGGTAATTTGGCCCAGCTATACTTATGAGCGATTTGTGAAGGGTCATCATACTATTGATTGGTTATATCCAATAGATACAGAAATATATTGGTAGTGCGAAGAGTGCAACTGTCGATCTTTAGTGGAGTGTCCAATAGTTAACGGATGATGGATAATGTGATTAAATAGTTTAATCAGTTATTCACGTATCGTTGGAGCTTCAAGCTACAGGTCCATAAGGTCCCTTAGTAGCTCAATGGATTTAAGTTGAAAATCAGTTTTTAGGTTAATTTGAAATGTTCAAATTAATAAGAGGAAATTTGATTATATATGATACAATTAAATTAATTCAATTATATATGATATAATTGATATAATGTATTTGATACATTATCGTTTGATTGGAGGAACTAATATTTGAATATGATTCAAATATATTTTCTATGAATTAGATTCATAGTTGTTAAATTTAATATAAATGTGATTTATATTAAATGACATAAAATAAAGAAAAAGAACTATGGTTTATATATTGTATATGATGTAATATTAAAACTATAGATTATAAATATAATATGATAAGTTAGTTATCATATTTATTTATAATTATTAATTATTTGATAATCCATTTTTCTGCATAACCTTCCTTAGTGGGTTATATAGTTTTTTGTGGCAAAATCGAATATATGAAATATGATTTCATTATTCCTAAGGATAAGCATTTTCCATGATCGAGTAACTACACGATAACTTTGAAAGCCTATGCGATAGACTCGCTTCTCTAAACGATCGAGAGTGTCTTACTATACGATAGCCTTGCTTCCTCGATCGTCTTCCTCCTCTAACTCCAAACTTCCCTCTAACCAAAATTAGTCAAAGCCCACCACTCCTGGATTCTCACACCGAGAATACCAAGGTCACTAAGTGGTAGTGTCCCTGTTGGTTCGAGTTTGCGTTGTTACTTACTGCTGTTCGAGGGAGGTCATGTTGTTCGACACGTTTGTGAACACTCGTGGGATTTTCTTAAAGATTAGTTCTTCAAAGGTATAATCTCTAAACCTTTTGTTTATTATATGAAAGCATGTTGTAGTTTAGTTTTATGCATAATCTGTTCTTATTGACTGTAAATGTATGCATTCAATCGAAATGGGATTTGAACGATCTGCTGACGCTCAAAGGTTCTCTGTCAAAAGAGTTCCATCAGACCCTTCACAAATCGCTCATAACTATAGTTGGGTAAAATTATTGTTTTACCCCTATAGTTACATTTAACTCATTAAGTACCACTGATTCCTCTAATGAACAAACAGTTTATAGTCCAACTATAAACTAAAACCTCTTGGGCTAGTGAGAGGTTGAAGCCTCATTGTTCAAGACCCAAAATCAGATATTAAGGGAGCAATTTATTTACTTTCCCTAAAATCGGGAAGGAGGGAATTCCATCTTGTGTAGTTGTGTTTCCAGTTCATTACTCAGACAAATCCTTAAAATGGTAGGCTTGTTGAGTCGGCTAACGTAGCCACTCTCATCCATACAGATCAAAGGATCACCCCTCATAAATAGGAGTTCATAACTCACTCAAGATTAATATCAAGTCACCTATGGTCATCTTAGTGAAATGTAAATCTCTTCTAGTAACGGTGTTATATAGAGAGAGTATTCATTTTGTGGTCCGGTCATGAAAGATCAGGATCAAATCATTTGTAGCACTTTACAACAATTATAACAACTACAAAGTGGGTCGTATTCATAATGTACCTAACCTTATCCATCTACTACGACCATTTAGGTCATTGCTTAAACATGATCCATCTGTATGTCAACCACATACATGTTTTAAGTTACATGAAATAACTTTGGATCTTAGTTTTATTGGATTGAATTAATGAAGGTTAAATGTTAATAAAATACCTCTTATTTCATTAAATACATGATTTTTATCTACAAACTACAAGATACATGAGATTTAGGACACCAAATCCAACACCGTGCAACAGTCATGGTGGAGTTCTTGGTGGTGGATGATAAATCAATCTACAAGTTATCTTAGGAAGACCATCCCTTCATCAAATGAGAGTTGTTTCGTCTACCTATCATCAACTCTTGAAGTTCCCTACTCCAAGTGGGGTTGGGATTGTAAGAAGAAAGCAATTGATGTCCCAAAATACTATCGAACTGCCATGAGAAATCCAAAGGGTAAAGTAGAGGTAGTGCATGCCACTAATGATATTGCTAGAGAGGGAGATGAGATGGTTCTTCAAGCCACAAGGGAGCTCAAGGTCAAGGCACATGCCTCAACACCCGTGGTGAATGATACGTCAATTGATGAAATAGATCTGGATGATATTACCAATCTCGAGCAAGAAGCTGAGCTCGTGCCTCGAGGAAAGCCAGTCAAGCCATTAGTGTTTGTCTCATTGCTACATGACACTTAAAGAATTAGCATCAGAACAAGGTAGGAAGTTAACGAGAGAAAAGCTGTTAAAGTTTTTTTTGAAAAAGTAACGTAGACATGTTTGCTTGGTCAGTAGATGACATGCTCGGAGTGGATTCACAAGTGATGGTGCATCAACTTAGCATTGAATCAAACTATTATAGATTTCTTAATGAACACTTTTATATTTTTCAACTTTGCTTCAAGTTTGCGAAAAAGAATGTCGTGGTTTCTTTCTAATTAAGCAATGAGAATTATCTTTTTGAGTCTTCTATTTTGCTCAAGCAACAAGAAGTTTGTCTTGAGTGGGAAGAGAATGCTATAAGTCGAAGCAAACGCTGAAATTACAAGTTTCATTAGATCAAGCTGCCAGTTCGAACCACTAACAAGTGTTACATGCTCTAATAATGATTTTGTAAAAAACAAAAAACAAAAGTTGAAATTCCAAGCTTCATTAGATCAACCTACAAGCTTAAGCTGCAAAGGATGTTATGACTTTGTCGAAGTAAAAGCTAGATATTGCAAGTCTCAATTGTTGGGGTTGATGCCCTAAGGCCTCGTGTCCTGTAGTTTGTAAACAACTTGTACGAACACTTGTGTTGTTAATATATGATATTTACTTCACATCTTGTATTTTGCTCGGTTAATTGTTTTATTTTCTTTAGCACAAACCAATAAACATAAAACCTCTGGTTATCTAGATGTGACTCAAGCATGTATGTGGTGACATACAAGTGGATCATGTCTTGAGTGATAACCAAAATGGTCTGTAGTATATAGATAAAGGAGGGAAACCTTATCTTGGTAACGCTACGGATGCGGCCTGCTTTGTGGAATGGTCACAAGTGTTGTGACTTGTCACAGATGGTCTGATCCTGATCATTCGTGTTGGGGACATGCGAGCAGGGGCGTCCTATACAAAGAGTTTGTATAAGATCTGACCACGAAGTATTAACGTCTCGTTATATAACACCATTCATGACAGAGACTTCACTTCACTAGGATGACCATAGGTAACATGACCTCAATCCTGAGTGAGTTAGGAACTCCAACCAGTAAGGGCGGTCCTTTGATTTGTATGGATGCGAGTGGCTAGGTCGTCGATTCAAACCTACCATTTTAGGGATCATTTAATTTAGGAGCTGAGAACTCAGCTACACGAGATGGAATTCACTCCTTCCCCGAGGCAGGGGTAAGTAGATAGATGGCTCTCTTAAAGGCAGATTCTGGGGCTTGAACGATGTGGCGTCACACGTCTTCTCTTGGCCCGAGAGGTGTTCACACATAGGTGGACTATGTTGTATTGTTCATTAGAGGAATCAGTGGTACTTAAGGAGTGAGATGTAACTATAGGGGCATAACGGTAATTTGGTCCATCTGTACTTATGAGCATCTGTGAATGATCATCGTACTCATGATTGGTTATATCCGATGGACACAGAAATATATCTGTGGTAAGAAAAGTTCAGTTGTTGGTCTTTAGTAGAATGTCTGACAGTTAACGGATGGTGGATCTTGTGGCTAAAGAGTTTAGTCAGCTATTCACAGACCATTGGAGCTTTGAGCCATAGGTCCATTAAGTCCCCTGAGTAGCTTGGATAAAGTCGAGAACCAGTATTTGGATTAATTTGAAATGTTCAAATTGACAAGAGGAAGTTCGATTATATATGATATAATTGGACTGGTCAATTATATATGATATAATTGGCTAAATGTATGAGATACATTATTATGGAGAAAATTAGATATAAATATGATTTATATCAAGTAGAGGAGAAAATACTATTGTAGATATGTGATATCAAACTATAGGAGATAAATATAATATGATTATATTTATTAATTAATTAGTTGATTAATTATATGATAATTAATCCTAATATCACGTTTGGACGTGAGTTAGTGGGCAACGCCGGTTATGGTAACCGATGGGTTAAAATGAAAAATATTTTTATTTTTGAATCGTTCAATCGATCGTCCGTCAGATCGCCCAAAAGAATTGTGAAGCGCACGTTGGTGAAAGAAAACGATCGCTCGAGAGCCTATACGATAGTCGCTTCTCCACCTAAACAATCGTCCACCTCATGCTAAACAATCACACACTCTCGCCTACACGATCGGATAGCTTCTCTAAACAATCGTATAGTGTGTCGGTTTAACTAAACGATTGTATACCTTTTCCTAAACGATCGTTCAGCAAATCCTACACAATCGTGTAGCTCCTCTAAACGATAAGCATTTCTACTATGTGATAGCAGCTTTCACCCTCCCACTTGCTTATCGGCTACACGATTCGTGTTTCCTCCATCCTTTACCAAATTCACCAAAGCCCACCCTTTGGGTTTTCACTCCGAGAATACCCAGGGTCTCATTAGTGGTGGTGTCGTCCCCGTTGCAGCGTTCGTGTTCGCGTTGATCGTGTTGTTACAGTCGACGTTCCCGTCAGGTGTTGGTAGATCTCTTGGAGGGTTTCTGCTACGTTGGAGTTTTGGAGTTTTGGAGTATGAAGATAGTCTTCAACTAGTATGGAACTTTATCCCTTATGATTTTGTTTGTTCTTAGCATGCCGATAATTAGGTTTATTTGTATAACTGTATGTGTTAAATGTATAATGTTATATTTCGGTCACGGTGAGATCGGAGTGATCCGAACGTTCTCATGGAACTCATCGGTATGAGATCCTTCATCAATAGGCCAAGCTACAAGCTTGAGCCACAAATAAAAGCTAGATAAAAATTTCAGTGGACAAAAGCTGAAATTATGAGTTTCATTAGATCCAGCTGCCAACCCGAGTTGTCAACCTAAGCTTCCAACTTAAGCCGTGAAAAAGTGTTACGTACTCTAATAATAAGTTTGCACAAAAAATAAAAAAACAACATCAACAACAAATGAAAATCATGAGTTAGGAAATTAAAAAAAAAAAAAAAAAAAAAAAAAAAAAAAAAAATCCATCTATGTGTCCAATGTCACCAAGTTCTGTTAGGGTTCTTGAGTCAAGAAAGCTAGAAGATGCCTTAAATGAATGTATCAGTAAAGTTCGAGGGGAGCCCAATCAAACTCCTAGAGGGGTAAATTAACCGCTAAGTTTGGATAGTGAGACCCACAGAGGGTAGCCCAACCAGAAGCTCATAGGAGGAACTGGGACCCAGGGGCTTAGAGGAGGGACCCATAGGAAGAGAGGTCAACCTAAGACGACCTCCCAAGAGAATGAGGACCTACAAAGCAAGGTGAGCTGCAAGGTCGAGCTACAGAGTCAAGTTGCAAGTTTGCATTGGAGTTGCTTTAAAACACCTTAGGTCAAGGGTTCAAGCCTCAGTTGTGTATTAATTTCGTTAAATTAGCTCCATCTCTAATTTTAGGCTAACGAAGGAACCAACCCAACCATTCATAAGTCAAATAAATACTCTCGACCATGACCCCATAAGTCAAGCTCGAAAGTGGAGGCAATTGTTATGGGGCAAATTTATCAAGCCAGGTCGAGTCCAAATAGTGGAACAAGCCTAGAGCCTAGCATCTCAAGAGGAGCAGAGCCTAGCTTAGTCTCCCAAGAGAAAGAGAGTCTAGCCTAAAAGGGCTCAGAGGTGGACCCATATATGAGCTATAGAGGAGAGCTCATAAGTCGAGCTACAAAAGATAGCTTAAAGGTAGAGCTAAGAAAGGAGGTCGAACTAAAAGAAGAGTTTGAGTTGAGAAAAGAGGTCGAGCTCAAAAAGAAGGATGACCTAAGAAATGAGGTTGACCGGAAAGGTCGAGCTAAGAAAGGAAGTTGACCTGAGAAAGAAGGTCGAGCTAAGAAAGGAGCTCACGCCAAGACAAAAGCTCGAGCTAAGAGATGTGTAATCGAACTATTAATTAAGCAATTATTGTAAAGAGTCATAATTAAATAATTAGTTTAATGGCTCATTAATCAATTGTTAATCGAACGTCGTAAGTCTACCCAAGAGTTGAGTATATTGAAGGCTGAAATATATAACAACTCAAGCAATGATGTCTCGGATGGGTAACAGTTGAAGTGAAGTCCAATAATGGCTTGGAAGTTGAAATAGCGTGCAAACTTCAATTACTAATGGGCCAACCTAAATAATCTTCGAGTTGCTATCAAAGAGAGGTATGCTAAGAAACACAGACTTATTTACTATCAGTTGAGCTATTTTTCAAACTTGATTCTAACTTGAGCGTCAGAGTGTGTTTGGTTCAACACCACATCGACGTTTAGATCTGTTCATTTTGTAGGATATTGAGCTACTCTTCCTCGAGAAATACAAATTCACCATTGGTGCAATTTTTGGCATCAACAGAAAATTAAATTTATAAACAGTACATCAACTTATTTGAACTGTTTTGTTGTGTACTTTTTAAGAGTGCTATAAAAAATGAACCAGAAGAATTATTAGATTACAATAATAATTATATAGAAATTTTTTAAATAAAAATATTGACTAACAATATTTTGTATTCAACCTAACGTTTGGTGGGCAATTACAATTAATTTTACTATTTTTTTTTGTTGCAACTAATTTTATCATTTATAAATATATTTCAAACAACAATTATTTGAATTGGAATCTAATTTTTGAGTATATAAATAAAATAAAATAAGTAAACATTAGTGCAAATTCAAGGGTAAATATATAATCTTATAACATTTAGAAACCATACTAAAGCTAAACACATAATTTAGGGGGAAAATATTTGTTAAAAAGTTCATAAAAACACTTTATTTTTTAGGGAATCCATAAGCATTCAAAGGTGAGAATGAAATTTTGAAGGAAATTTTTGTTTCTTTCGAGGGTGTAATTCTTAATACTGAGCAACTTACTGCTTTTTCATTTTTTATTAAAGCCAACAATTTATTGAATAATTTTTACGTTGCATTTTGAAAACAGCCATTTTTAATTGAAGCAATTTTTAATACTACAAAGTATCATTTTTTTTTCTTTTATTGTTAACATTATAGATTTGTCATCTTAAATATTAACCACCAACATTAATGTCTATGAATCCCAATTTATTTTAAAAAACCAGAACATGTCATACAATACATGAAAATAGTATTGAAAAATTTTTAATACTATATAAAATTTCTTTATTTGTGCTTTTTGTGTGTGCATTTATTTTCAAGGAAAGTGCTAAGTTTACTAGCAGATCAAAAACTACAATTGAATTACAGATATTATTGTAATAGAATTGTTAAACTTTACAGAGTTATTTTATAGAACACATCTTGATTGTTTAAGGCATAATACTATGATTTAAAGATTTTGGTTCAAAGATTCACTTCCACATGTTCGAAAAGTTTGAAAATTATTTTTTTTCAAATTTGTAAAATAGATAAGATTAATTTTCACTATTATATTTAGCATAACTCAATTGGCTTATTAATAACCATAAGGTGGAAGGTTCGAATCCCCTAACTACAATTGTACTAAAAAAAATCAATTTCCCTAAAATTCAACTAGTTAAGACATATATGGTAATTGTTAAAATCGCTACAAAACACACTTTTAATCATTATCTATTTTCATTCCAGTAAAAATACTCAATTCAAATGTCTATGCTACCTGAAGTTACATATTTAAGTTTGAAATAAAAATTTTAGGTAAGAACTTAGAAGTCCATTAGAGACCCATAATGCTCCACGTCTCCCCCATTGGCATTTACCACACAGCAAACAGCAACTTTCCTCCACCAACCCCACTACCGAATTTGGTTGCGAAGCTGAAACAGACTACAGCATCAAATACACCAACCTCCTCACTGCCCCTCGGACAACACAGTCATGCGAGTCACAGCATCAGCAACCACTCCAGTTCTTCCTTCTCGCCCCGCCTTTGCCCACAACCATGTCCTTTCTCTTTCTCCTCTCGACATAGATCCCAATCTCCGCGTCAGTTTCCGCTACCTTCGGGCCTATGTCTCCACCAACGCCCCCCAATCTCCTTCCCCCGATCCCTTCGACGTCATTGCCACCGCTCTTTCCTCCGCCCTCATCCATTATTACCCCCTCGCCGGAACTCTCCGCCGTCACAACCACCGTCTCGAGCTGTTCTGTGCACACGGCCAAGCCGTGCCTCTCATTCGCGCCACCGTGGACTGTGAACTCGCGTCCGTGGATTACCTCGATAACCCGGATGAAACTTTTGTAGAGCAGTTGGTGCCCGATCCGGACGAGAATGAGGGGATGAACCACCCTTGTATTCTACAAGTTACGCTGTTTGAATGCGGTGGGTTCACTCTTGGGGCTTCCATTCATCATTCTGTGTGTGATGGACTTGGGGCAACTCTGTTTTTCAATGCTGTGGCTGAATTGGCCCGTGGGGCGAGGACGGTGTCGATCAAGCCAGTCTGGGATAGGGCTAGTTTGTTGAGCCCGAGGAATCCGCCCCGAATTGAAGCACCAATCGGAGATTTTTTGAGTTTAGAACATGGAAATTTGCCCTACAGTCAAGAAGTTGGAGCGGTGGTGAGAGAATGCTTCCCTGTTACGGATGATCAATTGGAGAGGTTCAAGAGCATTTTGTTCAAACAGTCTGGTTCTCGATTCACTGCCTTTGAAGCCTTGGGTGCATATATATGGCGGGCCAAGTGAGTTTAATTGTACTATTTTTGTTAATTTGAGGTCTCTGGGGCCTGGTCTTTGATTGTTCTTACTTTTGGTTTGGGATTTCTTTCCATTTTCAGAGTAAAAGCCTCGGAAATTGCAGGGAGTGAGAAGGTGAAATTCGTGTATTGGACGAACATACGCAAACAACTAAAGCCGCCATTGCCGGCGGGTTACTGGGGGAATGGTTGTGTTCCAATTTACGTAACAGTGACTGCGGAGGAGCTCAGAGAGCAGCCCATTTGGGAGACGGCGAAGAAGATACAGAAGAGCAAAATCAATATAAGCGACGAGTATGTTCGGTCGTTCATGGACTTTCAAGAGATTCATTGTGGGGATGGAATCACGGCGGGAAAAGAGGTGAGTGCGTTCACAGACTGGAGATATTTGGGACATTCGACGGTGGATTTTGGGTGGGGAGGTCCGGTTACGGTGCTGCCAATTTCTCGTTTCCTTCTTGGGAGTGTGGAGCCTTGCTTTTTCTTGCCTCATTCTTCTGCAATTTCGAGTGTGGCTGGGTTTAAGGTCTCCGTCGCTTTGAGAAAAACCGCGATGCCTGCTTTCAGAGAGGAGATGAAGAAGTTTGGTAGGGATGATTTCGGGGTTATTGACCTAAATTCACTTCTCTAATATCTGAATTTTTTAATTGTCCCACAGAAAATCTAAAAGTTTTAATTTAGCTTCCAAAATGAGCCGCAGCTCAAATGAGATAAAGTTTGATAGATGTAACTTAGCTTCATCAGTAAAATAATAATAATAGTTACAACGTTGGACCATATGACACGTTTATTTCTAAATTACAGCCACATAAAAAAAGAAAAAAAAAAAAAAAAAGATATATGCCACATCACAAAATTTTATTGAATACTTAGTCTACGCAATAATAGTTCGATAAATACAGGCGTACGGCCACCCAAGTTTTTTTTTAAAAAAAAAAATATGTGAAAAATCAAGACACTGCTGTAACTTAGAGGGAATATAAATAATTTTTTGAACAAAACTCAATTTTATGGTCGCACTCAATATAAAATTGCGAAGTCATAATTTTGTTTTTAAAAAGAATAATTTTTTTTACTAATTTTTTTATATAGGAAAGAAGTAGGGAGTATAAGAGTTGGGTGCAATCTCGATGCTCTTAAGTGATAAATTATCTTGATTTATGCTGATGAATTGTCTACCTTTAAAAATATAAGACAAAATTCAAACATTTAATTTGATCGAACATCTATATAAATTGATGAAATTATAATTGAGTTCTTAAATGTTGTGATGTACATCAATCACCTTTGAATTATAAAAATGATTATAAACCAATCTTTAAATTATGACTTACCCCAAATTACTTTATAAAATATGATACTAAAATAATGTTTAGAAAGATTTGGTTTCAAGTCAACGTTGCCCTCTTAATTTAAGTAAGTAAAGCATACAAAATTTTGAGGGTTGGTGTTGGTGGTATTGTGCGTGAGAGTTGATGCAAAGAGATGTCATGGCTACTCATTTCTAAGATAGAAAAGACTTATTATTATTATTATTATTATTATTATTATTATTATTATTATTATTATCATCATCATTATTATTATTATTAGTATTATTTTGTTGTAAAATCGATGAGCAATACAAAGAAAATAATTGAGAAATTATAAAAATAAATATAATAAAATAACAAAATAACAAAAATTAGAAAATATAGAAGGATGAAGTTCTCCACCACTTTGATTTTTCTCCGGCAAAGATGCATGTCACTACAATATCTCTAATAAACCATTATTTATAGACAAATGTGACATTTCATGGATATTAAGGGTGTTACAATGTCCTTAATAAGCCACTATTTATAGACAAATGTGACATTTCATAGATATTAAAGGTGTTACAATATCCCTAAAAGTCACTATTTATAGGCAAATGTGATATTTCATGGATATTAAGTGAGCTTTGGCATTAAACATATGGAATAATCATAGATTGACACTTGGTTTGATGAAAGAATGACATTAATCCTTTAAGACCTTAGGCATTTGAACATCTATTTTCTTATATTTATAATAATTTTCAAATTCTTTAATGAGTATCATTTTTCTATATTTTCCCCTGAGGAATTTATCATCCAAATTATAACATTTTCTTGACCTTTGCTTTTAAACTATCTTTGGAGTAGATATCCGATGCAATTTGAGATAGAAATTGAGATTTGAAATATGCATGACAACGATTTGAAATGATGCAACAATGTTTGGATATGAATTTTAGTTCTAGGTCACCACCAAACCATTTCAAGTTTCAATTTTCATTTATTGTTATAACTGATTTTTTTCCCAAATTTAATTTTGAAGCAATTATAGAATGCTAGATATAAACTTGATCACTTTAAGAAGAATATGAATATTTTTTATAAAAAATGCAAAACGTTAGCTCTATATATATATATATATATATATATTCTAATCTAGTCTTGATGGAAATGTATGGTATGACCAAGGTAATCTAGCCTTGATGGGTATTTGTATGATATGACCAAGATTTAAAATATCGATGTAGATGGAAATATCGAAGTCTCAATTTTACAGAAATTTATATTGATAAGTTGTCGGTTTTGCAGGATATTTTTGAAAAAAAAAAATAAAAGGAAATTTAAGTTAAAAATTAAACATTATATGATTTTCAAGCAAATTAACAAACTTATTATTTATATTTTATTTTTACGAGTAGTATTACGATACTTATTTTTTGTGTTTCGTATATTTTCTCACCGGTATTGTAAAATATCAATTCACTCATAAAATGTAAAAATATCGAATTTAATATGAGTAGGCTAAAAAGAACACAGGAAGCAATAAAGCAGAAGTCGGACTGAAATCTATCCTCTCTTATCCGCAACCTAACAAACCAATACAAGCCATTTATTAAAGTTGGGAACGAATCACCAAGGATTCGCACCCAGACCAGAACTCAGCGATGGCGTTCGCTCTTGGAGGATCTTCCTCAACTGCGATCTTGGCCTCTCGATCCCTCTCTTCTCCCTCCCCTAGGCGTTTCGTCCCTCTGCTCTCTCTAACCCCAGGTACATTTCCATAGAAATTAATCAATCTGCACTGTTTTCAATCTCTTCTTTATGTACTCTTTCGCTTCTTCCCTATTCCCGTCTTTTAATTCGTCTTTGATGTCTCCCGTTTCATTGTTTATTTCTTTTACTCGTCTCTTGAAGCCTAGTATTTGAAATTCTTGTGACGCGATTCTTGAGTTTCAGCTGTTCTCATCGAATTTTAGAGATGTAAGCAATTGGTAATTTTGCAGGTCATGGTAATGGGAAGAAGTCTATTGGGAGTATTAGGATTCAGGGGAAGAAGGGAAGGCCTCAGGTTCAATGCAATGTTGCGACTGAAATAAACACTCTTGAGAAGGTTTGTTACCCCCACCCACCTAGAATTTAGTTTGGTTCTGAGTATACAAGCTGCATTCATGAAGCTGTTTAAAACTTATAACTGCTTTTCGCTTTCCAGTTCCAGTAAGCTAACTGTATACTGCATTGTGAATATGAGAGCCTAAATGCATATGGAATGCTATCTGGTTCTAATAAGCGTTTTAAGCCTTTCCGACTAGCTTAACAATTTCTTGAATTTTGCATTTAGTCGGGGAAAGTGATTGATAAGATCTTTACTGATCAATGAACTATAAGGATCTCGATTTAAACAGTTCGGGGGGGGGGGGGGGGGGAATGAACGTAGAAAATTATTGGATTTGTTTCAAGATCATACGAGTGAATAATATATTCATGATTTTTCAGGCCGCGAATATCTCAAAAGAGAGTCAGAGACCTGTTTATCCATTTGCTGCTATAGTAGGGCAGGATGAGATGAAACTATGTCTTCTCCTTAACGTTATTGACCCAAAAATCGGAGGTGTTATGATCATGGGTGATAGAGGTACAGGAAAATCAACCACTGTTAGGTCCCTGGTTGATTTGCTCCCTGAAATCAGAGTTGTGTTTGGGGATCCCTACAATTCTGACCCTGAGGACCCTGAATCAATGGGTATTGAAGTGAGGGAAAGTCTGGGGAAAGGAGAGCAACTTTCAGTGGTGATGACCAAAATCAATATGGTCGATCTGCCATTGGGTGCTACCGAAGACAGGGTTTGTGGGACTATTGACATTGAAAAAGCACTTACTGAAGGTGTGAAGGCATTTGAGCCGGGCCTTCTTGCTAAAGCTAACAGAGGTATTCTCTATGTGGATGAAGTAAATCTTTTGGATGATCATTTAGTTGATGTCCTACTGGATTCTGCTGCCTCTGGTTGGAACACAGTTGAGAGGGAAGGCATTTCCATTTCCCATCCTGCTCGATTCATTTTGATTGGTTCAGGAAATCCAGAAGAAGGAGAGCTTAGGCCACAGCTACTTGATCGGTTTGGAATGCATGCACAAGTTGGTACTGTAAGGGATGCAGAGTTGAGAGTGAAGATTGTCGAGGAGAGGGCCCGATTCGACCAGAATCCTAAGGAATTCCGTGAATCTTACAAGGCAGAGCAAGAAAAGTTGCAGCAACAAATTTCTTCAGCTAGGAGTTCCCTCTCTTCTGTGCAGATAGATCAGGATTTGAAGGTGAAAATCTCCAGGGTTTGTGCTGAGTTGAATGTTGATGGATTGAGAGGAGACATAGTGACAAATAGAGCTGCAAAGGCTCTTGCAGCTCTAAAAGGAAGAGATAAAGTTGCTGCTGAGGACATAGCTACCGTCATTCCCAACTGCTTAAGACATCGTCTTAGAAAAGATCCATTGGAGTCTATTGATTCTGGTTTACTTGTCATTGAGAAATTTTATGAGGTATTTAGCTGAGAAAGTTGATACAAATGGCCTTCTCTTTGCAACTCTTTTTGTAAGTTGTAACAAAGTGACACCAGTGTGCTTTTTGTAGTGTTTCCCTTTCCATTTATATGAGCAGAATTTCACAGATTTCCAATGCTCATGTAATTTAATTTTTATCTATATAGAGAGAAATCTATGATATTTACTGCTGTAAAGCGTGGTCCAATTATATCCCCTTAGAACTTCGTGCATCCTATATTTCATTGGAGTATTTCATTTTCAATTCAACAGTAAAATCAATGTTGCCATCGTCTACAAGAAAAGGTCAAGTTGAAGAACATATTTACATTGAAGGATTATCTAGATTAGCAGTGAAGCATCCGCAGCACAAACAGTCGATTTATCATTTACAATAATTTATTTTTGCTACTAAATCAAATTCGCCACTCTGATCACCATCAATAAAGAACTTTGGAACTATAGACAATGGTAATGTTATCATCTAAAAGAACGAATGAGTTCTGAACCCGGGTATACCTGCCAGCCCTGTTAATGGACGGCTGCTTAAGCTCTCTATGCCATGAATCATGTTCTGCAATTACAATATCAGAGGCCTTAAAGTTATAGAGAGTTCTCCAAGCATAGATCAAAAACGAAAAGAGAGATACCATTGAAGATGATATGCTGGCAACTGCAGCGAGTTTATTCCGAGCATTCACTCTCAAAGAGAACTTTCTCAGCACATGATACTGGTGGCTTCCTCTATTCTGGAATTTTATTTCTGGCTCCAAATGAGTGCAATAATCTTTGGAATCTTCTACCTTTTTATTCATATCAAACATTAACATCGAAATTTTATTTCAGTTAATGTCTGACTTTGATACCATACTAACACAGGACTATAATATAGTCTACACTTCAACAATATTCTCAATTCTAAGGCATAATAGTATCTTTAGCTACGACTCTTGGAACCTTGAAAATAGGGCTTTGCTCCAGAAAAGGTGGTGAGCTTTGGAGTACTATTGATGCAGCCCTTATCAAAATCCCAGCAGTTAAACCCCATATCACATACTTCTTATTCTCGGTTTCGTAATCAAAGAAATGAACAAGGTATTTGCATCCCATCCACTCTCTTTCCTCCGATCTCCGATTTTCATCCTGCATCAGATGTTTTAAGAGAACATCTACGTTGAGATTTCAATAAAGGGTTCAAGAACATAACAATTACTAGAAAATAGTTATATTTTTAGTTATCCACCAAACGAAAATAATAACCTTAATAAACATATCAAGTGGAGCATCAAATACTTCATCCACTTCAGCAGGATTCGGACTGGGAGTGAATGCATTTCTTTCATTCACAATGCCGATAACAGGAACCACTCTTAGGAGATGCTGCAAAGAAAAAGAAGGTCAACATGTATTGAACTGATCATCACAATCCCTAGTAAGTAAATGCTTCTTGCTGCAGTCAAAAATACTAAAATTCTGAAGGCTGGCCTCTGAGAGTCTAACAAAGCTGATCAACTCAGAGATGATCCAATGCTGGTGAATCCTGGACATTAAGGTTATGCAATAGTTCTTGTTCTTCCACTAAAAAAAAGTGAGTTTTCTTGATAAAACTTTAAGTTCTTCAAGTCCCAAAGGAACAAAAGACTTACTATTGGTGTTTCCATAAGCCAAGCGTAGTTACCTAATGACAGAAAGCATTAGAAACGGAAGCAGCAAAGTTTTAATCCCATCCACAAATTGCTTCTATAAGAAAAAGGAAACGTCTTGGAGTTTCCATCACTTTATGTTAAGAAGCCCTAACAGCGATGAAACCAAACTCCAGATCATCAGAAAACCCTAATGTACTAGCAAATAAACCTTCTAACATTCCCTAAATCCTCATTTTCTTTCGAACATTGGTTATTTATAGTTGGGATTAGCAGAAGCTTACATATAATTCTTGAAGCAGGATCATTTCATGCATTAGGGTATCAAAATTTGCAACCTTGACTTGATTTGATCTTCAATATTAACCAATTGTTTCCTATGATCTTAGAATTGAGTCTGTTCTGCACCCCACCAGAAGGGCGCCTCTTGAACAATCGAATACTTATCAGTTATAGCAAGTCCAGAAAATTTGTGGGGGAGAGAGAGTACATACCTTAGACAAGAATGGTTCGAGAACAGTAACAACATTTACGAGCGAAGGATCCAAGCCAATCTCCTCTTTTGCTTCTCTCGTCGCAGTCGCCCCATCGTCCTCATCTCCTTCCTCTGCTTTTCCTCCAGGCAATGCAACTTCACCTGCAAACAAATTCGATCCCCAATTATAGCTGAACGACGAATAAAAGGTACGAATCCGTTTCCATTTTCGGACGAAAAAGCAAAGCAAATTCCAATTCCCATATTCTGTTCTTTTTTGTATTTTCCTCTTAGATTCAATCGAAATCAAAAGGAGCAAACTCCCAAAAACTGCACTGACCCGAGTGAGTAGACAACCTCGAGGATCGTTTGGTGAGGATGACACGCAGATCGCCATCATTCCCTTCAAAAAGGCAAATCAACACAGCCGCTCTCTTGGGTCTGAATCTCTCTGGGTCTTGAGAAATTGGAGTGGCTGATTCAGGGAAACCCACTTGAGAGACAACCTTTCCCTTGCTCTCCTCACTGGTTGGCTCCTCTATATCGTCCAACAATGGAGGCGGTTTGTAAAGGCGGAGTTGCTGTGCCAAAGCGACTAATCTTCTTGAGCACCCAGAAGAGTCCGCAGAAGATTCCATGAGTTTTGAGACCCGAGTCGTGTACAGAGATGGTTTCGATAGCCTTCTTAATAATGAAATCATGAATTTAAAGCCCTTCAGATTTCTTCACAAATAAACCATCAATAAGTGAGACTGTCCGCTATCTACAACTATTGGTGTGGCTTTGGCCTTCTCCAGCTTTAGGCATTGCCTTGTACGAGGAGTTTGATTCTGGGCTCTGCGATTGGAAGAAGGGGACTCACAAGCTTTCTTTTAGTTTATCAATGGGTGATAAAATCGCTCTTTCCACTGTTTACGCGACACGTTAAAATACCTAACTGAATTGGCTCATTATCCACTTATTGCTTCTTCACGAACATAGATCGCTAAAGAGGACAAGTGCTGTAAGTTGCAACAGACCATAACTTTACAGGAAGGGATGTGAATGTGACTAGATTACCATACAAAAGTTTCCTTCTTTATATTATTGTTGTTTAGATACAGGGAAAGAAAGATGGATTTTAAGCCATTTATGTTGGTTACATAACAACCTCAAGCTATCAAATAATTTCAAAATCATTAACACTGTTCGTATCATATACATTATAACTTAAGTAATACTGTCTTTCTTTTTCTTTCAAATATACATAACAAGGAAAAGGAAATGAAATGTAAGAAATAATGACATGGGGTCAGACTGCATGCCAATAATACATTACCTCACACCACTCAATGAATGAACATCATCAGAAATGACATACAGAAAATAAATGGCTTCTACATCTTTTATTTTTTTTCTCTGGCTTTCTTTGATAAAAATATGAACACGTTTTGCATTCTATAAATGGCATCGATTAGGACGTTGTTTCTTCTTTCGTAGTGTTCCCTTTGTCATTTTTAATGCTTTCTTTGACGCCTTTTTCTTCCATAGTCAGTTTCTCGGTTGCTGGATAAGACAACCTCCGAGCCTTTGAAGTTGATTTCCCATTTGGGGAAGGTGGTTTGATCGAAACTCGTGCTTTAGGGGATGGTGAATTTCTCTGACTGACTTTGCTCGATTGCCTAATTGTAGATTTCTTTGGACTAACGAACTGAGATGGTACACGGCTTTCCCACGGACGAGCAGCTATCCATCGTTCTTTCCAGCTCCAACCCCAATCAGCTTTACCAAGTTCGTCCTTACCCAACCCATACATCTCATTGGAGTTTGCTCTCCACTGAAAATTTTAGAACATTATGAAATGACCCTTTGCTAGATTTTATAGATGGAGATTCCGGGCACCCTGATGTATAAAATGCAACGTTTTAAGTGATTAGCATACCTGATGTGAGAATGCATATGCCATAGCACGCTCGCGTTTAACAGCTGCTTCTTCTCTCTCATGTATCCTAGAAAGAATCCCGTCCATGGAGTCTGCACCCCCACACCACGCCACCTGCAATCCGTTCAAACTACTGCTTAACAACCAATGAGGCCACGATCATTTGCTCTTTGTGAAGGAAAAATGGAAAAATTAACTAATATGGCCAATGATGGAACTTGATAGACCTCAAATCTCTCAAGTATGCAGCAGAAATAAAATGAGTCAGATGTAACCATGAAACTTCAGAACAATACCAGATTATATCAGACCCTCCAGCCATAACTAGAGACTAGAGTCATCGAAAAAAGGTCAAAGTAAGCATAATTGATTTAAACACACGAATTTCTAGTCTATAAATAAATCGATTGCAATTTTCAAACACCTTTCTTTTCTTCCCCATTAAGAGGAAAATCTGAACAATCCTTTTTAATTTTGTCAATTTCTTTGGAGGCATCTAGACTTGCATTAACTCTAGCTGTTGAACATTGTCATTAACAGAAGTTAGTCCCTATATAGCAGATTGCTCGTGGCATCGGTTGCAAAATAGGTTAATGGTCTGGCTTTAAGCTTCCTCCAATGGTAATCTTCTTTCTTTCTTTTTTGATCTCTCCTAATTGAAAGAATTGACAAGCTCCAAATATGAAAGAACACTTCACTTTCGAAAGGAGGCTGAACCACCCTTTTCAAACCTTATGTTTTCTTTTGTTCTATGCCTAATAACGTAGCTAATTAAACCTAAAAGCTTTCCAAAGACTTACTGTGAACTCGTTAAAAAGAAGAGGTGGCACTTGGTTAAATGGGCAAAAATATGATTCCTCCGTGATTTTCTATGGCTTGGGTTCAGTAACCTCTAAAATAAAAACTGCTCTCTTCTTTCTAAATGGCTTAAGAGGATTCACCATCAGACAGAGGCTTTGTTGAAGAAAAATATAGTTTCTAAATTTTGCAACTCTAAAGATGAACAATTCCCGAGAATTATCCTCGTTCTCATCCCTAAAGGACCTTGAAAGTAGATTTTTAAACTAAAAGATTGGATATTCGATATAATCAAAGGCATGGTGGATATCAACCTCCAGCTTTTGGAATGATAATTGGATTGAAAATGACTCTCTCAAGTTCATCCTGAAGGCTTTCTCCTCTTTCAAACCATAATGATTGATCCATCAAAGGATCTCGGAATCTCTCTGCTCTTGATCGAGTGAGGTTCATAAGAGAGCCAATGCACATTTAAGCATTCAAAAAAGGAGGTATCTCTCCCCTGGTTGGGGTTATTTATGTAAAAGAGATGCTGAAACTTAAAGAGTCAAGTATTCTTAAAATATCGTTTTGCCAAGCGACTCGGGTATCTTAAGCTTCTCAACTTCAATTGGTGCACAGTTCTCCACACCAATAGCCTCTCCTCACATTTGCTCTTGATGGTCATCTAGGCAAATGAGAGAGGGAAATTCCGTGGTTGCAGCTTATCAGAATTTCTTTTGGCATATATGGCTTGAACAAGCTTTTTGTGACTACAAGCTTAGTTTTCCCTGTGCCATTTCAAAGAGCTTTTCCTAGTCTTATTCAGCTTGAAAGAAAAAGAGAAGATGATCATTAAGCCATGTGAAAAAGAAAACGATCAAGAAAGGCCATGGTTTTATTGGTAATTGTAGGATGCACAAAACAAAATAGAAAATAAGAAATGTATATCGGGAGCAAAATCAAGTAAATGTGAGAACATAAAACACCTGGGAGAAGCAGTGGACTGACCTCTATATCATGAAGCTTAGCCTCAAGTTTTCGTTGATTTTCTAATCTTTTTTGTCTCTGTCGTCCCTCTGTCACCATACAAAGTCGACGAGCCTTAATTTGAGCCTGTATATTGCTCCAGGAATGAAGATAGCCTAATGTAGATGTAGCATGCTTTCTAACGGAATTGCCTTGAGTCAGATTCTGCAGTCTGAAGGCCCCTTTCAAGCGACGTAAATTTTTCCTGGCCTATAATATGTAAAAATATAGTAGCATTAACAGCTATGTGAACACACAAGATAATAAAATGCTGCCTGCAGCCTAAAGCCTACTATGCTTATTTATAAAATATAATAGGTAAATTAGGTTCTCCTATTATTGCAAGATCCGGGGAAACGAAACTTTCTCTATATATATCCCATCAATCCTGGTTATGAAATATAGCAATAATAAACACCATGTTTAAAAAGGCATATGGGTAAGAAACATAAGAAGCATGTGAAATTAATAAACCCAGAATGAAGAATATATTTTAGAGGGGAAGAAGGCCAAATAGAAATAGTAACTCACACAATATGCTCGGTATGCTGTCTGAATCCGAACTGCAGCTACATCTTCAATTGGCATCCCAAGAGACTTACCGTTCCCATTAGTACCACCATTTTTAAACCTTGGGGAATCTTTTTGCAAATCATTCAATTTCTCCTGAGATGATGATTTCCATATCAAAAAAGAAAACTAATAAGATGGTAGTATATGAACTGTTAAACACCAATCTGTAAAACTTCAGTTAGTTTCCTAGCAATATTAGAAGTGCAGCTATCAAAAGGGGTAAACAGCTTGTATGACTATTCAACAGATCTTTGTTCAACCAAAGGAAATAACCCAACTAGTACTATGAAATCAATAGGAAAGACTAACTCTTGCAAATTCGACAATTCTAGAGATTTCAAAAGAAAAAAAAAATGTTAAGCATTACCAAATCAAAGTATTCCCAAAACTGCAAGAGTTTAGAACGCAATCATGAATCCCAACTAGTTTTTTTCTCTGCAAAAAAAGTTATCATATTCTAATGACTAATGAGAATTGAGTTTTACCCAAGTTTTCTTCCCCCAGGTGATCCCTTGATTGGAGAGGGGGAAAAAAAAAAAGGTATTAAATCAACCTTTGAGGTTAGCAAAAGCATACAGATGAAAAGATCAAGCTACGGCAAGCTTAAAGAACAGTCCTAACTATAAAAGAATGCTGGCACCTAATAGAACATGGAGCACATGTACATGAGAGTGAGAAAATGAGAGCTAATGGAGAGAAGTTTGTAACTTCTCCATTTTATTTCCCTTCTTTTCCATACTGAAGATCCAAGGATCATAATTTGTACAAAGAAATGAATTAAAACAGCCAGAATCTCAGCACTTATTGCATTGTCATACCTTAGTTTGTTTTGAACTGCTGGTTTTCACTTTCTTTAAGCGAATTACTGCCTTAAACCAGCGTCCAGAAACCATTTCCGCTAATAAAGCGCTTATATACTACACAAGCTAGAAACAATTCTGCGTTAGCCAAATGTCACTAATATAATCAGTAAGCAAGCGTTGACCAAGCGTTGTCTGCTTCAATAATATTTCACTGTTAGGTCTCCCCTTAAGAATTTCTTATTTGACCTGAGAATTACTGGCTCTTATGCAAATGCAAATTCTTAATGCAGATCCCACAGTAAATATTGAATTGAACTTGAAATAAACTAATCATGAAAGAAACAAAGAAAAGATGTTACCAAATGAACATTTGCATATCAAACATTCCACGCATTTCAAAATCACCAATCTCAGATCATAGCAACTAGTTTTTCAAACAGTGGGTCAAGATCACGCCATTTCAGTAAAAAACAACACAGAGATGCTGTTCCTCTGAGTCTCCGAAGAACAGCCAAAACCAGATTATAAGTTCTACTATCACAATCATCTCCACGGAAAAAATGGGAAATCCCAAAAAGAGTCATAGAACATAGTCAATAGTTACGACAACAAGCTCAAGAACCTACCAAATTTTCCCATCAGTAAGCTTCTAAGACATCAGATCTACCATTTCTTACCAAATTCAAAATCCCATATCTCAAACTTCAACATAGAAAAGGAAGTAATATTAAAAGGAAATAAATGGGGCTGAAGAATAGATATACCACAGAAAAAGCTGGAGAAGAAATCAATGGAGAGACCTTTCAAAACTTCTAATGCATAGCCACTCCCGATTTTTGAAAGAGAAGGCAGTAGACAACTGGTCCAGCTTTGTGAAGTCGTAGTAGTAAAGATGAAGGCAAGTCCTGAGGGTATAAAAGTGGTTGTTGCAATATGGATTGGCCATGGCCCATCACCAGCCTTTTTTCTCCCAAAAATTCCCAATGAAAATAGTTTTTTAAAAAAACCCTACAACAGAAAACCCTTAAAATACTCTTTCCCGCCCTCAATCAGAGGCTCAACCAACGCAACAGCTCATGAGAAGGAAGATCGTACGGTCCCCATTAAAGGGTTGGTGGGTTTCTCTACAGCGACATGGGAACGAACTCTTTGATCGAGAAATGGCGGAGGAGACGATTGAAGAGAGAGATGAATTGAGTGAAAATTTCAGGTGTAATTTGTCGATTATTGAACGAACCATAGAATTATTGAAGGAAACAGAACGTTACAAAATTGGTATTTCACCGGCACTCCTTTGCGACATCTGTACATTACGAAAATCTTGTCGGCCGTCATCCTTTTTTTCTTTTTTCCCTCTTTAATTTTCCAATCAATCACAATGTTGAAAATTCTTTTTTCAGAGACAATTTTGAAAATTCTTATCTAATAATAAATGAATGGAGGCCTGAATTTCTTTCTTTTTTATTTCTTTTCTTCCGTTTCGAACCCGAAGCTTTAAATTCTCTCTTTGATTTCATTTTCTAACCATTAAATAAAAACTCCATTGTCCTTCAAAAAGAAAATTGATATATTACAAATAATAAGTCTAATGAAACTCAACTTGTAATTTTGTATTTACTGGATCTATAAATTTCAAAAAATATGGAAAAGGTTAATCAGACATAAAATTTAAAAGTTTTTATTGGCCAATAGATTGAAAGTTTTTTAAAAGTTGAAAAAATCTAACATATGATACTGAAAATTTATAAAATTTAACAACAATTTTAATATATAAACTTATAATTCTCATTTGATAACCATTCTATTTTTAGTTTTCTATTTTTGAAAATTAAGCTTTTGCTTATAGTTTTCTTATTGTAATACCTACTTTTTTTTCATTAATTTTTTAAAATCATGCCAGATTTTATAAATTAAAAAGTATTTTTTAAAATATCTTGTTTTTAAAATTTTAGCTTAGAATACAAATATATATTCTTACAAGGAGTGAAAAGCTTATCAACAAATGAAGAGCAAACAACATCAATTTTAAAATAGAAATTCAAAAATAAAATGTCATCAAATCAGAATTTAGGGATTAATTTAGTTAGTTAACCTATAAAATGAAATATCAATTTTAGAAAACTAAAACTAATGTAAGGTTTGTACTAAAAAAATACAAATGTAATGTAATTGATAAATTATCTACTATTCAAATTCCAGCATCAGTTTATAATTTTACTAAAAATGTAATTCTAATAATTTAATAAAACGGATTCTTTATTTTTTTTTTTTAAATGTAGATTTTTGCAAGATCTAACATAATATATATAATTTTATATGTATTTTAAGTAGTGTCTACCAAATTTAAAATAGATTTTGAATGACCATTAGTTGTAAAATTTATCATCAAGATCAGTTGATTAGACTACACATAAAGATGAAATAGATGGCATAATTTGTCATGTAGTTAAAAACTTTAAGAAATGGTGGGGAAGTAATTTTAAAAAAAGAAAAAGATTGTTCAAATATAGTTTTTCTAAACCTTATCAATTTACATCATTTCACGACCACATGAATGGAAACCACTCCAGCACAATTCAAAAGTTCATTCCATGTTTTTTTTAAAAAGTTTTTGGCTAATTAAACATAATATACTATATTAATCTCAAACTTTATAATAATATATCATATACCAATTTTAAATTAGATAATAATTTCTCTTTTCTTATTAAGATTTGTAGATATAATTAATTTGTTCGTGCATGAAAATCAGTATAGGACAAATTAATTCATACTTTGATAAATAAAAATCGATACAACTAAATATGCATATTGTTTTATTGTCGATGACAATGGCTACTTCACAACCTTTGGATTTTAAACCGAATCCATTCATAAATTCCTCTTTCAAATCATGAACAAATAAAGTTGGGGCTTCTATCTAATGACAACAAAAGCATAAGACAATCATATCACAATCCAAAAACTATACGGTCTTTATTTTTCATAATCCACATAATTAATCAAAACTTAAGCTTATTTCCTCTCAGGAATGAAAATGCTACACTTATAAGACAACAATAGAAAAATATTAAAAGCTCACCATGGAGAAATTAATCTCCAAGTTCTTTAACTAATAAAACTCTACATTTATCTCTACACCAACTTTAAATCCAATATAATAACATTAACAAATTCAAATAAACTCTATGCAATTTTCCCTCTCTCCTCCCAAATCCACAAACTCAATTTGGCATACATCCATTTCAAGTTCGATATAAAACTCAAAACTCAACATAAGACCATTAACAAATTTAAATGAACTCAAACCAGTATAACATTTTGCTATATTTAAAAATGTTTTCAACAATTTTATCATTCAAAACAGTTATCCTATTTAACAAAATATAGGGAGAGAGATTCCAATGTAAATAATACTCTGGATAGCTAACCGTGCTCATGAAGGGGGAGAGATTCCATAAACGGCATGGTGAATAGTCAACGGATAGATATTTTAAGGATGGCCTTAGTGGAAATTGGTTTTTCAGTATTTCAGTTTTCGTTATCATCACTCCATTACTTGAATAGATGCCATATAACTATAATTCAATATGGTCCACTCATTGGTATGAAAATAATAAACATATCTAGACAAAAGCAATGAGTTAGCAATAATGAGAGATACGTTTCACTAAAAGCAAAACAAATCAGCTCTTCAACATAATCAATAGTTGCTCCTTTTACAAAATAGTATGAGATATTCTCAACTATCAATTTAACTCCCTCCTTCTCATACACCCTGCAAACATGAAAAGAGTAAGGAAAAAACTTTTTTAAGAAGTAAAAGCAAATATCAGTAACAATCTTTACGGGGAAAATCCAAGTAAAAAGTAATCGTTGAGTTGATATTTGTCAAACCTATCATCAAGTTGGTTTTGCCATCCAAATCGAAAACATATTGAGATCCAGAACACCCCCCAATTTCTATACTCAAGCGAAGTATTTTTTCTTCCTTGGGATCTTGCAGTTCTTTCATTCTCTGCAAGGCATGTCAAAACTAAGCAAAAATGTAAATCAAGATCGTTCAATGAACCCCAATACAGGTAGAACTGGTAACAAGAGAAATGCTCAAAATTCAAATTCTTTACTTGAACTTTAGAAACTAAAAGGACTAACCTAGAAAATCAAGGCCTAAATGGTATATCATAAGAGAATCTATAGGCCCGAATGGTGCACCATAAAAGAATAATCCAGAAAAATCAAGAACTAACTTAGAGGACAACAATGAAACGAATGAAGAATTCCTATGCCAAATGTATGTCAAATTCAAAAGGAAGGTTATGGGGGGCTTCTTTACTATAAATCTCTTCCCAAAAAAAATTAAAGAAGAAGCAAAGACTTACCTGAATCGTGCAACGACGAAAGTGTAGTAGCCCACCAGTCGTGGGCTCGATAGCAGCACCGAACAGCTGATGGCGTGGTGTCATGAGTATTGTCGTGGGTGCAGCGGCAGATGGTGTGGTGCAAAGAGAAAAGAGAGAGAAAAAAAACAAGAGGGAGAAGAAAAGGGGGATGACATGGTACAAAGGAGAAAAAATAGGGGGTGGGGGAAAAAAAGGGTGAAGAAAAGGGGGTTGGCGGCTGATGGGAAAAGATAGGGTTTTAATTCATCATCTCCCAACGTTTTTAAATAGCGTCGGAAAACTAGTTCTACAGACGGTAGTTGTTAAAATTATCGTTGGGAGATCATCTTTTTCCTGATGCCAAAAAAATCCTCGAAAAAAACTTTCGTCGGAAAAAATCAAATTTCTTGTAGTGTGAATCTTGCCTACTAAGGCGAGGTCCAAAGTTCAGGGTAAACCTGAGCTTACAAGATATTAGGAAGTATAGGGGTTTAGACCGGCCAACCAAAAGCTAACAAAATATATTCCAATAAGAAAACAATCAAGTTCGATCTAGACTGCTACCTACAACCTTGAGCACTATAAAGGACCTTGACACCACTGTTGTCACACATAATCATAGATGTGTGTCAAATGACAGACTTATTAATAGCCTCATTCAACTGCCCCCAAAGGGAAGGGTAAGTAAAATCGAAAGGCTAAATAATCTCCAAATGAGAGACCCAACATTATTTCTTTTATGCTTAACAAAACTAGTCACTTCTTGTACTAACGTAAGCATTGAAGTGAAATAGACTTGGTATCACACTGGTGTGAGAATCTCTTACCCATGTCACCTCAGAACGTATCAAGACCAAAATAAGGAAAAGTGAATCGAAGGTAAAGGTCAACGAAGATTCGTAACAAAGCCCAACGCAAACGAGATTCGAGCATGAACATGTTTATGATATTTTTATAAATATATAAAATAGAGAATAAAATTCCTGACTTCGAAATCAATTGTACCTTATGTCCATCAAATTATAATCATTTTAGCTAATACGTGAAAATTTTCTTATATTACAGAAATATGAAATTTTTTTCGTATTTTCTCTATTTATTATGTGTTACGTGAATATACATTTTAAAATAAGATAAAAGTCTATTAATATTAAGAGAGATCTATTAATTTCTATGAAAATAATATTATAGGATGAATAAATAGAATATCATACTTTGTATTAGAAATTTTCCAACTAACATATTTACAATCAATCATAAGCACTTACATATTAGCCATAAATTTGTCAGCAGCCAAGTTTTTTTTTTTAGATTTTTTTTTTCTCTTTCTTATTTAAGTTCCTAGTTTCCAACGATGCTTAAAAGTCAACCATTAGCTTGGCTGGCCATTTTGTTTTAAATATGGTGGGAATTAAATTGAAACTTTAAATTGAGTCCCAATTTATCTTCCCTAAGAAAGCCAAATTAAAAGGGGAAATCCGTCATGAATTTTATGTTTTTTTTAGAATTGAATTTTATGTTTTCTTGTAATTTTAATTTGGAATATTTTCAAGAACGAAAAAAAATAAGAAAAATTATTTACATAAAATAATAATATTTTAATTTTTTTTCTTATTGAGGTTCAGTATTTTTTTTTCTGTAAATAATTTGACATTTTTTCTATTTGTGAAAATTTCCTTTTAATTTACTACCAGTTTTGAGAAATAGATATTTACTTATAAAATTTGGATGGTTATATGATTATTCTAATAAAATAGTATAGCCTAACTTTTTTAATATCGAGATTCGAACTTCTAATTTTTTTCTTTATTAAAAACATATCTTATTTTAGTTAAATTATGTTGGTATTGGCGATTAATATAGTTTTTTTTTTAAAGGATCAATTAGTATAATTTTTTTTAGTACAATTAGAGAGTGAAAAATTCGAATTATGTAATTCAGAAAATGAGAATTAAATGGTTATTAAAAAAAATTATGGAGAAACATAAATGAAAAGAAAATAAAAATAGGGGAGAGAAACTTGGAAATTATTTGTCACGTTCACATTCATTTTGTCGTGGCCTGAAAATCTTGAGCTATATGGAACCATTTTTCAAAGTTTGAAACTACAGTGTAGGCCAATTGTGATAAAATGAAAACTATATTTTAATTGATATTAATAAAACACGGACCCATAACGTTTGAAACTAAACCATTTATTTTGACGTTGCATGGTTCTTTCAAGGAAAAATATCTTTTCAGTTTTTAAGTTTTTAATCTAGTTTCTATTTAATTTTTAGATTTTAAAATATTATATATTTAATCGTTAAGTTTTGAATTTAATTTTTAATTTAGCTTCTAGATTTCAAAATTTTTTATATTTAAATTTTTCTTCAATTTGGTCCCTATCTCTCAAGATTTACACTTTTAACCAATTTTTCACTAGATAATACTCACTTCCGTATTTTGGAGTTAATTTATATTAATAAATTAAAAATTATTAAAAAAATTATAATTAACTAAGTTTCTCACTATTTTTATCACTTTTAAAATTAAATTTAAAATTTACTTTTGATTATTTTAATTAATTAATAGAAATTGACGTCAATCATTGAAAGTAAGTCTTTAATGAAAAATTGAGGTTAAAATATAAAATCTTGAAATTCATGGACCAAATTGATGCAAAATTCAAACTTCAAAGGTAAAATTATAACATTTTAAAATTTAGAGACTAAATTGAAATAAAAATAAAAAAAATTAAAGACTAAATGTGTTACATTTTCCAAATAGAAACTAGAATTGAAACCTAAGGACAAAAACTGTATTATTCTCTTTTTTTTATTTTGATTTCAACATGTTTCACTTTCAAATAAAAAAATAATATCAATTAATTATCAATTTTCTAAGTTAAACTATATGGTATATTGAAAAACTCAGAGATTCAAAATTCTAGTATTTTGGTTGAGGTTAATTTTTTTATCTCCCATCGATAGTAAACCATTATTTCAGTCCCTGTAATTTGAACTTTAGTCCATTTTAATTTAGACGATAAAGTTTCGTCAAATTTTCAATTTAGTTTTCATAATTAAAATTTTCAGATTATTACCATCATCGTATTATAGATATAGCATATTTTGAGCTAATATGTACATCAAATTTTGGATAAATATGTAGGTATAAAATAATTTTTTTTAATTTTTTCAGAATTGTTTTCAAATATAATAAAATGAACAAAAATATTTATAAATATAATAAAATGTAAATTGTCTATTAATGATAGATACTGTTAGATGTATATCAATGTATACCATTTATAAATAATGATATTTTATTATATTTATAAATATTTTCAACAATTTTGTCATTTAAAATAATTTCAAATGTGAATAACTTATAGTTTATAGAACTTAATAGAAAGTAAAACTTTTAAAACTACATTTGGAATTAAGTCTAATTATAACTTTTAAAATATAATAAATGACAAATTGAAGCCAAGTCCAAATCATAAGACCATGAATTAACAATACAAAATTATGTGACTTTTGAATTCAAACTATATATTATTCGTTGTTTTAGAATGTACCATTAATTATATACATATACATATATATATATATATACATATTATTTTGTAAAAAAAAATTGAAAAAATTTTATTTTTATATCTAAGAAAGATAGGAATTGTTGTGAATGAGGAGAAAAACGAGTACGATAAATAAATAAAATAAAAGAACTAAATAACTAAATTTAGAATAAATAAAGAAAATTATAGAAAAGATAAAATAAAATAACTAAATAACTAAATTTAGAATAAATAAAGAAAATTATAGAAAAGAGAAAATTTCTCGAAAAATCTCAACTTTCTCTAAAATTCATGGAATTTCAACTCATGTATGTTTGAGACGCTATGCATAGATAGTTGAATGACACATTGGCCAACATATATGGTAATGAAAAAATGGTACTTAACACTGGACAATAAACATGATATTAATGAGTATCTATTATTATTATAATAATATTTATAATAAAAATAAAATTTTGACAAAAAAGAAAGATGAAGGTGTAGCATTCACAGAATTGCAAATTCTTAGAAACATCACTATTCCCTACAACTACAAGAATTGTTAAGTCAAATTGGAAAAAGGTTAGGAAGTAATACCGTACTGCCTCAATTTTCCGACCTGTCGCTTCTATCAAGCATACTTTCCGCCCCTCAATTCTGAATTAATTTAATTATTATAACCAAATATAATATATAAAATATATATATATATATATATATATATATATTTTAACATGTGCATTGCACACATACTTTATTTATTATTAAATTTAGGTACGGAAATATGACAAATGCATTTACAATTTCTTATAAACATTCATCTAAACATATTTTAAAAATCGGTGAATGGATAACACATCAATTATCATCTCAACACTGTAGGAAAGAATTTAGATTGTATGGCTAATCAGGTGTTATCTCATAGTTATTGGTGATACTGTAGCAAGTTTGGACTCTTAATCATGTGGTGTTCTGTGGTGTGGTGGTCTCCATTTCTATGTTGGTGGAGGCTATTCGTGCTTCTATGGTTGAGTCTGTAGGGCAAGCTAATTCGGCGGTGGATGCTTTGAATCATCATGTTGGTTCGTTGGGAGTTGAAGACTGTCCTCGTTGGTTACCCCCTTCCTCTGACCATTGCTTTGTCCCGTGACGTGGGATGGAGACAGGGGGAAGGGGTGGGGGCCTTGGGTTGGGTCTTGTGAGATGGTGATGGGAAGCTTCATCAGATGGGTTACTGTTATGTGTACAGTGAGTTTGATTCGTTGATGTTGGAGGTTTGGGCTAATGTTGATGGGTCGAAGGCTATTGTCTCTTGGGATTGGTGTTCTATTATTGTTGAATCTGATAGTTTATCTGCGATGCGTTTTATTGTTGGATGAGGAGATAAATTTGACTAATGTTCGCTCTTTGGTGAATGATATTTTGGAGGCGAATAAGGATGGAATTGTGCATTAATTTATATATAATAGGCAGTCCCAGAATCAGTGGACCGTTTGGTTAAATGGGCAATGAGTGAGGTTTGTTCTCATGTTTGTGGGACGATTTCCCACTTTGGATCCGTAAATTTTTTTAAGCAGAGTTTTCTTGTATTCATTTTGACTAGTCATTCTGTATTCTTTGTTGGGGGAAAAAAAACCTAGATTAATATGGTTCAGGGGAAATTCTAAATTATGTCATATAAATATAAGAAAATTTAATTCTCATTAAAATCATGTAGGATAAGAATAAGTACGAGAATTTTCCAACTAAGTTTTAATAACTTGCGCAACAACCCAAACACTTCATTTAGATTAAAAAATTAAAAATGATTAATTATAATTAAATAAAAATATAAACTAGAGTTGTGCTTAAAATCATATATAATTGAATGCAAACTAATAGACTTAGCAATTTTCTATTTGGATGTAGACACACTCAAAGAAATTTGTAGAAATTGAATATGTCATATTACATTGATTATGGATTATGTTTTGTCAAATTGCCAATTGCTTTGCTTATCTCTATTAATAGGCATTATTTAAAATGATCATAGACGTCTTATTTATAATTCTATGCTTGTATTGACGAAATAGAAAATGCTGACACAAAATGAAAAATATATTAAAATTTTAAAAGTTCCTTTTGCAAAATAATAATAATAATAATAATAATAATAAAAGTTGATCAACTCATTAAGATATTTTTATTGAAGAAGTTAATTAGGAGATTACACATACATTAAAAAATATAAAAAAAATTTAGGAGGTATCAATCTTCAAATAAATCTATTCATTTTAAATGTTGATTATCCAATTATGAAGTTAAAAAATAACTGAAAAAATTCACTATGTTCTTCGCATCTGTTCAACCAATTAAAATAAAGCCATCAGAGAGTTCAAATATAAATAAAATCATCAAATAAATCAGTGTAATTAAATATCATTTTTTTTTTACTAATTTTCCATTAAAGAAATATTTATTTATTTAAAGTTCAAATAAGGTCCTCGTCCAATCTTTACAGGTCATAAGCCCTTTTGTAACTTCCTATTAATTTTCTTGCACGAGATTTTACTTATATAGTAAATAATTATAACATTCATAAATCATTGATATGCTCTTTAATAATTGAATCTCTTTTGTTGAATAGGAAAATTTTGCCTTTGCAAAAAATATATATAAGTATTCATTTTTTTATATAAATGTACCAAACTTAATTGAGCATTCAAATTTCAAAGTTGTTTTTATTTTAGAAACACCACATTAATTCTAGTTGAAATGTGAACTAGTTTTCACGAGAAAAAAGAAATGCTAAACTGTTTAAGAATATATATATAGGCGAAAATGATAATTTCCTTTTACCAAAATTATTTTGTAAATGTTCATTTGATATTAATTATCTCAAATTTTTGTGCTAAAACAAACCCCCAAAATTTGAAATTCCAAATGTCACACCTTTCTTTTTCTTTTTTAATTGTTTCTCAAAGTTTTCTCTCTCTCATCTCTATGAGTGGTTCAAGAGAGATTGTTTTTAGTTATAAAGAATTTAAGAACTTTTTAAAATCCTAAAATTCTAGTATGAAGATTATATTTATGCTATTTTTATCTAGTCGCTAAAACACACATCCTTAACCAAAATATTACACATTTATATTTCCACCTCATTATATCCTTCAACTAAAATAACATCAAAATAAAACATTTAAAAGTTAAACTAAATCAAAAAATAAAACATCATAATTGAAAATTACTATTTATACAAATAAGGTGCACTTAGGTCGTAGGAGAATGTTGGGGCCATTAAGTGTCGAATCCAGATTTCGAATCCTAAATCTAAGACATTACGATGTGTATTTGTATTGGAAGCATAAAGTAAATTAGTTTCTCTTATTTTTTAAAAATACGTATTGCCTTTTATTTTAATTTAAATAAAGTCAATATTGAAAACAACTATGGAAGACTAGAAGTCGTGTTTAGGCAAATAAATATAGCGAAGTTTCCCTCTTTCTAATTAATTATAAGTTGTTCTTGTAGGTTCTAACATGTATGTCTTGGTTTGCAATTAAAACCAAAACACAAAACGCTCTTACAGCTCTCCGATTCATTCAATCATGGGCTCCGACGACGATGATCATCATCATCATCTCCGGAAGTTCGGAACCCGCCACAAGATCATGATCTCTGCAATTTTCAGTCTATTCATAGTTGTTCTTGTCATTCTTTTCCTCCATTTTTATCTCCGATATCTCCAAAGGCGCCGAAGACAATCCAGATTAATTAGTCTCGAACAGCAGATTTCACGAGCCGATCGCCAAAATCACACCGCGGCGGCGGCGGCGCCTAAGGCCGGCCTGGACCCTGTCCTTATAGCCAGAGTTCTGCCGGAATCCATCCACAAGCAAGCTGATCATCGCGGCGAAATCGTAGAGTGCTCCATTTGCTTGAGCAACATCGAAGAGAAAGCCGCCGTCAGGATTCTCCCAAATTGCAAGCACATATTCCATGTGGAGTGTATCGATATGTGGCTTTTTTCCAATACAACCTGCCCTGTCTGTCGGACGGCGGTGGAGCCAATACTTACAGCGACGAACGAGCACGGCGAGGTTCCGACGGCTCCGCCGTTGGTGGAGGAGCAATCCGGCTCTAGGTTTAGTTCGTTTAGAAGGACAATGAGCAGAGAACGATCTCAGGCGGTTCATGCGACGGCTCCACCGTTGACGGAGGAGCAACCGAGCTCTCGGCTGAGCTCTTTTAGAAGAATGATGAGTAGAGACAGAGAGAGATCATTTAGGGTTCATAGTTGTGGAGAAGCATCTGTTCGATCTGCAGATTTAGAGAGGCAATGATTTCAATTCTTCTATACACTTTCTAAATTTTCAATTTGGCTTACAATTTCTCTGCTGCATGTACAGATAGTTTTTATTAAAATCTATTTGTGGCTCTGTTTTTTTCTTTGGTTATTTCAATATTGTTCTAATAACTGAGGATTTTGATTGGAGTTTGCCTCTTATGTTTCCATAAATCTTCCTACTTCAATTCTTTATACATTTAATAATAAGGATTTTTTTGTTCTCATCTCTTCACTTTGGGCTAATAACCCACCCAACCCTTTTTTTTACAACAGACCCTCTAAACATAGGAGTGGATATATTAACGGTTGAGTTATACTCATGTTGGTTCATATATCTAACTCACGAAGTATGATGGTTTGACAGTTTCACACTATTATGCCTTTTTATAGTACGGCAAAATTTTCACACCCATATTTTCAAAGGAAGAAATACTATCAAATAGTATTGAAAATTCCCATAAGGTTAATCGAACATAGGATTGTTCAAAGCTAAGTATGCTTAATTTTGGAGTTTCTATGACTGAGTCACTGAAAAAAAGATATACCTTGTTACTATAGGTAGTGACTTTCAATTTTTTAAAACTTTTTTAACTATACTTTCATGTCCTTAGGATTAACCCTATTTAACATAGGATCCCTCTTGTTATCTCAATTTATTATGTCTCTCTCCTAAATTCGGGGTATTACAGTAATAATTATATTCACATATTGTGTTTATTTATATATGGTTAAATTATAAAAAATTAGTTCCTTGTTTTGATAAAAAAAGTTCGAACTTAGTCCTTTATAGTTAGAATTAGTCTCTATGGTTCAATAAAACCTCGAATACCTACTTGTTGATGAGGATTTTATCAAACCATTAAGATCATTTATAAGATTTTATCAAATCATTATAACAACTATATTCTAACTATTAAAATCATATGAATTAATTTCTAATTTTTTCCGGGACCAAAGTATATAAAGTAGAAAAATGGTTTCTAAATTGCTTTGGTTGGTATTAGTTGTGAGGATTAGTCAGAGAAATGGAATCGTAAAGCAAAATATTTGTACAGAAGTAATGCTGTAATCCAAATCAAATTTCTAGAGGAAGTTGTTAATTTCAATCTCGAGGTGGAAGATTTTTCAAAGCCGTGTAGGAACTTAGGTACTTTATTGAATTAATAATTTCTTCTCTGAATATTTTACATTTCTGGTGGATATGAAAGGAGTTTGAATCTGTGTTATTCTCAGTTTGATTTTAATAATAAGAGTTTGGTCAAAACTGACGTATGAATATATTTCACCTGTTCAATATTTGAATCGAGCTTTATTTATTTGTTTTAATTATTATTCTTACTTGTTTTCCTTTGTGTTTTTAGGGTGGTTGGTATTTGTGTTGTTCATGAACCAACCACAACCAGATTGAAAGAAAAGGTAGACATAAAATACTAAAAAGTTGGCAAAAAGATCCCCAATATTAATAATAATACCGAGTCATTTTCACACTATTGCCACTATTTTTTAATTACAGTATTGATAATTAAAAAATGCCGAATTTGTTGAATAAATTAATCAGATGATATCGTGATTGAATATATATAATAAAACAATAGCCACGCTCCTGTAACACCCAAGAAAATAAAACCTTATCCATTGCATTAAATTTGTAGACAAAGAGCACTTTGTGGGCATGATTTTTTTTTCTTCTTTTTTGCTTAAATATATTTTTAGTTCTGAAATTTGATGTTGATATCGATTTCATCTTAAAGTTTCGTAACAACTACTTTAGTCGCTTACATTTGTAAAATCCTTCTAAATGAACTTTGACTTAACAGAATATTAATTAGACCGTAATGTGCTGATTTATGATCTCCCGTCTGACTCTTATTTAGATGACTTTAATGTCACTTGATAGAACGACCCTTCAAATATCTCTATAATAATATGATATTATCCACTTTAGGCATAAACTCACATGATTTTACTCCAAAAAACTGTATATCAATGAAGAAACCAATGTGAGATTTTAGTTGTATTTCCAACAAGTTCATTGGATAACATTTTCGTACTCGGTTGTTTTCTGGTCCAGTTTCGTTTAAGAACTTTATAGAGAGAAACAAAACGAAACACAAGTTACTCACCATAGGCCCTATTATCTTGCCCAAGCCCAACGTGAAAATACCCCTTTATAGCTTTTAAATGGAAAACATGGTTGACTTTTGTTGGGTGTTTTCATTATTTATCCCATCCGAATTACCTTTGATGTCAAGGAACGAACTTCCTATTAAATCTTAATCTGCGGGAGAAAAAGAAAAAAGAAAAAGGGACAAAGAAGGGAAGAACGATAGCATGTAAGTCGAGGAAAATAAATATTTGAATATAAGCATAAGCATCCTAATGTTAAAAGTCGGTTGTTATTAAAATACATTGAAAGTCAGCAAATAGTAGTAGCAGCATCCAAATTTAAGGTTGTCTAATTACTCATCTCGCTGTTTCTGTCACTAAATCGGGAAGAAATGACCCAAAGCCTGAAACCAATCTAATGTTTCTTTTACAATCTCTAGACTTTCAATCGTTAGCATTTTACACCATGAATCTGCAAACTCTTTAGCATTATAAACTCAATATCAAAACTTCTTCAGCAGATTAACTCATTTCCATTTCAGTGGTGCCTCCTATCATCTATTTCTTCTCAACATGTATCTCCCCATGTTTTCCATCCATCTCTTTAGCTGCACATTAAACTTTAACGGAAACCTCTTCCTCTTCCTCTTCCCCGTCCACCCCAACCTCTTCCTCGGCCACCCCTCATCCCTCCACGACCGCCATAAGATAACCCTTCCAATGCCCTATTAACAAGCTGATTTTGTAAACCACCAGATCCACGACCTTTCTTTGATGGTATGTTGTTCGATCCATTAGCTGCATTAGCAGGCCGTTTTCCCCTGCACAGAGAGTCGTTTTTTTTTTAAGTGAAACGTTATATCAAAAATAAAGCAAACATAGGAAGCTTTTTGTCCAAAGGTACTCATCCAAGGAACAGAGAATCTTGAGAAGGAAAACAATAATTGACCAAAAGGCCTAAATTGCTAGTTTAACTTACCCAGCTGCAGAAAGGGTAGTGGACACTTGAGCTTTTGTTACTTCCTTCCAAGATAGGTTGATGCTGTTATCCCCAATAAATGAGGGTGCCTTGGCGTGTAAGGGCTGAAAATTAAAAACAAAGATTGGTTAAGAATTAAGATGAATAAAATATTAAATGTACAACTACGTTGCGAAGCTTGCTGCCTTTTCACCTTTCCCATCGCCAAAATATTATTGCAGGTCCGCAAGCCAGTTTTGGCATTTTGCTGTTGGGTTTTCTGCAAAATTCAAAACGAACAATGATCACATGCTTATGGGCATGGCAAAGCTATATGAGAGACCATGGGTTCAATGAGAGAACTCACAATGTTACTTTTTGCTTCATCCGACTTGGCTGCTGCCATCGCCTTGTTGTGTTCATCCATCCCTTGAGTTAATTTCTTAATGGTAGCTCTAGTTAAATCCTCAACATTAGTTAACCTGTAGGTCAGAAATTTGATCAACCATCAATCCAGATGGAAAGAATAGATAGCGTGGGGGTGAAAGGCTCAGCAACGCTTTCAAAAGGGAAAAGACAGAAAATGCGAAACCCTACTGACCGACAGTGATAAAACAATTAGATCAATAACCGAAACCAAAGGAAAGGAGGATTAAATGACCATATCCAGTTACAGATAACTTAAAAAACAATATTCATGGCATTCTGCACGGATGAGATTGGCTCATAATGGCATAATCAACTCAACCCATAACTAAATAAATAAAAGAGTGGACCGTTGGAGTTGCCAATACATACTAACTAGATAAGTTAAGCCCCTTCATGGACAAATAATAATATTACCACATTGATCCATCTTATAAGACGAGAAAGTGTATCATCAATTTCTTTTAAATGATATTGAAGCAAAAATTACAAACTGCTTAAAGAAAGAATACCTTTCCGTAAAATCCTTGTAATTATCAGAGAAGTCCTCCCCCAATCTATCTGAAGGCTGACCAGTAACAATCTTGTAACCACATAAGCTATTTGTGGCATTGGGGACCTAGAGTACGAATATGGAAGAATGCCACACCAATGACTTGCATAAGATTCTGCCGCTATAATTTGCTTACTAGTACAGGGACCAAGAAAATAGCTAACCTTGTGAGCCAAATGATGAAACGTATATAACAGGCACTCAACATAAGTAAAGTTCATCTCTTCTCCTGTCTTTCTCCCAGGCATATACTTCTGTGAATAAAAGGGCCCGAAGCTTTTAACAATAGAATAATAAGCAGAAAAAGCAAGATAATTTTGTAACCAACTGATATTTGACAAGAACATAGAGATTAAAGGCAGTCCAAAATTCTTCCAAAGATCATAAACTAATTATTGCATACATCTACAGACATATCCCATACATATATTTAGTAGGGGTGTTCAAAAAACTCAAAGAACCCAACCAACCCGAAGCTTTTAACAATAGAATAATAAGCAGAAAAAGCAAGATAATTTTGTAACCAACTGATATTTGACAAGAACATAGAGATTAAAGGCAGTCCAAAATTCTTCCAAAGATCATAAACTAATTATTGCATACATCTACAGACATATCCCATACATATATTTAGTAGGGGTGTTCAAAAAACTCAAAGAACCCAACCAACCCGACCCGAGTCATAACTGTTAAATCCTTGGCACCTCTCAATCTACATAATTCGATGTTTTTTACATCTAGGTTTCTAGTTTGAGGTCTTGAATCTGACGTGAAGTTGAATTGTAATGTGGGCGTGCTACTGAAATGAATGTGATTCTCGATGGTTCATGGTCCAAATCTTGCCCCTTTTTGCCGTTTTGTTCGTTTGAATTGAGGGTTTTGGATGTTTTCTTATTTTAAGGTTTTGGAATCTTCTTTTTTAATCTACGGGCCAATTTTTGAGTTTTGGTTTCTCATCTTAGTGGGATGTGTTGCTTTTCATATGGTTTGCTCATTCTTCATTGGATTATGACCATGGGTGATTGCTGCAATTATTTGGTTTTGCATCCGTGTGGATTTTGATGAATGATATGAGATAAAGATATTGCTAGTGTAATTCGTCAGAGAGATTGTGAGAAGCAGCAACCTGATGGACCCAACACAACCCAACCAAGTAATATGGGTTGGGTTGGGTTGTCCTCTCTCTAATTGGTTGGTTGGGTTGGGGAACTAATCAACCCGAAATTTCAGGTTGGTCCAAAATACCCCTCCACTCCCACCACACCTAACTCAACCCGTGTACACCCCTTTATATAGAATAAGAGGCAACAGTATTTTGAAAAAATATAGTGGACAAAAAGGACTCCTTGAAAGGCTTGAGGATTGCAAAAGTGCTTCCCAGGAAGCCCAACCCATAGGAGTCATTATATAACCGTGCACCTTTTGGAGCGTGAGGGGAACTAAAGTGCAATACTCCGTGAAGAACAGAAGAAAGTGGATTTTCTTGGGGTGGAGCGCATAACAGAAAATATAAATAACTGTTTATATATGAAAAAGTGGGTATTATATTTTTTAGAACTTAAAGACTGTTGCATAACCAGTAAAACAAATCCTGTTCATGGAAGATCATTAGAAAATATGGTATTACTAACAATAAGATAATGAAATGCTTAGGAAATTATAACTTCTGTACAAAATTAATATGGAAGTAAGGGATTTTGGAACCTTTTTTCCTTTAATTTTTTTATTAAAAGAATTGGGGGGAAAAAAAAAACAGGTGCACCATGGACCACACAGCATACCCTCACTCGCTTCTTGCAACAAAACACCCTTTGCTGGCCATTCCCAAAGAGACGTGCTTTTTCCAAACAATGACATCTAGTCCTCTCCACACATGCCCAAATCTCCCCTACAACCATTATTAAAACAGATGAGAGTGCGGAGTTACCTTCAATAGATGAACAACAGAAGGAAGGAATTGACGTGAATCTTGAGGCGTAGTATATGGTGAAAATTCTGCAAGGGCTTTAAGCAAATCCAGCTTGCGTTCCTCGGGCAACTGAAAAGCAGAATGGAAAAGGAATTAAACCATCAAGGCCCTGCTTGATTGGATGTTTCATTTATCAGAATGGAAAAGCAGAATGGATGTTCCTCAGGCATATGAAATTTTTCTACAATGCTCATTGGATTTTTCATTTCTCAATGAAATTGTTTCTTATCCCATAAAAAGCTCTATTTGATAACAACATTTTTAGTCATCTATCTTTTAAATTTATGCTTGTTTCATCCTAAATTCTCTATTATGATTTTCACCTATCTTACAGAAACACTTGAATTCCTAGTCAAATTCTAAAAACAAAAACAAGTTTTTGAAAACTATTTTCCTCTAGTTTTCAAAACTTCGCTTGGTTTTTGAAAACACGAGTATAAAGTAAATAAATAGTGTTTATAAGCTTAATTTTCAAAAACCAAATAGTTATCAAATGAGGGGGCATACGGTATTGACACAAATTTTAGATATCAACTCCAGTGCAAGGATTATGATTACATGGTGAAGATTTCTTATACATAGGACAGCAGCAGTTAACCTGGCAAAAGACATCTTCAAGGGAAAATAAACGTTCTACTTTTCATTTGAAAATAGAAAATTGAACAAATAATTAGAAAATAGATCTATGCATATTTTAAAATTCCTTGGTGCCTCTGCTCAAAGAAATAAATAAAACCCTTAGCTCCCTACGATATCAGCATCTGTTATTCAGCCAGACAGCCCTAGAGTCGTAGTGAAAAACAATTAGTCTAAAAGAGTAGTCCTTGACATGTATTTTACTTTGATTTTTGAATGCCCTAACCAACATATTCACACCACAAGATAACGGGCTAAATGTAAACCAGCTAAACCTACTACATTTAGCTACATTCCGTTGCCAAAGCAACTCATAAGATTTCAAATCCGAGAAATGTGACCACCACTGTTGGAACCAATTTCTTTTAAGTGCATTTATCTTTTCACTAGCTCCATTGCATTGTGGTTGTCATTTGTCAATTAAGAAAAATATGCTCCAAATTTAGAAACATAAGGAAAGAGCCTTAAAATAAAATATGATTGCCTAATAGATCAGGGATGGAATTTAGATGATTTGTTTTACTAGAAAGAACCTTTAATATGATTTTGAAGAAAGTGAAATAGAGAAATCATTATTACCTTCTCAAAAACTGGAATAACATGTTTGTTCAAGTAGCTGAGAAACTTGCAACTTGACGCACCCCTCTGTGTATGACAGCATGGAAGGTAAGCAGTCTCAAAAATATTTGAAACATGGTGAAATTATTACTCACTTATATACAAGATAAAATGTACATACCACAACAAAAGGGATAGCCATAAAAAGGCATGATATCAACCTGTCAATATGATCTGCATCTGAAACCTGCATTAAACCCCCATTTGGTGTAATGTAACTAATAGAAATAATAGTAGAAATAATGGGCAACTCGATGAGAGTCTATTTTAAAAAAAAAGCTGAAATAATAGTAGAAATGAAAAGGGAATGGAAGAAAATATGTTTGGCTGCAAATATCAAAAAGAGAAATCTTGATACTAACTTGGTAACGTGATAGTGGTTAGCAAGATAATAATTTAACTCAAACAAAGAGAGATCACCAAATACTCTAGCATGCCCAAAGCATTCACAAGATAGACATTGTGTTCCTCTTCCTATATTTCGAATGAAACTTTATTTCTTATTTCAGTCCTAAACGCAACTAATCTAATTTATAGTGCTGTGAAGTAGACTCATAGTTGTGAAAAATTTTACACTTTCAATCTGTCATAAAGATTCTCAATGGACAACTGGTTATTGAAGAATTACAACCTCAACTGATTATTGAAGAATCACACACTTTTCAAGTTTCAAAAGAGGATCCTATTAAAACTAAAACTATTTCACTTCCACTTTGGTATCTAAGCCATCTGTTTTCAATCTCAAGAAACTAAAGTTAAACATCACTTTGTACATATGGTGTATGTTGTAGTCTAGATATGAATCCTCTCAACATGAAAAATCCTGCTAGAATGTTTAAACATAAGATGGAAAACATAAATACTGTCACATTTCCTCAAATAGACCGACTACATGATAAAGAAATCAATATACACAAAAGAAAATAATTTATTAATAGAACAAAGAAATGTAGTAGGCAATCATGAGAGCTAGAAGGATTTCATTACAGAGTTAAACAGGATGGAAATGTGAAGAAATAGAACAGAGAAATGTATACGTATATGCATTACTATATATTTTCTTAGGAAATATTATTTGCAAACGTGAAAAATGTTATAATAAGCAATAGATACTCACATTGAACTGAGCATCTAAATCAGCTTGCCCTTCAATGATTCCAATAAGTTCTTTCAATCGCTCTGGTGGGGCTTTTTCTCCAAATATACTCAAGCTTTTTAAGAAGTCCATAAACATTCTAAATTCAGCTCCAGTCACATCTTCTAAACTCTGAAATAAGCTGAATAACATTACTTGCTCATCCTCTAGTAGAGCAATAAAATCAAACCTGAGTTGTATAACTCAGAATGGATTAATAGCCAAAGGGGAAAAGGCTTTAGATAGGTTAAAATGTAAGTATTTTCATAAGTTACCTTTTTTATCAAATCTGTTATGTGTCTTTCCATTTCCTCTTGGGGCTTCAAGAGTTCAGATTTGATGGTAAAAACCTACAGATATAAACAGAAGAATAAGATCCACATCCACTTACTAGTAAGCTGACCCAACGAATTACAAATATTAGCTGCAAAGGACATTGCTCATATCTCCCTCTCACCTTCTCTCTAATAAAGCTTAAGACCTTCTCACGAATAACTTCATCAGTAGTTGGTTCATCAACACTTCCAATGTGTTTAAACAAGGCTGTCAATGAAGCTGCAACATCGCACAGATATACAATGAGAGGATGAGGCCGTTAAAACTTTGTAAAAAAAAAAATGTTCCTCTTTTCAGTCTCAATAGGAATGGCGGGTAAATACACATTGATGACAGAAACGTGTGCCCTTTATGCATGATTATTGAAAATTTTATTCTAAGGGAAATTCATGAGTTCCAATCCAAAAAGAAAAAAATGCAAAGGACCTCATTAAATCCACCATTCATACACAGAAGAAGAAAATACCCCAATACTTATACTGAATTAATATTTAATATCACCAGTCAGCTTGAAGTTTAGTTGATCAAAATTTGAATGTGTGTGCATTAATGTATCTTTTATTATTATTATTATTATTTTTTTTGTTCAAAGGAGTGGGGATTCGAACCTCTAGGCTCTAACATTGGATTATATAATGACATAACTAACCGAGCTATGGTCAAGTTTAAACTGTGTATGTATCTTCATGTACAAAAAAAATGGACACCATATCGTAATATTTAGAATCTACCTTTAACATCCTGCCTCAAGAGAGCCATTAGAGCTTTATGAACAGCATCACGCTCCACAAATTCCTCTAAAGCATTTCAGGTTACTAAAATCAGTTTTTCAATTAAATAAGACAACAGTAATCTGTAACATCTTTTACAAGTGATCAATAATTTACCCGACGCAAGAATTTGAACAAGAATGTCAACAATTTTGCCTATATTTTCTGGTGTGTCCTTGCAGAAAAGAGGAAGTCCTCGAATTGCCTGAACTCGTATCTGCATAGTCATATAAACAGAAGAAACCTTACAAATAAAACGTAGAAAAACCAGCTCAAAAAATGTATAGAAAATTCATTACGATAAGAGTGAAGAATTGCCCTAGAAACGCCCGATTTCCAATCCACCAGGCAGATATAGCATTTATATCTCATATCCCTTCGTTCTATAACTTCCTTTTTTTACATAGTTTGTCAGCTATACAGGATAAGCAAAATGGATTGTGAAGTCGGAAATATACGAACCGCCAGCTCTTCTTCTTCAATCAGATCAATATGAGCGTCGATGGCTGGACCAGAAAGGCTGGGAAAGAACTTGAAGAACCTAGGAATGAGTTGAGCGGCCAATTGCTTGGCTTTGGTACTCGTTTTTGCGGCGTCTATTATCCCTTGGTAGTCTTTGACATGCTGAAACAACAGCGAACAGAGTTAATCCGAAAATCAAAACCCGCCACCACATATTCAAAAATCTCTAGAAGGAGGAGAGGGAGAAGGAGAGGGCAGAGTGAAAATGAGCAGGAAACCTGAGACTTGTCCTCCGCCTCATTGAGACGCTCGCCGAACTCATAGAGCTTCTCGATGTGCTGGGCCTCTTCGGAAGGCTCACTCATTGGCGCTAATTTGGAAATTGAAACTGCAATTGGAGAAGAATGGAAAATGGCAGCAAAAGGAATAGGAAGAGAGTGTAGTGCAGAAATGGGGAACTGGAAAATGCGAGAAGAAGCTTGTGGAAGAAGAAGTTGCGAGCGAGCTGCCGAGGGTAAGTGAAAGAGTTGGCCTGAGGGTTTTGAAGGGTTGAGAGCAAAGCAGTGAAAGGGGCTGTCAGTTTCTTTTAAGATCGCGTCCGAGACATGTTGATCTGTTTCATACCTTGGTTTTGTGAAACGACGGCGTCTTCCAAGCACCAAACGCACCGTTTTGACGTCCAAATAATTGACTGCGATTTGGATCTTTCTCCAAATATAACGATCGCCGTTAGTACCCAATACTTTTTCTTTATTTTGTTTTTTTTTAAAAAAAATTATTTTTACCTTCTTTTTTTTTTCCTTTTTGCCATGTAATTATCCATTTTATTTATATTATGGAGAAGAAAGAACGTAGTAAAACAAACTGTGTGGAAGTAATTTTATTTTTCTCATTCAATAACTTTTTTACTAGAAATCACATTTTCGACTTTTGAAATGATATACATATTTACATAATTACATAATTATGGTAATTTCCTATCTTTATTCTATGAGGTCAACAGTGGAAAGATAATGACTAAATTTGATCAAATAGGTTCAAAGAATTATTTAGTAGTATTAACATCAAATCCTATAAAAATGTGCTAATAATAAAGTCATTTTATATTTTGAAGGGCGCGGGTTAAATCAAAAGTTTTTTTTAAGATTGTTTACAAATATAAAAAAATAATAAGAATATTTACAAATAATAACAAAATTTTATAATCTATTAATTATAAACTGCAATAGACTACTATATGTGTCTATCATAGACCGATAAACACATATAGCAATTTATTGCTGTCTATCACAGATAGACTTTAATATTTTACTATTATTTATACATATTTTTTATCAATTTTGTCATTTAAAATCATTTCTCTTTTCCTTATTATAAAGTACTTTTACAAATAATTTTGCAATTAAGTTAATGTTCTTCAAGTAGGGGTATACATAATCCAGGTTGAACCTACATAATCCAGGTTGAACCGAGTTGGAAGATTTTTGTGGACCAATCAAAAAATTCGAGTTAGCTAATAATGAACCCTAGTAGTCCAAATTGGTCGGGTTACCGGGTTTTTTTTAACACCCCTATCTTCAAGTGTCCAATTTTTTTTCCTTGGTAATAAAGTTGAGAATTAATCCTTATTGTTACTTGAAATAATTATTGTCAAAATTGGCAGAACAATAATAATTAATAATTAATATTAAAAGGAAAAAGATATGGAAAACAAAACGTACTGGAATTAAAATCAATGGCATTTTGAAATGGAAAAAAAAGGATTTTCAATTTAAATATGAATTGTGATGCTTAGAAGTAACTCGTCTCCGTTTGTTAAAGTTAATAAACAACGGACAAAATTAAATGGGAAAGAAAGATTGTCACACACTTCATTTCTAGTTCCCTTCGGGTAAACAAATTTTCTTCATTGGTCTAAACATTCAATGCGATTTTTACAAACCAGAAGATTTTGGATCTCGGTAACATTTTTAAGAGAGATGAAAATTAAAAACTAATAACTCATAAATTGAATTTAAAAGAAAAACATGGATCTCTGATTCCAAATTTCACAGTAAGACAAATTTTGGGCATTCAAATTTATATCTCTGTAGTTCTCAAAAATCGTACTCTCATAAATCAAACATTAAATAATAGCAAGCCATCCTGAATTAATGAACTAGAACTCATTTTCCCATTTATAACTCCTTCCCCAACTTCCACAAGGAAAAAATAATAGAAATGTCAACTCCAGTATGCAAAAAAAAACCTCTCCGTTCCCATTATTTGAGATGAGGCATAAATCAACTCTGCAGGGAACAGGGAACACTTCTCGATCATACGAACATACCAAGAATAAAGCGTTTGATTATTCTCTCAACAGGTCAAAACAGCCTAATCAAAGTTTAAATAATAGCCCTATAAAGGCTTGTCATGTTTTGCTAAATTTCTTATTATTACCTCATAGAGGGCACCTTTGTCTAGTTCCGCAGCAATCATAAAATGGGCATTTCCAGCGCTTGTAAGACATCCTTGAACTCAAAATCACGTGTTTGTCTGTTGAACCGTTCAAGCAACTTGTACCGCACATCGTTCAAATAGAATGATTGGGTGGTCTCTAAAAGCCATTCTGCCTCCTGGTCGGTGAGCTTACTTGTAAACACAATATCGCCTCGAACAAGCACCAAATCCTTGCTCTCTGCAAATTCTTTGTAATAGGACACGGTGAAGTAGGGAGCTGCTTGAGTTCCTCTTGCCTTGTAATCTTCAAGGCCAGTGAAAAGGATATACGGCAGTTGTACTGCAAAATGAATTACATATGTAACCAAGTTAAGGATTTAAATTGAACTATAAGCATTGCTGGCAGGATTAAATCTGACATTCCACAGCCCAACATATACTTGGATCTCGTTCTACAACAATTTTCCAGCGCTATAAAGCACAACCACTGTTTTGAGTAAGCAAGACTTCAAACTACTAAATTAGCCATACAACGGGCAAAGAAAAGAACAAGCAATTGTTTCATCCAGATGTAAGACCCTTTCACATAGCAACCTGAAGTTTATTATTGTAGAAGAAACCTGATTTCTTTGAAACGCCAAAGCTAGATGGACTGAACCTAATTCACAGATCAGGCTTCTGGGTTGAAAGGTCGGTTTATCATATCTTTCTAGAAATATTATTTACCTCTTTTTTTGCCCTCCAGAGTTTCTATTCCAACAACACACTAAGAGCAGCAACTTGCAAATGTATTTTACGCTTCAGGAGAAGAGAAACGTAAAATGTTACTAGCCAATGAAGTTGAAGGCTATTTTTAAGGAATGCCTGGTAGAAAGGAAGCAAGGAATCTTAGAGGGGTGGAAGTCTGGAAGATGTCTGGGATGGGAGGTAGCTCCTAACTATCATAGATACAACGTCACAGACTCTCAACTATCTTTTGTACTTATGGTATTTATTTTTGGTATTTGAGGGCCTTCTTTGTAAGCTTTGGTTTGTTTACAGCAGATATCCTATTGCTAGAGTATGGATAGAATGTTAAATTTATACTAACCCAACAACTTAAGCTTTTGGATTAATTGGTGATTTAACACTTCCCTTCTGTTTTTGTACCTCAGTTCACTCAATAGAAGTACTTTCTTTTCCTAATAAAAGGTTCCAAACAATCAAGACCTCACATCTGCATTGCACAAGCATGGTTTTACCTGATACATTGACTAGAGAAATAGTGACAGCACCAGTAAAGTGTGAATTCATGTCTCAACCCTAGTGTTCAGTAACAGCTCAAGAGATGTGTTCTCATTTACTCAAAAATTTAAATTCTATCCATTTTGTGTACCGACTACCACCTGTATTTGAATAATCTATAACAAACCAAATGATGGATGATTCATCAAAAAGTTATTCTAATTTCTATGAATATTTAGTTTTTCTTAGAATATCATTCTAATTTCTACTAAACGAAGAGAGAGGGAGAAAAGGAAATACATCAAAGGATTAAGTAACGGTATCAAATTATATAACTTTCAGATAAGGACCCTTTCTTTCTATGTATATAAACAGAGAATTTAAAGCCACAAGTTAAAGGCTAAACCTTGAACAAACATGGTAGTATAACCACTTCCACGCCACATAGGAATGACAAAGTATCGGCTGCAAGAACGCACTAAAGTTAGAACAGTAAAATACTGAAAATGACTCAAAGAAGGATTCACAAAATGTTCGATAATTACCAATCTGCTGCTCGTTGTTCCAATAAATGATATAGTTTAGCTTTCATTGACACCCCAATATGACCTCTTCCCAAATGATACTGGTAAAGCAGAAGCCGGGAAAAAAATGTGAGAATAATTGCACATGTGGGGGAAAGGGACAACGACGAGATCATCCATAGTTTCACTCAAGTTATTAATATTGATTAGATAACATTTAACCAAGGTTTGAGTTTGGAAGTATGCCCAACTGAGCTAAAAATAATGTCCTCCGTTTAAGAGCTTTAAATTAAAAAATCAATGAAGAATAATTTACGAATTCATTGTCGTTGTCCCAATAAATGGATTATGCACCAAAAATCAACGAGGAACACTTTTGTTTTACGGCTCTAAAAGCTACATATGCTTGTCTCTCGGTCCTAGATTCTGGAAAATTTGCGCATACTTTGAAAATGTGGAGTATATGAATTCATTTCATCCGAAATTCATGAAGAGCAAGTGACTAAATTCAAAATGAGCTCCTCTAACTCGTAACTAACTGCAAAGGTTCCACCGACTTTAAATTCCAAAATTGCTCCATAGTACCCAGTTCGACTATAAAGTATTTTAGAATCTTACAAACAGAAACGAATATTGGGGCTAAAATTAAACAAAATTAAAAAGAAGTAGACGAAACATTACATCATCCCAGATGGAAGCGAGGTCCTCCGGTGACCGATCTTTAGCCCTCTCCATATCAATGATCGAATCCAACGGCTTCGGTTGCAATGGGGCGAACCCAGTAGCGAATCTTGAAGTCCGAAAGAAACCTAGCGAAGACCATTTGAGGAAATCACAAGGAATAGCTTCCTTTTGCAGTTTCTCAAGCCTCACATTAGCAAAATAAGAACGAGAAGATTGCCGAACCACTGGCGAAGCACTGGCGAGAAGAGTTTTCACAGAACCAGCAATGGTCCTCGATGTTCGTAACGAAGAGCTTCGCATCGCAGAGAAGTGAGATTCAATAATCAAATGGGGGAACAATTTTTTTATCGCATCGCCCGTTCACACTTTCATCTACGAGGAAGAAGAACGACGGTGGCAAAGAAATAGAGTCCTTGCTGTGAAACCCCAGCTCACTGTTCCAAGCTTATGCCATGAAAACTCTAGGTCGAAACTGAAACTAGCAAATTTGTGCAGTAGATACCTGAGAAATTCTATCAAACAGTTTGTGTGCAATTCGAACACCGACTCTTCTTTGACATCATCGTCACGAAGCGGGCGAGAAAGAGCGGCCCGTCGACTGTCGGGCGGAAAAGGGCCGCCTGAAAACTGAATCCGGAGTACGCAGATTTGAGTACCAACCCCGGCTCATAGATTGGGCTGAACCGAGTGCGTCGTTCGCATACGGTGAGCTCAATATCCCATTAACCTCGGCCACAAGCCCATGGTCCCATCACATTCCGATTATTTCCATCTATCATATCTAAATTGATAATTATTGTAAAATTTTGAAGTAAATTACCTTTTCTATTTTTGGCATATCGAAGTAAATTACTTTATTGTGAAATATTACCTTAAAAGTGAAATATAAAATACTCTAGATTTTAATCATGTATTTAAACCTTGAAAATGATGTAGGGTACATCTTTCTATTTTTTGAACTTTGCAAATTAGGTCATACATCAATCGTTTTCAATGATTTTAATTTTTTTTTTTACCGCGGTTTTTTTACCAGTTCAAAGTTAAAAAACGATTCAAATGAAATTTGTGAGAGAGCATGATTGGAATTACGTAATTCAATGGTACTTTGTATAATTTAATGTTGGGTCTATTTAGTCCTATATTTTTAAATTAATTAAAAATTATTTTTAATCTCTAAACTTTCATATAAATAACAATTTAATTTCTATTATAGAAATTAATATTAAGATTTAATGGGATTGGTGTCCTAATTCTCCCGGAGTCTCGTTGTTTGTAATGATACACATTGTTTGATGAATAAAATAGTTGTTATTTCATTCTGGCATTTACTAATATCCAATAAACTAAGCTTCATGGTTATCTTATTTAAACTTAAGCATGTATATGTAATATACAAGTGGATCATGCCTTAAATGATAATCTAAATAGGTCTGTAAAATAAGGATTAAGGTGAGATATCTGATCTTGGTGACACTAAGGATATGGCCCGCTTTGTAGAGGTTTACAAGTGTTGTAAACTACTACAGATGGTAGATCCTGACCATTCATGTGGAAACGTGCGAGCGGGGGTGTCCTATACAAAAAGTTTGTATAAGATCGGACTACGAAATGATTAGACTCTGTATATAACGTCATTGATACTAGAGACTTACATCTCACCTAAACGACTATAGGTGACACGACCTCAATCCTGAGTATTTTGGGAACTCCTGCCTTTGAGGGCGGTCCTTTGATTAGTATGGGTGAAAGTGGTTAGATTACCAACTCAACATGCCAATCTTTTTGGGGACTTGTCTGATTTGGGAGCTTCAATACAAGATGGAATTCACTCATTTCCTAAAGTAGGGATAAGTAGAGAAATTGCTCCCTTAAGGCTGATTCCAGGGCTTGAACATATTGGCCACAGCTTCTCTTTCAAAGAAAGGACTCAGTCATAGTAGGACTACGACTTATGTTCATTAGAGGGATCAGTAGTACTTGAGGAGTTAGATGTAACTATATGAGCATAATGGTTATTGATCGAGTTGTACTTACGAGCGATCTGTGAAGGGTTGTCGCACTGCTGATTGGTTAAGATGGACACATAATATATATGTGGTAAGGAGAGTTCAGCTGTCGATCTTTAGTGGAGTGTCTGGCAGTTAACAGATAGTGGATCCCGTGACTAAAGAGTTTAGACAGTTATTCACGTACCGTTTGAGCTTCGAGCTACAGGTTGATGAGGTCCCCTTGGTAGCGCAATGGATTCATTTGAAGATCAGTTATTGGTGTTGATTTGAACTGTTCAAATTGACAAGAGGTAATTTGATTATATATGTGATCAATATGATGTATGAGATACATCTAGTGGATGATTAATGTAAATGAGATTTACATTAAGTACCATGGAATAGAAAAAGAGTTATGCTTTATATGTTTCATAAGATGAAATGTTAAAACTATAGATTATAAATATAATATGATAAGTTGGTTATCATTTATATTTATAATAATATTTATTATTCGATAATTAATTTTTTTTCTCTAATAACCAATTGAGTGAGAGGTTATTAGTGGTTTCATGCTAATCGTGAGATAAAAAGAAAATTATTTTTCCTAATTCTAGTAATGTTAAAAATTGTTGAATTTGAGATTTTTCTCTCTCGGAATAATTTCACATAAGTTGTCAAGTAAATAAGATTTACTAAGTGACGGCTTGGATAAGGTAAACGATCATGTAGTATTTGTAGGCAACAGACACTTAGCTAAGTGATAAGCTAAACGATCGCATAACTTTTGCTAGACGATCGCTTAGCTTTTCCTAAACAATTGGGCATTGACCGGTTATGCCATTTGCCACTTGCTCAATCGTTTACATGATTGTTGTATCCTCCGTCTTCTGCCTCAAACCAAGTCCACACAGAGCCCACCCTCTAGAATCTAACACTGAGAATACCAAGGTAGCCTTTTTGCGGTGTCATACTCAACTCGACACTGTTGAGGTTCTGTGGAGGTCGTTCGTGTTGTTGGGGTGTTCGTAACTGAGGCGATCGCTAAGTTCGAGTACGCGGTGTTCGTGTAGTGTAGCAATCGTGTTGGACGAATGTTCGAGGTTGCTGTGTTGCTGTGTTCGAGCGTTCGGGATCAATGAGCTCGACAATGAGTCTACAAATGTGTATAGCGTTTCTTCTTAATCATTTGTATTATCATGCTATAATTTTTGTAATTAATGCATAATCGTATGTTTCCGTTTATGACTATAATTGTAAAATTCATATATGATTATAATTTGGAATGATCTTTTCGTTGCTCATAGAAATCCTAATGTTCGATTTCCTTCAATTGGTATCAGAGCCAGATTGTTCTGATATTCTAAATTACAAGTCTGTTTTGGATTTCATTTTACAGTCTCGGTGAGTTTCTGAATTTTTATTTAATTGTTAAGTGCATTTGTGGATGGAGTTGATGAATGTTTTCAGGTTTAATTTCCTTTAGTTAAAGCTTTCTTCAATTACAAAGTGTTAATTTGTAAGGGCCCCTGTGTTTTTTTAGGGTAATTAACTTGCAATTGAGTCTGTAATTCAAAGAGTTTGAGTTAGTCGAGTCGTTCGTGATGAAGTTTCGAAGCATGAAGATGCGGTTCTTAATGAGGAAGAAGACCAAGTGTTGGTTGTATCGTATAGCCTTAGGTAAACGATCGTTGGGATTTATCTAAGCGATCGTGTAGATTTTTCTATATGATCGTGTAGTATTTACTAAACGATCGTTTATACTAATGCTAAGCGATGGGGTAAATCGTTTACTCTACCGCGTAGAGTTGGTTGCCCGATTGCGTAGGCGCTAGAGGTAGACGATCGTAGTGGGAGCATGTGATGCTCATCGTTTAGTATAAGACGCGCACTAGATGAACGTGTAGTTAACAAGCCTCATCGCTTAGTTACTACCTACACGATCACGCAGTATACAATACGGAGGTGCTAGCTAAGCGATCGTTTAGGCGATGGTGCTTTGCCGCATCATAATCGTTTAGATGATCACGTAAGATGGGCATTGTGCGTAGTATGCTAAACGATCGCGTACCTCATGCTTCATCGCTTGGTAAAAGGTACACGATTGTGTAGTATTTGCTAAACGATTGTTTAGCTCTGGGAGCATTGTTAAGCGATAGAACGAAGCGTTTCTTTTATCGTGTAGACGATCGCGGGGAGTTTAGTATACGATAGAGATGTCCAATTTTCCCATGGGGACGGCGAGGTGGGGATTCCCCGATTAGGCGGGGAATGGGGAAAAAAATTTCCCCGTGAGCTAAACGGGGACAGTCCCCGTCCCCGTCCCCGTCCCCACCCCGATTAGCTTTTACATATTTATTTAGTATAGTTATTTAATGTTATGTTATTATTATTTTTATATAAATATTATATTTAAATTTCAAATTTGATTATTTATTGGGAAATATAATGAATATGTTTAAATTTAGATTATGTATGTGAATAATTTGATTTATATTTATTTCTTTCTACTAAAAAAATTTTAATTAGCTTTTTTAGGCCAAAATTTGAGTAATTTATCTTCAAATTTAAATTGTTATATAAAACTAACCATAATAAACAATTTAGTGATAAAGTTAATTATTTAATTAAAATTTGCTCACATTAATGATTTAAATTAATTGATTTTGTACACAAAAAAAAGTAACAGGGAAAAATTTCCTGCAGGGAATCCCCGCCACGATCCCCATGGGGAATTTCATGAGGATGGGAAATGAAATGGGAAACGGGGACAGGGATGGGGAATGGTATCCCCGGCCCTGCTCCGTCCCGTGGACATCTCTAGTACACGATAGTTGGAGACTCATTACTTTGCCTAGACGGTTCAAGACTTGGTTCGCCTGTTTGAACCGGAGACTCCTTGTTTTTTGTAATAGTTAGCTTTAATTTTGTGATTTTAAGGCAATTCTACCTGGTTCATCAACATTTGTTTCTTATACATGTGATGTATGATTCTTATATGGGAAAGTGTTTGATATATAGTTTAAAACCCACCTTAGGTTGTGCAATTATTCATGCATCATGTATTATAAATGTTATAATATAGCATGAAGAAATTACTTGAAAGCATGCGCATGCATCATGAAATATAAGAGTTATATTTTGCATGCAGTGAGCATGGTCATGCATCATCCTTTTATTATAAGTGTTATAGTCTAAACGTGAATGGAAGCATGTTATACTTGTTTCATTGTTGTTTTGTATAAGTGTTATATAAAAAAAAGTAACAATGAATGAACAATGCATTTAGCATGACACTTAGGTTGTTTATAAGCGTTATGAATGTCTTGCATGTGTTAGCTTAGCATTGTGGTGCTGGTTTTCGTTCATAAGTGTTATAAAGGAAATTAGACTTAAAATCAATAAGAAAGAGTTGCATGCGGACTTAGGGTGAACTCAAGTTTTTTAAAAGGTTTTTAAAATTGGATTGAGATAGACCTAAGTTTGTTTGGTTCTAAAGTGTTTAGTAACTTAGATTAATCTTTTAAAATCGGTTTAAAGGATTAAATTAGTTGGCATAAAAAATTAAATTTGTTTTAAATCTATCTATAAGGGACCTTTTGTCTAAGGCGGGCTCTGGCTAGGCTGGGGTTCTTAAGTTGACGGAAACATAACACCCCTACTTGGAAACCTACCTGGAAAGGTGAATTAGATAGATTTTCAAGAAGCATGCGCCAATTTGGTCAAAGACTCCGTTAAAGAGTTTAATGGATAATGATTAAAAGGTTGTTTAACTATCCAAGGTAAAAGTTACTCTTGGAACAACTTAAAAGTCACTTAGTTAAAATCCTTAGCTGTGTTTTTTTTAAGTAAGCTATATTGGATCTACACCAGCATGCAGCGGAAGAAATCAGGATCCATAAGCATTCTAATACATTAATTTTGGTTGAAAAGAAACATGCTAAAAACAGAGTTTAATGGATTTCATGAACATACCTTGGCCGAACCAACGAAATCTCCATTTCTAGCTGCAAAATTCTTTGAATCCTTGTGTAGACCACCACAAGATCTTCCCTACTATCCTCTTGGTGCTCTAGATTGAGTTGTGGGACTCAAAATAAGTTGGAATCAAAAGAAATATGGAGAAAGCTCACCGAATAGAACCCATTGAAGAACACTTTCTTCATCCGAATTTTTCAGCAAAAATTCAGTCGGTTCTTATGCCTTTCTTCATTCTAATCTCTTCAATATATTGCAGACTATCATGCAAAGAGGTATGTTGCATGGGATGCAGCTCATGCTTGGAGTAAAGCAAAGAAAAAATGGATTCCAAGTAAGCTAGTTGAAGATGAAAAAACCCATTTTTTCAAATTTGTGTAATTTTTCCATTTTTCAAAAATCCAAAATTGATTTTAAAATAATATTTTATTTCTAAAATCAACATTTATTGATTTTACAAATTAATTTCAAAAATTATTTTTCTAATAAAATTAATAAATAATTATTTAAACAATTTAAATAATTCTAATTAATCTAATATTAAATATTAAATTAATTTTACACAAATCCATCTTCATATATTTAAATCATATTTAAATATATTTTCTGCAATTTCGTTTGATTCTAATTTGAACGTTTCAAATTAACTTATCACGCCACTCTAGAGCTCTCCATTTCTGAGCTAGTAGGGGGCCTCATGGACCTACAGATCATGGGCTCCAACGATTCGAGATTAATCGGCTAAACTCATTAGACCGATCTAACCCCCATTCGTTAACTTATGGGTTACTCTACTAAAGCCCCTAGTTGAACTCTCCTCACTGTAGATATATTATGTCCACTCGATATAACCATTATTAGTAAGTTAACTCTTCATAGGTTGTTCGCAATAACAGCTGGGTCAAATCTCTGTTTTACCCCCGAAATTACCTCTTGTTTCTTAAATCCCCACTGATCCTCAATCAACAATTGTTTTGTGATTCAATCACAAAATCGAGTCCCTCTCATGCCAAATGAGAGGGCGGGATCCTTTGTTCAAGCCCCAGATTCAGCGCTTAAGGGAACAACCTCTCCACTATCCCTAAATTGGGTAGGAGTGAATTCCCTCTTGCACCCTATGTCCCCAACTATTTATCCAGTCTTACCCCTAAAATGGCAGTCATATTGGGCCGACGCTGTTGAGCCAACCTCACCTATGCAAATCTAAGGGCAATTCCAGATAAACAGGAGTTCATAGTTAGCTTAGGATTAAGGTCAAGTTACCTAGGTCATCGCTTTGAAATAGTCAAGTCTTAAATAGTAAACAACGTTATAAAGTAAGAGTGACTCATTTCGTGGTCCGATCTTGTACAAACTCTTTTGCACAAGGACACCCTCACTGCTCATGTCCAACATGAACGAATTAGGATTACTTCGTTTGTAGCACTTTACAACTCCTTGTAACAATTACAGAGCAGGTCGTATTCAATAGTGTTACCAGAATAAGGTACCCAACCTTATCCATGTACTATAGATCATTTTGACTATTTACTCGAACCTGATCCACCTTTATGTCTCCACATAAAGTTCAAGTACTCATCCAATAGTCAAGAGACTTTTAGGTTTATTGGATTTCTATTCCAGTAATAGATCTATTCAATAACACCTTTATTGAATTTTCAGAATAAGCTCAATTGTTTACATACCACGAGTTTTAGAACATAAAACCCAACAAAAAACTCTAGGTTATAAAATACTTAGTGGGAGGAAGAAATGTATCTGATATGTCTATGATTCCACTCATGTTTCTCCCTGAATGTTCACACCGTGAGATTCATGCTTGGCCTCGTGGTGCCCTGGGAGCACCCCCCTTCAGATGGTGTTTGCATGAGTCAATATCAAGGTGGACGAAGAGAGTGTTTATAGTAAGTGGGTGAAGGGTGTGTGCCAACACGTCCTATGGTTTCTGTCATTGGTTCACACCGTGAGATCATTATGTGCTCCTTCGTGGCGTCCTGGGAGCATTCCCCTTTCGGATAGTGTTTGCATGAGTCAATATCAAGGTGAACGGAGAAAGTGTTTATAGTAAATGGGTGAAGGGTGTGTGTCAACACGTCTTATGGTCTCTGTCATTGGTTCATACCGTGAGATCAATCTGTACTCCCTCGTGGCGCCTTGGATTTTTTCCCTTTAGATTGGCTACTTGGGGCGGATCTCTAGGGCCTAAAATGGCGGGTCACACTTACAGGAGATTGTTAAGTAAGTTAATGATCTCTTGGCCAAATCAATGATGGCTAGTCGTTATAGAAGCAAAAGTTGTTTTGGTATGAATGACTGGTTGAGAACTTCTCAATTCAGATGAGGGATAATTAACCTCCCTTCGGCGGCTTTTGTCCTAAACCTTTGAAGCGACATTGCGAAACTAGATGTCACATGGGGTTCATATTAGTTTTACTAAAACCTTATTGGATGTTGTTTTGTTTTACAGTAGGTATCTGCTTAAAAACCTAACGTAGGTCAATGCTTTTCTTTTCAGCAACTTGTTAGTATTTTCGTGTAGTGTTTTTAATATGACCGACTAAATACAGTGGAAAAAATCGTGTGAAACGTATTTCGTGGCAAACGACCTTGTATTTGTCATGGTCGAGGAGTGTCCTCAAGTCCCGACCCTTGATGCACCGCAAACTGTTCGCAATGCATATGAGGTATGGATGAAGACTAATGCGTTGGCTCGACTTCACATTTTGGCTAACATACCTAATGTTTTGGCCAAAAGGATTGAGAACATGGTCATTGCACGCGAGATCATAGACTCATTACAAGATTTGTTTAAACATCAGTTCTTACTTTTCGAGCATAAAGGGATGGATGATGAACTCAGTAGTGTCAATTATTCTGACACTGATCCCACTACTCTCAAAAGAGGAGGAAAGACAGTAAATCTGATTTATTGGTCTTGGAGACATGTTTGGTAGAGAATGATGATTCTGCCTGGATCTTTGATTTGTGTGCTACCAATCATGTTAGTTCCTCTTACCAAGGATTCAGTTCCTGGCAAACGTTGCCACAGGGAGATATGACTCTACGAGTCGGTACTGGTGAGGTTGTTTCAGTTGTTGCTGTAGGCAGGCTGAAGTTATTTATTGATAAGAAACATTATTTGTTCCTGGATAATGTTTTTGTAGTTCCTCATATTAAGAGGAACTTAATCTCAGTTTTTTTGTCTCATTGTCGTCTCATTTTCTAAGAATAAAGTATTTATTTTCAAGAATGGAATGGAGATTGATTATGGTTCAATGGAAAGTAACTTATATGTACTAAGGCCGTTAGTCATAAAAGCCTTGTTTAACATTGAAATGTTTAATATGACAACAATAGCTAAAAGACGAAAGGTTTCTCCTAAGGAAAACACCCATATTTGGCATCTAAGGTTAGGTCACATCAACCTCAATAGGACTGAGAATTTGGTGAAAAGTGGACTTTTAAAGAGTTTAGAAGAAAACTCCTTGCCGAGAATCATGTCTCGAAGGTAAGATGACCAAACGACCTTTTACTGGAAAAGGTTACAGAGCCAAGGAAGCCTTGGAGCTTGTACATTCAGACCTCTGTGGTCCAATGAATGTTAAAACTTGGGGTGGGTATGAATATTTCATCTCTTTCATAGATGATCATTCAAGGTTCGGGTATCTCTACGTAATGCAAGGTAAGTCTGAAGCCCTTTATAAGTTCAAGGTGTATAAGGCTGAATTTGAAAATTTGTTAGGTAAGAAGATAAAAACACTACGATCTAATCGTGGTAGAGAGTATATGGACCTCCAATTCCAGAACTATATGATAGAACATGGGATTGTGTCCCAAATCTTGGCCTTTGGTACACCTCAGTAGAATGGTGTATCAAAAAGGAGAAACAGAACTTTGTTGAACATGGTTTGGTCTATGATGAGTTATGTCCATCTTCCAGACTCGTTTTGGGGTTTTTACAGTGGAAACTGCATGTTATATCCTGAACAACGTTCCCTCAAAAAGTGTTTCTGAAACACCTTTTGAGTTATGAAGAGGCCATAAAGGTAGTTTACGCCACTTCAGAATTTGGGGCTATCCGACACATGTTCTAGTGACTAACCCAAAGAAGTTGGAACTACGTTCGAAGGTTTGCCTCTTTGTAGGCTACCCTAAGGAAACGAGAGGTGGATACTTCTATGATCCGAGTGAGAACAAAGTGTTTGTTTCTACAAATGCTTTCTTCTTGGAAGAATACCACATGAGGGATCATAAGCCACGGAGCAAGCTCATTTTGCGTAAGATCTCTAGTGAGACTGAGATTGCTGAAGGTTCAATAAGAGTTGTTGAACAGGCTGACAGATCAACAAGAGTTGTTAAGGTCGGTACATCTAATCAACCAGCTCAAGAGTTGAGACTGCCTCGATGTAAGGGAGAGTTATGAACCCACCAGATCGCTACATGGGTTTGATTGAAGCCCAAAACGTCATTTTGAATGATGGGGTCAAGGATTCGTTGTCTTTTAAGAAATAAATTGAGGATGTTGACAAAGACAAATGGATTAAGGCCATGAATCAGGAAATGGAGTCTATGTACTTCAATAATGTCTGGGAGCTTGTTGATCCACCTGATGGGGTAAGACTTATTGGGTGTAAATGGATTTATAAGTGAAAGAGAGGTGTAGATGGAAAGGTGCAAACCTTTAAGGCTAGACTCGTGGCAAAGGGTTATGACCAGGTCGAGAGAGTCAACTATGAGGAAACTTTCCCACCTCATGCTCAAGTATATCAGGATTCTCTTGTCCATAGCCACATTTTAAGATTATGAAATATGGCAAATGGAATTCAAGACTTCTTTTCTTAATGGTAATCTTGAGGAGACTATTTATATGACTCAACTAGAGGGGTTTACAGTTTCAGATCAAGAGCAAAAAGTTTACAAGCTTAATAGGCTCATTTATGGGCTGAAACAAGCATCTAGATCTTGGAACATTGGATTTGACACTGCGTTCAAGTCATTTGGCTTTGATTATAACGTTGATGAGCCTTGTGTCTACAAGAAGATAATCAACAGCTCAGTAGCTTTCCCGGTACTATATGTGGATGATATTCTACTCATTGGGAATGATGTAGGGTATCTGACTGACATTAAGAAATGGCTAGCTGTCCATTCCAAATGAAAGATTTGGGTGAGGCATAGTATGTTCTAGGGATCCAGATCATTCAGAACCGTAAGAACAAACGGTTAGCCCTTTTTCAGGTATCGTACATTGATTAAATATTGATAAGGTACAGATACATGATTCCAATAGGGGTTTATTACCCTTCAGGCATGGAATCGTTTTGTCTAAGGATCAATGTCCTGAGACACCTCCAGAAGTTGAAGAGATGAGATGGATTCCCTATGCTTCAGCTGTAAGAAGCTTAATGTATGCAATATTGTGTACCAGACCCGACATTTTCTATGCAATAGGGATTTTCAGTCAGTATCAATCCAATCCAGGATTTGATCATTGGATGACGGTCAAGACGATCGTCAAGTATCTCCAGAGAACGAGGGACTACATGCTCGTATATGGAGATAAGGATTTGATCCTTACAGGATTCACGAACTCTGACTTTCAGACCGATAGAGATTCTCGCAAATTGACATCAGGGTTAGTTTTCACTCTGAATAGAGGGGTTGTAGTGTGGCGAAGCATCAAGCAATGATGCAACAAGAACTCCACTATGGAAGTCGAATACGTAGCCATTTGTAAAGCAGCTACAGAGGCTGTTTGGCTGAGGAAATTCCTTTCAGATTTGGAAGTTGTTCCAAATATGGATTTACTTATCACTCTTTATTGTGATAACAACAGGGGTGGCAAATTCGAAGGAGCCTCAGAGTCGTCGTCGGGATAAGAACATAAAGCAGAAATACCACTTGATCAGGGAGATTGTGCATCACGGTGATGTGATAGTCGCGAAGATTGCGTCGGAGCACAACGTTGTTGATCCCTTTACAAAGGCTCTCCTATACAAAGAGTTTGTATAAGACCGAACCATAAGATGACTAGACTCTGTATATAACATCGTTGATATTAGGGACTTAGATCTCACCTAAACGACCATATGTGACAGCGTTTTGGGAACTCCTGCCTTTAAAGGCAGTCCTTTGATTAGTATGGGTGAGAGTGGTCAAATTGCCAACTCAACATGTCTACCTTTTTGGGGACTTATCTGATTTGGGACCTGGAAACTCAATACATAAGATGAAATTCACTTATTTTCCGAAGCAGGGATAAGTAGAGAGATTACTCCCCTAAGGGCTGATTCTGGTGCTTGAACATAGTGGCCACAACTTCTCTTTGGAAGAGAGGATTCAGTCATAATAGGACTATGACTTATGTTCATTAGAGGGATCAGTAGTACTTAAGGAGTTAGATGTAACTACAGGGGCATAACGGTTATTGGTCGAGCTGTACTTACAAGTGATTTGTGAAGGATTTTCGTACTGCTGATTGGTTAAGATGGACACATAATATATTTGTGGTAAGGAGAGTTCAATTGTCTGTCTTTAGTGGAGAGTCTGGTAGTTAACGGATGGTGGATCCCGTGACTAAAGAGTTTAGACGGTTATTCATGTACCGTTGAAGCTTCGAGCTACAGGTCCATGAGGTTAGCTCAATAGATTCAGTTGAGGATTAGTTATTGGTATTGATTTGAAATGTTCAAATTGACAAGAGGTAATTAGATTATATATGATATGATCGGTATGATGTATGAGATACATTTAGTGGAGGATTAATATAAATGAGATTTACATTAAATACCATGGAATAGAAAAAGAGCTATGGTTTATATGTTTCATGAGATAAAATATTAAAACTATAGGTTATAAATATAGTATGTAAGTTGGTTGTCATTTATATTTATAATAATATTAATTATTCGATAATTAATTCTGTTTCTCTAATAACCAATTGAGTGGGAGGTTATTGGTGGTTTCATGGTAACCGTGAGATAAAAGGAAAATTATTTTTCCTAATTTTTGTAATGTTGAAAATTTTTTAATTTGAGATTTTTCTCTCTCAGAATAATCCCACGGAAGTTGTCAAGTATATAGGATTTACTATGCGACAACTTGGATAAGGTAATCGATCGTGTAGTGTTTGTAGGCGATAGACACTTAGTTAAGTGATGAGCTAAACGATCACATAGCTTTTGCTAGACGATAATTTAGCTTTTCCTAAATGATTGGACACGATAGGTTCTGCCATCTCTCACTTGCTCAATCATTTACATGATTGTTGTATCCTCCGTCTCCTGCCTCAAACCAAGTCCACACAGAACCCACCTTTTGGATTCTCACACCGATAATACCAAGGTAGCCTTTTTGGTGGTGTCATACTCAACTCGACACTATCGAGGTTCTGTGGGGGCCGTTCGTGTTGTTGGGGTGTTCATGACTGAGGCGATTGTTGAGTTCAAGTGCGCGGTGTTCGTGCAGTGTAGCGGTCATGTTGAACAAACGTTCGAGGTTGTTGTGTTGTTGTGTTCGAGCGTTCGGGATCAAGGACCTCGGCAATGAGTCTACAAATATGTATAGCCTTTCTCCTTGATCATTTTATTATCATGCTATAATTTCTGTAATTAATGCATAACCGTATGTTTCTGTTTATGACTGTAATTGTAAAGTTCATTTATGATTGTAATTTAGAATGAACTTTCTGCTGTTCATGGAAATCCTCATGTTTGATTTCCTTCATTAGTGGAGTGACCCATTAGGTAACGAATGGAGGTTAATTCGATGTAAAGAATTTAGCCAATTAATCTCGAATCGTTGAAGCCCATGATCTGTAGGTTCACAAGGCCCCCCTACTAGCTCGTAAATGGATTAGCCTTAGAGTAGCGTGATAAGTTAATTTGAAACATTCAAATAGAATTAAGTGAATTAATAATTATATGTTTAAATTAGAATTAAACGAAATTGGATAATTAATTAATTTTTAAATATGATTTAAATATTAAATTAATGAATAGGTATTCATGAGGTGGAATTTTTGTAAAATTAATTTAATATTTGATATTAAATTAACTAGAATTAATTAAATATTTTAATTAGTTATTTTTTATTATTTTTATTAGAAAATTAATTTTGTAAAATTAATAAAGTTTTAATTTTGAAAAATGAAATTGATTTTAGAAATCATTTTGAAAATCAAAATGGAAAAGTGGAAAATTTCCACTTTCTTAACCAAGTAGCTCACACAATTCCCACCCACTTCTTGATTCAATCTTTCAAGCATGAGGTGCTCTTCGTGCAACTTTATTCTTTACATGATAGTCTTGCAATAAATAGGAAAGATTGAGCTGAGAGTCGAGTATGAAAAACTGATGCATTAGTTGAGTTTTTGCTGAAAAGCTTGAGGTTGAAGAAGGTGTTCTTCCATGTTGCCTCAGTGAGCTTCTTCTCCAAATTCCCTCCATTCAAGCTTATTTTGAGTCTCACAACTCAATCTAAGGCTCCAAGAGAATAGTAGGGAAGGTCGTGAGGTGGTTCACGAGAAGATTTGCAGCTGAATTCAAGTTTCAAGAGGTTCTACAAAGGTATGACTTGAAACCCTCTTATTATTGTATGAGCATGCTTTATTTATAGCTAAAATTGATGAATTAGAATGCTTATTGATTCTTGTTGCTTCCACTACATGCTGATATACTTCTACAGTAGTGCTTGCATGTGTCAATTGCTTAAATACTTCAATTTATCAAAAATTGGAGGGTGATTTTTTATTTTGCTGAAGAACTTACTGAAGTTCTGAAAACTCTCCAAAAACTCTCACCTCCTTCACTTAGTTGATCACAATTATGAGTTTCACCACTCAAATCCAAGTTGGAGAATAGTAGAAGATACTCATGGTGGTTTATTGCTGATTTGAAGCTCAAATTTGTGGAGTGCAACTTAGATCTCGTGGAATTTTTCAAAGATATTCGTTCTTGAAACCCTTCTCTTTGAAATTCTTTTCATGCATGCTTTTAAAACTCAAATTAAATATAATTAAAGTGCTTATTGATTCTGATTGCTTCCGTTGTATGCTTATATATTCCATCAATTGTAACAAAATTGAAAGTATAAGACTACAAACCAAAGCTCAAAAACTAAATTGTTGCTTTCATGAAAGTTTAGGAACCAGAAATGTTTTTTAATATTTTTTTAAAAAAATACTTTTAAATTGTATCTATCTAGTTCATGTATATTAAAAATTAAATAGTAAATTACTTTTTTTTTACTATTTATATTTATTTATTTTACCATTTTGAAGTAAATTACTTTGTTGTGAAACATTGCGTTAAAAGTGAAATATAAAATACTATAGATTTCAACAATGTATTTAAACCTTGAAAATGATGTTAGGTACATATTTCTATTTCTTTTTATAGATTAAGCCACTTTTACCAAATCATAATAAAAATTGGTATACTCCTAAGGAAATTTCACCGACGGATCAATTGCAATGAATTTGAATCCCAAACGTCATTGGATTGATTTTGTTCACGTTTACTTAAGAATATGAATTTTTTCAAATTTACTGTTAGCTGATAAGCCTCCAATTATGCTGCAATGTCAAAAAATAAATAATAGAGGAGATAAGGGGAGGTCGGCGGTTGAGTCGATTAAGAAGGTTGGGGGACCACAGCTAAACTACTTTTAGTTCTATTGGGACAAGTCGAGGTTTAAAAGAAGAAAGAAACCGAAAGAAAAGGCAGTGAAGTTTGAATATCTGGAGTGAGGAAGGAGAGCTCTCGAGCGTGGGAGTTCGGAAGTCTATATCGTGTACAATCCATCGTAGTGTGCCGCTCATCATCTATCTCTTCTACTAAGCGATTGAGTAGCAGAGTTCAGTGATCGTATAGCTTTTGGTAGGCGATCGTATAGTATTTGGTAAGTGATCGTGTAATATATTGTAAACGATCGTGTAGTATCTTGTAAGCGATCGCAGAGTATTACGTAAGTGATCATCTAGTATTACTCAGCGATCGTGTATAGACTGTAAGCGATCGTATAAAGTTTGTAAATGATCGTTTAGAGTTTGATAAGCGGTCATCTAGTATTTGTTTGACTCATATAATTTAATGAAGAATCCATTCATCGTTTAGTTGCTATTGCAGGTGATTGTGCCAACTCGTTACGATAATAAAGTCTTTTAAGGATCAGTGTCCTAACAAATTGGTATCAGAGCAACCACCTGGGCAAGCATGACTCAGAAACGTTTTGAAGAGAAACTGGAGTTAGTAGACCAAGAGATCTCTGGACTCAGAGTCGAAATTCAGAAATTGCCAACTATAGAGGAAAATTTGGCCTCGTTAGCGAAGAGCATTGAGCGATTGGGATTGCAGGTAGAGAAACATAAGCAAATGCTCATTTCCTATGTTACAGAAATGGCCAAGAGAAAGGCAAAGGTGATGGAAGAGGCAGAAGGATTGAATGTCCATAATGTGTGCGGAACAAATCGTTCGGTGAAAGCAGCAAGTGAAGACGCAATTTATGACCGAAGTAAATTCAAGAAAGTAGAAATGCCGGTGTTTAGCGAAAGTGATCCAGACGCATGGTTATTCAGAGCAGACTGTTATTTTCAAATTCATGAGTTGACTAAATCTGAGAAGATGATCGTGGCGATTGTGAGTTTCGACGGCGCCGCATTAGACTGGTACTAGTCGAAGGAAGGCAGAGAGTTGTTCAAAGATTGGGAAGACTTGAAGAAAAGGATGTTAATTTGATTACGATCTTTAAGAGAGGGATCAATTTGTGAAAGGTTATTGGCTATTAAACAAGAAACGACTGTGGAGGCATATCGAAATCTATTCGATAAGTTAGTAACGTCGTTGCCTCATTTTCGGAATGAAGTTCTAGAGGAGACATTCATGAACGGTTTGGCACCGTAGATAAAAGCTGAAGTTGAGTGCTAGGATCTCATGGGGTTAGTGCAAATGATGTCGTTGGCACAGCGTATTGAAGATAGAGAAAATGCGTGGGTCGAAGCGGATCGAGCGCTAACATACGAAGGTAAGATCTAAAATTCGAACTCTCCGAAATTCAATATAGAAAAAATAGGTAAGATAGTAGGCGAAAGTGAACCGAAAGAAGGAGGGAAGACCGGAGAGTCATTTTCGATGAGGACAGTCACATTGCGAGGAACATTGAATAACGATAACCGGAGAGAAATTCCAGTAAGAAGGTCATCAGATGCTGAATTTCAGTCGAAGAAAGAAAAAGGGTTTTTTTTCCGGTGCGACGAAAAGTATATTGTTGGGCATCGGTGCAAAGGGTAGAAGTTGAGAGAACTGAGATTACTTGTAGTGCAGGCGTCCGGTGAGGAATGAGAGTTGTATGAAGACGACAAAGCAAGGGAAGAGACATTATAATTGAATATGTTAACGTTGAGTGAGGAAATTTCGCCTATTTTTGAACTTTCTGTGAACTCAAGTGTGGTATTGACGAACCCTCGAACAATGAAGATTAAAGGGGAAATCAACGAAGAATCGGTGATGATACTGGTAGATTGTGGAGCTACGCATAACTTCATATCAGAGAGTCTAGCAAATTGTCTGCAGTTGAACATCACAGACACGACCAATTACAGAGTAGTTTTGGGATCAGGAACCGCAGTGCGAGGTAAGGGAGTATGCAAAAATGTGGAAATGAGGTTGGTTGGGTGATTGGAGAGTGTATAATAGTTTCCTGCCGTTGGAGCTAGGGAATGTTAACATGATTTTTGGGATGCAATGGCTACACTATTTGGGAAAATAGAGGTAGATTGGCGGAACCTAACAATGACTTTTGTTCATGAGGGTCGGAAGATTACTCTGCGAGGGGACCCAAGTCTGACAAAGGCAGGGATCAGTTTGAAATGTACGATGAAAACATAGGATGTTGCCCTGCGAGTACTTAAGAAGCATTGAAGGGTGGCTCAAGAGAAAATGAAGAAGTTTGCAGATAAGAAACGACGTGATATTGAATTGCAAGTAGTGAAATGGACAAAACTGCCAGAGAGTGAGGCGACTTGGGAGGTATTTGATGATTTTCAGAATCAATTCCCAAAATTTTACCTTGAGGACAAGGTAAAGGTGGAGGGGAGAGCTAATGATAGGCCTCCAATTATGTTGCAATATAAAAAAGAAAGAATAGGGGAGATAAGGGAAAGTTGATGGTTGAGTCAGTTAAAGAGGTTGGGGGACTACAGCTAAACTACTTTCAGTTCTGTTAGGAGAAGTTGAGGTTTAAAAGAAGAAAGAAATCAGAAGAGAAGGCAATGAAGTTTGAATATTTGGAGTGAGGAAGGAGAACTCTTGAGAGTGGGAGTTTGGAAGTCTCTATCGTGTAGAATCCATCGTAGTGTGCCGCTCATTGTCTACCTTTTCTATTAAGCGATCGAGTAGCAGAGCCCGACGATCGTGTAACTTTTGGTAGGCGATTGTATAGTATTTGGTAAGCAATCGTGTAATATCTTGTAAGCGATTGTGTAGTATCTTGTAAGCGATCGCAGAGTGTTATGTAAGTGATCGTCTAGTATTACTCAACGATCGTGTAAAGACTATAAGCGATCGTATAGCTTTTGGTAGGTGATTGTATAGTATTTGGTAAGCAATCGTGTAATATCTTGTAAGCGATCGTGTAGTATCTTGTAAGCGATCGCGGAGTGTTATGTAAGCGATCGTCTAGTATTACTCAGCGATCGTGTAGAGACTATAAGTGATCGTATAGAGTTTGTAAACGTCGTTTAGAGTTTAATAAGCGATCGTCTAGTTTTTGTTTGACTCGTATCGTTTGATGAAGAATTCATTCATCGTTTAGTTGCTATTGCCAGTGATTGTGCCAATTTTTTACGATAATAAAGTCTTTTAAGGATCAGTGTCCTAACATTACCGTTACTTCTACCTCTGCCTCTTAGGGTCAAGCAGTAATGGTAACAGTAAGAATGTCAAAATTGGTAATTTCAGCTGTAACAGTAACAATAATGGTAGCCGTAATAGTAACTATATCGATAGCGATAAAGATAGGATGTAGTTCTGAGGTGCAATGAGATTGAGTACTCTTTATTCATTAATCAGTTTGCGTTATTTCATTACATATTTGGATGTGGGATCCATGTATCACTACAAACACAAGTAAACAATACAAAAAGTAATCAAATTGGGCCTACCTTTTTTATTCTAGGTTTTCAGTGGGGTAAATGTGGCCTTAGTTCTTACATCGGTTATTTTTAACAATTTTAATGGCATGGACATTTATTTTACCAATTTAAAGTTAAAGGATTCAAATGAAATTTGTGAGAGTCTAAAAGCATAATTGAAACTACTCCAAAATTGATTGGTACTCTATATAATGTAATCACATGTCTATTTAGTCTTGTACTTTTTAAAAAAATCAAATTATATTTATCTAGTTATTGTACATAAATGTTTCTATCTTAGATTTTCAATTTTGTTATAAGAGGCTTTGTTATAGGGACATATTTTGTTAAGTTTCAGAGTGGGTTTGACTCAGCCCTAATAAACACAAACTTTCTCCCTTGAGGTCGGACCAGCTTCATTAACTACACAAATTAATTAATTTAATGTCTCTAATGACTCACAAATAACTTATTTAAGCTTGACAAATATTTACACGAGTAAACAAAACTTAAAGTTCATAACTCCAAAATTTTAACAATCCAAATTTTTTTAACATTCAATATTACTAAGAATTTCGCCCAAACATTGTATGCAGATTTGAATTTTGAAAAGTTTATGTTACAATTTTAAATCATGGTTATATGTATAGGTAATTTGACACATATGACATATGGAGAGGCTAGATTTATTTATTTCAACTAACTAAATAAATTTATTTATTTAAACTTCAACCCTATTTTCAATGCTGACTCAGTTTTCTCTGTGGGTGTGTTTTCAATCAATAATTTGTCAAATATTCATAATATACACCAATAATATCAACAAATAAAATGCAAATTTGAGATTTTATGGGACAGTCCCATCTAAAATGGGAGCCATTAATAGGATCTTATAGAATCACACATCCACTTATGTACCTAACATATGGGCACACATCCCTAGGAAAATGTGTGATCATACAAATTACAACATTTTGTTAGATGAAATATTTGAACTTCTATTTTTTCCAAGTACGAATTACACATCAACTCGTTGGATTATATCTATATTTTTATGTAATTTGATTTAGATGATCGGGAGTGTAAGATTATATATACACATATATACTCGTTAGATTTAGCTTATTTTGGTCTATCATATTTCAATTTTCTAATATTTGTTCGTTTCAGTTCATATAATTCTAAAATGGCTGTATACTCTAAAAAGTAATAATTTGATCCCTATTTACAATATTTTATACACGACGGGAGCTCTCTACTGTAAATTATTGTTACATTTTAAGAAATTGAATAAATGAAGTATTGTGTTAAATTATTTTTATTAAAAAGTATATATATAGAAAGTGCAAAAGAAATATTACCACTTAAAAATATATTCATCAAGTGATTCTAAAATGCTTAAAAATTACTTTTATCAACGAATCTTGAAGATATAAAAATTGCATGTAAAATTTTATATTAAATTAATTTTAATGATTAAAGTAGAGTGATTTTGAAAATGATGAGTTTTTTAAATGAAAATAAAGAAGAACAACAAATATATATTATTTTATTTATTTAAAAAATGAGCACATAGGTGTAGTATAGCCTAGGGTACGTTTCAGTGGTTATTTTATTACAAATTTTTAATGGTGATGTTATGGACAAGATAAGAAAAACAGGCGGCAGCCTCAATAAATAGCCTCAACTGCTTTCCTCATCCACTCTCACCTAAAAATTAATGTCACTGACCGAGAAATTTTGGGCCAAATCCAATCAAAACACAATTAACCACATGCGTAGTCAATTTGGAGTTTGGACCAACCAACCAATTTAACAGGGCCACCAGGCCAACCCATAGCATTTTCAAAACAATTCTTAAATTCTCTTTAACCAATCGCTACCTAAAAATATACCAAAACTCAAGATCTGATTTCATTTTTTCCCATTGCTCCATTCCCCATTTAAACACAACTCACCTTCACTGGAAGACCAAATTCCCACAAAAACAAACAAACTCAAGAACCAGTGTCGAGTATCGTACTGCTCTAGTTTGAAATGGCGATGAGGGAGAAGGTTTTGTTTGTCATCTTTATTATGGGGCTGATCAGTTTTTGTCCGTCATTGATGGAGGGGAAGATGGAAAATGATGATTTTATTGGAGAGGTGAATGTGAAGCAACTAAGGAAAATGGCATGGAAGTATAATGTGACGAGTTTGTTAGTGTTTGGAGATTCAAGTGTTGATCCTGGGAATAACAATCTTCTTTCCACAACAATGAAGAGCAATTTCCCTCCTTATGGGAAGGACTTCTTTAATGCTCTTCCTACTGGCAGGTTCTGTGATGGAAGGCTTGCCACTGACTTTATTGGTAAATTAAATTGAACCTTTTTTATTGGTCTATATATTATCAATTAATGTTGAATAACCCAATTTTAATTTTGATATGTGTTGTGCTAAATTGAACAGCTGAGGCCTTGGGATTTGGAGAAACAGTACCAGCATTTCTTGATAGAACATTGAAGCCAATAGACCTTTTGCATGGCGTTAGCTTTGCGTCAGCATCTTCAGGCTACGACGACCTCACTGCCAACTTCTCTGTAAGAAAGAAAATAAGAACACTATTCTTTTTCTTCAAATACACACTCATTTTATGCACTTTAGCCAAAATGTCCAATTATAAATTGACATATGACCAATAAATAAATAAATAAATATATATATATGCATTTCCTGTTTGACTGAAGACCAAGGATGAGGGAAAATGGGTGTAATTGGATTTAAGTATTATTTTTTTTTATTTAATGGTAATATTAAAAATCGAAAAATAATTGAGTACATTTTAGACTGCACCTATCTTTATGCAGTTCTAGTGGTGGGTCGAGGATTTTATAGGAGGGGTACAAGTTCATTTACATGTCAGCACACACATTTATACAAAATTACAAGTTTAGCCCATAAACTTAAAGATTTGTGTTTGTATATAGTTATTTGAATTTTAAAAAAAATCTTGATACGTTCATGAATTCTTGATTTTGTGTTTATTAGATTTCTAAAATATAAAGTTTGCATTCAATGGGGTCTCTTGCATATTAGAAAAAAAATTAAACAATTACTATATAACAAAGAAAAAAAAAAGGTCTAATTAGACATAAAAATAGAAGTTTTTGTCTAATTAAATGATTAATTTTTAAACACTTTCAACATTTTTTAGATCTATTATATATTGAATATGAATTTTAAATACCTATTAGATATTATTTAGATACTTATTAAAGTCAAAATTGCGTTTTTTTTATTAACAAAGGAGTGCGGTTTTTAAAAGAGAGAGAAAAAAGGAAATTAATGAAAAAACCATCCAAATATATATATATATTAAAAAAATATGGTCAAGGATTGAACCCGGGTATGAAAAGAAACCCTCGCGCATGTCAACAACCACTAAGGCAACGATGGTAACATGATTATGAAGTGAAATAAATCATCGCATGCGTCAATAACCATTGAGACAACGATGATAACATGATTATAAAGTGAAACAAATGTATATAATATCTTGTTTGAAGGGACACATGCCCCTTTGACTCTTAATACATCTGTATCTGGCTTCTATATAAATGTCCGATCCTAAGTTATATATTTCAGAATTTTTTTAGTTTACTTTTCTCTTTACAAGTGAATGTGATGCTTGTAATATAAATATATCAATTTATTCATTTTACCTTGGTTTTTTTTTTTGTTTCCAAATGAGAGGGAAATATGGATTAAGTGCAGCACAGCCGTGCACCTAATTATAACTCTATTTCAAACAACTAAATAGAATTGTGTGTGGTACAGAATGTGCTGTCACTTCCAAAGCAATTGGAGTATTTGATGCATTACAAACTTCATTTATCCCGACAAGTTGGGCATGAGAAAGCAGAGAAAATAATCAGAAACGCCATTGTTGTCATCAGCATGGGAACAAATGACTTCCTCGAAAACTACTTCTTGGAACCACTTCGACCAAAGCAATTCAGCTTGGATCAATACCAGAATTTCTTGGTCACTTCCATGTACCATAACGTCCAGGTCATTCCCCTCCCCTTCCTAATTTTTCATTTCATAAACTAAACACAATAACATAATTTTCAACTTTTAATTTACTATATGGTTATGAAATTTAAAAATATGTCTAATAGCTACATTGATTCTTAGGCCAGGTTTACCAAATCGTAATGAAAACAAGTGTAATCAGAAAGAGATTTCATTGATGGATGAATCGTAATAGGCTTGAATCACAAACATAATTGAATTACTTTTGATTGTGTTTACTAAGAATTATGAATCTATCACATTTTACTGTTATCGTCATTGTTATTGTTACTACTTGAACGTAATGGTAACAGTAACGATAACAGTAATGGCAAAATAATAAATGTATCAAATTCATAATTTTCATATTGTTATAGTAACAATATCTGTAACGGTAATGGTAACAATAACGGTAAAGGTAGTGGATATTACGTAATTTTCAACAAGAACTAGATTGAACACCCACAATCCCACAATTCCTCAATTAGATTACACGATGTGATTACAAATTTTAAGGTGGACCCCTCATTACAATTACAAAAACAGGTAAATAACAACAAAAGTAATTAATTAGGGTCCACCTTTTACATTACCATTGATGGATTGCCTTTCAATTTGTGTAAACTTGACCTTGTATTTGTGTCTAAAATGCCCCTAGACTAAAAAAATGCTTAATAATAAGTTTTCAAACTGTCAATTATGTTCTCAATAAATGCATGGTTTTGAAAATAGATGAAGAGAGGATGGGTTGAAGTTGCATTGTATTTTTAAATTTTAGCTTAGAATTTAGATGTATTTTTAAAGAATATGAAGAAGAAAATAAAAAATAAAAGATTGTGAGATAACAAGTATAATTTTAAAACACAGAAAACAAAAACAAATTAAAATAGTTATGAACCGAAACATTTGGTTGAGGGAGAGTCAGCTGGAACTTCAAGTGAAATAATTTAGTATAGATTAAATGTTATATAATATATTGATATCTCGAAGGAGGATGGGGTTGCATTGGCATTTGCAGGTGATGCATAGGCTGGGAGTTAGAAGACTAGTGGTTGTGGGAGTACCTCCATTGGGGTGCATGCCAGTTGTTAGAACAATAACCAATCAGAATACAACATGTTCCAAACCCTTCAACCAAGCGGCCTACGCATTCAATGCAAAGATGAAGCTCAATTTGGCAGCCATTAAAGCAAACCTGGGTATGCTCACCAGCTTCGTAGATGCTTATGCCATCCTCCAAGCGGCTGTCCAGAACCCCACCGCCTACGGTAACCTCTCAAATACATTCTCCTATGCCACATTGTTTTCTAAATAATAACATAACCAAACCAATTTAACTATTATACCATGCCACATTTATCAATTCATAATAAAAATTTGTATAATTGTAATGAGATTTCATTGATACATCAATTGTAATAGATCACAATCCCAAATAACGTTATTGAATTACTTTTGATCACGTTTACTTACAATTATGAATTTGACACATTTATTATTACCATTTAGAGTTTAATGGTAATCATAATAGTAAATGTGACAAATTTATAATTCTCATGTTGGAATAGTAACAATAACGATAACTTTAATGGTAACGATAATAATATCGACGTAATTTCAAACGTAATTGGATTGAGTACCTGCTCGCCAAATGTCAGTATGAGTATTGAACACAAGTAAACAATACCAAAATATAATCAAATGGGGTCCACTTTTCATATTATCATTGATTTATTAGAGTAGTTGTGACCTAAATTCTAATCCCAAGTGGATTTGCAATATGTACTATATGATATTTCTTTCTAATAATAAATTGATCTCTTTTATCTTGAAATGTTGATAACAAATAATTACGTAAATCTTTGTACCGTTTTTTATTGTTTACGTTTTTTTGCTTTTTATTATTTGTTGGTTTTATAATAATATATGATGTGGGTCTATATAGGTTTAAAGGAGACGGCAAAGGGGTGCTGCGGGACAGGATTGGTTGAGTATGGAGAGACGTGCAAAGGCTCCACCACTTGCAACGACCCTGAAACCTACGTCTTTTGGGACGCTGTTCATCCTTCCCAAAAGATGTACAAAATCTTAGCTGCCCAAGCCATTCTATCTGTTCAACAAGACATCTTATCCTAGTTCTCTTCTTTTTCCCCCTCAATTTGTTTTCTTCTATTCTTTTGAATGGTTAACAAATTTATTATCTTCTATCTTAGGCTCAATTTGATTATATGAGAAGAAGAATTGAGTATTCGAGATATGATTTAATCTGTGGCATGAAAAAATCTCTCACTACTATCACATGAATAATGACATAAATAACAAATAAATTAAAAGAAACTAATAAAATTGGGAATACAATAATTGGTGTGGAAAGAGAGAAAAAAATCCATTGAGTTAACAATTATTACAATCACACAAGAATTAATATTGTTTAATGAGATTTTCGAAAAATTTAATTCGTAAAATTTGAACTTTGCATTTTCATTAATTTCAATATATTATAATGAGTACAATCTCTAATATTTGATTGTTCGATTCTCTCTCTAAAATTAAAATTTAATCCTTAAGCTTATTGATTTTCTTGGATGTGGGCTTGATGATCTTCTTGGAGGATCCACCTTTGGATTTGTTTATTAGTTTGAAGCAGCCTTTGGACTTTAATCTTTAAGCTTGTTGATCTTCTTGGATGATCAACCTTTGAGCTTGATGATCTTCTTGGAGAATCGACCTTTTGGACTCATTGATTAGTTTGGGACGACCTCTGACTTGTTGATCGCCTTGGATTGGCTTTTGGCTTATCGATCGACCTCTGCTCCTTTTCTTGAGCTTTAAAAGATTGAATCTTCAGCTTGTAGGTTGTGAAGATATGGTCAATTTGTTGAAGCCTTCTAATCTTTGAAGCTTCTAATAATTTTGATCTTCAATTCTTCAGAACTTGAGTGCTTCGGTTTTTAGAACTTGAGAAGCTTCAGTCTTCAGCACTTGAGAGCTTGAGAGTTTTTGGTCTTCAAGACTTGGAAGCTTCGATATGTCTTTTGTGATGGAACATAAAAAAAATATGCAATAGCGGAAGCAAGGACCAATAACGTTCTAATTACATAAAAAACAAGAATAAGCATGCATAAAGGGTTAGAAATTACAACCTTTATAGAATCCACTGCAATCTTCCTTTCCCGAGCTCGATCGACACCACCAATGGTAAATCTTCACTATTCTCTGGTTGAAGAATACGGTTGTGGGGACCGTGTTTTTAGTGAAAATAAGGGAATTTCACTTTAGTAAAAGGAGAATAAAGAGATTTTGGTGGAAGAGTTTTGGTCAAAGGTCAAAGAAGCAGTAGTTTTTACAAAATTCAAAAACCAAACTATTTATTGAAAAAATACATGCAAAATCCTATCTTGCATGTCTTCCACCTCGAACTCCACTAGCATGTAATATTTAGGTGTCAAGCTTGAGAAGTGTCACTTCAAAGTCCACTTAATTAGTGGGAAAATTCAACAATTGGATTTTTCCACTAACTAATTTAAAAAATAAACAAACCGATTTTTATGAAAAAAAACATTTTCATAATTTAGAAAAATATTTAAAAATAAATTTAATATAACATATTAAATAATTTTTGATACCTAACTTTGATTAATCATATTAATCAAGTTTAAAAAACACTTTTTCATGCTAATGTTCACGAATACTCTAAAAAACAATTGATTAATAAATTAGTTATTTCATTGTAAATTATATCTCATATAAAATAAAAATTTTCCCTTAAGCGAGAATTTGAACATTTCAAATTCTCACTTCACTTAGTTCTTTAATTTTGTCCGTATTGAGCTAGCAAGGAGACCCAATACACCTACAAATCATGGGCTTCACCGATCGAGACTAACCGGTCAAACTCTTTAACCTAGTTAATCAACATTCGTTAGCTAAAAGGATTATCCACTATAGCCTGTAGTTACACTCCCCTCAATGTAGATATATTATGTATCTATTTGATATAACCATGATAAGTAAGTCAACGCTTCACAGGTTGTTCGTAATAACGGCTGGGACAAAAGCTGTTTTACCCCCAAAATTACATTTTGCTCCTTAAGTCCCACTGATCCTCTAATGAACAATTAGTTTGTGATCCAATCACTAAACCGAGTCCCTCTCGGGCTAATGAGAGGGTGAGGCCCATTTTTCAAGATCCGAAGTCACCACTTAAGGGAATAACCTCTCTACTATCCCTAAAAGCGAGTAGGAGTTTCCGCCTTGCACCCTATGTCCCTAGCTATCTACCCGATTTTACCCTTGAAATGGGAGGCTTATTGAGCCAGCGTTATTGAGCCAACCCTCACCCATGCAAATCTAAGGATAATCCTAAATAAATAAGAGTTCATAGTTAGCTCAGGATTAAGGTCAAGTTACCTAGGTCACCACTTTGAAATAGTCAATCTTAAACAGTAAACAACATTATAAAGTAAGAATGACTTAATTCTTGGTCTGATCTTATGCAAACTCATTGCATAGGACGCTCCCGCTCCTCATGTCAATACATGAACAAATCAGGATCACTTCGTTTATAGCACTTTACAACAAATTGTAACAACTACAGAGTGAGTTGCATTCGATAGTGTTACCAGAATAAGGTACCCAACCTTATTCGCATACTATAAGCCATTTTGGCTATTTACTAAACTTGATCCACTCTCATGTCTCCACATAAAGTTCACGTATTCATATAATAGCCATGAATCTTTAGTTTATTGGATTAGACTTTACAAGTGCAATTCACATATTCAATAACAGTTTTTGAATAAACGTCAATAATATCTTTATTCATAATAGAATATGTTTAATATGACAAACTGCGAGTTTTAGGACATACAACCTAACATTTTGATCTTCAAGGGATTTGTGTTCTTCAGATCTTTAAAACCCTTGGATCTTCAGAGCTTCGAAACTTCAGTCTTCAGAGCTAAAGCCTCTACTTATAGAGGTTTTCCCATGGGCCTTATATGGGCTTGGGCCCAGTTGCTTGTTGGGCTTGGGATTGGGCCCAATATCTTCTTAGGCTAACAAATTTCACAATGGAATTGAATTGTGTTGGACTGAACCCGAGCTGCTTTAATTGCTCGGTCCGGTCCAATTTATAATTTTCAAAATAGGCTTGAACTTTCATTGTGATGATGTGGCAAAATTTAATTGGCTGAAATTTCTCATTCAACAAGTTTCTTTTTTTAGATTTATGCACGTCTATACTGTGGGTGAATCTCGAAAAATATAATCTGAAATAAAAGTATGATTTTGACTTCTTTTGGTGCATTACCTTGATCAAAATATGAATTTAGCTCAATTTTTTTTTTGAAATTTGTTTGCTTGACACATTTTACACCAAGTAAACAAATGACGAATTTTAGTAATTGCCTTTCTTATTTGAGGAGTAAACTTTAATTTGAACTAAAATAGAATTTATACTCCACTTTAATTGCAAATTGAATTTTGAGCGGTATCCCAAATTCTAATAATCATCTTTTAGATTTGGAGTATACTCAATTCTTCATGTGAATTTGAAGTAAAAAAAACTTTTTTTTTTTAATATTTCAACTTAAATTTGGTGAAGCCTGAAGTGCGGCCGTATTTTGATTTGAAGCAACATTTGAATTATGCCAAAGTTTTAATATTCGGGTGAAATTTTGTTGGTACTCAAATCCTAAGTTAAATTTGGAATAGTAAATTTGTTTTATTCCAACTTTGATTTGACATAAAATTTGGAACGTGTCAAATTTTGACTTTGAGAAAATTTGATTTCAAATATAATTTTAAATTCAATCCAAAAATTTGGTTTAATTTGAATTAAACTCCCATAAAGCTTGGAAATGTCGTATATCTCCATTTTACTTTGAGTTGAGATGGAGTTCCATGCGAATTTTAGCTCCAATTTAATTTAAAATTTACTCCAAATTAGGTGGAATTTGGCTCGCAAAAATTGAGGTTGAGATAATTTGAATTTTTCCCTTTTGGCTTGGAGTAAATGAAAAATAAAATCTCTTTAGATACCTTAATATCTATTTAGAAGCTTCCCAATGTCTCTTGCCTAAGTTTGACATGTATTTACTTACTAAGTTTGCAGAAGATTCTCTTGCGGAATCTGTATCTTTACTTGCACATGTGGGGACTTCTAAAGTCAAGATGTCAAGGCTGCAATTGTTGACATAAAAAATTAAGAACCTTAGAATGCATGATGATGAGTCCATTGCTGATTTTAGTGTGAGATTGTTAGATATCGCAAATGAGTCCCCTACTCTTGGTGAAAAAATTTCAGAAGAAAAACTTGAGGTGCTTAGATCTCTATCTAAGAGATTTGATATGAAAGTTACAGCTATTGAGGAAGCTCAAGATATAACTAGGTGTAGAGTAGATGAACTATTTGGTTCTTAGCTTACTCTTGAGATATCCCTAGATGGGAAGATCGAGAAGAAAAATAAAGATATTGCTCTTCAATCCTCAGTTAAAGAAGCTCGTTGATCATGATAGAGAGTCAGAATATTCTCTTGTAGAATTTATATCTTTACTTTCAAAACAGTTTAACTGAATTCTCAAACGGTTTGGTAAGAGGTCTATCGCATATAACACCTACAAGTTCAGTGTGTCTCCACCCTCCAAATAGGTCAGACCTCATAATAGCAAGAAGGAAGTTAACAAGTTTGGATCTTTCAGGTCTAAAAAAGAAAAGCTTATTAAATGCAGAGAGTGTTGCGGCTATGGTCATATTCAGGTTGAATGTCATAATATTCTAAAGAAACAAAGTAAAGGGTATGTCTTAACTTTGTTTAATACGGAAATGGAAGAAAGTAGTGACTTAGAGGAGGATGTTAAAGCATTTATTGTCACGTCTCATCTAACACCTCGTCTTATAAGATCTCTGAATATGATGTGTATGCAGAAAAGGCTTATGATGCCACGAGCCCTGAATCTTCAGACCCTTCGTATCATGCCCTGTTTCTTAAGCGACAAGAAGATCAGAAAGCCTTTCATATACAAAAAGAAAGAACTGAGACCTTGATTGCTGATAAATCACAGGTTGATGTCTACGATTGCAGAGTTGAAACGTGAACTTTCACAGGTTAAAGCTGAAAAATACAATATGAGAAAGAATGTTAACATTGGTACTGAGACTTTAAGAAAAATTTGACAAAAGGAAGACAACAGGAAATAACTCTGGGTTGGTTTTTCAAAAGGTAGAAGTCAACATGATAAACAATTTAAAAGGAAGCAAAAGATTGAGTTTGTTTGAGCTTAAAAACCAGAGTTCTACGGTTTTACAGGAACTTCCTCCATCAATCCTCTTTAGAAAGGCAACCATATATTCAGGCAGAGATGAATTTGTCACTATTATGGCAAAGTGGGTCATAAATGTCCTTTTTGCTATCAGTTATTGAAAGATCTTCACAGGCCCTCTTTTCTCAAAAGGGTTCCTTACTCCCCCCCGAATTATAGACCAAGATAGAGTAAGATAAAATAGGTGTGGAAAGAGAAGAACACTTAGAACAAATGCAATACAGGCTTGGCCTCCCTTAGATCGTCTGCCAAAGGTGATTGGCGAAGGAACTTTTAGACAAGAGTACCTCTGAGCGGAAGCGGATCGTTCCAAACTCATTATGACAAAATTACCACATTTACAATCTAACAGACAAGTTATGCAATAAACAACAAATTACCGGCATGCTTCGAAACTTAAACGAAAAGAGAACAAGAATTATGTACCAGTTGAAGAACCCTTCTTCGCCTTAAAACTCGTTTTCTCGAACAGGGTCTGCTCTTCTCCCCTTTATTGGTACGTCCAAGCAATCGTTCACCAAATCACCGTTGTCTACTCACGAACGGACTCCACATGAACACAACAATGGGGATGACATCACCATTTAGAACCCTCGATATTCTCGTTGTGAGAATCCAGGAGTGTGGGCTCGGTTGGATTTGGTAGAGGGAAGGAGGAAGGAAGATCGTATACAATGACCAAGTAAGTGGGAAAAGGTTGATGTCTATCGTATAGACAATGCTTGATCGTTTAGGAAGTAGTACACAATCGTTTAGTAAATAGGCTACGTTGTATAGATGATCTTTTAGTGCACGCGATCGTTTAGGAAAAAAATAAACGATCGTTTAGCAAATCCTATGCGGTTGTTTAGAAAGAAGCGCGCGTGTATACAATCGTGTAGATGTTGGATTTTATGTCATAAAACTCGTAGTTTGTAATATCATATTCTTGTTCAATAAAGTTGTTATTGAAAATCTTTAGTAAATTTAAATTCTATATTCATGAATCCAATAAACTAAGGATCTGAGGCTATTAAGTTTAAGTTTAAACTTTATGTAGTGACATAAAGGGATCAAGTTTAAATATATATAGCCAAAATGGTCTATAGTATATGAATAAGGTTGGGCGCCTTATTCTGGGGACACTATGGATGCGGCCCATTTTGTAGTTAGTACAAATGATGTGATCCTAAACCGTTCATGTGGAGACATGAAAATAGAGGCATCTTATGTAAAGAGTTTACATAAGACTGAACCATGAAATAGTCACTTTTACGTTCTAAATGTCGTTTAATGTATAAAACTGACTATTTCGTTAATTGATGACCTAGGTAACTTAATCTTAATCCTGAGCTAACTATGAACTCCTGTTCACTCGAAATTATCCTTAGATATGCATAGGTGAGGGCAACTCATTATCGTTGGCCCAATAAGCCTCCCATTTCAAGGGTAAGATCAGGTGGATAGCTGGAAACATAGGGTGCGAGACGGAATTCACTCCTACTTATTATAGGGATAGTAGATAAGTTGTTCTCTTTAATACTGAATCCAGGTCTTGAACAAGGGGCCCCACCCTCTCATTGGCCCGAGAGGGGTTCGGTTTATAGGTTGGATCTTAAACTAATTGTTCATTAGAGGATCAGTGGAACTTAAGGAATAAGATGTAGTCTCGGGGGTAAAACGGTTTTTATGACCCAACCGAGATTACGAAAAACCTGTGAAGGATTAACTTACTAATCATGGTTATATTAAATAGACACAAATATATCTATAGTGAGAAGAGTGCAACTACGAGACTATAGTGGAATGACCCGTTAGTTAACGAATATTGATTAGCCCCGTCTAAAGAGTTTAGCCAGCTAATCTTGGATCGTTGGAGCCCATGATCTATAGGTCCATTAGGTTCCCCTACTAGCTCATATGGAATAAACTTAGAACAATATGATAAAATAATTCGAATTGTTTGAATTAGGTGAAGAGAGAGAAACCAACAAGTATATGTGATATAGTGATTGATTTTCTAGTTTAGAGATACAACCTTAATATTTAAATGTGATTTAAATATCAAGAATATAAATACATTCATATTCGGAAGCTCGAAAATAATGGGAACGGTCAAAGATGTAAAAAGTCAAAGAGTTGACTTTTGACTTTGAAAAGTCAAAGAGTTGACTTTTGACTTTGAAAAGTCAAACTTTGACCGACCTTATATTCAAATGTAATTTGAATTTTGAGAAAATGAATTCGGATTCATGCTCGGAAGGTCAAAATTACTCAACACGAAAAAAATCATAAAAATCAAAATGTTGATTTTTTGGTAGTTTGACTTTGACCAAATGACTATTTTACCCTTTGACTAAAGTTAGTGGGAAAATCCAAACTTTTGTTGGATAATTCCACTAACAAAATAGTGGGCTAGGTGTTGGCTTATAGTGGAGACATTAAGTCCACTTAGATAGTGGCTTCTAGGTGTTGGGATTTTGTGAAGTTTTTTCATACAATTTTGCATGACTCTTTTCTATAAATATAGGCTTGTGATTTTGGATTAAAGACTTTTGGAAATTTTGCAAAATTAGTTTTTAAAATTGGACTGAAAAAAACCCAACCCAACCCTATTTCACTATACTATTTCCATTTTTTTTTTCTTTCTCTCGGGTTCTTCATTCATCGGGTCCCACAATCCGGTTCTGAGTCCAAAGGATAGTAGGTCAGCTCTAGTGGTTGTCCGGTTCGTGTTCGAGCGGAGATAGACGAGTTTCGGGAGCTTAAAAAGTATTATTTCAAATTAACTCTAATTAATTCTTTTGAGTTGCATGTTTAATTTGGGTAATTAAAGTAAAATCGATTCTTATTTCTACTGCGCATGTCGATTTTTCCATCATATGGTACAGAGCATGCTTTAATTTTACTCAATTGCATGTGGTGGGTATCAATTTATTAGATAAAATTGAGATTGGAAACTAAAATGGTTTTTAGGTTTTGGCAATTAAATTAAGTTTTCTATTGTAGTATTAATTTGTAATTGCTCACATGTTTATGAGTATTAACGTGCGAAAAAGGGTCTGTAAATTTGCTAGAGTCATTAGAGTTGAAATTAGGATGTAATTGCTCGGTTCAGGAAAAGAGGACAGCTTCAAAATGAAGGAAAAAAGGCTCAGAGACCCGAATATTACCCTAGACTCAAGAAAGCTACACCCAGACCCGAGATGAGCTCGCAGATCCGACCCGGTTCTTCGCAACCCGCGCGCCAGGAATCGACCAACATCCGACCCATTCCGCGACCCACCCGGTTTCTTAGGCCGATCCGTCCGACCCGGTTCGAAGCTTTCTCGCGCGACCCGCATGCCTGCTCGCGCCGTCGACCCGCCCCACACTTCGTTGACCACGCTAGCAAAGTGTTGACCAGCCGGTCCAGTTGAGCCAGTTTGACCGGTTCAACTTGGTTTTTGGAGTTTTTTGGGCTGGTTCGAGTGTTTGAAGCTTGTTCGAGAGCGGTTTTTTGTACTACACCAAATTATTATTGTAATGATTTAGTTGTTAGCTTAATTTAAGAGCCAAAACCAATCCGTTTTAGGGTGATTAATTAATTATGCATGTTGATGTATGTTTTAATTAAATTTTGAATCTTGTTGTGCACATAGTATGCCATATAGATTTAAAATCCCACCATAGGTAAACATGTACATGCATTTAATATATGTTATAATTGTTATAATGTATATAGTATGCATGTTAAGTTTTTTTTTTAATATAAAGTGTTATACTAAAGGATGATAATTAAGTATGAATGTATATTATAGATGTATGATTCTAGGGTTATAATGGTTATAATTTTATTTTATAATTGTTATAAAATAATCTATACTTTAAAATCTATAACAAAGGTAAAAGTTGCATGCTCACCTAGGATTAAATTGGTGCAATTTCAATAGGCTTTTCTAAAGAGTTAGAATAGGTCGATTACTTGTTAAACAAAGAGTTATTTACTTATCCGGGGAGATCTTGTCTAAGGTTGGGGGTTCTTAAGATGACGGTTTACGGAACACCTCCTACTTGGAGATCAAATTGATGTCTAAGTCAAATAATCATAGTTTTAATGAGCATGCATGAGAGATGTGAGATAATAAAATTTGTTTATCACCTAGATATCATAAGGTAAAATCCAGTATAAGAGTTATACATGGATCCATCACCTAGACTTAGGATATGTTTAATTTAGCCGAAATATATCTCTAAGTATTTTTTTATACCCTAAACCATTATAGAACACTTCAGCTAGAGAAAAGTAGCGTACTTTTAGTTCTAGCGTCCCTAAGAGTTCACATTGTGAGGTCCATGCAAGGCTTTGGGTCGTGCTTAGGAGCGGACTCCCTTCGGAGAGTGTTTGCATGGATCAATATCAAGGTGAATATGGAAAGTAGTTCATAGTAAGTGGGTGAGGGGTATATAACAACATATCCTACGGTCTCTTCCATTAGGTCCCATCGTGATATTCCTATAATGCGCCTGCATGTCTGCCCTGGAGCGATCTTTATCTTTGGAGGGTTGTATTATAGGATTCGAAACACCGCGAACTCCAAATATGGATAGGCTCTCTTAGATTAGTTTTCATATTGACTTTCCACTTTCGGGAATATGTTTATTCTGGTTTCTGAAATCCAAAAATGGAAGGTTATACTTACAAGAATTACTAAGATGTTAATATATTCTCGACCAAAGTAACAATAACTAAAGTCTATAAGAATAAAGAGTTATTCTGGGGTTAGCATTTAGTCAAGATTGTCTTGGTTGAAAAGAGGAATAATCGACTGCCCTTCGGTGGAGGTTACTCTAAACTTTTGAAATATCGTTGTAAAATATAATAATGAAGGGTACATTATTAGTTTTTTTTTTGTTTGCTAAACTTGATTGGATTTAAAAGATTAATGTTTTTTTTACTAAAAAGGATATCTTGATCTTTTCAACATGAATAACTCGATAATTCAACTCTTAGCTTCCGAGAAACTAAATGGCGATAATTATTCGACATGGAAATCAAATCTAAACACAATATTGGTAGTTGACGATTTAAGATTTGTCTTAACTGAGGAATGTCCTCAAGCCCCAGCCTCAAATGCTAACCGAACTTTTCGGGAAGCATACGATCGATGGGTCAAAGCCAATGAAAAGACCCATGTTTACATTCTTGCCAGCATGTCTGATGTTTTGGCAAAGAAACATGAATCCTTAGCCACGACTAAAGATATAATAGATTCATTAAGAGAAATGTTTGGGTAACCATCATAGTCCCTTAGACACGAGGCAATTAAGCACATTTACACAAAGTGGATGAAGAAGGGGACCTCTGTTAGAGAACATGTCCTTGACATGATGATATACTTCAATATTGCTAAAGTAAATGGCGGACCCATTGATGAGGCTAACCAGGTTAGCTTTATCTTACAATCTCTTCTGAAGAGTTTTATATTTTGAGACAAATGCGCCTTTAAATAAGATAGAATTTAACCTCTCTACCCTTCTTAACGAGCTCTAACGATTCCAAAACCTTACTTTAGGTAAGGGGAAGGAAGTGGAATCAAATGTTGCTACCACTAAGAAAAAATTTATAAGAGGATCGTCCTCTAAAAATAAAGCTGGACCCTCTAAAGCTCAAATGAAAAAGAAGGGAAAAGGGCAAGCTCCCACGATAAAAAAGGGAAAGAAGAATACAAATAAAGAAAAATGTTTCCACTGTAACCAAAACGGGCATTGGAAGAGAAATATTCCAAAGTACATTGCAGAGAAGAAAGCTGAGAAAATGGCACAAGGTAAATATGATTTACTGGTCATTGAAACATGGTTAATGGAATATGATACTTCAACCTGGATACTAGATTCAGGAGCCACTAATCATATTTGTTTCTCGTTTCAGGAAACTAGTTCTTGGAAAAAGCTTGAAGAAGGTGAGATAACCCTCAGAGTTGGAACATGAGAAGTTGTCTCAGCTGAAGCAGTAGTAGATCTGAAGTTGTTTTTTAAAGATAGATATCTAGTACTTAAAAATGTTTTGTATGCACCTCTTATGAAGAGGAATTTGATATCTATCGCTTGTATTATAGAATAATTATATACAATATCTTTTAATATAAATGAAGCGCTCATTTTTTGTAAAGGTATTCAAATTTGTTATACTACACTTGAAGACAACTTATATCAGTTAAGACCAACTAGAGCAAATTTTGTTTTAAATACTGAAATGTTTAGAACATTAGAAACTCAGAATAAAAAACAAAAGGTTTCTTCCAACGCCTATCTATGACACCTAAGACTTGGTCACATAAATCTCAATAGGATTGGGAGATTGATCAAGAGTGGACTTTTAAGTCAGTTATAAGATAACTCTTTATCTCCATGTGAATTCTGTCTTAAAGGAAAGATGGCCAAGAGATCTTTTACTGGAAAAGGTCTCAGAGCCGAAGTACCCTTAGAGTTCGTACATTCTGACCTTTGTGGACCAATGAACGTCAAGGCTCGAGGTGGGTATGAATATTTCATCAGTTTTATTGATGATTATTCAAGGTATAGTCATGTTTACCCGCTTCATCACATTTCTGATTCTCTTGAAAAGTTCAGAGAATATAAGGTTGAAGTTTAGAATGAATTAGGTAAAAAAATAAAGACACTTCGATCATATCGAGGTGGAGAGTATATGGACATATGATTCCAAGACTATTTGATAGAAAACGGGATCCAGTCACAACTCTCTGCACCTAGTATGCCTCAGCAGAACGGTGTATCAGAAAGAAGAAACCGAACCTTATTAGATATGGTTCGCTCTATGATGAGCTATGGTCAATTGCCTGATTCTTTTTTAGAATATGCACTTGAATCTGTAATCTATATTTTGAACAATATTCCCTCTAAAAGTGTTTCAGAAACACCTTATGAGTTATGGAAAGGGCGTAAGTAGTTTACGTCACTTTAGAATTTGGGGTTTTCCAGCACATGTATTGGTACAAAATCCCAAGAAATTGGAACATCGGTCAAAATTATGCCTATTTATAGGTTATCCAAAAGAAACAAGGGGTGGTCTGTTTTATCATCCTCAAGAAAATAAGGTATTTGTATTGACAAATGTCATATTCTTAGAGGAAGACCACATAAGAAGTCATCAACCTCGCAGTAAACTAGTATTGAATGAAATTTCCAAAGATGCTACAGATAAAGCTAGTTCATCTACTAAAGTAGTAGATAAAACTAGTATATCAAGTTAGACACATCATTCTCAAGAGTTGAGAATGCCTCGACATAGTGGGAGGGTTGTTCATCAACCTGACCGTAACTTTGGTTTAACAGAAACACAAGTCGTCATACCTGATGATAGCATAGAGGATCCATCGACCTATAAATAGGAGATGAAAAATGTGGACCATGATCAATGGGTCAAAGCCATGGTCCTCAAAATGGAGTATATGTACTTCAATTCTCTTTGGAAACTTGTAGATCAACCAAATGATGTAAAACCAATTGGTTGTAAGTGGATCTACAAGAGAAAACGAGACCAAGCCGATAAAGTACAGATTTTTAAGGCTCGACTTGTGGCAAAGGGTTATACCCAGAGACAGGGAGTGGACTATGAAGAAACTTTCTCTCCCGTTGCCATGCTTAAGTCGATTAAAATACTCTTATCCATTGCCATTTTTATGACTATGAAATTTGGCAGATGGATGTCAAGACAGCCTTTCTAAATGGCGATCTTGAACAGAGTATCTATATGGCTTAACCAGAAGGGTTTATTGCACAAGGTCAAGAACAAAAGGTTTGTAAGCTTCAAAAATCCATTTATGGGTTGAAACAAGCTTCTAATCCTGGAATATAAGGTTTGATACTGCGATCAAATCTTATGGCTTTGAATAGAATGTTGATGAGCCTCGTGTTTACAAAAAGATCGTCAATTCTACTATAGTGTTCTTAGTTTTATATGTTGATGATATTCTACTCATTGGGAATGATGTAGGATATCTTACTGACGTCAAACAATGGGTAGACACACAATTCCAAATTAAAGATTTAGGAAATGCACAATATATTATTGGAATCCAAATTGTTCATAATCGTAAGAATAGGATACTAACTATGTTTCAAGCATCTTATATAGACAAAATATTGCCTAGATATAAAATGTAGAACTCCAAAAAAGGTCTATTGCCTTTCAGACATGGAATTCATCTGTCGAAAGAACAACGTCCTAAGACACCTCAAGAAGTTAAGGATATGAGAAATATTTCCTATGTCTCCACAGTTGGAAGCTTGATGTATGCAATGTTATGTACTAGACCTGATATATGCTATTCAGTAGGTATCGTCAGTAGATACAAGTCTAATCCTGGACGTGATCATTGGACTGTCGTTAAGAACATCTTAAAGTATCTTAGAAGAACTAGGGACGACATGCTCGTGTATAGTGCTAAGGATCTGATCCTTACTGGATACACTGACTCTGATTTCCAAACTGATAAAGATGCTAGAAAGTCTACATCTGGATCAGTGTTCACTTTTAATGGAGGAGCAGTAGTATGGAGAAGAGTAAAACAGATCTGTATAGCTGACTCCACAATGGAAGCTGAATATGTAGCTGCTTGCGAAGCAACAAAAGAAGCAGTATAGTTGAGGAAATTCTTGACAAATTTGGAAGTTGTTCCAAATATGCATCTACCCATCACCTTATATTGTGACAACAGCGGTGCAGTTACGAATTCAAAAGAACCTCGAAGCCATAAACGGGGAAAGCACATCGAACGCAAGTACCACGTTATCTGGGAAATCGTACAATGTGGTGACGTTGTAATGACCCAGATACCTTTTGAGCAAAACATTGCTGATTCTTTTACATTACTGACCCAGATACCTTTGAGGGTCACCTACAGAGTTTAGGTCTACGGTGTTTGTAAACTAGGACAAGTGGGAGAACTTTTAGGTATATAACCTAGTTTATTGTATTCATATGTTTATTATACTCATATGTAATATTAATTTCTCACAGCTAAATTCAGCATCGTTTGATCCTACTAGGAGTTTTAGTCCAAGTGGGAGTTTGTTGGATTTTATGTTCTAAAACTCGTAGTTTGTAATATCATATTCTTGTTCAATAAAGTTGTTATTGAAAATCTTTAGTATATTTAAATTCTATATTCATGAATCCAATAAACTAAGGATCCGAGGCTTTTAAGTTTAAGTTTGAACTTTATGTAGTGACATAAATGTAGATCAAGTTCCAATATATATAGTCAAAATGGTCTGTATTATATGAATAAGATTGAACGCCTTATTCTAAGGACACTATGGATGCAGCCCATTTTGTAGTTAGTACAAACGATGTGATCCTAAACCGTTCATGTGGAGACATGAAAATGGGGGCATCTTATGTAAAGAGTTTACATAAGACTGAACCATGAAATAGTCACTTTTACGTTCTAAATGCCGTTTAATGTATAAAACTGACTATTTCGTTAATTCATGACCTAGGTAACGTATCTTAATCTTGAGCGAACTATGAACTCCTGTTCACTCAGAATTATCCTTAGATCTACATACGTGAGGGCAACTCATTATCGCTAGCACAATAAGCCTCCCATTTCAGGGGTAAGCCTCCCATACTGTTTAAGACTGACTATTTCAATTATATAACCTAGGTTAACTCGATCTTAATCCTTAGCTAGCTATGAACTCCTATTTGTTTGGTGTTTATCCTTTGATCTACAAGCTGTGAGAGTAGTCCAACAACACTGCTCAATAAGCTTACCATTTTGGGGATAAGACCGGATGAATAGCTGGAGACATAGCCTTACAAAATGAAATTCACTCCTACCCAATTTAGGATTAGCAGATAGGTTGTTCTCTTAAGTACTGACTCCAAGTCTTGAAAAATCGGGGCCCCGCCTTCTCATGATAGAGAAAGGATTTGATTCATAGAGATTATGAATTAGAATTGTTCATTAGAGGATCAGTAGAAACTTAAGGAACAAGATGTAGTCACAGGGGTAAAACGGTATTTTTTACCTAGCTGTGATTAGGAACAACCTGTGAAGGATCGACTTACTGATTATGGTTATTAAGTGGACATAATATATCTACAGTGAGGGGAGTTCAACTATGGACTATAGTGGAGTGTCCCATTAGTTAACGAATGGAGGTTAGATCAGACTAATGAGTTTAGCCAATTAATCTCGAATCGTTGGAGCCCATGATCTGTAGGTCCGCGAGGTCCCCCTACTAGCTCGTAACGGACTAGCTCTAGTATAATATGATAAGTTAATTTGAAATGTTCAAATTAGAATTAAGCAATTAGTAATTATTTGAGATATAATTATGTGTTTAATTTAAGAATTAAACGGAATAGAAGAATTTATATATATTTAAATATGATTTAAATATATAAAGATGGATATGTGTTAAAATTAATTTAATAATTGATGTTAAATTAATTAAATTTTATTTAATAATTAATTTATGAAATTAATTAATTTTTCATTTTTAAAATCAAAATAGATTTTATAAATCAAATTTTGATTTTTGAGATAAAATTGAAAAAGGAAAAAAAAAACACTTAAATGGAAAATGAAGATTTTCCATTATCCATCTTTGGAATAGCTCACATATATTGCATCTTCTTGTCTTTGTCTTCTCCAAGCATGATTGCAACTCATGCAACTCACTCATTTGCATGTTGATTTGCAATATAGTGAGGAGATTGGAGTGAAAATAGGGCATGCAATCTATAGAGAATTTTAGAGAAAATTCGGGTTGAAGAAAGGGTTCTTCAAGAAGGTTGCTGCAGTGAGCTTTTCTCCTTCATCCCTTGATTCAAACTTGTTTTGAGTCCCATAACTCAATCTAGAGCACCAAGAGAATAGTGGAGAAAATCTTGAAATGGTTTGCAACAAGATATGGAGAAGATAGCAGCCGAAGATGGAGCTTTGAAAAAGTTCTACAAGAGGTATGTCTTGAAACTCACTTGTTTTTCTGTAAGAGCATGCTTTATAATTTGCCAAAATTAGTGAATTTGAATGCTTAGATGATCCTTGTGCTTCCGTTGTTGCTGATACAATCCTACAACGACTCAGTCATAGTAGGACTATAACTTATGTTCATTAGAGGGATCAGTTGTACTTAAGGAGTTAGATGTAACTACAAGGGCATAACGGTTATTGGCCGAGCTGTACTTAGAGCGATCTGTGAAGGGTTATTGCGCTGTTGATTGTTTAAGATGGACACATAATATATCTGTTATAAAGAGAGTTCAGCTGTCGGTATTTAGTGGAGTGTTTGACAGTTAACGGATAATGGATCCTATGACTAAAGAGTTTAGTTAGTTATTCACGTACCGTTGGAGCTTTGAGCTACAGGTCCATAAGGTCCCCTTGGTAGCTCAATGGATTCAAGTTGAGGATCAGTTCTTGGTGTTGGTTTGAAATGTTCAAATTGATAAGAGGTAATTCGATTATATATGATATGATTGATATGATGTATGAGATACACCTAGTGGAGGATTAATGTAAATGAGATTTACATTTAGTGTTCTGAAATAGAAAAAGATCTATGGTTTATATGTTTCATGAGATGAAATATTAAAACTATAGGTTATAAATATAGTATGGTAAGTTGGTTATCATTTATATTTATAATAATATTAATTATTAGATAATTATCTCTTTTTCTTTAATAACCAATTGAGTGGGAGATTATTGGTGGTTTTATTGTAACCGTGAGATAAAAAGAAAAAGATTTTCCTAATTTTAGTAATGTTGGATTGAGAATTCTATTCTCGGAATATACTCACAAAAAAGTTGTCAAGTAAATAAGATTTACTACATGGCAGCTTGGAGAGACTAGACAATCATGGAGTGTTTCTATACGGTAGACATTCCACTGGCCGATTAGCTAAACGATCGCATAGCTTTTGTTAAACGATTGGGCATTATTTATACGATAGACATTGTCATCTCGCACTTGCTCAATCATTTACACGATTGTTTTCCTTCGGTCTCTGCCTCTAACCAAGTCCACACAAAGCACACACTTCTGGATTCTCACATCGAGAATACCAAGGTAACCTTTGTGGTGGTGTCATACTCAACTCGACACTGTCGAGATTCTGTGGAGGTCGTTCGTTGTGTTCATGACCTTGGTGATCGTTGTGTTCGTGGTCGTGTTGATTGTGCAGTGTAGCAGTCGTATTATTCGAGCATTCAGGTTGTAGTCTTGGTGTCTGTTTATGCCAAAACTAAAACCATATCAGTCTATGTTTAATTATTTATGCATTTGCTGTATGATATAATAAATAAATCTTGTATGTGCATACAATATGCCATTTAGTTTTAAAATTCACCATAGGAAGCATGTTACATGCATTAAAAGTATGTTATAATCCGTTATAATATATAGTATGCATGTTACTATTTCTTGTATTTAATATAAGTGTTATATTAAATATTGAATGCCTTTATATATGTTATGGATGTTTAGCATGTTTAAATTTTTATAAGTTGTTATAAAATTGGGTTAGACATTTAAAATCCATAAAGAACAGTTGCATGCTCACGTAGGTTGACCACCTGTTTTAATAGTTAAAACTAATAAAACCATGTTAAAACTCAACCGATATATAATCTTGTCTAAGGCTGGGGGTACTTAAGTTGACGGTTTACGGAAGACCTCCTACCTGGGGATTATGGCCGAATTATTGAGCGTTGGTAACCGGTTTTATGAGCATACATGAGTGATGTGAGGTAATAAAATGGTTTATCACCTAGACATCGTAGGTTAAAATCCAATTATAAGAGTTATACTTGGATAAACTACACAGACTTAGGGTTATTTTATTAGCCGAAAAGAACCTAAATATAAATCTACCTAAAATAGAACAGTGGGAGATTAACAATATATTTGATATATAGTTATTAGCTCTCACGTCCTCAAGAGTTCATACCGTGAGATCCATGCTCGACTTCTCTTCGATTTTACCTCGACTGTTTCATACGAAAAGTGTTTGCATGGGTCAATAACAATGTGAATGACGGAAGTGGTTCATAGTAAGTGGGTGATGGAAATGTGCCATCATTGTCCTACGGTCTCCTCCATTAGTTTGAACCGTGAGATTCCTGTGTTGCGCTTGTTGTCATTTTTATGTGGCACTAGATAGTCGTTGATCGTGGTGATCCCTATAGAGAGTTGTAACATAGGATTCGAAACAACCCAGACTTCAGTAAAATGAATAGGGTCTTATAGTTCCGTCTTGGATGTTGTCTTCTTTTTCGGAGGCAAATTCATATCGTCCTATAGGATCTGAAAATGACGGGTCACACTTACAATAATTACTAAGTTGTTAGTAAAGATCTTGACCAAAAATGATAATTAAACGACTATAGAAATAAGAGTTATTCTGGAGACAATAGGAATAAGAGTTATTCCGGGGATAGTGTTTGGTCAAAATTGTTTGCTTCAGTGAAGGAGTATCTGACTGCCCCACGGTAGCACATATTCTGACTCACTAAAGTATCGTTGCAAATAAATAATGGTTATGGGTACATTATTACTTTTTGCTAAAACTTGATTTTGGATTTAGTTACAATTTGCAACTTAGAATTTGTTTGAATTTTATCAGCATGTCGAATTCTTCTGTAATACTCACTTCCGATGTACATAACAGTAAAATCAAATCAATAAACAAATTATTAGCAGTTGATTGTACCTAACATAGGGTTCTCTATCTCCCAACTCATCTGAAATTATGAATTATGTAGATGAAAAGTTTGAATTCGAAAACCAAGATAAATATGATTTACTTGTTATTGAAGCATGTTTAGTGGAAAACGATAATATCTAGATAATTGATTCAGGTGCTGCTAATTATGTATGTACTATCTCACAAGAAACAAGTTCCTGGAGATAGTTGACAGAAGGTGAAACAATTTTTAAGGTAGGGACTGGGGAGATTGTTTCAACCAAAAAAGTGGGAGATATGAAGTTATTTATAGGAGATAAATACACTTATTTGAAAAATGTATATTATATTCCTTCTATGAAAATGAATCTAATATCTGTCTTTTGTTTACTAGAACAAAATTATAAAGTTTATTCCAAAAATGGTGAAGTGTTCATCAATATGGGAAATAAACACATTTGCTCTGCAAAATTAGCAAATGACTTGTACATGTTAAAACCAACTTAGGTCAAAGCTGTGTTGAACATAGAGATGTTTAAAACTGCTAGGACTCATAAGAAAAGGAAGATTTCTCCAAATGCCTATCCTTGGCACTTGAGACTGGGTCACATAAATCTCAACAGGATTGAGAGATTGGTTAAGAATGGTCTTCTAAATAAGTTGGAAGATAATTCATTACCACCATGTGAGTCCTGTCTTGAGGGTAAAATAACAAAGAGTTTTTTTTTTTGGAAAAGGTCTTAGAGCCAAAAAACCCCTAGAGCTAATTCATTTAGACCTTTGTGGAGCTTTAAATGTTAGAACAAGAGGAAGGTATGAATATTTCATCAGTTTTATAGATGATTATTCCAAGTATGGGCATGTTTACCTAATACAACAAAAGGCTGAAACTTTTGAAAAGTTCAAAGAGTATAAGGCTGAGTTTGAAAACTAATTAGGTAAAAAGATTAAAACGTTTCGATCGGATTGAGGTGGTGAGTATATGGACATAGAATTCCAGAACTATTTGATAGAACATGGAATTCTGTCTCAACTCACAGCCCCTGTCATACCTCAAATGAACGGTGTGGCAGAGAAGAGAAACAGAACCTTGTTGGACAAGGTTCGTTCCATGATGAGTTACGCTCAGTTACCAAATTCTTTTTGGGGACACTCAGTTGAGACTGTGGTGTATATTTTGAATATGGTTCCCTCGAAAAGTGTTTTTGAAACACCTTACGAGCTCTTGAGAGGACGTATAGGAAATCTATATTACTTTAGGATTTGGGGGTTGTCCAGCACATGTGTTGGTGCAAAATCCTAAAAAGTTGGAACACCATTCAAAAGTGTGTTTATTTATAGGCTACCCAAAGGAAACAAGATGTGGTCTCTTTTATGATCCTTAGGAAGATGAAGTATTTGTATCGACAAATGCAACCTTCCTAGAAAAAGATCATATAAAGAATTATCAACCTCGCAATAAGCTAGTAATAAAAGAAATGTCCAGAGAAACGACAAACGTATCAACAAGAGTTGTTGATCAAGCAGGTTCTTCAACAAGAGTTGTTGATAGAGTGGGTCCGTCGACAAGAGTTGTTGATGAAACTGATACTCCACATCCTTTTCAAGAGTTGTGAATGCCTCGTCGTAGTGGGAGGATTGTGCAATAGCCTGACAAGTACATGGGTTTAACTGAAACTCAAATCATCATACCAAATGATGATTTAGAGGATCCATGATCTTTTAATCAAGTAATGAATGATGTGTACAAAGACCAATGGCCTAAAGCCATGGACCTTGAAATGGAATCTATGTATTTCAATTATGTCTGGGATCTTGTAGATCAACCAGAAAGGGTAAAACCATCGATTGTAAGTGGATCTACAAGAGAAAATGAGACCAAGCTGGTAAGGTACAGACTTACAAAGCTAGACTTGTAGCAAATGGATTTACCCAAAGAGAGGCGTTAGATTTTGAAGAAACCTTCTCTCTAGTTGCCATGATAAAATCTATTAGAATACTCTTGTCCATAGCCACATTTTATGATTATGAAATATGGCAAATGGATGTCAAAACAACTTTTCTGAATGGATATCTTGAAGAGAGTATCTATATTCTCAACTAGAAGGGTTTATACAGTAGGATCAAGAGCAAAAAGTTTGCAAGCTTAATCGATCCATTTATGGATTAAAACAAGTTTCTAGATCCTGGAATATGAGTTTTGACGTTGCGATCAAATCTTATGGCTTTGAACAAAATGTTGATGAACCCTATATATACAAGAAGATCGTCAACAAAACTGTTGCTTTTCTGGTGTTGTATGTTGATGATATTCTGCTCATTGGGAATGATGTAGAATATCTAGTTGACTTTAAGAGATGGCTGGCTTCACAATTCCAAATGAAAGATTTGGGAGAAGCACAGTATGTTGATGATATTCTGTTAATTGGGAATCCAGATAGTTCTGAATCGCAAGAACAAAATATTGGTATTATCTCAATCATCGTATATAGACAAGATGTTGTCTAGGTATAAAATACAAAATTCCAAGAAAGGATCTTTACCTTTCAGGCATGGAATTTACTTGTCTAAGGAACAGAGTCCGAAGACACCTCAAGAGGTTGAGGAGATGAATCAAATTCCATATGTATCTGCAGTTGGGAGTTTGATGTATGCAACGTTGTGTACTCGTCTCGATATATGCTATGTCGTAGGAATTGTTAGCAAATTTCAGTCTAATCCTGGTCATGACCATTGGACTGCTGTTAAAAACATTTTTAAGTATCTACAAAGAACGAGAGATTAGATACTCGTGTATGGTCCTAAGGATCTGATCCTTACTGGATACACTGATTCTGACTTTCAGACCGATATTGATTCGAGGAAATCAACTTCTGGGTCATTATTTATGTTGGGGTTTGTGCCCTAAAGTCTCGTATCCAGTAGTTTGTAAACAACTTTGTACGAACACATGTGATGTATAATATAAATGATATTTATTTCACTACTTGACTTTGCACATTTATATTTTACCACAAACCAATAAACTTAATATCCTTGGTTATCTGTATGTAATTTAAGCATGTATGTGGTGACATACAAGTGAATCATGTCTTGAGTGATAACCAAAATGGTCTGTAGTACATGGATATAGGAGAGAAACCTTATCCTAGTAACGCTATGGGTGCGGCCTGCTTTGTAGATTGGTCACAAGTGTTGTGACTTTTCACAGATGTTCTGATCTTGATCATTCGTGTAGAGGACATGCGAGTGGGGGCGTCCTATACAAAGAGTTTGTATAAGACCTGACCACGAAGTGTTAACGTCTCATTATATAACACCATTCATAACTGAGATTTCACTTCACTAAGATGACCATAGGTAACATGACCTCAATCCTGAGTGAGTTGGGAACTTCTGCCATTGAGGACAGTCCTTTGATTTACATGGGTGTGAGTGGCCAGAACGCCGACTCAAACCTACCATTTTGGGGATTCGTCTGATTTGGGAGCTGGGAACTCAGCTTCACAAGATGAAATTCACTTCTTCTCCGAGGCAAGGTAAGTAGACAGATAGCTCCCTTAATGACTGATTCCAGGGCTTGAACGATGTGGTGCCACATATCTTTTCATGGCCCGAGAGGTGTTCATACATAGTAGGACTATGTTGTATTGTTCATTAGAGGGATCAGTGGTACTTAAGGAGGAAGATATAATTACAAGGGCAAAATGGTAAATTGGCCTGCTGTAATACGAGCATTTGTGAAGGATCATCGTACTGATGATTGGTTATATCCAATGGACATAGAAATATATATATGGCATGAAGAGTTCAATTGTCGGTCTTTAGTGGAATGCCTGGCAGTTAACGGATGGTGGATATCGTGACTAAAGAGTTTAGTCAGGTATTCATGTACCGTTGGAGCTTTGAGCCATAGGTTCATAAGGTCCCCTTAGTAGCTTGGATACAAATTGAGAGTCAATTTTTGGGTCAATTTGAAATGTTCAAATTGATAAGAGGGAGTTCGATTATATATGAAATAATTGAACGAGTTAATTAAATATGGTATAGTTAATTTTATGTATGAGATACATTAATTTGAAGGAAATTGGATATAAATATGATTTATATCTAATAGAGGAAAAATATTATAATTAATATATGATATTAATTTATAAGTTATGAATGTGATAAGATCACATTCATTGGACGGTTATGAAGGAAATGGGAAGGTGCCTCTTCGTTTTAAATAACAGATGAGTGCATTATAAATAGCAGACGGTGTATTGATCTCAGTGTGTGCGGATATTGTGAAAAAGATAGTGTCATCGTTTAGAAAATCAGTGCCTAAACGATAGTGACTGCAGGATCGATTACATATACAATATTGCTAAGCGATCGCATACCGATTACACCGTTGCACGCTATTATCTAAACGATCGTTTGCCTTTTTCCTAAGCGATCATTTAGCTCCTGATATTTACTAAACGATCTATAGATGATTGCTTAGTTTTTCCTACGCGATCGTTTGGACGACTTCTCACCCTTCTCCTACACGATCGTTTGGACGATTGTTTACATTTTCCTACACGATCGTTTAGACGATCGCTTACTTTTACTACACGAACGTATACTTCACCTAAACGATCAAGCATATTGTTTATGCGATAGACGACCGCATCTCCCACTTGCTTGATCGTTGTGTATGGTCTCTCTTCCTCCTTTCCTCTACCAAATCCGAACAAAGCCCACACTTTGGATTCTCACTCCAAGAATACTGAGGGCTCTAAGTGATGTTATCTTCTCTGTTTCCTTCTGTCCGAGTGGTGATTATTCGAGGTAGAATGTTGGGCTTCAGATTCTTTGTGAAGAAGAAATCTTCATCTCGTATGATTTCTTGATCCCTTTAGCATTATGAAAGTATGTTTGAATGTATATGCGGTAATTCTGTCACAATGAATTGGAAAGATCTGCTTTCGCTCGTAGGTACTCTTTAATAAGATTTCCTTCAATTTACTTTTAACGGAGGACCAGTGGTGTAGAGGAGCATCAAGCAGAGTTGTATTGTAGACTCCACAATGGAAGCTGAGTATGTTGCTGCAAGTGAAGCAACAAAAGAAGCAGTATGGCTCAGAAAGTTCATGACAGATATGGAAGTAGTTCCTAATATGCACCTGCCTGTCACTCTCTGTTGTGACAACAGTAGAGCAGTTGCAAATTCAAAGGAACCACGAAGCCATAAAAGAGGAAAGCATATCGAGCGAAAGTACCATCTCATCAGGGAGATTGTACACAGGGGAGACGTAATTGTCACCCATATTGCTTCACAAGACAACTTAGCTGATCCGTTTACAAATTCCCTCTCAGCTAAAGTCTTCGAGGGTCACGTAGTAGAACTAGGTCTACGAGTTTTAATCACTAAGGCAAGTGGGAGAATTTATGAGTATTGTAATGCCCTAGTTTATTGTATTTGTACATTTTATTATCTCCATGTAAACTCAACATTGTATATATTTGTATATATTGATCCACTGGCATTTTAGTCCAAGTAGGAGTATTGTTGGGTTTTATGTTCTAAAACTCGCAGTTTATAAAATAATAAACATTTTCTATAATCAATAAACATATTATTGATTTTATAAATTGTATACATGAAACTTTAGATCCAATAAACTAAGACCCATGACTATTACATGAGTACTTGAACTTTATGTGGAGACATAAGAGTGGATCAGGTTTGAGTAAATAGTCAAAATGATCTATAATACATGAATAAGGTTGGGTACCTTATTCTGGTAATACTATTGGATGCGGCCTACTCTGTAGTTGTTACAAAGAGTTGTAAAGTACTACATATGATGTGATCCTAATTCGTACATGTTATGACATGAGAAGTGGGGTGTCCTATGCAATGAGTTTGCATAAGATCGAACCAAGAAATAAGTCACTCTTACTTTTTAACGTTATTTACTGTATAAGACTGACTATTTCACTTAGATGACCTAGGTAACTTGATCTTAATCCTGAGCTAATTATGAACTTCTGTTTATTCGGGATTATCCTTAGATTTGCATAGGTGGGGGTTGGCTCAATAGCGCCGGCTCAATAAGTCTCCCATTCCAGGGGTAAGACGTAATAGATAGCTAGGGTCATAGGGTGCAAGATGAAGTTCATGCCTACCCGATTTAGGGATAGGAGATAGGTTGTTTTCTCAAGTACTGAATCTAGGTCTTGAACAAGGGGCCCTACCCTCTCACTGGTCTGAGAGAGTTTGGTTCAATGATTGGATCACAAACCAGTTGTTCATTAGAGGTTCAGTAGGAACTTGAGGAATAAGACGTAATCTCAAGGGTAAAACAAATATCTGACCCAACCGTTATTACGAACAACCTGTGAATGGTCAACTTATTTATTATGGTTAAATCATGTGGACATAATATATCTACAGTGAGGGAAGTGTAACTATGGGCTTTAGTGGAGTGACCCATCAGTTAACGAATGGGGGTTAATTTGGTCTAATGAATTTAGCCAATTAATCTTGGATCGTTGGAGCCCATGATCTGTAGGTCCGCGAGGTCCCCCTACTAGCTCGTAAATGGATTAGCTCTAGAGTAGTGTGATAAGTTAATTTGAAACGTTCAAATTAGAATTAAGGGAATTCTTATTTATATGAGATATAATTACTTGTTTAATGGTATAAGAGAATTTATATTTAAATATGATTTAAATATATAAAGATGGATGTGGGTAAAAATTAATTTAATATTTGATATTAAATTAATTAATTTTATTTAAAAATTATTTATGAAATTAATTTTATAACATTATATTTTTCAGTTTTAAAATCAAAATGGATTTTAAAAAATCAAGTTTTGATTTTGAGATAAAACTGAAAAATTGAAAAATACCATGCAAAAATGGAATATAAAGATATTCCATTATCCATCTTATTTATGCTCACACAATATCCATTTCCCCTTCTTCATTAACTCCAAGCATGAGTTGTAACTCATGTTGCTCTCTTCCTTGCATGATGGTCTGCAATATATTAAAGAGATAGAAGTGAATTTGAGACATGCAATCAAAAGAATTTTAGTTGAAAATTCGTGTTGAAGAAAGTGTTCTTCAACAAGGTTGCTGCTGTGAGCAACTCTCCATAATCCCTTGATTCAAGCTTGTTTTGAGTTCCACAACTCAATCTAGAGTACCAAGAGAATAATGGGGAAGATCTTGAGGTGGTCTACAACGAGATTTGGAGAAGATTACAGCTGAAGATCGAGCATTGAAGAAGTTCTACAAAGGTATGTCATGAAACTCACTTGTTTTTGCAAGAGCATGCTTTATATTTTACCAAAATTAATGAATTAGAGTGCTTAAATGATCCTTGTTACTTCCGCTTTTGCTGATACATTCCTACAATCACTTTATTCGTGACCTTGTAAAACGTAAGCATATCATGTTAAAACATGTCAACATTAAAAATCAATTAGCTAATATCTTCACCAATGCATTAGATTCCGATCAACTTGAGGGCCTGAAAGCTACTTTGAGTCTGTGGCTTTTAACTTGTTTACAGTTGAATTGTTTACAGTTGAAGCGTGACAGGTCCTCTTTCAGAATCGTGTTTGAACTTTGCATTCAACCATCCCAGAGCAATTATTTATTTGTGGTTAGTATATTTCCTTCACTGATGGTAGCACTAGAATAGGCACCCATACTTCCGGAGGAAAAATGGTACGTTTCAAGGAAAAGGCCAAAAGAAAGGTGCTTGTTGAATAGGATGTTATTCTGGCTTCAACGATTGAGTATGGCGTTCAAGTGCATGGTTTACCTGTCGCAAGGAAAGAAGTTAGGGTTCCTTCTCTGTTAGTGAAACGAAGGCGTTATGGTGTTAGTCAATCTACCAAGATGAAAGGAAAGAAAAGGGTAAGTTCATCGTCTCTAACAATGACTGATCTAGTTGGTGCTTGGTTGAAATTTTTCCAGAAAAAGATAAGTCATCTTCTGATGATTCTCCAAGTAACATTCATGAGTTTATTGCACTACCTAGAAACCCTAAGGATGGCTTAACTGTGTTTGTTGAAGATCAAACTGAAGTCAAGGTTTCGGTGAGTAAGGTTACGAATGACAATAACCTTGTTTCTAGTATTGAAATTTTTGAAATGGTTCTTCCTGAATTTGGTGTGGTCGTTGCTAAAAATGTTGTTTCTGATACTTCGGAGATGGAAAAAGTTATGTTTTCCCGACTCTGATGTGAATGCTTTGTATGATTTTATTGATAAAGTTGTTTCTGAAACTTTGACTCCTGTTTCTTCTCTACCTGTTTGTAATGAGTCATAGATCTTGGTTGTCAATGTGGACTAATATGTTTTGCATGACTCTGTAAAATCTCTTGAGAAGGGTATTGGTGTCTCCTTCGAGGCAATTTCTTCGGCTGATCAGGGTGTTGCGAATACAGAAATGAATGGTGTTCCAATGGTTTCTCATACTGATGAAGGTTTGATAGATGGCGTTCAGTCCATTGTTGATCATGAGTCCCATGAAATAAACATTGAGAACGAAAATGTTCTTAAGCCTATTCGGGAATCTAACTTTGATGATGATGTTCCTTTGTCTGAACTTATTGGTAAGAAAACTGAGGATGTCAAAAGTGTTGGTAACTGATCTTCTAAGACATTTGAGTTCTGAGTTTGATCAGGATGAGTCTTAAGACATTCCTAATTCTTCAGAAGATAATGATTTGAAGAGTTCTTGTGATGTTGCCAAATCTACTTCAAGCCAGATCACTCGAGCTTCTATCAAATTCAAAGGGAAGAAAGTTGTTTCTTTTAGATTGAATTCGTCGAATGTGTCATCTGTTCCATTAGATGGTATATCTTTTCATACAAAGTTAGGGGCTACCTTGTGGAAAATTGTAGATGAAAAGGAACTATCAAATAGAACTTAAGACAACTTTGATCTTGTTATCTGATTCTTCAAGCTCAACTCGATAGGACTATGCTCAATTTGGGTTCTTTCTATTCTTAACTAGTACGAGAATTTATTGTTAAACCCTCACCAGATTTTGGCAATCCAAATAGTCCTAACTTTCACAAAGTTCAAGTGCATTGACATCTATTTCTGTTCTTTACGGACTTTATAAATAAATACCTCAATCAAACAGTGTCTGCTGATGTTTCTGAGAAACGGCCTCCTTTGAGAGAGTTGGTTTTTTAATTAACCGGAGGGGCAAGGTCATCTTGGTCTAAGAAATGACAGTTATCCATTGTCGTTTTGAGTTCTAAATATGTTGTACTCATAAAATTGGAATCTTCAACTAATGTCCTTCCTCTCACAAATCCGGTCTGTCTGTTTCTCTTGCTACACTGTTATTTCATATTGGTATTGAAATTCCTTTTGATTTTTGACATTTTGTTCTTATCTAATCAAACGACACATTGGGTTTCAAACATTGAAGTTACCCATCTGTTATCCTTGCCTGGTTTATGGAGTTCTACTTGCTTAAAAACCATATCTGGTTAATGCTGATGAGCCTATTGGTGCTACTTCTGTACTCATTTCAATCCACCCCAAGCTTCTACAAAATCTTCATGTTCTAGATCTTGCTGCTCTTTTTACTGAAACATATGTTGATGGCCTGAGTTAGGCTTTCAATGAGTCTTCTTTTGGCAACCGTGTACTGCATCATATGTCTTCTAAAGTTAAAGACATTGATGATCGCATTCTACAACTTTAGGAGCGTAAAAATATTGTTGTTGGTATGTTGTAGACAATGTGTGTAATGTTGGCAAGAACGACTGGGGTGTTTTCCTCTCATGCTTAGACTTACTTTTTTTAAGCCTGTAAGGGGGAGTGTGTGGTGCGGATTGGTGCTTGGTGGTGCAATTGGTGGTTTGGTGTTTGGTTGCTTGTGGTGCTACTGTGATGTTTTCTTAAAAACCATACTTATAATGGTTTTGTGACTTGTTTTTCTTTTGAAAGTTTGTGTTTTGAAGGCCTTGTTGTGTTTAACTTTTCATCTCTGACTTTGATGATGTTATTGTAATTGTTAAGCCATTATTCTTGACATTTAGTCATGTTGCTATTGTTGGTTACTTTTGTTTTGCCTTTAAAAAAATATATATAAGTCAAAGGGGGAGCTTTTTGGAGATTTCATTTGATTAGCTTTATATTTTTTCTAAGGCATTGGTTTGTGCAGTTATCTCAAACAAAGTCTTAACATCAGTTAATGACAATATAGTATTTTCCTGCAAAATATTTTTTTCCTAATCTGAAAATATCTAGCAAATTTGTTTCGTCTGATATCTTCCTTCATTAAAGTGCGACTTATCTTTTTGAATCTGAGAGTTGTTTCCTTTTTTTGGATTCGTCTATAAAAGTCGTAGGTTTTTTTTTTCCTAAGGCAACCATTTTTATTAGTTGTATTATGTTTTTGAGGGAGCCAGACGTTCGACGACCGAGTTGTTCTACATTGTGATCTTGCTCATTGTTCATTATTCCGTTGTGCATGATTTTCACTCATTGGAATTTTCTACTTTAAAGTTAATCTCAAACTTAGAGGGAGCCAAAGTCTTTGCTGCTGGAAAAGAGATTCTTAGTCCTAAGAGGAGCCTAAGACTCAACATCAGTGAAGGGAGTTCATTGAATTGAGAAAGATATCATCGTGAGTGGAGTCTCATCCGTCATTAGAAGTCATGGTGACTGACACTAATATTATCAAACTTATGGGGAGCCTAAGAGCGCTTGAGAGGGAGTCCCACATCTAGGGGGAGCCTAGGTGATCTATGAGTTCAACTCTATGTAAGTCGCTGTAGTTATTGATTGCAAATAAGTACTATGTTGTAAACCGCTTAACTCTTTAACATTAGTGGATTATCTTTCATGGGCACTCTGCTCCCAGATGTAGGTGGTTTATCATTGAACTAAGTTACCAACTTCGGTGTGTCTTTATTAGATTATTTGATGTTAGTATTTTTTATGTTGCAGTGATTGTTAGTCTTTTCTAACGAGTGACGAGTCATCCTAACGTTTTTTCAGAGAAGATTTTAAGAAGGAAGATCCTATATGAGAAACATTCAAACCACACAACTGAATTCTATCTTTATTAATGAAGAGTGACCAACACAATAGCCTTTATATAGAAGGCACATTGTGAAAAGGTAATAAACAAACCACACAAGATTAACAGAAGAATCAGAACTAATCTATCAGTTGTAACAATAAAATATAAACAAAACCATCTTAATGAACTCTCTTAATAAACCCCTATAAATTCCCATCCAAAAAGGCCATTCCTCATTTATTAGCACTATTTATTTAATGAAAATAAGCAAAAAATAACCTTTTAATGCTTACATTTTTTTGTGTAGTTTCTATTTTGTCTTTAGATATTAAAATGTGACATTTTTAGTAGTTAAGTGATTTTAATTTAGTTCTTAGATTTCAAAACTTTATAAATTTACTCTTGAAATTGGAGTTTTGTTTCAATCTTTTTAATATATATTTCAAGATTAGTACTTTTAACTTCGATTTTTCACTAAATATTCGCTACAAATTTTTGGCATCAATGATATATTAATTAATTTAAAATATTTTTGACATGAAATTTTATTTTTAATTTTGATAGTGACGAAAAATAGTAAAACTTAATTAATTATAATTCATTTAATTTTTTTAAATTAATTAATAGGTGTTAAAAAATAGGAACTAAAATGAAACAAAATTGAAATCTCGTAGAGACTAAATTGAAAATATACTCAAAATTTAAGGACTAACAATATAACATTTTGAAACTTAGAAATCAAATACAAACTATTCCCAAAATCTATACACCAAAATGTATATTTTTCATTAAAATATTACGTACATTATATCAAGAAAAGATCGTAGAAGCGAAAGTTAACTTAGATTAGTAATAATATTGTTCAAATCATTCACTCTGTTTCTGTAGACTAAAAAGTCACATAGGTAGGCCTCTCAAATTTCTAATATCATTGTTTGTCAAGCATTTAATAAAGACCATAAAATTCATAAACTAAAACAATATGTCATTTAAGCGATGTGTCAAATCGTGTGTGAAAAATAGTACATAAACTTTTTTAATTCTAAAAGGGTAGGTTTTATATATTCCAAATAAGGAATTTCTGGTAAACAGAAACAGAGTAACGTTTGCGTCAAAATGGATCAAGAAAATAGTTAACGACAAAGTCATTTGTTCCTTCTACATGTGTACTTTGCTTCTGTTTTTTTCCTTTGCCCGACCCTACCCGCTTCTTGTACCCTTTCAACAAATCCAATTGCTCTGTCATATAATACTGATAATATTGTGAATTTGAGAAGCACAATAAGAGTACAGATATAAAATATATATATATATATAAAATAAAATAACTAACAACATAAAATAACTAAAATTATAAAATTGGATAAATGGAAAATTAGTGAAATTTTGAAGTGAAATTCTCAACAATATATGTGTGATTTTAAGATCCACCAAATATCACTATTTACAGGCAAAGTAACAAGAAGGATATGGATTTGCATGGACATCAAACATAAATAATTAGAAAACACATGGACAACATGAAGAGTGATACATGATTTTGGGACACTAAGAAATGGACATTTATTTATTATTATAATATTCATAATACTCCCCCTAGATGCCCATATATATATATATGAAATATGCCCTATTAAAATCTTACTAGGAAAAACTAAATGGGAAAAAACCTAATGAAGGAAAAAGAGTACGTATTTCATATAATACATATTCCTAAAGGAATACAATATATTTACTCTACCTCACGAAAACATCACTTAAGATCTCTAGGTCGCCGTATTCCAATGTTGTGCATCAATTTTTCAAAAGTTGGGGTCAATAATGCCTTTGTAAATAAGTCTGCCAGGTTATCCTTCAAACAAATTTGTTGTACAGTGATGTCGCCTTTTCCTTAAAGATCATGAGTATAGAAAAGTTTCAGTGAAATATACTTTGTTCTATCTCTTTTAATATATTCTCCTTTGATTTGGGCTATGAAAGCTGTGTTGTCTTCGTATAATATTGTTGAAATATTTTTATTAGAAGACAAGCCACACGTTTCCCGAATGTATGGATAAGATAAATATCCAGAATCTGCATAACTAACTAGATCAAAATTTGATTTATTTGAATAAAACAAACTCATATCGATTGTTCCTCGGAGATAATGGAGTATATGCTTAATTTCATTCCAATGTCTTTTTGTAGGAGAAGAACTAGATCTAGCTAATAAATTTACTGAAAATGCAATATTTGGTATTGTATTATTAGCAAGATATATAAGTGCACCAATTGCACTAAGATATAGTACTTCAGGACCAAGAAGTTATTCATTATCTTCTCGAGGTCAAAATATATCTTTCTTTAAATCCAATGAACAGACTTCCATTGGAATATTTAATGGATATGCTTTGACCATATAAAATCTTTTCAAAAATTTTCTTGTATAAGTTGACTGATGAATAAATATTTCATCTGCTAAATGCTCAATTTGCAAATGGAAGCAAAATTTTGTTTTTTCAAGATCTTTTATTTCAAATTCTTTCTTTCAATAAATATCCACTCAGGCGGTTGTACCACATCCAACATGATTGTTTCAATCCATATAGTGATCTCTGCTGAACAGAAAACCATTGAAGGTTTACGCAGCAGAATGCGAAGATCAGTCCCAATTTTCGTTTTTCATTGAACTTACAAGAATTACAGACTTAAAAGAGAAGAATTATGCATTTAATTTAAACCTACAATATACTTTTCTAAAGAAAAAGGAAAGAAGAAAATACATTTGAAGAACGAATTTCTTCAAGAACTCTCTCGATCAAGATCACAATCTGGAAACCCAATCGGGACACCACCAAACTGGAATCATATCCAAATATTTAATTCCTCACAACTTATTTATGGTATTTAATATAAATCATATTTACATTAAATTTAATTACATGAATCTCATTCATATAATTAGTATTCGAATCATATTCAAATTCCTCTCATATTACCTTATATTATAATGTATCAAATACATTATATTAATTCTATCACATATATAATTAATTTAATTTAATTATATTGTATATAATTAATTTTAACATTTCAAATTAATCCAAAATTAATTCTCAATTAAATCTCTGTTGAGCTACAGAGGGGACCTAATGGACCTGTAAATTGAAGCTGCAACGGTACTTGGATAATTAATTAAACTTTTTAATTAAATTACCCAACATCCATTAACTGTCAATCATTTCACCAAAAATTGATAACTGCAGTCTTCGCACTACAGATATATTTCTATGTCCATTGGATATAAATAATCAACAATGCAATGATCCTTCACAAATTGCTTGTAAGTACAATTGGGCCAAAATTACCGTTTTGCCCCTGTGGTTACATCCAACTCCTTAAGTACCGCTGATTTTTCTAATGAACAATAAATCATAGTCCAACTATGACCAAGTCTTTCTTGGGCCAGGAGAGGGTGTAACCACTATGTTCAAGCCCCAGAATCAGCCCTTAAGGGAGCAATTTATCTACTTGCTCTGACATCGAGGAAAGAGTGAATTTCCATATTGTGTAGCTGTGTTTCCAACTTCCCAGTCCGACGAATCCTCAAAATGATAGGCATATTGAGTTGGTGATCTGGCCATCTCACCCATACAAATCAAAGGACCACCTTCATGAGCAGAAGTTCAGAACTCACTCACGATTCAGATGATGTCACCTATAGTCATTTTAGTGAAATGTAAGTCTCTATTACTAACGATGTTATATAAAGAGACTAATCATTTCATGGTCCGGTCTTATACAAATTCTTTGTATATGATACCTTCCCTCACATGTCTCCACATGAATGATCAGGATCAAATTATTTGTAGCACTTTACAACACTTGTAACAGCTACAAAGTGGATCGTATCTGTAGTATCACCAGGATAAGGTACCAAACCTTATCCATCTACTACAGACCGTTTAGGTTATTATTTAAACAAGATCCACTTGTATGTCTCTACATATTTGTTTAAATTACATAAAATAACCTAGAATCTTAGTTTATTGGATTGAGTATATGCTTATAAAATAACATTTATTTTATTAACAATAGTATGTTTATACAAAGTTTACAATCTACGAGATTACAAGAGATTTTGGACACCAATCCCAACAAAATTTATTGAATACCATTCCCGGGAATTTGATGTATATGTTTCGGATACCTTAAATCCTTCTGGGATTCTCATATAAATATCATTATCAAGAGATCCATATAAATATGTTGTGACTACATTTATAAGATGCATATCCAGACTTTTATACACAGTCAAGTCAATTAAATTTCTTAATTTAATTGCGTCCACCACCGGAGAATACGTCTTCTAAAAATCAATACCATGTCTTTGTGAAGAACTTTGTGCAACTAACCTTACTTTATACCTTGTGACCTCATTATTTTCATTTTTTTTTCTCACAAATACCCATTTGTATCCCATAGGTTTAACACTTTTTGGTGTTCGGACTACTGGTCCAAAAACCTGACGTTTTGAAAGTAAGTTTAATTATGCCTTGATTAATTCTTTCCACTGAAGCCGATCTTTTGGATGTCAATATTCTTCAACATATTTGTGTTCAGGATCCTCATTTTTAGATATAATATCAAGAGCAACATTATCCAAAAAAAATGCTGCGAATAATTACATTAGTTTGATTCCATTTTTTTTCCTGACATGATATAGTTTTTTGAAATATCATTATTATTTTTAGGTATTTCACCTTCCTCCCTAGTCATGTCAAGGATTTCTTTATGGGTATTTACATCCTCAGCCAAGTCTTCTTGACTATTAATTATTTTTTTTTTCCGATAATTTTTATCTTTGGAACCTACTAGTTTACCATGCTTCTGGCATGTTCCAAACTCATTAGTGACAACTTTCTTTGCAGCTAGTATATGTGACTTAATTACTTTCTTTGCATCTATAAATGCATTTGGTAATTGATTTGCTATATTTTGCAAATGAATTATTTTATGAACTTCAAGTTCACATTGATCTGTATGGGGATCTAAATGAGACAATAGCGATGCATTCCATGTAATTTCTTTTTCCAACTTCTTAATTCTTCCCTTTAATGTTGGAAAAATTGTCTCATTAAAATGATAATCAGCAAATTGTGCAGTAAATACATCACTCGTCAGAGGCTCAAGATATTTAATAATTGATGGGGAATCATATCCAACATATATTCCTAACCTCCTTTGAGGACCAATCTTAGTGTGTTGTGGTGGGGAAATTGTAACATATATTGTATTGGCTTTTTGGCCCTTAATCTCAAATTAATTAATTAATCAATGGTTTGATGATAACAAACTCAATTTTTAATTACTGAAAAATCTTAGTGTTTTAATATGTCCATAGTGTAGAGCTCGGAACAACGATTCCAACATCTCTTGAATCACTCAAATCGAAGCTAAAACGAAGACGATATGACCGAAACAAGTCTATAGAAAAAATACCGTGGCGGATGAAGTGGCATAACCAGACCGCATGTAGACATGTGGCAGCATATTGGTTGAATGGTGGATCAATAAGAGATTAACATATGATGGACTTTTGATTTTTGGATTGATTTAAAATAAAAAAAAATTAAAATTAAAATGAAATTTAAAAGGAAAATAAATTTAATATTATTTTATGTTTGTGCCTAACGGCTAGTTTTTTACACATGGTATGTTTTTTATTCTTGGATTGACTTTAAAGAGAATGAATTTAAAAATAAAATGAATTAAAAGGAAAATGAATTTAATATTATTTTATGTTTGTGTCTAACGATTAGTTTTTGACACATAGTATGTTTTTTTTTTTTGGATGAATTTTAAAAAGAAAATGAATTTCAAAAGAAAAGGAATTTAATATTATATTTTGTTTGTATCTAACGATTAGTTTAGTTTAAAATCTCCACTATTGATTTTTCTTTTCCAAAATCCAATGGTCCAAATTAATTGTGGTTTCTAAAAAATTTTCCATCTCTATATAAACCATCTTCCTCTCCAAATTTTAAATCAACAAATTTTACATTTCATAATCCTCCAAAACTCAAAAGTTCCATTGTTGCTCTCTCTAAGTTCCCATTTTTTTTTTCTTTTCATCTTATTCTTGAGAGAGTGTTATTGTATTGTGAGGATGAACTTGTTGAGTGCTTAAACTTGTAAATCCACGCTAGTGAGAGTTGTATTGTGTTGTTAAAAAATTGGTGGTGTAACAGTTGGGCTTTAATCCGTGGAAAGCGTCAGAAAGATTTTATTCAAATTCCTAAGAGGCGCTTGGGGAGTGGAGTATGTCGAGTTTGACCGAACCACTATAAAAATTACGGTATCTTCTTCTCTAACTCTTTCCTTTTTATTTTTGCAATTAATTTAAGCAATTTATTGTATGGTTTAGTTTGTTCTTATTTATTTGCTAAAATTTGATAGAATTAAATTATCACATTTTTTGTCATCTTATTTGTTGCATAAATTGAAGTTTTCTTATTATTTATAAAAAGTGTATTAATTAGTTTAATTGGGTTAATTTAGAAAAAAAAGTTTAATTAAACCCTATTCACCCCCTCTAGGGTTGCCATATCGATCCAACATATTGCACATCCAAAAATTTTCAGATGGAAAATATTTGGCTCATGACCATAAGCTAATTGTAATGGTGAGTATTTATGATAAGCTACTGGTCTAATACATACAAGTGATGTTGCATACAAAATAGTATGTTCCCATATAGATGGAGAAAGCTTAGCTCTCATAAGTAATGGTCTTGCAATCAATTGTAAACATTTTATAAATGATTATGCTAAACCATTTTGTGTATGAACATGAGCTACAGAATGTTAAACACTTCTCCCAATTGACATATAATAATTTTTTTGAATAGGTAATATAATTATACAACAACAAGGAGGATCCCACAATCCGGGATCAAGGCAACAAAGCAACAAGCACAAACCAAGACAAGGCTCGACAGAAACAAAGCCAAACTAAACGTAAAACATCACAGTCCACCAAGGAATAAGGCATGGAACAGAGAACAAAAAATGAAAGCCCCATAACTGGAGCCAACATCAAAACAAAGATCAATAGCAAAAACAAAAAGAAGAAAAACAACAACTCGCAAGGAAAACTAGATAAGACCAAGAAGTTCAAACCACTAGGAAATAATACGAGCATGAACTACAGAGACAATAAGATAAAACAAAGCAAAGACCGTCCTTGGCCAACCCTCATGGAGCCGGCGATTACACTTCTGCCAGATGTAGTAGATGGAAGCACACCAGAAGACACGGAACAACTTACTATGCACCCCCCTTACCCGACCCCACTCGACACACCCAACTCAACTCTACATCCCATCCTGCCATCCGATGAGTCGAACCCAACTGACGCACCATCCCGATCACACCTCTCTCCCAAACCCACACTAAAAAAATAGATGATCCCGCGACTCCAGACCTCCTCCACACAAACGACACCCCCCCTTCGATGACACACCCCACCTTTTCAACCAATCCCACGTGCCCAACCTGTCCCTCACAGCTAACCACGCACAAAAGGAATGACGTGGGATACCATCCCCAGACCACAAAAGACCTGTCCAAGACACCCTAGGACGACGAGGACGCAAACGATCCCACGCACTAGCAACTGAAAATTGACCACTCGCACTCGACACCCAAACCCAATAATCCTCTCCCTCATCCTAGGCCCCACTGCCTATATAAGACCCGAGATCTTGAGCAACTCCCATGACACTGTAGGCCACCTCCAACCTCCCTTACCATCTATAAACTCCGATAACCGCGCTTCTAAACTACTCTCTGTATCTCCGACCACCCTAGACCCATATGTATCCAGAATCGCACACCTAGACAACCAAGGGTCCCACCATACAAAGCATGACCTTCCATCGCCCACCATCAAACAGACCAGATGCTTGAATCTATCTCTACATCGGAAGATAGCCCTCAAGCACCAAGACTTCCCAACCTCACATCGAACCGCCCACGCAAAATATACGTATCTATCCACGACACCCATAATGAGCCCGACTTAACTAAAAAAAGCCAGAGCAACTTCTAATAGCAACCTAGTTTCATGAAGCCACATGTTTCACACCCAACCCTCCCTTACCCTTCGGCAAGCACACCTCATCCCAAGCCACCCACGCACCACCCCGACTCCTCACACTACCCTTCCATAAATAGCTCCGCAATAGACGCTCAACCACATGAGTTACACACGCATGTAACACTAAGATACTACACCAAAACACCTGATAGGATTGCAAGACAGACTTAATACGCCATAACCTCCCTGTAAAAGAAAGGGAACGAGCCGTCTAACTTATAATACGAGCTGTAATTCTCTGAATCAACGGTGCGGAATCCACAGCCCTTAACCTACCAACCAATAAAGGTAACCTGAGATACCTAACAGACAACGAACCAAGGTTGAACCCCATAAACGCGACAAGATCCCTATCAACACTAGAATCCACTCCCGCTACAAACACGAAACTCTTCCCCACATTTGCAACTAACCCAGACAGCTCTGCAAACTCCACCAGAACCTGCTTCACAAACTCCAGAGACACTCTCTCTGTTGGACAGAAAAGAATCAAATCATTAGCAAAGACCAGATGCGTTAAGCCCACAAGCTCACACCGATCATGGAACCTAAACGACTTAAGAGGCTTATTTAACAATCGAGACAACATTTCCATCACCAACACAAACAAAAAGGGAGATAACAGATCCCCTTGACTCATGATGCTTATTGTAAATTTGAGGAGCACAACGAGAATACAGATATAGAGAAAATATAATATAATAATATATTTAAATAATAATATTAAATATATATAATATAATATAAAATACAATAACTAAAATTATAAAATTGGATAATATGAAAATTAGTGGAATTTTGAAGTGAAATTCTCAACAATGTATGAATGATTTTAAGATCTACCAAATGCCACTATTTATAGATAAAGTGACAAGTAGGATGTGGACTTATATGAACACTATAATTACAAGACACATGGACAACATGAAAGGTGACATATGATTTTAGAACACTAAGCAATGTGCATCTTTTTATTATTATAATATTCATAATAATTAATAATGTATAAATATTATCCTAGGAGAAAGTTATGATTTATTTTTTCTTTTTTTTAGAAAGTAAGAGGTATTTGGATGAGGGGTGTACCGCAATATCCCGCCTAATTAAGTTGGTACATTCTAGTCTTGATAAATTTTCATAAAGTCACTATAGTTTAGTAAAATCCCTATAAATAGTTAGAGATTTAATTAGTCAACAAGAGATCAATAGACATTTGTCCGTGTTAGTTCCTAATTATATCTCATTTTCATCTGATCTACTTTAAATAATAACCCAAATATGGATGATTTCTAGACTTTACCCAAATATATATTATTTTGGAAAATTCAAAAAAAAAAAAAAAATGTGATAATGAAGGTAGAATCGGCGGTAGCAAAACTGACATCTATCAAGAGATCCTTCATCTCAAGATTTGGATCTAAATGAGGAATGCACTCCTTGATACCAACATATGAAACTGCTCAAACAAAACAATAACACTAATAATAACTAACCATCTCTTTTGGCTACATTTAATTAATTAATTTATTTTTAAATAAAGCTTGTTTTTTTAATTTCTTTTTTTATTCAACTAAAAAAATTTGAATTATTACCTAAATTAGAAAAACAAAAATATGTTCTTTAAAAATTACTCTTTTTTTAAAAAAGAAAATGACTTGCTTTTTATAATAAATAACAAAGTAAAAGTCTCATTAAGTAACTATTTTGATTTTGATTTTTGGTTCTTGAAAATTAAGTCTATAAATACTTCTTTCACATCTAAATCTCTTGTTTTGATGTCTTTTTTTATCCATAATTTTTAAAACCAAGTCAAATTTTGAAAACTAAAAAAAGTTCTTTTAAAAACTTATTTTTGTTTTTAAAATTTGGCTAAGAATACAACTCTCCTACTTAAGATTAATACAAACCGTGGTAAGAAATTTTTTTTAAAAAAAAAACGAAATGGTTACAAAATGAAATCTTAATTTTTCATTTGGTTTTAAAAAGGTAAGAATTTTTTTTCAACTTCTTACCATGGTTTTCATTTTTATAAAAGAATTGAATTCTTAGCTAAATAAATAAAAACAAAAATAAGCCTTTAACAGCTATATATATACATATATAGTTAAACTAAAAAACAGATGATTACGCTAAATGGTTAACTTCTAAAAAGGGATTTTTCAAAGGGAAGCTAAATCAGATGTGAAATTTCTAAGGAAGGGATTGAAAGGAGAATGATTATTAGAAATATAAAAAGGACTATATTTTAATGAAACAGTGAGGGTTTGGTTTCATAATTTATAGTACTTCAGAATTCATCAGAACATGCACTTTTTTTCCCTCCCAATTAATCTGGAAATGCTAATAATTATTCATAATATGAATTGTGAAGCTCTGATCAGGTGTTCCACCTAATTCCATGCTCTCCTTTATCTACCAACAAAAGAAAAATAGCTCCACCCAATTATTTTTCAATGAGATCTGAGAGAACTGCATGCTTATTTTCTCGCAAGTTATAACTAATAATATAGAGGCTAAATTATAAAAAATATTCCTGAATTTTATACTTTGTATCATAAATGTTTCTGAAATTTCAAAAGTTTCAAAAATACTCCTAAACTTCAAAAGTGAGTTAAAAAAAATCTTTACCGTTACTTTTAGATGGAAACCGTTAGAGGACGTTTGGATCGAGAGAATTAGAATGGGAATAAGAGTGGGAATGGACAAAGGATACTCATCCTCTTGTTTGGTACAAGTTTTGAAACTTTAGGCATGAGAATATGCTTTTACCATGCATTATTTATACCCATCAATGATACTCATCCAAAAAGGTAGGTATTATTGGTGGGTGTTGTTCATTCCTACTCTCTTCTCTTTTAATACATTTATTTATTCTTTTATTTTATATATTATTAAAACTGATTAATTTAAATTATTTATTATATGAAAATTAAATTTATATTTTATAAAATTATATTAAATTTAGAATTATTATGTATGAATTTAACTATTGCTATTTAATTAATTAATTAATTTAAATATATATATATATATATATATATATATATATATATATATATATATATTAAAATAATTTAATATATACATAATTTTTATTTTAGTTTAATAAACTAGTTTATATATACACATATCTACCTATTCTTATTTTTCAATAAACTGTCTAATTAATTAATTAATTATATTTATAGTTAGTTAATGATCATTATGATTAATATAATATGAATTAATTTTTTATAATTATAATTAGTTTATCATTGATTAATTAGAATTCATTGGTTGTTTTATTAATTAATACATCATAATTATATAAATTCATCAAATCGATCCCATCAAATTATGTAATCAAGTAGCTTTAATTATAAATTTTTTATTTTACAAATACTTGTAATTTATATTATTATTTGATTGTTAAATAATTAATTTTCTCAAAACTTTGAATTGAATTTATTGTTTATCAATAAATCTATTAAAATTTTAGAGAGTTTTCATGATTAATTTTACAAATTAAATACCAAAAAAATTATTTCCATAAAATCCTGATAACATTCCCATGCACAACTAAACACAGTCATTATTCATTCACATCAATCTTATTGTCAGGCTTATTATTCTCCGACATCCTTAATTAAAAAATATCCATGAACTTTCAAAAGTTTAAAAAATACCCTTAAACTTAAAAAAAAAGTTAAGAATTATCATTCTTATTATATGAACAAAAATCGTTAATACCGTTTTACATATCTATTTTCCATCTTTTTCTCCTCTCCCTTCTTCAATACATTCTTACTCCCTTTTTTTATTAATTGTTTGACACTTGTTTATCTAAAATAAATAATAAATAATTGCACACTTTAATTAAGGTATATGAACTATAATAAGAAGAAAGATAATAAATAAAACACCAAATAATTTTAAGACTTACATATTTTAAAAAAATTGTACGATAGTAGTTGTGCGTGTTAATAGCTAAATAATTTTTTATTTGACTATTTATCGTTTTGATATATTATAACAGAATTTTTTAATTTTGGAATTTTGCAGGATTTGGTGGGATTTTATGTTTTAACTTACAATTTTGTTTTTTTATTTTGGTTGTGAAGAAAATTGGTAAGCTAAGAATTGGAAAATTAAGAGAAATATGAGAATATTTATATGAAAAAAAATGAGGATATCTGTATAATTTGATTTAAAATTGATTCTTTTTTAACTTAAGAGAACTTCAAACAAATTAATCACCATATTAATGGTAGTAGCATTTTTATAACTTTTTATTTTAATTTTTAAAGTTATTTTTCTCACAAGGAATTAACTATTTCTGTTCAAATAATAATGGTGGAGGTATTTTTGAATTTTTATTAAGTTAAGGGTATTTTTAAAACTTTTAAAAGTTTAGGGATATTTTTTAAATAAAAATTTAACGGTTTCCATCCAAAACTAATGACAGAGGTATTTTTGAACTCATTTTAGAAGTTAGGGGTATTTTTGAAACTTTTGAAACTTCAGGGTATTTTTGACACAAAGTGTAAATTCATTGGCATTTTTTTTATAATTTAGCCTAATTATGGACTTCAACCACTAGAGTCCTTACAATTATTAAATATTGTGTATTATTATTTTCTTTTGTTAAGGTCCCAACAAAACAATAAATAATAATAACTAGTTGCACATCGTCTCAAGTTGGAGGTTGGATCTCTCATCTTCATTGTTGGACTTGTCTTAACAAAATAAAAAAAACATCTCATTTAAAAATTTCTCATCTAGAAATTTTGCAAAAGAAATATAATTATTTATAGTTCCAATTCATAAATATTTGATTTAGAAAATTAACCTTATAAACATACTATCATCCCTATAATTTTCTTTGTTTTTTTCTAACTTATCTACTTTTATATTAATATTTTTAAAAATCAAATCAAAATTTAAAAATTTAAAAAATAATTTTTAAAAATTTATTTTTATTTTTAAAATTTTGGAAGAATTCTAATATTTCTTTAAGAAATGTGAAAATCATAATTGAAATTGAAGAGATAACAATCCTGAAGATTTAAGAATTGAAAACTAATAGCAAACTATCGTTACCAAATAATGAGCTGTCTAAATATTCTAGAAATCTTTACAAATTTTGTTTAATTTTCCTACAAAACAAAATTTGTTATCCAAAGATGTGTCGGGCATCTATATTTTCTAGACATGAAAATTTCGATTATCTTGATTCTTGTTCCTAAAGATGTTCATTTTCTTAGGTTAGAGATTCAAAAATTCACATACTTCATATTTGTTCTACAGAAAAAAAGATCTTTTTTAGTTCAACACTTGTATGATGATGATCGAAATATTAACCTTTAAACTGTTTATCCACGGAGGTTGCTTCAAATTGACGTGTATATATATATATATATAGTCAAGAGTTAATTGTAAAGGTAAATAAACCGACTCAATATACTATCTTCATAGACAAATTTTCAGATTTAAAAGTACAAGTATTATAAATATGTTAAATCATGTGCAATGTAGACGTTCATTATTAGGGTTCATTGGCCATGTGTCACTTATTCATTACTCCATGTATTGTCCATGTGTCTCAAAATTACACATTATTAGTTTCCATGTAATCCACCACCTACTTGCCAAATTGCCTATAAATAGTGGCATTTGGTAGGTTTTGAAATATACATATTTTGGTGATCAATCCAAAAAGATTGGAGAAAGTGGAGAACTCCATTCTTTGTTATTTTATATTTATTTATTATATTATATTATATTTATTTTATTACATATTATTATTATATTATATTTTCTCAATATTCATGTTCTTGTTATGTGTCATTGTGCTCCTCAAATTCACAATACGTTATTAGCATGAGCTCCCATCGTTTTCCTCGCTAAATGTAGGTCCTAAAGATATATCGGTTTTTCCTTCTTCGTTATAATTAATAAATTTAATATTGTATTGCATATTTAATACTATTAAATTTTCAATATAAACACAATATTTTATGATAGTGCTGTCATGACAAATCTCACAAAATTAGAATTTGTCACCCTTGATATTAACGACAGTAATTATTTGTCATGGGTAGATGATGCCAAAATCTACCTGGATGCTATGAATCTTGGAGAGACTATTAAAGAAGGAAATACGATATCCAGCAGGAGAAAACAAAAGTTATAATTTTCGTTCGTCATCATTTTCATGAAGGATTTAAAATGGAGTATCTTACAATAAAAGATCCCCATATCTTGTGAAAAAATTTGAAAGTGCAGTATAATCATAAAAAAACAGTTATTCTTCCTAAAACTCATTATGAATAGATGCATTTGAGGCTAGAATATTTCAAATCAGTAAGTGATTACAACTTCACATTATTTAAAATTAGTTTGAAACTGTTATTATGCAGAGAGAAAATTATTGATGCTGATATGTTAGAGAAGACATTTTCTACATTTTATGTCTCGAATGTGCTCTGCAGCAGCAATATCAAAAGAAAATTTTTAAATAATATTCTAAACTAATTTCATGTCTTTTCGTGGTCGAGAAAAATAACGAGTTATTAATGAAAAATCATGATTCTCGTCCAACCAAGATGACATCATTCCCTGAAGTGAATATTGTGAATTTTAATAATAATTGTGGTCGAGGTCGTGGTTGTGGTCGAGGTCATGACCGTGGCAGAGGAAGAAATAATTATTATTTTCGTGGTGGTCATTCTAATCATTAAAATTTCAAAAGAACCACACAAAATGATGATCATAAAGGAAAAACTCGACAAGATAAGAGTTCAAAAAGTATTGAAAATAAATGGTTCCGATACGAAATGACTGGGCATAGGTCACGTACCTGTCGTACGTCAAAACACTTAATTGATCTCTATCAAGCATCCCTGGAGAAAAAGAGAAAAATGTGAAAGCAAATTTTTCATACCAGGATAATGACGTATTTGAACCCATCTCATATGACAAGTTTGGATGTGGCAGACTTATTTGAATCTCCTGAAGAGAAAATGGATAGAATTGATGGAACATCCAACGTTTCCTTTGACTTTGAAAGTATCTAGAATTAATATTGTTTTTTTTATTCATCTCCATATTTTCCCCCCTCTTATTAGATGTTAACCCTTGTATATTCCAAATGTAGTTTTTCTTATTGTAATTATTTTCTTTTAATGAAGAAACCTGAATCATTTTCATATGTTGGGTGACAATGCAACAACACTGACAATACTTACAAGTAGAAAATATTTTTTCAAACTGAATGCTAGAAGCAAAAGTCAATACAATATCAGGTTATGCAAACCTAATTGAAGAGTTTGGAAAAGCAAATATTATTTTTCCTAGAGGAACAAAATTTATAATTGACAATGCATTGTTTTCTAGTCTATCGAAGTGAAATCTAATTAGTTTTAAAGATATACATTGCAATTGTTATCGTATTGAGACTAATAGAAAGGATAATATGGAGTATCTTTATATCATATCTACTGTCTCATATAAAAAACGTATAATGAAAAGTTATCTGCTCTATCTTCTGGATTATATTATACTCATATACGAGTAATTGAAACATATGTAACAATGAACCTAAAGTTCATGAATCCAAACATGTTTACAATTTGGTATGACAGATTAGGTCATCCATGTTCTATAATGATGAGAAGAATTATTGAGAATTCAAATGGACATCCATTGAAGAGCCAGAAGATTATTCAATCTAATGAATTATCATGTGATGCTTGCTCTCAAGGCAAATTAATCATTAGATCATCACTAGTTAAAGTGGGGGATTGAATCACCTACATTTTTAGAACGAATTCATGGTGATATATATGGACCTATTAACCTACCAAGTGAACCATTTAGATATTTTATGGTATTAATAAATGCATCCAGCAAATGGTCACATGTGTGCCGATTATCAAATCGAAATCTTGCATTTGCAAGATAACTTGCTCACAAATAATTAAGTTAAGAGCACAATTTTCTGATTATGCAATTAAAACAATTCGATAATGCTGGTGAATTTACATCTCATGCTTTTGATAATTATTGTATGTCGATTGGGATAAGTGTTGAACATCATGTAACTCATGTTCATACACAAAATAGTTTAGTATAATCATTCATAAAACGTTTGCAGTTAATTGCTAGACTAGAGCTATGCTTTCTACATCTGTATGAGGACATGCTATTTTGCATGCAACGTTACTTATACGCACTAAATCAGTATTTTATCATAAGTACTCGCCATTAAAATTAGCTTATGGCCATTAGCCAAATATTTCTCATTTGAGAATTTTTGGATGTGCAGTATATGTTCCAATTGCTCCACCATAACGTACTAAGATGGGTCAGGGAACTACCTTAATCACGTTTGAGAACTCCCCTTATTCTAGGTAGTGTACCCCCAAAATAGTAATAAGAATAACCCTGATGAACTAATTTGTAAGAAACCACAAGAAAGCTAAAAAAATTTGGGCTTGGAAGATTAATCGATAATCAAGAAGAAAAGACAACTTGAAACGACACAACCTTTCACCTAATTGACTAGGTTCAACAAAAACTCTTCGACTACATATATGAACCTCCACGAATGTAAATATATTGTTATAAATTGATACATCTGGTATTAAATATGTGAATGAATCTGAATTTCTAGATTCGTTATGACTTTTGGTGGCTTTGATTCTTGAAAGGTTGCAACTCTTCATATTTGGAAGCTTAACTTGGAAGCAAACCTTTTAATGCTCTAGCTCCTAATCATTGCTAATTATTTGCTTATCAAGATTAATAATATATATTGGATATAATTCCCCATCAATTATCAAATATCTTGAACCTCTGATGGGTGATATATTTACTATACGATTTGCTGATTATCATTTTAATGAGACAAATTTTACAAGATTAGGGGGAGGAATTAGGAAGTTGAAAAAATAAATTACATGCAATGCATCATTATTGTTTCATTTAGAACCCCGTACAGATCAATGTGAACTTGAAGTTCAGAAGATAATTCATTTGCAAAATATAGAAAATCAGTTATTAGATATATTTCTAGATGCAAAGGAAGTAACTAAGTCACATATACTAGCTGCTAATGTTCCATCGAAAATTGATATCCAAACACAGGAAGTTGTCATGGAACACGCCAGAAGCGTGGTAGACCAGTAGGTTTCAAAGATAAAAATCTTCGAAAAGGAAAAATAATTAATAGTCATGAAGACTTAGTTGAGGATGTAAATATCCATGAAAAAAATTCATGACATGACTAATGAGGAAGGTGGTATACATAAAAATAATAATAAAATTTCAATAAACTATGTCATGACAGGAAAAAAATGGAACTGAACTCATGTAGTTATTGACAACATTTTTGCGTATAATGTTGCTTTTAATATTATATCTGAAAATGAGGATTCTGAGCCAAAATCAGTTGAAGAATGTCGACATAGAAAAGATTGGCTTAAGCGAAAAGAAGCAATCAATGCATAATTAAACTCACTTTAAAACGTCAGATTTTTAGACCAGTAGTACGAACACCAGAAGATGTTAAACCTGTGGGATACAAAAGGAATGAAAATAATGAGGTCACAAGATATAAAGCAAGACTAGTTGCACAAGATTTTTCACAAAGACGTGGTAGGTATTGATTACAAGAAGACATATTCTCCGGTGGTGGATGCAATTACACTAAGATACTTAATTAGTCTGACTATGTATGAAAATATGGATATGCATCTTATGAATGTAATCATAGGATATTTATATGGATCTCTTAATAATGATATTTATATGAGAGTCTGAAAAAGATTTAAGATACCTGAAACATATAAATCAAAATCCTAGGAATTGTATTCAATAAAGTTACAGAGATTACTATATGAATTGAAACAATCAGAACGAATGTGGTACAATCGCCTGAGTGGATATTTGTTGAAAGAAGTATATCAAAACAATTAATATGTCCATGTGTTTTTATAAAGAAATCACAATCAGGATTTGCTATTAGAATTATATGTTGATGGCTTAAATATAATTGGGACTCTTGAGAAGCTTTCAAAGGCAATAGAATATCTTAAGAAAAAAAAAATTGAGATGAAAGATCTAGAAAAAAAAATTGTCTTGGCTTGCGAATAGAGCATTTAGCAGATGAGATATTTGTTCATCAGTTAACTTATACAGGAAAAGTTTTGAAAATATTTTATATGGACAAAGCACATCCATTGAACATTCCAATGGAAATTCATTCACTAATATGAAGAAATATATATTTCGACCTCGAGATGATAATGAAAAGCTTTTTAGTCCTGAAGTACCATATCTTAGTGCAATTGGTGCACTTATGTATCTTGCTAATAATATAATACCAGATATTGCATTTTTAATAAATTTATTAGCAAGATATAATTCTTCTCTAACAAAAAGATATTGGAACGCGATTAAACATATACTTCGTTATCTCTGAGGAACAATCGATATGAGTTTGTTTTATTCAAATAAATCAAATTTTGATCTAGTTAATTATGCAGATTCTGGATATTTATCTGATTCACACAAACTAGATCTCAAATAGGTTATCTGTTCATATGTGAAAGAAATGTTATATCATGACGATCGGTGAAACAGATCATAATAGCCACTTCTTCAAATCATGCTGAAATTCCTGCACTTCACGAGGCTAGTCGAGAATGTGTATGGCTAAGATCAATGACTCATCACATTCGTGGAACATGTGGTTTGTCTTCTAGTAAAATCTTCCAATGATATTATATGAAGACAACAGAGCATGCATATCCCAAATCAAAGGATGATATATTAAAGGAGATAGAATAAAACATATTTCACCGAAGCTTTTCTATACTCATGATATTGAAGAAAATGACGACATCACTGTACAACAAATTTGTTCGAAAAACAACTTAGCAGACTTATTTATCAAGACATTAGCTACTGCAACCTTTGAAAAAATGGTGCACAACATTGGAATGCAGCGACTCAGAGATCTTAAGTGATGTTTCCATGAGGAGAAGTAAATATATTTTTTAAGAGTATCAAATTATATGGAATATGTACTCTTTTTCTTTCACTAAGATTTTTTTCCAATTGGGTTTTTTCCTAGTAAGGTTTTAATGAGACATATTTTATATATAATGGGCATCTAAGGGAGGTATTATAAATATATTAAATTAGGTGTAATGTAGATGCCCATTATGAATGCCCATTATGAGTGTCCATTGGCTATGTGTCATTATCAATTTGGATTGGTTTTTTAAATCATTGGTAAAAAGTAAATAACAAAGGAATAAATTTGGAGGTGTAAGTAATGTCATAAGCTTAATTTTCAAAAACAAAAAACAAAACACCAAATGATTACCAAACGAGGCCTTAACTATTCTGTTTGAATTTTGTTTGTGTTTTGACCTCAATAGGTCCCTTTCTCGTTAATTTAATTCAATACATTTGAGAAAAAAAACATATTATATATTTAAATGACGAGTTTGCTTAAGTTTGATTTTTAACTTTTGAAATTGTTGAGAATATGTGAATTGTGTTTGAAAATAATTTGATATGTATCTCATTATATGTGCAGGACTACATTGGAGCTTGTTGGTGATGTAACATTTTGGACATACAATTTCTTTTAAGATCACTAGTTAGGTGATGACTATGTGCAGAACTTTTTTCTTTTTGAGATAACTAATTGTAGAATTTTTATTTTTTTGTAATGGTATGTGTTGGATTTTATGATCGTCATTTTAGTATACAGTACGATTAAGTTGCACTCCAAATATTTTTTAAAAATATTATTAAAATTTGCGACGTAACTAAAACATCTCATATTGTGACTTTTAGTAAACATAACTAATGCAAGAAACATAGAAACTTTGTAATAGTCGGAAAACGTCTCATATTGCAACTTTTAATAAATGTAGCATAATGCAACTTTTTGTAAACGTCGCATAATGCGACTTTATGTAAAAGTTGCACAATGCGACTTTTTGATAATGTTGCATTGGGCAACTTTTTCTAAACGTCGCATCGTGCGGCTTCTTATAAACGTTGCATCGTACGACTCCTAACCAACGTCGCATCGTATGATTTCCTAACCAATGTCGCATTGTGCGACGGTTTTATTGCGTCGTTGCATTTTGCGACCTTTTTTAATAAATAGTTGCAAAACATATTCAGTGATTGACCTTTAGTAACTAATGCATGCCACGATTAAATTTAGTCGCTAAAACGTTTTTGCAACAAAATTTTGTTTTTAGCAACGAATATTTTTAATTGCAAAAGGTCAAATTTGTTGTAGTGTATGTATGCAAGTCATATTCGTGAATTGAATTGGACATTAATGTAGTAATGTGTCCTTATTTTGTTTGATAACATTCCAGAGTTTATACATAGACAGAGGCATGTTCAATACATGGGACTTGTTAGAACATTTACATGGAGGTAGAATTCAAAACTTTTAGACACAATTTAGTAATCATTTGATTTTTTTTTTTTTTTTTTTGTATTTTAAAATTATTTTCAAAATTAAAGCTAAATTTTGAGAGCTAAAAAAAAAAAAAAACATACTTTTCAATTTTTTGTTCTTGTTGTTGGGAACTAGCTAAAAAATTTAGTGTCTGTATGTGAAATATGAAAACGATGAATAATAAATTACTAGAAAAAACCACAAATTTAAAAAACAGAAAGTAAAAAATAAAAAACAAAATAAATACCGAACTGGAATGGACTTTGGTCTAAAATGTATTCCTTAATCAATTAAGTTATTCCTACCGTTTAGGACACATAAAAAAAGTTATAAAAATCTCTTTTATTGAAATTTTCTGACAATTCTAACTTATTGATAAAAGTATATCAGACTCCAAATAAAGAAAACAATAAAAAATGGAGATGTGATTTTATTTTATTAAAAAAATCAAGATTTACCCTAACCATCGATTTAGGTCAATGATTACACACACAAAACACAATATAAAATTTCACTCAAACTTCCATTTTTTTTAACAAGTAACAACCAGAGTTCAATGACTATATAGATCTTTTTTTTTTAATCAAAGAATCTCTTCTAAAAACGATTAAGTCGACACCAAATTCAAACAAACCAAAATTATATTTTGTCGTCAATTTTAAATACAAATATGAAAAAAAAATGCCCAAATTCTAAATCCAAAGCTCAAACCATCAATTCTTGGAAAAGAAAAATATAAAACAAAACCATAAGTCAAAAAGAAATAATTATGAAGATACAGGTGAATAAGAAAATAATAAGAAAAATGCAATCTTCTATAAATTAAATCAAAGATAATTAAAAAGAAGATTAAAACAGTAGAACAAATTTTTAAATCCGTCCAACCAATACTTAATTAAAAATTTATTTTAGTTTTTTCAGTAGGTCAAATTTTTAGAATGGGCTGAGTAAAACGTGGGCCGTAAGAAGTGAAAGCCCATTTAAAGGCGAAACAGGCCCACAGTTAGAAACTTCAAGGCGGCGGCGAATGTATCGGTTCAGTTCACCAAAACAATAATGTGAAAGTCAACCAGTTCGTCTACAGGAAGTGTTCTAATTTCTTGAACAATAAACATAACTTGTTTTGCTTTCTTCAACTGTGCATTGAACTCACAACTCTACATTCCATTTCTTTATTATATCTTCTCCCTCTTTTCATGCCTTCACCTCCAAGAAATTTCTTTAACAACACACCCAATTTCACGTTTTCATAAATGTCAAAAGTTACCAACATTTCACTTTTTAATTTATTTTTTTAGTATAATAAGTGGAATACGAGGATTGGAACCACCGACCTCGAGAGAAGTTGTACGTGCTTAATTATCTATGAGCAATACTCACTTTGATCTTTTTTGTAAACATTCATTATAACTATATAAAAACCAACTCTGTCACCTTAAATTCGAGTTCTCTTCGACAAACAAAAAAGGATTCTACTTGTATCTATAAACGAATGACATGTATCGAAGCAAAAATATATAGGTAAGAATAAATTTATTGATATGAGAGTTTTTGTTAACATAAAATACGGAAACGAAATCCAAGGGGCATAAGAATACAATACTAGAGAGGGGTGAGCATGGTAAATTGAAAAATTGAGTTGTTGATTGAACCGAAGTCGGTTAGTATCTGTTTGAGAAAATTATTTTTTTTAAGAATAAAATCGACCGACTGACTTATACTCCTCGACAGTTGAGATTGGTTTGGACATTTATTAAATCGATCATAGTTGGTTCGGTGACGATTTGGTAGGAAAACCAACTCCAACCAACCGATGTTCACCCTATTAGAGATACTTTGAATTTGTATTCAATAATAATAATGATAATAATAATAATAGCTGCGGATGTTATACATACATTGGTTCAATGATAAATTGTCTTTCTACTTTGAACATGGTATTGATTTAATTTTAAACTTAAAAAATTCAATTACGCTCTTTCAATTTTCGTTATTTATTTAATGGGTATGCTATATATTCCAATTGAGTTAACACCATGAACAAAAACATTGACAATATATATAAGTTAGTTTTTTTTAGTACAAGTGAAAAGTGAGTTCATTTTAGTAATTATTAACTATATTATGTCAACTCGACTAAAATTTATTTTATGGATATATCATGCAATCATCTTCTTAGGATATTTATAATATAGCGACTAAATACTAATATATTTATGGGGAATTAAATACGTGAAGAAAGAATGAAAGAATAAAATTTAGTTACAAAATCGACTTTGAAACTTTTAAAATTATGTTATTATATTTTTCAAATGTCAAAATTCGATCAATTTACTATCAATAAATTTTAAAATTAATTATTATCTATTCGTTTGAAGTTAATTCTTTTTTTTTTCTTTTAATAAAACTTAACAATAATAAGGATGATGATTTTTCATACAAGAAAATACATAACATTTCAAAATTATAGAGAGAAGACAAATAAGACAATTTATTAAGCAAAAATTAATAATTAATAATTAATTAATAGTAAGGATTAATCTTTAAGATTTATTGAAAATATATGCGTTAGGTTTTGACTAAAGAATATAAATATTAAAATAAAACAAATTTCAAAGTCAGACAAAAATGCTATTGTAACTAAGAAAATCTACTCGCTTCATATCCAATTGGTCATTAACTTATTGATTATGTATTTACTATGTTCTTGATTTTTTTTTTAAAAAAATATATCCAATCAATTTTATTGAAAGATTATAATTATAAAACTTTTTTAAAGTTGAACTATCCTATCAAACACAAAAGTTGGAGAACTGCTAACTCTTTAAAAGTTCATGAACTAACCAATCAATCACTATGTCAATTTTTGTTCTTCATTGGAAAACCAAAAAACAATTGTAAGGAATATTTTAGAACATTTCTTTTTCCAAATAAAAAGATTAAAATGAAACCTGTAAACTTATTTCAAAGTTGGAGATATTTGGTATAATTAATCCAAAATTCAAAAGACAAAGCTGACAACAATAGGTTTAATGTTCTTCAACCGAAGCATCAAAACGGCTGATTACAGGTAACAACACAACAACACAACAACAGATTGTTTAAAACAATCGATGCGCAGCAATTTTGAGTAATTCAAAATTATAAGGAACATGTTTTTTGAAATTTTAAATTCTCCGAAAAAGGAATGTCCGAGTCTGAAAGGAGTTTATGTTTTTGAATTGTACCTTGGAGTTTCAGAATCCCAATGATAATGTCAACTCGCTTATTCCTCTGTTACGAAATGGGAATATGATTATTATTATTTCAAAAGAAACAAACACCTTCCAATTATTTCAAACGCTCCTCTTTTTCAGAGCTACATAAAGCATTTAATTCCCTTCAAAATTCAGCTACCCAAAGGGAGAGGTCAAACCAAATCTCTACACCGACTCTTGTAAAAACTTTCCTACTATTTTTCAAATTACTTTATTTTTGGATTGAAAATCCAATTATTAGGATCCCCAATACACACTGTATCCAGCTTATTTTTCTGGGTTGCTTCTCTGTTTTAAGATGTGTTGAATCTTGAGTTCCAGAAGGGCTTTTCAATTGTATAATCATAAGGTACATGAAATTCAAATGGATAAACCCTAAATTCAATGATTAGATGGAAACCACACAAGTCAAATGAAGGAGCTTTAAAATAATCAGAAACCCACCTCATTTTAGGGCCAATTACTTCCCATTAATTTAGGTGATTAGTGGATTGAAGGTCAAGTTTCCTTTTGTGTTTCTGATGGAATGGAGTAAGATTGCACAAGCTGAGCTGTCCAAGTTTCACATGGATTAGCTTTATTTATATAGCTCAATTACCAAGGGCTTTATCTTCTTCTCTTACTTCATTAATTCATGTGGGATCTGTGTTTTGTGTTTTCTTTTTAATAATTGGTGTTAATGGCTATCCAACAGGATCAATCTGAAGCAATCTTAGAGAATGTTTGGGCAAACTTTATTGGTGAAAAGGGATTGGATGGACATGGAGGAACAAAAAGTGTTTCAGGATTAAACAAATCTTGGACAGAGCTACCAAATCTTTGTTATAGAGATGGATCCATGGAGGTTCTTGAAAGGCTACCAAGTCTTGGAAGATGGGTATCCATGGGAGCTGAAGCATGGGAGGAGCTTCTTGATGGGATTGTTCCTGTTAGTAATACAGAGCAATCTGTTCATGAGGATTTGGAGAACACCCCAATTAGTCATTCTGGTTTCAATGTTGATACCCGACGATCGGAGAAGAAGGCAGTGGCGACAAAGCACTACCGTGGTGTGAGGAGACGGCCGTGGGGGAAATATGCAGCGGAAATTCGAGATTCGTCGAGGAAAGGCACTCGGGTTTGGCTGGGGACTTTCAACACAGCTGAGGAAGCTGCATTGGCTTATGATAAAGCTGCACTGAGAATTAGAGGTTCAAAGGCACATCTCAATTTCCCTATTGAGACTGTTACTGAGGCTATGGGAATGCATTTATCAACAAAGAATGATCATTTGGATAATCTCATGCCTTCTTTATTTCAAGGGCATGACTCTAGCAGCCATGGAAGCTTTTTGCTCACGGGGAAGCGATCGACACGGGAATGGGAAGACAATTTCGATTTCGACATCATGGAATTCGAACAGCCAACATTGAAGAGAAAGACCAGCATCAACAACATATTCTATAACGATTTCGACGTGTTCGAGTTTCAAGACCTGGGAAGTGATTATTTAGACAACTTGTTGTCTTCTTTATGATATAATCTTGTCCAGAAACTCCCTCCAGATGGATTGGTAACGGCAAGATTTTTATCACTAAGAAGACCAGCAGAAGGAAACAAAGAAAAAAAGGAAACCCCAAAAACATATTTCAATTTGTGATTCATCATTGTTTTTATGACTGCCATCATTCATTTTTAATCTAATATAGTTGATTGAATTCATTCTTCCCAATCCAAAACACACCAAGAATTCCAATCAAATTTGTCTACTACTGTTCTATTTCCCAAAACATAATTAAAAATCGAAACATCAAATATATATACACAAAAAGGAGAGAGAGAGAAAGAGAGACAAACAATAATGGATGGTAATTAGCAAGTAACATTACAAATTTTTAGCCAAGTCTATTCAGGAGCGCTGCTATCTGATTCTGATCTTGATGTCGCCATTGAAATGTTGCTAGAGCTACTACCACTCGGCTCAGCGTTAAGCTTCCTCTTCGACGGTGGGAAATTCCTTGTCGTCGCCGCTGCAGCCGCCGCCGCTGCCACCACTTCCGGGGGAAAATTAAGAAGTGCTTTAGAGCCTCTCATATTGAAAGCGGCAGTATCATAAGCCAAAGCAGCCTCCTCGGCGGTGGCGAAGGTTCCAAGCCAGACGCGGGCGCCGTGTCGGGTGGAGTCACGTATCTCAGCGGCGTATTTACCCCAAGGGCGCTGGCGGACCCCTCTGTAATGCTTCTTGGCAATGGTTCGAACGGGGGAATTGAGGCGGCGGGGGGCGTTGGCGTTGGAGTTGGGCTGGTCAGCGGCGGCGGCGGGAAGGGTAGAATCGGAAGACATGGAGGCGTTTAGAACTTGGTAAATGACCATATCCTGAGAATCGTTCTCATTAAAAGGCAAATCGGATTGGGTGTGGGAGGCTAAAACCATGGCTTTTGGTGGCGATTTCAAGTTTGAAAAAAAAAAAAAAAAAAAAAAAACATAACACAGAATACAATTTGGGTTTACAAAATTAAAAGCCCACATGCCTTTGCTTGGCCTTGGCTTACCAATTTTATTCCTTGGAAATTTGAGTTATAACCTTTCCAAATTGGCTGCTTTTTCTACTTCTTCACTCCCTTTTTTGCCCTTACTTTTTCATTATATTATCCAACTTGTCTCCCTTATTAAGAATTTCTCCATTATATATATATACACATACAAACTAGACCAAATTGAGATGAAAATTCAATAGTAACATAAAGTAAGTAAGAATAAGAAAGAAGCAAAAGAGTCAATTATAACTAGAATTTACTAAAAAGTGAGTTAAATCTAGGACAGGACAGAGAATGTTAATAAGAACTAAAATAAGAGGAAAAAAAAAAAACAATCCGAAAAAGGTTTTGCGAGATCAATAAAAGATTATAAAGCTTTGTTTTAAAAAAGTCGATCAAATTTTATTTTTTTCCAAAATGTTTAAAAACATCGATACAAAAACTTTAAATAATGAAAATAGACCCATTGAAATAAGTTAACAATTTGGCTAAATCATAACAAATGCTCTTAAAATTTCGCCATTTGTTTCAAATTGGCTAAAAATGTTAGAAAGTAGGAATAAAACATAGATGTTTCCTTTTAAAACAACTCAAAGAGTTTCTTATTTATATTATATTTAAATTAATGAAATCTATTTTTTTTTTAAATTTATTTTCTCATGATATAATAAAAACACTGATTGATGTAAAACATATGAGTACATAGAAATGTCAAAATTTAATTCTATGGATGAAAGCCTAAAACATGTTTTTTTCTCGTGGTTTGGGATGTGAAAGGGGTAGTTTAGGAAATTCATGCGAAAAAAATGTTGAATGTGTAATGACTAATGAGTTTGACTACCGAAATGAGAAGAGTGGCAAGAGGACACGCTTCTTAAGAGAGAACGTCTAAAACGATTTTTTTTTTCTTTTTCTTTTTCCTTTTTTGTTTTCTTTTTTAAAACATTGAAAAAAGTTAATTAATATGTTTGTTATTGTCTCTTTTATATCTTCCAATAAATGAAGTAATAAACGATAAAGATAATTGAAACTAATATTTTGTTTTATTATATATCATGCAGGTTATGAAAGTATAAGGTGTATTCCGATGGAAATAAATATGAAAATTTCGAAATTAGAGGAAGATCTTGATTAATATTTGGATTAATTAATTTCTAATTATTCAGCCATCCCCACCCCTTTGACTTATTCAACCATTCTGAACCATTCTTTAGTATTAAGAAATAAAAAAAAATTAAATAAAATAAGTAAATCAACCACACGAGGAAGAGTCCTAAACCTTTTTGAACAACGAAAAAATATATGGATTCTGTCTCAACATCATTAATGCACGTGCTTTGACCATTTTTTTCTCCCAAAAGTATTGTAATAAAGCGGGAGAAAATGCAGGGAATCGAACTTCTAACTAAAGTTGATAGCACAAGAACTATGTTCATGTGGATTGATTTTTCAAATTCAATGTCATTAATTTCTTAATCTTGAACATTCATTTTCTTCCTACTAAATAAAGTCGCAAGGTAAAATTAAATGCAAATATAATGAAAAAAGAATATTCTCCAAAAAAAAAAAAAATGCAGTTGGACCATGAATGTTGGACATCATCTTGAAAATTATATGGCATAAGTTTCATTTTACGAAATATTGGTAACGTTGAGCATTGTAAAATTCATGGGTGGGTCCAAATTCAAGAAAAATTCAGAGGTAGTATGGAGAAACACACGTAAAGTTAGAGCCTTAAATTCTAAGTTGATATTATTCGAGAAATATATTCCAATTGAGAAATAATCAAGTCATGTTTGGCCTGACATTCTATAGTCTCAAGTGCCCCAAACTACCCTGGCATTGCTTGAGTTACATGTGGTTGTTAGAGCAAGGATATTATAATTAGTCTCATTCGACGACTCCAAGGAAAAATAATAAATAATACCTCAAAGTGAACCCTAACCTTATCCTTGTGTGCTTAGATGAACTATACCCTCTAGATATTAGGGTGTAATAGACTCGATAACATACTAGCATGATGAACTTTCATGCAAGAAAACTCGAAAAGTGAGACCAAATCAAGATTTGTAAGGGTATAAATCTACGAGAGGATGATGATGACGACGAACACGTGCAAGTTTCCACGTCAACAAAAATCGTGATCAAAATTCTAGGTCAAAAAGTAAATTAATATGAACATGAATAAACAACCAATGGGATTATATTATGTTGATGAAGACAAGAGATCATGAAAGAATTACTAGAATAAAATAATGTGGTAAAACATGGTAGGCTTGATGGTATAACAAAATAACAGAGTTGGTGCTGGTGGATGGATGAAAAAGGATTAAAAAGGAAAAGAGAAAAAAACCCAAAGAACTTTTAGATTATTTTATTTTATTTCAAGGAAAAGATAAAAAAGAAGAATAGGGTTTCATGGGAGTGAAATGGATTTAAACAGAAGCAAAAGTGAGTGTCCTTTTGGCAATAATGATCAGCTTCTAATTCTAAAGCATATCATGATATATGCATTATTATTCACTTTGGGGGGGAACACAGCCAGGCTTGGCTAGCTGTTCATCATTTCAATCAATACAATAAATGATCAATTGCTTCAAAGAAAAAAACAATAAATGATTAAGGATAACAGTATTGTCCAAAAACACATATAGAGAATATGTTTAATAGTTAATCAATCACCACTTACTTCTCTGAACTCATTGATTTGTAGTTGTGACCTATAATTGTGATTAATTGACAACTAAATGGTCCAGATTGTTATGACTATTTTGGCTTGAGAAGTTTCAACTAAACAAGTGTGGTTTTAGGTCTATTTGATTGAATGGAATGTTTGAGTGTTGATTAACGTGGATATAATAATAATAACAATAACAATGATGCATTCTACATTCCTTGCAGTACTTCTGCAGTTCATTGAATTATCCAATCAATATTTTTAATGTGACAAACGTCAATTTTTTTAAATAATAATTTTTATTTTTTATTATGAAAATAAAAGAGATGCATGAAGATGTGGGTGTGACTTCTACTTAAAAACGTTCATTTTTTTCGTAGAGACCCCTATTCTATGTTTAAGATGGGAATGAGGGATAAAGAGGGGGGAAATTTCGTGTACGCTGAATGGGGATGGAGAATTGTCCCTATTTCCATCTCCATCCCAATTTCCTTTTTAAAAAATTTATTATAATAATTTATTGTTATGCTATTATTCTTATTATAAAAAGAGAAATTTTTTCAGATAAAAAAAAAAGTTAAATTATTTACAGAAATAGTAAAAAAAAATTGATAGACAGTGAGACTTCTATCAACATCTTCAGTGATAGACTTCTATCAGTTTCAATCACTCATAGACAATGATAGATTTTTATCAATCTCTATCAGCATCTATAAAAAATATTAAAAGTTTGCTATTTAGTGTAAATAGTTTTCCTTATTTTTTTATTTTTGAAAATCCCTCTTATATAAATATTATATTTGAATTTTAAGTTTTATTATTTACCGGTCAAAAATAATATGTTTGAATTGAACATTTAAATTTAGATTATATATATAAATAATTTGATAGGTAATTATTTCCTTCTATAAAAAAATTTAAGTTATTTCTCTATAAATTTAAATTGTCATTGTGAAAATATTCTTTTAAAAAAATTAGCGAGAAATTTAATTATTTAATTAAGTTTTTCTATAATGGTTATTTAAGTTAATTGATGTTTTTAGGAAAAAAAAAATTAGAAAAAAAGAAAAATTGTTATAAATAGAAAAATACAAAAACTATTTACAATCTATAGAAAAAGCAAAAAAAAAAAAAAAAAAAGAAAAAAAAAAAAGAAAAAAGCCACACGCTAATGATCAACTTTCTCTCTTTAAAAATTTTCTAAAATACCCTTTTAGACTTGAACTCTGTGTGCGGGCATAAGTGATTTTTCTTCGCATCTTCTTCTTCCTCGTCTATGACATCTTCTTCTTCCTCTCGTTTACGGTGTCTTCTTCTTCTTTGACTATGACTTCACTCTCCTTCAGCGTCTTCGACATTTTTGTCCTCTCATTTTTCTTCTTAATCATCGGTATGTTGTCCTTCTTCTTCTCGTGTTTCTTATTCTTCTCTTTTTTCTTTATCGTCATCATCATTTTCTTCATCATCTTCTTCTTCTCTTCTCTTCTAGGTTTTCAAAATTGTTTTAGGTTTTTCTTATTTAGTTCTTCTTAGTGATGTTCTTCTTGTTTCTTCTTTTTTAATGGAATTCAACCGCTCAATTCAACTGATAGTCATTTGGAATTCAAGTGATCTCAATTAAAATGTATCAGAATGTAGCTAATTGGATTTCAAATCGAATAGACTGTGATAGAGTTGTTGGGGTTAATGCCCTAAATCTCGTAGGATCCTATAGTTTGTAAACATTGTTGAACAAACTCTTTATGTATTTAATAAAATATTTGATATTTTATTCTTTGTCTATAAAATATTTGATATTTTAGTTGCATTAACCACAAACCAATAAACTAATATCCAAAGTTATCTCTGTAACTTAAACATGTATGTGGAGACTTACGGGTGGATCATGTTTAAGTGATAACCTAAATGGTCTGTAGTATATGTATAAGGTTGGGTACCTTATCTTGGTGACACTACGAGTATAACCCGTTTTGTAGGTGTTACAATTGTTGTAAAGTGCTACAAATAATCTGATCCTGATCATTCATGTATTAGACATGTGAGCGAGGATATTCTATACAAAGAAGTTTGTATAAAACCGGACCACGAAATGTTTAGTTTCATTATATAACACCGTTCATAATAGAGACTTACATTTCACCAGGATGATCATAGGTAACATGTTCTGAATCCTAAGTGAGTTGTGAACTCCTACCTATGAGGGCAGTCCTTTGATTTGTATAGGTGAGAGTGGCCAGATCGTCGACTTAACAAGCCTACCATTTTGGGGATTCGTCTGATTGGGGAGCTAGGAACACAACTATACAAGATGGAATTCACTTCTTCCCCGAGGCAAAGATAAATAGATAAATTGCTCATTTAAGTGGGACTATGATCTATTGTTCATTAGAGGGATCAGTGGTACTTAAGAAGTTAGATGTAACTACATGGACAAAATGGTAATTTGATCCAGCCGTACTTATGAGCAATTTGTGAGGGGTTATTGTACTGTTGATTGGTTATATCTAGTGGATACAGAAATATATCTATAGTGCGAAGAGTGCAGCTGTCAGTCTTTAGTGAAGTGTCTAACAGTTAACAGATGGTAAATAATGTAATTCATGAGTTTAATTAATTATTCATGTACCGTTGGAGCTTTAAGTTATAGGTCCATGAGGTTTCCTTGGTAGCTCAAAAGGATTTAGTTGAGAATCAGTTTTTGGATTAATTTGAATTGTTCAAATTAATAGAGTGATTTAATTATAAATGATATAATTAAATTGTTTCAGTTATATGTGATATAATTGTCATAATGTATTTGATACATTAAAGCTTATTGGGAGAAAATAAATATTTGAATGAGATTCAAATATATTTTCTATGAATGAGATTCATAGTTGTAAAATTTAATATAAATATGATTTATATTAAATGTCATATAATAGAGAAAAGAAACTGTAGTTTATATTGTATGTGATACAATATTAAAACTATAGGTTATATGTTATATTTGATATAACATATAATATAATATATGTATAATATGATAAGTTAGTTATCATATTTATATTATTATTATTTTAATAATAAGGAAGGGAGTTACAACTCCATTCCCCATCTTTTTCTCCACTCACTTTAGTGGAGGTGGTTATTTTTTTGGCAAAAAGAGAATAAAAAGAAAATCATTTTCTTCTTGTTCGGTTTATTGTTGTTAAACGATTGCGAGAGAAAGATTATAGAAATGTTTTGTGATTTGGTATTCGATAGAGGGTTCTCAATCTTCTTCCTCCTCTACCTTAAACGTTCTCTCTAAATCAAAATAGTCAAAGCCCACCACTCTTGGGTTCTCACCTTGAGAATACCAAAGTTTCATTTATCTTGTGTCCGGGTTTTCTGGTTCGAGGTTATTTTAAAGAAGGTCTTCAAAAGGTTCGTGATTTCGTTCGAGGGAGGATTGTGAAGAAAAGGTTCTACAAAGGTGATACTTCTTGAATTCTTTTCTTATAAAGGATGTTGTAATTTAATTTAAATGCATATCTAGTTGTTAGTTTACTATAAACTTTGTATTCAATAATTTATGGAATTTTCTCGATCCGCTTCCGCTCAAGGTTCTCTCATATGAGTTCTTTCAAGAGTTCTGTCACTATCTATCAATGATAGATTATGATAGAACTCTATCTTTTCTCTAAAATTCACTTGTTGTATTTGTGTTCTTTTCAAATTTTTCTTAATTTTTATTCTTCTTTGTCTTTGATTTTTTGTTGATATGTATATACAGTGATAAATGTATTTGGTGTGAATATGTACGAATGTGAAAATTTCTCTATCACTAATAGACAGTGATAAAGCTATATACATATTTTCACTATTAGTTTCTTATACATTTTTTTCTTTTTTCTTTTTTTTTTTCTTTTGCAATAACTTGATATCATGGTTAATGTTCCTTGTAACATCCGGTGCATTCGTAAATTAAATTCAACATTTTTTTTTGTAATATTTGAGGATATATTTGTTAATGTTGAAATTTGACTTTGAAGAGAAAGAAGAAAGGATTTTAAATATATATATATATATATACATATGTTGGTGTATTGAAGGAAATGATAAAATGAAATGAAATAAAATATAATGGAATAAAATAAAATAAAGTTTTATTATGTTGTGAATTTGAGGAATACAACGGGAACATGGATATAGAGAAAATAATAATATATTTATATAATAATATTAAATATATAAAATAAAATAACTAAAATCATGAAATTGGATAATATGAAAATTAGTGGAAGTGAAATTCTCACCAATGTATGTGTGATTTTAAGACTCCAAATGTCACTATTTATAACCAGCAAATAGAATGTGGACTTACATGGATACTAAGTATGAATAATTACAAGGTGCATGGACAATATGAAGGGTGACACATGGCTTTAGGACACTAAGTAATGGGCATCTATTTATTATTATAATATTCATAATACTCTCCCTTAGATGCTCATATATATATATGAAATATGCCTCATTAAAACTTTAGTAGGGAAAATCCAATGGAAAAAAACTTTACTAAACATACAATACATACTCCTAAAAGAATACAATATATTTATTCCCCTCATGAAAACATTACTTAAGTTCTCTGAGTCGCCGCATTCCAATGTTGTGCACCAATTTTTCAAAAATTGCGGTTGGAAATGCCTTTGTAAATAAGGCTGTCAAGTTATCTTCCGAACAATTTTTTGTACAGTAATATTGTCATTTTCTTCAAGATCATGAGTGTAGAAAAACTTCAGTGAAATATGCTTTGTTCTATCTTCTTTAATGTATCTTTCCTTGATTTGGGCTATGCAAGCTATGTTGTCTTCGTATAATATTGTTGGAAGATTTTTATTAGAAGACAAGCCACACGTTTCACGAATGTGCTAAGTCATTGACCTTAGCCATACACATTCTTGACTAGCCTCGTGAATTGCAAGAATTTCAGCATGATTTATGGAAGTAGCCGTTATGGTCTGTTTTACTGATCGCCATGATATAGCAGTTCCTCCACATGTGAACAGATAACCTGTTTGAGATCTAGCTTTGTGTGGATCAAATAAATATCCAGAATCTGCATAACCAACTAGATCAAAATTTGATTTATTTGAATAAAAGAAACCCATATGGATTGTTCCTTAGAGATAACGGAGTATATACTTAATTCCATTTCAATGTCTTTTTGTAAGAGAATAACTATATCTAGCTAATAAATTTACTAAAAATGCAAAATCTGGTCTTGTACTATTAGCAAGATACGTAAGTGCACCAATTGCACTAAGATATGGTACCTCAGGGCCAAGAAGTTCTTCATTATCTTCTCGAGGTCGAAATATATCTTTCTTTATATCCAATAAACGAACTTCCATTAGAATATTTAATGGATGTATTTTGTCCATATAAAATCCTTTCAAAATTTTTCCTGTATAAGTTGACTAGTGAATAAATATTCCATCTGCTAAATGCTCAATTTACAAACCAAGGCAAAATTTTGTTTTTCCGATATCTTTCATCTCAGATTCTCTTTTAAGATATTCTATTGCCTTTGAAAGCTCTTCAGAAGTTCCAATTATATTCAAGTCATCAACATATATATAGTTATAATAGAAAATCCTGATTGTGATTTCTTTATAAAATCATGGACATATTGGATTATTTTGATATCATTCTTTCAATATATCTACTCAAGTGATTGTACCACATCCATCCTGATTGTTTCAATCCATATAGTGATATCTGTAACTTTGTTGAATACTGTTCCCGGGAATTTGATGTATGTGTTTCAGGTACCTTAAATCTTTCTGGGATTCTCATATAAATATCATTATCAAGAGATCCATATAAATATGTTGTGACTACATCCATAAGATGCATATCTAGAATTTTATACACAGTCAAGCCAATTAAATATTTTAATGTAATTGCATCCACCACCAGAGAATACGTCTTCTCAAAATTAATACCAGGTCTTTGTGAAAAACCTTGTGCAACTGGTCTTGCTTTATATCTTGTGACCTCATTATTTTCATTTTTTTTCCTCACAAATACCCATTTGTATCTCACAGGTTTAACACCTTCTGGTGTTCAAACTACTGGTCCAAAAACCTGACGTTTTGAAAGTGAGTTTAATTCTATCTCGATTGCTTCTTTCTACTGAAGCCAATCTTTTATATGTCGACATTCTTCAACAAATTTTGGTTAAGGATCCTCATTTTCAGATATAATATCAAGAGCAATATTATATGCAAAAATGTTGTCAATAATTACATTTGTTCAATTCCATATTTTTCCTGATATGACATAGTTTATTGAAATCTCATTATTATCTTTATATATTTCATCTTTCTCACTAGTCATGTCAAAGATTTCTTTATGGGTATTTACATCCTCAGCCAAGTCTTCTTGACTATTAATTATTTTTCTTTTCTGAGGATTTTTATCTTTGGAACCCACTGGTCTACCACGCTTCTGGCATGTTCCAGACTCATTAGTGACAACTTACTGTATTGGGATACTAATTTTTTATGGAACATTTGTAGCTAGTATATGTGATTTAGTTACTTTCTTTGCATCTATAAATGCATTGGTAGTTGATTTGCTATATTTTGCAAATGAATTATTTTATGAACTTCAAGTTCACATTGATCTGTACGGAGATCTAAATAAGACAATACTGATGCATTCTATGTAATTTCCTTTTCCAACTTCTTAATTCCTCCCCCAAATGTTGGAAAATTTTTTCTCATTAAAATGACAATCAACAAATCATACAATAAATACATCACCTGTCAGGGGTTCAAGATATTTAATAATTGATGGGGAATCATATCCAACATATATTCCTAACCTCCTTTGAAGACCCATGTTAGTACGTTGTGGTGGAGCAATTGGAACATATATTGCACACCCAAAAATTCTCAGATAGGAAATATTTGGCCCATGACCATAAGCTAATTGTAATGGCGAGCAATTGGAACATCTTAGTGTGTTGGCCTAATGCGTACAGATGAAGGAAGCTTAGCTCTCATAAGTAATGGTCTTGCAATTAATTACAAACGTTTTATAAATAATTATGCTAAACCATTTTGTGTATGAACATGAGCTACAGGATGTTCAACACTTATCCTAATTGACATACAATAATTATCAAAAGCTTGAGATGTAAATTCACCAGCATTATTAAGACGAATGGTCTTAATTGTATAATCAGGAAATTGTGCTCTTAACTTAATTATTTGATCAAGTAATCTTGTAAATGCAAGATTTCGATTTGATAATAAGCGCACGTGTGACCATCTAATGGATGCATCTATTAATACTATAAAATATCTAAATGGTCCACTTGGTGGGTTAATGAGTCCACATATATCACCATGAATTTGTTCTAAATATGCAGGTGATTCAGTCTCCACTTTAGCTGGTGATGGTCTAATTATCAATTTTCCTTGAGAGCAAGCATCACATGATAATTCATTAGATTGAAGAATCTTCTTGTTCTTCAATGGGTGTCCATTTGAATTCTCAATAATTCTTCTCATCATTATAGATCCTGGATGACCCAATCAGTCATGCTAAATTGTAAATATGTCTGGATTCATGAACTTCAGGTTCATTGTTGCACATGTTTCAATTACTCGTATATGAGTATAATACAATCCAGAAGATAAAGCAGACAACTCTTCCAATATACGTTTTTCATTTGAGACAGTGGATATGATATATAGATATTCCACATTATTCTTACTATTAGTCTCAATATGATAACCATTGTAACGTATATCTTTAAAACTTAGAAGATTTCTCTTTGATTGACTAGAGAACAATGCATTATCAATTGTAAATTTTGTTCCTCTAGGCAAAATAATATTTGCTTTTCCAAAACCGTCGATCAAGTTTGCAGAACCTGATATTGCATATACTTTTGCTTTCAGCATTCTCAATTTGGAAAAGTATTTTTTATTTGTAAGTATTGTGTGTGTAGTTGCACTGTCTGCCAGACATAGATCTTCTTTGCTCTTTTCTGAAACATTCAACATATGAAAATGATCCATATTTCTTCAGAACTTACCTTTAGCAGGAAAAACGACAGAAGCTCGTGTTGATAACGTGTTGTGAATTTGAGGAGTACAATGAGAACATAGATATAGAGAAAATATAATATAATAATATTAAATATATATAATATAATATAATATAAAATAACTAAAATCATTAAATTTTATAATATGAAAATTAGTGGAAGTGGAATTCTCACCAATGTATGTATGATTTTAAGATCCACCAAATACCACTATTTATAGGCAAAGTAGCAAGTAGGATGTGAACTTACATGGACACCAAGTATGAATAATTACAAAGTACATGAACAATATGAAGGGTGACACATGGCTTTGGGACACTAAGCAATGGGTATTTATTTATTATTATAATGTTCATATTATATTATATTTTATTCTTTTATTAAAAATAATCTTTTTTTAAAAAAAATTAAATCTTTTCTCTTTCCCATTCTCTTTGGGACACCCAACTGCACCGCCTGGTCTCTTTCTTCTGCCGCTACCGTTGCTGCTTGTGCCGAAAATCTCGCGATTTAGGTAAGATATGAGTCAATTGAATTTTCTTTGAGGATTTTTTATACTCAGTTGATTTTGGCTAAAATAGTTTATACCCATCATGTTTGGGCCATAGATTCGAGTTTTGGAAGAGTCTTAAAATCGAAAGCGAGTTGTGTGACGTTACAAAAGGTGTTTCAGGTTGGACGATCAAATTTGATTATGGAATTGATTTTGGACTAAGCCACAACTTTGGTAAGTCATATTGGGGTTCGTTGGATTAATTTTGTACGTTTTGGTTTCGACCCCAAGGATTTAAACGTAGTATTGTGTTTTGTGTTAGGGGGATTGATTCAAGATTTACTTTGTTGGAGACTAATCGCTTGGGATAATTTTGGAATTTCGATTCGAGATAAGTAATCTTACTATTGGAACTTCCTATATGTCAGACAATGAAATTTAAATTTTATTTGAGATTATGAGGTTATTCGTATAGAATTGCATGAGGATAAATAATTTGCTCTGATTATGTATGAATGATGTCATGAATGCTAGCACGAACCATGTTATAGTTATTTATATGATTAGCTGGATGAACTGAGAGCATGATGAGATGTATTTTAATGTTATGGGTTATGTCAAGATGCATGTGATATTTATGATTGTAATAGTAGCCTTACCGATAGTTAGTTACCCACTAGGGGTTGGTGAGCTCCTTCAAGGTTCACCAGAGGTTGTGTTTCCTTCCAAAATCACCAGAGGTTTGTGTTTTCTTCAGGATTCATCAGATGTTGTGTTTCCTTTGAGATTCACTAGAGGTTGTGTTTCCTTCGGGATTCACCAGAGGTTTGTGTTTCCTTCGGGAGTGTCCATAGAGGTTGTGTTTTCTACGAGATTCACCAGAGGTTTGTGTTTCCTTCAAGATTCACCAGAGATTATGTTTCCTTCGGGATTCACCAGAGGTTGTGTTTCCTTTGGGATTCACCAGAGGTTGTGGGTATCGTTAAGCTACGATAAGATAGATTCATCTATTCATTTATTTACTATTATATAAAAACTAGAGGATTATGTACGTCCCACTAGAGGATGGCATCTAGAGGACATAGATGCTTAGCCTAACCTCGGTAGTGGGGTTACTTACTAAGTATTTTATACTCATCATTTTCATGTTTATTTTTCAGATAAGGGTAAGGACATGCCGACGAATGACAAGCGGAATCCGTGATTGAGCTACTGGGACTAGTCATATACTTCCGCTCATGTTTTCAAGATTTTTCTATGTTTTAGTTTCTTGTTTGACATTTAAAACTCACAATTTTCTAGATTGGTTTTATGATTTTGTTGTAAGTATCTTGTTGGGGAAAATTAGGGGTATTGCACACAATCATATGTGGTACATGGCTTAAGCTATGCGTTTATGCCCATGCGTCGGAGGTCATGCGTTGGAATGAAAAGTATGCGTTAATCTAGTATGCAATGACCACACGTTCCTATCACAAGTTTTCTTACGTTTGCGCTAAGTATAACGAGAACGCAAGTTTCTCGGGTAATCCGAGGTCGAACACAGGGACTTGTCACTTAATAATGCTTGTGAAGCAATGCATTTGAGGCGATGAATAAAAGTAAAAAGAAGAAGTTTAATGGATTACAGAAAACTCTGATGGAAAAATAGGCATGCGCAGCGGAAATGAGAATCGATTTTACTCTAATTGCACAAATTAAACATGCAAACCTAAATAAATTAATTAGGGTTATTTTGAAATAGTACCTTTGAAGCTCCCGAAACTCGTCTATCTCCATGATGCGTTGTTTTTCTAAATGAAAATATGGATGATATACATTGATGGAATTGCGTTGTGCACTCAAGTTTCCCGAGCGTAATGCAAGTGTAAATTCCTCTGAGTTTCCTAGTAAGTCCAGGGTCGAACACAGGGACTTGTGAAAATAGTTGCATTGGTGATTTTTATGAAGACTTGCAGTAACCAGTTAAATAAATAAATCATTGGGTTTGTTGTTTGTGTTGATGAAAATAAATAACGAATGCGGCAGAGTTTGAAAAGAGTTGGTAAATGGGAAATACGATGAATATGTGGTGAACGGGTTGAGAAAAGTTTCGACTAACACTCCTTAGAATGTGTTCATGCCTTGCGATCATGCAACATGCATACAATAGTAAACCACCTCTCGGAGTGAATGCTACGGCTTTTAAAATTAGAACGCATGCGATAAATATGAGATAAGTCTATAGGGTTTACACATAAACCTCTATCTCTATTTATGCGATGACAATATGACATTAACACAAATATGTGACCACATAATATCATTCCCATTCCTAGGATGCATGCGATACAAGTTGACAAACAAAGCTTATCTCTAAGCCTGTATCTCTTTTTTATGCAAGCCTAATCTTGCTCTTTCGAGTCCAGATTCTAACCTAGCTCTCTCGAGACATTAGGTTATTTCTTTAGATTCTCTCTCGAGTAACTCTAAAGGGTATTTTGCACAACATAAAACAAGACGATCGCAAGTAATGATCTTCCTAGGTCATGTTAGCTTAGTTATTCTCAACCCATTCAACTAGTTTAACTACTCATGCGTATTAAGAGAGTGAGCAGATGTAGAAATAGAACTTCTATTGAATAGATATGGGATGAAGTACAAAATAACAATGCAAGTATAGTAAAGAGCCTGGTAGCAATTTCTTGCTGCCAGACGTTTATACTGTTTCTACTCGTGCTCTAAAGATATTCTCACTCTCGTGGTAGTCGACCCACTCTCTGCTCTTACACCCCAAGGTTCTCTCTCGAGCTGCCCTAGGTGATCTCCGGTGCAACCACTATTCTCTTGCTCCGCCGTAAAATGGAAAAGAAAACTATAAACAAAAGCACTGGTGAACTTGTTAACTGATCAACCCCTTTTCTGAAGATTGCACTTAGTATTTATAGGGCATCAATGGTGAAAGGCGGCTTCTCTCTCCCGGTTGTACAGATGGGACAACTTTAATTCCTGATTGACGCACCGAATGATTGTTACCAATAAAGCTGAATGTACTTTGTGACCGTTATCGGATGTCAACTTAATTTGGATCCGACTGTCATCAGCTTTCTATCCCCTCGCTCTTAATTATCCTTTCACCCGGATGCGCCAACTATATTGCGCCAACCAAGTTGCGGTGATTCTTCTTGGGCGAATGTTTGCGAGCACGATCAACGCAAAGTCTTGCGGTGAAGTTGCGCTCGACCAATGTACTCCTATGATCGCAATCTCTGCATTGCGTTAACGCATATTCTGCACAAAAATGTAAAGATCAACTACTCTAATGCGTTGGACGCATGCGACCGCAATATTATAGAATTTATGCTTAATGGATGCAATTTAACATATTTCATCAACGCAATCCAATATTGTTTAAGAACTTAGTACTATGATAACGTGCATTTCTGCCCATTATCACACCCCCATATTTAAACAATGCTTGTCCTCAAGCATAAGCTAAAGATTCCTTTAGCAAGTTAATCGCAAAGTTTTCTTTCCTAGAATGAACACTTTAGCTTGGCCATTCGTTTGCGGATGGTATGCGGTGGCCACTTTGTGTGATCCTTCATCACTTATGATGGCACGGGGAGTGCCAAAACGAGTGAAAATATTTTCTTCAGGAATTGGGAGTCTACTGCCGCATCACTTGCAGCGCATGCAACCGCCTCTACCCACTTGGAGTTTGCTTTGAGTAAAGAATCTTATCTGAGGAATGCCCGTAGCTTTAATCAAATAGGCCATAGATATAGATCGAGATTCACTCATAAGACAAGAGACATAGTCGATGGCTAATAAAATATAGCGCTTACCGTTCGAAGGAGGGAATGGTCCCATGAAATCAATCCCCCATACATCAAATAGTTCCAGCTCCAAGATAGCGTTCATTGGCATTGTGTTCTTCCATGAAAAGTTGCCTGTGCGTTGACACTTATCACATTTCATTGTGTAGTCGGCAGCATCTTTAAACAATGAAGGCCAAAAGAATCCACTCTTCAAAACTTTGGCTGCAGTACGTTGCCCTCCGAAGTGCCCTCCATATCGCGAATCGTGGCACTGTGACAATATGCATTGTTGAGCAGCATCTGGTACGCATAATTGAATGATTTGGTCTGCACCTCTTTTATACAGATTCGGCTCATCCCAATAATAGTGTTTGCATTTATTCTTGAGCTTCTTCCGTTGATGGTATATGTAATCTTCAGGGAATTATTCACAAACCAAATAATTAACGATGTTCGCATACCAGGGTAATTCTTCTATGTGAAACAACTGCTCATCTGGAAACACAGCACTCACCTCAGATTCATTGCGGTCAACCTCGGGATTTTTCAATTTGGACAAGTGATCCGCAATTTGATTCTATTTCCCCTTCTGATCAATTATTTCAATATCGAATTCTTGAAGGAGGAGAACCCATCTGATCAACCTCGGCTTTGCATCCTTCTTTGTCATTAAATATTTAATTGTCGAGTGATCAGTGTGAATCAGTACCTTTGTTCCCAACAGATATGCCCTGAATTTCTCCAATGCAAAAATCACAGGTAGGAGTTCTTTTTCAGTGGTGGTATAATTTATTTGAGCAGGATTTAGAGTTTTACTCGCATATGCGATGAGGTGCAAAATAGGTTTCTTCTTTTGTGCTAATGCAGCCTCTATCGCATACCCGCTTGTGTCGCACATGATTTCAAATGGCATTGTCCAATCTGGCGCAATTAGTACGGGCGCAGTAATCAGTGCATCTTTTAATACTCTAAATGTGTTGAGGCAATTGTTGTGAAACTCAAATTTCCTGTCCGTCTCTAACAATGCACTCAATGGTCGTGCCATCTTAGAAAAGTCCTTAACAAATCGTCTATAGAATTCAGCATGCCCCAAGAAGCTTCGCACAGCCTTCACGCTGGTTAGAGGTGGGAGTTTTTCAGTTGCTTCAATCTTTTCTTTGTCCACCTCCAACCCTTCTCGAGAAACCTTGTATCCCAACAGTATACCCTCTTTTACCATGAAGTGACATTTTTCCCAGTTGAGCACCGGTTCGTCTCTTCACATCTTTTCAGAATTTTCTCCAAATTGGCCAGTCAAACTTCATAAGTATTTCCATAAACGGAGAAGTCATTTATAAATATTTCCACTGAGTCCTCGAGAAAATCTGAAAAGATCGCCATCATGCATCTCTGGAACGTGCTCGATGAATTATAGAGGCCAAATGACATGTGGCGAAAAGCGAATATCCCATATGGGTAGGTGAATGTGGTCTTTTCTTGATCTTCAGAAGCTATCATGATTTGATTGTACCCTGCATATTCATCCAAGAAGCAGTAAAAATCATTCCTTGCTAGTTTGTCTAGCATTTGATCAATGAATGATAGAGGGAAGTGATCTTTCTTTGTGGTCGCATTCAATTTGCGGTAGTCCATACATATGCGCCATCTAGTGATGGTTCTTTGTAGTATTAATTCATTGTTCTTATTGGGGACTACCTTCATTCCGCCCTTCTTCAGCACACATTGCATGGGGCTGACCCACGTGCTATCTGTAATGGGATAGATAATGCTTGCATCCAGCCATTTTATAATCTCCTTCTTGACGAATTTCTTCATCACAGGGTTAAGTCTGCATTGATTTTCCATAGTTGCTTTGTGGTTGTTCTCAAGATGAATGTGGTGCATGCAGTACGCGAGGCTAATTCCTCTGATGTCAGCGAGCGTCCAGCCAATTGCTCGCACATGTTTCTTGAGAATGCTCATCAATGCATTATCTTGATCTTCGTTGAGCGTAGAGGAAATTATCATTGGCAGCTTCTCATTCTGCCCTAGAAATGCGTACTTCAATTGTGTTAGTAGGGTCTTCAGTTCAAGTGTTGGTGGTTTCATGAGGGAAGTTTGCGTTGTTTTTATTTCTTCTTTAGGCTCTTCTTCTTGCGTTGCGATCATTTCTTCTTCTTTGTTTGTTTTTGCTACGATCGCATTGCAGGCAGCTACGGATGCGTTGGCATCCTCTTCTTCACACTCTTCATCAGACTTTTCTTCTTCAATCAAATTCAGGTCATCGTCAGAATCTTGTAGGTCTTCCCCATCCGGGAATTTTATGGCACGGATTATATTAAATTTGAGCTTCTATTCGTTTCTGCTCAAAGTGATTTCTCCCTTGTGCACATCAATTTGAGCACGACCCGTTGATAGGAAAGGTCGCCCCAAAATAATAGGTACATCCTTGTCAGCCTCATAATCTAGGATGATGAAGTCAACTGCAAAATAAATTTATCAATCGTGATCAGCATATCCTTCACCTTACTTTCTAGATGAACCAGAGATCTGTCAGCCAATTGGAGAGTCACGAATGTGGGCACGAGTTGTCCCAAATTTAATTGTTTAAAAATTGACAACGGCATCAAATTTATGTTGGCCCCCAAGTCACACAGGGCTTGCCCAATATAGAGTCCTCCTATGGAGCAAGGATTGAAGCTCCCAGGATCGATCATCTTCGGTGGAATAATAGATTTGGAACTTTGCGTTAATGACACCGTGTAACTTTTCCAGTGCCTTTTTTCTTAGTTACCATGTCCTTCAGAAACTTGGCATAGGCAGACATTTCCTCAATCGCTTCACTGAAAGGAATGTTAACATGTAATTGCTTTAACATAGATAAGAAGTGTTGGTACTGTACCTCTTCGTTTTTCTTCTTTCTTAGCCTCTGAGGGAAAGGTGGTAACTAGACTTTCATAGTTTCCGTTTCATTTGAATTTGAGGTCGACGTAACCTTAGGTTCCACTGCTTCGTTTTCTTTTTCCTCTTCCTATGTTACCGCAATCTCAGGCTCGGTTGCAATGGAAGTTGTTCTACTCTGATCCTTCTTTTCTCCTTCCACAGTCCTTCCACTGCACAATGTCACAACCTGACACTGCTCCTTACCTGATCCCCCTGGGTTGCGTAGAAGTTCGGTAGAACTTGGCAACACCCCCTGCGGTCTACTTTTCAGCTTATTCGTAATCTTGCCTATTTGTAATTCAAGGTTGTGGATGGACGTAGCCTGACTATCAAGCACTGTCTCGTTTTTCTCTATATATTGCTTCAATAGGCTCTCGAGAGAGGAAGATTGCGTTGGTTGTTATGAGCTACTTGCTTGATTTCTCTATTGATCGTTGTTGCGTTGGAAGAATCCTTGTGGCCCTTCTTTTTGCGCCACAGATTGAAAAATTTGTTGTTGATTCTTCCAAGCAAATTTGGGGTGGTTTCTCCACCCAGGGTTGTAAGTGTTTGAAAAGGGATTATTCTTTACAAAATATACAGACTGTGGATTTTTCGGGCAATCTTCCATCGCATGCACATCACCGCAAGTCACACACCTTGCGGTGTTTTGACTTATTGCGTTAATTTGCCCACCTTGCGGTGTTGGGCTGCTGATCGCCATTCCTTGAATCAACTTAATCATTGCGGTCATTTGGTTTTGTAACGAAACAATGGCACCATTATTTGCATCAGAATCTTTGATTCTTAATCTCTGGTCACTCTCTCGCGTAGTCTTCATGGTTCTTGGAGATGTTGTCTAGAATATTCTTCACCTCTTCGTAAGTTTTGTCAAGCAGACTACCAGTGGTTGCCGCATTGGCAGCAGTCTACGAAGCATGATTCAAACCATGATAGAAAATTTCCATTTGAAGGCAGTCTAGTAGCCCATTATGCGGACAGTCTCAGACCAATCTTTTAAACCTCGCCCAAGCATCACTGAGCGATTCGTCCATATCTTATTCAAAATTAGTAATAAGCTTTCTTCGTCTTGCGTTCTTGGTAGGTGGAAAATACTTTTTCAAGAATTTCTCCACTACCTGCTCCCAATAAGTAATCTCTCCTGGTTCGAGCGAATAAACCCATTTTCTAGCCTGATCACAGAGAGAAAATGGGAACAATGTTAGTTGAACTTCTTCAGCAAAGATGTTCGGGAACACAAAAGTATTGCAGATTTCAATAAAACTTCGGAGATGGGCGTGCGGATCCTCGCCACGCATTCCTTCGAATTGACCTGCAATCTGGATCATGTGTAGCATCACCAGTTTCATCTCGAATCTGCTTTGGTCGAGGGAAGGCCTCATGATTCCCGGATAGAAATCATAAAGGTTTGCCGATGCATAGTCCCTAATGGGCCTATTACGATCGTTTGCCAACATAATCGGATTCGCCATGACATTATTATCATTTGGTGCTCCACCTACAGGTTGCTCTGCCATCTTTTCTTTATTGGATTGTGGTTGCTGTTGGCGGTCTCGTAGTCTCCTCTGAAATATTCTCTTCTTCGGGTTGTAGTTCGCCAAAGATTAAGAGTTCTACAAAGAAATCACAAAAATTATCGTTAACAATTATTTTGCCGAAGTCCCCAGAAACGACACCAAAAACTTGATGCGTTGTTTTTCTGAATGGAAATATAGATGATATGCGTTGATAGAATTACGTTGTGTACTCAAGTTTCCCTAGTGGAATGCAAGTGTAAATTCCTCTGAGCTTCTTGGTAAGTCCAGGGCCGAACACAAGGACCTGTGAAAATAGTTGCGTTGGTGATTTTGATGAAGACTTATGGTAACCAGTTAAATAAATAAATCGTTGGGTTTGTTATTTACGTTAATGAAAATAAAAAACGGATGCGACAAAGTTTGAAAAAAGTTGGTAAACAGTAAATACGATGAATATGTGGTGAACGGGTTGAGAAAAGTTTCGACTAACACTCCCTAGAATGCGTTCATGCCTTGCGATCATGCAACATGCATACAATAGTAAACCACCTCTCGGCGTGAATGCTACAGCTTCTAAAGCTAGAACACATGCGATAAATATGCGATAAGTCTACAGGGTCTACACATAAACCTCTAACTCTATTTATGCGATGACAACATGACATTCACACAAATATATGACCACATAATATCATTCCCATTCCTAGGATGCATGCGATGCTAGTTGACAAATAGAGCTTATCTCTAAGTCCCTATCTCTTGTTTATGCAAGCCTAATCTTGATCTTTTGAGTCCAGATTTTAACCTAGCTCTCTCGAGACATTAGGTTATTTCTTTAGATTCTCTCTCGAGTAACTCTAAAGGGTATTTTGCATAGCATAAAACAAGACGATCGCAAATAATGAACTTCCTAGGTCATGTTGGCTTAGTTCTTATCAACCCATTCAACTAGTTTAGCTACTCATGCGTATTAAGAGAGTGAGCAGATGTAGAAATAGAACTTCCATTGAATAGATATGAGATGAAGTACAAAATAACGATGCAAGTATAGTAAAGAGCCTGGTAGCAATTTCTTGCTGCCAGGCGTTTACACTGTTTCTACTCGTGCTCTAAAGATATTCTCGCTCTCGCCAGAGTTGGCCCGCTCTCTGCTTTTATGACCCAAGGTTCTCTCTCGAGCTGCCCTGGGCGATCTCCGGCGCCACCACTCTTCTCTTGCTCTACTGTAAAATGGAGAAGAAAACTATGAACAAAAGCACTGGTGAACTTGTTAACTGATCAACCCCTTTTCTGAAGATTGCACTTGGTATTTATAGGGCATCAATGGTGACAGGCGGCTTCTCTCTCCCAGTTGTACAGATGGGACGGATTTAATTCCTGATTGATGCGCTGTTATCGGCTGTCAACTTAATTTGGATCCGAAAGTCATCAGCTTTCTATCCCATCACTCTTAATTATCCTTTCACCCGGATGCACCCACCATGTTGCGCTGACCAAGTTGCAGTGATTCTTCTTGGGTGAATGTTTGCGAGCATGATCAACACAAAGTCTTGCGGTGAAGTTGCGCTCGACCAATGTACTTCTATGATCGCAATCTCTGCATTGTGTTAACGCATATTCTGCACAAAAATGTAAAGATCAACTGCTCTAATGCATTGGACGCATTCGACCGCAATATTATAAAATTTATGCTTAATGAATGCAGTTTAACATATTTCATCAACGCAATCCAACATTGTTTAAGAACTTAGTACTATGATAACATGAATTTCTGCCCGTTATAAATCTACTCGAACACGAACTGGATAACCACTAGAGCTGACCTACTATCCTCTAGACTCAGAACCGGGTTGTGGGACCCGATGGATGAAGAACCCGAGAGAGAGAAAGAGATGAAAATAGAAGAAGGGATTTTGGGTTGGGTTTGGGTTTTTTCTTAGCCCAATTTTAGAAAACTATTTTGGCAAAATGTCCAAAAGTTTTTAATCCAAATTCAAAAGTCCATATTTATAGAAAAAAGGCCATACAAAATTGCATGAAACAACTTCATAAAAACCCAATACCTAGAATCCATAATCTAAGTGGGTTTAATGTCTCCACTATAAGCCAACACCTAGCTCACTATTTTTTTAGTGGAATTATCCAACAAAAGTTTGGATTTTCCGACTAACTTTAGTCAAAGGGCAAAATAATCATTTCGCAAAGTCAAACTTTGACCAAAAAGTCAACATTTTGACTTTTTATTATTTTTTCCGTGTTGACTATTTTTGACCTCCCGAGTATGAATCCGCATTCATTTTCTCGAAATTCAAATCACATTTGAATATAAAGTCGGCCAAAGTTTGACTTTTCAAAGTCAAAAGTCAACTCTTTGACTTTTTATATCTTTGACTATTTCCATTATTTCCGAGCTTCCGAATATGAACGTATTCATATTCTTGATATTTAAATCACATTTAAATATTAAAGTTGTATCTCTAAACTGAAAAATCGACCACTATATTACATATACTTGTCGGTTTCTCTCTCTTCACCAAATTCAAATAATTCGATTTATTCTATCATACTATTCTAAGTTTATTTCATATGAGCTAGTAGGGGAACCTAATAAACCTATAGATCATGGGCTTCAATGATCCAAGATTAGCTGGCTAAACTCTTTAGATGGAACTAATCAACATTCGTTAACTCACGGGTCATTCCACTATAGTCCTTAGTTGCACTCCTCTCACTATAGATATATTTGTGTCCATATGATATAACCATGATTAGTAAGTTAATCCTTCACAGGTTGTTCGTAATCTCGGCTGGGTTATAAAAACCATTTTACCCCCGAGACTACATCTTATTCCTTAAGTTCCACTGATCCTCTAATGAACATTTGGTTTAAGATCCAACTTATAAACCGAACCCTCTCGGGCCAATGAGAGGGTGGGGCCCCTTGTTCAAGACCTGAATTCAGTACTAAAGGGAGCAACTTATCTACTATCCCTATAACGGGTAGGAGTGAATTCTGTCTTGCACCCTATGTTCCTAGATACCTGATCTTACCCCTGAAATGGGAGGCTTATTGGGCCAACGATAATGAGCTGCCCTTACCTATGCAGATCTAAGGATAATTCCGAGTGAACAGGAGTTCATAGTTAGTTCAGGATTAAGATTAAGTTACCTAGGTCATCAATTAACGAAATTTTCAGTTTTATACATTAAACGACATTTAGAACGTAAAAAGTTACTATTTCATGGTTCAGTCTTATGTAAACTCTTTACATAGGATGCCCCCATTTTCATGTCTCCACATGAACGGTTTAGGATCACATCGTTTGTACTAACTACAAAATGGGCCGCATCCATAGTATCCTCAGAATAAGGCGCCCAACCTTATTCATATAGTATAGACCATTTTGGCTATATATTTGAACTTGATCCGTAATTATGTCACTACATAAAGTTCAAACTTCAACTTAATAGCCTCGAATTCTTAGTTTATTGGATTCATGAACATAGAATTTAAATTTACTAAAGATTTTCAATAACAGCTTTATTGAACAAGAATATGATATTAAAAACTACGAGTTTTAGGACATAAAATCCAACATATTCCTACTCCTAAATAAACAGATTGAGAAATGGAAGACTTGCGATGAGAATTGGTAGATACACAACAATTGTTAACGCATAGTAATGTTTATTATCTTAAATCGCTTGAGTAATCCCAGCTCGTCACATTAACGCATCTCACACCTCTCGGTGGTCAGCCTTATGACTATATCTCTATAGTGGATGGTTGCGTCGAGCATAAGATTGTGCCTATCTCTAGGAACAATGCATACTTTGCTTTAGTGCGTTCCATCTCTTACCTTCTCAGGCAGTTAGATGCGGCTAATTAACTCATAGACAAGCATTGCAACAATCCATCGATAAGCGTTGCTACAGCCTTTCACCAAGCAAAGAGGATTAACTCACTATACTCGCACAACGCACACCTCTCGGTGGGTTGCTACATGCATTCTATCTCTAGGCTATACGATTGAGTATGCGATCGCCTTTGATAAATATACGATGAAGGTAAATAATGATAAAGATAAAGATGATGAAGAAGACGACATTGAAGGAATCAAGTTATGCATTGAATACAAAATGTCTTAATATCTTAAGCTAAAATGTAATACAATATAAAGATTAGATGAGAAATGAAAGACTTTGCGTCAAGGCTGCTGGTGGTGTCATGGATGAATGGTGGAGATGTCTCTCTCGAGCTTCATCTCCGGTGGAAGCTCCGGTCGTCACTCGGTCTAGTTTATGGAGATGAAGAATTCTCACTGAAAATCTCGCCCATGCTCTCATTTGTGATCGCAAACCTCTGCCTTGAGACAGAAGTTCGGATGTCTTGAAATGAAGGTCCAATGGGCTATTTATAGAGTTTAAATGCTGACAGCTATCATGATTGTGTTATGTCTACCTTTGTCGCGGTATGGGCATTGTCACATCATCTTATCTTGTTGATACTCCCAAAGTATGCGTCCGAACTTGATTCAACTAAAGTATCAACGCATTCTACCCATCTTGCGATCATCCTTTTATTTAAGGTTATCACTCCGTGGCTGCAATTTCCAAGTGATTACCGCATTCGCTTGATTACCGAAACTTCCATTCGACGGACACATGGATCACTGTAACTTTTATGCGATGGATGCATGCGATCACCGCATGCGTTCGTCTATACATTAGCTCGGCTTTCAGCGAATGCATTTGTCTTTGTAGTCGTCTGGCTTCAGTGCATGCGTTTGATTGTAATTGCTTATTTCCATCGTATGCGTTTGATTCATGCGATAGCTACAAAAATAGACACTTTGGAACGGAGTAACGCATAATATTAGGGTCAGTGAGGATTTAGGTGCTCATCGATGCAAAACTCAATTTTTCACAAATTCTAAGTATTATCACCGCAATTTCTATTTGATAGCTCTCATAATTTTAAATAAAAGACTTATAATAACTGGCATTTCTGCCAGTTATCACACCCCCAAACTTAGAATCATGCTTGTCCTCAAACATGCGTTATACTCAAGACATTCTTAACTCACCTTCCGGCGTTCCTTTGCGATGATTAGGCTCCTAGAATAAAATGTACTCGTACCTTTAACCATGACCGCAAAGCTCTCCTCTACTTTGGCTGCTTCTTCAAAAAGATCTTTTCTAGGTTAAATTCGGCAAGCCTTTGCTCAAAAACTTTTTTTATCATTCTTCGCAACTTTGCGTTCAGCTCTTGAGAATGCGTTCGTTCAAAACAATTCAAGATTATGCGATTACTCATTCGAATGCGACGTTGAACCTGGTTATGCTCTTCGTTTTGGCTTACCCCCACGTGTGTCATGCGGGCATCCAACTTTGGTTGCGTTCCATATTCAACTCAACTCATGTCTTGCTTAATTTAGCTTGCGCTAGACAGAGGAGTTGTGCATATGCATTGATCCTGGCGACTTAACTTCTTTTTGGCTTGCCCCCACAGGTGTCATGCGGGCATCCAACTACGGG